>NC_049206.1:10684225-12124225 GCF_013347855.1 Anguilla anguilla | reverse complement strand
AGTCGGCTCACCTGGATTCTCCCGTCGGTTTCGTTACCAGTCCTCCTCACTTCCTGTTCAATTCTGAAAGGTAATACAGATGCCGTAATGACTTCTTCGGTTTGTCTTTGTCCTTAGGTCATTGCGGTGAGACAGCATTGTCACACGGTTGATTTAATGGTGCCAGTACGGAAATGCTCGGGTAAATGTGCAGGATTCTGTTTCACTGAGGCCCAACACTGTCACTGATGTAAAAGCAATCTGGTAGAGTGCCTGAACAGGAGAAGAGATCAGAATACGAATGGCTTATGAGTGCCTTAGGTGAGTTTAGCCACACCCCTATCTCCTTTACTGACAGCAGAGCCCTGCAGAATGTTCTAGTCACGAACAGTTCAGCATACTTGTGAAAATCCAGCCTTCTCTGTGTGGGTATAAACCAAATTAAACCAATGACAGATCATTGCAAGGCTCACTAATATCACAGACTAGGTATCAAGATAATGCTGTAGCTTTACTGAGAAAAACATCCGTAAGACAAACTTTACATGAATGGGTATGAAAGTAGGGGTCAATAGACCATAGTGGATCTGTGATTGAAGACAAAAGGTTAAGATCTTAGCTGAGTACTGCTGTAGCATCCTAGATTCAGGTAAATCACCATAAATGCTCCACTGAGCACCCAACTGAATATATGGATAGTATAGGAAATTGAAGCTCTGTAGCTTGCTGTGCATAAAGACATGTACATTTGTGCCTTTTTTTCCACCCACACAAAGGTCAAAAATCTGGTGAAAGGTAAAACGTTGACAGAGATCTGTGTGGAAACAAATGACAGCTAACCTGGGTGTCAAAGACAAAAAGAGACAGTTTACTACATGGGGGGAAAGCCGGGCTACTTCGGGATTAAATAAAGACCCTGATAAAGTGTCTGAGCCTTGTACTGGGCCTCACATTAAATCAGTCCCAACAGCAGGCCTGAAGGTCAGAGAGATAAAGACAGGGTTTGTGCCTCGCAAACGCCCACCGCTCTGACCCCGCAGCCTTTCAAGTCAATCCCAGCAGTAGCCCAGTCGCACCCCGGCAGGACAGGTTCATGCATCATGCATTACGTGAAACGGCGCTTGCCCAACTTCTAACCAGTGCAGTTAAACATCCAGCACATTTTGGAGTCCTTACAAGTCACATGATAATTAGGGTTCTTTAAGGCTAACACTGCCTTGATTCCATCTACAATTACGGGGGTGAGTACTCTGATATATTATTTACAGTTAGGCCTATAGTTTGATCTGTCTTCCTGGGTGGTTCTGGTATACCATGTTAACTTTGACCTATGCTTTATATATTATCTTATGGTATTGATTGGTTAAGCTATGTTTTCCTGTTATTTATTGAATTTGTATGGACTGGAATGTCCCTTTGATTGTTTAGGTCTGCTTACACTAGCAATAGTGCTATTAATTACATTTGCGGATTTATAGCCATTTTCTGGGATAGGCAGTTCGGGATAAACTAAAATCAGACGGCAGGGTCCCGCAGAGTCGCTTACTGTACCTCCAAACAGGAAGCACTTTTCTGCCACAACAGTGGTTTAAAACAAGGGCTTAGCAGATCTGCGGCCCATTAGCGTGATTGCTCAGGTGTGTGAACAATGCAAGCCAGCTAGAGAAAGGGGGGGGGGGGGGGGTATTGCACAGTAAAAATTAAAAGTAAATCGCCTAATCTGGTGGTCAGCGGGTAAAACCAAAATGTGGACAATGAGTAAAAACAGCTTAAGGCAGGGGGCGGTTTACTTGCTAGCGTTAAAATGGCTTTTGTCAGGCCCTGTGTGATATGTGACATCAGGGAACAACTGACCCTTATTTTACCTCACAGAGCTCAGACCACAAGTGCCTTTGTTCAGCTTGCCTGCCACAATCATAAATCAGAGCAATAATACTGGTATCGGTCATTTCTGTTTCCAGTTGTTATGGAACATGTGTGGTTCTAATAATATTTCAAGTGATTATTTCCATGGGATTATAGCTGTGTGGGGTTCGCTTTTGACAGGGTGGGCTGTTCTGTCTTTAGGTACTTACAGGCATTGTTAAAGTCCTGTGTGAGGTTTCAATGCCAGCTAGCTAAATTGCCTATGGTCAGTCATGGCTTCATAAGTAATTTTTATAAAAATGAGTTCAATTAAACTGCTAATATTAAACAACTAAATTAACTAGACAATTCCTACAGATATTGTGGTGTGGTTGCCGCCAATGCAAAGTTGACTTTGTGCTGAACAGAGTGAACAGTGTCTGTAGTATGAGCAGAAACAGAGCATTGTGTATATACTATAATATCACGGCAACGAGGCAATTTGCGACACATATATACAAAGCTAAATTAACTCTTCATCAAAACATGATGTGTGCTATGGTGTTCAAGGTGGTTGTTACGGTGTTGCTTGGTGGTTGTTGTGGTGTTGTATGCGGTTGCTAGGGTGTTGCTAGGTAGTTGCTAAGGTGATTTACGTGGTTGCTAGGGTATTATAGGTGGCAGCTAGGGTGTTGCTAGGTGGTTGCTATGGAGTTCTAGGCAGTTGCTAAGGTGTTCTAGGTGGTTGCTAGGGTGTTGCTAGGTGATTGCTATGGAGTTCGAGGTGGTTGATGGGGTGTTGCTAGATGGTTGCTATGGAGTTCTTGGTTGTTGCTAGGGTGTGGCTAGGTGGTTGCTATGGAGCTGTAGGTGGTTGCTATGGAGTTCTAGACGGTTGCTAGGGTGTTGCTAGGTGGTTGCTATGTAGTTCTAGGTGGTTGCTAGGGTGTTGCTAGGTAGTTGATATGGAGATCTAGGTGGTTGCTAGGGTGTTGCTAGGTAGCTGATATGGAGATCTAGGCAGTTGCTAGGGTGTTGCTAGGTGGTTGCTAGGGTGTTGTATGCGGTTGCTAGGGTGTTCTAGGAGGCTAGGGTTATGGTTACAGCGAGGGTTAGGGTTAGGGTTACAGCTAGGGTTAGGGTTAGGCTTAGGGTTACAGCTAGGGCTAGAGTTAGGGTTACAGCTAGGTTTAGTGTTAGGGTTAGAGTTAGGTTTATAGTTAGGGTTAGGGTTATAGCTAAGGTTAGATTTAGGGTTACAGCTAGGGTTAGGGTTAGGATTGGATTCAGGGTTAGGGTTGGAGCTAGGGTAAGGGTAAGGGTTGGAGCTAGGGTTAGAGCTGGGGTTAGGGTTAGGGTTAGAGTTGGGTTATGGTTAGGGTCAGAGTTGGAGCTAGGGTTAGGGTTAGGGTTAGAGCTAGGGTTAGGGTTAGGGTTGGAACTAGGGTTAGGGTTATGGTTAGGGTTGGAGCTAGGGTTAGGGTTAGGGTTAGGGTTGGAACTAGGGTTAGGGTTATGGTTAGGGTTGGAGTTAGGGTTAGGGTTAGAGGTAGGGTTAGGGTTGGGGTTAGGGTTAGAGTGAGGGTTGGAGTTAGGGTTGCAGCTAGGGTTAGGGTTATGGTTAGGGTTGGAGCTAGGGTTAGGGTTAGGGTTTGGGTTGGAGCTAGGGTTAGGGTTACAGCTAGGGTTAAAGTTAGGGTTAGGGTTCCAGCTAGAGTTAGGGTTTGTGTTAGGGTTGGAACTAGGGTTAGGGTTACTGTTAAGGTTGGAGCTAGGGTTAGGGTTAGGGTTTGGGTTGGAGCTAGGGTTAGGGTTACAGCTAGGGTTAAGGTTAGGGTTAGGGTTCCAGCTAGAGTTAGGATTACAGCTAGGGTTAGGGTTAGGGTTACAGCTAGGGTTAGGGTTCGGGTTACAGTTAGGGTTAGAATTAGAGTTACAGCTACGGTTAGGGTTGGGGTTACAGCTAGAATAAGTGTTAGGGTAGGGGTTTCAACTAGGGCTAGGTTTAGCTTTTTAGCTAGGGTTAGGGTTAGGGTTACAGTTGGGGTTAGGGTTATAGTTAAGGTTACAGCTAGGATTAGTGTTAGGGTTCCATCTATTGTTAGGGTTAGCGTTACTGTTACAGCTAGGGTAGGGTTTGGTTACAGCCAGGGTTATTGTTAGGGCTACAGCTAGGGTCAGGGTTTCAACTTGCGTTAGGTCTAGATTTACAGCTAAGGTTAGAGTTAGGATTAGAGCTTGGGTTAGGGTTAGGGTTACAGCTAGAATTAGGGTTAGGGTAAGGGTTACAACTAGGGTTAGGTTTAGCTTTTTAGCTAGGGTTAGGGTTAGGGTTTCAGCTAGGGTTAGGGTTAGAGTTAGGTTTATAGTTATTGTTAGGGTTATGGTTATAGCTAGTGTTAGGTTTACGGTTACCGCTAGGGTTAGGTTTAGGGTTACAGCTAGGGCAATGTAACCCTAGCCCTAACAAAGGCAACCACACTAATTAAACAGCTCTAGTGCTGTTGTGGCCAGAACATTCAATTCTGAAGAACGAGGTCACGGGAGAGCAAAGGGAGGATTCATTGGGCCCTGGATTGGCCGACATGAGCAGGCTGAGGCGGCAAGGTGGCAC
The DNA here is from genome assembly GCF_013347855.1 of Anguilla anguilla. Lineage (NCBI taxonomy): Eukaryota > Metazoa > Chordata > Actinopteri > Anguilliformes > Anguillidae > Anguilla > Anguilla anguilla. The sequence continues at coordinate 12,119,787 of NC_049206.1, read as the reverse complement.
ACCAGTGCCACAGTTCTGGGCCTCTTCTTGGCACAGTGCCCACACATTAAAGCCCACGCCCGACTCTGACCTCACTGGCACATGCCAACCTCTGCTGCTTTCATGGGATACCCTACTGACCCCAAATCACCTTTTACCAAATGCCCATAGTGTCCCACCTTACATGACTGTGCACATACCCTGCTGAAAAATAAGAATAGCATAACCACAGCGTACAAACATACATCGTAAAATGTCAAGTGTTAATTTGAACTATGTTAATTCAACTCTTAACAGATAAGCTGAGCTGTTCAAATGATAATAAATGCAGAAACAAGATTTAATGTGTGCCTCATTTTGTCATATATTAGTATGGGTTTCAGTTTTATCATACTTTTATTGCTCTTATCATATCTTGACATATAAATAAGCAGTGGCTTATTTATATGTCAAGATATGATAATAAGGACCTGGGCTGTTGCTTGACTGAGCTAAGACACTTGCTGGCAGTTAAAAAAAATATATTTTTGTCACCAGTAACTTTTTCAGTCTACAAATGAAATGTCCTCCAGATACCAGTACAATTTTACAAGTATAAGTATAGTTCAAACTTTCTAAAATATGTATTTTGCTACATGTAGGTCATAGAAACAATCAAAGTATTTAATAAAAAAATTATGTTCTAATAAAGTATTACTTAGAAGTCCTTACAATTGTACAGTTTAAGCATAATCATGCACCTGGGAAAAATTTGAATATTCAGGTGTATTTGTCCTGATAAAAGAGTTGTTTGAGGGCCCTTAAATGCCTGCTCAATAAGGTCAGAGTCAATCCCCCCCCCCTTCACAGTTCCTTTCCCTCAGTTTAAACTGCACATAAACATTAAGTGTTGCATTTCCTAACTTAGTGTAACGGGAAGAATAATTCAATAAATTCAGAGATAAAATGAAATGAAAAGGTCCAGACATTAGGGATGGAAGGGAGAAAGCCACTCTGTTATTATTGACAGCTCCGTGTCCCCAGTTGCTGGGATTAATGCCAATACACTCAGGCTACCACAAGTGTGCAGTTAGTCTAACAGTCTAAAAGAGCAGGAGCCACACCGTACGGCCTGCCAGTAGACTCCTGGATCATTCCTTGCTTGTTGTTCGGTCTCAGGTCTATCAGGTCTCTTCAACCTTCTGTATTAGGGGAGTTTTCTGGCATACATCTTTAATTAGATATTGGCAGATATTCTTGACTGTAGTATATGTGGGAAACACAGACACCTGACAGGGGACATGTATCTAATGGTTACTTTACATGAGACTGTTCTGATCCATGGCAAAAATCTACTGCAGAGGGCTCTGCCAGAGCTCTATAAATTTACAAGACAATGAATTGAAAACCTGACTGTTGCTTACACAGAATGCGGCATTCACTGTCAAGGAAGGCCATCACAAAATCAAAGTCAGCAGTTAACAGCAACCCATGTTTCCCAGGGGAGGTCACGCTAACAGGCGAGTAGGGCGTCCCCTGACCCCGTTTAACAGCCATTTGAGAACTGCCGGTGACCACCGCCCCTCCCCTTCCTCAGTCAGCAGACCAGCCCCTCCTCCTCCTCCTTCTCCTCCTCCTCTTAAACAGGGAAGCCAGGCCTTGGCACGTGTCTCCTGGCGCTTTTGTCTGAGTCACAGCTGCCGTTCCCCAGAGACACAGTGGAGGTTAATGATATCACAGCCTGCTCCAATGAATAAATCACTCCCCCGTCAGGAGTCAGTATAAATCTTTGCTCAAACTACGATTTGCTGGAGCTAGCGCCACCAGTTGCTAATGATTGCATTTTGCAATTGCCCAAGGGGGTGGGGATTGGACACAGATGGGAGCCCTCCCTCTCTCGCCTCATCTTTCTCTTGTGCTCTCTCATTCTCTCTCTCAATCTCTCTCTCTCTCTTTCTCTGTTCTTCGCTGGCTACTCTAATTCGCTGCTTGTTTTATCAGAGGACGCTTGAAGGCTGACAAGCGTTCTTTTCAGAGGGTGGGGGCGGGTGATGGGGGGGATGGGAGACAGACATCTTTAGTGACAGGGTTAGCTGTTTCTCATTTGCCCTGAGCTGATTGTTAGAGACGTAAGGCAGAGAACGGGCAGGCTGGGGCTGCCCAGGAGGGCCTCTTCTGTGCTTGTCAACAGGCCAATCACAGAGGTTCAGCTGCTCAACACAGCCACCCCCCCCCCCCCCCCCCGTCACATGGTGCCAGTGTCCACTAAACTCTGCCGCTTATTACCTGCAGAGGGCCATGTGACAGGGCCATGGATTCGCTTTATCCAGAGTGTGAACGATATACTGACAACTTCTCTTAGAGGATGCACAGGGCACTCTTTACAGTTATGTGGACATTTTTTTAGGGTGGACATCCTTTTTCGTGGATTTTTTATGGATGTGCCTTTATAAAAAATACCTTGTAATAATGAGTTCAATAAAATATTGCCAAGAGTGCGTTGGATTCAGGTTCTTGTTGAAGTCAAATGATAATTACCTACTGTTTTCACCAGGTTTGTTAACATAACAAATCGATCATTTACTTACCCAAATCGTACCTCGTTGAACCTGAATTTAAATATTTGAATATAAAGTCTGAACATAATTTTTTCCTCTGAGTACTCATGTAATAACCTGCTACCTAACAATATTCATAATAATCCACATCATTAATAATCACATATTGCAGCTCATATAATCCATCATAGAGCACGGTATGTTAGAAAAACTATCGAGAGAAGTAGACTATATTCATGTCAGACTTGAGCAGAAAGCCCTGTCATTCTGAATGGGGGTGAATGACTGAAGGTTGACAGCCTCATTGATAAACACAGAGCACAGGACAGTTAGCCGCCAGTCGCTCCCTGCCCTACTCTTAATTGTCATTTCGTTCTCCTGCTGATTTTTATCTGTAATCAATGTCATAACTCAACTGCACGAGCACTTGGGAAAAGAGACCAGAGGGCTTTGCACTGAAAGAGATCAGAAAGGGCAACAGGTCCAAACAAAACATTTTCTGAAAATGTTGACCAGAAGTGCTCGATACTAGTGCTTTCCACCAAAGCTGCAGGTCCCCTGGTGGTCGTCTAGGATGCAGGTTTCTTTCCGTGTCCATATTAGCTCCCCTCCAGTTTAAAGAATAATATATAACCTATATCATTTGCCTGAACCAAAATACTTTGCAATATCTAGCCACCATGCCTCACACCCAGTATTATGTTTCACATGTTTACTGATAGATATACTCATCCAGGGTGGTTTGTAATATCTCTGAAAATGTGCTGAATCTGAAAGTCTGCATTTCGAGTGTAAAATGTTCTGTAAACTGTGTGACTAACTGTGGCTGTAAAGTCTCCTGTTAGCCTACTAAAAATACATGGATTACATCTGCCAGTCACTGGCTGGTTAATGAAGCACTGGGTGAACGGATGAGTAAATTAACTGAATAACTCACAGATGACCTGCAGGGCACCAGCCTTAGTGCTGTTTGGTTGCACAAAGGCCAGTGCTGTAGAGTTTTCTGAAATCAGTCTACACCAAATTACAAAGCAAGATGGGATTCACACAGAAAAATAAGGGAACTGAAAATATAGGTTGGGGGCGGAAGGTTGTCTCAAAGGATCTTACATTTCAAGGTGAAAAAGGAGTCGAAACACAATAACCATCAACAGAGTCAGTGTTGAATATAGCGAGCACGGTATGCTACAGCAAACAATGTGAATAAATAAAGTCATTACTGAGGCTTAGAACAACAACACACACTTTTTTCTTTCATCTAGGTATAACAAAGAGAAGGGGCGAGAGAGTAGGGGAAAAAATAACAAAAAAAGGGAAGAGAAAGAAATGAACGGAGGCTTTTCTTTTCTTTAAAATGCTGCAATAGGTCTTTTCCCGCAGTCGGGTTTGATAGTTCAAAGCTGGCAGTTCAATAAATAGCTGGAACCGGCACATCTCTGTTCTTGCGAAAAGAAATCAATGTTAATCCTATTACCGGCAGTTATCACCTCACCCAGAAACGGTGGCAAGTGAAAAAAAAAAAACCCTGAGATGTCAGAGCAGAGGGGAGAGGGGGAGAGAGAGAGAGAGAGAGAGAGAGCAAGCAAAAGCAAGTGAGAGAGAGAGAGTGGGACAGAGAGCAAGAGAGAGAGAGAGAGCAAAATTGAGCAAGCGAGACAGAGCAAGAGAGACACCCTTCATTCACTTTCAAACGCAGTTTTGATAATCTACTTCTGTAGCGGAAGCAGGAGGAAGGGCGGGGTAGGAGGGTGTGTGGCGGTGGGGGTGGACTGGAATCGGGGAAAGTTATTTGGGGGGGGCGGCAGCATGTGTTTGGCTACTGATGTATTCAAACACAATGCTTGGATCAGACCCTGCTGCTGTAAGCAAGATGTTTGAGGTACAAAACATCATTTTTCTGAATGTTCACAGCGCTTAGCAATCCTCTCTCCTGGAGCGCCCTAACATATGGCCCATCTCTCTTTTCTTCCCTCTCTCTGGGCTAGGGTCACATATCAAATGTGCTTTTGGAGCAGAGGGAGACCCAGGGGTGTAAGGAGGAAGAACGGCAGAAAAGTATAGTGCTGTACTTGCGGACGATGTCTCGGTGAATAATTGATCATTTTTGCATGTCCGGAAATGTGTTTTTAAAATATTGTACGAGGTGGCAGATAAGCAAATCACGGGGAAAAAGACAAACGCCCCTTTCACATGGCAGGAAAGTAATGTTTAGCACCGCGCCGTGTGATGTGTGTTGAACCAGTGTGCCCAGGGCTGAAGACAAAACATTTGCATTGCAGCTTTGGATGGAGTTTGGTAGGGCTTCAATGGATTAATACAAACTAGTATATCATAAAAGACTGCTTGTTTATTTCACATTTTATATTCAACATTTCACAGCTGACAGAAACTCAGAATTCAAGTGGATGGGACATTTTGGCATGTTGTTTACACACTTGTTAATTGGTTTGTTGCATTTGAATCTGGTAGACTAAAATTTACATTATTCTTCGACTACATTTTGTGCTGATAGAACAGCAATGTAGAATAGTACATTCTGAATATCAAATAATCAAATTTGCTTCTCAAAAATGTTATGTAAAGCAGGAATTATTTCTGTGATTAAACTGCACAAAGCTAGTTTTTCCATTTCCCATTATAAATCTGAAATCATGTCTCAATTTAGTGGTTAATTATAACCACCCAACTTAAAAATCTACAATTGATACAGTCTTTGTTTGTTTTATACCACTTCATGATGAAATTCACTACCCTGTCTCATTAAAACTCTGTAATAAATATAAGAAGAAGTACACGGGACATTCTATATAAGACTAGACTGTATAAATCATATGTGAAGAAGAGTATCTCCAGTATTGCTTTTGTTACATTAACACTACACAGGCCTAAAACAGAGCTAACTAGTATCTATAGGAAGCAGGAGAAACCCTTCTCAATGACAGATTAATTTTCCAGCTGCCATTGTTGTTAGCACTGAAAAATAATTACAGTTGAAACCGGCATCATGGAAGCCAACAAAGCAATCGACGGAGATGCAACCTTTTAGCGCAATTTGAACCGTTGCTCACATAAGAATAAACCCGCACAATGCAGATAAACAAACCTTGAAGAGAAATGAGCCTTTAGATCCGTGATGGATTCGAGAACGATGTATTATTATTATTTCCGCCCCCCCCCCCCCCAATTCGTTTATGTAAATGTTCATTTCTGACATGGGTTTTCACCTTGACATGACTGTTATATATAAATATATATACATTTCCTTGTTCTGAGATGTCGAGTGACCCCCATTCCAGCCCGGTCCATTTGATATTCCTGGAATAAATTAGAGGGGAGCCGAAAAGCTTTAAAATGTAAAATAGCGGTGACATGCTAAATAATGAGGCAGCCTAGAATTATGTAGCCCTGGTGCGGGGGCTCAGGGGTATTCCTGGGCCTGGCCGACACCCGTGTTTCTGCAGCGCCTGGTGTTTTTTCAGGTGGGGGGGTGGAGGGGGTGGAGGGGCGGGACAGTGGCTTGAGAATGAAGGGGAAGAAGGAGGGAGGTGGAGTGGTGAATATGGAAATAACATTAATATACAGACGCCAAAAGGTAAATTACAGTGTGTCACCCCTGCTGGCCCTGGCTCGGTGTGTTTAGGTAGATGAACAAAGTAAGAATGAAATTATTTATCAGGGAAATCGCTCTGATTATTGCTCCCTGGCGCGCGTCCGGGCCTATTTTGTTACCTGCAAAATTCTTTTTATATATTCATTTTCTCATCGCCCAAGTACCCATCAAGGTGAGAGGAGAATCGCAGGGGCTGTTTGGGAGGGGGAATGTTTCCCGCCGTGCTATTCCAACCCGTTATAAACAGAAATTGATTTTCGATGCGGCTGGAGCAGGATCGCTAACCATTAAACGCCCGTGTTTACAGTTTGCAACAAACGCGATATTAAACCTAGTTTATAGTACCCGGCTGTTTTGTCCGGAGGGGTGTTCAGTTTATCATGAGTAGTATATGTCCTTCAAAGTTACGCTTTTGTTTTTTCCCGCTCAGTTTAGCAACACCATCGCTGTGGTGGCAGAGCGCTATTAATGGTGGTCAACCAAACTTTCAACAAATACAGAATCTCATCTAGCTTTAAACACTTCAGCACCACAAAAATTGTCTCTGAAAGTCGACTAAAGGTTGCCTTTTTCACCAGGCCATAATGTGATGAAAATGCTTATTAATGATGATAATAATGTTAGCTTTATGGTTTCTTTGCACTTCTGAGTAATAGCGACGAAGAAGTTCAATTAATTTTCTGTTTTCAAGCTTTGTGCGCACTAAAAAAAGTATAAACTACAAAAGCAGTACTTCACAGCACAAGATTCTGATTATCGCCCCTGTTTTATTTTTCTGTTTTTAATCTTCGCTGTAAATCTCTTTTATGCTGCGTCTCTATTCTGACAGGGGCAGGTGGACTATAATGGGTGATATATTTTATGTACACTGTGTTGCTGGATTAAATTTTTAATGGCACTGTTGGTAGCTGTTCTGCTCATAAAAAACTACTGTGATAATCTGAGAAAGGGAATTGCAGATGAATTTCTCTGCTGGCTCGCAAGCATGCCATCAAACTCTTTGATGGCACGGCTGCAGTTTCATTGGTCTTCTCTTTTTTTTCTGTGGGCGCGGAAGCTAACACATAACTTTCTGCACCCAAACACATAAAGACACAGAGGGCAAAACACAACATATACAGATTTTAGAAGGAATATCAAGAAACTCCATCAGTATTAATAAAACATTAATAATTTAAAGGTGGTTGGCTGCTACGGTTTAAAAAGATTTATGTGTGAGAACAGCATTAGTGATGACGGTTGATTGCCAGGTGACATCAGTCTCACTGTTTGAGACTAAATAACCCTGACTGCAGACTGTAAACTGTGCCTTGTGCATGGCATCACAGATTTGAGGGTGATGTGTGTGTGTGTGTGTGTGTGTGTGTGCGCGCGATGAGGTGGAGGTGGGGGCCCAATCCTCGTAAACAACTCTGTCATTTTAAGTAAGCATCGCCTTGCTTACCATGCACCTTTTCTTTGCGAGCCGCACCTAATTTAGCAGCTTTTAAATCTTTTGCCTATGTTGTAGCAAGAAATGCCTGGTTGCAAATGTCTTTTATTGAGTGCTGACTCTGTGGTATTACAAGCTTGCAGATATGCCGGGTGTAATATGTCCCAAGATTTATCTTGTAATGGTAAAGTGTATTAATTTTACTCGACTGGTCGTGTGAGTGAGGGGGCAGAGCTGACGCTCTTTGGGATTGGAGCTGACAGCCTCGGTCCCAAAACACATTTTTCAGAGATGATAGGGAGAGGTTAAAACAGCTTGGCCTTTCCTAAATATCATAAGAAAAAGTGCGTTAAGTAAGTACTGATTTATAGAAATCCTTCATCATTTTGAAGGATTCGCTGGCCTTACACAACCCCCCCCTCCAAATTCTGTTAAAAGTAGAGTAGAGAATTGACAGATATATAGGACAAACCTCAATTTGGCTTAATTGTTGACTTAATGGTTTTACAATAGATAAAATGTTCAAAAATTGCTGATTTTTTCACTATTCTGTATTTATTCTGAATGGAAAAATCCAATGCAAATGATTTAAACTTCAAATTCTTCAAATTCTTCTCCTACTCTTAGTTATAATGCATCTATTAAATTGTCAAATTTAGTAAAACCTAGCAATGTTATACAATAGCATACAGACATTTTACATTATCGCAACCTTTTGCTGATGGTCTATGTTTCAATGTTTAATAAAACTATTTAAATGTGATACAATCATGTATTTATATGATTTATATGTACTTTCCAAAAATGAAATATCTTCTGGTTTTGACGGGGCCACAAAATAACATGGGTTTTAAAGTATAGATGTGTAGGTGTGTTTGTACTTGAATCATTTTTTAAGCAATTGGTTTTTCCATCTGTTACACAATTTCACCCACCACAAAAAGATGTAATGTATTTTAGGAAATGGGGAAAAGTAAATTCAAGGACAAAGCATTTTGCAGTTAGATTGAACAGATGCCTTAATATATACAGTATTTAATTGGGCTTTAATGTGGAAGCGAAGCCGTCTCCCGTTCGGGAGCGAGCAGGCTCTCAGAGAAGGTCCCGGTGATTTAGCGGGAAAGGGGAGCGGGCATAAAGGCCGGCTCCCGCCGAACTTCCCGCCACGCCGCGCCGCGATAGCAGGTCTCGCGCCGCGGGCTGGGCTCCGGGCGCTCCAGCCGCGCGCGGTACTTAAGTGTGATTAATAAGGAGTGAAGAAAGAGCCGCGGCGATAAAGCGGGCGGAGGCGCGCCGCTCGCTGCCTCCACCCTCCAGCGGCTGAGCCGCGACGGAGGGCGAGCCGCGGGGTCGCGGTTTTATCGCGCCGCAGGCCGCGGGCCACCGGAGGCTCTCGTGATGGAGGGAAATTACCGAGAGCGAACGGCTGCAATGGGCTCCAACCCGTCCCCCAACCCCCACCACACACCACCCCACACCACAACCCACACCCACCCCCCCGCCACCCCTCTCTCCACCGCCTCCCAGCCCCCCGTCCCTATGTTTATCAGGTTTTGGGGACTGTATTTTGATGTCAATAAGCAATTTTTCTTGCCTGGTCTCCTGTCTGACCCCTTTAATCCATCAATATATTATTAGAGATAAAGTTTTGTGGACGCCTGCTGCAGTCACAAGATAAATGACATCTCTGAAGTCACGCATTAAAGGCTAGATTAAGGCCTTGTGACTGTGTCTTCAGTGCTCACCCGCATGCCGCTGTCCAACCTATCACACTAAATGACAAGAAAGAAAAATAATGAACTGAGGCAGAAAAAGCAAAGAGATATTTCTTACACACAAACCGCATCTGTCTTCGGCTGGGATTAGACGGCATTAGGATCGCACTGGAGACAGAGAACGCCAGGCAGGAAGCGTGAGTGCTTTTGCCTCGTGCCAAAGCCAAAAATGATTTTCTCTCGATCCGCCATTGTTTTAAATGAAAATAAAACCATACGTGGGCTGGGATTCTCACACACCCAATCACACATTCCCGTTGTATTACATTGTTTACCAGCACTCCTTTAAAACCTGTTGGTGACATATTAAGACATTTTAAGGTAGATATTACAGAGGTCATTGTGAGGTTATAGCTCTAATTGATGTTAATTCATTTGTGATCAGTGCATTTATCCCTGAAGTCAGCATGAACTGGAAACAACCAAAATCTCCATTATACATGACCGAGATTCATCCATTTTGCCTTGCTGAAAGGTTTACTTTACCCATAACTGCGCCTTAATACTTTTTGAAAATACTATACACAAAGCCTCTCTTTAGTCACTCTCCTATTTAAGTAGCTATTTTCACTACTCCTAAACAGATTGAAATAATTTTTTTGAAATAAAAAAATGTTGAAAAGAATTGATGATGTCAGGCACTCGCTGAACCTTTGTAATGTGATACACTATTTCCTTACGGCCGCCTTAGGCAAGAATGTGACCGACCTGGCTGCATTATATGATGGGCACTAATACAGTGAACCGGAGATCATGGTTGTGCTACTTTGCAACATTAACTCTGTAACTAAAAGCCCTAAATCTCAAACGAATAGCTCGGATTACTGAAATGGAGTGACAGCTTTACAACATGGGCTGCTGACAGGTGGAGAGATATTAAAATGAATACACGCCAGCTCTTGGTGTTGCGTGGCACCAATAGTTTATTTAGTTTCTGAAGCCGGACGAGCCTCTCTACTCTACCTCAAGTGTCATGCCGTATAAGACACAATGGAATGTTCTACGGCATTCTAAAGCATGTTTTTAGTACGTTCAAACACTGATATCTTTTTTCCAAGAGAACAGGTATAAGTATAATTCTTAAGTATGAGAGGAATCCAGTAAACTCAAGTTTGCCTTTTTTGTTTTGCTTTGAATTAGTGACACAACCTCCACTTCCTGTGGAAGGACCCAAAAGAGGTCATGAGAGCAATTGATATTTTGTGAATAGAAACTGAGTGGCCATAAGTGCAACAGCCACTAACCTGGTGTTGGCTTGGGACTGAATTACCAATTAAGCACGTTTTCTAGGGTGTACTTTCAAAGGCTAATTCACTTTTTTCCTGAAAGGTTCAAATAAAGTACAAGTGCCAGGCAAATATACACATTAGCTGATATTTGTAAGGTTAACTGTTGAAAATGGCTTCTGGTTTTCATTGAGGTTTTTCTATTTTTTTATTTTTTATTCTGGAGCTGAGGGGGGAAGTAGGCAGAGCAAAACATATTTACAATCACCAGGAAAAAATAAGAAAAATAAGGTCTTTATTTGGAAAGAGCCAACACACTTTACATTCTCTGCATGTGGGCCCAGCTGGCTCAAGCCCCCTGATGTACATGTACTCAGTGTGGATAGTGCTCTGCACGGGAATATAAAGGGACAATTATGAGATTCCAATCTCGTCTTCACAGATGGTATCAGTCAATTAATAGTTTTTATTTTTGTGTCCAGTTATTACATTTTTTCCTATTAAATTAATTTTTTTTTTTGCCCATTTCCTTTCTTTAGAATATTCCCTCTTCTACAGACTGTAGGCAATTGAAAATTAATCTTTTGTAGTTGAACTGGATGCATTAAATTTAACAAGGTTTCCACAAACATATTTTTTTTTCTATGTTTGTGTTGCCAAGGAGAGTAACCTAAAATATAAATAACTCAAAACTGAACGTGGCCTATTTTGTATTTGTCATTTCAACTAGCAGACCTATAGTTTCATAGATAAGTACAATCCCCTTCTTATACATTGGTACTATACAACCTGGCTTTCAGTGTCTCATAAAATCATCTGGCATTTCTCCAGTTTTTAAGAGATTGCAGAAAAATACCAGTGATTGTATCAGTGATCGTATATAAACTAAGTATTTCCCAGCAGCTTCTTTAAACATTCGCATTCATGCCATTGGAGCCTGCTGGCTTATTTGTCTTGTTTACTCGGTGAAACTAATGACAATTCTCAATTTTTTGTGGAACCTTGCTGGGCTAGAACAAAAGCCTGCACCCACACAAGAGTTGCTTGTGTAAGATTGGACACTGCTGCTACATAGCATGTGGAACATGTTGGCAAAATTTCTCTTGACATGGTACAGCTGACATGATGTGAATATAAAACAAATAAATGGAGAAAACCATCAATACTGTCTCTTTCAAGCTGGCCTTGAAATATTTAAAAGAACACAAATATATTATTAAAAGCATGAGAAACAATCTTTCAGTCTTGAAATTTGGAGCTGTGAAATGTCTGTAGCTTATTATTGAGTAGTAACCTTTGTAACCTTTTCCTGCTCGTTATGAAGAGTCATTAATAAATGCTGTCGAGTCTCATTCACCTGCGGGTCTAAAGAAGCTTATGCAGAAAAGTGTTAGTGTTAGTTTTGATCAATAAGCTTGGAAAACACTTGAGCTGAAGACTGCAGATATTTGATAACAGGAAATTAATCAGATTTTAGGCTTACACTGATATTATGGTTATTTTTATTACAATTAGAATGATGATGACGACGACGAGGATGATGATAAGGGTGGTGATGACAATGTCATAAAATTTGTTTATGATATTCCATTTTAACTGCTCACATTCCATGAGTTTAAAACACTAAGTAAATTTGTTTGCATTTCAGCACAAATGCATTGCATTAGTGGATCCATGTGGTCACAATGATGTTCTTTAATTCCAGTCTCTCTGTAGCATGGTTACCCCAATGGGCCCTGGATGACAAATGCCTGTTGTTTACCCTTATCAATGGAAGCCAATTCACGACTTCCCCCCCAAAATATCTTTTTCGATTGCTCTCGCATGGCCAGCTCCTGCTGTAATCCCCAATGTGAGACACACCTCGTTCTGCGTGGCGTGTCTGCGGTGATACGCTGAAGCCAGGCTGGGAAACGGAGAGCGGAGCCGGATGTGTATTAATCATGGCCGCCCTACGCAAAGATGAATGGAAATGCATGGCCCTACACGAATGATAAAGTGCTAACAATTTAATGGCAGACAAGGCAAGTCGGGAGAATTACTCTCCGCGCTTCATGCATGATTACTGCGCTTATTAATTTTTCACCCCGCGCCACGGCACTGAGAGGTGTAATCAAAATTCATTACCAGGCAACCGACGTGATTAAACACGAGCGGCTTCGGCGCTCAGAGGCGCCGCCCTGGTGTGAAGTCTCCAGAGCTTCCTCTGCGGTCAGTCAGGGGGCACGCAGCAAACCCGCAGTGTTAAATCAACTCTCAGAGTACATTTACTATGGACTGAGTGCCTTTAAACCAGTGTGAACTCCTCTGGAGTTGAATTAGCAGTGAAAGTTTGAAGTGATTCTGAATCACTGCTTTTCAGCATGCTCATTTCCTCCAAGCCGTCTCCTACTTCCTGTTTCTAATGGAGACTTCTCTCAACCTATTTCTACTGGCCAGACTGTACAGCACATCTACTGTGCTGTACAACAGCAATTCCCCCTTAAAGGACAGGGATGACTATTTGACTTTAAAATGACTTTTTTATTTTTTATTCATTCCATTTGACAAATGACCTTTTTATTTTTTATTCATAAGCATCTAAACACATAACCTTTTCTGTAAATTGTTGTGACAAAGTGAAAATTTTATGCTACTGCCTGATGTTTATTGGAATGTTAAGTGGCGATGCTATGTTAAGTACTGCATCAGTTTTGTGGTCCTGAAGAACTCTGCTCTGGTGTTGTTTGCAAAATTACTGGTATTTCAGTGCTATGCAAACACTGAAGAAATAACAAGGACACTAATGTTGCTGTTATCAGTGAGTGGGGGTAGCTGGAACCCATTAATTTGGGGTAGGGCAAGGGCAAACACAGTACCATGCAAGCAAAAGGAGTAATTATGAGAAAAGGATTTATTAAAACATAGGACCCACACAGGGCCTGTAGTAACAGTACCATAAATATATTTATCATTGCAAAAGAAGACATTTATTTGCCACAATATCTTTTCCATATAATTGAATAATTATACGCTATATTATAACAAGATAAAAAATACACTAGTATATGCATTTAAAAAAAGACATGGACCGAACTGGGTAGATGATATAATCAAATGCCTGATATAATATCTGGTCCCTCAGAGGCCATTATTTCCATCATGTCTTGACATTCAGTCAGTCAGCCAGTTAGATAATACTGCAGTGTATATGTAGCGATACAAGAGCAAGCAGCCACGATTTATACAACCGCTTGCCCTTTACACAGCTCTGTGAAATGCACATTGGTTGTAGTATAGCACATAGCGCTGATCATGACATTTGATCAACTTTTCTGCTTCTACTGCTAAGCTACTATTGCTGCTAACAACAATAAGAATGTTATGAACAAACCTTGAACATTTTCTAAGCGTTGATTGGCAGTAGCCTGTCATGTTCTTACTCGGATGTTTGCTGCAAGGGCAAACAAACAAGGGAAATATCATCACCAATTACAGGTGCCAATCATTTAAGGTTATTATGCAAGGTATCCTAATTTGCCAGTGCACAGTTATTATAAATGACCAAAAGTATCTGGACACCCCTTGGTCTGCGGCTGTTTTTCATGATTTGGGAAAGGCCCCGGCATGCCCAACCTCACCAATGCTCTTCTGGCTGAGTGGAAGCAAATACCTGCAGCAATGCTCCAACATCTAGTACAAAGCCTTCCCAGAAGAGTAGAGGTTGTTACAGCAGCAAAGGGTGGACCAACTCCATAGTAATGCCAATAATTTTGGATGAGATAATTGTCTGTTATGCACATACTTTTGGCCATTTAGTGTACCTTCATCATACATTCAACTTGCTGAGCTAGACCCTTATTCTTTGTGCCACATGGCTTTGGGTATTTTAAAAATCAAAAGTGATTAGGAAGCGCCTTTTTGGTCTGCAGTAGCGCTTACACTTGGCAACTATAATTGCATCCTTAAAATAGGGCCCAGAGTGTAGTTAAGTACTCAGTCTCGCTGGGTGCATCTAATCTTCTGTGCATAATAACACGAGAAGAAATAGCAATAGAAGTCATTCATTTCCACTTAGTCTGTGGGGTACAATCTATACTTCTGCTGGTTTTAAAAATTTTAATTCGTTTGGCTAATCTGATAATGCCAATTATCTTACGGGATAGGCAAATTGCATGTGTGACCGTATGACAATGCAAAGGCATAGAAATCTCTGTGTGTACACGCGCACAAACGCAAGGGGATCTTTTGTGACTGGAAAATAATGCAGGTGCATAATGGAATGAGTCTGATTCCGCGCCGCTGACTCCCACGCACACGGGGCCCTCTCCGTTGTATAATGCAGGCGGCGTTGTGAGAGGTTTGCATGTGAGTGTCTATGAAAAGAGACGGGCTTAGCCAGAACCCAGACGCAGGACGCGGCGTCTAATCCGCCTGCAAACGTCTTCTCCTTGACCCTGACGTTCCCTCGTCGCAGCGCTCAAGCCTGCCTCGTCGGCATGCGCGCGTTGGGTTCTGCAACGGCGGTTATCTGTCAGTCGGTCCGACCGGCCGATAGGGTTCAGCTCCCTAACGGCGGGGAAACATTAGGGCTGTCCGGGGCTCGTCGCTACCCCTTTGACCTCATTTGGGGCTACCTGCTCTCCCCCCTCGTGGCACGGCGTCACCCCTTACCTGGCCCACCCCTCTCTCTTTCAACCTTTTATTTACTGGTGATTTTCTTTTTTCACAGTTTCGCGTGTCTGCGCTTCTATGAGCCCGTGTGACGAGAAATAGGATATTATATATTTTTTTGTATCTGTCATTTTCTTTCTATCTCCCATATGACTTCTTAATCCATCTGAATGCGTAGAAGATAATGTTTTGGGCGAAATAACATAAGAGGAAAGATAGACTCCCAAGGACCAATATCTTCATTGCTTGGAGGATAAACGGATTATGTCAGCCATTTTCTGCTGCTGACAGCTTTTCTTATTAACCGATTTTATTTTTAATCTGCCGAGGAAGAAATGCGGTTTTATGTCACAATAAAACGCTGGTCACATCTAATGCTGCCCTCAAACAAACAGATTTCTCAAAGCCTGGCTGAGAAACTTGAAATAACTTTAAAGAGGGTTTTTTTTTGTGGTAGGGGGATCAAGTCTTTATCCACAAGCTTGTTCAACTGAGGAGCAAAAGATTTTAAAAGTCCTTCGCACTTGTTTGTATTTAATTTATGTGTTCATAATTTGTTTTGCTCATATCTGTCAGGAAAAGCCCTTTCCATCATGACAAAAAAAGCTGCCTGCCTGCAATCACTGACCCACATGGACTGAACAGGGAGAAGAGCAGTCTGCAGCTGCTACATACCATTAAAAAAGAGTGTAACTGACTGCCGTGCCGTGCCCAATAAAAGGCAACATGCATAAACAATCTGGCTGATCACGAATGAAAAATAGCAGCCAAGCAATAGCAACACGATCTGTAGTTGCAAAGCTATCTCTTAAAAACATATACCCCATCTTGGATGTATGTAGCCTGCTTCTTTCCTTGTATTGAGGATGTGCCACGTGTCCAATGAAACATCCCTAATGACAGCATTTCCTGGATTCATATGGAATGGTATTTGTGAGAAAAGCTATCCTCAACCCTGGGGCATGGACATCCTTAGCTCCTCATTACATGCTTTAAAGCTGTGGGTGTGATTTATCTCCTCAAGAAGAAAGTTCAACACATGAACACAACTAAATTTTTGTTTTTAACTGTCATATTAATCTGCAACAGGCATTGTACTGTCAACCTGCATACTTAAAACATGGTGATCCTGGGAATCACAACTCCTCTGACTAAGGTAACCTAAAATGATTAGTTAAATCAATTTTGATTAGTTAAATTAATTAGGGTGACAATGTACTGCAATGGTTAGGGAACTGCAGGTTCGATTCCCAGGTAGGACACTGCTGTTTTGCCCTTGAGCAAAGTCCTTAACATGCATTTCTTTAATACTGTATACATCCAGGTATATAAAAACAAACTATGTGCAATTGCTAAAGATGTGTAAATCACTCTGGATAAGAGCATCTGCTAAATGCCTGTAATGTGTAATGTAAGTTGGTCATAGGATTTGCCAGTCAATACAGACTTGATGCTCTTCCACTTCTGAGTTAGATTGCTGACCACTTAGAAATTGACTGCAGTGGGGCTTTTTTGGTTGTTTCTTCCAAAAAACAAAATAACAAACAAAAAAAAAAACAGCTGTTTCTACATTTACACAATTGAAGACTGTAAATGCTTTTCACTTTCTCAGTTACATGCTCTGAATAATGTCTAAAGGGTTCAATATAACCCTGCCTCAAGAGTGCTTGTGTCGTTAATTAATCATCAATAAAGCATTCTTAACTGTATCTATAATGGACTTATTCATAATTTATTAAACATTTGTAACTGAATAATATTCTAAAGTGTTATAGACCATCCCTGCCATGCCATTTTGCCAAAAGCATGCTGTATTTTAAAATGCCAAGTCACAATTTAATTTAATTTTAGGCTAAATGTGCATTTATGTATTTATCTTTAATATATTGTCAGTGTAATCATTACCATTTAAATATCAGAATTTAGAAACTGGGTTTCTGCATGCAGTTACTGGTAAGTCAGTCTGAAAGAAGGACACAGATGTGTACAAAGTTCTTCTCTCTGTTCAATAACTGAATTGTTAATAATTTAACCTAGTTATTAATTAAATCAATGTTATTATATTATATTATATTATTATATTTCAAACAGTATATTTGACACTAGTGCCAATTTCTTTTCTTTTTAAAAAAATGTGTGCTATATTTTAGTTTTCTATTTCCATTTAAAAAATATCTAACTGCAGTTGTGTGGATAAACCTACTAGGCCTATCTCTGTATCAGGTGGAAACATATTTATATTTTCGGCAGTGTGATCCATGAAAGGCCTATTTCAAAGCTGTTTTATCATGAGGATCTTTTGTGCATGACCTGTCATGCCGGCTTGCATTTAGCTAATATCTCAATATATACATTTTTTTTTTCAAAGATATGTCTCAATTTAATGCGTTTTCACCGGCGTTTGTGTCGCCTGCCAAACTGCCGTCATTGCGGGGAATGGCAAAAGCCGGCGGAGGAGGACGTTGTGTGGGCTGAATAAGGAAATGATGCAAGATGGAGCCCAAGCCCAAAATAAGGCATTTCACTCGACGCTATAGCGGGTTCAGCATCCAGTCTCCTGCAGAAAGAAACGATTTCCTCCTAAAGGCTAAACGTGTACTATTTACGCAGATGCACGTATTTTCGTTCTCTTTACAACTGCATCTGGTTTGCGCACGTGCGACCAGCTGATAAAATACGAGCGGTTGTTTTCCGTAGCGGAGCGGCGATGGAGCGAAATGTACTCCAGGGAGGGCATCGGCGACACCGGCTCTGACACGCGGCCGGCGGGAAGAGACGCCTGATTCAGGACGCGCGTCATGAAAGCGGCCGGATTCCGCGCGGTGGTGCAAGATTCCGCACCGGAACGCGGCCCGGGGGGAACCGCGGCCGTGCCGAGCGGCACCTCCCTCTGGGGAGTCTCTTTAAATACGAGGGAATAAGTTATTCATAAAAAAAAAAACTTAGGGAGTGACAGACACATACAGATCACAATATGAAATAAATTGCATGCTCTATATGATCAAGTGGGGGCAAAAAAAACCGGCAATGCTAATAACCACACACTGCGCAGCACAGCACAAATCAAACAGCTGAATACTTCACTCTGATCTCACGGGAATAAATCACCATTAGAGAGGAACATTTCATTTGGAATAAAAATATGAGTAAATGTATATTATACGTGTATATAATATATTTTTAGAAAATGTGCTTGTTCATAAATGTAAACAGAATACTGAGAGGAAGAGTGGAGATGGTATGAAGGAAGGCATTGTGTTTATTTTATTTAATCATAGACCGAAAGCATCCCTTGATACCTGATGTGAAAGATTTACTTTCCTCTCCATTTCCTCCACCATATCCTGCAGGAAAGGCCTGTATTTTTCCGGTGCTGGTCCAGAGGCAGTGGATCTCTCATGCCTAACCACGGCCTGGTCCACACCCTGACTGCAGCTACACTATCAGCCAGTACCTTTCTGTCGCTGGACTTCTCCTGTGTACCAGAGTCTGGAGCACAGCTCCACAAACACTCAAAGTACGACTGTGATTAAACCTGCTCCTCTATGAACCGTGGACTTATTTTCCAGAGCACCTGGCTGGATAGAAAAAGAGTTGTGTCCTTGGCAGTTTTGAATATCTCCTTGAGGGCCATGGGTCAAGAGAAAAAAAAAAAAGCCCAATTATTGTTTCCATCCAAAGGGAAATGAATTGATTCGTAAGCCTAGCCTATATTTGGCATTTGGAGAAACTGGTTTTGGGATGTGGTTACTTAAAATCCAGAGGAAGACACAAAAACTTTTTGGAATTTGGGTGGCACAAAAGAGAAAAGATGATAAAATACATGGATAGAATTTTGGCTTTCAAAAAATGCATTCAAATTAATCTACGGTAGCTTTTTACTGACCAGTGGATGTGATGGCTTTAAAATTGGACACATAACTTTAAAGAATGTAGTTATTAGACACATGCAGTTATTATGCTTCCAAACAGTGTTAATTAGTATATGAATTACAACATGTTTACATCATATATTTTGACAGTAGATGATGTCTGCATGCAACAGGGAATCGCAGTGTTGTTTAGTGCTGGCTGCTGTGTGAGCACTTTGGACCATTTATATGTGATATTTATGAAAACTCTTTGACCCATCGTGGCTGCCATTAAGATGTAATCCCATCAGAAAGTCTTTTGTAAATGTATTGGGTTATTCTGAGATTTGAGTAACGTTTAGTTAATGTAAAACTAGTTTGCATATTTTGATTAGTTATTTGTGAAAGTGATGGAAATATTTCTACATTTAGCTTATAAATGGCATGTCATTTAAAAAAGTTGACAGTGTAAGTTGTCTGTGCTATGAAATCTCTTCCTTTCTAAAAAGGATTTTGAGTGAGTGAAAAAGGTCATTTCTACTTTATTGGACTTGTCGGGTGGGGGCTCAGTAAAAAAAAAATGAAGAAAGACTGTTGAGTCTTTTGAGTTGCATTTGTTCTATAGGCATCATTAAAAGGCTTTCCTTTTGAAGAACTGAGCCTTGGTTTTGTGCTGAAAAGATATTCTTATATTAAGAAGAAAGAAATATTTTTCAATTACCCTTATAGCATCTCTTTTGTCTGCAGGTCTGATTTCAGAGTGAGAGAAAAAGTTGCTTTTCAGCTGGCACCCCCCCCCCCCCCCCCCCCCCAATATAAAATAAAATGTTTTTACCCATCATCCTCACTGGCATTTTGTGAAAATGAAACACACATTGAAAGCATTCAGTCATTCAGTGTCCATTCAGGCGATAAAAAAGAGATCCTCAGAGCTTTATTATATATGAAGATCTACAATAAAAATCCATTTCTGTCCTCTTTAATGCAGATAAAATGACAAAGAGTCCAGTTGAGTATCCACTGCACATGGCAGTACCTCTTACCTCTGATGCTGAATTAATTGCATTGAAAATAATTGCTTTGTCAGATTGTATTTTAAATGTGCCATTGGGCCATTCTTTATAAACCTGCAATGCAGGGCCTCTCTCTCCTGCCAAGGTTCCTTGGTCGACAGTAAATTATAAATATAATCAATTATTATATTAATATTATCATCTTACAAAATGGTTGTGTCAAAATATGGGGGAAAAAAAAAAGATTTTAAGAGAAAATTCAAAAGTGTGTGGCACCTTCAAATTATATGATAGTTGGTATGACAGAATTGAATCAAATTACAGAAGTTTCCTTCAGTACAAAATGTGCTCTATGAGACTTACATCGTGAAGTGGAGATTTCTACAGAAAGACCCCGGACGCCTTATCAGGTGTAGAAGACCAGCTCTCAGCTTTTAATAGCATAATTCAATAGGAGAAGAGCAGCTGGTTTCATTGTGTCATTGAGGTAATCTGTTTGAATTTAATAAGAAATTAAAGTGAAGACTGAGCTTTTGTTAGGTTTAGGTACAGCCAATAGTGTAGCGTTGCAGTAGACCTCTTGATAAGCAGTTAAGACACGCATAAAAAAATGTAACTTCTTTCTTGTGGCGAAGATACAAAACTGAAATTAAAATCTTACCATGAAGTTTCAATACCACAGCAGAGACGAGGGCTTTCATTGCAAGTGTCCTCTCAATCATACCTTTAAATTTCTTTGTGAATGTGCTCATAAAGGCTAAAAGTTGGATGGTGTATTAATTGAATGATAAAAAAAAATGCTCCCACTCTCTTTAATTGTTCTACTACTGTTCATAAAAAGATGTATTTACTGTACCTCTGAATCTGGGGGCACAGGAAGGCTGCAGTTTGAAAGAAGAAGAATTATGTTTGTGGCTCTTTTTTTTTTTTTTTTTTTTTTTAGAGATGTGGATGAATTGGTATAATGTACCTTATCTCCAAGGGCGGGAAAATAAATATCACTCTCTGACCTTTCACAACTCCGGCGCCATAGCTGTGTCATCTCGCATTGAGATTGCTTTTCGGCAGCGATTGTTTTATGTTTGCACCCAGACAGGAAGACAACCTCAGCTTCAAATGAAACTTTCAAGGTCTCTCTCTCTGTCATTTATTGTTGTCAAAAGGGGGAACCGAATGCAATCCTTAGAAAGGGCGATAAATTCACGCTGGATGTGACGGTGGGAGTAAATTTCCACGCTTCTCCCCTGAATGCTCTGTTTTGTTTATTTGCAGAGTGTAATCACGTCCGGGATGGCGAATATAATTCAAAGGCTGCGGCTCAGGACAAATTTCCAACAGAAAAGAGGTTGTGAGCTGGCAGCCCCGTACACACAGGCATCAGTGCCATTAACAGGTGTGGAAAACTGATAGCCTGCTGGAGGGTCCGAGAGCACGCCCGAGTCAGTGTAGCTTCCGACCTCCTTCCTACCACCTCAGCTAAACGCTCTGACCAATCGACATGGGCTGATGGATGTGTTTCCTTGTGCCTCCTTGCGAAAGTGTGAGTATTCAGGGGAACGTGCGTTACAACGGTGACCACTTGCCAAAACTCCCCTTCCACTCCAGGGACACCCTCGGCGCGGCATTCGCCCGAAACAATAAGGTTATTAGCTAGCGACGGCTTTATCTGTCCCACGCACTGCGCGTCCCCTGACAAAACTGTCAAGTCAATGTCTTTTTATTTGTGCGTTTATTTATTTATTAGTGCTTTTCTTGTCTTTTCTCAGGGAAGAAAAAAAAATCAAAAGGGGAGAAAAAATCCCCAAAAATTGGCTCTAAAAGGATTACGGTGCTTAGGATTGCCAGCAGTAATGGCCAAAAGTCGCGGAGAAAGAAACCGGGATAATGCCGAGTAGATTGCTTGTGCAACTAAGGGAGAAAGTGCTTGCATAAACACACTTAAGGAGATTTGCGCATTGCTCCACTTATCACCTGTACAACTCAGCAAGGAGAAGATGGAGAGGAGGTTCATAAATAAATATAAAAATCTCGGCATCGGAGTTAGGAGCGACATGCAAGCTCAACTCTGATCGCTAATCCGACTTAAGGAGAAAGTTGGGATCATATCGAAGGAAAACTCTCAGCATGCAGATCCCGCTGCTGCCGCCACCTCACCCCCTTCCTTTTTTTCTGAAAAGAAATCAAAGAGGGTATTAGGCAGCAGGGTTATCCCCAACACTGTGCCGGAGGCTTCGGCTAATCTGCACCTAGGAGAAACGAGGTTAGTTAAGCATTTTAATGGCCTTAGTCCTGTGATAATTAGACCCGCCCTGAAGGGAGTTCTGTTGAGCCACTTGGGCCTTGAAATGGAGCCGGGAATGACTGCCAGGGACTAATCCCCGTGCGCACAATGAGCCTGAACTAATTCACTGAGTAAACATTTTCTCCCATTGCTCCCCAGCCTCTTTCTATCAAATCCTCAGTGGCTGTCCTCTTTCTCCTCTGCCTTCTCTCTCCTCCCCAAGGAGCAACTTTGAGCTTTTCTTTTCTGAGGGCTCACCTTTTTCTTTTAGTTTTTTTTCCCCCTCTTGGGAGGGTGAGCAGGACACGAATCCTGCTATATCTCCTGGGTTCAAATGCGCATCAGGTGTTTTCATCCGCGGTAAATACAGGGCTTGTCTTTGGCTTTGTATAATGTGTCTGCATAATCTGCCATTTTTTCTGTCAGAATGTATTATTTTATATGCACTTTGTCTTCAGAATTCCCTCAAAAACAAGTGCATCTCAAAGGGTTTTATCCAGTTAAATAGAACTTCTAACAATAAAACTATTTCTTAAAACAGCTTTGACTCAATAGCTTCAACAGCTTTTGTGGGGAAGAATATGAAGAATACATATTGCCATACAGCACACGCCTTACACTTAACGTGAAGATGTGCCACTTTATTCTTCATGTTTACGTGTTTATGTGTTGATCTCAAAATAGTCTCCCACCTGTCCTCTCTACAGGTCATTTTCCTATTTGTTGGAAAGTGTAACAAACTATCTGGGGACGTGGAGAGTATTCACTTTAATATAGGGAACTGTTGAGTAACATGTGATCAGTGCAGTGTAGCTTGCCAGATTAATTTCTCTCCCTGGACTGTTCAGACACTATCCATTCTGTTTGTTCCCTGATTGGCTAATCCTGAGGGCCAAATCAGGCATTGCTTGCCTATCAGCATGTCCTCTTTATCCATGTTTCTGGGGCTCAAGTAATGAAAATGGACACTGGGGTGCCATATCCATTGTCTCTTGTGAAAAAGGGAAGACATCACATTAAAAGTGCTCCATATCTGCTTGCGCTGACATTAGACATAGCCTATTGAATTTAAAAAAGGAAACAGCTCAACTAATTCACTGACTAACTAAATAGGAGATAAATGGTTGACAGCACTATAAAGTGCTCCAGCGAATATTGATGGCTGTGCCTTTTTTTCTTTTTGCACAGAAGCAGCTTAAAGTCCACAAATTGTAAGACACATTTTGCAGAGAAGTAACAAGCACCATCTGAAGAATACAGACTCATTTTACCACCTATTATGATTTGACTTCTTTAACAGTGGGAAAAATATGTTGAGAACAGAAGGGTGACACAAACATAATTCACACAGCTGTCTGTTCTAAGATAGGGACTGTGAATGGCACCACTTGGGACTGAATTTAAAAAAAAAACTATGGATATATTGTTTGTAACCAACAGGGTGTCGTCATATACAGGGGTTGTTCTCGGAGGTCCAGAGAACAGCTCACTTGGTCAGTGTCCATTACTCGTAGGAACAGTGCTCGGTTGGCAGGTGCTGTCTTTGTGAGGACCGTCTCATATCACAGCTTGTCTGTGAGACTACATCCACAGAATATGGCTGTGCCAGGTGTCTGTCTGTCACTGAACTCTGGCGTGCCCTGCGTATGAGTGATGGTCAGCACAAAGGGAGGCGGGAGACTTTCCACAACCCGCTTTCTTTCTTCCCTCCAATTTGGAATCACCAATTCTGCCTCTCAGGTCACGGCAATGTCTCCTGCGCCTTCATAAGGAAGACTGGAACTGAACAGCTTTCTGTCCTCCAGAGACTATTGTATACCGTACAGACGGCAGAGTGCTACAGGAGGCGTCAATCGAAGGAACAATCACTGACAACAACTGGGTGCCTATGGGCACTGAGTAAATAGAAGCTGATATAATCCTGGCTGACTTTAATTGACCCTACTCAGGGAGCGATGAAGCCAAATGCACCCAACCACTGTGCACTGTTGGTCACAGCCAGCTAACAACAGATTCAGGACCATTAAGTGCTCTGAATCGAAATGCTATTCATTTCTCACTGCTCACAGCCACTATGTTGGAGTGTTGCTCGTGTGAGTGTGTGTGTGTGTGCGCATGTGTGTGTGCATGCATGTGATGTACAGTGAAATTTTTAAGAATGTAGATGATGAGCACTCACAGTAGATAAATGATACTGGGTGAAAATATGAATTAGAATTATCTTCTTAATGTACATTGGAAAACATAATTACACAGTCTTTAACGTTCCATTAACATGCGTAAACAGCATTCAGAGAGTTTACACAGTACCTGCAATGTGGTCCAGCAGAAGATGATATTCAAACTTATCACAGTGTTGCAGTTTGATGCTGAGGAAGTAGGCTGAATATGAAATAAAACATTAACAGAGTGTCATTTTTCACTGCAGCGTAATTAGATATATTCATTGTAAAACGCTAGGAGTCCTCATTAATCAGATGTTCCATCCCAAATTTTGTGAACCATGTTGGTCATTAATGTTTCGTCATGTTTTATGGATGTTATTTTGCCTCCATCTCCCCAAGGAATTTCTTGTTTCTATTTACCAATGTTTTTAGTGCTCTCAAATATTGGGCTTCTGCATATCCATTACCCTCAAGTATAATTAAATTCATTTGGGGTACACCTTCTTAACTCACAAATTGAAGCCTGGGAACGGTGTTCCTGACAGTTAACTAATGTGTGGAGGTTTGTCCACCTCTCCTGGTCTCATTTGCCTCTCGTACCTCTTCTGCTGTTGAACTGGAACTGGGTTGGCGGTAAACTGGATCCAAGGCTGGATGACACAGCACATAGCTTTTCCATTGCGTTACCCAAAACTCAGTCTCATATGTCAATGTTCTGAATATTTGGCTGTGCTAAACCAATGGAGATTTAATACTTCTGATGATTGAGAGTGGGAGTCCAACTGCAGGTGGTGATTCAAAGCTGAAAAACTCTTTGGTGCTGCTGTCATAAATAATGTACACATTGAACTGGAAATTCCGTTGCCTGGGGATGGGAGGGTTCAGTCAGTTAGAAATCTACATTTCATCTCTATCTTGCCAACACCACTCTTTGATTGGGTGCCCAACCATTACATGTTAAACCCACATATAAAAGGTCTTCCTCTGACTCTACTCTACACAAGCTTTGCTATAGTCTGCGGTAAGAGAAGAAGCAGTTGTTAACATGTGTTTCTGTGGATAATCATAGTTATCTACATTCTCCATGCAATCAGCAGTGTCAAAGTTTTCAGACAAATTAATAAATAAATACAAAAATAAATTAAAAAATAATAATGTAAACATTGACACAAGCCCTAATCTTTATTTCTACTTCTAGGTTGAAAAGACCAAAACCCCAGGGGAGTCTATGCTACCAAAATGTCCTATGATTACAAAAAGCATCCATTCATACAGTAAATGCAATTCATTTGCAGTCTGAAAAACAATCACAGAGAGAATGCCTGCTCTGCAGGTTTCTATGGCTACACAGAACTCTAGAACTCTAGTACATTTCCCCACTTTGCTTTCCATAACACTGGACATAAGAAAGGCAAATACGGAACTTCAGAATTTGAAAAATGGATAACATGCTGTTATTGTAGCCAAATTAGATGCCTAAATACAAGGACCAGAAAGAACACCCACAACCTGAACTGAGCAAACCATGCTGGTTCATCGTCACAACCCCCTATATCCTGGGGTACCTAGGAAAGCACTAACCACAGGTCCTGGAGGTCTCTGTGATTATGCTCTGCACTAAGCGCCCAGATCAGGATTAACACTGACACTTGATAAAGGGGTCAGGAGCACACAGTGATTATTTCTGTGTGTGTGTATGTGTGTGTGTGTGTGTGTGCGCGCGTGTGCGCGTGTGTAAGCATAAGTCCATTCTTACCATTCCACTGATTGTAGGTGTATTTACTGTATGGTTGTTCTCGTGTGTACATAGGCACATGCATATGCATGCATGTGCGTGTGTGCATGTGTGTACGTGCGCGCGTGTGTGCACGTGTGTCTGTGGTGAGGCAGCAGAGACGAGTTAAGGCAGGGGGAACAGGAGGCGAGGGTGAGGTGGAATTGAGGGATAAGGTTAGCCGAGCTATCAGACAGGGACATCACAATCAAGCCGTCAGCTCAATGCCTCTCTGCCTCTCTCTGTGCTCCCTGCCTCCTTTGATAAACTGAGGGATGGGATTACAATTCGGACAGGTCTCGGGGCAGTCAGGAAACCTTCCACCGATTGAGGGGCTCTCAGAAGAGAGCAATAAGACGCGAGACACAAATCTGCCAGACAGAAGTCGATGCATTGTGCTGGGGGTCCTGTGGGTGTTTAGAGGGAAGGTCACAGAATGCCAGTGTTGAGCTTGACTGAGAACCTTGACCAATGGCACTGTTGGATGAAAGATTCTCTTCAAACAGTTTTGCAGGCGAGACATGTCCATGAAATAATGACTTGAAACAGTAAATTCAAACTGTGAACTGTGAAGATATAGTTAATTTCACTGATGCTCATTTCTAATGATTAGAATTGGCAACTGCTATGCAGTAATGATGCATTTTTGCTTTCTACTATGAACACACTATAACTTGTTCAGCCACTAATTGGGCTCACTGATCAAGCACAAATGTCAGCTTCACAGCAACTGGACCTCATGTAAAATTAAGTGAATGAATGTGGCTTGCCAGCTACAAAGCAGCAAATGCTTGCATGCACACACTTCCACAAACACACACACACACACACACTATAACTCAGAACCAAAACAATAGCCCAGGTTTTATCCCCTGAAAAGAATGTGTGCGGTTCCACTACTCCCACGATGCTGAGTGGGAATTTTTGAGGAAGCAAACCTGTGGAGGTCTGTGGAACAATGTTGGGGGGCTACCTGGGAGGTTCAGCAATTAAGACGTTTTAATAATCAGAGCACTCAGAAAGTCCTATGCAGAGAAGTGCCAAAACACAGTCCCACCCCCACCCCCCCCCCCCCCCCAAGCCATTTGAGGCACCAGTACAAAGCACCGTTATCTTATTATCTACAGGAAAGGAATCCTAATCATCGCCAACACCGTTGAGAGGGGGAGAAAGACGGTCCAGCTATTTCAGCGCTCCCAGGCAGAGAGTCTTTTAATTCATTCATGGCTTTTCCAACCTGGGGCTCTCGAATGCATGACTGAGCAGAAATTAAAGCTCCTGGAGTCAGGGTGCTCGCTGGCGCTGACCCGACTCGCTTCTCCGTCCTCATCTGCATGTGCATATATTCCATCCTCTGCCGACGGCTGCTTCCAGAAGCCTCTCTCGCTGTTCCCTTCCTTCTGCGTGACTTTGCTGCTCAGTTCGACAGCCCTCTTAATTGGCCTCTCTTCCCATGGGGTGTCTGGCGGTATAGGCGCATAACTGCACCCTGGCGTAAGAGAACCAGCCCAACTCCCTGTTTCTGACCCCGGTTTCAGTCAGGCCTTTACGGAGGCCATCCCTTCTGAGGTAACGAGGACCCATCTTCTGCTTCAGCGGTGTAGTCCATTGGCTTCAGTGCATTTACTGGTGACGGAACAGGGAAGTGTGTAGCCGCAGAAGTCTGATCAAATATGAATTTTATCTTAAAATGGATTAGATGTATTGTATGTCATCTGCTGAGTAAGTGGTCTGAACGCTCACACTAAGGAGATATTAACACATTCATTTATTCTTTAAACTTGAAGAATTAGTGACAGTACTTGCCAGTAGCAATGTAGGAATGTGCACTTTGAAGTTGCAGGAATGCAAAAAAGGAGCTCTCAAACAGCTGTCACCCCACAACTGGCACAGGTGACGTCAAACAGGTCGAATGCTGACAGCCAGTTGCACTGTCTGTTCTTCTGTAGGATGAATTTCACCGAATGAGGAGACTTGCAGCAGGGCCAGCTGGGAGCAGTCAATGGGGAAGGCTGGCTCAGTCCACTGCCAGCATGTGAAAGCCAAGTGAGATGCAGAGGTTGAGTATCACCCAGCTGGAACGCTCTGCCGCTGTGTAATTACCCCTGGTATTAGCGCCAGCCAAACGGCTTCGTCCAGTCAGATACCAGAGCCGTTGGAATTCTCGAATACATTTGATGGTACCCAGGCTAAAGCTGTCTTGGAAACAAGGAACTAAAACACTAGAGGCCATGGCTCCCCAGACAGGTCCCAATTTGGGTCTTGTCTGATGCGGTTTCCAGCCCTAAGCTCTGTGTACATATGCTATCATGGATTTGGTTCTTTCTGATTTAAAGCTTGTTTTACGCAGCTGTTTGCGCAGGATAAAATACGACTTCAACTTTCTGTTTCTTTTTTTATTTTAAATGCATTTCAACAACATTTTAAAACACCCTTATCTCTTTTTGTCTTACCACTTGGAACAGTGCACAGGCGAACAGTGTGACAGGTAGTCTGATTCTGATTATTCAGTCGCATACATGCATGCTTGCCACTTACTGTGTTGTTAAATTTACGTGACGACAAATGATAGATTTGGATGGATTTTTGAAGGCTTTTTTCTTCTTCTTTTTCTTTTACATTGGCACAGAATGCGCAAATTGTTCATCCCCAGACATTGATGCATTGGGTCACGTCGCCGCACAGTCTTAGTTTGATGCACTCGACACTTAAAAACTCAGAAATGCATCACAGGGTGATTAAATCCCAGATAAACGTAGCAAAACCCGGCCATTGTGTCGGCCATTTTATCTTTCCACAACGAGATCAGTGTGGAGCAGTAGTGGGCGAGACGCTGCGGAACATTTGTGTAAAAGTGAGGGCTGGCGTGACCCGTCTGAGCTCCTCTCTGAGACCCGAGAATACGCAGGAGGGGCGATGGGAGGGGTAGATGCTGGGAGGATCACGAGGGGGAGGGAGGAGGTGGTGTGGGGTTGGGGTTGGGGGTGGGGGGGGGGGGGTTGATCGCCCTCAGGTTCGGTTCCTCTTTGTCGGGCCGGGGCAGATGAAAGGAGCTGTCGGGCGGGAAGGCCACGGGTTTGACAGCCCCCTCGATTGGCGCATTATCTCTCCGCCGGAGCAAAGGGAGAAAGCAATCAGCTTCGCCGCATGTCCCCGTCCCTCCCTGTCCGAAATTACCCCGTCGCAGATAACATCGCCCGCGGGGGGGAGGCGCTGATCCACTGTCCCCGCCGCCCTGCCCTCGTCCACCCCGGGCCCGGGTCACGCGGCTCGGGGACCGGAGGGCTCTTATCGCAGCCTGTGCAAAATGACACCACGCTGCGTTCACAGAGCCGTCCCCGCCAGGCCCGGAGACCAGCGCCGCGGTGACGCGGCTGCTCGGACGCCGCGCTGAAACACAGGAGCCATCTGAACCCTCACCAGCACACGGAGGGCAAGCACCACACCTGCCTTCTTCTCACTTTACGTCCCATTTAGAATGTTCTAGAATATTTTAGAATGATACTTTCTGAAACTCAGATTTTTAAAGATATGTTCAGCTCAAATTGCACTTATTTTTGGCCTTGTGTACCAAAATAATGCTTGCATCTTTAGTCCAAGGTAACTTTTCAAGACTGGCTGCAATGAGAAAGAAATAACATTCCCATTAGTGGTGAAAATCACTTACTGAAACAGTGACCAAGCGCTAGGGGTTATCATGGTCAGGCAGACTTTTCAGACAGCCACTTTCTGAGTGGAGAAAAGGTAACAGAAAGGAACTGTGATCAATAGAGTACCTTTTCCTTGCCGTGTGTTTAAATGATTACAGGGGAACGGTTAGAGAGTCTTGTCAACCTCTGACATGCACCCAGATAAGGTCACACGTGCACCGTGACAGGCTCTTCCAGCATGGCAAGGACCCAGAAGACGAGACATGAAGGCATTCAAACGCCTGTGATGCGGCATTAGCGGACTTTTAAATAAGGGCTCTTTTTGGTTTACTTTCTGGTGACTGGTACAAAAATGCTTATTCCATACAGATGGATCTAACCAAAAAGGAACCGGATGCAACTGATTATTTGAGCTTTGAAATATAGCTTCATATTTCTGTCACCTTACAAGTAAAAAAAAAAAATAATAAAGTTTAAAAAAATTGTACAGCAAAACTTAAAACCTGCTGGCTAGAGATAGGAAGAGATGCTTTTTAAGGTGGCGCGGTCGAAGGGAGCGCGCTACAATGAGTAAAATTCACAATGACACGTACACTTGTCCCCTACCATTGGCGAAGGTGAAGTTGCCTTTTCTTGCGCTGAGGCATCACACTTGTAAAATGAAAGAGCAAACGTTTGAGGAGAGGAGGAGGTGGGGGGAAAAAAAGAAAAAGAAAATCTAGATAAGCGGTCTGACCTTCCCGCTCAGTTAGCCGCGCTCCTCTCTCCTCTCTTTCCCTTTCTTCCCCTCATCCATGGGCCGGACAAATCCTTTTCCGCAGGGATAAATAGTGCTGCCATGCTTTAATAGCCCCAGTCCCAAACAGTGGCCAGTGATAAATAAAAAAGGAACCTTCCATTTATCTCGGTGAGAAAAGAGCTCCTATTAGAGCCCCTGTAGCCAAAGGCACATTCTCTCCTCCTCGCACTCCTTCCAGATTGCCTGGTTTGTTCAAGGTGCTGTGGAGTGCTAACCAGGACAATTACAAACCAGGAGCACCGCCCCCCCACCCACTCCCCACCACCTCCCCACCACTACCCCTACCCACCCCCCTGACCTCCTGTGCCAGTACTGAAGGTGATGCAACAGACGATACAGAGATAGTGTTTGTGTATATGTGTGTGTGTAGGGGGTTCATATAGTATTTTCATGAAAGGTTGAAATCAAGTATCCTTAGGGCCTGAAGACAGAAACTGCCACTAAAGGAAAGCGTTTTCATTACTCATATCTACACATAATAATAATTATCAAGCACACACTGTAGAGTGACCGTATGAGTGGTTTATATAAATACAAATTCTGGACATGTTGCCATCAGCAATTACATTATGTTGCCTTTGGGTATTTTGGGAGTCTAGAGACATTTGGTGCCTTTTGGAGCCTATCTTTATATGTTTTTTTCTTTGATAATATGCAAGATGCAGAGTGCCTTGTGGAGCCACAGAACTCAATGAAAAGAAGGTGGTTTAAATAGACCATTCTCCAGAAGTACAACCATCTCATTTCAGGCTAGGCCACCAAGGCTAGTTGTGATTGCATCCATTGTTACCTGTAGGCTACCAGCAAGGGCCTTTATGAGGCAATTTTAGGACAAGGACTTTCGATTTGGAGAATTTTTCTTTTTCTTATATTTTAACTGGATTTCTCGGCCTAGTCTTAATTCTTAGTTAAAAATGAACAGTCAGGCTGTGAAGGCCACCACAAGATTTTGATATATTTTAACAGATATTCGAGATGTTACGGGTAGCACTTAAATTACATCTTCCTCTGTAAAATTGATAACAGTGTAATAGAGAGAACAGTAAGAATTTTTGTCCAAGGATTTTCAAAATATTGTATCAAAGTGCACACCAGACAATATGGCTGTCACAAACAAACAATTTTAAGGCATGCATTTTTCAAATGTGATCAAACTGTGTTAATCTAGAGACCAATAAACCCATAATGGACATGGAATTGTCTTCAATATCCACCAGTGGGAACAACATCTCAAACGTGTGTTCCTATCACAAGAAATACATTAATCCACCATGATGAATTTTCCATCATTGCTGATTTCTTAGAACATTTGACATTGCCCGATTTTAACTGACATCATCCTGGGAAGTGCTCTAATTTGGTTTCTGTATATGGTAATCTTAGCCATAGTCTTGAGATTCAGATCTATAGGCAGTTGTATGATTTATGTGATGGCCAAAAGGCACATGGTACTAACTATACTGTGCTTCTATATTTCTATTTGTGTCTTAAAGGGGTTTGATCAAACATTGTGGCCACCGATGCTACAGTATCTGGTTCCTTTCGGTGTCAGGTTAATGTGCTTCTTCATTTTGTCATGGCTTTTTCACTTGACACCTTCAGCACTGAAAAGTTTAGGGTCTCAGATAGGTGTATATATAATAGTACGTGCTAATATGTTGTATTTATTATGTATTTAGCTTTCAATTATCTATTAAGCCTTTGTCTTCTTAATAATGTTATAACACTCTTAAACCTAAAACCAAAAAAAAACAAAATCTCTGCAAACAATCTGCCAGATTAAAAAAATGATTAAAGCTGTGAACAGTCTTAAATAGGGCAGCCTAAAGTTTACGGATGACGTGAACAGTCACATTCAGCTGAGATCGTTCTCGCCTACACAACAGCGCTGAATAGTTTCTTGCCATTTTCATTCTTCAAGTAATTCAAAAAAGAGTTTTCTCAGTACAAGAGCAGAAGAACCCTAGCCAAGCGGTGACAAGCAAACGGCCCGGGGGTGTGTGGGGGGCAACAAAACAGAGAAGAAGTGATTTTGCAAATCTTCGCCCACTAAAGAGACGGAAGAAACTGTGATCTCGGATCAGGAGCCGGATCTCAGATCGCAGCGTCTGAGGCAGCCTGCTTAGCGGGGTCTCCCCGGCGTTGGGCGTCCTTGCTCGCTGCCCGTGCGCGGGCGGCGGCTCGAGGCTAGCGTCTGAGGCAAGCGTCTCAGACAATCGAGACAAAAAGCGGCCATTGTGCCGCGCCGGAGAATGCCTCTTGTGTCCGCCGACAAGGAGCGGCGAAGTTCGCCGTGCGGATTGAGAGCGGCGCTGCGGAGAAGATTTTTACAAAGACGCTTAGTCCTGAGCTGTTTAAGCGGGGCGAGCCAATCAGAGGACACGCGCGGCTCCTCTTTTTAGGATCGGCTCTCAGATTGCGCACAAAAGGATGATGCTGTGATCGCGATTCAAGGCTGTTTCTTACAGTGATCTTGTGCTCATTGAAAGAGCCTTTTCCAAGACTCCCCTAACCCCACCCCGCCTACCCCAACCCCACCCCCACCCCCCCCCCAAAAAAAAAAAAACCATGGCTCAAATTCATAAAGCCTGTATTCTGGTTTATGAAAAGCCTTGGTTGTTTTGTTAAGCTCATATATAGTCCTTGAGGAAGATTAGCATTTTTTTGCAAGAAGAATGCATATATATCATAGTGAATGGTTATAATTCTGTGTGTTGGGGATTTATGGCAATGCTGCTATTTGTCTGCCAGTAAATAAACATCGCTAAGCTATTGAGAGACGACCACGCTCTAAGATTTCTAAAGTGATTTCATTCTATGCTATGTTTGATCGACCCATTTTCTCTTGGTGTATAGAATTATTTCCTTTTGGGTTTACATTCTCAATGGCTTGACTCTGAATTTAAACATAAATTAAATATATTTTCTTTTAATCTTATCGCATTTATTTTACAATCTTTTTTCGTGATTAATATTATAACCATTTAATGGAATTCATTTCATAGAAGTTTTCCTGCAATGGAAAAATTGAAACTTAAAATTATCAAAGGAAAAAAAAGGAGAACGCCCACACTGAAATACTTTCAAAATGCTTCCACAATGTCTTTAGTCCCCCATCTGTATTATATCATACGTAAGGCTTTAAAAAAATTTTTAATACGTCGCTAAACTTTGAGGTGTGCCTGTTCTTGGCGTTGGCTGATCCCTCTGTGAAAGCCCCCTCTGCTGAACAGGCTCTGTGAGATAGCGGGCCTCTGGTGGCGCGGGCTCTCTCACAGGTCCTCGTCTGGCAGAAGGAAAGAGGAAGACGAGGAGCCTGTGCAGAAAGAAGCGGGCGCGGGGGAATTGACACAGGGCTTGGCGCGGCGCCAGAGGCAGCCTTCCCCCTCGTCTGACGCGCGGACGGGGGATTTATTTAAACAGTGAGACGAGAGGAACGGTTTCGCCGTGCTGGATTAATTCCGCTCTTTATTCAGAAAATAAAGGAGACTTTGAATTATTAGGAGATAGCGGGATTAGAGCCCTCTCTCTCCAACCCCAATCTACACTCACTTTTAATTTCCACTTCATTAGAATTCTTTTGAAGTATTTTAATGTGGACAAAAGGAGAGAGAGAGAGAAAGCCAGAAATATTAAATATCATTTAAACTGTATCAAATGGAAGCCCGGACCCCCATTTATATATTTTTACTCATAGCTATATTGATCCTGCCTTCTCGCTGCTCAATTATCAACTTTCATTGTCGGTTCAGCCGAGTGCAGAGAGGCAGATTTGAAAGTGAAACGGCTTCCATCTTCTATTCATTGTGAGGCTATAGGGGTGGCTCTCTCTGTGGAGCAAGGCTGCTCTCAGTCGTCAAATACGGGCCGGCCTCCTCACTTCCAGAAGAGAAAGGTTCTTCCATGTCGGTCAGAAATCACAGAAAGGAGGAAGCATCAGAGTTCAGAGGGAGGAAATCCAGAGGCCAAGAATCTAAGGCTTTAGGGACGTCCAAAGATACTTTCCACAAAGAAACTGCAGTGAAATATGCTGTATGATTTATGGATAGTTAAAAAAAAAATTAAAAACTAAAAAGTAAATAAATTTGAATTCAAATGGAAACAAATTTACTTAATTTACAAGTGAATATTTCAGTTAATTAATACATACCTTTTTTTGTCTGGATACGTCAGGACAAACATACAATGCCTGATCTCAGTGTCTGAAAAGGTTAGGTTTGGCCCACAGAACACGCTGTCTTACAACTGGTCTGTAATCTCTGGCAATTCTCCTTTATGTGGAGGATTACTGCTCAGAGTGTGACCGCATATTTACAACCTCTTCAGTTGCTCGCAACAGCTCTTCCTGAGAAGGCCGAGTCGGAGCTAACCCACACTTAGCATAAGTGATAGAGCTCAGGTTTAGATCCACCGGTTATTGTGTGACATGGGCTATTTGACCTGGGGGTTTACATGTCAATTTGCTCTGTGGATTACCTGAGTATACTTCAGATTTCCATGCTATGTTTGCTTATGTAAAGAGCCCTTTGTGTGGCTCTCCCGAAGGATGAGGTTGAGCTAACGCTTTCTCCAGTGCTAACAAGCCATTATCTTCAAATTCACCCTCTCTGCTTTCCACAATTGGCTATCTTTTTTTGTGAGGGAGGGTTGGGGGTAACTGCCACTTTCCAGTGATAGGCTGAGTGACTTCCACAGGGTTTCCCACCATAAGAGAAAAGGTTTGACAGACTGCCTCCAAATGTTTAGTAATTACTGTACATCACACAGCTTTCAGGGTCACATACTGTATATCTCTCACACTACGCCAGTTGGAATGACATGTGTGTATAATACCATGATTGTATTGGTACTTATCCAATATAACATGTGTATATGGTTCAGGAAACTCCGTGGCTCAACTGGTATAAGCACTTGCCACATGGAGTCTGGAGTCTGGACCCTGTTGTCACAGGCAGGGGTTCCCCAGGGATTTTGGGTGCCATGCAAAAATCACATTGGGCCCCATCACCCCAGGCCATCCTTGTACAATTACAGCACATATTGTTTTGTCAGTCAGGGCTCTTGAAATCATTCTAATTTCCCACCCATCCTGGCACACCCCCTTCCCAAAAATGGCACCTATGGTCACAGGTTCAATGCCTGATGTTGACCAGTGGTTTGTAGTGGTGGCGCATAATTTGCCTTTTGTCATCAGGTGTCAGGTAAACTTTAATTGATTCCTTAGCATTTTTTCTTGCCAACAATGGTAGAGTCTACTTGTTGTCATTAGTGGGAGATGTCTGTAGCTCTCCTGTAGTACCATGTTGCCTGTAAAATAATCACTGGTATTCAGGTGAGTTACAGCATTGGAGGACTGCACATGTACCAGTTAAAAGGGATACAATTGCTACCAAAAAAAGTCATAAAGACACATAGGCTGATTTTTCTGCTAGCATCTGTGTGTTATCATGCCATCGAGGCCAAGTGTTTGATTTAAAGCCTGACAACGTGGGCCTGTGTCTAGTTTTTGTTATTGAAATTAAGCCCCTTCCCCGCCTGCCCTGCCCCATCTCCAACAAGTTTATCTTCGGGAACATGCCGGCTTCTTATGGTAATGATCAGTGCGGTGTGGGTTTCCCTCGGGACGTCCCGTTCTCCTCCCGCCGGAAGGGGTCCGGAAGGGGGCCGGGCCCCTTCCCAGAGCTTTGATTTAGCTCACTATGACATGTCACGGTAGGGTTGAGAGAAGCCAGCGTCTCTCACACACACACACACACACACACGTGTACAGTCATTTTAAATGAAGAGTGTTTTGTTTTAGGTTCTTCGGGTACCATTTATAGTAAACTCCATATTATTAAATACTATCTATTTATCTATTGATTCATAGAGATAAAGCAACAGACGCATTGTAATAATAAGCATGGCAGATCAAAAACTATGTGAAACAAAATCTCACTGGGCACAATTCTGTCATTATACATGCACATGCCATATTAATTAACCATTTTCATTTCATTTGAAAGTAAAGACAAAATGAGGCAACTAATTATGAAATAATTAACAATAATGTTTTTATGTTTCAGGATATACTATCCCTGTGATATACTATAACTGTATGTTTTTCTCCCCTAACTTTGTATGTAAGCTAGCTTCATGGCATTTATACATTAACGCTCTCATTAATCGTTAAGAAGATAACTGTACAATTATTTCCTAGAGCTTTATATTGTTGTAATGGTTCCCATTCCAAGAGCATTATTGTCCTTTCCTGTAGTTACTGTTGCTCTTTTTAATTTTATTGAATGAATTTATTTATATTGGTTTGTATGTTGCAGTGGATAAGAGAATTTGTCAAATTAATATAACATAATCTAATATTTAAGGCAGAAAATATGAAATTAGACAGTGATATGATGTTCATACAGAGCCCAATGTATCATTTATGGTTTTGAATCAGTATCTCTGGAAAATAAATCGCTCAAATGAATTTTTTTTTTCAAATGAAATAGACTGTTGGAGAAAATATTTTCAATGTCAAGTTTTGTCTGCTATAGAATACGCCAGACATAAAGAAAGCAGCTTATGAACATAGCCAACTTACACACCGGAACCTCTTTAGAAAGCAGTTAAGGGAATGATAATATATTTAAAAGGCTGTGGAGGAAAAAAATTGAGAACATTGTCAAACTCTGGGTTGAAATAATCTGTGATAAAAATCACCTATTTAAACAAACCTAATGCTTGACTGCTTGTCTTGGCTGCATTTCATACATAAAATATGTTCAGTCACTGATAGCGCCCTTATCTAACGGAAGAGGCAGGCGAAATTTGCAGCCAGCGCTGAACGGGACTGTTAGCGGAAGCCGATAGCAGCCCAGACCCTAAGATGTACACACGATTGCAACTGTCTGTCAGACAGGGAGACGGGGGCCAGAGTCAACGGGGGGGCAGAGTACGGAGTGACAAACCTGGGTGGCTGGAGTGGCTGGGGTGGACGTGCGACTGGGAGGCCCCATCCCCAGAGACGGTCCCGTTCACATGGCCTGGTTGTAGGTCACTGACGAGAGGAGCACTCGAAATAAAGACACAGAGGATCAAGTGCCTAGTGCCTAGTCAGTCAGGAATGCTGTAAATTATCTTGCAGGAAGAGAAAAAAAAAAAAACTGGTCAGTAAATCATTTAGAATGGGAAGATGGTCAAAATGCAGGGCTAGGTTTTAAGGCCTTTGCATCTCCGCTGTGTCTTACACACTGTTTATTGTCCAATCAGACCCTTCCTCTCACTCGGTGGACTGATTATGCAGCTGTGCTGGTGCTGGAGGAGAGCTCAGAGACGGATTCCATTAGAGAAAGGCGCACTGTGGGTTGAGCTTTCAGAGCAAACTGCTCTCATCTCAGCACCAGGTAGTGCTGAGCAGTGTCAGATGTGTGACAGGGTGCAGCCGTCCCTCAGACAGCTACTGAAGATCAAAAGACGAGATGAGACACAATCTATACCAGCATCTGCTAATTGCTCTCTCCCTGCATTTTATACACACACACACACACACACGCACACGCACACACCTCAGAGGCACGAACCTCAGACTTCTGCACAGACTGTTCAGCTCTACAGGGGATAAACCCTGAATTAGCATAACTAACCTTTTCAGGCTCATTATATAATGTGTAGATTCATTTTTATTTTCATGGATGCAAAAAAGTCAGAAATAAACAGAAATGAGCCACACCTCCCATTGACGAAAACAATAAAAAAACTGTAAATACACCTGTACCTCTATAACTGCATGTTGGGTCTATCTAAAGTCACTATAAGCAAAAGGAAATAGATGCAACAGTACCTTCTAGAATTAGATGTGTTTAATGTGTTCTTGATGCGTTGATGCAAGTACTTATTAATTAACCTATTGTAAGCAGTTTAAAATGAGTGGCGCTGTCAGAAGCTGCCTGCTTGGGAGCAGAACATTGTTTTTTTATGATACAGTTATAATCCTCCCCAGAACTCTCTGAACTCACAATCCATGCTATGTATCCTTCTACCCTGCACTTTTAAAACAATAGTTTTCAGTTTCTCTGTAATTAACACACATACACTGTTTATTTGTGACAAACTGTTTTTTTTTTTTTTAAAGAACGTTCTCAAGAGAACCTGCTAAACACTTGTGGTTATTTTTAGCACATAATGAACTTGAAAAAAATAAGTCTAAAGTAATAATTACAATACATTATTCAAATTGAAATGGATGTATATTGACTTCACTTCAAAATTACAAAAATGTACAAACACAGTTACAAATGTGTGTCTACGTGTCCGAATGAGGTCCAGGGTAATTTAATGGAATCCACAGAGATGCTTCGATGCTGAAAATTCCATTTGTCTGACCGTTGAGCTCCGTGAATGTCAAAGAAAGAGAACAAACTCAGTCACCCACCCTAAATTAAACTCAAATCAAGTGGAGGAGAAAACAAATAAACAGACACAGTGAATATATGGGCTGGGCTGAAATTCAGCGTAAGGGTAAACTATCACTTTGGACAGCTTCTTTGCTATGTCAGGTGGCGTGTTTTCAAATGACGGTGTTGATTAAAGGTCGGAATGCTAGAGACATAACTGGGATAATCCCTTGTTCTTGAAGTTCATAGCCATAGCAGCGGTGTTTGATGGTGAAGATAACATCCATCCCTGTGGTGCTGAAGATTTTACCAGCAGACAGAGACCTCGTCCACCATAATATTTTCTTTAAACAACCACACCCACTAAATTGTTTCCTCAGACAGTTTTGAATCGGCAGTTTTGACTCTTGATTTTCTACTGTGCAACCCACATCCAACACAATTACCACTCCAATATGCATAGATGTCTGCAATTAACTACATTGTTCAGTGTTGTTGTTGATTGTTGTCTATTCTGTATGCCACACATTAATACAGGAGAGCTAGCACCGATCTGAGAAGACACACCCAGAGGGCAGCTTGTGCATTATTATTAGGAGCCAGTGTAGCTAAGAGCCAACGTTGCCCTTCATAGAAGACCCCTGGCTGACTAAAAAACCCACCTGATCCAAACTGACCAATGAGACAGCACAGGCCTGAACCTGTAGCATAATAAGGGTAGGGACGAGCATTCGTTAGCGAAGGAGGCTCGTACTGCCTGAGCCACTCAGCGGCCCACGGTCTGAGGAGAGGAGGCAGAGTGATAATTTCACGGTGGACAGGGCCACGTAATCTGCTCTGTCGCAGGCAGGCTCCTGCACGTGCTCAGATGAGCTCTCTTTCACCCGTGCAGCGCTCATTCCCAACTGACGAGGGCTCATTTGACAGGCATCAGGCATCTCACATAGAGCTGGCAGCAAGGAGACCAGCAGGAGAAGGTGCATGATTTTTCACACTCAAGAGATTTTTACGAAGGACAAATTTTCCATAACTCACTGGTCGCAGTTGAACATTTGTTACATCTGCTAAAAATCCTAATGGCATATTTCTTGTTTGAGGTGCACAAGAAATAAGGTCTTGTGCTTCAACTCATACTTTTTGATTTGTGCAATTTAGAAAAGCAGTTTCATATTCAAGAAAATTTATTTGAAATTCCTTTGCTTTAAATTTTTGTTATTATTTATCCCTGAAAAATAAGTAGTATCAATGGATGTAAAAGCCAGGTTTGAAAAAAAAAATACTGAATCAAATTACAGTTACATGGACTAGGATGGAAATATCAGTCACATGGCGTATCGAACTATATAATAAATATATATTAAAATGATTCCTTTTGAGTGAGGTCATATTTAGTGAGACTGGTAGCTCAAAGAATGACCACTGGTTAATTTAGAGATTTTTACACCCGTTACACCTTGTTCACAATGTTCTGAAATATTTTGTAACTATAGTCTAAAATATAATCAAGGATGCTCAATGTGAAAGAAATTTGTTATAGATTAGCAGGGATTGCACAATGCTAGAGCATAGACGAACAGTAGTCAAGTAACTTCAAGTAGTCAAGTATTTAAAGGACATGTTGGTATAACTTGACCCTTGCAATGACATTCATTCATTTTCTTCTATTTGTCAGTGCTGCTACGATATCAGTTAAAACAGCTTAAAATTATTTTGATCAGATAAGTACTGAATGCAAACTCCAGCCATTCAAAAAAATCAATGAAATTCTCTGACTCTGTGGTAATTATTTTTGTGATTAATATTGATTATATAGTAGGGGGCTCTTATGGCAGTGCTTTAAAAGTGCTTTGGAAGGACAGGCAGTGTGGATCATTTTCCTTTTTCTTCCGCAGGAGCTTTCAATTCATCAGTTCGTTTGGTCTTATGAACCCCCGTGGTAGCAAGTGACCAACTGCCAGAGCACAGGAATGTGCATCTGTCTGTATAATCTTCCCTCTGCTCGCAGCACTCTGTAGGTATACTAGTGGGAGAAGGAGTCCTGGTGAAGAAGCGTGACAGGGTAAGTGGTACTTCAAGGTGAGGAGGATTTACTGAGCACAGTCATCAGTCAATCAGAATCAACAATTTATCCAGGTTTTTAAAATATATAAATATATCTGTATGATTGTGTGTGTGTGTATGTGCATGTGTGTTTGCATTGATGTGTATGTGTGTGTGTGTGTGTGTGTGTGTGTGTGTGTGCGTGTGTGCGTATAGGCCAGAGAGCAGTGTGAGAACCTAGAAGCGTGAAGTTATTTTTTACTCTTCACCAGGTTGATCCTGTGGGGAGCAGAACAGCCCAGCTGTCCCACACAAGTGAGCCATCTATAGTTTTTTGCCTCCACAGATTGTCGGCAAGGTTGCAGAGATTAACCACATATGTGGTTCTGAGTGCAGCGAATTGTAGCCTTTCTTTAAAGCTGCTGATAAGGGGAAAACGAAGGAAGCCTCCTTATCAGTCCACCGCGCCCCATAAATCACAATTGGCCTTTCCCCTCGCTGCCCTGGTGGTTCCTATCTGCATTCAGGGCTGGGGGAGATCCCACAGCCCCGTAACTATCACACCTTCTAATTCCTCTCCTCTGCCAGGTAAGAGCAGGGGCTCAGCGCTCTGTCTGTGATGTCTACCTTAAACGCTCCTCAGTCGGCCATGATCAGATGAGGTCAACCAACAGAAAGCACAGTTTCAAAGAGAATTTAAATAAATGGTCATGAAATAATGACTTCCTGGGATTTTGTCTGGTTTAAGTTGAAGTTGAACAATATGTTAAATTCATTTGAGCAAATTAAAACCAATATACCCAATGTGAAAGTTGCCAGTTACAGGACTAATTCTCAGTACAGAAAACCAACTGCCAGGGAATTCTGACTTTGGCCATTTTACTTGAGAGTTAATTTAAAGAAAATGCACCATTCCTTTTCTGAGTTTATTATTCTATCATTGATCTGTGTGGTGTGTAACAAACAAAAATGTTAACAGCCTTAACAGGAACTCTGCCATGGAAGCTCAATGATAAAGTACGATAATAGAACATTCTTTTGGATGCTCATGCCTTCAAGTGTCCTCCTCTCAGTCTATCAGTCATGGGGGGCCACAGTGAGGAAATAGGGGCCTCATGACTCTGTGTAGCACAATGGGGGGTTATATGAGGCGTTGATGTCCACGAAAGGAGTGAGA
Source organism: Anguilla anguilla (assembly GCF_013347855.1). Classification (NCBI taxonomy): domain Eukaryota; kingdom Metazoa; phylum Chordata; class Actinopteri; order Anguilliformes; family Anguillidae; genus Anguilla; species Anguilla anguilla. The sequence continues at coordinate 12,077,450 of NC_049206.1, read as the reverse complement.
GAGCAATGACTATAAAAGGAGGCAGGGCGTGCGCAGGGCAAACCACACCGGTGCAGGATTAGGGCCGGAGTGTTTATCTTGACTTGTAAATGAATGGCCAGAATTGTTATTGCCAGACCAGGGTATTGGAACAAGAAGCTTAAGATGCTATCAGTGCACACAGTGCCTGCAGGTTGGCAGAAGATAATTGGCCTATCAAAAAAATGTTGACAAACAATCCAGCCCTCATTAAGCATCAATTATATGCAAAGCTGCCCATTTCCCTGACCTGCAAATATCAGGCTTCTGTGACCCCTGGGGCTTGGCCTTCCTTATCAAGGTCGAACCCTCAACTCTCTCCCTCTCTGTCTCCCTCTCTGTCTCTCCCTCTCTGTCTCTTTAGCATAGACTTGGAGGTTCTGTGATGGAGGAACTGTTTCACATTGATGACAGGATGACTCAGCACACCGAGATGTTCATGAATCATTTGACCCAGCATCAAGAATAAGATCACACCAACTACAAGGAGGGTGGACCCATTGAGTCATGTCAATGGACTTATTCAGTTATATGAAAATGTATTTAAGAGCAACAGATAGGGGTGTCTTCTTTTTAACACAGTACTGTGCTGCCTTCTACTATCCTTGGACCATGTTGTCAAAGATGAGACGTTAAACTGATTTTTGGACTAACTGTGGTCATTGGAGATTGTCTTGCACTTACAAAGAGAAGGGATGTTAATCCCAGTGTACTGGTCAGAAATAGAGTCTGTAGGCCTAGCCACATAATCATGCCCCCCCCACCCCACCCCACCCCACCCGTATGAAACAAACTGGAGAGTAAGCAGTGGTGATGTAGATTTCCGTGAGTCTGACGAAATTTGATTCAAATTGAATGGACAACGGAACAGGAATGCTCGTCAAATGTGGGTTAAGGTTCTGTCCCCCCATAAATGTGTTAAGGACACAGAAAGCACAGAACACATTTGTTCTGCTATTGAAATGATCTACAAACCCCAAAACACAAGACACAATCCTGAGAAACTGTGTAACTGTGGGCTAGTTTGTGTTGAATCAATGCCGCACAGATTCATATCTTCCTAGCATACGGATTGCCTGATATTACAGTAGCAGGACCAGAGCACAGGGCATGAAATCCATATGAAAAGTCTGATATCCTCAGCATTTCCTCCGAAAAGTCACCTGACCTGCTGGGCAGGCCTCATCTTTCCAGGTCATCCTGTGGGCGCGTGGACCGCGGCGCTACGGTCTTATCTCGCCGAAAACGGAAAGAGGCGAGATGTGCTGAAACCCCCCTCCATCGCGTACTCCTAAATGACCTGAGAAAAGCTGAGGAAAACACCGTGAAATCCTCCATTTCACAATTTCCTCCCGCTATCGTACAAAGTCCGCTCATTGTGAGGGGCCTCAGTCGCTCACCAGCACGAGCAGCGCTCTGCTGTCACCTCACTGGCCGATTTCATTTCAGAACTTAGCCTTATGCTGAGGCGAAGGCGTGTCATTGGGTGAGATCTTCTGAGGGTATGGACATGCAGAAACATAGAACATAAAGGACGTGCAGAAGCATAAAGTAGAGATCAATCTCAGGCAAGAATTAACGCCTGAAATGGATTTGTACACGTGTTCCAGATGAGCTGATGAACAGAAAGCAAAGTGAGGGAGAGTGATTTTATTAAGAATAAACAATAATTACACTAATTACCACCATGAATGAGCTCTAAAACTCCATAGTAAAGAGAGCAGAGCATTGCAGGGCCTTTATGGCAGTCACACTTATTTAACGACTCAAATAGGCAATTTCGCAGTGAATCAGAGAAGTACAGGGACATTAAAAGTTCCAAAGAATGGTGATGGGCTCTGTGAGTGTGGGAAAAATAATAAAATTGACCATGAAATCTAGGCTTCGAATTAAATTTACCGGAAGAAGAGAATGATTATAGGTACAATTCTGCCGAACATTCTCATGAAAAAAAAACCAAGGTCAAATTTGCACATCAGTTAAACAGTCTGTGTTATAATCGTACATGGGAGGTTTGAAGAAGACCCAGCAGACAGATTTGAAAAGACCGCAACAAGTTTCATACATTTCAGAGCTGTTGCATTCCCCTATCAAAGGCTACTCTAAATACACTGCTTAAGACACATTAGATAGTTTTTTGATGAAGAGGTCCTACGGGGGGCAATGTTACGTGACACTTGAGCAAAGGAAGTAGACTATTTCAAGAAGCACAAATAAAGGCAACAAAAAGGTGTCTGTATTGACTGTTGGAAATGGTAAGCCATTCCGCACAAAAATTCTCCATATTTCACAATCGTTTCAAGCATCAGTGATTGAAAAAAAAATGTTTTCTGCTGAAAAAACTCAACTTGGAATCCCTTTTCCAGTCAATTTTCCCAACCCCTTTTGAAATTTAAAACCATCAATCAAATCCTTTATGGGTCTAATTTTGTTGAGACTCGCTATATTATATTTCTGAAGTTTCCCCCTAACTTAACTCTACAACCAGTCTGCTTGTACTAGTTTGTGCTTTTTGATAGCTGCTTCCTACATTGCATGCATTTACACTACACTTACTTGACCTGGGGTCAAAAAGTACAGGTCGGGTCAAGACATTTTTTTATAATGTTTTATGATTCGGCTGTTTCACAATATGCTGCATGCTGAAAACATATGACACATCCTTCCATTAGAAAAGCCTTCAAAAGCTGTATTTAACTGACACTAAACTAGCACTGTAAAAAAGGGTAGATGGTTCTCAGTACCAGCCATGGACAGCCTTCATTCTGAAACAAGTAAGATTTCTGACTCACTTGAGCCACCCATTGCTTGCGCTTGTTTAACCTAATGGCTATGTGAATTATATCGATGTGTTAGCACCAGGAGCTCTGCAGTTTGACATTTCATCTTGCATCCGAAAAAGTTACCCACATTTATTAAATTGTCTTTATTTGTTTAAAGTGAATACTTCAAATTCATTACATTACAAACATACTGCTGGGGCTTAAATGAAAGAAATACTCTTACTCATACATTTCAAATGCAGTTCCTTCACAATCGTGCCTGGTTCTTCCCAACAATTCAGTATACATACAAAAACCAGCAAAAATGAAGAGTAGCTATACAGATCACTGACCTACAGACTATGGAAGACCAAGAGTTTTAACCATTAAAAAATAATTACAAAAAGCCAAAAGCTAGAGACGGACAATGAAAAACTGACAAGGGTTTTTAGTGTTGGATAGAGTTTCTCCAAACCAGCTGCTTCACAGCTACGAAAACAATTCCTGCTGGTAGGCCGTGCAGTACTCTGCCTGGGCCAAGAATGTGTAAAAGATCAGAATGAGGCAGTCTCTGTTTCTTTATCATGAAGAAAGGAAAGTGAAAGCCTGTCTTCCTTTTATCCAGTAAGTATACAATGAGCACCACGCAGCAGGAATGCATGATATACTGTATGTAATTGGAGAGTTATTTAAACATAGTAAGAATAATCGCTGCCATGCTGTGGCATTGGCTATCTTTCCTCTTTTTTTTCTTTAATCATACCTGATGTGGTAGCAAACAACCAACATTCAGAGGCTATGTGAAATGCTTCTATGAAAAAAAAAAACATCACCACTGATATGTGTTGAGTGTTGATAAGTCAGCCAGTCAGTATGTCCCTTGCTTAAACTGACCCTGTAATGATATTTGCCACATTAAGCCTGTGAAATATACAATCAAAGAGAGAAAGAGAAAAGGGCTGAAGTGGGGACACAGTTTTAAAATGTTCTTTAAATCCTTTGGCCATCTTTTCAGCAAAACGAGGAGTCACGCGCCTTCTCTTTTTCTTTTATTTTCCTCTTCTCTTTTCCTCTCCATCTTCGTCCTTCTGTCATTTTTCTCAGAAATATTTCTTATGAATGATTTATATGTGTCGTGTTATCAGCTGCGATTTCTATAGACCCCAGCGCATTCACCAAGACATTTGTGGCATAATTGTTAATTTTAAAGCTATAATAGCTTCAGATGGGAGCCCTGATTAGACATTTACTGCACAATTAAATGAAACATACTCAAGAATCACAAAAGGCTTCCATAATTATTTCAGGCCATTAATAAAATGGGCATTAAATTATATTGGACACAAAAGGGAAGTGAAACAGATTTCCATTAGAGCAAAAGAGGCAGAGAGGGGTAATAGATCCTGGCTGAATTCACTCTGAAATTAATTGTTGCCCGGCCTATTTCCACCCAGCGAAATAAATGAATGAGAAAAGAGTGGGAGAGAATAAAGAGGTGGTGGCCACTGCAAGGAGCAGAGAGGAGATGGGGTGGAGTGGAGGAGAGGTTATATTGAGAGCTTCTGATAAAAAAACCTTTTGTGTAACGACCCACAATGGCACCCCCGATATTCAAAGGAGAGAAAGGCTGTGCATTGATTTATGACGGCCTGCGAACCTGATTGGCAATAGCTCCCGATACGCCTCCAAACATTCGCCAAAAAATCCTCTTCAATTTTAATCATATGCTCTTTTCTGCTTTTGTGTTGTGCCGCTACAAATGTTTCGTAAAAAAAAAAGAAACAGAATCTTTTTTGTAAAGTGTGTTTGTGGTTTCACAGTTAATTGGGACCAAAAGCAGTTTCTCTGTCATTTCGAATTCAGACAGAAAACTGATAGATAAACTGCCACAATGAGCAAATTGAGTAGACCGAACTCACAGAATTCCTCTCCACGTGTGTGGTCAGTCTGAGCTCCCAGTTATACCTGCTCTGAAGCATCCCATCTGACATGGAGAGAATGATGGTCTCTGGAGTCAAAAAAAACTGCCTTCACCCCATGTAGATATGCAAGTAATCATACAAGCCACACACTCAAGCTTTGTCATTTGAGCTGTAGCTCACCACTAGTGTTTAACTGAACGGAAGTAATGTCCAAACCTTGACCTCTACCACACGGCTTAACACTACTGGTTGCTTAAGATTGCAGTTGTGTTGTTAATTCTAATATTTGGTGTCTAGTACAAAGAGGCAATTTTGGTAGCAAGAAAAACAAAGTGTGAGAATTATCTTCACTTCACCCTCCTGTGCTGATATCTCACCATGGCTCCCAAATGTTCTCAACAAGCAGTTCTCAACAATTTTCTCTTTTTTTGCATGAGTTTAAAGCAAAAATGTAACACATCTTGAGGAACATAAATCATTACACTGCCTTCATACACAGGCTTCTCTGTGAAGCCTGAAGACCTGACAAAGAAGGCTGTGTTTTCTTTTTTAACATTTGTAAACTGATGTACTCGTGCATAATTTCACATTTGATCTTAATGCTCCTCCCCAGCTATTCTGGGCACTGGGTAATCCATTGCAATTCTGAAAAAAAAAACAAAAAAAACATCCATTTCATTTTAACTGCACATCCAAATCCCACAAGGCAAAAATGTAAGAATTTGTGTGTTAATTGAGCAGAGTGAGTCATTCAGGTGTGGAAAGTAAAACAATGTATTATAATTATACTGTTTTCCCCACATTGTTGCAATATCACTTGAAAGGTCTCCACCACAATTCCTATTTGAAATGGAGAATTGTAATATTTTATTAACATTATTAAGGGGTAGCCAAGTGTTCTCTTCTTTTTCTTATGCCACTATATACCACATTGAATGCTTAAAACTCTATCAGTCCCAAATTGGCAGTGATGTACAGTCATTTGCCAGACACTCAATCCTTCCCTAGGGGAGTGCATAAGATGTTTCGCGATGCTACAATATAGAATATTCATAAAAAACCCTTTACATTAACAATAAACCACATGCACACACTCTCACACCATACACTCAGTACACATAATCACATCTGTTCAGTTCAGATGTCACATGAACATAAATAGCACCCACAAGCTAAATGGCACCACAAATTGCAAAGTTGGCATGTAATATGCTAATGAATGAATTGTTCTCACTTACATGCCAATTGGTGTCACAAATAGAGTATAGGTGATGGGGTAGGCTGTACTGTATCGCTGCGCTGCATTTCAATAAAATCGATTGAAACCCGTGACAACCCTGTAGCACACTGGCACAACGATAAATGTCTAATTGACAACAAACAACCACATTTGGGACTTTTTTAAACAGAAGTGCATAAAATTCTGAGAGGTTATCTAAAATTTCAACGATTTTGAACCTGCATGGCATTTCATCCAAATTTACACGGCTTCACTCTTAAGAAAAAGTGCAATGGCAGATTATTTATTATATGTGAAAATTGTAACTTCATATACACCATTCATTTGAAAATACTACACTGAAATGATTGACGGGGGACAAAGACGTTCATCAGGGCTTCATCTCTAACAGTGCAGGTTGTCACATATGCAGCAATAACACACAGCCTCTGCTTTCCTTCTGCTAATCAAGGTTAAAGGAGGGTCACACTTTTTGTGATAATTTATCCCCATCTCCTGTTATCTCAGCTTCTGCCCCTCTAATCCTAATTGTGTGGTATAATTGTGTGATGCATGCCGGTTGGTCTCTCATGCATTACCCCAACCTTTCATTATAAACCGATGCTGTGCTCCTCTTTTAATTTCTGCTTTATTTCATTTTATCAGCATGTCCACCTTTCTTTTTTACATTCGTTTGACTACAGAGGTTACTTAACAGGATTTTTTTCAGTTCCACAATGAAACACTGTTATCAAATTATTTCACAACGATTATGCATTTTAATGCATCGTCCTCTGTCAGCCATATTTTCTGGATGGTCAACATTGGTAAAATAATCATTGCTGAGGCTATTACAGAGGAACAAGCAGGAGCACGCAACTGTAATAAACAGCCGACTAGCCAAAGATGGACAATCCACCCATCTGTCCTAGACTGACAGTAGGATTCCAACATGGCTCCTGCCATTTCGGAGACTGAATTATGCTCATCACTGGGTCTGCCCCACAGCCTCATGTGTCTCATAGGTTAATGAAATTTATCCAACAGCATTTTTGTAAATATATAAATATATATATTTTTTCCTCATAGAAGTTCAAGAGCTTGCTGCTGTGACAGCTAAGTAAAATCAATTTCCACAGCAGTAAATGAACCAAAAGCTCTTGCCAGAAAAAAAACATTAAGAATCTGAATATGTGAAATTATGCAAATCTGTAAGTGGGCCATGGGGGGACAGCGCCCTGGAGTGTAGCTACCCAGACTACTGTTGTTATGCTGTGAGCTTCACCTACCGCTGCATGCACCTTTCAGGCCGTACCAGTCTGCAGATAATTTATCATCACCACTAGACTCACGCGTCGCTCAGCAAACATTGGTGTCAGTTCATATTGCATGCCGCTGTTAACAGCCTTCCGAGTCTTCATTTTGAGCAATTGAGTTTCAAGACATTGCTTCAATGCACACTCTGAACCCGAACCTAAAACTTTCAGTTTGCGGTGCTCTCAAAGACGTGATGTTGTCACATATAGAGCCCGTCATTGCTTCAGAACCATGGACAGCTACAAAACAAGGCTCTCTATTGATCTTTTTGGTCTAAATGTCAACTTGCCAGTAATTACACGTTGAAGTTACTAAGGTTTAGTTAAAGGTAATTACTTTAATTTTTGATATACTTCATTTAAAAAAAAAAATAAATAAATAAATAAAACGACTGATGCAGGATGATAGCTTGATTAGTTATACCGGGTATTGGATTTTATCATTTATATGAGCAAGGACTTTCGGATCTGCAAACGAGCACAAAGATGAACTATTTTAAAATCCATACACAAACGTTACTTTTTACGCATCAATGCTGCATATTGTTTTGTCAGATGAACAGTGCTTAGAACTGAGATAGAACATTAAAAAGTGACTCTTAACAAAATAATATAGACCCAAGCGAAGTAAAATAATGCATCCCTCCTTGTTACGGGGTCTTTGGGAATATAATTATTCGAGTAAAATGAAATGTAATTAAAATAAAACAAACTTGCCTTAATGAGAAATAGCACACTGATAGTTTAGCAGAGCAATGCATCGTCTTCTTTATAAAACCATCCACGCAATGATCTATAGTGAGTTAATCGACTACCCGGGCTACTGAAAAACATATTATATTAGCGGTATTCCATTTTCAATGACATATTTGTGCAAGTCTTAACGCCAATATAAAATCAATCGAGAGAACAGCAGAAAGTTATGCAAATTATGTCCTGTAGCTCTCTTCGGCCAGCTGCAAAACATCGCATCAAGTCCCACCTGATTTCATCGATTGAGTGTATAGTCTATGGGCTTCGTTCCAACTTTGGGTGATGTGAAGGTGCTACAGCTTGCAAAGGGTACGAGCTTTTAGAGTAATACTTTCAAAAGATTAGAGTTTTTAAATATGTCAAATAACAAATAAATGGCGACTATATATGCGTTTCTGTAGCCTACATAGAAAACTTGGACATGAACTTGCACTGCGGCTGTAATCACCACGATCGGTTTAAAAATGAAGGATGGATTCTTCTGAGTCTGCGCTGTCTGCTCCGCATTTCCCAGTTACATCCACCACGTGGAGCGGTGCGGTACTCTGATACATTAGTTTCTTATGCCTTTATATTTTAATGTCCTCAGTTCGTGGGGGTGATCATAGGCTACATTTGGCCTACTCATACTTGATAAACGACAGTCATTTAATTATCCAACTGATCGAGTAAATACATGCAATTTTGAAGGGCAAGGCTATTTCTGTAAATACCATGACACATATAAAACTTTATAATTAGGACTGAAATACTCTGGAGACTGTTTGTACCAACTGAAGGACTAAAATCATATATCGTAAGCTTTGCAATCTTCGACATTTTTTTTGACGGATTATCTTGTTTCCTTTACAAACCTAAACACTTAGGCTGGCACCTTGTTTTGCAAACCTTATGCGTGTTTTATTCTCGATTTTAATGTTGCCGTTTTTACTGTATTCGTATTCCTGTATTGAAGGTTACGTCTTATTAATACTGTATGTGCTCAAAGTAGCTCATAAAATATATTTCCTTCCTACGAACATAGACTATAGGAGCGTGATGTGGGCGGATTGAGTTTTAATTATTTTATTAATATTTATTTTCCCCATTTGCTTCGCTTTGATTTTAGAATTTAGAGCTCTATTGCTTTTCAAGGAGATGTGTTTTGAAAGCGATGCAATAAAATGAAAGAACAAGCTGCATCTACCGCACATTCTACAGCACAACGCTACCACATTCTAAGTTATACAATGTAGACCTTTAAGAAATACATTTAAAGTAATTCTCTTGGATCGTTTGAAATTCTAAATAAACATGAACTAGTACGTCAAAGGGTATTTAGAGACATTTACTAAGTGCCGATTTAAAAATGTACCCTGCTATAAATGGAATACGATGGGCTACACAACTGATCCAAATATACGCAATTTATTATTATTATAATTATAATTATTATTAATTATATATATTTTTTACATCTGAGAGAATGTTTTTCGTTCTGTATTTAATTTTTGATAACAATGCACAAAACCATGCATTGAAAAACGTAGCCTACATATTTGAGGCCTAAACTGAGAACATGTCTGAACAAATGATTAAAGCTACAAATGAATCACAGAAAAAATCACAGTATGAACGTTTACTGGTAGCTTTATTCACGATACAGTACTGCATGCATAAACGGCCTTGTTCATATTCAGCCTGAGTGCCAGAATCATTCTATCAGGGATCTCTCATACACTTCACTTAATAATCAAAACCGAGCGTGTCACATATCAGCCTCGTTTGCCTCGGGGTTATTACAGCACTGATCTGTTTAAACAATTTGCATGTTTAAACTCTCAGTAGGCAGCATGGCGTTTCAAAACATTCGCTTAATATGAACATGACAGCACCTCTCTTGAGCGTTTAAAATAAATAGATTAATAAACAAGTAAATAAATAGGCACATTTGTTCGAAGCCGGGAACAGTCGTTAAAAATCGCTTGAGAGTAACACAATCAAACCTACGAGTAAATGCCAATTAACAGCATCGTATTAATACAATTGAAAACATTAATAATTAATGAACAAATTTGCATATCGTGAAAAAAACAACGACATGAATGGTAATGACAGAAGAATCCCAGTGGGTTGCTGTGGTTATATGCTTTATGTCCCAATCACATTATTTCGAACATGGCAAGCTCACTTCACTTAGCTTAGATAACCTGCTGTTTCCAAAAGACACAAATTCAAAACCAGTCTAATGGTATGTTCTACACGAAGTCACCTTACAAAGATTAGTGCCTCAAAACAGGTGTATGGAATCCTAGATATAACCTATCAACACCCAGGGGACATACGGACAATTATTGTCAATTAATACATAGCCTACTTTTCTGTGGGGAATAGACGTGTTAGACGAGTTATTATTCATCAAATAAGTTTGGTAGTTCATTTCATGAGTTAGTAATAATATTTGCAAGCAAAATTATTTTCCAATTTCGTCTTTATTTGCTTTTCAATAACCATAAAGCTAGTCAAAATGGTTGTAAATATTTTTAAATACAATAATAAATATTGCTTGTTTGATAGTAATTTGATCATTAGGAGCCCTATAATGGTGTGTGTGTGTGTGTGTGAGAGAGAGAGAGCGAGAGCGAGAGAGAGAGAGAGTATCGTTTAATCTTCATTAAACGATATTGTTAACCAATATTTACCCGTTGAGCAACAACATTGCATGTACAGCTCTTGCATATACAATTATGTTGATTACCTACTGCTACATATTCGATTTAAAAATAATTTGAAATTGATGAATCTTTAATAGTGCGGTAATTTGAATTTTCCTCCGTCTTTCATTAACATCTCCTTTTGCCCGGATTTATTGTAAAAAGGTTGAGGGTTCATGTTTGTACCGTTCTGAGCAAATTAATTCGGGGAGGGAAAGGAATCACCCACATTCCCTCCCCATTTTTTGTTTGTGTAGTCGTACACGTATTTTCTCAAGGTATTACGCCGCTCTCTCTCAGTGCTGATTGGGTGCGCAGGTTGCCGAGTGAACGCCCTGTGATTATGTCGGATTGCGTGCCGACCAAACCAGCCCAGCCTTTGAACTTCGCCGCTTTTGGCTCTCATTCACGAGATTTTTCTCATTTTCCACCCAGGTGCTTCACGGGGCAAGACAGTCTACTTACAAGAAAAAAAACGCATACACCCACAGACACTGCCAGGCCAGTATTTTCGGAGCGTACACTACATTACTGGATCTTGCGCATGGGGCAGATTTCTACGGAAGCTAACTACATGTTTTTAGAAGATTATACTTCATTTAGCGCTGGTTTCGCACGCGACGACTCGCCGGCTGGATTCTTATTTACTTACTAGTTCTACAGTTCTCAAATAACCGAGTTGTGGGCTGAACCGTTTCTGTTTGCTGGAGAGGTGAATAAATCTTGCTTCGTTTAAGAACTTTTCTTGTTAAGTAGAACTGAACGTGTGCTTTTAAAATGTCCAAACCTTTAGATCACATAAAAAGACCAATGAATGCTTTCATGGTTTGGTCTCGGGGCCAACGGAGAAAAATGGCACAGGACAATCCCAAAATGCATAATTCGGAAATCAGCAAAAGACTTGGCGCTGAGTGGAAGCTGTTGTCAGAATCTGAAAAGCGACCTTACATAGACGAGGCAAAGAGACTGAGAGCGCAGCACATGAAAGAACACCCAGATTACAAGTACAGACCCAGGCGAAAGCCTAAGAATTTACTGAAGAAAGACAGGTACGTCTTTCCCTTGCCATACCTCGGGGACACAGACCATTTGAAAGGATTTTCTGCGGACTCTCTTTTGGCTTCGTCGGAGAAAGCCAGAGCGTTCTTACCACCGACTTCTGCACCGTACTCTTTCCTCGACCCGAGCCAGTTCAGCTCGAGCGCAATTCAGAAGATGACTGAGATGCCCCACGCGCTGACCACCGGCACTTTGCCATACGCCTCTTCTCTGGGATACCAGAATGGCGCTTTTGGTAGCTTGAGCTGCCCCAGCCAGCACACCCACACTCACCCATCACCCACAAACCCTGGGTACGTCGTGCCCTGTAATTGCACTGCCTGGTCTGCGTCGAGTTTACAGCCCCCTGTTGCCTACATACTTTTCCCAGGTATGACCAAGTCTGGAATAGACCCCTACTCATCAACACATGCCGCTGCTATATAAAAAAGAACAAGCAGACAGTTTATTCCTAAAACTTGAATGCAAGCAATGCATGTGTACCCAGACAGCGCGGGAAAATGGAGTGATCCGAAATTAACCGACGCAGTGGACTGTCGTAAAGGAAGAATGAACTTTCTACCGCAGCGATAGAACGTTTCTACAGAGACCTCAGCACGGAACTTGGGATAGCTGTAAGGCAGGTGCCCTGTAAACTGTAAGAATTGTAAATGTTAAACGTTTATTGATGGCTGACCAAATAAAAGGTGGCCTTTAAGTTTATTTATTATGTACATTTTATTGCTATAATCGCTGTTTTTATTTTAATGACTCAACTGAATTCGAAAAAGAACCGTTTTTCAAGACTATTTTGATTTGCACAATTAAGTACTTTTTTGCTGTAATACAATTACAAAACTCTTAAAGCTTAAAGTACAAATCAGGAACTAAATATAAATACACTGGATGTGTTTATATTTATTTAAATAGGCACGTGCAATTGGCTTGTTTGTAAAAAAAAATCGATACAATACTTATTTTATTGTTATATTCTGTTTTGGATTTTGCATTTCCTAGTGTGGTTCAGTGGTATATGTCACCCATTCATTTATTTTATGAAGCACTTCAGTTCTGAAACCAGGCAGTACTGTGTTTTATCCAATATGGTTTAAGCCTGTTTAATTATGTCATGGAAAGAACAATGTAACCAGACTGACGTTATCTCGTTATTTGTTTATTTGGCGGGAGAAAACGTTTTGAATAAAGACAATCTGTCTTCAAAAAAATTTTCAGAATGAATACAATGCAAGTCTTCCCGTCCCATTTTATCAGAAATTGCTCGCTTCATTTAATCAAACCCGAATGAGCATCTTTTCAAATATTATAGCTACTAAATTTCACAATAAGAAAGGCTTGCTTCAATGATACAAAGGTCGACTTGGAATGTTTCAATCCATTAATATTTTTGTTTTATAGTAGGCTACATATGTGTATTGTCACTCGACAGACGAGGAAGTATAGCACACATGAATATCTGTCGCTCAAAGCAACGTATTGCGCTGGAAGGGGTTACTCAAAATATTTGTAAAACTTTTAAATCGACGCATGTAATTGAATTTGTGAATTACTAAAGCTTCAGTTTGTGATACAAATAACAAAACAAATGACGACCTTGATAATCAAAAACGTAGGCATATGTATTAGAAAAGGTTTCTGTGCAAAAGAAAAAAATATGCATGTGCTGTTGTCATCATCAGTTAGCTATATTTGGAAAAACCATTAGCAAAAGCCATTCATAGGTATTGGGTGGGATATTTCATTAGAGAGAGCAGCGGCAGCTGTCCATCTGGTTCGAATGAATAGCTTCGTGATTCGCGTTGTCTGCTCATCGCTTTCTCAAGTGCTCTTGAGACTAATGTCAGAATAAAATGGCAAAACACAATTAAATTACAATGGAGCCGATAATGGAAACAGAACCCTTCGAACAATACGAGCGTGAAGAAAAATTCAGAGTGGCCAAAACAATGAGGAGGGGTGGTGGGGCAGTTAGGGAGGCGGGGTCATCGAGAATAGCTTCGCCACGCCGTTTAGCGTGAAGAAAAAAAAGTGCGCACAGAAGTGACGAGAGTAGCAATCGAAGCCGGACAATTGTAGTTTGTTTCGTCATTCTGTTTTAAAGTGAAACCATGTTATAATGTGCCGAGGGAGAGTTACATTGAAATTGAATTTCACAGTTTTTCTCTAATGGCTTGCTGGGCCCAGCGGCCCACTTGATGGAACTCTACTCATTGACTATGCTCTTTACACTGAACAAAACGCGAAATATCTGCTCATTTTGTCCTTATAAATCTGCTACTACCGAACAACAACGACAGCAACAACTAAAAGTATTACTACTATTAGGACTCGCCTATAGGCTGTGATTTATATCACAACACCACCATGGCTCAATTAGGCTTACATCTAACACTGGATAATTTTCTATTGGACAAACATGCGGGACAAAAATATTTAGCAAACGTTATTTCTTTGTGTGTAACTTGTTGGTATGTTAATGATTGTGAACCTTAAATTGGATTACTTCCAGTAAACCAGAATAATCCAAATAAATCAAATACAAAATAAATAACGCATCTATTTCCGTTCATTGAATGAACTAGGTCTTTGTATTTTATCCACTATGGTATATTTTCTAAATATCCTTGTTGAGTCAGGACTGTGTTGCTGCTCTGCGATTTTCTGAAGGCTGTACCGGCCATCGCGTCTTTGCTGCATTTCGTTAAAAACCTGTTCAACGCACTCAGGAGTACAACGATTGTTTCTCAGTTTTTACGACACTAAAACGGGCCCGTTGTTACTCTTTGATATTTACGCGCCTTGATGGAGTGCTGCCCCACAGAGATTCAACTAGTCGCACCTGTTCAGGGCGTCATCTTTCGAGTGTAAAATCATTAGCCTACTGTGGCGTCTTGTCGGCTATATGTTGGCTAAGAACTTAAATTAAAACATACATATATATATATATATATATATATATATATATATATATATAATGACAACAATCTTGGTCATGTCCAGTACTGTTGTCATCATCTATGACTACAGTTATGATCCTCTATGTAAACTTCTTATTCAAGAATACATGATATTTTAATAATATAAGTTAAAATGGTGTGTAGGTATTTTAGTAAAGGTAAAAAATAGCCAGTGCTTGGTGTGTCCATCTTTCGTCTTAATTACCACTTTCAATCTGCTTGGCATTGATTCCATCAGTTTATGCGACATGTCTCCTTCCATTTCATCCCATCCTTCAACTGCTCCCTGAGATTTTAAATTGGGTTCAGGTTTAGTGATTGTGGTGGGAATGCCATCGTAATAAAAATACCCTTGTTCTCAATAATGCATTCTTGAAAAAACAGGGTAACTGGAGTATCATAATTGCATTGTTCCTTCATAAATAATAAAAACAATCAGGACCTAGTACAGTCCTCAGACTTTTTGTCCCCATTGTAGTTTCGGTAAGTGTAGGCACAGACGGTAAAATATATTGGGTGATATCGTGAAACAGTTGGACTCATTTGTTTGAGCCATCTTCGGTCAGTATGTTATTTGTCTTTATGTATCTTACGGAGGCAGAAATAATCAGACTTTACGCATTGCCAGCCACATGGGCAAACACACAGTGCCAAAATCCCTTCTGCCAAGACATACAAATAGCAATTGGATATAAACTAGGCCACACAGTTAATGGCGGTCCCGGCGCGTATCTTTATTAATGTTTTTATTTATGTATTTATTTATTTATAAAAATTTAAAAAAAAAAAAATACATGTTAGCATTTTAACAAACAAAATGTATCATTGCATTATGTAGCTATCATGCATCATTTTAACCTGACAGGATATTCCGTCTTCGCCTACTTTACGGGACCAATCCAAATTTTTAAAAACAAACGCCGTTTGTAAACCACACGATATAAATGTGTTTTGACGAGTTGGATTACATAGGCTACACATACTGCCACACAGTTTAAGTGCGGGAAAACGCTTTTAGCGCTAGGTGTTACGCCATTAAATGTGAATGTCGGAACTAGCAATTATTGAAAATCTGATGCGATCCATTCAAAGGAAACAAGCTTGCAAAACAATTGGGTTGAGGCTACAGACAGGATTGGAATTCGACTTTCGCCTATTGTCGCAAGGCAGGGAATGGGATTTGCACACCGAGGTGTAATAGTATTACTGTATTAATTAAAATTTTCATTTCACATCCAGATTGTTTACTTATCTGCCAGGAACATATGCTGTGGGAAGTTAAGATTCGGGATTCTGCACTATTGCCCAAGGTGCAATTCAATATAAGGGAGGGAGAAGGGGGGAGTAGGCTGGCAGCCTAAGATTTTATAGAACAGACATGGCTCTTATCTGGCACTGTAAATTACGTTGATACTCCATTGAAGCGAGTATGGAGTTTTACATCAGCCCCCTAAAGCAAGGAGATTCAACACTGAAATTGGACGACGATTACCTTTTCGTAATAAGATATTACATTTCGCATTTTCATGGTAATCAAACCCTTTACTCCACTCAAATCGATACCACTTGAACCTACTGCATATTAAATTCGTAAAGTTTTTTAAAGGGTATAAACAAGAGAGATTTTAATTAATAAATGTATGCTGGTTACACCAGACGTAGCCTATGACTTATAACTTGCGTGTTAAATTGTGAAAAAGGCCTACCCGTCAACTCTATATTGCTTCTGCCCTCGGTAATTAAAAAAAGTTGGCAGCTATTGTACAGTGCGTTCTCGTGATGTCATAATGTAAAAGTAGTAACGTGCACGAGTGTAAGCTTCATATTTTGAAATATAGACTAGCCTACATATATACGTGTGTAACCATAGGCTCGGATGGTTAATGGTTCCATTATTAATTACAATAATCAATTCTGTGATCATCTGTCTATTTTCACATACTTATGTTTTCACAGCAGAGAAGAATTGTTTGAAATGATACATTTCCTGGATCTCCTTTAAATTACATTCACAAATGTTTTTTATTTTCTCTTCCTTTATTGTGGTTAGGCCTAATACAGAGATCTTAGTCCTAGAGTCGAATTCAATCTCCCTTATCTCTCCGGGACTCCTTTCAGCCCAGATCAGAGGGAAAGAGGGGATAATTGTTCTTTATTTTATTTAATTTAATGCGCCTGCTCGTGCTTTCAGATCATTTATATGCTTAATTTAGTGATAAAAGTCCGTAGGGAGGGAACACCAGTCCCGCTTTGCTCTCCTTAAATGCGCAAGTCTAAAGTATTAAACACACAAAAGAGAAGGACCATAACACTTGACTGAATGCCATGGGTCAATTGCAATGTTGTCTTAATGGCTCACCAAAATTAACGCGACAAACAAAGTGTGACATGTCTCTGCAATATGCAATTTTAATTTGCATTTGCCTTTATATTTTTTGAACTTTGTCACTCACTGTTGGTCGTAGTCTTACAAAAATGCATTTTAAATTATTTTTACTATGGAGGCTGCAATTTTAAGCTGCTGATGCCACAGTTGATTCACCGGCGACTAGGCCTACTATTAGTCTACTATTATTGTTTGGTCAATATACGGATTGTAGTAAGCTATTAGGCCTAATATGCGAAACGCGCGCAACCTGTGGCCAAAACATAATGCAGTCGCATGCACAAACTGATTTTATCCTACGGCGGGAAAATCGATGATTTAAAAAAAAGAAAAAAAAAGAAACAGAGTTAATTTAATTTAAAATTTAACAATTGTTTTTCCGCTTTCTCCGACTCCAAAAACACCTAAAAGCATCCTGACTGAACCCCAGACTATCTGAAATTGGATCTGGGACACCATTTTGACGTAAAAAGCTGCCCCTCTGTTTGAAGCGCTATCCCTGTGTTTGGGGGGTCCAGCATGCTCATCTAAAATAAATTAAATGCTGAATGAACTGATAAGGAAATATGGAATGGATATGCTGAGAGGAAAGGAATCAAGCTCTCGCTACGGGGTACGAGCCCAAGCAGAAAGACTCTCTCTCTCTCTCTCTCTCTCTGTGTGACACACACGCGCGCGCACACACACGCACTAATAATGATAGAAAGCTTGACTTATTATTTACAGTTCCAAAATTGCGCTTTGTGTTTCGCGTTGTGAAATATTTTATAGGCAATGTGGTAGGCTACAGTTTGTGCAATATTACACACATTTTATTCCACATTCAAATTACTATCACCAAAGACACTCGCCTTCTTACTTTTTAAATGAGAAAAATACATTGGGTTTAAATGTAATCTTCTAAGTCTTATTTCCGTTACACCTCCCGCTTCAAAATAAGGAAAAGTGCGACTAACACAAGGCCACGCATGCTGAAATCACAACAGAAATGAATATCGAAAAAAAATTCTGCCTTGCAGCCCCAGAAGTTTTGTTTGTGTTCAAGATAAAACCCCTGATTAAAAAAAGAAAGAATTAAGCAACATAACACATTTATGGCATTTCTGTCTTAAGTCAGAGTCCATATTGTATGTTCTACAAGGTTTTTATAAGAACTGAATAAAATATAAATAAAATCAAATAAAATAGATTAAATTCACGAGGCATTAGCCGAGACATAAATTAACCTCGACATGAATCGTCTAAAGCAACATGAAAGACTCACGTTTTTTGTCCAAGAGCCGCTTTTTATTGGACAGGATAATGCAGCTGGCGCAATAGGTGACTGCTAACTAGACTTCTCATATTAAATTGACGCTTATTTAATACTATCAGGATTCGTTGAATATTAAATAATAAGATGACAATACTACTACTGCTAATACTACTACTACTACTAATAATAATATTCGTCGTTAGAGTAATAGTGCTAACAGTACAAGCCCGAATATTATTCCGAAGGAACGTTCTGCAGAAGTGAAACGGTATATGATTCATATGTGTTTAGATAGTGTTCAGATGACTGATTCATGATTCATATAGTAGATAACTATGGCTGGTGAAAGTCAGTACACATCGACGTACATATGCAACTGAGGGCTGTGTGCTCTTTCACTGTTCTCTTTTGATATTGTTCTTTGAACACAGCACCTTTTGTAGCATTCGATTATCACGCGCAGCCTTCTCCAAAAGTTTTCGCAATACAGGCTACGTTGCTGCGTCTACGATACTATATATTCAAGTTTTTAGTGACCATTCTCCTATTTAAAACAACAACAGCAATGACGATGACGACGACAACAAAAACGGTTTTTGAAAAGATACAGCAAAAGTCTTGAGCAGAAAGGGTGAGAGAGAGAGAGAGAGAGAGAGAGAGAGAGAGACCAGGATTGCTACGAGATAGATCGAAAGCTGAGGGTGGGATGCCAATATCAAAGGTCTGTAGATAGTTTGGTATGCACTGTTTGCAGTTCCATCTGCAGAGGCTAAGAAAGATCACAATCTCATCCCGGGCTCCGTTGTGCATTTGCGCAGTAACTCCATAAGCAAGATCGATTGTTGCATCTGCGGGATTCAGGTATCCTGCATCAAAAACCTCCAAAAAAAAAAAGCTCATGGATGTTGCCAGATCACCTCCTGAAGGCAACATGAAAAGGGGCCAATTTCCATTCAGCGATTCTATGTTGAATAGCACTGTCTTAAAGCCTAAATGTGGGAACCTAATATTTTTGTTTCTTGAAAAAACCTAGAGCACCAATCTTATCAATAATCATCTTAAAATGAAGAGGTCCCTTATAATTCTGCGTCATGGGGCAAACTCCACATATTCAAATGTAGCCTATTTATACCACTGTAAAATTTCCCAAGTAAGATAAAACACTGTAAATATGTAAAAATGTACTTCATACCTGCAACAACTCCCTGGAAATTACGGTAACATACTGTATTTTCCACCGAAAGGGGAAAATATAATCTAAACTCCCAAGGTTAAAACATCTAATCCAAGCCCACTGAAATCAACTAGGTAGTCAGTCCGTCATATTACTTAAATATTGTCCGGCTATAAAAACAGCAATCACAAGATTGACAATTTAACAAGTAGAATAAATACTGGAAAACACCTAGCCAACAATCACCTTATCTGTGCACGTAGAAAAGCCATATAGTTGAGTGTCTGAGTTGAATTTTTGCAACCCGATTACATAAACCCAAGAATAAACATGGTAAAGACCTGACAGTCATTTCATTTCCCAACAAGGGGCAGCACACTGGAAAGTTTGACCCTTAAAAATTCAGCTCCATTGCAAAGCTACCATCCAGAAGCTAGAATCAAGAACACATAGCATGAAGAAAAGTGTTTCTGACATGAGAAAGGTGAGTAGGATTGTATGGTTCATGGTAGTCTTTTATTTCAATCTTTTATTGCTAACTTGGGGAAGACATACGTTTTCATATTTTGTTTTCAAAGAGATATGTTTGAATAGAATATACTCTCTATATTAGATATTGCAATCACTGATGAACTCTCAAGTCTCTTCAACCTTGGGTTTTTATGACAGGATGCTGATGATGGTTTGACATGTTTAAAAAACACTGATTTCATATGCTGTGGCCACTCGGAAACGGCCTGCTCCTCCTGTGCTGGTGGAGTAAAGCCTTTCTCAGACGCCATCTAGCCTAGATACGTATGTAGCATTGTGGATTTGAACAGACGATGCTTTTTAATGTTTTCCATTGTAAGTTAAACTGTCCACAGTGCCGGAAAATGTGGAGAAACTGGAGGTGAGTGGAAAATTCAGAAGAAACAAAAGCACATGTTATGAAAGAGAAACTTCTGACCACTTAAGCAGTGGACTTCATGAAATGCTGTGGGGTTGTGGGAGAATCACAGAGGTTGCAGAGCATACAATCATTTTGAGAAGACTCATGGTTGAAAAAAAGTCAGCCTTCTCTGGTTATCTGGTTAAACAGATACCTGCTAATAGCCATATGCTACCTGTGGTTTTTGTTTTTATTTATGTCATCCATATGTAATCGTGATTTTAACACTTTGATCCTAATACATTAAGAGTTGACTTCAAACGTGAAATGAATGTGATCTTTCTATTGTGACAAGGATGTAAAACCTGACTTGTTGCTTATATATGTTGCTTACAAAATTAGCTACAGCTAGCCCCTTTTGATTTTTTGCACTTCACTCTCTGTGTTTTGAACTTTGAACTGATGATTGGAACTTTCTCTGAAGCTTTTTGGACGGCATAATCTTTGTTTAAACCCCAGTTCAAGTGCAATTCTTGTCTGCCAAACATGTATTGTTGTAAAAACAAAAAAATCTGCATGGATGAAAATACCATTTTCATGATTTTGTGTGAAATATGGTCCTTTGCAATTTTCTCAACTCGCAATACTACAATGTTTCGTGCAACCCGGGTCATTTTACAAAAAAAGAAAGATAATCTTTAGGTATATGCATTTATGAACATTTCTCACATAAAATGACACATTGTTTGTTTTTCAGTGACACCCTTTTTGTATTTAATTTCCTGGACATTTGTGAATTACAGTTAATAAACTGCTTAAGGTCAGATGCCTCTCCATAATTACACCCTTCATTACATACACCCCCTTCAAACAAAAGACAAAAAGTAAAAGCAAACAAAAAATAATAATAATAATTAAAAAGAAAATTTGTCCATTCCATGTGTCTATCTGAACAGGTATCTGGCATAGGACTGACCACCAAGATCATGCTTTGGAATTATAGATATATTCATATGTACTTTAGGATGAGGTCAGTGTAAATGTAACCCCTCACACTCTGACAGAGCTGAATCATGGAATCATGGGAGATTAGAAGACATGTGCTAACAGTTTCTCCTTATTGGGGCTCATGTCCTATATAGTGGCTAAATGGTTTATGTGCATTTTCAAAGGCTATTACAAGTTTTCTGAGCAAGAAACATGACTTACTGCATTGTAACTGAATGAAAAGTAGTATGAGCAATAGATTTAGTCAAAGTTTCAATACAGTGAATACAGATAGAACCAATTTTCACCAGTTTCTCAAACAAAAAAAACGGCAATCCTAAATAAAGTAATTCTCAGATTTGTCTACATGGTGGGGTTTATTAAATGCTGAACAGACCAAATTAAGTCAAAGTTAAACTAACTTTTCACAATAAACTGTTGTGAATATTAAGACTGCAATTTATAACAAATACGTTCCACAGTCATACGTTCCATTTCCTCTCTTTTTTTCCAGAACAAAAGGTCTCTTAGGAGCTCATGTACAATTAATGTTACTTAGCCACAAGCAATCTGCAACCTGCAGGGCAAGGGCATCTCTTAAGCAACTCTCCCCGTTCAAGTCATTAAGAGCTTAAACAGAGGCTCCACTGAAACTATTCCTAATATAGTGTTTTGGGTGATTAGATGAGATTACAATCTATAATCTCCCGCTGGGCTTCACAACCACATTAATGCCCTTTTCACACTGACAGAATCAAGCAAGCAAGCCTGGCTAGAATGCACAGTTGTGAGGCCCTGACTGAATTATTTTCCATTGAAGCTTTGTTTAATATAATGAAATACATAAATTCTAATGCTTTTATTTTGTAATTTGTTGGCATTCTAGTGAATAGATATGAATAATGAGGTACAGTAGCTATGGTTGTTGTACACAGTAAAATTCCCACTGATAAATCAACTCTTACATGGGCCCTATTGGACTCATGTACTCTGCCAGAGTTAAATTAACACTGACATTTTGGGGTCTTGTGTTATAATCAGTGGGATTTAAATTGAGTTATGTTTGTGCAAAAAAAAAAAAAAACTTACAAATTTAAATGCTAATATTTAGGAGGTGTCCATAACATAGTAAGGGCATAATGTATCTACCAAAATCAGTATTTAGGGAGCACATGACAATTGTGAGATTGGTTTTGAAAAGGCAGAGATATCATGGTTCAAAATCACAGTTTTGTATTGGAGAGCTGACCAATGGAAATATATATATATATATATATATATATATATATATATATATGTATATATACACACATCATTTATAATTGTTCTCACAGTCAACATTTCATTCAGGGTTCCTATAAAATGAGCAAACTCCAAATTCAGATAAAATACTGTGTGTCATTGGTTATATTTATTAATGACAGTTATCCCCACAGAGCTAAATCCAGTCCAAATTAATTCTTGGTGGTCATTTTGTTTGTTGCTTTTGAGGTGCATAACCTCCGTAGTTATGACTGATGTATTACTAGAATGTCAACATCCACTAGACTCACCCACCGTATATGCCTATGATCATTCAAACGGCTTTGTTGCTTCACCATTATAGCCACTTCCTTGGAAGGAACAGGCTTTTGTCTTTCATCATGGTTGAAGTGAAGCAAATCATGTATCTGTGATGTTTATACTGTTTAAGCTATCTCTGTCGGTGTCTACAGGTTGTTTTTTAAAAGGTGAATAAAGGAATGTACTTTTCTCAGCTAAACCACAAACATTCTTAGTCAAAACAATATTCTGAGTTGATCTTTCATCATTGATAACATGGTCAGAGGGTTCCGTTTTCATAGTTTTAACACAGATTATAAACGCACAATGTTGTTGTGGAATGCAAACACACAGGGGCATGGACAAGACTAAATTGCAGTTTATATTTTACATAGGGCCCGATCCTGGACATTGCTTAGTCCAAATAAAGAGACAGAAAAAGCAAAATTAACCTGTTTGCATCTGTTGATCTGGCTGTGGATGAGCCATGGCCTAAAATCTACCACAAAAATTCCTTTACTATTATGAAAAACAAACAAAACAAAACAAATTATATTTCTTTGCAGATGCGGTATGCGGCAGCATAACAGAGACAACTGGTCTCATCATGTGCACATACATTCCACCTCACATGTACTCAGACAACAGAAAAAGAAAACTGACCCCATTTCAGCATTCACCACTGCGCTATAAACAAGAGTACCAGCATGCATTTCACTTTTATGGTAGCCAATGCCAAATTTTTCTCAAAGAAAAATATATTCTTGAATAGGTGGAGAATTTTTATTTATTGGTTTATTTATATGTATAAAAGACTCAAAATCAAAATCAACCTTTTATTTGCTTCTTCAATGTGCAAGACTCAAAACACTTAATCCATGCATAAGTTTTTGTTTGAATTTCATTACCTAAAGCCATGTACAATATAGCTTGACACATTTTATAGCTAGCTGCAAAATGGAAATAGAACAAGGACAAAGCCAAACAGGTTATTTACTATTTCAGAGGATTTATGACCACTTTAAACAAATATCTGATTGTAATACATGGTGATTATTCACTCTTCATTCTTATATGTTCTTTATCCTCCGTAAATGTTACATAAAATCCCAACATAGACTCTTTGCAGTTACAGAGCATGGTGTTCATCTCAAGGCTTTGACTCCTCACAAGTACAGGGCACTCACGTCAGCACAGTATGGCACTGAATCAGCCATTGAAGACTGCTACATTGTTATTTCCGTGGAGTTTATTTATCATGGGTAAAACAAAGTTTACATATCATCTCTTTCTGCAGCATATCCTGTCCCTGTCACCTCTCAATCTCTTATTTAAGAGAAATGAGCAGGCAGGAACTAGCTCATATAATCATATATTATGATATGGAGCGACTTTGAATGAGGCAGATGCACCAAAAGAGGCTTACAATACAATCAAGGTCCCAAAGCAATTAGCTCTTGGAGGAATCAAATATCTATTCACTGCTTTAGAATTTTTTTTCAGACAGGAAGTGGTTTCACAGCCACAGGAACTCGCACCACCTACACTTCTCAGGTGAGTAATTATAGATGAACCTTTTCATCCTGCTTGGCTCACAGGAGGGTAATTAAATCTGGAAACAGGTTCAGAGGCCTTTTCATAGCTACATCAATAATCACAAAAAGGATTAGCATACAGAAAACTGCAAGCAATTCACTGGCTGCCAGTAAAAAATCAATTTGCATTGGACATTTTTAAATGATAACATACATTTGTCTGTCCATGTGTCTGTCTCAATTGTGAAAGACAGCAATATTTTTCAATAAATTTTAATTTTCTTACTCAGTTTTGATCTCCATCCTTCTACTTACATGCCAAGAACTCTCTAGCTGCACAGATTTATTGTGTCTGCTTTTTCAAGAGGCATTCCATGGAACCCCTACAAGAATATATGTGTTCTGTAATATAAAATGTGTGCATACCAGTCAATGATTTTTATCCTATATTGTTTTTTGATATTGATAATGCATATTGTAATTGTCATTGTAATTTAGTAATTACACCCAGAGGAAATGGGCCTTTGATAAAATAAAAAAAAAATAAAGCACTGTTTAAGAAGAAAAGTTAACAGTTACATTAATTAATTCTGAAAAGTTGAAGGCAAAGTGTCATTATTGATTGCAATGCGAATATTACATAATATGAACTGTGCAAATATGCTTCCTTTGTAAATTCCCCTACATTCATAACAGACCTATGTTCAAGTTGCTCCAGTACTTGCTTTGAACACACAATCATGCTCTAGGTGGTTACTGTTTAAAGGTGATAAGCAAACAGCTACTAAATTACCCATTGAGTCCTTAGCCCCTTCCCCTTCATATTCCTTTCATGCATTTGAAACAAAACCTTCCACCTTGCCCATGTTGTTTCTGTTTCGTTCAACTGATTTTACAATCCACGCCATCCAGCTTTGTTAACTCTGAGAAAAGGCCTAAGGTCTATTCATGCCGAAGGCTGCATAGTAGCGTCCTGAAATGCCCTTTCACCCTTCCAGTATGCAGGAGGTACAACTAGGAAATGGTGCTCCCCACCTAACACAGAAGAGCAAACGGAAGACTTAAGAAAGTAGAAGCTGCTTTCCTTTTTGCCTTTGTGACTTCTAAGGCCAAATGAGATTAGTGGGAGCAGAGAGGCCTGCACTGAGCTTGGGAGGTCAAAGGTAAAGGTACTTATCGGAAGGGTACCCCAGGGGCCTAATGGTTCACTCAATCAAAAAACTGGCATGCACTTCTGACTGGATTAAATTAATCAGGAGCGAACAGGGGAGGTATAGGCTGCTTATCTAGGGAGAAAACATTTGGCTTTCTTTGCTTTGAACGGGCCCTACAGAAATGTTTGTTAATTTTGTTTATTATAGGGCTTGTCACTGTGGCAATCTTCCATGAAATCGTTAAAAGGCGCTCTGAGACTCACTGTAGGAATGTAGTGTTTGCATGCCACATAGATAGGGGTGTCTTTGATGTTAAATATTTGCCTGCTCACTCATTGTGTGCATTTATTATTAGTAGCATTTCAGGTGCCAAAACAGATCATACCGAGAAAGGTGTGTGGTTAAACAAAGGGCTGGAAGTACAACTATTTTTAAAGTCAACTTTGGCTAGAACAGCAGGTTGCGATGTGCTTTGGAATACTCATACTGTAATACTGCAGTAATAGATATCACTTCCAGACAACTGTTGGCATCATTAATACGTGATGAAATATGGATGCCCTGCCAAACAAAGCCCTCTCTCCCAGTGTCACATTATGGAGAATTCTGCATTGCCCCACAGAATTCATGGACACAGGGAACACCATTATTCTGGCCAATGGGGAATGTCACTGCACCAAGGACATTTACTTTAGCTGGGCAAGTCTGACGTATACATTTCTTACTATTAAAGAAGGAGCCTCCTGATTCTCTCTCTAATAGCACAAACCTTGAAAGGTCATTGAAAGGCCCATGTATTATCGAGCTGGAGTTTCTATTGCTAAATGCAGGCACAACTCTTCCTTTTGGGATCTCAGAGAAATCATTGTCTTTTGTTTTATTTATCTGTATAACTGCTGGTAAATGGTCTGTTCTTGCACAATGTTATCTGTTACAAAAAAACTAACTGATGCTGTGGTTTTAACAAGTGGTAAAGCAATTTTTAGAATTTTTCATTTTTTTGACAAACGCGTTTTCAATATACTTTCTCCCAAGTCATCGATTGTATGAATAAATCTTCCTTTGTTTCCAGTAAGGTAGAGGAACCAGATTAAAAATTCCATTTGTGTTGGGAAAATATCTTTTTATGAGTATCAGTTACATAGCTGTCCATATAATTTGGTGCCAGTTTCTACAGGCTATGGAAAATAAGCATTTAATCTCTAATACTAAACACTCCATTTAGCTCCTTTTGTGAAACTAAATCAAATCCTAGCCAGTATATCAACACAAGTCAATCATTATTCAAGTTATAGTTGTCTTTGCCACTCAAAGATTGTGTTGCGAATATAAAAGTGTCATAATATTTACAACGGGTATTAGCAAAGACTTGTGTCAGTGTCAGTCATTTGAAAGAGTAAACTTAAAGAAAGTCATTTGAACGATTTGAAACAGTTTCTCCATTACTAACATTTACAATACAAATGTCGAAAATGGTTAATTTACTCAGTCGGTGCCTCAAAAATTGAGGCAAACGTACTAATCAATTCATGATTTAAAGTATTTTCAGCTGTCAGCATGTCACAGTTGCACTGCAGCTCAATGGATACAATCCAGTTTTAATTTTTAAATTTTTTTTAATGTGACACAAATCCAAATACAAACTGCCAAACGTGTTTACATGTATTGGTGCTTGCAAAATAGGTTGTTGAAAGTTCTCCATGACTGCATTTCTGTGGTTGGCTCAATTAAACTCCCTCATTGTTCTACACAATGCTTACCGCGAGGCAAAATAACATCTTCAATTGTTGCATTAACAACATCAATAAATACTTACATTGTACACCGTGAGAAATAATCATTCGAAATGGATCAGTATGTTCTTCTCAAAGGAGTGTTACGTGTCACAGCCTGAGAAAGATGTATTATTGCGTGGGTGAGTACATGTTGAAAGCATGCACCATCAGAAAATGAAGGACATCACAGAGGAAGTATTAAACGGCAACATAACTTTATACAATTTCATAACTTTGATTGTTATATAATTTGATGACTTCAATAGTTGTCCTTAGCTGCAATTCATTACCCAATGATCTAAAAGTCTGGGGGGCCTTTTACATGGAAATGAGGGGTGGGATGTGGGGAGGAGAAACATAGAGACGCAGTCAGGCAACTTGACTTTCTTACAGCATTGCTTTGACTTTGAATCGATGCAACGACATTTCTGCAGAAATACAATTACTTACTCAGGCATTAAATCTGAGCCGTGGCGGTGGTGACCAGGCCGTGGTTTGAGTCAGAGAGCTTCAAGGAAACCCTGTAAAACACACATAGTAAATATTACCTCTCATTAACGCCTGTGTGCCATATCTCACTGACTGGTCCCTTGTACCTTCAAGAGGGTCTGATTCAGAACAGACTTCTGTGGGCTTGGTTCGTGCTCAATCGCTAGTCATTGCTGAAAATAGCTGGACAGGTAGTCAAAGGGATGATTCCTGTTTGAGCCTCTATCTTCGCTTTCTCACCTTAGGGTCCTTTGACTCCTTTGTCAAGTGGATTTGGCAAAAGGCTTTTCCACATATTTTGTGGTCCTGGGTGATTGAGCTGTACATGGGAGACAAATGGAGAAAAATGGTTTTGACAGAATTTCATATTTTTGAGTACATCAGTAACATATGAATAAAAGCAGATGTTTATAATTATAGTCATTGTGAATTGGAAAGAACCTTACAGCTTTTCCTGAAAATTTGTACAGCCTATGTTTACCAGCATGTTATTTTTTCTGTCTCATAGTCAGACTTTTGAACAGGATGAGGTGACATATTCAATCCACATAGGACTGCATAGCATATGTTACTGTTTTTGCATTACACATTCTGTCCAATATTAATATAGTCAATAATCATAACAATCATAATCATTATCTAGCTTTTTTCATTACATGACTTGCACATATTGATTCGTCACAAACAGCTCTGGCAAAGCACAACTTCTATGAGTCTATAGCACAGATGGCTCCAAACAGTAGCATACTTGTTTCTTCAGCTTTTAAAACATATATAATTGTGTACAACTTGACAGAAATAAGACATCTGAAATCTTTTGGATTTGGAATAAACAGTTGCACAAAGTCATACTAAGTAATGTGCTATAATACAGTGTACACATTTAGCATCTGTCCAAAAATTAGCTGGGTAACACAATTAATTGGGCTGGTAAAAGTAAAGATTTTAGTTACAGTATATCAGCCTTACCATTAACAGCGAATAAATAATTCTGCTATAACAGGATCATTGACAATAACCACTGCTGACATGTCATAGGGTGTGTCAAGAATAGACAGGCATTCTTCAATAACATTTGTCTGCAAAATGTTATTCCAGAAAGTGAGGACCTCTATAGATCTCGGGGGGGGTGGGGTGGGGGGGGGGTGACCTCATGAAAGAGCTTTTTGACTGTTGCTCTGGTTGGTAAATGCTGCGATTTTGCTCTTGAGTTGAGCTTAAGCACATGTTGTTACTAGTAAATTGCCTGGGGCTGTAACGTTTAGGAGTGTTATTAAGAAATTATGAGCTGGAACATCAAAAGCACCAATGGCTTAAGGTATGCTTAATCAACCCAACCAAATTCTTTCAACTTCTCAGGGAACAAAGAGAAACAATTTAAGTTGATTTTTTTTGTTTCATCCCATTACTGTTACATCTAAAAACTACGGAGATATTCAAAAGGTTGATTTAAAAAAGATTAGGGTTGCTTGTCTAGGGAAATATGTGCAAAGATATGGGACAGGCAACAGCAGGCCCAATATCCTTGTAAGATCCCATAACATTCATCTTCTTGGTTGATTCTTGGTTCTCGGGTCAGTTTACAACAGGAAACCAGAAAAGAGGTGAGCAACTCCTTGTGCTCAGCTATAAGTTTTTCATAATAATCATATAAATTATGAAAGGTTGGTGACAAACTAACCTGGACAGAAAATGGGTCTGAATAGAAACACTGAGCATTACGTCATTTCAGCCATTTACCTAAACAAAACTTCACAAATGTTAAAAAGATCATAGATATTGAAATATCCACTCTGCACAGAGATGGTAAACCAAGTCATGACCTAACATTGCTTTCTGTTTCTCAGTGAATAACTATTTTTTAGTTTTCACCGTTGTAAAACTGGGCAGACAGGTAGGGTGTGTGTACATGTCCTTCCATGAGTTATGCCACACAGTAAAATGTGCGGTGTCAATGCAGCTCTAACAGAAGCACGTGTAAGTCCAATGGAGACCATATGTACACGGCAAGAGTTGATTCAACACAGAATATTCTACTGTACAGACACATTTGTGAAAGCCTCTCCCGCTCTCCCATTATTAAAATGGCGGCACTGTGTTGAATTAAATGATTGCAAGGGCTTGGTTGCTGGGTGGAAGCGTGATGTTATCCACACCGCAGATGATGCTTTCTCACGCACTTGCCCCCTCATGCCCTCTCGTGTGTGGCTGCCCTTCCCTCTCTCTCAGGGTAAGATTCAGCCCAGAGACATCTGGCTCCCTGCCTGGACTGATGCATAATAGCGCGTAATGACAGCTTGATGTGAGTGACTCATTCTCCTGCTTACGTGTTCCGAAGTAATAACATGTCGGCTCATTATCGTTTTGTATTCTTTGTGTTTCTTTGTCGGCTGTTGACAAGTTATCTTTATTTTTGTTAGTGGTTGATATGGAGAATTTATTTGGGAATAAGGGGGGGGGGGCACTGAAATATTCTAAAGTACCAATGAAATGCATGCCTCATTATCACAATTTACTGTAAGGGGTATTCTCAATATACGTGGGGAAAACTATAGGTGTTCTCATTTGTGCAGTTAATTAATTAATTCTAATTAAGAACTGCCATTTTATTGTATATACCATAACATTCAAAAACATATTCCTTTGCTTGTTTCAACTTTATTTTGTGTACTTTATTTGTCAAAAGTTGGGATGATAGACAGAAAGAAAGACCAATATAGCAGACCTGACTAGAGATGACCAAACTTCTATCTTCAACACAACAGAAGAAAAAGGAAGTAGAAAATAACACATGCAATAACAAACAACCATATAGCTAACTACCACAAACAAAGCAAAAATAATAATATTCTGCTCTCAAGACTGGCAAAACACTCCCCACTGCAGTCATACAATTACTTTACCTGAACAGGGATTGAAGCTACTGAACCAGACTGGATGATGTTCAGTGAAAGCACTCAAGCCATTCAGGTTTGGACACAAGGTCCTCAATCCTTAGTCAAGTTTCAGCTTAAATTTCAGGCCCGATCAAAATCAAACTCTGTGAGGTTGTTGAAAGCAAGGCTAAGCAGTATGATATTATTCCAAGGTTCACTAATGTAGAACCTCTTGGAGGAGACCAGGAATGAATGTTATAACATCATTCAGCTTACCCATTGAACATTACCTTTTCTAACATTAGAACAGTATTCCTTCTTTTGATAAGCGACATGATTCTTTTCAATAATTAGGAGCCCATTAAGCCCTCCCAGGTGCAGGTTGTTGTTGCAAGAGCAAGGAGACAGGGAACAGACATTTGACTGTGATAAAAGATATGGAGAACAGATTTTTTTTAACAATGGACTACTGCAATGACCATGAAGACGAACACAGAAATATTTTCCCTCTCTTGTCATGTGCACAACCTTTTATAATCACTAATATGTCAAAGCTGGGTATTCAATGAACATTTGTACTCTCTTCCCCTTTTCAATATCCAAAATTTTTCTTAAGGCCCATATACAAAGAAACAAAATAAACCAGCATAAAATAAGGCCTCTGACTACCCTGACTGCCTATCTCAAGGCTGATTTAATGGGGGCATCTGTGTGTATTAATTTATGAAATCTTAGGCTTTATATCTTCAACACAAAAGCACTGATAATTTGAAAAATATTAGTACACCCATGTATGACATGCTTTAGCAAAAGGTGATAAGATGAAAACACATTTTCTGCACCTACCCCTCCTTGACTTTAATGGTCACCTTTTATGACTTTTTTGAATGAAAGTAATCTATTTCTAGCAAGCTGGCAAGCCAGCAAGTCTTTATTTTACCAAGCTAGTTTTCACAAAACAAAAAAACAAAAAACAGATGCATTGTTTAATGATGGTTATGACAATGAAGTATTCAATTGAGCTCAAAAGAAATGACTAAATGTTTATCCTTCGACTAAGGGAAGGAATGTAACGCCATTCATGAAATGTATTTGTCAGGTGGGCTAAAATTTGTTCGTCCCTTGTGTACAAATGTATAAATAAATGATTGTATCACATTTAGGCTCTTCCACTGTCTGCTCTGAATAAATAAAAATAAAAAAATGTGGAAGGTTAAATTATTTTCCAACACCTACCATAAAACTTGTTAATCTTACTGTGAGTGAGGTGGTGTAAATCTTTCTTTTTTGGCTATGTCCATAAATCTTGACAAAAATGGCTTTGACTGCACTCATTTCTAGGCTGGATAAATAGTTTTTGATTTCCCACATTATTTAAAATTTGTGTTGCGGGAGTGTATGTGTGTGTGTACGTTCATGCATATGTGCATGTATGTTTGTGCGTATGTGTGCCTGCAGGCGTACGTGTCTGTGTCTATGTTTGTTCGTGCGAGTGAGTGTTTGTGTTGTGTGTATGTTGGTGTGTGTGTGTGTATGTGTCTGTGTCAATGTGTGTTTGTGTTGGGTGTGTGTGGTGTGTGTTGTGTGGTGTGTGGTGTGTGTGTGGGTGGGTGGGGGGGGGGGTGTCGTGTAGGGCCATTTTTTAAATGGTATTGCAGCTGAGAGATACAAGCAGAACAGAAGCATAGACAGGAACAAAAACAAAAGCTTCAAAGATGCTGGTGTACCCGTTCTAGCCGTTACCTTACAGTGAGCCACAAATTACAGCATTTTATGTTGACTTATATTGCAGCCTTCTTTTCAGCCGATAACAGTTTTATGATATCTTGCATTATACATTTGGAACACGCTTGGCTCCATATTTCATCCTGCTTTTAATTTACTGCACTGGCAGCCGTATTGTTTCAGATGGAAAAATCTGAATCAGCATAGCACTTCAAAGGCACACTTTGCAATTGCTATAGTGTGAATGTGAAGGGCTAGATGCCATCCAGACCTCAGTGAGCTGCCTCAGGAATGAAGGGCTAGGGTCTCTGACTGAATGCATGACCTCTGACAAAACAACAGGGGGTTAAGAAAGCATAAACCATTTAGCTGCGTCTCTGGGATGTGGTTTTGTTAACAAGTTCAGAAGCATTCTGTTAATTCAGAAAAAACTGCTACGGGTGATATGACCATTACCCCCTGCCAAGAATATGTCATTTTAGCCTATGTCATGTGCCTGCTGTCACAGTGAAGTGGTCAGCTTTGTGTACTTATTTTGATTGTCTCTCTGTAAATACCTGCAATGCCTGATTTTGCACCGGACTTGTAGATTGTTTCAATGGACAGAAAATGATCTGCATTTATTTTATTATATTTGACATTATATTTGAATCTATGTTCAGCATATTTAAATTCAATACAAAAGAACACAAATTCTCCAGTGCAGAGCACAAGATTTTGAATATGAAACTTTATTTTGGTGTGCTTCTCAAATTTCTTTTCCAGACATCCCATAAAAAGAGAATTTTCGTTTCCAGTAAAGCATTCTGGGTAATGTCAGTCAATGATTTTAGAGAGCTAGGGGTGAGAAAAAAGGCCATAATCCCTAAGAAAATACAAAGATTAATATTAATGTTAAATCAGGAAGATGGCAGAAAAATCAATGTGGCATGAAATGACCAATCTCCTGCTAATGTCCCACAAAGCCCCCAATATTAACATCAACTGACCTGTTCAACTTGCCTGTTAGACTCTCACAGGCATCCAGAATAACAGACATCTAGCAAGGTCAGGCAGGCACTAATGATGGCTTTCTTTGTCCCATGAATCAATCAGGCTCTTCCTGGGAGCCCTGAGAAGGCCAGGTGGAAGAATACTCTGATGTCACACAGTATCATTTATTCATTTATTTGTTGTGAAACGATAGCCAACACAAATTTTCACTGATGGGCATTTCAAGAGCTACATCCCCATCAAGTGATTGATTTGGGACCTTAAATGATAAGTGACTTGCATAATTTTATTGCCGCAGTTCCACAACATATGTTTGTTTCCCTCTGAGGTAGTATGCATTATTACAGAAGTCAATTAATTTATCTTATTGCTGGTGAGTTGAAGCCCTTCCTGTTATTTTTAAATGATTTGCACCCCAGATTAACTGAGAAGTAGGTCACATGTTTACCTAGTTTGAGCGTTATGAGTCACACCCAATCGGCTCCTTTGTAACTGTAATGGAGTGGGCCACTCATTTTGCAACCCTGTTTTTATATTACAGTACATTTACAATTGAGTTACAAGAGGCTTCAGATTAAAAAATGTGTTCATGCTTAAAAAAGCAAATGGAAATCCCATAATATTTGGACAAATCAATAAAAATTGAACAAAAATTCATGATTCAATAACCGCGAAACAAGAAATAAAGAAAATGCTTGACAAATCCCTGAAAGACAGAGAAAGGCAGTGGAACTCCTGGTGGAAAAAAGGAGATGAAGCTTGAAAATTATTGATGCAATACAATGAACTACAAAGAGGGAGGAATGTACTAATGGTTGAACAATCAATCAAGGCCAGAAGTCTCAATGGATGAAGAGCTGAGGCCGATACCCGATCCTCCTCTTATAGATCCAAAATGGATATTGACTTTGACGACCAACCTTGTTTGCAACATGGCACACGAAGAAAGGAATGCAGCTCACACACGCGTTTTAAAAGAGATCACGCAACCAACGCGGGGGGCGGAAATGATCAAAGAGGGCACAACAGCCAAAGGGTTACCTGATCCTGTGTACATTTAAACTATCACTGCATCACTGGGAAAAAAAAAAAAAAATTCTGTCGGTTAAAAAAAAAAAAAAAAAATCGCCAGGATACCATACCTCTGAAAACAGGATGACGGAACAGGTATGTCACCTGATCGACATCAAGGACCCCGTGCACAACAACTGATTTCACACAATAATAACTGATGCTTTTTAATTTAGGCTAGCCATGCAACTACATTATCTGACTTCCATCAGTTATACTACTGTTGCTCTATATCTCAAGGATTCCACCCTGATTTCCGCTGCTGCCTCCAATCTACTGTGTAAATAACTATGATGTGTGGTATATGTAAGAAAGAGCTCCTTAAATAGAGTTACATGTTTTGTGCTTTAACTGTTTTCATCAGCTGTGGTGCGCACTACAACATAAATTACCCTGGCAAATGAGGGGTTAGTTATCGTTAAACAGCAGCTTTCTAGAATGGAATTGGCTCTAATTGTATTTGACAATTGCATTTTAAGTGTTCTCAAGGGAGCTGACTAATCAAATGTCATTAACCATCTCTAAGTTTTATTAATTCCAGAACTAAGTGCTCAGTGTTAAATGAATGGGTGATTAGTGGTAAAGCAGTGGGGTGAAATGAGCTCTTAATGAATTCTCATTAGACAAATTTCTCCGGAACATTTTTCCCTCTTTTTTAATGTCTTAAGGCCAGTTGAGTAAATGAATGGAGCGAAGCAAACAGAAACCAAACCTTAACTGTAACACAGATGGCAAGACTGATATTTTTGTCTTTTTGAAATGAAACAATAAAATTTTGTATAATTTGTTTTCACTGGAGAAAATTTGTTTAGGCATAATTGTCAATGCCCAGCACATATATACTGTAGCTTTCATTTATACATGTTCATCAAGAGAAATATTATAATATATACATTTATCCAACTGTATGCTTTTTATGTGTGTGTGTGTGTGTGTGTGTGTGTGTGTTCCTGAAAGTATTTGTGGGGGTTGAGGAGGGGATCAGGGAGATTTAGATTAGACCACTCTCAATATTTTCCGTGCAGTTGTGGTTTGTGCTTGAATTCCCTGAAAAAAATATAAAATTTTACATCCTCAACTACCAAGCATTTGGTATTTCGATAGATGCATTGGTTTAGTAAACAGAAAGCTGTGTGGGATAAATTAATTTATTAAGGAATGTAAGCTCCTTTAACCAACTTATGCGGAAGGAATGAATGCCATTCATCTGATATACGTGCAAAACATAACGCATATTAACCTGACCCATTGCAAAATTTATCATTTCATTAACAATTTATCAGAAACTATGTGTGCTTTTGTGCGTGCATGCGTGTGTGAATGTGTGTATGTGTGTGTAGTTTGCATGGTTAAGGAGACATTGAAATTGAAATAAATAATAAATTAATAGAGCTTCAGTAAAAATAAAATGCTGAATACAATGTATTTTATGCAGAATTATTAGGACATTATTATATTTACATTATATCCATCAGTGTGACGGAAATTAAAGCTTAAATAATTGCAGAGAATACAATAGATTATCACTGAATAATAATGAAGAGAATACTGAGAATTCCCCCAGTAGATTATTATGCTGTAGAACCGGTGTCAAAATGGCATATAGTAGAAACAGAACCAAAGCCACTATTTCACTCATTTGAATCATAGATATGGATTTGTACACATTTACATGACTTTAAATATTTCTTGGCCTAGATTAAATCATCATGTCCTCAACTGTGTTTTCTCTTCACTAACAAGGTTTGGCATGTTAATTTTAGTGATTGCTGAACCGTGCCAAATCGCTGTAGTGAACGAAGAAACAGACACTTGCAATTAATTGTGAGTCAAAGTTTAGGACACATCTGTGCTGAATCCAGACCTCTGTCTTTCCTTCCTATCTTCTTGGATCTGAAGGCAAGCATAAGTCAGTTTCCTCTCCCACTCTCTCCTTAAACAGTAAACACAAACACTGGGTCACAGATGGCAAAGGAAAAGCAAGGGCCTGAAGCCCTGATGGGGGGGTGGGGGGTGGGGTGGGGGGGGGGGTTTGACATTGAAAATATTTGGCAATCAGGAATGAATTGAAACAGATAATAGATGTTTTGGAATCTGCACACCCAATGGAGCGCTTCTTTCCCCCTTTTATCAGATGCAGCCTTCTGAAAGCTCAGCCTTATCAGCTGACTGCCTCCACCCTAACTCCGTGGCTGCATCGCCCACTAGTGGCCAAAGCGTGCAGCTGCCTGACAGTGCTCAAAAGCCCCTTTCGAAAGCCTGAGTGAGACACACTGACGTTTTGACTTCCTTCCAATTAGTCCGGGGAAGTCCTTTTGTTGTGCTCAGTACGGTGTGTCGAGCACACAAAGTGGAGCACAGAGGCCGAGGAAGGAGGGAGAAGCGAACAGACGTACAAACTGTGTTCTGTCAGGGCCTTGGAGGAAATGTCAGGCGTCTCTTTGCCGTCACTGACACCAAAAAATGTAATCTTCCCTGTTCAAAGCTGAGCGGAGGCAATTAAGCGTGCGACATTTACTCTTTTTGAGCAATATGTGAGCCAAATTGCAACCGTGCCTTGAAATATTACAGAGAGCTGGCCAAATGAACAGCAGCCTTTAGAACTGACGGGATGCACCACTAAATAACAGCAAAAAGGTCTTTTCGAAACATATGGCCTTGGGCGGCAAAAACAAACCAATCAGCAAGAAGATTCGAGACAATGGTATAAGCCCACCATAAGAAATCTGGGATTTCAACATGCACGGCGAACCATCAGTTTAATATTGCTGAGTTCTGCACTTTACTGGAGGCGGGGGGCGGGGGTGGGGGGGGGGGGGCTGCGGGGCGGGGGGATTCCTGAGGGGTTGAGCAACTAACTTATCAACATGGAGAGTGACTGCAAATAAGATGGAGTGGACACATTGACTTGCCCTGAGATTAACTCCAGCCGGAACCTAACTGTATTTCTCTCAGACTGTGTAGAAGTGGGGGAAAAGGTGATGATTTGCTGTTCTGCAGTTGTTATGCTCAGACGCAGTTACAGTTTGGTTTGGTTACATGGTTTCCTAAAATCCGATTCTAATGAGAGTTTAGCCATTAGAGTTATAAGGACAAGTGTGACAGGTATTATAAAATAGCTATTTTGTTTTTTGTTTTTTTGCTGCTATGCTGCCATTATAGGCATCTTGTAAAAGTAATTATTTTATTTCAAAAGAACAAATTGATTCAATAAAGACTGAGTTAAATAAGTGGGAGGGAACTATGAACGCTGACCTTTTCTCTCCATCTTAAATCTGAAGGCTGCCCCACCTTCCCTGACAAAAGAAGAAGAAGGTCAGGAAGGAGATCACCATACAGGCAGTAATTGTTTGAGACAGTGTTACAACTGGAATGCTGTTATTTGACTGGATTAAGACAGAAAGGGTCTAATCTCAGATCGGATGTTAAGTCACAACAGGGCCAAGTTCTCCAGAAGCCCTGGGGCTGCCCTGACAAGCTGAAGAGCAGGAACCGGGTTTTTTTGCCTAAGGCCAATTCCCTGAACCTGACAAGGAGACCTCTAACCAATCACAAGGCACTACAAGGGTGGTGAACCCTTTAATATACTGTTATATTCTGAACACAGTTTACTGACCTAAAATGAAATCATACTCTTGCGCAATGCATGTTAGTATCACCGGTGATTTATTCTGAGCTGTATCATTATCACCAAATGCTGTCTCAAGACAGTCACATGTCCTTTTAAATCACATGAGTGTACTCTTCACAGGAATAAAGGACAGAGGAGAAAATGGGTGGGGACTGGGTTGGGAGGGGGGGGGTATGGGGTGAGTCAGAGAACATCTGTTGCATCAGGAGGTCAGTATTGTACATCAGTGAATATTTGGACTATAACCTACTCCCGTTCCCCGAAGTTGCATGTCTCTGCTCCAAATCCACAGGAATGATCTTCCCTCTCCTTCAATGTTAGCGCTACATGTACCGTCAGGGACATCGGTGTTTGCTTTGTTCAGTACACAACTGCGCGTGTTATTTGCATTGTTGTGCTTGAGGGATACAGGATTCAGGAGTGATCGCAATATCCCTGTAGAGGGAGGCTCTGCGTATCGATGCCCAGTATTCATAAATGCATACGCAAGCCTTAGGGCTTATCCATGCGTCCATACGCCTCCATTCCTTTGTGTTGGTCTTAAGCATTAAGGATAGGATTGAGAAGAGAAATTGTTTGAGCGCCGATGAAATGATAGAGCGCACAATAAAGTTGGCAAGCGTATTTTATTCCTCAATTCATATCCATTCTTATTTCCCCATATTTTATGCTTTTCTCATTTTAACTATATTCTGAACCCTTGAATGGTGTAAACAACAGAGTAACCAGCTTTTATGGATTAATTATGGGATGGATTTTCAATGGCATAAACAGTGCTATAGTGCTAGGAACACATGGTACGAGAAAAGGCGTGTAATATGGGATGAATGTAAGCCCAGAAAAAAAAAGTGTTTTAGAAAAGCTAAAACTTTATCAAGTCATAAACAACTACAGCTTCGGAAGATTGACAGAATCTTAGCAATGAATAATGTTGTGTTATGTATGCTTTATGCTACCCATATCGTGAGTTCTTTTGCAAAGCTCACTCTCTTGTCGTGTTGCTTCATAATATGGTCATCATCAACTTCTGAAGATAGCGTCCTTGATAAATAAATGTGTCAGACAGAGAGAGAGAGAGAGATAGGAGAAAGATAGGAGGGAGACAGAGAGAGAGAGAAAAGGGTGGGCAGCCCACAGCGTGCTCTACGCGGGGCCCTTAAGGCTGAGTTAACATGAATCAAATTACTCCTAATAGTCAGGAGAATCAATTCTGACCGGGAGCGCTTGCAGTCCTGTCAGCTGCCATTCTGCCCGCCTCCATTCATTTGGCCCGGGCGCTTTAATTGAGAAGCCCGCGCCGTAAATTGTAAATCAGAATGCGGTATGGACATTTTAATCAGCATTGACTCCTGCGCGGAAAATGAAAGTGCTCTCCTGTCACGGGCCTCCCGTTAATGAAGAGCAGACACAATCAGGAGCCATCCATCTCCACAGCTTCTGGAGGGAGACGGGAGGCGGGGGGGGGGGGGGGGGGGGGGGTTAGACTCTCTGTTCACGCGTATAAGGTGAAACATTCCCTGTCCCCATGCTGAGGGTGTGCTTTCCCCTCCTGCGCGGAAGGGACGCATTGGCCTGCAGACTCCCCGGGCGTGACCGTGTCAGCTCCACGGCCGCGGCCCGAGCGTGATTAACTGCACGCGCGCTGCTCTGTGTCCTCTGCGCGCGCTCCGATTAAAAGCATCCATTTGATCTCAAGGTTGCATCCTTCACAGATCCTCTCGCACTTACTTGCGCGGGCCTAAATTTATGTGTCACATTTTTGTGTCATTGTGTCACGCAGGTTTATGAAGCCAGACCCTTTATCTTTACACAGATGGTTCAAGGCACTCAATATGTTCCTTTTGGCTTTTCAACTACAGAATAAACTGCTATTTATGCGCTTCATGGCTGTGATCAAATTTCACGTTGAGATTCTTGCATCAACCGTCATCACTTATTGATACCACTCTGTGCAAATACTAGCACTGACATACCAATCCCAGGGGAATGACTAATAAAAGGACACTTTGCCTTCCTTGGCAAATGTTTCATCTAAATGAAGCCTCACAAAGGAGCATAAGTCTCAGTAACTATGACAGCTACTAGTTCACACTTAAAAACAAGGTGGAGTACAATTCCCCAAGGCCTTCCAAGATTGATCAAAAAGACATTGAATCAGAGGTCAAATGAGACATCTCATTAATAGTAATTATACATCATAATAGTCATCATAAATTGTTGCCTTAAAACTAGAAGGGTAAAGGAATTTAATGAGTTATGGTCTGTGGTTCTGAAATATCAGCTAGATCAAACCTAATAGTAATATCAGATGACTAAATGCTTTGCTAGCACAGATTAATTTTAGGTTTGAACTCAGATGTCCCTCTCAATAGCCTACCTGAACACACAGACTTGAAGGGCTAAAAATAAATTTAGCCTGAGCCCTAGATTTATAATTCTTCAGGCAATGTATTGGTGCAAGAAAAAATAACCCTTTTGTGCATACATTCCAAATGGTTTGTTATAAAAAATGAACCTGGAAATAGTTCAGGGTGCCTCATGTATATTAAATAGAAATGCATCCGCTTTTATGATAAATTGCCAGGGTAACAAGGGGGACACCTTTTTTGCATTTCAATACAAGTGTCAGATTCTTATTTCATTACCAGCTGACACATTAGTGGACATGTTTTAATTTGCTTTTTTTTCTGGAACCAGTGCTCCTCTGAGACCAGGTCTGGACCAAAAGTGTCTGAAAGAAGGAGAAAAATGAATCTAAATCAATGTCAAAGATTTGTTTAATAATTTTTGGCCACTATGTACACAACTGTAAACTTAGGTATATAGACAGCTGGCAGTAGATTCAAAAAATAAATTTAACCTTACGGATAAGTAGTCAAGAATGGAGGTTGATAGTGAAGTATAGAAAAATGGTGGAATGAACACATGGGAAACAAATACGTTATTCTTTGCAATTCATTCTGCATTGTGCTTCTTGGAAATTTGGGAAAAGCCAAGCGATTGCCATAGATTTTCTTCCTATTGGACAACCATATTCATTATAACAGTATAGTAACAACACTACACAGTGCCTTTGACAAATATACAGTGAAATGAAAAGAAAATCCATACTGTCTTTCAACCTGCCTCTCCCCTTCATTTTCAATAAAACATGGATTTTTTTCTGCGTAACTGACGAAAATGAATGCGTGAATGAGTGAAATTAATATTAATACTATTTAATGAACAGTTTTTGTTTCATATGTTTTATATGTTTATATGTTTCAATTTTGATATTGTTTCACCTGTGTGTGATTGTCCCAGGCTATTAATATTTGTGGGATTTATACACATGTTGGGTTATTTTACTGTGGGGTGAGATTTTGTTGCATATTGAATTGTTTTGTGTGTCATTGTGCAAGATGTCCTCTTCTCTCCCATCCATCTTCTTTGTGTGCTGTAGAATAACTGTTCCAGTAAAAACATTGACCTTTCAGTATTTGGGTTTTGCAATTTGCAGCTTGTCACAAATATACCTACCAGGCCACATTCAACTCACTCCATTGTTCAAAAGCTGAAATAGTGGAAGACTATCACATCATGGTTTTAAACTAATGAAAGTGGGTAGTCCTGAATGTTATTTCATTCAACTTAATTATCTCCTCTAAACTTTGCTCCTTGCGGATTTCAAGAGCAAAGCTACAATTGTTGTTTAGTGTTGTTCAGAAAAGCAATCTGCTGATTTACTCACCGTTGTGCTCTGGAGAAAAATGAGGACACAGTATGATACGCGTGACACTTTGACTGCCTCTGGCTTCCCAGACGCAATTGATTGCAACAATCAAATCTTAGAGTCAGAGTGTCAAGGAAATCTGGAAGTCATAGGAAATCCAACCAAGTTATTTTGTAAATAAAGAAAGCATCACCTTTATTTATTTCCCCAGAGCAACTCAATTTAGAATAGAATGGAATACATTTTTCCCAGGGGGAACTTCAGGTTAAGTAGCCAGCATACAAGAAATTTAACCTTGTTCCTTAATTACATTACTATTATTACAAATGCGGAATGAAGAATTCTATTAAGGTAATGCTAGTAAGAACTTTCATACATCATTCATACAAAACTTGCATAAATTGCTCAAAATCAAGAAACACTAAAATATATTTGAACACGCTTAATCAGAATATTAAATTAAACATTAAAATTAAGGGATCCAATGTTATTAATGAGGGTAGTGTTGGAACAAAGCTGTTGAGTGCTCTCCTTGTTTTAAAGGATAGAGACCTGAGTCTTCCTCCTGGTGGGAAGATCTCAATCAGATGGATCAGGGGATGTGAAGAAAGGACCATTGTACTTTCCCCTCCCTTGACTGTTTGCTCCTTATAAAGTTGTTTCATGGTTCTTTGTTGTCTTCTATCGTCTTACTGCTCAGTAATTTCAAACTATAGTTGAGAGTGCAATGTTATAATGACTCATCAAAAAATAATAAGAGCAAAGAATCTGACCACATCCAACTCTGTACGATTCATAACAGGTCTGATGGGTTCAAATATAGCCTTTTCTAGAGTCGTTCTGATTCCTGTGAAAATTTCACATTTTGATCTTCAAACGAAGCTCAAAAGCTTGCTTTGTGAAATTATGGAGGAGTCACCCATGGTTCACCCACGCACCCTTTTCATATTTTGTAGTTTTTATTGCTTTGTGTTTGTCTAAAAACATGAAGGTCTTTGCAATGCGCAGCTGGCTGGCTGAGGCGAATGCTCTCCATTTACGTCACCAGGAGCAATGGCTATACTTCCAATGTTCATTCCTTCTGTCCTCCTGCACAATTGTGTCCCACAACATAGTTAACTTATGGCATAGCTAATTTTCATACCTGTGGTGTGTAGGCTATACGTAAGCCAAGGCAGTGCTTGTGGCGAAGGCCTTTTACAGCCGAACTGCTCAGGAACCCCAGTCATGTGTAATTTTGAGGAAATGCTGAGAGAGGGAAAAAAAAACAGGCACTCAGTACACTCGGAAGGGCACAGTTCTGGAAATGGATTTGAAGATACTCTGACTTG
Source organism: Anguilla anguilla (assembly GCF_013347855.1). NCBI lineage: Eukaryota > Metazoa > Chordata > Actinopteri > Anguilliformes > Anguillidae > Anguilla > Anguilla anguilla. The sequence continues at coordinate 12,034,247 of NC_049206.1, read as the reverse complement.
TCCTCGGCCTAACATTCAGAGAGCGGGTCCCCTTGCGTCCAGAACCTCCTGCGCTGTGCAATTATCATAAACTTAGTTTCCTCTGCCCCCCGGTGCAGGCGCAGAATGGCTATACTTATAATTTCTCCCTCACTATCCGTAGATTAATTTTCCAGAAAGCCCTGTCACCACTGTTAAAGGGACAATGGGAGTGGGAGGGGGGGGGGGGGGGGGGCGCAGGGTTCGGGGGAACAGCAGAAAAAAGATAGAGGACCGAATGAGGGATCGAGGCTGCCGCGAACGAGTCAGGGTTTTTTTCTTTTTTTTTTTTCCTTGGCAGATCATTTTCCGCGTAGGCATCTGGGGGTCTGGCCGATAATTGGCATGCAGATTGCTACTGATGGCTCCATACAACAGAAGAAAAGAGAGGGGCCGTTAGAATAATGAGGCAGGCTTTCGGGTGGATGGACGAGGTAAGGGGGTCAGACCAAACGTTTCAGACACAATTCCCTCTCCCACCTGGTTTCATTCTTCCTGTTCCGCAAAGTCGTAATGTTTCATTATTTTTTTTCTCGTGATAGGAGATGAGGGCAACTGATATTCTTCTTATTTCCTGTGCTCTGCTCCCCCTCTTTCTCCCGAAGTCAGATTGTGTGAACGTAGGCATTCGGTATGATGAACTGTTTACTACACAGATCTATGGCGATATATTGGTCTATTGTGAGCTGGTAATCAGTAAGTGCTCAAAGGGTTTTAATTTAAGTAGGATAATTACTACTTGTCCCTGAATGGGTCTTGGTCAGGTACACTTCAGCCAGGAAATTGGTGATATTAACAGCTGTTCAAATACAACCACAATGATCAGTTTACAGTCATGGAGGAATATGGGCCTGCCAACTGGCTTGTGTTTTGGACGGTGGTTCTGTAAGAAGATATTCCTAAACCTCTGGTACCGTGTCCTAAACGTGCCAGTGCCAACAGTGGCTGGCAGCCCCACAGGGGGGCACATAATTGGTTGAATAATTGACTCTTCTGGTCAGTTGACGGCCATTCTATCTGAATGCACCAAGTGTGCATTAAGTATTCTTCACCAACAGAAAGAAAACAGCTCAGCTGGCGATGGACTGTGGACTGAAAAGAAGCAGTGGCTGGCAGAAGGAGCTCTGGAGGAGAGGATAGGTTTTCTGTGCTCTGCCAAATTGACAGAGAACTACGCAGCAAAGTGTCAAGCTTGCAAATATGAGATTTTACCACTGCTCAAATAAAAAATATGCTAGTGTGTATTGCGAATGGCTGTATATCACAGATTTACAGAATCCAGTTTTTTTTAAAGCCTGGTAAGCCACTTTGTTATTCAGATTTACCCAACTTACAGAACCATTTACAGTTTTCGAAAGCCACTTTTTAATTTCTCATCAGAGAACTTTGAAGACCACACATCAAGCATTCTATTAGTATCTCGGATTTACATTTTATTTTACACATATGGAACTAGAATGATTTAGTCTTGAAGATTGATTTTCTCTTATTGCATTGGTCAACAACTATCCACCACAACTGGCTTCCATATTTTCCTCCCCTCAGCAAACACAAACATTAAGCCCTTAAACAAGCAACCGTTTCACAGCAATACGATGAGAATTGTCAGAAACTCATTATCGCACAGCACGATTGCTAAGAAATTCCCTTCTTCAGTACAGGAAAAGAGCCAAATGAATTTGAATATGCTTACAGAATGAGCAAATGTCACTGAACGGTCATTCTCCAGCTTCTCCCTCTTCTGCTTTCTCACTTGCATGTTAAAATGGATGATATTCAGAACCCAGTGGCCCAGACGAGCCTCGGGGGGCCTGACAGACATTTATGAAAAGGGGACCGCCGGCCCCCGATTCGGGCAGCGGCGCCACGCGACGCTCCCACGATCGCACGCCCTCGGCTCCGTTTCCATTTCCTGTTACCCAACCCCCGCCCCCGTTCGAGGGCGTCAGGGCCAAAAGGGGGCTTCCCCGAACACGCTTTCATGTGGGCCGGGGCCTGGAGGGCACGGCTCGGCCTTGTGGTTAAGACTCCGCCGCACAAAGCCTGCTGTCACGTCACCGCCGCCCCTTGGACACCCTGCTCCCTCCCTGATTGCCCGTAATCCCTCCAGCTACAGAGATAATTAAGCAGAGCTGTCATCTTCTCCGACGCCACCCCTCCTTTTGATCAGCCTCTCAGACAGGTAAGTAAAAAGAGGAATTAAGTCACGGGCGCTGCTAACCGTTCTGTTGAGCACGCCTGGATCAGTCCTTTCGGCTGTGTGTCTCCTGTCCTTTTCTTTTCAAATTCACCATTGTCTAAGGCTTTAAGGTTCAATTTATTATTCTGTTTTTGGTGGGGGAAGGGGGGGGTTAATGAATGGTTGTTTTGCACGTTGTAAAAAAGGAGAGTACCTCGCATAGCCCTAACACGTGACCCTTTTGGTGGAGATCATTGTCAGCCCCACGTACAACAGCTGAGACTGAAGCGCTGATGAAGCAGTTTTTCCTAATCAAGTCCACTCAGTCTGGCTTATGGTCCACTTTCTAATCAATGTATCAACAGTAAATCTACCTGCTTCTCCCCCAGGGAGAGTTTGTGATGTCACAGCCCAGTGGGGGCGTGTTTTCCCACATGGCTCTGCCGTTTCATTCGCTGTGCAACTCAGGTCGACTCCACAGCTGACCCACTGCTCCTTCACTTGTGTGAACATGAGGAATGGAATGGAGGACCTCTTCATTAGCACTGCAGCTACGGATAGAGTGAATTAATTTGTGACTCAGATCTCGTGGCATGAATGCCATTGAGTGCTTGATTCAGCAGCTGTCAAGCCATTGCAATAAGGCTGAAGCATCAAAGGGGAAAAGGTTATGTTCAGAGAACCTCAGAAGTTGTTGCAATAAAAAAAAGGTTGGGTGGACATGCCTGAATCTCCATTTTTGCTCAGTAGGAAATGTGAGTTTTCCGAAACAGCTGTATAAATTCAACCCCCGGACAAGCTGGGGAAATGAGAGTGTGTGGGATAGGTATCAAAATCTTCTGGAGGTGTGTAAAAGCATGAAACTCAAGGGAACTTTAGTAACCCCATGTGAGGACGAGTGAGGATTTTGTGGTTGGTCCATTGTTGCACACCTGTCAATCTCACAGGGATGGACTACCACTGATTTAAAAGTGTCTTTGCAGGTTGCTGGTAGATTCTTCATTATTGCCCAGAATGCCTGGAACGTGGTGTCTTTTGGTGCCTGGGCCATTCCTTGCTGCCAGATTGAAGAATTATCATTGCAGAACTGTTGATGTGAGGGTTGCCTGTGTGTCTCCCTCTAGTGTACCCCCATGCATTGCAAGCATTTTGTTAATTTTAGTTAGACAAATCACATCATGAGGCATTGGCGTGCACTAAGCATGACAAATATGTACTTGTCAACTGATCAAGGAATTCATTAAAGGGTAAAGCACAAACACGATTCCAGCACCCAAAATATCATTTCCTTGATGGATGCTGCCGTTTCTGTAAAGCTATCTCCCTCACACCGCCTGTGCGAGAACAGCGGGGACACACTTTCCGTCATCTTCATTCTCCCAGTGCGGAGAGATTGTGTACAGAACACTCCAGATCAAAGCCCTAATTGAAAAATAATTATAGACACTTAATCACTGAAAGCGGTGGGCTAACTGAAGAGAAAACAAGGCGACGGGCCCGGGCCCAGTGAATCGTCACATAAAGGCGATATTGTGGCGTTCGAGTCCTTAATAAGGCATTCTCTTCAAACCGTATTGTCTCCCAGCTTAAATTGGAGAGGGCTATTAGTGGAGATAATTGGCTCTCTAATTTAGATCTCGCTGCTGAATGCGTGACGGATGGAGGCTCGTCAGTCAGTGATGTGGGCATTCCGTCAATGCTCCCTGCCGAACCCTGATTGGTTAATTACTCTAGGCTTGTAAAAAGTTCTCTCCCATCCCTCAATATATCTGAAACTCCAGGACACATCATCTGGTGAGGTGATTTCAGATTTTTTTTATCCTGAATGGTAAGGTAATGCCAGTGAAAGGAAATAGCCTAGCTTAAAGGCGGAAGTAATGATATCCAGACTGTTTGTTTGCACTACCAGGAGGTATAATCGGTATCCACAGATACCAATGGATCAGGTAACTGTGGCTGGTTATTAGGTGGTTTTCCCCTTTGTCTAAACAAAGCACTGTCATATGATGTCCGTGTCATAGCCCCTCCCTTGGTAACCCTTGGCTTTAAAACACTCACTTTATTTTCTTTAAATAGTTTTTATTATTTGTGAAAAAAAAATCTAACAAAAATGTAACCTAGTTCCTATAGTATATCATCAAGCGGTATTTGTATTTGAATAGGACTGTCCTATTTTCTTTAAATGAAAATAAAATATGCAAAATAATCATGCATTATAGTGAACAAGAAGCAAGCATGATATTTCAACACTGATGCAAAAAGCTATTTTTTGCTGCCGTCTCTTTCCTTTCTTGTCTAGACATATAGCCCCCTCAGCTAACATAGAGGTCATGCTGGCACAATAAAACAGTCACAATAACAAAAGCCAGCCATCTGCTAATAAAGGCTCGCTCACTATTATGCAAAACGTACAGTACACGGCAGGTTTGCTACCTTAAGTTAAATTATTAACTGAAGTGAGCTAACCGAACCAGAATCTCCTTTCTTTCTTGTCCTTGATTTTGTCTTTGTCTGAACAGATATTAGACACGTTAATTCTGGCAAGACTCACTGAAGCACAGTCTCATTTTTAATAACACATTTAACAATACTTAGACTAATCAGAGTCAGAAATGAGTTGTGTAATGTTTTAAATGGTTATTGATCATATATTAAGCATTTATAACCATACTCTGAAATCTTACTGAACCTCTGCTGTTACCGTGTTAGAATGTATGTCGTTTTTCTGAATTTTCTTATTTTCTATAAAAAGTGTCTTGTGAACAAGCTCTCCAGCACAATTAACTCTTTTTCTCAATACTTGGCGAGTCAGTTAATCAGGGGTTCCTCAGACTCCCCCTGGGGGAACCTTGTGCATGCTCGTTTTTGTTATAGCCCATCTCTGGATCAATCAAAACTTAAGAATGGAAATTGTTTGATAGACATTAAAAGACACTAAATGACTAATTAAGAGAGATTAGCAGATTGTTAGAAATCCTGAGTTGGAGGTGCAATTGGAACAAAAACAAGCTTACACAGTGGTCCTCCAAGGTGGAGTTTGAGAACCCCTGCAAATCCCTGGCATTCAAACTCCTCAGGTAGAATGGAAAGTCAAATCTTAAAGATAAAAATGACGCGTGGTGTCCATGAATATATCTACCTCTCTTTCAGGTGTTGTGGGAAATGAGATTCCATACAGAAAGAGGTTGGATATGTTTCATCCCCCAATCTGAGTATTGTCTAGGAAAAGGCTTACACACTGAATAATATTTAATCTCCTGCAATATAATGACAGACGAAATATCTTCACTATTTGCCCACGTACAGTGGGCAGTTCACCATTCAAATGTTCTTTGATTCTTTGACTTGCACTTCTGTTACTAAACCCACTCTGCCCTCTAGTGTTAATATCAGAGCAGTACAGGCTGCTCAGACTATTTCTAAGCATGCTCAGACATTTTCCTATGCTGTTTGTACATATTTATGTCACACTTACTCACTGTTCCGTTAATGGACTTGTAGATTAACTGATCTGAAATATTTCATTATTAAAAGTAGAAATATTTAGTGGGATTGCTTGACAATTTGCAGATAAATATGTTGTTTCACAAAATGATTGACCAGCTTTACCCAAGATCCGCAGGTGGCCAGCCTTGGTAGAGGAGAAAGGCAGCACTGGCTCATTCCACATTAATTCTCACCCACCGTGAATAGACTGTGATAAGGAGGGTGTTACCAGCACAGTAGCCCAGTCTTACCAGTGTTGACAGAAAGATAAGGGTGAGGAACATGGGGATGGGAGCCAGGTGCTGGTGTCTAAGCCCTGTACGGCATCAAGTTCAGCTACCTGCCCCTGCTTATGTGAAGACCCACAATCACAGGGTCCTTTCTTTCTTTTTAAACCGACACTCAGGGAGGGTGTTTGGTTGGTTCAACAAAGCATGTATACGCATACCTATTTAAAGGTCCTACCCTAGCTGCATGCTTGAAATAGGTCTCCTGGGTTTCATTTTCAGACACCTGGAAAATGGCTCCTGGGAATTTTTAAAAACACTTCCGAGTTTAAACTGTCATATACAAAGTAGAAAGAACATGCACATCTCAAAGTTAAAAAGCAGGTGCTGGATAAAAATTGTAAGACAGACCAAGAAAAGGATCCACGCACTGCAAAATGTTCCCTTGTGCCAAATTTACTTATTACTGAATGTGACATTTCTGTCATTTAAAAATTAAAAGGAAAAAAATGAGTCAGAGAACCAGTGGCATTTTTAGGAGAATTAAAAAAAAATACAACCTAATATACAGTATATGGCATGCGAATACTCTACTCACATAACGTGCTTTCACCATGGAATGGGGCACTGTTTGCCTTCATAACGTAATACCTAAGAATGGGTTTCATGTCACAGACTGATTAGGAGCAGAAACTACACACACTTGTGAAATGAGTCAGGAAGGGTGTTTGCTTTCTCTCTGAATCATAATTCATAATTCAGTCTTAGCGATACAGGGCTTTGTGTGTAAAAAGTTTCTGCTTCAAGCCCCTCTTTGTCAAAAAAAAGGCCCAATAACGTCAAAAAGTATCCCCCAGGTCACCACATAATAGGGCGATTTATTCTCTTCTGTGACATTTAAGGTAAGACGCTGGTCGCGATGGGTGGTTCGCAGCCTTGGCGCGACTTTGCTCTTATTTGCTCAAGCCCTTCGGCGGTTGGTGGACCGCCACCTGAAAGGTACCAGATGGTCCCGTCTCCGGACGCATTTATGAAAAGCAGGCGTGAGTGCTCACATGACCGGCCGGTCCCCCTCTGAGTCACGCAGTCTAGGTGATCCCAGGTCATCCGCCCAGCTCAGTCTCAGTTCCCCACGCAGCTTCGTAGCTTCCGAGTTCGGGTACCTTGCAGCCGTCGAACAGAACAAGCGCAGCCCCCAGTCCGGTAGAGATGGGTGCCACCATGCTGCAGACCGCCGGCTTTGCCCTCGGCCTGTTGGGCGTAGTCGCGGTCATCGCCGCCACGGGCATGAACAACTGGAGCAGCCAGGACAGGGAGGGGGACGTGGTGACCTCCGTCTACATCTACAAGGGCCTGTGGCAGACCTGCGAGGTGGCCACCTCGGGGTTCACCGAATGCAGACCGTTCTACACCATCATCGGCCTGCCAGGTGGGTGCCGACTTGGAATTTGCTGTGCCTTCTGCTTTAATATGAACTGTGTGCTTGACAAGGGGGCTCTGAATCGGACCTGTGAAAAAGGCACAGACACGCTAACATGTCACCGAGTGGTTCTGGGGATGGATCCCTGTGGCAGTCATACATGAGTCATACATTTTGTGTCACTTGATTGGTTGGATGTTTTACTTATTTTAAGAACCAGAAATTCCAGAAGTGATATTTGTGGAAAATGGGAAAGCATCAGTCATAGCAGTTACTTTAGCAGCTGTGATATTTTAAAGGCATATTTAACTTTAAATATTGAATGGCTAACACATTTTTCAGTATAATTTAAATGAAGTCTGAACAGAATATCAGTTTGATAAATCGTCTAAAGGAGACACTTCAAATTATACTGATGATTTACTATGTCTTATCATCAATTCTTTCACAAGTACAGAGGAATATAAGAACTGGTAAGATTAAATTTAATCACAATACCTTAGATCCAGTCTCCTATATGGTAAAATGAGGTAAATATCAAAAACAAAAAGTTCTTCACAATCATTTAAAAAATTTGGTTAAAAGAGTTCCAGATGTTTCAATTTCAATTAAGACCTAAAAATTAAGAATAGATTTTAAAAATACACCAATATTCATTTAGGACCCATACGATTAACTGAAAAAAAACAAAAAAAAAAAAAACAAAACATAAATCTAAACCATAATGAATGTTGTTGAGAGAATTTGTTATATAAAACTAAGAAACCTACACCTTACTTGATGAATAATACTTAAAATTGAATAATAATGTATTGCCATTGTTAGATATTACCAAAAGGTAAATTAATTAAAGGTATTTGGCAATTTTTTAAAATGAAATGACTGTTTCTAGGGAAAAGTTATAGTTTGCCAATGTTTTTTTTCCAATAGAAATCCCGCTGCTTCTGCTAAATTCAATGTCAAGTGAAAAGAAAAATAAATAAAATGCAATAGAAAATATATGCCATTATTTAGTTTTGATACAAAAGTTTTTTTTTTCTGTGGCTGCTTTGCGATGTGCCTGAACTCAATGAATTTGTCAGCCTTGAGGAATTTCAATGTCTCTTCAGTCATTGTTCCGTCGCTGTGAAACCCATTCAAATCCATTGAAAACTAAGAGAAAGTTCTGCCTTCTGTTGGACTGGTTTGGAGTTTGTGATCTTATGTGGTTTTTTTGCATCGGTTATTGTGTTTGCCTGGCTGAACTTGCCACAGGTCCATTATCCATTAGTCTCTGTTTGCTCTCTGTTATATCACTGCCACATAACGAAACTGTCATATCCATGCAGCGATAATAGAATCATCAAGGATTTTTTTTTTCCTACATCAAAAGGTTGAATGAACACAAGGCCCGAAATCACACCTAGGATTTCTTTGTGACAATAATTCAAAGATTTATTAAATAGAAAAATCCCACTATTGTAAAACTGCATGACAATATAATGTACGCCTATGTACACCTCCAGGGCAAAGCTGTTACTGATTCATTTGAAACTGACAAATGAAACGTGATATAATTTACGTTTCTAATGCTACTTGAGTACAATGCATGTTATTGAACCCAGCTCAAGTCTCAGACATTTGCATATTAATGAAATGTTGTCTTGATTACAGTGTGTGCATTTCACACCTTGTTGTGATACACTATATAGCCAAAAGTACATGGACACCTGACATCCAACATTTTTTCATCCAATACTATGGGCATTAATATGGAATTGGTCCACCCTTTGCTGCTATAACCACCTCCACTATTCTGGGAAGGCTTTCATCTAGATGTTGGACCATTGCTGCAGGGTTTTGCTTCCATTTAGCCAGAAGAGCATTAGTGAGGATGGCCACTGATTGGGCATTTAGGCCTGGTTCGCAGTTGGCGTTCGAATTTATCCCAAAGGTGTTGGATGGGGTTGAGGTCAGGGCTCTGGGCAGGCCAGTCAAGTTCTTCCACACTGTTCTCAACAAATCCATTTCTATTCGGACCTCGCTGTTTGCCTGGGGACACTGTCAGGCTGAAACAGGAAATGGGCCTTCCCCAAACTGTTGGGGAAACACAGAATCGTCTAGAATATCATTTTATGATGTGGCATTAAGATTTTCCTTCACTGGAACTAAGGGGACTAGCCCAAACCATTGAAAACAGCCCCAGACCAAGGGGTGTCCAGATACCTTTGATCATATAGTGTATTTCATGTAGGCTAATGAAATGCCTATAGATAATTCAAAACTGGTAGGAATCAGGAGATGAAGAAAACATTATGTGAAGTCACTCGAGTTTCAAAGATATTGCAACTTATAGTATGTTTGTTTATGTTTATGTAACCCTAATAATATAGCAAAATCCACTTTCAGGAAGAGTACTCAGGAGAACTCTACACAATATTTAGGTGTTTTATGGTGAGCCAAACCATTGTTAGCTAAAAGTTAAGTTCCTTTTAATTACCTTTCTTCCATTTACACACAAAAAGCAAACACATTTTTTTTGGTGGCACATGTATCAAAATGAAGCATGTTCCTACATAGCATGATTTTAGTCATGGATCGAGAGTAAATGTTGCTTTGTGTTCAGGTAAACTGATACTCATTAGGATTTAGAACACATTATTTTAGGGAACTTGTATGAATGCAATACAACTTGACAAATAAGACGGACATCCAAATACCACTTCCCCTCCCATGACTGTATCAAAACCTCTCTCTCAACCTAGAGAAAAATCAAACAAACTTTGTTAAATTAATTTTATGTCTCTATAAATCACCTGTTTTCCTGACTGGCTGTCAGGGCGTTCCTACCTGCTACCAGGAAAATGGCTATGAACAAATATGGGCCTAAGAGAGCAGTAGCTTTCAGAGGTGTAGTACACAGTAAAGTGCTCAGTGTAAATGTAACTCTTAACAGAAATTAAATGCATATAAGATGGATTATGCTATCAGAATAAACTGTACTCTATCAGAGTTGATTTTACACTATAAATGTGACTGAGAAGCCAGTCACATGGCAGTATAAGTACAATAAACTGACAAGGGAACATACACAAATGAATGTTACACTAGGTGGGGAACATGCACGTTAGACAGAGGTCATAATGAGCTTAATTAAGAGTTATTTATACATAGCTTTGCCGATCACGTGAGTCTTGATCGAAACAATGGACTCATGGGCCCTTGTTGACTATCTTGAGTCGTGTAATTCCTGTGTAAGTCACTCTGGATACGAGTGTCTGCTAAATGCCTGTAATGTAATGTAATGTAAGGATTGTCAAAACATTTGCTGCCACGAAGATGGCAAAGAGGAGAACCTCTTTCAACAACGTGCCAATTGTTCTTTACAGTTACTGGATCTTTTGGTGGTCAAGTGTAAGCCAGCATTGAGGGTTCATGTTTGAATACAGTAAATAATACATTTTTGAATTAAACAAAAGACAGATAAAGCAGTGAAAAAAATAACGAGTCTAGTTCAAACCACTCCCCATGTTACGCAAACGAGGAATTAAAAAAAACATATACGAAACTCAGGTAGAGCATGAACAATGTGAGCAAACATTAGATAAGCTTTTCACATTTGTACATAGCGATAAGAGATGCAGAACTGGCTTCCATTTCATGACTACACAGGCATCGTGTCGTCCAGGAGGCTTTGTTTCCAGTTCATAGAAAAAACAAAATGGCTGCCACTATGTTTCAGTTAATGGGATTTTTGCTGGCGGGTTTGGGGCTGTTTTTGACATCGGCCGCCACAGCGATGGACATGTGGAGTGTTCAGGACCGTTCATTCACATTAGTGACAAGTACCTACACTTATTCCGGTCTGTGGTTTTCATGTGTTGGGTCATCGTATGGTACTACTGAATGCCGGCCTTTCTTTACTATTCTAGGACTGCCAGGTAAGAGAACAGTTTAAGATTAGACTTTGATTTGATTTTATTCTACACTGTTTTACTATTGGAGCTTTCCAGGTTTTGTTGAGAACTGAATTAAATACCTGAATGCATGCATCATAAAGTCAACAGATTCAATGAAGGTCCGTCTAGTACTGAAACTCATCTGTGTGCTACTTATCTTGTTTCATGGTTGAAATAAACCCCAAATAGATTTAGAAGGGAAATTATTTTGATATTTTAAAAAATATTTTATTGATTACTAAGATTAAGAAGGGTTTTTTTTTTTACATTTTGAGAAATTAAGTTTTCCCTTTTTAAGGTTAAATCTGATTTTTAAAAATCTTAAGGCAGAGTTTACATTGTATTACACCGTTAAATTGGACTCATATGTACTCTGTACAAGTTAAATAAACACTGGACATTTTACTGTGTACTGTATAATAATTCTCTTTTTAATCATAACATTTTTATCATAGCATTTATGGAAAGATACACAAAACTTTTCATTTTCAAGACCAAAATGACGATGTGACAGTGTAAATGTGAAACATCAACAGATTTGTTAGAACCCAGTGAAAATCTATGCAAGTGTGTGTATTGATTTGGTCTTCCTGAAAATATAATGTAGTCTCACTCTAATTGTTCTCAACTACAATATATTCTACAAAAAATATTGTCATAATAGAATCTTTCTATTTTTATTTACTTTTATTCTATGCATACAACAACAATAATGTTTTACCATATGTACAGGTAATACCAGGTCGTGTTAGCTTGCACATTAGCTACATGTACATTCATAATAATGACATCATAATATTTTTTTTTTACTGCTCTATTAATCCCTTATTAGTACTGTCTGAGTTTTGCTGGTGTCCATGGTGTCGTTTCTGTTGTCCCACAGGAAGCTTCCAGGCAGTGAGAGCCCTGATGATCGTCGGCATCGTTATGGGGGCGATCGCCGTCCTCATATCCATTTGCTCTCTGAAGTGCATTAAAATGGGGAGCACAGAGGATGGGACCAAAGCCAACATGACCCTGGCGTGTGGGATCATGTTCATCATTGCAGGTACACAAGGCTTTCATCCCCGCAGATCCTCTACCTCAGCTCAGTCTAATGGCAATGCACTTAACCAGACCTTTTCCTGGAGATCTACCATACTCTAGGCTTCCATTTCAACCATAATTTGCCACACCGGACTCTACTAATTAGCAGCTCAATGAGATATCTAACTGTTGAATGAGGTGTGCTTTATTAGGGTTGGAATGAAAATCTACAGGAAGGTAGATCTCCAGGAACAGGGTTGTTTACCAGTGACTCAGACCAATGGAATTAAACTCTCATAAAAGACAATTTGATTAAACTGAATAGACACTGTGGCCACCCATCTTTTCATAACCTTGTACAAAGGTAACTTCCTGTCAATGAATTTTCACATTTATAGCTTAAAATAGTATTCTTTCACTTTCCTGGAGTATTATCTATCCATCCAGATAGTTTTTCAAAGATTCGGCAAGTTTGCTAGATAATCACTGCAGATCTTTCTATTACAACAATCCAATGCGCCGAACATTTAAATGAAAAAACTCAACAGCAATGTCTTTTTCCAAATATGATATGATGATGATATGATAGCTTATATGTACATGGTTTTATGAGAACTATTTCTTCTACTGAAGTACACCAGTTATGTATATCTGATCAAAGTCTTACGTTCTGTGACCGTTTGTTGTAGTTTTAATATAGAAAGGTGCTAGCAACTTTATTAATGCACATAACAGCTTCAAAATTCATGGTTGAGCGAGTTTCACATTTTGTTCTATGACATAAATTACATTCCTTAATATCGAGTGTAATTTATGTCGTAGAACAAAATGTGACATTCACTTAAGGCTATGCGAACTAAAGACCTTATTTTCTGTATAAATCAAAAACCCTACAGGACAAAAAAAAAATAACATTGGAAATCTGCCAAGGAAACCAACGGCTCAAAAATGCTAATTCACTTCCTGGTTTTAGGACTACAAACTGTAATACTCTATTGTGTGCTTAGGTCAAGGCTGTGCTGACATAAATATTCAAACTGTATTTGTAAATGAAGACAAAAAAAACAATTCAGTTAAATTACAACCTTACATTCAAACAACTAAATGGCCTTCACAATGCTGATTAATTAATACTCGGGAAGACCAGTCAAATACTTTTTCCGGGTTTTATATTCTCATTGATCAAACATAGATCAACGTGGTTCTCAGGACATAGGCAACACAGTTCACAAACTACACCAATGCTTCAAAGCAATCCAGAAAGATCTTCAACAGGACCCTCTGGTTACTGTAATGCTGGTCTTCATTTGAACACATCCTTCTGTTTTTATTTTTCAGAATACCTGCAAGGGTGTTCCTTTAAAAGTTGAAGTTGCACTGATCGACCTTCAGTACGATATTTTCCATGTGTTGCAACAGTGTTTCCCAATCTATGCCTTCCCCCTTTCCTTCTGCTGCCGGCCACAGTTGGCATTGGTGAAGCAATGTTCCTCAGACCTTCAATGTGTTTCTATCCTAGGCCTCTGCGCTATTGCCGGAGCTTCTGTCTACGCGAATCAGATCGTGTCCAGCTTCATGATGACCACTTACAACAGTGGATACGGTGGTGGCATGGGTGGAGGCATGGGTGGCGGCATGGGTGGTATTGGAGGGACACTAACGCCCAGGTAAGAAGGCTATTACACAGCATCCATCGTTTTTTTTTTTTTTTTTTTTACCTTGTATGGACTCGTATCAGCTCAGGGGAAGTTAGTCATGTTCTGGAGAACCTGTTTGTTTGATCTCAGGCCTCTGGTTTCTCTACGTTTCAGGTACACGTTTGGCCCCGCCCTATTTGTAGGCTGGGTAGGAGGGGCAGTGCTGTTCATTGGTGGGATTTTAGGGTGCCTAGCCTACAGAGGGCTGGTGCCAGATAAGTCACGGTACGTACTGATTTATTTTTATGTGTGCGTGTGTGTTTACGAGCATGGGTACGTGTGTGCATGTGTGCATAAATGTAATCTAATGTAATATAGGATTTACCCATTACATGACAATTGAATCTTATCAGTCACAGAAAATATGCATGTATGCATTTAAATATTTAATCTTGTAATTTAAGATACATTCAAATTTACAAAAACAGGATTTCCTGTATCTCACAGTTTTCCAGGTGACACACACAGCTATTCAATTTCACAGAACAAACAGGATAATATAACAAATTACACGTTGTTCATTACCGGAATGAATATGGCTAAACTAAACGTGAACTTTGTAACAGTTTTCTTTCTCTTATGTTTCAGCTTCAATGCCGTGGCTTACAAAGCTCCCGCCCAAGAGAGGCCAGTCTATGAGCACAGTGAGGGAGGCCGACACGACAACCAGAAATACGTTTAAGTCCTGAGCAGCCTTCTGTAACTTGTATACGAGACAAAACCGGGTTATTTTAATATTGACTGTCATATGAATATCTGGTTTTCCCATTGTCGTTAATGAATACAAATACAGGTCTGTGAGATTTGAAACATTTGCGTGTGTTCAGTAAGAAAAAACCACCTAGGGTTAAAGCTGGCTTTTTAAAAAATATTATCTTTCTCTCGTACTCAATTATATTCCATTTTATGTTATATTGCTTGTTAATTCATAATTTGTTTTACATTTAAATTATAGTTTTAGTTTTTACAAGTGAAGCCTTTTAGAAAAGGCCGAATAGTTTTATTTAACATGCGCAAAAAAAAAAAAAAAAATCTGTCATTTTTTCAAATGTATAGTGAAAATGTGTTTTTTTTATTATCATGTTACAAACAAATATATAATCATTTTTGAACTTAGATATCATCATCAATTCCATCTTCATTGAACACAGAATTATCTCGCATTTCAAAAACAATGTGTTTAATTACAACCAAACTACTCTTATTTACATGCAAAGGCAGCAAAAAGTGGATATGGAATGCAATTGGATATGGAATGAAAGTTTTATTTGGCCAAACAGCCAGGCTGTGACTGAGTACATGAATTTATTTGAACAATTCTGCATTAAATTCTCTTCAGTATTTGCCAAAATTTGTTGAAACAATATACAAGCATGTACTGTAACACAAACTGGAACTACATGACAGAGATGTAAATTGTCACTTTTATTTTTCTTTTGCTAATTCGCTACGAACAAGCCTTTTCTATGTTTGTTCTATGAAAAAAAATAAAAATAAATTTAGTTTGAATACTTGTTAATCAGTCATTCATTTAACGATATTTGGGTTATTACAGGGATTAATTCTGAAGGATTTTATTTTCAAATAGGCAATTGTCAAGTAAACAGAAAATTAAATAGTTTTCTAACAGAAAACTAAAAAAAGTTTATCTTGGATTCAAGTTGTTTTGTACTGCTGATGCAGAGTTTAGGCTGATGTAGGTTTTAAATATTCACATGCTTTTGTAGCCTACCAAAAACAGAAGTACCATTTTTAAATCAATGAAGTGTAGTCAAGATCTATTGTTTTTTTTTTTTTGCGTTATTCATGCCATATTGTCTTTTGCAATTATACACAACACAATAGAGAGGTGCAAAATAAACAGAAGTATGCAATGTATGTATCTAAACCTTTTTTACTTGAATTTGTGTTCACCTCTTTAAATAATAAAGATTTTTCACAGATCAACATCTTTCTGGTTCATTTTCTATTCTATTCATATGCAATGGCAGAGGAAATCAGGAACGGGGCAGATTCTTTTTCATGACACTGTATATCTATATAAAAGAATAAAATACATTTTCCTTATTAATTAAAATACTTTGCTTGAGTCTATATTCAATTGAGAAACTCCTGAATTTAGAGTCAATGATGATGAAAGTTATGACAACTGACTTCAAATTGAGTGTCACTTGAACAGTATAAAGAGTGTAAAGACTTGTTGATAAGTAGGCAATCCTAGTAGCCATTCTCACTACATCCACAAGAGGATGCTATGAGCTTCAGATTATATTCTTTCAGGTTTAGTTTGTTTTGATTGGCAGACAGTGTTCATGTACAATGAAAGATATTTTTGATAATCTCAAACATTTTCAGATGTACACATGAACAGAATGAGGAGACATAAATGGAAATAAGCAAAAGGTAAATTCTGTACAGATATTAGGGGGGGATTTTTCCACAGAGAGAGGTCAATGCGTGGAATAGCCTGCCAGGTCAGGCAGTAGAGGCAGAAACTCTGGGGATTTTCAAGACCAGGCTTGATACGATGCTAGATTCTATCTAGTCTGTTGGTAATCAGAGCAATAGGTAAAATTTAGTCAGGAAAATGGCAAGCATTTCTGGGCTGAATAGCCTGTTCTCATTATGTCATTACTATAAATATAAACATACATTTTTATATTATACCGGTATTATAACAGTTATCAACTAGCACAATAAACACACATTACCTCTTCAGGGGTCATCACAATCACAATACATGGCTTTGGGGTTTCATTAACTATATTTGCTTCCAGCCATTGTAAAGCTGGCAGGTCATCAGAAACTTCTGAAAATCTAAAATATTCACACAAACATACAAAAATGGTCTGTGTCAATAAAAAACATACTAAAACTACAGTACAGTACCCCCGGTAATATGAAGTGTCCTGGTTTATTAATGGGTTTATAGCAATTAATTTAGCTCTCCAATGGAAGGATACTGATACAGCTCATGAACACAGCCATCTGTTGTGAAATTATTAATAATTATCCCATTGTGGTGCATGAATAATCTCAATTAGGGATGTGATGATGAACAAATATGTACAACTCATGCCAGCGCTGACAGTTGTAGGCAGCCCCATAAGGCAATGCAGTTTCATTGCCCAGATATTGCAGGGTAGGATGCCAGCATCTCATTGTACAACAGTGATCCCTGCTGGTCAAAAAGGCACCCCCAAGAACACCAGTTGAATCGGTGGTAAAGAGGTTCTCGTGTAGATTTACACACATTTACTTGTATTGAGCAGTATTAATGATTACAATAACGCATTTCATAATATTTTAAATATGTCTGTACTGTGGAGGTTTTTCATCTGCTTTTGACTAATTGAAATATAATAGAAATACTCAAATTAAAAAATAATGAATCAGAAATACACATTGAAACTAGAACAAAAAAATGATAAACCATTAAGAAACAAAGACACCAGAAAAAATATATGGAATTTTAGATTAAACAGTTCCATATTTTGATATTGTATCAGATGAGACTTTACTCTGAAGTACTATTTCCCCTGAGTGAGTCGGCATATATCCAAGGTTCTCATTTCATTAAGGGCATTTTTCCTTGGCACTGTAGCCCATGGCTTGCTCCTTGGGGCCTGGGGTCAAAATTTCTGGAAAGTGAATTGAGCCTTTTGCGACTCTTCAAAAAATGAAAAAACCAAACAAACAAAAAAAAAACTAGAAAATCAAATACTGCATGTTTCCTTGTTACAAACGTTCATCGTTACCTCAGTTTGACTGAAATCACTGTGAAGAGAAGATAGAAATAAGACAGACTGTGCAGGAGGAGTATGGAAAAATGTGTTTTTCAAAAAAATTTAAATGGTGAGAAAATTGTCGGCGAAGCCTGGTAGTCTAATTGGCAAAGTCGTAGAGCATACATGCCAGAATCTGTGTACCATATTTGTATTTGGCCTAAATTGGAGTTACAGTGTAGGAGATAGAGCCTTTTATATTTGGGTCTTTAATTATCGCACCACCATCCGGCCAACTGGAAAAATATTCCTTGTGTCTGAGTTTTCACATCATATCTGTTACAGGCAAACATTTATGCATTTACAATCTCAAGGGAATTAGCAAAAAGACGGAGAAAAAAAAACCCCCATAAAAACAAAAGGGCTCCAGCCCTACAGGCTTGGACCCCTAGATACAGACTGCACTGATTCATCTGCAAATAGAACACCATACATTTTAATTTGCCAGCATAGGTGATAGATTCCTTGTCACTCACCACCCAGGAAGTTCAGTCACACAGCACGACACAGATTGGATAATTAAAGCTTTCTGAGACACGTGACACCTCTGTAAACAAAGTTACAGCATGCAGACAGGCAAAGCAATCAAAAGCAGCATGACACTAAATTCCAACGACTTTGATGGACCTACTTTACACCACTGCCACCCAGTCAGCAATAGCAACGCAGCTGTTAAGGTCAGGCAGCTGAAAAAATGTCAAACAGAATGATTCTGAATTTATTTACCAAGGCAATAATGTGACACAACAACAGATGGAGGGGTTCTGTCTGAGGGGATTTAAAGGGAAAATCGCATCTAAAAAAAGCCTTTAAAATTTTTTTTGTTGTCAAATTCAAATTTCAACCGGCTCTGGTAAACCCATTGTATGGCTGAAGTCTTGTTTTGGCATAGGAAAGCATGCTAAAGTCAATATTCAGACCCAAACTCTTTTTTTGTGTCAGTGGGGCACAAGGCAGCTGTAGGAGCTCAGAGTTCTTCATCAGTGTGGTGCCAGGAAAGCTGAATGTAATCTATACAGCTCAAGACAATGATGTTAAGAATTACCCAAGTCAATGAGAGAATGAAAATAACAGGCTATGTGCTTAAGGGCTAGCCTAGCCCTTGGTTACAGAAAGAAAAAAAACAAACAAAAAGAACTCATGAACCCCCACTGAATTTTGTATTGTTGCAATGCCAGTGGGAGGTGGTCCCTTTTGGCTTTGCGTTTCGTTCAGGGAAAGAAAAGGTACAAAAGGTACAGAATTCTTAATGCAAGCATGTTTGCATTAGTTTTTTCCATTCTAAGTAGGCATATAAGATGCCGCGCAAGACAACTTTGTCTATCTTCTCAAGATGCACTATTGTGAACAGAATTCGACATAATGTAAGTGCACTCAAAAGCTTGTGACGCAGACTTACAGTATTACCAACAGAGGGCGTCCGTGCACCTAAATTCAGGGGCTTGACAGAGCTGAGAATAATTCAGTCCTTACTGCATATACTCTCATTACAGTATATGCCTACATGAAGTCTGGCACATTGTATGGGTATATGTACGCTATGCTATTTTATATGCACAGCATTATGAAATCAGTCACTCAATTGAGGCATGTAGGTTTGTAGATGGATACATCTAGCCGGGGATCAGAGTAATTGATTATTCATGACAGACTGACTGCAACACTCAAACCTGATGACAGGTTGGCCAGTGATAGTAAAGTCTAAACAATGCCTTATCCCTATCGCAACCAACAGTTTCTATTTTGCAGTTAAATAGTCAGACTAGGCCAAGCTATGGCAGACCAGGAGTGACACAACCTCAATAAGATCAAGACTGCCTTCAGTGTTTCGGATGAATAAGGTGAAAAATCTTCAGATTGGAATCGTTTTTTAAAGTAATTACACAGACAAGGCAATAAAACCGATGGAAAACAACTGCAGCAACAAAATCACTGAGCCTCCAAGAACGACCGAGAAAACTCGACTAAATATAGTCCAAGCTACGAATCATTTATATCTGTGTAATGATCAATGTTTTATTATTTTTTACCCACGGCTAGGAAACTAGTTTATCTGGCCTACAGCCTGTGCAATTCCGTTTTATGGGGACGGGTTAAACAAGGTCTTTTCAAGTGCAAAACAGTATCTTACCTGACCTGGACTCTCTCTGAACCTGTTATCCACAGTAAAATTACACATAAATGAAAAAGTCACATGACCCTGATGGGAGATGTCACTGTGCTGGTAATAGCCCATCCTTCAGCCACAGTAGTTTAAGGTTCATTAGTTACTATGTTAATATCATAATACAAAGCATCCTCGTATACACAATTATTTCCGTTTTTTATCAAAATCTGCACTTTGTAATGAACATATTATGAACTGTATTACTAAAGATGCTCACTACATTCTGTACGCTGTGCAACTCACAGAAAAGCATTTTCCTAAGAAACTGCTGACTTAAAAACAATTTACTCCGAAAGACTGTTCCCACAACAGCAATATGGAACTACAGTAACAGAATCAAATGTAAAAACAAAATTAATTATGATGCAAAGTACTCAAACATAGCCTATCATTTCAATATGGAAAATACTTTTTATATTCAGTGAGCTACATGTTTGGGACAAAGACATTTTTCCTTGATTTGGCTTGGCACGCCACAATTTTAGATTTGCAATCAAGCAATCATCATGCTGTTAAAGTGCACATGCTCAGCTTTTATTAAAGGCTATTTTTATAAATTTTTCAATATGTTGAAAATACAGCACTTTTAATGTAGACCCCAAATTTCAGGGCACCGTAACGGTTGGGCCAAATGACGTCACCGGTGTTTGACTTCACAGGTGATGAGTCAGCTGTGTTCAATTGCGTCCTTAGTACAGGTATAGGAGAGCTTTCAGTATCTAGTCCAGATTCTGGGTATTTCATTGCCTTTGGAGTCTGTTATTGCCGTGTGTCGACATGTGGGTCAGAGAGTGCCAATGAAACTTAAGGAAACCTAAGAAATAAGAAGAAAAAAAACAGGCAGAGACACAGGCTTAACCTTAGGCTTACCAAGATCAACTGTTGGGACCATCAATAAGAGAGCACTGGTGAGCTCAGTAATTGCAAAGGACCTGGTAGGCCAAGGAAGACCTCTACAGTTGATGACTGAAGAATTCGCAACATAATGAAGAAAAAAAACCCAAACACCTGTCTAACAGGTCAGAAACACTCCTCAGGAGGCAGGCGTTGATGTTTCAGTGACAACTGTCTGTAGAAGGCTTAACGAACAAAATCAGAGGTTACACTGCAAGATAAAAAAAATGAGTTCACAGCAAAAACAGGATATTCAGGTTACAGTTTGCTAAGAGTACTCTTAGGACCAGAGTACCAGAGGTCTGGGAAAAAGGTCTTGTGGACAGATGAGACCAAGATTCACTTGCATCAGACTGATGGCAAGAGCAAAGGGTGGAGGCCAAAGGAACTGTCTAAGATCCAACACACTGTAAAAATTGCTGTAAATTCTACATGTTGAAACCAGTGAATGAAAATACCCTAAAATAAAAGAATAACCATGAAATGGCTAAGGAAAAGCAGTAAAAGTAAAAGTGCTTCTTCAGTACATCCTGCAGTGTCAGAGCCGATCCTCTACAGAACAGTCAAAGATCAGAGATAAAAAAAAGATCCTCCAGAGATAAAAAATAAATAAATAAATTTTTTTTTAAAAAGATTAGATTCAGGAATTCTTTCAAGTTTGAACATAGGAACCAAGTATCCTTCAGGGTTGTGGTCTGTTTACAACTGAACACACCCTGTGAAAACGGAATTCATAAAACAGCTCAGGTACCTTTACTGAACCTACTGGCACCTGCAGCACATGCATTTTTAAAGCCATTTAAAAATTCATCTCACCTCATGTATTTCATTATCTTACAACAGATGGGAGAGTCGCAAGATTAATATGCCCATTATATCAAAACATTACTTTGTTACTACACACACCGCCGGGGTAACACCAAGTGCGTCTGAAATATTGTCAAACAATTACACTGTCAGCCATTACGTATAATGACAAAAATATTATTTCGGGGTTCACTAGTACACAGATAATATTTCATATATTAAAACCATAATATTTCATAAACCTTTTTTTTTTTTACTGGATACATCAAGTATTGGCGAACATCACGGTTCAAACTTCACAAGATCTGAGTGATCACAGAAGCTTACCGTGTGGGGGAAGCGCTCAGAGTTCAGGAATGAAGAGTAAAACGAAAGCACAAATGAGAGGCGAAGCAGAACAAGCGGGTACGACGCCTCGGTTTTATTGGTTTCTCTCCGGACCGGAAGCTCGCGGCTCCCGCGGTGCGTAGCGCCCCAGAGAGCGCACAAGGGGGACATCAGGCCTCTCATCCCAGCGCTGGTTTACTGAGAGGCCCTCACAGACGTGCGCCCCCTGCAGGCGCAACAGCACGCGCGGGGGGGCCGGTGAGCTCCTAGCCCAAACGGTACAAAACTGTACAGAGCTACGCTACAAATGATATCAAAGTGTGAAATGGAGCAGAACTACTGCATAAAGACTACTTTTACAGGGCTAATCAAGGCTAATCACTGTGAAGGTGTATTTATCAACAAAAATCTACTTGAGCTAAAAAAAAACAAAACAAAACAAAAAAAACAAACAAAAAAGTATTTAAACAGCAACAATAACACACATTTAAGGCCTGGCAGATACGCCTCGGTATCAGTCGATTCAGAAAGGGTGGACAAAATGGGGGAAAGAAAGTGCCAAAGATTCTTTAAATGCGGTCGAGCTTCTCGCCGAGGAATTCCTCCACGCTGTCGGTGTTCCACTTGAGGATGCTGAGCTCCTCGGCAATGTTCCCGTCATCGTCCAGCAGCTTGAGCACGGGGTCTGAGCCTCGGACGTACTGGAAACGGACCACACAAAAAAACAAAAGCTCATTCAAATCCGCGGTTTGTGAAAGGTTTCCATGGCTTGACTCCTTTCGTCCTTTCCCAAGCAATGCTCTTCAAAAATGGGTAAAAGTCATTGGCTCTAAACGTACTCGCAAAACATCGGCCAGTAAATCTGATGAAAAATCGGACATTGTGACACGCCGTATTAAAAGCCACTTAAAAAAGTCTTTATAAGTCTTTGCCAAAGTGCTATTACCAAATCCAATTACCGGTATCATTCTCTCTCACCTTCAACAATTAAGCGCTAGGGTAATTGTGCCGGCAGACTATTTACACTGACACATTTGGGCCCTTTACGGCAGGCAGTGAGACGCCACTCTCCTTCCCGCGTGTCAAAATAAAAGCAGGGCACATATCCCCATCTGGCAAGGTCCCCCTGCTCTAGAGAGCAGGCCAATCCTTCACTGTCTTCTTAATGAGCAGCCCTGGTTCCGACTGTTGCGCTTGGTTGGGCGGCTGAAACGTACACTGGTCTGTGTCAGACTCTGGGCCGATCCTTACGGCGTACGGATAGGCAGGGGCAGGTGGCGAACCGAATGGACGGAGCCATCCCGTTGATTTAAGGACAGGCGAACATGTGCCGCGAGGTGACCCCAAACAGCGGACCTGTCTCGCAAGGATCCCGTCTCCCCTACTAGTTCTGGGAGTCCCATGCACAGAATCGTGTGTGACTGGCACTATCGGAGATGTTTTTTTTGCGCAAGGTTCAACACCTGTCAACTACAGGCAGACAGGTGCCAACTAGTGCCAACACTTCCAGTAGAAAATAAAAGTATGCCTTCAAATACGTGGTGATGCACATAATTGAAGGTATGATGAACTGCAAACACCATCTGGCACGTGCTCTGCTAGGTTAACTTTAGGTGTGGATAATAAAAACCGCAACTGTCCCAGAGCCCTAGAAATTATCCTTGATCTATAGATAGCCAAAAGTGTACGACTTAATGGGCACACGATATTCACAATCAAAATGAATACATTAAGTTAATGTAGCCTGAAAGCATTCCATATGGGGAAAAGCTTCCAATCGCACCATACTGACTTCAATTAGAGAAGTGGCTCATTTGATGCAGACATGTTGAGAAAAGCATTTGGAAAAAAATGCTACTTATCTGGATGAGTGAACGGCACAAAATGTTCCTTACCTTGATCTGAAGACCTCTGAACATCTTTGGCTTGTCACTCCTGACAAAAGCTGTGAGAACACAATAAATATTATTGTTTATTCTTATTACTGTTTATTATTATTATTGTTATTATTATTATTATTACCACCACCATAAAGAGGACAATTAAGTGTAAATCTGTGCGGTATTTTATTTTTTTTTGTTAACAACTGTTTATTGATTTTCCAAAAACAAACAAATATAAAAAAGGGATAGCATTATAAAATGTAGGAGTATTTTTACATATGATCAATTTATACTGCTGAATATTAATTGCGGTCTTTCAAGGTATACACTGTGCCCAATGTGGGAATGACCACTGCAGTGCCTGAGTTGTAAGACCAGTCCATAAATCGCTAACACAGTCCTGCCTTACTGGCCAGGCTAACCCCAAACTCAAAAGCCTGGACATGCTGCACATTTCTGTCCCTCAGGCTCAGGCCTGTGATGTAGGGTTCCTTCATTATCTGTACAGCCATGAGAGAAAACACGAGAGGGACAGTGCTGATGTCTGCTGTTACTCCACTGTGATACCGATCCTTCCAGGCAATGTCGGCCTCCACAAGACTCAAAACTCATTACATCCTCCCACCTCTAGTGACCCCCCCCAATCCACACGTATCCTGGTGTGGACAGAGCTCTGAAAGATTTGGGTCTCTATAAGTTAGGAGTATAGGGGGGGAGTCTCGGAAGGATCCAGTTTCACTCCCAAAGCCAGGGAACCGATGATACTGCTAGAACGATTTCCAATATGTCAGGGGTCCAAATGCACCTTTGGTCTCTGCCTCCCCCTCCTCTGGCACAACGAGGGCAGGCTGGGAGCATTAGGGCTCGTAACTCTCCCCAGAGGGAATCGCTCAATTACACGGCGTTTAACAAGCGTACCGCAGCCAGCTGCCGGGGACGCCGAGCCTGCTGCCTGCAGGAACAGGCTGTCCAGGTCACAGTCTGCGGGTCACAGTGAACGGATGACACGGGCGCTTCCACGCCAAGCGGCCGCGCTCACAGCGAGCTTCTCGTCCTCCCCGCGGCCGCGGCAACCGGGCAGCACGGATCGTTTACGGCACGCCCAGTTAAAATAAGCGGGACCCGCTAAAGCGATCCATCGCGGCTTATGAGAACGCACCTCGGCGGCTCATGTGGGGGGTGTGTTTATTTTCAAATGCAAATTTATTCGTATAGCGTATTTTACAGCAGTTGTCACAATATTTTTTACAGACAACCCTGGCCTAAACCCCCACAGGAGCAAGCCTAAGGCAACAGTGGCAAGGAAAAACTCCCTGTGGCAGATGGGAAGAAACCTCGGAAGGAACCAGGCTCAAGGGGGAAACCCATCCTACTCTGGTCGGCTCAGGGTGCCAACTGGTGACCAACATGTCAGTCAGTTTTATGGAGTTTATGATGTGGCTCAGATGATGGGTGGGGTCGGGTGGCGGTGATGGGGAGCAGCAGGTGGCGACAGTTTATTTCACTTCACTGATCCGGCACACGCGTTAGCGCACGCCCAACTGCACCGCAAACAGCCTCCCAATCGTCAATATAGGGATTTGGTTTAGGTTTGGACTTTTGAGATCAGTGGCTTTGAGGCAGTCATTTTCCTTATTTCACACAGGGCCAGTCGCTAATATGATGGCTGAGAAGTTCTAAGAGGAACATCGCAATCGATAATCCTGACTCAGCAACCCTCTCCTCATGCTTGTATGAGCCTACAAAAGCCCTAAAATCAATGTATTCCTGTACAGGAGGCCTCCAGTGTATAGAGGCGGACGCCTGAAGTCGAAGACAACGTCTTGTTAGCTGCCAGGGACAGTGCCTAATCAGATACAAGCAGGGGTTAGCATCAAAGCGCAGGTTTGCCTTGCGTAGTACAAAACTGGCTCTCAGACAAGAACCTTTCACTTTCTGCTGTGTTCTGTTCACATTAACTGCTAAAGTTCAAAGTAAATGTGCTGACGGAGGAAGCTAGCTAGGAAACAAGCTGCCCTCTCTGAGTCACTCTAACAAGCCCAATTATAGCAGGGGCTGCGGGGGGGGGGGGGGGGGGGGGGGCTTTCGGTCCCGTGCTCACACACGCGCCGTCACCAGCCCAAAGTCTCAAAGCAGCGCCGGGACTACGAGTTAGGACCCAAAATGTAACAGTGCAACAAATCACCTTATGTTTAAAGGGAAAACCATCATTTGATGTTACTGTATTTTACTGATCTCTCCCGTTGGAAGACAGAAAATAACCCTATTCTCCTAAGCTGTGGTTCTCTAAATTTCTCACTTTCAGTGCCCAGTATTAGTAAAAGGCCAGCTTTAAGCTGTGGAAACTGCAACGGGAGGCTGTTGTGTGGACCTGTCCCAGGATCCTCCACTGCCCCGCCCACGACGGCGGCCCTGGTAGAGCAGGCTGCCTTCAACCCTCCGTGGGATGGATGACAAAGTGCACAGGCTTCAGCAGCTCCTCTCTAATGTGTTTCCACATCAGTGTGGAAGCCTTCGGGTGTGCAGTGTCACTCTGGGCCCACAGACTGCTGCTTCACAGACACCATTATGCCCCTCTGCTTCCGGAGGGGGAAGAGGCTTTGTGCCGGACTGATTCTGAGAGGAGTCCTGGCCCGAGGGGGCGGGGCAGGCTTCACTGAGCGCAGGGGAAGCTACGCGTGGCGACGCAGGTGCAGAAATCACACCCGCCGCTCGGTCACTGCCCGGGGGAGGGCGGAGCCTCCGTCGGGCCTCCGCGCGGCGGGAGAGCAGCCGGTTGGGTCACTCACCTTGGACTTGAGGGAACCGCCCCAATTTTCATCCGCAGACTTCCAGGATGGCACCGGGGTAGTGCTGCCGAGGGGGAGAGAGAGAGAGATTGGTTCACAGACACGCCCGAAAAGAGACAGAGCCCCACTCGTGCTTATCCAGGCCAATGGGAGAAGCCGTTACAAAGACGCGCTCTGCTGGAGACTCACAGAAACAGCAGTGACGAGGAAAAATCTCTAACTGACTGTGTGTGTGTGAGCATACGTGTGTGTGTGTGTGTGTGTGTGTGCTCTCTGCCAATCAAAACGGTGAAAGGGCTGACGAGGATGATTCGCCTGACTGGGTGACCATGGCGTCTCAGGAGAATACACAATAGAAACAGAAATTAATAATAAAAAGAGAGAGAGAGAGAGAGAGAGCTGTACTGCCTTCCGATCTGAAAGACAGCTCTGCATCCTGGCGCGATAGATAAAGAATTAAGTCCCGAAACAATTACGCTAGCAGAACGCGCTAACTCCCAGGGGGGAAAAACAAGTCTGCAGTCGTACCTCCAGCTAGTGCGATAGACAGTGCCACACTGTGAATGACAGCAGGGCCAGGAGAGCCCCTGTAACGACGCCGCTGTAATGGCTTTGTGCTTGGATTACAGCTTTAAAGCGCAACGAGCCCCCACGAGAAACCGCCGTGACACACACAGACGTGTGAATTACAGATAACGGCTCACAATAGGCCAATCATTTAAATGACAATGAAGAACTGCGCTCCTCACTGAACTTGTGACCCGACTATCACGGTTTTACATCTTGGGAAAACTGGAAAGTGTCTTTGAAGGTGCTAAATCACGAAAAACAAAAATGCGTTACGTTGCCCTTACTATGAATCTTCCCCACTGCGCCTTTCTTGCCTCTTTATAATATATAAAAAAAAATAGATTTATATAAAACTTTCTGTTAGAGTTCTTCAGAATAAGGTTGTCTTCCATCTCCAATCTCCTAAGACAGGGCTGTCAAACTTGAATCGAAAATCGAAAGGAAACCATAAATGCCTGCAGACCCTGTTGGCCCTCAAGGACTGAAGTTTGGCTAAGATTTCTCTAAGGGAACAGGCTCTCTCTTTCTGCAGTTAGATACACTCCTCAGTGAGATGGACAAACTCATGACAAATAATTTGAAAATATTTCAAGTGCTCAAATGCTACATTTTTTTTCTCTGTCTCCTCAGCAGCCAAAAGCTCTTCAGGTGATTACTGAGGGTTTAGAGTACATTACAGACAGCAGGAATGTCATCCAGCTACACTATCTGCGCAAGGTACGAATGCGGACGCCTCACCGAAACAAAACTGAAAGCTGAACCAGTACTTAACACCAAAATTTGGACTTAACAATGAAAATTTAACGGAGGGCAAATCTGATGCTTCCGGGCACGAGCGGCGTAACACACGCACACCACAGCCAAACACAAAGCCTTTAGCTTCAAGGAGAGCCCCTGGCCCTAGCGCCAAGGACGGACAGCCCGCGCGTGAGGAGCTAGCGCTAGCGCTAGCCACGTGCTCACGGGTACCCCGGGCGGGCGAATCGATTCCGCCGGAGCAATTAATGCGCTGTGATGGGCCGTATTTCAGGGCCATTAAAGCGAGCGGCTCTGCATACGGAGGTGGTCGGGGCCCGGGGCCCGGTGATGGATGGCGCCGTATCGCTGCCGGCGTGTGCCGTTCGCCGTTTATTTCTTTTTTCGGCTTTTCGAGGAAATTGGTATTCCGGGGCGACGCCCACCGCGCATGCAAATTAATTTGCCGGTCAGCTTCCTGCCGCAAAATCGCACACGGACACCGGGATTTTCCCAGCCCCCCCACTCTGGTGTGTGGGATCAAGGTTAATTAAATGCCTCTCTTCGTTACTGGCGAGCTGATTGCACTCGGGGGAAATCGTATTAACCTTGGGCGTGCTGATTAGAGTATTGAATTATAGCTTTGGATCATTGTCTGCAACTCAGAAATGTTTCTCGGGAATGTGGGAGGATTCAATAACTTAATACCACCTCCTGAATGTGACCAGTGGTCTCTTTCGGTTGCTAACGTGGTACGAAGAGATAATAACGCTGCAGACCATCGGTTATCTGATTATGGCTCGCAGAGCAGACTTCTCACTTTGCTCTGCATATTGCTCGCGGTTGTTTTAACAGAATTACACTGGCAGCAACTTCAGCGTAGCTGCCCGCGCTTAAAGCTTGTTTTAGAAATCATTCCGACACCCAGCTGAGATGAGTTTTCTACATCACACCACTTTAAATGCTACTTAACTGCAGCTCGCATTCATCAGGAAAAAATCACTATCCTCGGCTGGAAAAACAACGACTGAATCTTGTTTGGAGCTCAGGACTGCAGAAGAAAATCAAATATATTTGGCAGTAGTTTAGGGTCAGTGTTTGAAAACAGATTTTAAATTTGATAAGGCAAATGTGCTAAGCAATGCTATTCTAAACCACCTTTTCAGTCAAGAATTGCAAGCTATATTCAAAGCCTGATTTACTAAAACTGTTAGCATGTGCACAACCTTTTAGCACAAGCAAAACTGATAGCACAACCAATGACTGGCGCAAAACAAATACCATGACCAATCAATGGTCATGTTATTGGTTTTGTGCATGGTAAAGTGTTTTGCACATGCTAAAGGTCTTAATAATTCAGGCCCCATAATCTATAATAAATATTTTTAAATATTCCATTCAAGTCAAGTGGGGGGAATGTAACTTTAAAGAAAGGCAAAAATCTGCTAGTCCTTAAATACCTGCGGATCACACGCCCGTGAAATTCACAGCGTGAGTCAGAAAAGGCCTGAAGTCCTGCATTAATTACCCACATCAATATTCAGGGCGTGCTGACGCAGCCGTTGACTCAGAAATAAAGGACAGGGACGCAGCCCTTCACATAACCGGCGGTGCCGGGGAGCCCGGTCAAAGTTAAAGGGCAAAAAGAAACTTCTTAACAAAATGGCTGAACTGTGGAGAATGCATTGATTTCTTCTCCTTTACCTCCGATAACGTCTCAGGCCTAATGTTGTCCTTAAGTCTTACGCTGTCGCAGTTCCTTAATTCCAGGATAGGCGGCAATTCAGCAGCGGTTAAGGGGGACGCGTCTCGTGACTGCGATGCAAGCGGGACTCCCAGATGCTGTAATTGCTTCGATAAATATCCGGCTGTATAAACTGCCAATAAATAAACTTTGCATGTCTGGGTCTCCCAAGATGCAGGCATCTCACGGGCAAATAAATAACGTCATGTATGATTAACCAAGTCGCGCGGTAATTACAACTGCCATCTTCTCAGTAAATAGCTGTCGCACATTAACCATCAATCCCGCGGAGACGAGAGCGGGGAGAGACGCGGTAGGCAGCTGCTTTTATGGGCAGACCCCGCGCCAATCAGTCGGGGAGCCGCACACGCGCGCGTGAGGGATGTTTGTTGGGGAGCGCTGCTGAAAGTGGGGCTGGCTATCCAAGGAGAGGAGGGCTATTTAAAGCAGCAGTGAAATGTTCTCGGGTAATTTCACGCGCAGTTGGTCTCACCTCCCACTCATCCCTCTCTGTTTAACATGGCGGCGGCAACCTGGAAGGGGCGGGACCGAATGGTGCCGCAGCCCCACGTTTCCACGCTCGGTTCTGGGCCGAGTCGGGCTGGGCTCACGCTGTGCACGGGCCTTGCTGTGAAGGCCTGCTAAGTTTCACCACTCTACCATGACTGTAAAACACTGAAGAAACTTACACATCAGGCTTATACCTCATAAGGACAAACTTTGCTTTGGATACAAAGTATAAAAATCATTTGGGTCAAAAATCATTCGCCATAAATTTGCCTCACAATGAAATGCATATGGTGATCACTCAACTTACCAAAAGCAAACTTTTTTTTTGTAAAAAAGAGAAATTATGTAATTCTGCCCCTAGTGTCATTTCTAAAGATAATGGCCCAGGTAGCAATATTTAGCATAAACTATTGTCACAGTAATAGATTTATAAGACTAAAGCTACCTGCCAGCATTATTTAATCACTATCTTGTATCTTCATTTTTGAATGTGGTACAAATAGTTTCCAGCATATTTTCAGCTTTCAGCAGTTCAACCAGCTGTTGGGAGCAGAATAGCCTCACGTCATTCTAAGAAACTATCAGGCCTGTACAGCCCCGACAGCAAATCTTACAACTTTTCACACTGTCAGAACAAAATGTCATCTTCATTGAGTTTCTGTCTAAAACAGGCCTCTTTCCCACCAGCACTGATGACAACAGAGAGAAGCTAAAAAAAATTCTCTCGACATTCCACAAAAACCTTTGGGCAATAACAGTAATAAAGTAGAGTACAAAAGGTTTCTGATATATTTGACTGCAGAGAGCCAAAGCAAGAACACAGAACTCTGAGAAGTCCATAAGGACTGAAACTACTCGGCGGGTGGGTAGAATGTCCGAGATTATGAAACCTCTTTAGCCCGCTGCCTTCCTGCCAGAGTTTTTGACTACATTGAAACCCTGAAAGGTCGAGTGGAAAGG
Source organism: Anguilla anguilla (assembly GCF_013347855.1). NCBI lineage: Eukaryota > Metazoa > Chordata > Actinopteri > Anguilliformes > Anguillidae > Anguilla > Anguilla anguilla. The sequence goes on along the minus strand of NC_049206.1, from coordinate 12,003,085 downwards.
GAAGAATCCTCCTGCACTGGCTGGCCTATCACCATTTTAAAATTGTGAGCAACTGAATTATTATACACATTGGAAACAATTATATATATATTTTTAAAAAACACTTGTCATGACTCCTGCGAGGTAGACAACAGCTAGACCGGGGGGGAAAATCAAACCCAGAAAATAACCAGTGTATAAGCACGATGTGTAACTAGCTGTGCTGGCTTTCCAATCATCATCATGTTTTCAAGTCATGGTAACCCACACTACGGTCTTCAAGCAAAAATGCATTTTATTTCATAATAAAAGAAGGCTACACTGATTTCACAATAACAAATTCATCTGGCAACTTGAGCCATTACGTGATACGAGAGATTGTGGAAATGCTCTTTGCTGTTCAGCCAATCTTTTAAAAAGTATTTTAAAAAGTCAAACGGAAATGGGGTTGAACATCAATAAGCCCTTTGACAGAATATCAATAGACACGAAAGAAATGCTGAACATACTTTTAAATACTGTCTATAAGCTATTGAATAAAAATATAAAAATATGCTTGACCAGTGGAATGTAGATCTTTAGTGCATTTTATGAATTGGGCTAAATAGGCTTTATTAGCAGATATACTGTACTTGCTGTATGCAACAAAGTTATACATCTTATATCTCAGGGCTTTACTTCACAAACCCGGGATATTATTAGAGTGAAAATGTTAATCTGATATGGAACAATGTATTTAAACAGCTTGCTAAATGCTGCCATATGACATTCGCCTTGATGGAAACCGGAAAGCTTCATTCTCAAAGATGCATCGCTGACAGGGGCCGTCTTGATTTGTCCGTAAACAACACCAAAGGGTTAAAATATAACTAAAATTCAAACCGAACAGCGATAATGCATAATTTGTATTACATCAGGAGCAAACCCAGACTATGTAATATTGTTTGACTTTCAAGTAATCCTGCCCACAAGCTGCAATTATCATGGGAGAATAAATGGTTCAGACAATTAAAGACAAACAAAATGAAACATGATTGGGGGCATGTCCTCAAATCTACAACTGTCATTTCGCCTCAGCAGACGAACAGAAAAGCAAGTACAAAGCCAAGCTGATCCCGACTCATTTTATATTCTAAAATGCACAATAATTGCCACAACGGTACAATTGACCACCACAGAAAAAGAAAACACTTCTCAGCAACACTGGATGTATCTTTCAACCTGAGTTGAAGATGCATTAGTTCTTTGTTGTACATAAGTTCAGATGAATGGTAACGTTCATATGCTTAAATGTGCACTGAAAAATATATGTTGGTCGGTCATTTTTATATATAAATATTTGTTTATATGAAACCACTGTAGGATGTGAAACTGACAAAATAATCACAGTTTATCAGTATCTATAAGAGGGAGGGGGCATTTCTACAACAGAAAAATAGGTTCCGGGGCACTTTTCCATGGGGGGCGCATTTGGGCGTGACACGCGGCCCCTTACCTTCCTGGACTCGATCTGCGCCTCCTCCTGGCAGCACTGCCGGCAAAAGGGGTCCAGCTGCGCCAGGCTGAACTGGCCCAGCAGGTCGCAGGAGCTGCACAGGAGGTTGGAGGAGAAGCCCAGGTCCCGGCACGCCTCCGAGGAGAGCTCCACGCCGTACGCCGCCACCTGCGCCGACACAGAGAAAAGAAGGAGGGGCTCAGCGCGCCGCTCCACCCAATCGCACGCCGCGGAGAGCGACGCTGCCCCGGATCTTCCAGGGAGCCTGACAAATGACGGTGGGGGTGAGGGTGCACCCAGAGTAATACTTCACTGTGAAATAATATCAGAGGGCAGGAGGTCATTCTTGCTGGCTAAGCCCTGGGAGCGTTCCAAGCGTTGCTTTGCCATTATCAGAATGTCAGCTTGTGGTAAAAAGCCGACAGGAAAAATTAGAAACGTGTAGGCTGAGAAAAGTAAAATAAAGTAATCTCAATACCTGTATGTTATTCCCCTGCAATACGCCTCATGCTGTTCATACAAATGAAGGTGGTAAGCTTCTGGCTTTTTAAAAAGTGTTTCTATCCAAACACTTTCACAAAAACTTGGGCGCTAGGCCTAATCCAACCGCTAATGAATCCAGGTCAGATTTTCATTTCAGGAAACCTCACTTCACCATCACATTCTTAACCAGCAGCATTTGTAATCCAGAGAATAGCAACATGCAATTAGCCTTAAGCAAACTTCCAAACTCCCCCATGCAACTTCTCAAACCAATCACATTTATTCTGCCTGCATCATTCATTCACAGCACACTCAACATTTCCAGATTCCTACATTATTTGCAGATGGATAATATTATTATGGTCCCAAGTAAAAAGTTAACAGGGCAACCTAACCACTTTCCCAACCTTCAATTTTACACATTCAAAGTCAACATTCAAGAGCCTGTGCAAATCCTGTATCCTGGTCATAAACTATGCTGCAGATCTGTGAAAGAGTTCACTAAAAAAAAAAAAAAAAAAAAAAAAAAGACACAGACCTACACCTGCATTTCTGTAAACTAAAATGTGAACATATGAATAACATTTCCTAAATGATATACAAAAAAATATTGCTTGAACAAAATGTGGCACATTCTGATTGTGAAAATGGAAACTGTAGCACTTAGATAATATAATTTAACTCTCAAAATGACTCATTCTTTGGGGCTTAGAGGCAACACGGACCCTTCAGATACAGTTGTTCCATGTCAGCTGTTGTACAATGTCTCACTCAGAAAGGCCCTGGGTGGTCCCCGTAAATCTTACGCTTTCAAGGAGACGTTTTGATTACGCGAGTGCAACAAAGTACACACATAGGGCGAGTTTAACAGGTGTGGAGGATCAAATATGAGGACAACGCGCAAACAGAGGTAGGGGTGAGGGTGGTCTGGCATCCTGCATGGTCCACTGCCAATATTTTAGGAGCAGCGGAATAAATTGTTACCGTTTGTAATATTTAAGACTGTCAGCACCACCAGTTATCCCCTTTCCACCGGTTAGTTAAAAGGGAGCAGGATATTTTCGAAACTGTGGGCCTTCGGCTACAATTTGCCTCATATTGAGCAGCATCCATCTACAATGGTACATTTTAGCCAAAAGACTGAAATACTGAATCATATGGGCGAAGGTCTAATGCTTGTATTGAGAACGATTTACAGTTTATACGAACAAACAATGCTGGTTCAATCGGACAAGAAACCAAGTAAACGCCTGTATGTCTGGTTCTAATGCGATCTGAATACAAGTGATATTCTGCCACATACAAGGTGAAATCATTCCAAAAGCCTGTTAAGTGACCTAGAACTAAACGTTTCACATACTTGCAAAATCTAAATAGAATCACTGTATCACTACAACGATGCAACAAGAACTAGCTAACATTAGTTGAATTTGGCAACGATGCGACAAGCACTAGCAAAACGTTAGCGGAATAAAGGCAATTTAGCCAAAGCAGTCTCGCTTTGATAGGGAAGTACGGATGGATTGTTGGCGAGTCAACGTAAAATGCAGTTAGTTAGCCATTTTCCTTCATGCAAACCCTAGAACGAGGGTCACGTTTACGCGTAGTATTTTAAATTATGACCATTCTAAAACAATTTCTGATAAGCCATAAGGCCACGTCATACAGTCACTAGTCTCCCCTGCTAGCTAGCTAGCAGACCAAGTTACCGCATTTTCACATTTTCGTCACTATTATAAAATCACGTCATATTGTTTCACAGTTTTATTAAACATTGAACAAAACGAAATAATAAAATATGATTAATTGCAAACTAAATGAGAAGAAGTACATAATTACCGCTTGTAAGAGTGGCAAAAGCCACAGCAAATACACCTCGCCCGCCATCTTGGAATGTGGAACTTGCTGATAGGTCAGTGGGGTAATGCGCGGGCCTACGCTGAGTATATTGGTCCGTCTGTCTGCCTGTTTTTGGCGCTGTGTACTTTTTTTATTTTCTTACAATTTCTGTTAGTTATGCTACAACATCATAGCGTCATAAACATTTGTACTAAATTAATTTATATATTAAATACTAAACACACCTAACCGTCTATACATCTGGTTAACGTTCAAATTGCAGTATCACTAAGGATTCTATGATTTGAATAGTTTGCTGTGATATACTTGGTATGGTTAGCATTAATCAACTGGATTCAATAATATCGTTTTCATCAAAACCCCCTGGTAACGTTCGATTCAGGCAAGTTCGTGTTACTTCCGGGGAGTCAGGCTCCGGCCAATGAATCTATTCTATCCAATCGCTGCTTGGGAAATGTAACAGATCTTAAAATTCACGAATCACGGAGGCGGTCAGTGTTTGCGGTTGGTTGGCACGTCCAGTGGTCGTATTTTGTGGGTGGGAGTACTAGGCAGGCACTGTGGGATTGTCGCGCTACGCACGTAACACACGGGTATTCGCTGAGGAAAGGGAGAATAGGAGTGTGCATATTCGAGTTGTGAGTGTTTGTGTCCGGTGAGCCAGACTGAGATTGAGTCGGCTCCTCGGGTAATCTCCGGGAATGCGAGTATCCCTTCCCTTTTTTAAGACTATTGTACGCATTGTGTGATTTCTTTCTTTCTTTCAGCAGTTGAAATAATTGTACAGGGCTGAAAGCATGAGGACATAGAGGCTGAGCGCCACACTTGTTTTTCGTTTCGTTGCCGTTTTACACATCTTTTTTTATTTTTGGATTACATGATCACGGTATGACTTTTTTGATTCGATAGTTTGATGGGGATCCTAAGGATTATCATGCCGCCCAAGTTTCAGCTCCTGGCGCTGCTGGCGTTTGCTGTGGCGATGCTGTTCCTAGAGAATCAGATCCAGAAGCTGGAGGAGTCCCGGGGAAAACTAGGTGAGTCAGTGTTACCCTGCATCAGTTTGCACATCAGAAAGCCAGCGATTAACTATGATAGTTGGCCTTTCATATCACAGGCTCCAATCTGGCATTGGCATGCACCTTATTACTGGTATCACGTTGTTTACCAAGTTTATGGTAAATTAAGAAGATGGTAAAGAAAGCAAGCTGACACTGATGTTTTGAGAGAGGCCGGTGCACATAAGCGAACAGAAATGCAGTGGTTTGAAGTTGGCCTCTTATACGTACACATTATACCTTATAGTTTGTAAAGAAACGTGAAGAGAGAGATAGCTCTACGGTTTGGTGTTTTGTACAGCTGTGTCGCTGAATAACATTTTTACGACCGAGGTTTTCACGAGAAACAACACCATGCGCACTCATGTCATTTGAATGACTTGTACGTACAACGAGATGTTTAGCAAGCTGGTTGCGATGCGGCTATAATTTTGACCGATTTTTGTTAATTTTACGTTGGTATCAACATGAAACGCAGGTTCATCTTTACTTTTGAGTTATGTTTTTTCTGTGCATTGCTTGAATATGCATGAAATAGTAAAACACAAACGCCTTTGTGTCATTAAAAACTTGAGTATCTCTACCCATGTCAGTATGGCAGTGCAAACTGTCACAGTAAGGTGAAGAAGGCTTTGATTCAAACGGTCTGACTCCCTGACTGTGGCTTTTCAGGTGCCTTGTTTTGTTTCCTTTTGACCTTGTCGTGGATAGTGGAGCAACAGTGTCTGCCAAATGATCCTACATTTTACACTGGACATCAACACTTAGCACAACCCAGAGAACAACCTGGTGGGGTGTTTTACATTCTGTGACTTTTACATTACATGAAATGCATGGAATATGAAAAATAATCGCATCCTGGTCACATTTTTATTCTCGAAAAGAGATGCATGTAGAAAAAAAGAGTCCCGTTAGAAATTGTTGTTTGAAGTAGACCTATCAGTGCCGTGTTGGCCTGTCTGAATTAATGTTGTTTAAATGGCAATGTATTGCTAAAGACAAGATTCACAGATGCAGTTTCATTCTGGAAACCTGAAACTAAGCCAGGTCCAATGACGTTGTCAATCAGCTGCATAACCAAAAGCCCTTGCTCAAGAAAGACACCTGGAATACTTGTGTTACATGAATTGCTAAAAGCTCATCGTTTAGGTAGTCATGGGCAAGGCACTTATTTTATTTCAATTTGTCAATCTTATTTCCAAGACTGGACATATTCTAAGTTGGAAGCTCTAATGGAAACTGTCACAACAGGCAGCAGGAAATCCATCATCTTACCTATTCTATATCATTATGATGTTGGTAAAATACTGTTGTGTGCTCTGAGGATTGGTCAAGTGTGGGCCTTATGTTATGAATATGTTGTGTGCTGTGCAGTACATATCAAATCACTTGGCAGTATTTTGTACCATCAGTGGTGCCAAAATAAGAATTATAGTTTATTAACTGCAATACTATATTGAATGCATTTTGTTTTGACATTTATACTCTTACATTTTTCAGTGTATGTCTGATTATTATTCTTTTAATGGGTGGTTATTTCCACGCAGAAGATCAGCAGGATGCATGTCAAACTGTAAAAAGACAGGTGTAGCCTACTTCCATCACCTGGTTCCAAAGAAATGAAAGACTGGCCACTCTTCTGGAGGGACTATGATCATCCATTTGCCACAGTCATAGGCTAGGGGAAAAAGCAGTGTTTGCTCTGGAATGTTTCAGACTGGGGGTTTTCCACCTGCTTTAGGTCCAAATTGTCATAGATACTGCATAAAAACTGTTGCTACGCACAGTGTCTGCCTCAAACATGGTCTTGAAGTATGCATCGTCTGTCAGCCATTGTGTGACTGATGGAATGGCAATCAAAGCGGGTTTTAAGAGCAGGATGTGTGGCTACATGTGGTACGCTTGATTAGAGGAAGGACTGAATGTAAAAGTCACCAGCTTGCTGCCACCCTGGCATTTATTGTTGAAGAGTAAATGGGCTGGCTGTCACCAGCACAGGGGGAAAGTGTTCATCGAGGCAGGCCATGGTAGCTCCCTGGGCCGTCTCGAGTGGCTGTGCCCTGCTACGCTTTGACAGGCAGTGCCCTCGGCTACCTTAAGCGCTTGTTACCATTCCTCCTTGTTGGCAAAGTCAGGCTCACCCCTACAGCTTCTACGTCTCCCACAACCTTGACCTTTTCTCCGTTTGCTGCTCTGACTGCCACCTTCAGAGACAGAGGGAGAGGGAGAGACCCTGTGGGCTGTGTCTCTCATGGAATGTGCCGGATAGAAAATGTCTGCCACCAGAGGTTGTGATTTAATGCCCTGTGGGTTTAAAGGTTGCTGGACTGTGCTTAATGTGCACACTGGAAGCACGCTGTACTTGAAACGTGTAGGCCTATTTGAAATAGCCGAGGTCATGGCATTTGATGTGGGAGCGTTGTCGCTAAGTGTCAAAGTTAGTCTTATTATTGTACTGACTGCTGTGAAATTGTTTGGTTAACATGCAAACTAGCCCATTCTGCAAATTGAGCTACCTCTGTTGAGCAATTTGCAGTGTTGGATTTAGCCTCTTTCACTTTGTTTAGACTACAATCAATAATTGGCTGGTGCACTTGCCTACAATGAACTGGCTTGCATTTTAAATATTAATTTCTGTAGCTGGATACTTATTGACGCAATTCGGTGTGGCTACAGTGCACAGCAATGCTAGACCTAGAACATTATAACATGTAACATTCTTCAATCTTCATATGTCCTTCAATGTGATTACAATTTCATCTGAAAGCCTGTTTCTCCATTTACTCAAGACTCAACCACTTCCTTGTAATGTGTCACAATAATTGCGGTTGGTTTAATAATACCCTCCCAGATGGCATTCATGGCCCAAATCTGATTGGTTCTGGGTATCCTGTGGATAACATCATCTGCGTATCTGGAGTTGCTGCTGGTCTGTGATGCTGGACAAGCAGCGCTATGAATAGTTGAATGTGAGACACTTAAGAGCTAATAGGAGCTAAGAATATGCTTACCTGATGGGTTGAAACATTAGAGGGCAGTCATGTCTGGAGTTGCTTAAATAGAAATGTTGTTTATAAATCTGTCATCTCGTGGTGCTCTAAATAGAAAGATGGTCTGGAGTCCATTGGCAGTTTGAAGTTGTAAGACCCTGACGACTGTGCGACTGCTGTAGCTAGTCTAATGTCGTTTATTTACTGCAGTGGGAGGAGAACCGGCTCCTCTTCATTGGGAGCTCCAAAGTGACATTTTGAAATGGTCATTTGCATATTTTTACATGCGAGAGATTGCAGGGCAGCACATGTGAAATGAGCAGTCTGCTGGGAAAAGTCATGCCCATTAGCCTGAATTTTGACCTTATATGGAATGATATGCGAAATCATATGAGACAAAAAATCATCTAAAAAAAAAAAAATCGCATATAGAAGCAGTCAAGGAAACCACAATGGATCTTGTGAATGCCGCGTTTGAGGTTCAGTTGAATTTTGAAATTGTACTGATTGGATGCGTTTAAATGGTGCCATCAAGGACACACAAGGTGATAGGTAGGCTACTTCACATTGTGATGCAGGAATTGTGTTTCTTCTGACATTTTTCCAGATATTTTTCATGCAGTGCAGTTTTATGCGTTTGTCCTCTCCAAATTGAGCTTTGGCTGAATGTATTTCACTAAAATGTGTAATTTTGCACAATTGAATCTTATTGTAGTTTTTCCATCAAACAAACATATCCTTTGTTGCGTGCTTCTTTAGCAATATGTGGTACAGGCGCAGGTGCCTTTGGATTCCTATAAAAATAAATGGCTAAAAAAGGCTGTAAAGAAAGACCTGCCATTCGGCTCTTCCTGCTGATTTGACATTGGTTGGAAAGTTGATGGATTTCTTTCAAGAGGTAAAGCTTTGCGGGTCGTTGATTTGAGGCGTGTTGGCTTGACATCAGGTGGATGTGCTCGAAAATCATCCAGATGCGCTCCCGTTGAACGAGAGGTTAACGGGTTGGTAAATTGCGCTTTTGTGTTCCTCTTTTCCCCACCCCTCTGGCATTCGCGCGATGGATTATGTCCATAACTGGCAGATTTACGGCGGTCACGTGTGCGCCGATAATATCAAATTGTGAGCTGAAAAATAATAAAAAAATGGACAAAGACGTTGCCTTTCGTGCAGTACGCTTTGCAAGCTGTGCTGGAACACTGGTTCTTCCGTATTGTCCGCACAATTGTGCAATAAGAAGAGTGATCTATAGAAATCAGTTGCTAATGAAATGTATTGCTCGCTTGTAAAAGTCCATTGTGCAAAGGCTCATGAAACTGTCAATTTTCAGGAAATGTAATTTACACTCTAGAGGCACACGCACAGCAGAGTATATTTGGCACCCATAAAGGTTCATGCCTAACCCCTGACCCCTACACAAATATTTTTTTCCTCTGTCGCATATGTCATCATTTCACACAGATTTATCCATAACTCTTTGATTCAGATTTTCTTTATTTTTCTGTATACTGTAGTACTTAGTAGGCTATACGCAGGGATGTGTCTTGTGTACTAGTCATGGTTCAATGACAATATAACTAATTTTCTGATATCTGTACAATCGTGAATTCATCTTGTGTTTTATTTATTTGAATGTGAAACGTTCCACTTCAATCCTGTGTCAGTAGCCAAAATATGGCATAATGATGTTTGGTCAGATTTTCATTAGGCCTAAGTGGTGTTGATGACATCATTTTGCATCAATCACATGATGCATAATAGAGGTAGATCTTAGTTGAATAGAATCAAATTCACAGCCTCTTTGTTCAGATACATGCTCAGTGCTGGTCAGATAATAGTGCTGCTTTGTCATCTAACCTTGTCTCTGATCATCTGTGGTCCTCTTAACCTGGAACCTAGTTATTCATTTTCTCTTTTTGCAAGCTGGCATTGGTCTATGTTTGTGATACAATGAGATGAACTGGTCACTGCTGAACATGAATACATTTCTGCATTCCTGATGTCAGCGCAATTCTTTCTAATGGCTGTGTTAAAGATATCAGTGAACCGTGTTTGACATCACAGTGATTTTATCTTCTTTATGGTTATAAAGGCCATCAAATGTCTTCCACCCATTACTTGCACAACTAGGCTACACCTCCAAAGGAGAAAGTATTTTTCATCTTGACATGTTTTGAAAACTTAAATGCTCTTCTCTGGCTGGAAAAAATATCCTGGAAGCTAGGAAAGTCATCTTCTTTTAAATTGTCAACCTTTTCTATATGAAACAAGTTGAAAAATGGCATGCTATAGCACCCTGAGGTTTTTTCATACTTTTAATGAATGGTTGTTGTGTTATAGGCTATTTCAAATGACATGAAGTGAAGTGACAAAAAATTGCCTAAATGAAAGTAATCCAGTGAAGGTGAAGACCACAATAAACCTTTTTTCATCAAGTAATAGTGTGAAAACAGTGTAGATGCGAATGGAGGATAATGGTCTTCACGGTGGTTCCCTAGACCCTTCAACATCAAAGTGTGGAAAGAGTTACCTTGGATCATTGGGCATTGTGTGAAAGATGTGGTATGGCAGCAGAATGCTTTTCGAAGACGACGTACAAAAATTTATTTGGAGGTCATAGAAATGGCCTCGCCTTCCAGGCAGAGGTCTTGGTTGTCTCCTCCTAATATAGTGCAAAGCTTTATGGCAGTAAATGGATCTGCTGGATTCAGTTTGGAAGATCTTTGACCTGCAGGATTAATTTTGCCCATGTGTGACATTCAGCGAGTGCCTTCATTGTAAGTGAGTAGGTCCCTTGTGCATAGAATCTCTAATCTGACGTCTCGCATGCTCACACGCAGCTGAGGTGACGCGGTGAACACGCGCGTTATGCCCCGGGGCGGTCTCATCCAATGCTCAGACGGCTAATGATGCCGCCCGGTTGCCATAATGAAAATGCAGTCATGCATTTCTCCAAGCTTTTAAAAAAATATATCTGATAGCTAGCTACTTAATCGGCTGATTAAAAATGCTCAGTTATTATTGTAGAACTGCCAGGCCTGCCTCTCTTCACTGCAGTGCACCAGCCGGACTGCCCAAAATGCACAGCCTTTGCCCACAGACAGCAGGTACCCCATCCTCTCACTTCCTGAAACCCTCTTTCTCTTGGGGATGTTGTAACTACGCTTTGAAATGCTATGAAATACACTTTGTTCTTTATTGTGACATTTCACTCTGCATTAAACGTGTAGCCAAACTGTCCATGCAAAGACAGTACAAATAAATATGCAGTAGGATACCAATAAAATGTAAATAATTATGGAAGACTGAAGTAAAATAGATAACAGAACTATGCAGTTCAAGTGCACAGTGTGGTTAGATAGGGTCACAGACTTGTTAAGAGTTCAGTGTTCAGATTGCTACAGGGTAAGTGCTAGTTTTGGTACCTCCATCTCCTTCCTGATGCAAGCAGAAATGGTTTGGCGGGTGAGAGAGGACACTGAAGACCTTGTGATTGATATGAGAATGGAAAATCACAGCCATAGAAGAGGCCACAGCCAGGTAACCTGGTGCGTACTACCACTTCCAAATATTTTCTGTCCTGTGTTGATGACTACCAGAAAGTGATCGAGAACATCATTATGCTCTCGACCACTGCCCTGTAGAAGAACCTCATGGCCTCCTGAGAAGCCCTGAACTTCTTTAAGTTGTTGCAAAAAATAGAATCTCTGATGACATTTCTTAATGAAAGCAATCGTATTGGTTTCCCATGTAAGTATGCTTGAGATTATAGTACCTTGAATTTGAAGAGTCTCCACCCTTTCTGTCGATTGCCCATGTATCACAAGTGGCTGAAGCTTGCACTTGTTTTTGTTTGAAGAAATTTCACTCTCAGAAATGGGCTATTTTGACATGTCACTCTTGGTTTGACTAATAATGCTTTCATTGTGGGTAAGTGCTCTGAAAGCCAGTTTAATTTTGCTTGCCATTTATTACCAGCAAGTAGGTTAAAGTGCCTTATAGCCATAATTGAAGAGAAACTGACATCTGGTCATAAGCAGAGCTGGATTTGTCTTTATTACTGATGATCCTGCATCATTCCATCTTAATTTACTGATTTGCTGACATAAATTGATAGACTCTTGAAGTGGATGCTTCGATATATTTTGTGAGTGCAGAATTTCTCAGGGTCAGTGTCTCAGCTCTTAGACCTTGTGGCAGAAGGCCTGTTGAACGTTTTGATTTCGGGTCTATATTGGAGACGACAGAAAGATTTAATTGGAGGAACAAAAGATTTAATTTTCATATTTGCATGTAAATGTAAATCCTCGCTGAAAGTCACGTTCGTAGATCTAACGTATAAAGCTTTCAGCATAAAACATTTCCACGGCGTTTTGCTGCACAATTTCCTTTGAACAAGGGGGGTGTGGATGGGAGAAGGCAATCTGGCTTAGACAACCTGCTTCTGTAATTTGTACATTAGCCCCCAAACACAGAGCTGCATTTCAGTGCATTAGGGGGGGACCGTGCTCTTGTTCTGTAGTGCACCATTGGGTTTTTGAAAAGTGAAATGGAATTTATTCATGAAGGCCCTCCTTTCAATACGTGTATTTCGGAGAGCAGCATTGAACTGCCGTTTCTATGCAGGACCCACAGAATGCCTTAATGCCTCTATTCTTTCTGACTGAAGGAGCCCCGGTATCCACGGTAACCCCCCGAAAACACAATTGACGCACTTCCCGGGCCACACATTCAGAAGGTTAATTCCTCCCTTATTCCCTGGCCTCCCATCAGCAAGGCAACGCCCCGCCTCGCCGTTCTGAAGTATTGACAAACGAGTATGTAATTCGGTGGACTGTAATTGGGTAAATGCGAAACTATTTGTCCCGGGCAGCGGTTTGAGGAAATGTCGGCCTGTGCTAAAAGGTGAGCATTGATTTGCAGTCAGGACCGATTTGTGAGGAGCGGATTGGTCCAGGTGCTCTCCTGTCACTAGGCGTTATGCCAGCCCCTCCCAAGTGCTAATTGGAGCCTTTTTCGTGGCTGTGCTCTATATTTCCATACCACTACTGCTTGTGAGCATTTCTTTTGTCCCTGGATTTGAATAACCTTTTGGCAGGAGTCTGTGAAGCGTACCTGCACCAGTGTATCTGGGAATATAGCTGTGGCAGGCTTATTGTTATGTGGCCTTCACTGGAAGACGAGCACAGACGATGTGCCAGGCAGAAGATGGGCAGCGTAACCAGGCATTAACTCTCCTTATGAAAAGCCTGCGTGTTTCCTCGGATTATTCGAGGTGTAATTTACTCATAGGTGTCTGTGTCAGCCTCCAACAATAGGATGCCTCCGCTCATCTCCTTGGGGATCAGAGCAGGCCCAACCCTCATTACCACCTTTTTGAGCCGGATTGTTGCACGGGGCCAAATTGCAGCTTTTATTGAGGAAAAATGCGAATTCCTCATTTTCCCCCCTCTGAAATGACACCCTCCGGGGGTTCTGCGTAAATTCAATAAAGTATATTAAATTAGCATATCGTTTAAATAAGTAAACGCACGAGAATGCGATTTCTATCCTCCGGTGTATCGAGCGAGGCATTGTAATTTAGCGTCGGTCCGCCCCCTTCTCTCGTTCCGTTTCTGCTCCCCTCGGCCGCGGAGGCGACAGTCGATAGGCAGCCCGGGCAGAGTTATGGCGGCCGGGCCGTTTATTTGTACGCCGGATTAAATGATGCGGAGGCTCGCCCCGGCGCACGACGCCGGCATTTGTTTAGCCGAGCGAAGCACTTTGTCAACGATAAATACGCTGTCAGAGCCCATAATCGATGCCCCCCTTCCATCTGAGAGGATTATCTGGACAGCTGCAGAAAGGACCTTCAGAGGACGTCGGGGATCTCTCCGCGCGCGACCGGGTCGCCCGTCTGATCCGCCGGCTCGTCAAGTTCGGCGGCGGACTCGGGCGTCAGAACTCCGCAGCCCCGCCATCAGAATTGGATATAAAAGTTAATCTGGCTGTTTAATCCTATTTGTGTGTTATGAATCTCTGCAGTAAGGGAATTCTCAGGCATCTTGAATGCCCCATCCAGCTACAAGAATTTGCACTCGGTGGTCCAGAAATCACGTTCCTTACTGACTGTAGCCAGGAGTCCCACAGGGTGGTTTGTTATCGAAGGGAGGGAGTACGAAATGACAGGGCTTCCCCTACTTCCTCGCTCAACTCTTCTGGTAGATTGGGTGCCTGTGGTATGAATATGAGTGCTGATCTGCTTGCATGAGAGTAGACACAAGCACATGCTTCCTTCGATACATTTTGCGCTTATTCTGATGAACTGAACGAGAGAGAAAATGTTGCAGTGATGCAGTGACATTCCAAATTGGGAGAAAGGTAAAAAGTTGGTATTCCCTCCATTTTGGCTCCTTAGTCTTTCTTCGCTGTACTTCATGGGCTGTGGGTTTCCTCGGGGCTGCTGGGAGCAGGGACACACCAGAGAAATAATGAGCCACGCCGGTAAATTGGCGGTGCCATTTGCAGATGGCGGATGGGGCGATTGCTCTTGTATACCCAAGCTGCAGTGGATTTTAATCGGGATGGATGACCCCGTGGAAACACTGGGCTTACTCTCGCTGTGCCACTCCCAGTAATGGTGTATGGACAGGTCATTACAGTAAATAACTTGGGAGGAGAGCACGCAGGCCATTACCAGAGGAAGATATCAATCTTGAGGACTCTTCCAGTACTATTTTATCATCATCTTCTTCAGTTTATGGAATGGATATCTGAATTTCATTTAAGCCTAGACTCTGGGGATCTTTGGAACTGAGATGTACTTGCAAATTTGATTTCAAGTTTTTATGAAAGTGTAAGAAATGCTGGAACTGTTATTTAGTCCTATACATTTATAATTTCCCTGTAATGAATAATTAACAGTTTTTTTTCTGGCTAAAATCGTTAATTTTTTTATTTGGTTGAAAAATATTGGACAGAACTGTAATTTTTGGCCAGTTTTGCCCAACACATTTCATGTGCTTATCAATACAAGACATTTTAAGAAAGACCAGCTAATGGATTGTGAAGGAGGACCTTTATAGAATGAGCAATAATGTGCTGGCAGTCAAATATAAGACAGCTGAAGATTTCTCCTTTCCCAATGTGTTGAGATGGCTCCCTTTGAATTTTGACCATGTCATTTAAAAAAAAACAAAAAAACAAAAACAGTGGCTTTGTTTCACTGCAACACTGCTTATGGGAATAACGTTATATTTGTGTTAAAGCTCAAATCTAAAGCCTCAATCAGGCATACTTCACAAGCTGCTTTATGATGTAGTCGTCCTCAGATTCACATAGCCTATTTTATACGCTCAGACAGGCACCACGTAGGCTGTGTGAAGTGAAAGTACACATTCGGTCCAATTTTCCTTCGCTTTGATGGAAAAGCTTAGCCTAGATGGAACTGTGTTTCCTTGTGGTTGTCATTGGTTAAATTTGAAAGGACAATTGCTTTACTTTGTCACTTCAGCAAAGCCTTGGAATGTTTTTTTTTTCATCTAAAAATACCAATGCTTCCTCTAAAGAAAAAATATTACACTTTTTTTCTTTATTTGTGCCTTTTTCTTAACACATATTTAAGTGTGTTTCAATTCTGTTGCGAGCCTTCAACTGTAAATCTCTGAGGAGCAGATACATTTGTTTACTTTACTTTCCCATTTCCCTTTCCCCAGCTCCACTCCTCACAATAGCTCTTTGCTGGATTTTGATGGGCCTCTGGATGACGCATACCTCTGTTGTTGAAGCTAGCCTGAAGGAGAGGTGGAAGGGTGACTGTCCCTTGTGGCCACTCTTTTCTTTCTCTGAAAACCGTCGGGCCTTATCACCAGAAAGACAGCTGCGCCGGGTAACAATTGTCGCTTTGCTGAAAATTATAACTTGACGCACTGAGCTCCTGCTTTTTGCTTCGTCTGGGCAGGGAACATGATTATAATTGACTCCAAAAGCTTGCTTTCAGTCCATAAGGACCTGCTGCTTTTGCGCTAGCTGCAGAACAAGAAGCGAGATGCTTGCATTTGCCTCCTTGACTGCAGGTGGACTATTATTGCAGTTGGTTGCTGTACGGGTGGCAACTATGCCATCGATCCAAGGGCTTTGGCAGAGACTTCACGTCTCCTCTCTTTAGTTCAGTTTAGTTGAGCTCTTGTTAGCAGGTGTACTGTTGAGCTGTGTTTGTAGAGTTTTTTTTTCCTTGTCCCCAAGCAAAAAGAACCAAGTGCATTTACTTTAGATTTTTAAGATGAGTTTTCTGCTTACCTTCCTGCACCCTGTGTTTGTCCTTGATTTTTTTGTTCTTTGCCATTGGGATCTTTCTGCAGGAGGTTTTTTTTTTCTCTTCTCTTATTTACGCATTCAACTGAGGAGTCTTTGGGTGCATTTTTTATCTTGCATTTCATGGTGGCTTTTTGGGAATGCACTCCCAGCAGTGGGTACAGTATATGAGAACAAAACCCTTTAATACATGTTTAATGTGACATTAAAAACAGATGTGCTAACAGGCTTTTTCCTGCCTCAAAATGAGGCATTACTTTCAAGAATGATGACGTGATCACATTTACCACATCTTGTTATTAACGTGAATTATACTTTTTAACAGGGAGCAATGATCAGATGATGGCCGTACTGTCTTTTCGCCTGCATCTCCTCACAAACTCCTTAAAAAAATTCAGTTATTCTACGGGCCATATCTGCACAGTTGAAAACATTCAACTGAGAGGATGCAATTTAAGAAACTTTTTTGACATTTACCTGTCCGAACACAGCAAATCCAGAGCTATGTCTGATCATGCACTCATAGCTTATAGGCCTAGCTGATGCAGCTTTGTGTTCTTCAGTGGCACCTTTCCTGGTGCATTTTCCTGATGAGGTGAAGAGACAAATATATAGGCTACACTTAATTCAAAATGTAGGCCTACTTACATACCATACTGCAGACTAGGACCCATGGAGAGACAAGGTTACAAGCTGGAATACTATCTAAGTACCACCCAAGTAATCCTGATGTTCTGGTGATGTATCTGGTAAAAGCTTGTTCTGGATAAAAATGTGGATAAATAATGGAATGGAATGAAATGAAGTTTGGGCGTGTGTGCAAATCTGTATGCTAAACCGTTTAAGTGAATTCTTCGGTGTTTTCCTCCCCAGTCACTACCATGCCACTGGATTTAAGATAAGAAATGAGATTGGCACCGAACGATTTATCATATCGATTAACCAAATGATGAATGTATTTCTCTCAGGGTGATTTATGCGGCACTGTGGAATTGTCCTCTCTCTGTTTCTCTCTATTAATCACTCCCAGGAGGCTACCTTTTGTATGAATCATGTTGCACTTTGATTAATGTCCTGGTCGGACTAGATGTACATAGTGGCAAGGTTTACAGACCACATGCATGCGCCGGTATCCAGAATGCTCATCATTGATGTTGTTAGAGATTCCCCACATAGATTAATGTTGCAGTTTTGAGGGCTCTGCCTGGAAAAACTGGAGTTATGTACATCTTTCACCCTCTTAAACCACAAAGGTCGGTTTGTTTGGATATCGCTGTTTGTTGGGGAATAAGCTGAATAATGAGCTACTGGATAAGAAAGAGACTGAAGCCGAAATTGTTGTGTGTGTGTGTTTCCACCACTTAAAATAGCCTTGTCTTTGTTTTTCTTACTCGTGACAATGTGGAGACAGCAGTGCTACGTGGATATTTTGAGGAGCCCTTCATTTTTAGGCAGAAATTAATTACCTCTAAGATGGCCGTGCCAAGTGCGGAAATGAGAACGCGCTCCGTGGAGATCACAGACGCTTCTTTGTTCGTTTTGCACACCCCACTGGCTGCTGGCTCTGTGGGGAACTGGCTTCCACACACATCATTCATAATCTCAGAGTGTGAAGCTATTTGTGGTCTTAAAATGGTGGGGGCAGACATTCTAATGAGTAACCATTAAAATCAACTGATGCTGATGGGTGGCGAAGAGGAGTACGGAATTTCTATGCGGGCTTTGCTTTTGCGGAATATTTTTATTTATTCCGCCACCCTGGTGAAAGCCGTTATGGGCGGATTCTGCTGCCATTATAACTACAGTAGACTGCAGGGAAGTTCCAAGTAAAAGAACTTCCCTGTAGAACCTTCCCCAAAAGAACCCATTGACTTTCTGCTTAAACTCAAGAACTCAAAAGTTTCTCTCTATATTGTAGTAGCCTACTTATTTAAACATTATCGAAGCACAGCTTGAACTTTGCCAGGTTTAACAAGCGAATATTACTTTGGAAATGATCCCCCTGTGAAATTCTTTATTATTGGTTCATATTACCAAACACACACGATTTATGAATATTAGGTACATCAAATGGAATGTTGTGCCCGCATTTTATTTAATTCCACTGGGTGCTTTTGAATCTGTGAACTGTTTAGTTCACATTTCCTGTGTCCTCAAATATAACTGTGCCTTTTCCTGTTATGTGAATGGCTCATAATTTGGCCTGCTGGGCTTCCGAGCGCTCTGTTTATTGTATGATGTGTGCCTCATTCTGAATGTTTCCGTTGATGGGTTCAGCTGGGGTCTTTCTTTCACCCTCGTCTTCTCTGGTGAGGCTGGCAGCGATAGGTTGAGTTTCTTTTTACTTTAAAGTTGATCTTCAATCCGATGCACAGATCTGAAAACACCCTGTGGGGTTGCCAGTTGGGATTGGCACGATGATACATTTTGCAGCAAAAAAGTTGGATTTGATTTTTTTTCCTTCTCTGTTTTTAACTTTCATGAGTGAGAACTTTTAATCTTCTTGCCAGTGGCTGTTTCAAATTCTTTTTATTGTTATTGTAGATTTTGTGAAACCTGTAACCTGACCCGTGTTTCCATGGCTCTGGTTTTGTTGAAAGTTGGTCTTTGCATTTCCTATTGAAGTTACCGTTAAAAAAAAAAAAAAAAAAACCTCTGAATTGTTTCATTAGGGTGTATTTGATTTTTTGTTCGATAATTAATTAAAGTTATTTGGCTCTGCTAAGCATAGCTTAGTGCCCATAAGAGCAAAAAGATAAAAAAGGGGGAAAAAACGAAACAGAAAAACAGTGAACTTAGACAAGACTAGCTTAATTCCCCATTAGGCTGTTGACACATAATCTCAGATCAGGCAGAACCACCGCCAGTCCCTTCAACTGGCAGCACGATGCCTGAAAACGATGCCCTTGGACTTGGTGTGCGGGGTGTCAGCATTTCTGGGAAGAGAATAACACTCACGGGTGAATCTGAAAAGACAGCCCAGCCCAGCAGTCTAATTGAGCCATTCCAAAATGCTGAGAGCTGTAGAGGAGGAGGGGCGGGGCTTTGGGATTCTGACTTGTGCCCATCCTCTGTGCAAGTCATTACAGATTGCAGGTGTATATGCTAACCTGGTACTGAAACAGTGCAGCTGCCAGTGCAGGTTGGTTCAGATTTCCACTTCACTCAAGGCCATCACTTCATTGCCAGTGCTGTTACAGACGCGTTTGACTGGTCTTTCCTTTTGGAAGTGTATAAACAGTCATCACAAATGCAACTTGTAAATTCATACGACAGGGAAGCTATTAACTAAGCCGACTCCCCATCATTAAAGCGGCTTTTCATAGATCCAGTCCTTACCTTCCCACCAGTTAACTGTCCTTGGTAATTGGGGCCGCGTGTGACTGGCTGGCTGCCTTTCTCTCCAAGGCTACTCTACATTGCTCTGAACATCTTGTGAGCTTAATTAATTATTCAGACTCTTTACCTCATTAGCATATCATGTTGTGCTGAATCTGAATTTTCTTTTCTGTGGAGGATTTTTCTTCTTCTGAGGAAACCTCTGGGCTACATTCGTCCTTTTTCTCTGCTTTGTGCTCAATTATGGTTGGGCACAGTGTCAAAAATATCGCTGAAGTCCTTTTGCACACATACAAGACTAATTAGTCTTTTGAGTGTATCTGTCCATGCCTAATGATGTGACTGATCAGCATTTTGTATTTATTGTTGTTTTACTTTTGTTTAACCTGGTAGATCAGCTGAGAATTTGTTCGTTTTTGCTGTGATGGTCTGGGGAATTGAAGTGAGTAGCAATGTGAGGGACTGTGTCACCAATCAGATGTAGGGGATGTTTAAAGATCACATGCAGAGAGGTAGCTCTGGGAATTTGACCAACCTGCTGGGTGTAAAACCCACGCTCTTTTCAAAAGTGTCACAGAGTCTTAAACCACATTGATTCAGGACCTTGTGTTAATGTCCTTTCCAAACTGAACGATGGAAACACCGCAGTGGTCTGTTGGCTGTGTCTCATGCTTTACCTTCACACTGCATTAGACTATGCTTTCCCCATGTGAACTCTCAGAATGGCATGAAGGAACACGTGCACTGTGATGGCGCTAATGCCTTTTCTGCATAAGGGTGCACTCGCATATGTACCCGTCAATCAGAGGGGATAGTTTCATACTCTGGCATCTCTTATTATCTGCATAATAAATTGTACTCAGACCATGAGAAATGGATAAATCCATTATAAATCCTCTCATTCTCCTCATTTGTTCCGTTTACTGAACTGTTTGGACTGCTTCCTGAGCGCGCCTACTTCGCCTGGCTGGGACTCTGACACTGAAGGAAGTTCATTATTCATTTCTTTTCAGCCGCGCTGTAATTACTTTGTATCATGGCGCTTACGATCGATCAAATGAAATAAAGCTTTTGAAATCGTACTTTAGGAAATTCGCAGCACAATAGGAACGCATCGCACCTGTGAGTAGCAATGCAAGAGCCCCAAGTGCGTCTTCGCAGGAAAACTCTGTTATTATCGCGCTGAATGCATTTGACACCGCGAGCCAAAATTCTGTCTCGCCGAATTTCGTTCCTCTGATCTATGAAAAGCGGCTTCAGTGACGGGGAAACTAATTAATTAATACGCTTCGCTGTCATGTGAATTTATTGCCATTCAGGTCTGAATTTTGGCTATCAAATGCATTTCATCCCTGAGGTTGGTGTTCTCAGGCAAACACTTATCACGCTGAGTGTATTTGTGATCACAAGCCAAAATTCAGACCCGCTGTTATTATCACTTCTACACTGGTGTCATTCCTGTTTGTCCACATATGGCATGCCCGTGACATGGACAAGCTTGAAACTTAAAGATCATGTGCTGTTATTGCCCCTTTTACCATAGTGTAAGAGGCATCCAATACACATTTGGATTGTTCACCATTTATTTGGTAAGAATGCAAGGTCATTTTAACATTTTAAGACATATTCTGTACTATTGTGCTGCGAAGGACGGAGTGTAGCACAGTGGGTAAGAAACTGGTCTTGTAACCGAAAGGTCGCAGGTTCGATTCCCAGGTAAGGACACTGCCGTTGTACCCTTGAGCAAGGCACTTAACCGAAATTGCTTCAGTATATATCCAGCTGTATAAATGGATACAATGTAAAAAATGCCATGTAAAAGTTGTGTAAGTCGCTCTGGATAAGAGCGTCTGGTAAATGCCTGTAATGTAATGTAATTTACTCGTATTAGACTATCTGATACATAGATCTGAGTTAACTGATCCTCCATGTAAATTCAGTAGACGTGCAGAAGGGGATGACCTGATGTCATCCTCACTCTGGAGGTCAAAGAAAATGAAACATTACACTTGGTTTCAATCATAATTCAGAATGTTCACGTGGAGAATGGGCATGTGGACTGGCCAGCCGCTGGCATTTTTAAACTGTTCCTCAATCATTAATTTATTTGAGAGGATCCTGTCTGTCCTGACATCAGAATGTGGAGTTCTGTTAGGACATTACCCACTGCGAAACTTGTTCCTTGATTTTGATTATGTAGCTTTTATATTCTGAAAGGTAAGAATCACGATATTAAACTTTTGATTTTCTGTGAAGTTACTGTTAAAGACTCTCTTTAATATCTCTCCGATTCGCTTGTTATCAGCCACACAAGTGTCCCTGAGGGAAGTCTAGTGTTTCAGCGAAAAAGATGTTCCTCTGAGGTCTGGCCCGATCGCTATCGGGGGCGTCTCGTCTACTGCCACGATCCAGTCACGCCGGAATCCATGCGAATCGCCTCGAGGCAGGCTAGGAAAGAAGTTTCCGGAAAAAAACAAAAAAACGAACCGACTGTTTGTTAGGCATCTACAAATAGTGTGAGGGACATATGGCCTGGGCAGGCTGTATCGATCCATCTGTTTCGGCGCAAACGAGAGAGCGAGCCGATTCTGGAGATAAGAGCAGCTGAAGGGCCGCCTGCTCCCTTTCACCATCGCAGAGGGGCTCTGATAAGTGTCCCGAAAGCGCCTCTCGGAAGCCGGGCTGAGGTAATGAAGCTTTTCTAATGCACCCAAAATGGTAGCCTCGCCTGCCCGGGCCAGATAAGAGGCCAGTGACGGGCCGATCGTCCGGACGCGATTGGTCATGTCCGGAGTCCTGCTGCATTCGAACAATTGGACGAGTCTTTTGTTAAAAAAAGACGTGCTGGGAGGGAGATGTCACAGGATGTCACAGGATGAGTTAATTGTAACGACTTGTTAAATGGCGGACAGCGAATCATTGTATAGAACCTTTTTGAAGTGTCCAGGGCAGCCCATACTATGATGGCAGTGAATTTATCTTCCTGTCTTGAGTCTACATTTTTCATGTACAAAGACAACAGGGGGTATGCGTACATGTATGTAATACCTAGCTGATATATCCCCTTGCTTGAAAATTACATTTAATTATTTTCCTGCTTTTACTGCAAAGGGTCGGCAAAAAGATCTTGGTGTTTCAGTCACTGACATTAAATGGATAAATGACATAGCTGGACTTTAATTATATTACATCATTAAAAATCCGTTTGTTCAGGGGCATCAGTTCTTAGTAAGCCCTGTACTGGTCCAGTAATCTTTCTCTTATATGGAGCCATCAGTGTAACAGTGAGTTCCTTTAGTGAATTATAATGTTAGGTAGTATAAAATACATTTAACATTCCATCAGAATGGGTCATATTTAAAAAAGATTGCAGCTATGCTCATATTATTTAGTCCACAAAATTACTTACTGTGTGAATTATGTATGAAATACTGAGACAATGGAATTACCACATATTTAGAAACAAAGGAGAAAAAATGGCAAAACAAATAGCATCAAGGTTCAACAGCACTTGGTTGCTGCCCACAATTCTACTTTTTTGGAACGTTCAATGAATTCAAATATGGCACTGTGTCTGTTGAATACATTACAGTCTGTAGCCAGGGTAGGCACACAAATTCAATGACTATGTGTCTTTGTGTGTGTAACTTTATATGTGTGGGTCTTCCTGTGTTATGTGTGAGAACTACAGCCCTCCCCCAGCACTATAACCGGTAAAAAGGATTATGTTGTCAAAATGAGCGATGAAGAAAATGTTTTTGGCCGAGTCAGCATGGCCCTCACTTTCTCGTCCCTCCTATGGATCCTCCTCTTGTGTAAGTTTGGGGATCTGCACGGCCTGGGAACCAAAGCCCAGCTGGAAACATTCGGGGCGGTCCCAGGCACTGCGTTAAAAACCGTGCTCCGCGCCGTAAATCGTGCCTGTGTGCTGTACAGTGGCGCTTCAGAACTGAGGGCCAAAGAGAATTTGGTTTGTTGATGTTTTGCTTAGCGTAGCTCGTGTCGTTTTCGCACCGCAGGCGTGTCTTGGCCCCGGCAACACAAGGCTGCGGCACCGCTGTCCAGATGTTATGAATGAGCTGCCAGCTGCTGTGACATTTCGGCTAGACCTCACGGTTTGCCGATGGTTTATTAACCGGTTTGTGTGCGACGATAATCTGAAAATGGTTGAGAACCTGGTGTTGATGTCCTCAAAAATAAACTAATTTTGGACGTTTCTGATATTTCGCCAATATTTCTGATATTTATTTTTCTTCTTAACATAATGAATACATGCCTCTTGTTCACTTTGGTTAGCGTCTCACAGAGCGTCTTCTGTCTCGGTCTAAACACGTTTCTTCAGTCCTGAAGGATTGAAGCGGCGGTTTGTAGAAGGTGGTGAAGGGTGGGTTGACCTGCTCTTGTCGGAAGGTAATGGAAACTGTCACTCTGCTTTAGCGCTGATTGGTTACCGTCCCAGGCGTCCGCGCCGCCTCTGCAGAGCGCAGGCTAATTATTCAGGAGAGGAAGCCTCAGTCAGGTGTAGACTATCCAGAGCCCTTTTTATCTGCCAACAGCAGTGTGCCTTTGTCAGGATGGTGAAATCAGGCTGTGGGGATGATGAGATGGTGAAGGTTTCATTCCCGATACCTCTCTGCACTTCAGAAGATGCTCCATTCCTACCGAATCGTCCCGTCGTGTTAAGCTGCGGTTCTGATTGATCCCTCATAATGCTAACTTTCGATTTCATGGGTTGTCCAAGAAAATTCCTCCGTTACCCTAAAAATATAATTCAGTATAACAAGGACACTCTGTTAGCTGCTGAGAAACGGGACGTGAGCCAGCCAACAGCTAAGTGTGGAGGAGCCTGTGGTTTGACAGCGAAGGCAAGAAGCCTCAAGGTTGGAGAACACAGCTTAACATCGGCGAGGCAGAGAATGAAAGGTCAGTACTCAAGAGGAGTGCCCAGTTAATAGAGATTGGTCACCTGTGTCAGGAAAGGTCCAAGCCATTTGTAAGCCTGTGCAACTTCATGGGCCAGAGAAGTAAATCTTGTCCTGGGAACCCCACTGTTCTGCAGTACACTATATCTCTCAGATTGGTCAATCCCTGACTGTTATGAACAGGTCAGTTCAGCCTCATCACTGCTGGTTTGAGTTTCTGTGCTGTTAACATATTGGGAGGAGATTTTTTGAAAAAGTTTGAAAAAGCTATTAAATGTTTGAAAAAATCTGTTAAAAACGTCCCTGGTGACAGCTCTGTTTTTGTAGTTCAGTTTTAGGGAGCAAAATATTGCCCATTTGGGAGGGGTTTGAGGGAGCTGTCGGGGGTGCATGTACCTGGACGTCTGTTATTGCTTGGTTAGGTGCCATGGAAACGGAGAGCTTGCACATTGCACAAATGCTTTTAAAACGCGAAGAGACCACGCAATGCTTTCAGTGAAAATCGATCTGCCACACAAGGCTCTTTGTGTTGCGTTTGCAGATGGGGAACGTCAGTGCTGTCTCACAGGATGTCTGTTCTCCGTGGTTCATTGGTTTGGGCCTACCTGTGCACATCTCAGTTTCCCGTAATCTCCATTTCTGAGATACTAGCCTGTGTGGAATCAATGTTATTGAATGTTGGATTTTGAATGAGCACTGTTTGTGTAAAGAAGTACCTGTCCTTCAGAAAGGTGTGCTGTGAACATCCTGCTGTTCTGCTGGGCGATGTGAACGTACTGCATGCAAGGACTGTCACTTCCCTCAGAAGAGAGGCTGCAGTTGACAGCTTCAGTGACAGAGACTGGATGACTATTTTGCCTCTGCAGCTACATTATAGAGTTTATCTAGGGGAAAAGTGACAGCCTGTACATCTCATTAGACCCCAAAATGAATTCTCGTCAAGAAAGAATCTAAATGTATTTGAAAGCCAGAGGGAAAGTTTTCAGTTGAGTATGACAAGCCAAGTTAAAACCACGTCCAAATGTTTCCATTCGTAGGTTGTTCCTCTTGAAATGATTTCCTGTGAACAAGATTAACTGTGTGATAGAGGTGTCATGAATTTCATTGGCACCTGAATTGTAATTAAGAAACACAGTCCCAGCAACACAGCAAGAGTAGAGACACCTTTTTTATGGATTCTTCTTCTATGAAGTAGAAGTAGATAGTAGAAAGTAACAAAAACTCAATAAACTTGGCAGGGCTTTGAGGACTGTGGCAGTTGTCCACACGTCAAATATGGAATCAATTTGGCCTCATGTTACTGCTATAACAGTTACATTTTCTAACATAACCTAACATTTTTCCAAGTTTTGAAATGTTTGAACTGTCATAATGAACATACAGTCCACCGTAGCGGCATGAACCTTGGTGCACTTATCTACATCAACACTTGGGATAATACTGCTGGACTGGATTTTCTGCCATTTCATTTTCATTTTTAAAACACTGAAGCGGCATTTTCTCTGTGATCATGTATTGTAAATACACAAAACATTGAGTAATCTTTTTGATATTCCTCTTTAAATTGTATGCCCTGAAAGTTGATTAAAAATGTGGTCTTTGAAATTATTTTGGAAGATATTTCATACAGACCTTCTGCAAGGTGTTAGTGATAAAATGTATGGTGGCTGTAGATTACATGATGTTGAATCCATTATCTTAGGGTACTTGGCTCAAAATATCTTCTCAAAATTTGATTTTCTATTGGGAGTCTTTCTATTCCAGCAAACCTTTATAGTCTCTCTTATAATAAAAAGGTAATATTGGCTTGTGTATGATAAGAATAAGGAAGATTTCTTTTAGATGTACTACCGTTTCTTTCTTTCATAAATGTGTGTAATTTCCTTCATTGGCAAATGGGTATTTCTCTGTTTAACCCCTCAACAGAAGAATTGTGTCTTCTGTTGAGGGGTTAAACAGTGGATTTTTTAGCAGTGTAACAGCCCCTGCATCCCACTCCCTGCCCTTGCCTGACTCCCACCCCCCAACTCCACACCCCCCACTTTATTTCCTTATATATAGGCTAATAGAACCCAGCTTCCCATCTCGATCTGTTCTGAGACTAGACTTGTGTTTGTGTAGTCCTTCCATTTCCAGTTTTTATTTGCAGTCACCGAGTATGTCCTGTTCAGCTGTGCTGTCCTAACGTGCTTCTGTGTGTTCTCTCCGCTTGCCAAGTGTGCATTAGTGATGCCAATAATGTTTTTGGCAGCTGCCACTTTGTTTCAAACGCCGAATCGACTGTTGGACTGCACACCCTCTCGGAATCTCAGCCCTAGCACGCACTTCGTTCTAGACGACATGCAGAAGAGATCGGTGCTTTGATCTGACTTCTCTTTTCCACTCTTTTCTTGGGCCTTTCCCCGAGATCTTATTCATTATGAAATGCATCTTTCATTGGGATTTTTTATATTTATTTTTTGTTTGTTAACATGAACAGGGATCTGGCAATCTGTTCTGCCTTGCTGAGGTGGGAAATCATAACTGAACAGAACAAAATGGAAGCTGCACTGCATTTGAACTGAACTGACCTTTTCTTGGTCTGGAATGTAGCACATAGGCTATGTGCTGCTCTGTTCGCACCAGAGCACGGAGCTCAAACTTCAGTCTTGGACGGCTGCGGTGTCTGCTTCTGTTTGGTGCGTTTCAGCACTTGTGTGCTTCCACTTGCTTTCCAAGGCCTGAATTAGCTGCTGATTTAAGCGAAACCCAAAACCTGGGGACGCTGTGGCCCTCCGGGTATGAGGTTTGAAACCCCTGCAGTTTAGCCAGGTTTAACCTGACAGCATTCAATCCCACCACGAACAATTAAAAGTAACAAGGAAACAAGGCTATGAAATTTCTCGCAGTAAATACCAGATTAAAATGAATAAAAGGCAAGGGTGAAAGGATATGTATGTAGAGGTGAAACCATGATTTGCAATCCACCAAACTCGCTGCAGTGGATTCATGTAGCAATTATCAACATTCTAAACATGTTAAACGGTCACAGCAATTTATAACTTAGGTCCTTTACGTATGTTACTGAATTTATATAAAGTCCTCTGAAAGTCCATTCTGAGCAAAGCATGGGAGAAGAATAGGTTTATTGCATGTTTCTCAAAGAATAGGAGTATTATCCATGGACAAAATGCTAACATGCACCACATGGTTCTGATTCTGCTTGTCCTGACATTACCAGTACTTTTATTAGAATACTGCAGTTAAATAAGTTGCTCTATAAATTCTGCAGAGAAAGAATGTTTCTATAAATTCTGCAAAGAATGTTTCATTACCTTCAGATCACTAAAGCATCTACATCTAATAAAACAATATATATTTTCACATCTGTGAGCCTTTTCTATTTTTTTAATTCAGATATTTGCTGCTTTAATATTTCTGTTTCTATATTTTATAATCATTCTCAGAAACATTTTCACACTTCTGCATGCCTCATCATGGCCAATATTGTGTTGTCTGTTGTGGCTTGGAAATGTGTGCCAGCAACTGTGACAGTAGGCCATTTTGTATAATTGCCTGCTTCACATAATGGTTCTAGTAGATTGAACTTCACACTGGCTGTGACCATGTTGAACTGCCGTATTTACCGTTGCTGCTAAATTTAGCATTGGAAATGGCTAAAAATCAGTGCACTCTACAGTAGCCATGTGTGCCACTTCAGTAGTTTACTAAACAAGTTTATCTAATTAGTTTATTTATTATATGTACTATATTTCTACACAAATGTAGAGCATCTGTCTTTGGGAACACCTAGAATTTGGTCTGGACCTGCTAGGATGGGTTGGTACTCAGGACACTGGGATCAAGGTACAGTGCAAATTAGCCTCAATGACTACTCTGAGATTAATGAAATCTTGACAGGGGTAGCCTTACCTCCATATCTCTTTGCCATCTCTTCCAGTCTGTAAGTGATACAAGGAGATGTGTGATGTAATCTGAAATTCATTTCTGTTTGAAGACTTTTTTTTTCCTGCCCGGTCTTGGATAAGTTATAGTGTAAAAACGAGCAAATATGAGCAGGCTATCTGTCATTAATGACAAATCATGAAAGTGTATCTAATTAAGTATTGTTTCCACTGACTACTTTTAAAAACAGTTGATTTGTGCAGATGGTTGTACAGAGACCAGAGTTCACTGCTGTGTAAAAACAGATAACATCAGGGGCATGAACGGTCTGTTTTTCATTACATCATAAATGGAGATTGAAGTCAAAGCAGATTCGTGTTCCATTAATAACACCTGCTATCTCAATGCTTAGTGTACAAAATAATGAAGTGTCTCGATGCATGTGTGTCAGCACAGGCATTTAGTTATTTATTCTGTGTAGGAAATTATATCTTTGGATGGATGTGGCATGTTGTCAAGAACAAGCTGTAATGTTCTCAGATGACAGCAAGTTGAAGCAGACGAGTCTGGTGCTCAGGCCTTGATTTAGTTAAGGAAGTCGTGTAAACAACAGAAAACTCTGAACGGATCGTATAGATTACTCACAGCTGCTAGTTTTTGGGTTTTTTTGTTTTGGTTTATTGTACCAGAGATCTCAATTCAGTCAAAATTTAGTTATAATCAAATTTTTTGCAGCATTAGAGATGACAGTGTAATAGTATCTGCAACTTAGCATAATTTGTGAAATGGAGGAAGGTTTGGCGGGGATGGCGGAGGGACACGTGAATGTCTCCTATGTTTACTACTTTGCATAATTTTCCAGCCTTTTTCTGTCATGTCAGCACTGTCATTATTAGAGCCTCCTCCCTTAGAGTGCTGTTTTAGTTTAAAGGTTACATTACATGTGAGCGGAACAATTTAAATGAAATGGTGAGCGTTGCCAGTTATCCAACAGTGGATAGATTTCTGGTTATGAAAAAATTGCATGGAATAAATTTGTATTTTCGTGTTCCAAAATATTTATAAGCTCCAAATCTGTTACCATGAATACTAGCCTAATCTAAATGCAGCAGAGCTTGCATGTCAAGAAAATGTTGCTTGATTCTCTGGGGTGGCTCAATCACATAAAAAATGAATAATTCAGCATGAAATCTATGGGGACGATAATCAAAGCAAGCGTGTACTTAAATAAACTGCATTCATGTTCTCTGGGTTAAAATCGTGCAGAAACGGATCATTTAACCACTAGTTTACTTCAGTGAAGGTCAATTCTAGGTCAAATTTGCGTAACTCTCCATGGCATTCATATTTGTAACCAAAAGGTTGCTGTGTTTCAAATAATAGCTATGTGAATTAAAAAAATTTGCATTCATCTTGCACAATCTCAACCTGCGAGGAATAGCCAATGCGACCCTTCCTTGCATGGTGTACCATACGTAGCTTGCATGTGAATATCGTGCCTGGCTGTCTCCATTGCACTTACGGAAGGTGGAACCGAAGAAACCATCGAGCTCTCCTTGCGTGTCAACTTTGACTTTCTGTCTAATTTGTTATGCCTCCATCGTGCCGCGTCAGCAGGCCTGTTCGACCCCCTCGTCAACGCCTTCTGTTTTGGGATATAGTGCCAGCAGCAGCAGTTTCAGCGCGGCCCCCCAAGGTACCAGGAAGTTGGCAGCAAAGATCTGAACACTATGCAGGTTTTTTCCCCCCTCCTTTTACACGCCATGAATGCAATGAGAAGGTTTTGTGAACACGTTTTAGGCATGCAGTTTGGTTCTCGCAGTTCTTTTTAAATATAATGTCGTTTCAGTGAGAACACCCTCAAAAGTGCAAGCCAAATCCAAAGAGTTTACTGGTAATGCGACCCAGAGGTTTGGTGAAGTTCACGAGGGGCACCTGCCACATAACTACAGCACGCAGCCCTCAGAGACCGAAGCCACTGTGCTGCTCGCACTTTTTCAGCCTACTTCAAAAGTCGTGAGAGTGGGCGGAACCAGAGCAGTACCAGCTAGCGGAAGAAAGCAGAAGACATCGCCCACCAGTTTGCCCGCAGGCAGCGCGGATAATCCTCTTCCGCTCTTCCTCCTGGGGATGTGTGCGGATGTGCGCTGTGACGCTGCTCAGGGTGGCATTCGCTGAGGGGCGGGGTGGCGGAGCCTCACGGGAGGGTTTGACGGGAAACGCGGCCCGTCAACCGCAAGTGCGGGCGAGCGATGGCGTCTACGCGGCGTTTTTCGGAAGAGACGTTACTTGAGGCGTTCCAGGCTCGGCGAATTCATCAAACCGCCGTAGTCGGAGGACGACGCTGTTGGCACGCGTTGACGGTGGCGCCGCTGTCATGGAAACGAATCCGTAACTGAACCCCGGTTGCGATGCGCGGGTCGGGCCTCTCAGATCTGGCGGGTTTCGTAGTCCGTCCTGCCATATCAGCAGGAAAGTCTGCTGGACCTCTGTTCTCTCTGGGGAGACAGGGAGCGGGGGTGTCTTCAGTAGGATGTCAGCAGGGGAGGGAAATATGCTATGCCAGCAGTACTTCACACATACGTTTCATTTGAATGCATTGCACTACTTGTCGACTTCCCAATTCTTACCAAAAGTCTGTTATTTCTTGAGCGGTTGGGCTCTCCTCAAACCACTTACATGCAGCCTGTGTTCACTGTTTTTGTAGAACTTTAAGGGATCTGATTTTGCACCTTGTGCTTCTGGAGGAGTTCTCGCTATGAAAATGCGACCGGATCAATTGTGATACGGAGTGCTGTGGAGTGGTTTTCCCTCCTTCATCTGGGTGAATTGCTGCTCTTTGATCCGAGCTCCATTTCCAGCATTGCACAACCTGGCCACCAATAGCTCAGTATCTGTGAGAAGCTCTTTGAGGTTTGATGTAATCTTTCCACAGCTGTCTTGGAGGTGGTATGTGTGCCTTTGATCCTGGTAACATGGTGTCTCTCCAATTTTTCACTGTTGCCCAAGTAAGTGGTTATATGTAGATTTGTATGTAGATGAGTTTAAAAGATTGAGATGTGATGTTGAGGGACTTGCCTCCAAGTCCTTCTGGGAATATTTCTGTTACATATGCATTTAACCTCATGAAATGATTTCTTTCTTGTCACAAATACCATTGAAAGATGATTTTTTTTTTCCATTAAGACAAAGAAGTCAGTGAAGATTATTTTTGGTTCACTCACTTTCTGGCACATTTTTATGAAAGTTTCATGAGACTGATGAGAAGGAGTTATCGGTGAGCTGCCAATATTCCTTCAAAAAGCCATTTCAGTGCTAGAAAGGCTTTCGTGCTTTGAAAGCCTTCTTGAGAAATGGCCGTGTGATACATTACGCATCCCAACATGCACAACAAGCCCTCAATAAAATACCTTTTTAAATGGCCTTTAAAAACAAAGGATAAGGATAACAGTTGGCTGGCATGCCATCTATATACACAATGCTGTTTTTATGCATCAAATCTCTCTTCATTACAGCAGATCAATCATACTGTAAATCTGTATTTTTTTTAATGAAAGAACTGATATGAGATTCAGCATTTCATACGAGCAGTGATTGTTTAATTACTCTCTGGATTTAACTTAATTAGATGTGCTGCTATGCTTCGGCAGGGATCACCCAGCCGTGTCATGCTGGCATATTTGTGTGAATCTTTTCAAAACATCATATAATGTATTTTGTTTTGATTAGAGGAATCATCTGTTATGCATTGCAGATCTGTTATAAAGAAACCCTAAAGTATTACCATAAATTCAGTGCCCATTTGTTTTTCCAATCTGAAAGTTGAAAGGTCCGCTCGAAAGCTCCAAGCAGGGTAAGACACCTAGTTTTAGCTGCTAGCATAACTTGGAGCTGTCTCAGATGGTATTTGTGGCGGCACAGTTACGATGTGTTGCTTAAAGTAGACTATCATCTCCAGTAAGTTCTGGGTGCACAGTCTCAGAGGGCCAATTCAACCTGTAATCATGGGTCTGGTACCCTAGTTCTGGAGAGCCACAGTTGTCTGTTGGTTCTCACTTTAACTCACTGTTACACAATTGATCATTTATCGGTCAAAGCAGTTGATTACTGACTCAGTTATTTCACCTCATCTGGATTCTTGGGTCTGCAATGTTTTCAGATTTTAATGTGAAAACTAAAACCAACAGACCATGTGACTGTCCAGGAACCGGTTTGATGCTGTTTTAGCAGTGCTGTATGTACAGACGAGCAAATGGTTATAGTTCAATTAAATTAAAGTTAATACTCCCCAACTGCGGAATCTCGAACCAAAGCAAACCTCAATCCTAAAAGATAAATGTCAGGTCATTTGGTCCCTCTAGATTACTCAGATATTCTATACTCAGACTCCCTATGTCTTTGCATCTGCCAATTTGGCAAAGGAAGCGAAGCTTAAGCAAAATGAAAAATAGCTCTGGTAAAATGGCCTCCATGGCCAGTGAAGAATTATCACAGAAGAATGCGTGTGGTCCCAGTCTCATAAATCACTTGGCCCCAACGCAAGGTGGTCCCTAATCACTTTCCCCACTACACAAGATTGTTTTCTTTTGAAAAGAGTTAATCTCTTTGAAAAAAATGACTTTTTCATGCAGGATCTTTTATGTGTAGATCTTCGCTGTGAGGTAAGACGGCAGTGTACCAATGATTTGGCTATAGCGTAGCTTAGATTACAACTATGCTAGATAATTAAAATACACAGAGTGATACTTTCTTTTTGGCTTATTTTAGTGCATATCTTGCTTCACATTAATAGTAATAAATGACTATTAAAGTAATAATTCCTGTCCATAAGTCATTGGAATCATTGTTGATGATCATGCGTTGTACAACAAAAACATGTCAGTAGTGGGCAGTTTGCTTCTGGTATATTTGTTTTTGTTTAAAGAACTGAACGGTGATCCCTCCTCTGCCCACATGATGATGAAAGAGCACTGCACTTTACGGTGTCTGGGTGCTAGCTCGACACATCAGCTTGTTGTCCCAGTTTAAAAAAAAAAAAAAAAAAAACAAATCTTAATGTGTTGCTGTGGTTGTTAAAATACTTCAGAGGTTATTTTATTTCCCTCTGGCAGTGTTGCTTGTTGTCCTCGTAGTCTTTTTTTCCAGTACAGTTGAAATAAGGTTAGTAGCAAAGCTGGTCGACACAGTACTGCACGATTGATTTTCCCTTTCATTAACGACATCCAGAGGGTGTCATCAGTGAAATGGCATGTAGCATCTGCAGCGAACGGCGCGCACAATCCGTATCAATCTGCATCTTCAGGAGGGCTTTCCGGAAAAATAAAGCTTTGCGTGGCTTCTGTCTGTCTCTGGCGGCTCGCTGCGATCAGCCATGGCGGCATGCTGACATTTGGCTTGCATGTAAATAAGTCAACAGCAGCGCTGCTAGTGACCTGAGCTGACACGCGTTAGCCGAGCCAAAAAAAAAAAGAAACCTGAAGGAAGGCAACCTGGTGATTACGTTGATTACATCGTGTAGGCTTCGTGCGGCAATCATCCCGTAAAGAGCCGCGTAATTACGAACGGAGCTGTCGATCAGACTTGAATAGGCTAATCATAAGATATTACCTTCCCCTACCAAAACTACGATGGGTTGAAGAAAAGTGAATAATTGA
This sequence comes from Anguilla anguilla, assembly GCF_013347855.1. Lineage (NCBI taxonomy): Eukaryota > Metazoa > Chordata > Actinopteri > Anguilliformes > Anguillidae > Anguilla > Anguilla anguilla. The sequence goes on along the minus strand of NC_049206.1, from coordinate 11,969,131 downwards.
CAGCCCGGGTGCCAGTAAACTGTTTCTGCTGATAAGACCCCTTGGGCCAGCTCATGTTTTTTAATTGCCGCAGAGCCCTGAGCATCTAGCCGTGTTGTGATGTATGAAAAACCCGAGCCTCCGTGGATCCTCCAGCGGGTGAGCAGCGTCTGTTCTCCTGCCAAGCGGACTGGACACCGGCTTTCATCAAGACCTCTGGGCTGTACACCGCACACAGCTGGCTAGGGTTAGGCCCACGGAAACTAGCGCGGGACCAAGACCTGCTGGCATTGCAATAAAAAGGCTCAGCAGATTTCTCCCTCCGGCAGCCCACCTACCTTCACTATGAAAATGGCGAAAGTAATTTCTACTTGCCGAATACCAGCAAAAGACTTGAGTGGCCTTTGCCTTTTAACTCAGTGGGACGTCTCTTAGAGTAGAAAGGAAGTCGTTCTATCTGAAGACACTGCGATGAAAGTTACTTTCTGGGGAGGTGACTTGGCTGTATATTTTTGTTCTAGCGCCATGGGGTGCTAAAATATGAAGAAATTTCCCTGTGCCAGTAAGTATCGTTGAAGAGCAGGGAGAGCCACTCGTGCGATTTATTCAGTTTGTGGAAATGTATTTTCAGCCGGACACGTTCTTTGGTTATTTTTTCATTAACAATTGTGCGCAGCTTTATGGTCTGTTGAAAAGACCGTAGTTATTGAGCATCAGAGAGGAACTAACAGGGCACATCAAAAACCAATCAATGGTAGCGAGAGTTTAATGCAAGACCAAAAGGTTGACGGAATGAGAGGTGAAATGAGTAAGAGAGTGGAACAGAGGAAAGAAAGACATAAGAATGCACTTTCCTCCAGATTTTGATCATGAACTATGGAATTCTGCGTACCAAATATGGTGTTTTACACTTAAGACCACCAGTGAGACTTGCTTCACTGCATTGACGTATGAAATCTCATACATTGGCTTTACTCAGCACCAAGACGAAAGTAAGTGAAACCTTTGAAACACATCAGATTGTTTTTATTAATATAGACACGTGTGGGTAGTTTAATGACATTCATACATTACAAATCAGCAATGTTTATGCAATACACTTTTTTTTGAGTTGAACAGACAAATACGATTAAAGTAAATAATAATAAATTCTCTGATCATTACAGTACATTTGTAAACTTAATATGCACTGTAATTTGGAGTCAGTGTAATTAAATATTTGAAATTATTTATTCAAATATTGAGGCAGCTTTTTGAAATTTGATTGCAGCCGGCTTCTTTTTACAGTACTATAAAAGCAAGCTCAGTCGCAGTAACTATGTGTGTGTGTGTGTGTGTGTGTGTGTGTGTGTGTGTGTGTGTGTACGCTAGCTATCTGTGCTATCTGCAGGGCCTGCATACCAACATTAGAACTGCACCAAGGTCCCTTATGGCTATGGGAGAGAGGAGAGCCGAAAATAGAAGAGCTAAGACTGCTGGGTAATGCTGGCAGCTTTCAATGTTGATAAGAGATTGTCAGGTGCAAAAATTGTCTGGCAGGATGTGACTGGTGTATGCCATTAGCAAACATGGTAGATCACTGCTTTCCTCCGCCTTCCCTGTACAGCATGGTGCATTTGCTGACTCCATAATGGACTAATAATAGCTGTACCAGACTATAATGGAAGTGGCAAGGGCCAAGATTTAATTGCCCCGACACATGTAATTTGCCAGAAAAAAAATCATATTATGCGGTAAAAAAAAAAAAATACTCTGAATAGCAGAGTCCTATTTGCTCTTTTAATGGAGACTTTCCCTTCAGGTATAAGGAGTGTGAATGTCCCCATTATTGCAGCTATGGTTTGTTATGCTGGGTACAGTCCCATAGGGTTGTATTGAAATATTGGTACTTTGGAAAATTGTGCTGTTGGATGCCCTGCTAGCAGAAATATACCTATTTTTATTTTTTTAAACTGCCCTTGTGCTATGGATGTTTAAAAAATGTTTTTTTTAATGCATTTTTGACTCAGGGATGCATATGTAAATATAAAAGTTACTGACAAACATGGAAAGGAATTTTCTTTCTCCTTTCTTTTCCATTTCCTCCTCCTCCTTCTTCTCCTCCTCCTCCGCCGCCGCTTTGTGTCTCTTATTTGGAGTGCTGAGTCTTTGGACATAACCTTATTACCGATTTTCAGCTCCCCAGCTTCAGTCAGCAATTAATCGGGCTCCTTGTTAAAAGTGCACTGATCGCCCAGCTGCCGATGGAAACGGAACCAGCGGGCCAAAATCGGTTTCAGCAGAGGAGATAGGCCTAATTACTTCAGGAACAGCACATCTTCTGTGTGAAAATGTCCCCAAAAAAGGTAGCCTAGAGTTTTATTGAGCTGTGAGGTTTCAAATATAAGAACTAGTGTCATCTAATGTAATGGCAGCGGCCTGGATAGCAGGTGACTTTAAATGAAGATCCTAATGTCACTATGAATTTGAGCAACCTGTTCGAGTAGTCTGCAGCGATCCTCATCGCCACTCTCTTTTTCAGGAGCAATTAGCAGATTGTCACCTAGATACATTTTATCGCAACACTGTGAAAAAAAGATCACGTCTTGGGCCGGGGGGGGGGATGAGATTATTCATCTCTGATTTATGCCGAAATCAATGGGTTGATGACCCTTAAATCAGTGCTATGAAAGTAGCTTTTAAGCTTGAAAAAAGAAATGCAGATTTAGGCTGCTTGCCATGTAGTCCAGCTATTGTGAACATGAACATTTGTCCCTAAAATTTACTCAGGTGAAAATATTTGTTTCTTTAGTGAGTTAAAGTGATAATCTTTGATCAAAATGAACTTTGCAAACTGTTTTTAACAAAATAAATAAATAAATAAACCTGTGCCTGCAATTAGTTCAGAGTTCAAAGTTCAGAACAAATGTCTTCTTGGAAATGTCAGATAGTCCCCCCCACAAACACTTGTGGATGTTAATGGTCTCATTTTTGACAGATTTCATAAGACAATTGTTCTTGAGAAGGGGAGGTTTAAGAAGTCCTTTCTGTCCAAGCATGTTGAGGAATCTGATTGCCTTTGTGAACTTGTCCAAGTGAACCTGCTGTTCATAAAGCATCTGATCTGCGTGCGGTCACTTGGCCCATTGACAAATTGCTAACAGAGGACACGGTAGGTGCTCAATCTGGAATGCCCTCTTCCTCTACCGGGTTTGGTGTTCGTCCGATCGTGCGTGGGGGGTCCGTGTGATGGGATGTCAGAATAGGCCGACAGCAACAATCACCCTTTCATTTCAGAACCCTCCATAATGGATTTTTTTTTTTTTTTGTGGGGCCGCCTTTTGATTCCACCAGGGAGTGTTCCATAGCTCGGCTCGTGACGGTTTTGATTGGCCGCGCTGGCCTGATAGGTTGACATCCGGTCTCTCCACCGCGGTGCCGCACAACACCTCCGGGACTGACTTTGTCCGAGACGCCTTCTCCCGTCCGAAGGACCACGTCTTAATATCTGCCTCGTTTCAGACGGGCTCCTGATTGAGTGGAGCTAGCAGTTACCAGACGCTGTCTGAGGGCGGCCTGTCTGATATAATTGGCTTTTCAGCCGGTTTGACGGCTGATGGAAATAACCGCGGGTCTTCCCAGGCTGCTGGGCGGCGGCGGACGTCAGCTCTCATTAGCCCGAACCCCATCATTTCTTTCACACGGACGTGAAAAAAAAAAAAACCGGATAAAAGCATAAATCTAATCATATCATCAGAGGGTGTGATTATCATCATCATCGTGGGGTAATTTGTCCAAAGTGATATGGGTAGCGGTTCCTCTCCCTTCTCTTCCTTGTCTCAAGGCCAGTTTGTTAGGGCTGGGGGTCTCTGTCACTCAAGTTACCGAGCACCCATTATCTTCATCAAGTATAGTCACAAGTGTTTCTGAATGCATAGGCTGAAGTATTCATTAATGTACCAGCGATGGTAAGAGATGCGCTGAACATAACGTGGCCATGATTTAGCTTCTCTCCTGCTTTAGCTGTGAACAGTTTCTGATTTTAATCAGCAGGCTCAAGTTCCCTGTTGGAGAGGCTCTTGGGTAAAATAAATGTCACTGCCAACCCGAGGCATGGGTATTGCAAATTTGACTCTGTTTCATTGATTGACTTAGCCTAGATGTTTTTTCCTACATTCCATACATAGACCCCAAACAGCCGTGTGTTTGCATGAAAGTCAGTGGTGACATGCCGAAAAAATAATTTATTCAGCCAAGCTTATGCTCGTCCCCTTTAATGAAGCAATATTAGACACAGAAAGACTCTGAAAGATGCATTTGCATCACCTTGGATGCTGTCTAACACATCCGGCTAGTTCTGTTAATCGGCTCTCTGATGTCACTGTTCTTTAAAAGTTGTTAACAACAAAAGGAACTGGAGAGTGAGGTGTGACTGAAATTAATGCATTTGCTCTGTTCCAATTTCACATGAAGGCGACCTCCCCCTCCCCAAAGCACTCTAGCTGTGTTGTATACTTTTTTTATTTATTTTGAGGATAAAGTGTTATTATTTTGACTGGATTCAGAACGGCTGACCTCAGTGCCCATGTTTCAGTGATAAACCAAAAGTGAATTGCTAACTTACATTTTCACCACAGGCATTCTATTCCCTTACCTGACACTGCCCCAGATAGCAGAAATGTGAATATTTTAATATGCTAATGGACTTCCAGGCTCCCTCCTGTTAGGAAGTAGCGGGGGAGATTCCTGTCATTTATCACACGAGCACACACATTCGCACACACACAGACACCCACACGGGAGTGTCCAGCAAAGCTTTTGAACAGACCAAATCCCTCGCTGCCCGTCTTCTCTCTGTGCTGTACTCTTTAGCTGCAAACTGGCTTTTCTTTTAAACCCAACAGGAAATGTTTTCCCTATATATATTGGGTACTAGTTCACACCTGCGAGGGTTTGAGTCAAATAACTCTGATGTTGACAGATGGAAATGACTGCAAAAACAGGTCAAACGGTGAAATTAAAAAGACGTTTTTACGGTTGTGTTTCTGAAGTATGAAAATTTTTTTATACCATTCATTGGACACAAATTTCCAGACTGACACGCGATTGGTGTGACATTTCAGGATTGACATGTGAATGGTGTGAATTTTTGTCATTCATAGTTTATTGTGCTGTTGATATGTGAGGCTGAATCGTGGTTCTTCACACATCTTAATTTAATTTCTAAAAAAGAAAAGCTGTTTTTAAATGTATGCGTCCTTGAGTTCAGATTGATTCTGTTGTGGCTTTTACAAATTTCTACTTTGGATACACAGTTCCAGTCATTTTCAGAATCTAGCTCATTTATCCACAATTGAATTCCCTTCAAATTCTTGATTTATTACATTTCTCTTTATATTAAGAATATTCTCATGATTTTTTGTTTTTTCCCCATTTCTCCCAGACCATCTTTTTTCAGAAATCTTACCTGCAGGTTGTTTAATTCTGAGTGAGTTTGTGAAATGCTTGCTAATTCCCCCACGATACACCAGTCATAGTTCTGGGTCTTCGGATTCAGGATTGTCAGGCAATCCATACAAACCACAAGAACTGTGTTCTTTTAAAAAGGTTATCTGAAAACAATACCTCAGTGAAGCACATCTCACATACGTAAGTGCATACAATCTGCCATGTGTGGCATTGTTTTACCACCACATTATGTTTGCTGTCACATCTTTTCTCAAGGGAGACCGACGTAAAACAAGGAGGTAATGTAATATTGCTGTTGGAATGACAATCTCAGTTCAGATGTGGTAAATAACCAAGTCACAGGAGAACTGTGCCCAAAGGAATTGGAACATATCTTGAAGGATTTAAGAAAAAAATGTTACTTGTAAAGTTCATCCACCGGGAGTCATAATTGAGCTGTCCTTGCTCTGGTCTAAAGTCTCATCTTTTTTGGAGGATTTGACAGTAACGCTAGGTGACAAGGAAGTACAAACTGCTCGAGCAGCTGGAGGCTGGTCTGATCCACAGAAGCCGTGTATTAAATAATGTATGCAGCTTTGCACAGGAAGTGGGCTGCACACACACACACAAACACACAATTAACGTTTTATAATGGTGATTGTGTGGAAGGGTGATTAATACATACTAAAAGGTGAATGTGTGTGTGTGTGTGTGGGCGGGCAGGCAGACAGGCATGCAGGCTCTGAGTCCCCCCCCCCCCGCCGGAAATCTGTGCTCTGTGTGTAATTTCACACAACAGATGTGACAATACATGTACTGTGTCTTCCCGCTTGAGATGATGTCTGTTACATATCTTGAAAAATTACGTGGTTCAGCCAAGAATGTTTCACTTTTCCCCCCTGAGCCATGCTGTGATTATCTTTGCGTGAAAAGTTAGCTGTTTCTCCATAAACCAGTGATTTTGACAGTGTGGCTCAGGTAGTTTCATGGATTGGAGCAGCTTTCTTTGCTGTTACATATCTGATGAGCCGTGAGCTTGAAGAGGGGTAACAGGGCTTTCAGTGGAAAGGTGGGAAGACCATTCTGTTAGTATGGACAGTTAAGATTGTTGCTTGTCTGTTGTACACTACAATTATTGGATGCTGTAACTCGCTACTTCCAGGTCCAATATCTCTGTTGTCACTCTGGTATGTGGAATCAGGGCATGTGTAGAATGCATCTCTGGGAGGTTATAAAAGCAGAGTCTCTGTACCGGTCCTTTTTTAAATGGAAACTTCCAGTACAACTTCATTCTCACTTTGTTATTCTTGTCAGAGGAGGGAAGAGTGTCCTGCTTCTTAATTTGTGACTCATGAATTCCCCGGCCACACAGGCACAGAGGAAATGGCAGACGTTTTGATTTGCAGAGCCGGCTATGTCTGTAATCTCCATCCCTGTTACAATCCCATATCGTTCAGCCGGAACCCTGGAAGGTGGATCTTCTCAAACCCACGATTGCCGAAGTTCAGACTCTCTCCTCTCTCAATGCAGTCTGCTCTCCTGCCTTGAATGACAAAGCATCCCATTTATACGTGCAATGAATACAGAAGATTTTTTTTTGTTTTGTTTTACCAGATAATTAATATTAATTGTCAGTAAAATTATATGCTTAGTCAAGTAGACATGTAGCTAATATTTAACAAATACCATTGAAATCAGCCACAGTTGGTGTAAACATTAGTAATACATAAAAGAAAATAATATGTTGTAATACTTTGTCAGCGCCATAAATTAACCCTTTCAGGGAATTTAAAAAAAAAATAAATAACTTATGTACTTAAGATGTTTTAGACATTGTTAGTCACAGATTCATTAAACATTGACAGAACATAACTGTTCTCCTTTCCACTGATGCAGTAAACTCTAATTGAGATATATAAGGTTTTATGACGGCAACATACTGGGAGTTCTCTTCTGGCTGTAGCATGGTTCCTCTTGCAGCACCACCTAAGGCTAGCTGGGGTGTCTTGTAGCCGTTACCTGGCTAGCCCCGAGCCCACTCCTCCTCCCTCTGCCTCTGCCTCTGTGGATTTGTCTCCACGCTAAGCCCGCTGATCAGCAGACAGGAGGATTTAATCAGCCGGCTCGACGCTCATCATCATCGCCGCGGCGACCTTGAGGCGGACGCGCGGAGTGGCGCTTTTGTTCTCCCCTGTCAGCGTTCCATTCAGCCCCTTCTCTCCTCACGGGAGGCGCCGAGCTTTGCTTCAGCTGGGGAGTGCCTAAAGTGCCTCTACCTTTGTAGTCCTCCGAGCACCCCCCCACCCCCCCCCCCAAACCCCCACCCCCCCCCTTGACATTACTGTTTGAATGCCGATGCACCCCTTGACCCGTGTTAGGACGGCCCGTGCAGTGCTTTTTTAAGAGGAAGTGGTCAAGGTGACAGAGAATGGAGATTTTCACGTTTGGGGAGCGCTGCGCAGCCGGGCTGTTGGGTTGGCATGGAGCCGTCGGGCCTCGTCTACGCTGAGTCCGCTGATCGATAGGTCCTTTCAGCCAGATTCATCTCCTCGTACGTTCGTGTCTCAGTGTTGTTAAACAATGTTCTAAAATTTCAGGCGGCTTATTTGTTTTGCTAGCTCTTCCCAATCAATTAGGCTCTGTTCCTAACAGTAGGAAAAGGATGCTGATATTAAATGTACACTGTGCATTTTTATACTAACTTTTTGTGTGATTTGTGATTTATATAGCCTATTTAGAGTTGCTGTCTTTGAAAGACAGTGAACATAGGGGAGTCTTGACACAAAGGTGTAAAGCAATAACATCAAGAGGTGAGCAACCCGTGTATCACCTGCTTATTATAGGACAGCACTAGGCTTGACAATGAAATGGTTTGATTATGCACTCCATACAATCTGTAATGGTGGTTACACAGTTTACAGCAGCCACCGTGGTTCAATCCTGGTATCGATATTGTTAATCTTGGTTGTTCACAGTCTACCTGTTTTCAGTGTTTATTGCACATTATCTGTCTAGCCTAGTGGTAGTGCGCTAAAATAAACAGTCGTTTCATGGATTGCTACCCTTAAAAGATAACGCATCTTTGAATTTGTGTTTCCTGAAATGTGATTTAAATTTCTCAGAAGGAATTGTCCTCAGCTTTTGATAACGTGTAAATTTAAGGAATGTTCACAAATTCTCAACTGACAGTGCAGCTGTCTTGCATGTTGAGGATTCGTGGTCGTAAATGTCGTTAAGTTAGTCACACTCCACAGGCAGTGTCTGTGTGTGTGTGTGTGCGTGTCTGTGTGCATGAGGTATACCACTAAAAAAATTTTTATGGTTAGCTGGAAACATGTTGTGCATCAGCGAGGCAGTTCCTGTGAATTACATCATTTCAAAAAAATCTGATTGGTGATCATTTGAGCGTGAGGAATGTGTTGGGTAACGTGTTGGCGTAATTACCGGTCCGTGCCCACGGACGAGCCACCGCGCCGGTAAAGCGGGGGAAGCCGTGGTGAATGAAACCCGTGTCGCCGGGAAGAGATTAATCGTCGCAGATTGGGCCTTTTGTCCCGTAATTAAAAACGCGTCGGCCGGGGCCACGGCTTCCCGATCTCCCCGTCTCATCGAAAACACCCTGACAAGGCTGCTGAATAGCATTAGGCTAGCTTTTTTTTTACCATTACCATTTTAGATAAACCTCTGGGACGAGAGGAGTCTGCGGCACCAAATCCAAATCCTGTCCGTATCTGCACGCTGCTGCCGTGGAAACCGTTCGTGCTGCGGCCAGAACGTAAACGTCTGCAGCAACTTAGTAGCCAGAGAAGCGGCTGTGCTAGTACCTCATTTGCTTATATATATATATATATATATATATATATATATATATATATATAAAACTTTCAATGAATACATGCAATTTCAGCCAATTGTGGTTTGAGATGATCAAAAGAGCTGGCTCCTTTGATCACATGTCTCAGTCCCTCTGATTCATGTTTGATTCTCTCATTTGTCCTGCTGGCAGGATTGTGAGGGAACTCATTGTAATCAAAAGGGGTGTGGTTATTATTATTTTTTTTATTTTATGCCTCTCCCTTGGTCAAAATTTAATAGCTTTATAGTTGCCCAAAAAGTCCATTTTTTAAACCTAGAAAGAAGCATTTATCATTTCCTGTCTTTAATGAACCACTTAGGAATTTGCAAAAAAAAATGTATTGCCCCATTTTTTCAGCACATTCATCTTTTTTTTCTTTTCTGCTTCATCCATCCATCCATCCATCAACATAAATTTCAGTATGGTAGTGTTTACCCAAATTCTCCCCTTTCAGAGGTTCCAGTTAAATTAGCTACTTCCATTTCCTCAAGTACTCGTTCAGATTTTTTCAGATTAAGTCCCCACTGCGATGCACTGACGTCTTTCAGGGCCTTGCTCCTGTCTGTGAAGGTGAGCCTCTGCAGTCCCTCGTAAAAGGCTTCGCATTTCTTGCGCCTTCCCGCCTCCTGTGCTCCTGCCCGTGCGCTCGTGTCTCCGGGCCTTCCTCCATCAGCGGCTCGCCGTCACTCGGAGCGGCAGACGTCCCCCACCTCGCCACCGCACGTCTCGGGGTGGGGGGTGGGGGGCGGGAGACGCCCGAGGTCCTGACTCCCAACAGGCTGCGTTCCAGGTCCACGCTTCGCTGCACATCCCACAGGCCCCGGGTAGAGTGAGCGAGCGAGCCCCTAATGGTCCTGAAGAACAGGCACAGCTACGCCCGGAGCTCAAACCGGAAAATATTAGGGAAGTGGGGCAAAGCGCGATTCTACAGTTCAGTGCATGAGGGTGTGACTCACCAGTGCAGGTTTGACACAAATGTTTGAATATTACAAATAGAAATATTTTTTATTCATATATTTCTTTTTTTTTTTTTTTTTTTGCAAGGGTTGATGCTAGTATGACGGATGCTGTCATTAAAGTGTCCTCACGCAGTGTGGTTTTCTAGCAATACTGTCAGTCCTCACTCAGGTTTATTTTGAAGAGTCGTGTTGTTCACAGCACAATAATGCAGTCAAAGGCATACAGGCCTCTTTCCCCTGAGACCAGAGGGGTATGACACGAAGCAGGGTTAGGGTTACCGAGTTAGATGGATAGCTGCGCTGAGTAAAACCCGGAGCAGCCCTTTTTTACTTCAGTCCATGTTCCAGATTTGGGAGGGTTCCGGGTTTTACTCGGTGCAGTTATCCTGCTACCTTGGTAATCCTGCTTTGTGAAACAGGGCCCTGGGTGCTACTCACACACACTGTGGACAGTCTGCACGTTTCAGCAAAGCGCTTCGGTCTTTGGAGCCATGGCGGATACGGACAGGGATGTAGTAGCGCTGAGCTGCCCCCCCCTCCCCCCTCGGAGCCCCCGCCCTGGAGAAAGCACAGCGAGTGCGGAGGCATTCCCAGCGATGCCGTAAGAGACAGACGCAGATGCAGGGCTTCGGTCACAGTCGGACTGCTCCAGCTGTCCGCGCAGCAAGACAGGCGGAACGCCGGCTGTGGCTTATGGGTAATGTCTTCATTACAGCCCCTCCCCTCCGGACCGGCCTGGAGGTGGTCTGGGGCAGTGCCGCTTTTTTTTGGGGGGGGGGGGGCCATCTGTGTGGGGGCGACTCGTAGACCAGTCTCACGCGTATTGAGTGACTGACGCCAGGAAGGATACAGGGATTGAGGATACTTAAACCCATAATTCAGATTCTGGGACAGCGGCGATAAGACAGAGCACCACTGATTACTGCGTGTGACATGAGCCACGATTTGTGTGCAGACCCTGAATTGAACAACGCACACACACGCCATATTTTTTTTAATATTGATGTTTGCGTTTTTCTTCCGCAAATAATTATTATTTCAGTCACGTTTCTGTCTGTTCGCATTTTCAAGGCATTTTCTTATAGTTAGGCCAGATCTGTCAAATGTTGTCGCATATTTAAAGTGCTCAGAACGTGACCGGCGACGGCGTTCCTCTCGCGGTTTCGGTTTGTGCTCGACCGCAAACGGCCGCGGTCGCCCGTCCGCTGCGTCGGCATTTCGCGCCTCCCCTCCCGGCGGAACGGTAGCGCCCGGTTCCCAACGCCCGCTCCAGGGATCATATTCAGCAGATTAACACCCCGCCTCACCAGCGGGGGGGTTTTATGAAGGTGTCCGGTCAGTGCTGTAAATGATTCTTAATGAGACACGGACATTGACATTCAACATTCGGAGAGGGCCCCAAAGGCTTCCCCCCCCCCTCATAGGCTGCTTAGGTTTCCCTGTGTGGTGGGGCATCCTCACCCCTGCCTCACCCCAATGTGTGTCCCTTGACTAAAGATTGATAGCCTTTGAAGTCATTGGTTTTATTACATAACTAATTAAATGTGTTTATCTTCTTGGAGGCTGAACTTGTATTATACAAGTATAGGTGGAAAAAAGTTCAGCAATTCGTTGGCAGGAGCACAAGAAACGCATGAGAAAATGGAGTAGTTTGTAGGGGGAATAATACTTAAATGAATCATACTTTTCTCAGAGATAGATCAGCACCCAGCTGAAAGTTGCAGCAGAAAGTTACAGTTTTCTCATGAGAGTTTGGATACAAAATATTTCAATATTAATTTCTGTGCTCGTTAGACTAAACGTGTGAGGACTCTAGTTGTTCACACTCACACATTATCAGCTCTTATTTTTGGTAGCACAAGCATTCATTACGACTGAGCTGGCTGCAAGGATCTTTTTCTTGTTAGTAAAACCTTTGGATGAATGTCGAAGTGGGGTGATTGATTAGCCTCTGCTTCTGAGCTCACCTTGGTTCAGGCGAAGCTCCTTGCCCCCCCCCCCCCCCCCCCCCCCCCCCCAATTATTCTTCTGCCCACTGACCCACTCCTTACGCCTAGCAGCCATGTTCCATCTGTTAGGAAATGCATGGCACATTCATTGAGCAGACACAAAGGCACTATCCAGACGAGCTCTCAAATGCAATTCGCAGTGCCGTTAGAGGGTACCTTTAGACGGCTTTTTACTCCCGAAGGTGACTATCCGGCTTTTGTTCTCACGGTGTCATGTTAAATGAATGGGGATGATGAATTAAAATTACAGCGCCTAGCCTCTCCGCCATTGTCTCTCAGGCGCTGTGAAGCGAGAACGAGTCTGTAATTTAATTGACAAGCTCTGGCTCGGCTCTTCTTTTTTTCATTTAGCTTTGTTCCGACTTATCCTCCATGTCCCGCGGACGTACGCGGATCTGGGCGAAGCTGAGCCCCGGCAGACCTTAGAGAAGAAGACCACGGCAAAGCGGCAGCCTTTGCCTGATTTCTAGCCGGAAGCCGTCGTGGGAATTTGTCATGGGAATTCTCCCGCCGTTCGGGTCGATAGTGGGGAAATTATGATGGGAACGCGAGATGCAAGAGGCCGTTCATCACAAAGGCTTTTTTTTTAATACTACAAATTATGAGGCAATATAGATGATGTGAATGTTTGTCTCCGATCATGTTCTTTATGGATTTATTTTGCACGGGGGCTGGTGCAGGCTATACTGCCTGCCTGCATTATTGTTCACTGACTGCATTATTTTTATGGTTGTGCGGAAGACATTACCTCATTTCGAAAGTCTAAATGAAATAATCAGTGGCACATTGCTAGTGGGGGTTTGCCGGGAATACAGCCTTGTATACGTACATTTTTTTTATTTTTTGCATAATAGCTATTTGTAATTTATTCTGCAGATTACATTTCACACATTAGCTACGGACACAGTTGTATATATCTATAGCAGTTCAGTGTAATTACAGAACAGCAGTGTGTAGCCGTGCACAACGCACACTTAAAAATGCTCTGGGCACGAGCTGCTACCTGGCTACTCATTTTGCTGCGAAAGCCAGATTTCCAGGTGTAGCCTAGCCCATAATGTGACGTCAGGATGCTCACACGGCGGAGTGGGCGTTTCACACCACAATGTTTATTTTTGTTTGTTATTTTCTCGTTTTTTTTTGTGTCTGCATTGATAAAGAGGCTGGCATACAGCAGAGTCACTGCAGGCCTTCTAGAGAAGTGTGAGATGTGTGGTCTGTTCAGTGTGTGGCGTTGTCCCTGTTCCCCCTGTAGTCTCCCCCCCTGTTGTCCCTGTCCCCCCCCCCCAGGTTCGTCTCGCGCGTTGCCATGTAGCCCTTCAGCGGACCTGCATAACGACTCCCGGCCCCCAGGGGGCCCCGGCGACGCGGCGGCTGTCAGCCGGGCGGCTGCGGCGGTCATCGGGGAGCGTGAGCGAAAGGCAGGGCGGGCGGGGCTGGGGAAAGGGGCGGAGGGCTCCCTGCTACGGTGTCAAATGAGTGAGACGCAGAGGGAGGCAGGGATTTATGGGATCTCTGATTCTCGCTGAGACGCAGGTCACCCTCGTAATGAGTCTGCTCAGTGCCCTCGTTATCAGCCAGCTATGCTTCTACGGTGACAAAGCCTACCGGCCCGAGCTTTCCTTCAGGCCATATTTCTGACTTCCTGTACGCGTCCAGAATTATTCATTAGACACCAGCTGAACCCCCAGCAGCTCCAGACAGCCGTGGCACCGTAGCGCTGTACAGAATGTGTTATTCTTCTGAATCACGCCCAGATCTTCACGCGGGGAGCCATTAAGGAGGCTCTGCAGCTATAGGTGAGCGTGTCCTGGCGTGCTCTGCAGCGGGAGGAAACTAGGCCATGGCACAGTGTGGGAAGGCTTTCTCCCTCTCTCTCCATCCCAGTCCGCCGTCTGCTAATTTCGTAAGAATGCGGTTTTTCCCCCACTTAAAAACGGCACGGAACCTCTGGCTCTTCTGTATCTATGTGCCTGACACGATCAGGCTTACCTTTTCGTTAAAGTTCAGGGCTGGGGTGAGAAAGCTGGTAAAATCCCGAATGGTGGCACACTGGAGCTCGTTGGATCTTTCCATCGGTTTTTATTAAAAGGGTTTTTTTTAATCAAAAGGTTCTCCCCCGTGTCACTGTGTGTTCAGTATTTTTTTAAAAATCTGGCTGGGTTGGCTTGCCTCGCATCGCAGATAAAGGGAGATATAATAAAAGTGGAGCAGAACATTACCTCGTCACTGAGCTTTGAGTCATTATTTCGCTCGAGGCCCTACGGCTTCCATGCCTGTTCTTTTTCAGGGTGGCTGTTCAAACAAACCACATAAACACACACGCCAGATCTTTCTTGCGTTCGTTTTTATGTTCATGGTTTGTTTTTCTGCTTTCTTTACAACCTGTGCTTTGTTACTGCCTGTACTTCATACCCAAGATAAAAACGTAACGAGGCCATGTTTGCGCATTGCACATTTAATTAAAATGAGGATTTCACGCGCATTACATTAAGCTTCGCAAAAACCAGAATACCTTCAGACATGTCATCAGGGATGTTTAATGCTAAAAATGTCACAATTCCAGAGACTCCAGAATTGTTGCTGTTGCTCTTTTGATACAGAGATATACTTTGGTTGATACTAGTTGTACTTCAGCTCATTGTAGGTATAAATAGGCCCTCTCTGTTTGTGATCTCTGGGGTGTGGGGTGTGGGGGGGGGGATCTGTAACCGTGCGTCTGCTCTGTTGAGTGACAGCTGAGGTGTGTCTGACTCCGCGCTCGACACTGCTGAGGGGCTCAGAGGTGCTTCTCACAGACGCCTGCTTGCATTTTGCAGTACCTGCCGCAGACGCAGCACTTGCGCGCACGCTTTTATCTACGCTGGCTTTTTTTTTTGTTGATTCAGGTTCATCTGTTGTCTCCCCTCAACACTTAAAGCCACTGAAGCATGAAACTTTCAAAAACAAGTCAGCTGCTGGGGAAATCAAAGGCTTCAGCGGACTCTACTGCAGGTCTCACGGTCTGAGTTTCAGCTGAAGCGCTTTGTTTCTCCTGCTCCACTGCCCCGGTGCCCTTAGTTCCCTGATCAAAGATGGAGCCCTCGCCAGCTTGGCGCGCTTCAGATTGCCGTTGACACTGATGTCAGAAGGGCTGATGTCGATAGCAGCTCCACGGATGGCCGACTAAGGGATGATTGCAGCAGAATAGCATGAGGGATCTTTTTTTTCCCCCCCAAAAGGCGGTGGTAGCCTTTGCTTCGGTGCTAGGTGTAATAGCCTGCTGATTTGACAGTAGCGCCTTTCGTATGAATTCACAGACGAATATGCAGCTTCATCTCTCTAGCATTCTCAAAAGAATGCCAAGGAGTTTTGGATTGCTGTTTCACGGACATCGTTTTCTTTATTCAGCCATATTAGAAAGAACATTCAGCCGGCAGATCTCCTCTCCTGAAGGAGCAAATGAAAGGGGTATTATCCGCCTTTCATTAGAAAACACATTGGAGTCTTTCTGAAGCAAACTCTTGAAGCCGTCCACCACTTAGCACAAGGGGTCAAATTTTACAAGTTCAAATATTCAGATGCCTCATGCACCAGTAATGCTCTCCACTTGCAGGCTGTGGATGTGTGATCATGGAGAGAGAGAGTGAGAGCGTGGAACGGAAGGAGACGGAGGAAGAAGTCGATCCGATCCATTCGTTCCCCTCCTGTCTCCCAAGAGCCCCGGCACCGCCGCGACCCCTCCGCGACCTGTCGGCTGTGTCTGAGAGGTCGGGAGCCGGACGGCCCGCGGCAGGCAGCGGGCGTGTTTACCGCGCGGTAATTGCCTCTTTAGCTTTCCCCGCGCGTCGCGCGGTCTAGAGGTGCCACTTTAATGAGCGCCTTAAGCGCGGCCGCCGCCGTTTAGGAGGAGGCCGCGGCCGTTTGATTCGGCCCGGCTCGTCGACCTCCCGCCGCCGCCTGACATCGGCTGGCTTCCCCGAGGAAAGGCCTGAACACGACTGCCCGTATAGCGAAGGGAGGGAAAAGATGGAGGGCTCTGCCTGGTCTTTCAACGCGCACGCTAACCAGGCGCGCTTTCTCCCTCGTCTCAATAGGGGCTGGGTCGGGCTTGCGGTAGCCCGTGTGTTCCCCATGAGAATGGCCATTTTGGCTCTGTTATACTAACGGGTTATTCAGCCAGTGGCCTGGAGGCCACATGCAGCCCTCCGTAGAGGTACTCTTGGCCTTTTAATCATTCAGAAGGAAAAAATATATATTATTCAGGTGCTTCACAAATTGGGACTGTGTCCAGGTCTGAATGTTGCTTGCGTGGCCACTAGTTGCTGAATAGCATGCATTAAGAAGGCATGTCCTTTGTCTTCACACACACATAGGCTAATGCTTTTCATTCATACGTTGTTTTATAAATAGCAGGCCCACGTGGACAACGCTTGGCCGGAATACATCATTTTCTGTGAAGAATCTTGCCCCCAGGAAGGGTAGAACCCTGTTGTAGAGCACGGTGACAGGCACAATGGATGATAAATATTGCATGGCCAGAAATGAGCTAGAATTCACTCACTCAGTGGATTCGTCAGGTGCGGCATCGGCTCAGAAAAAACTTTGCTCGCACAGGATGTCTTCGTCTTCGCTGGTCAAGTCGGCTTCACCTCCCTGAAGCGATTCATCACTAATTTCAATTTTCTGACAGGTAATGGAGATTTTCATCGCCCCTGGTAACCTCAACAGCGGTCCCAGAACCCCCGGCAGCATTTATAAAAATAAAAAAGTGATGTATTGAGGACAGGATTTCAGGCCTTTTCTCTTGGTCATTTGTGCCTAGACAGTATTCCTTTGTTTGTCAGTGCACCTCAACGTCTCTGTTCACTTTACTGATCTCATAAAGAGAAACCTGTTAAAGTGTATTAACGTAGGACAGGTACACCCAAGAAATAAGTAGAAGAAAAAGAAAAACACTGGAAGCAAAGAAATTTCCAAAGAAAATGCTATAAATCTGCCCCCGGTACGCTAGAATCAGTGAGTGGTTGTGCATATGTCCTCCTGACCATTTTGGGAGTTGAATGAAGGGACAGGATGTGCAGTTTTGCTGGAGGCGGTGCCCCCCCCCCCCCCCCCGGGTCCTGATTTAGCTTCGGCGGGATGGGCAAGGCTCCAGATCGTGGCGGCTCCCCGGGACCGCACGGCCGCGAGCTTGTTAGCACCGCCAGGATTGGCCGACTCGCACAACCCCGTGTTCCTCCGTCCCCCTCCACCCTCCTGCTCCTGGCTGCCGTCTGCGGTTCCTCCAAATGGCCGCTTTGGCATTTGAGCAGCCTTTTACACCGCGTTTCATTCGCTGTATGCGGATTTGTCGGTTGCGAAGAGAAACTGGGATGAGGTTTCATCCACCTACTGTGTGGAGATTTCAGAGGTGGAGGTAGATGTTGTCTTTAGCTTGGACAAAGGCAAGCTAAAAGGAATTTTTATGTTTCCTTCCCATATGCATTTAATTGCTAAATATCTTTGGATAAATATGAAAAAAATATTGCTTGATATTTTGGCCATGTGCTTTAACATACTGCTGTTCATACAAAGCTTCACAGATTGTGCAGTCTGAAGTCCTAAACTGAACCCGAAACAAATGCTCTGTAATATTGTTATGGGGACGTGTGTGAGAGATCACTATAAATTCTCTGTTATTTTTAAGCCACCAAGCCCCTAATGAGGGGAAGAGAAAGTCAGTTTATTTGAAATTGACTGTATTTTTTCCAATCATTTCTTTTGCTAAAACCAGCAGGGTTCCATTTCCTCCAAAGCCCGTTCTGCCTGGGATGAGTGAATGAGTGGCTCAGCCTGGCACCGTATGCAAGTGTGGTTCACTCCGCCCTCTGTTTGCCTCCAGCCCTCTGTTTGCCCCTCCCTTCCGTTTGCTCCACCCCATGTTTGCTCCACCCCTCTGCTTGCCACACCCCTCTGTTTTCTCCACCCCTTTGTCTGCCCCACCCCTCTGTTTTCTCCACCCCTTTGTTTGCTCCACCCCTTTGTTTGCTCCACCCCTCAGTCTGCCCCACCCCTCTGTTTGCTCCACCCCATTGTAGGTTCCGCCCCTCTGTTTGCCCCGCCCCTCTGTTTGCTTTGTCCTCTGTTCGCTCTCCTTCTCTCCTGTGAGAGCTCTGCTTTTGTCCTCTTTCGAGTGAGGGGGCTCCGGGACGCGTCAGTATGGGACGTCCTGATTAAAAATGAGCGCGAGGGTCAGCTTTTGACCCAAGTCTCTTCCCTGTCCTTCCCTGCGGAGCCCGGTTTCTAGGTTTCAGGTGTAAGTTGGAGAAACGTTAACGCTGCAGGGGTAGGCGATGGGGCAACTCACTGGAAACAGATCAGTGCATTGGCACTTTGATCTTGTAGAGTGTGGGGCTGTGGCAGAATTTGATTTGTGTTTTTAATCAGCTAAATGATTCCCCTTGTCCAAGTAAAGATGGGACCTGTGCGTTACCTGCCGCACAAATGATTTCATCCTGACATATTACTTTGGTGTTCGCTGCTTTGATCTGGCTGTCATGTTGGAACGGGTAGGGGCTCAATTCGATCGCAGGAGCTCTCTGGACGTGCTCCCTGTGCCCCTCTGGACCTTCAGACAGACCATGCACTTTTCATTGGCTTTTCTCTGCAAACAGGCTTTGATGATGCGGCTAAGCCAGTAACTCCGCTGTACGGCTAGTCTCTGACAAGCATGTCCAAAGCTGAGGCTCATGATGAATTTAATGTGCACCAAGGACCGTTGTCTGAAAGAACACCAAAAAAAGATACGTTATTATATTTTATGACATTTATTTATTCCATCGCAAACTTGTAATGAGAGCCTGGAGTTGATTTAAGTTTTATGGAAAAGCCTTTGAACTTTGTTCTGAAGCCACTCCCCGAATGCCCTGAAGTCGTGTCCGGCTTTCATTGTTGTAACGCACAGCCCGAGTCTTCTTTAAGAGACCGTACTCTTCTGGAGTCCACGTTCAGAGGCCTCTCTCTTAAGACTCAGAAATAAAGAACGCAGCACTGAGCGTTCTCTCTGACTGGAATTAGATTGTGTCCGCCCTGATGCATGGGCTGCCGTGTGCTGGGTACCGCGTTTGCATTCCCGCTTGTTGTTCGTTAGGCTTTAATCACATTACCAGAAAACAGAGGCCACTTTACATGAAGTGACTAATTGGCTGACTTCATATTTCATTCCAAGTGGATGACTGGATCGGGGGGGTGGGGGCAAGCGGGCGGGCGGGCGAGGGGGGGGGGACGCCAAGTGCCTGCCGCGGCCAAGGAGCTCCCCGCAGCGCAATCTCCATTTAATCATGGGGCAGTCGAGCGGCCTGTCGCTAGCGTCGTCCCCGCTAGACCGCCGGGCTCGCCAGGCACCGGCGCACCGGACCCCCGCCGCGACCCTCCCGCCCGTCCGCGAGCACGCCGTCATCGCCACGATGAGCCCGCACGCTTCCAATTAAAAATCGGCAAACCTTATTAGTGACAGTCGATCTGCCCCCCGCTCCCTCCGCGGCTGTCTTAGGGGATACCAGGGTGCCCAGAGCTTTGCCCATAAATCACCGCTGTCATTTCTGGGTAATATTATGTCTCGCACTTCACTGTCATGCCCGGCGTGCTTTAATATAGCAGCGGGGTTGAAGGCTGGAGCATTATGGGAAAAGTGGGCGAAGCGGTGGCCGCATTGTCCAGCAATGGCCACACAAGGCTCTGTAAGTCTTTTGTGTAAAGTTTTTTTTTCTTCTTCTTCCTTTTTATAATTCAAAGGCTTCCTTTGAAGCCTTAAATGCCTATTCACATTTGAGTGCTGGGGAAAAAGGCTTCTTTCTGCCACGGACTGAACATATGGCCTTGTTTTTTTTCTATAATATGACAATAAGCAGGGCTCTCGTGTCTCCATCTGTTAATGAGATGGCTCTGTGTGCAGGCTTGGCCTCTGCGTCTGAACACTGCTCCTTGAAGTTCAGGCTCTGTCATTAGTCATTTGTGACCCAGGACTCCACAGCTGAGCACATTTTGCATTCTTTTAGATTCGGAAAAAAACCATTAAAGACTGCACATAATTAAAGTGTTTCAACAATGTTTTTTACGGATATTTTCTTCTCAGCCTAATTATGGTATAATTACAATTAATGGTTGTATTTAACATTTTTCCACGTGCTTAACTGTATGGCTATGCACACACATGATTTTATATTTCTATAAAGTCTATAATTTCACATTTCTAATGAAGTGTATGGTTATGACCTCTAATTCATATACAATATTTAAACTCACTAGTTGTAAATGTGAGTGTAACAGTTCCTTCTAATTCTAACACTCAGGATGGAATCCACAAAAGGATTGTGATACTTCTATACCCCTTAAACCGTTGCAGGTTTATAGAAATAAAAAATGTAAAAAATATATGTATGATTCACAGTGGGTGGAAAGTGCCTGCAATGCACTACCAGGAAAATAGCAACACAGCACACACAGTCTGGGTCGTGCATATTTAAATTGTGTTGCTATATAAATTTCAGTGCCAGAGTGACTCATTTTTATGCAGATGGCATATAAAAATGAACTTTAAAACTAATAAGTAATGTTACTGAAGCACTTGCACTTGCTCAATATCAAAAGTAGGTGTGATCAGAGTCACTTTATTTGTGCTCCAGTAGTTTACTTGACATCAAGACCTGATTTTGAGTTGACTTTTCCTTATGTGCATACAGTGAGGTCCATATAGCAATGGTTTTGTTAAGATTGATGTGGAAGAACTTGACTAGCCTGCACAGAGCCCTGACTTCAACCCCATCCAACACCATTAGGATCAATTGGAGAGCCAACTACAAGCCAGGCCTAATTGCCCAATCAGTGCCCAACCTCACTAATGCTCTTCTGGCTGAATGGAAGCAAATCCCTGCAGCAATGCTCCAACATCTAGTATAAAGTCAGAAGAATGGAGATGGTTATAGCAGCAATGGGTGGACCAAGTCCATATTAATGCCCATAATTTTGGATGAGATGTTGGATGTCAGGTGTCCACATACCTTTGGCCATGTACTGTAGCTTAGTAGTCACCTAGCCCAGCTCAGAGCATATTAATGGGGAGGGCCGTGCGCCTAGTTTCCAGAAACTCAACTCTTCGGTCTCTCGCTGGGATCTAACGCACAGCGCCAGTCGCTCTGCGTGCCGTTCATAACCAAACCGAGACTTCCGAGTGTGAAAACTAAGCGGCGTCTCGCTGCGTGAAGAGCTGCAGCTTAAAACAGGCGACGGCAGAGGCGCCAGGAGACGAGAAACGTCAGCGCGAGCGCCTTCGTACTCCTCTAATGAGAGAGATCTGTAACAGACAAATATTTGGAGCCGAGTGACACCCTCCCCCCATTAGCGCGCCCGGTTAGCGTATTCCCAGGCGTATAATACCAACGGCATTGCAGTTTGCTCTGCATTTGAAGCGGCTGATCGCATAATTCTTGAATATGACAGTTTTCCCACCGGGCCCAGAGAACACCTTGTGCTATTCATAAAGTAGGCCTCCACTATCAGGCTGGCATTGGATTTATGGTGCCATTAGTATTCGGAATGGAAAATCTGCAGGGGCAAAGCTGGGAGATCTGTGACAAAGCAAAGGATGGGGCACTTAAGGTGCAGAAGCACAACAGTGGTCATTATGTCTGAGAGCAGAGCACTGTTCAGATGTAACAACAGTATGAATTATGTCATACTCTGAGGGACTAATTGTGAAGGGGCGGCTGTGTTTGGGCTCTGCTTCAGATAAAAGAAACCGCGCTATGGTGTGGAATATCTGTCCAAACACTGCTCTTCATCCGTATATGAAGGTATCTGCGGTCACCGTGAATCCCTTCCAATCTGGCGTGATGAAAGACTGCGTTTGACCTTTCTGAAGAGGGGAGTCGAGGCGGAGGATCGATAAAACTCATCTCCCCCTGTGGGTGACGGGAGGCCGGTCGGGGTTGAGGGGGTGACGTTTGTGAGTTTGACAGGGACTCGCCCGGAAAGAGCGTCACGGCGTCTGGGCTGAAAGTACGAAGTGAATTTAGAGCGTAGAGATCCCTGTGCCAGAGCGGCGCTCGTGAATCAGCCCGTTTGCTGGGCAGCCCGGCGCTCAGGACCGGCCTTGGCGAGATGCCGCCTCGGCCCCAGCCATCACTGTCTGGCAGAGTTTGTTTGGCAGCGGTACGTCCGGAGGGCTTTGAGACCCTGAGGAGGTCGAGGAGCGCGAGACGGAGGGGTCGGTAATGAATCCCCGTGAGAGACTGGAGTTGACACGGGCAGCCCCTTAGTTTTTCGCTGCCGTTCCCTCGGTGAGACGATCGATGCCTCCGCCGGTCCCCGGTGGCGGTCTCCGCCCGTCTCCACAGCTCCGCGCCCCAGTGCTCAGCGGGAGCGCTGAGGTGTGAGCAGCGGACGGCACATTCGTCCCGCCGCAAAATGAGACGTTCGGAGAGACAGCCTCCCGGCTGAGGCCAAACGTTTCGAGAACGTCGGGGAACATTGTGGCAGGCTCCCGGCTGAGGCCAAACGTTTCGAGAACGTCGGGGAACATTGTGGCAGCCTCCCGGCTGAGGCCAAACGTTTCGAGAACGTCGGGGAACATTGTGGCAGCCTCCCGGCTGAGGCCAAACGTTTCGAGAACGTCGGGGAACATTGTGGCAGCCTCCCGGCTGAGGCCAAACGTTTCGAGAACGTCGGGGAACATTGTGGCAGCCTCCCGGCTGAGGCCAAACGTTTCGAGAACGTCGGAAAACATTGTGCTTAGTTTCCCCCTTTAGCCGTGCACATAACGATATGGCAAGAATGTGCCCTAAACAGACTTGGAATGTATTGTTTTTCTGTGTAAAAAGGATTCTGGCATCCTGAATGCGATCTTACTGGCAGATAGAACATTAATGGGACTTTACTGGGAAGAAATAGCATGAATGGCCATCTACAATTGAAATTTCTTTTTAAGTTTGAAAAAGAAAAAGAATGATGTTCTAAGATCATAGCCTGGATTGTTCCTTAAAAATAACATAAATAACATTCTGAAAATCAGGCAAATTTGCCTGATGGGAACATTTACTTTAGCTTTCTAGGAATGTTCTAGAAATCAAAAGATTGTTATCAGTAATGGAAAGGAGGATGAAGGAATAAGGGTTAGGCTACATCGTAAGAGTTACGATTTCGTGTCCTGGGGGGACATGGCTGTAGCAACCTTGAGAAAGGTGATTAAACTCTGAATGCTTTGGTGAATGTTGAGCTGAGCATCTGAGATAGTGTGGAAGCAGTTCAAGTGTCCCACGGTAATAAGCCGTTTCTCCTGATTGCTAATCTCCTATTGCTCAGCCTGATTTTCTGCTGACACTTGGGCTTGCTCCAGGTCTGAGAGCGTTGCCCGGTAAAGGTGTTCGCTAGCAGATAGCCGGCGTGGATCGCGCGCGGACACACTGGAGGACCTGTCACTCAGCGGCGTGAAACAGCGATGGACCCCGGGTCCCCTTCGCGCTCCGCAAGGCTGTGATTATCTCCCATCAGGCCGCGGCAAACGCGACCCGCGTAATCTCGCCCCGGCGGTTCGCCGTTACCGCCATCAAAGGCCTAATCGCCTGGAAATGCGTCGGCGCCGGGCGAAGGAGCGGCTTGTTTCGCTAATTAAGGTGTGCTAATGCCGACGCGGCCTCCGGTTCGGACGCGTCCAACCCCCCCCCCCCCCCGCCCCCCGCCCCCCTGCCGCTCGTTCCGAGGGAGAGCGCGTTTACTCTCCCGGCTCGATCCGCTGCTCCGCATGCAAATGAGGCGAGATGGAATCCCCTCGGCAACCGCGGGGCGACGTCTGCGGACGGGCTTGAAGACGGTGAGGAGCGCGGCCCTCCTCCCGGGGGGAGAACAGTGGGGGCGTCGGAGCGCAGAGCGGCCGGAAGCCTCGCGCTACCCCGGGGGGGGGGGGGGGCCTCGCCGTCTCAGCCGTCTGGAGCAGTGCCCGGGCAGGGCCGCTTTACGCAAACGCAGCTCTCAAAGTCAGAGCATGAACGTGTCGGGTACCATAATTAAAACCAAGCTCCAAGGGTGTCTAGATTTGTCTTGTCAAGGCCACCATGTTGGAAAATGTATTTTTTTCCCCCCTCTCCGTGTATCATTTTCAAACACAATTAAATTTGTGCAAACTGGGAAAATATTGAATGATCCTATCGGTATATACATTAATAATATTGTGGTTGGAACCATGGTTAGAACCGTGGAACCATGGTTAGTGTGCCAGAGAAATGATCTAGGTAGATACACTTGGTAAGCGGATTGGTGTGGGTCTGTTCAGTAGGATGTATACTGCCTGCCCTTCAGACTGCCGGCCACACAGGCTACATGTTAAACAGGCACAGCGAGACCTGGGGTGGGCACGGGGGGGATGTAGCTCTGCTAGAGCCCCATTATCTTTACTACCAAAGGCAGCAGGCCACACCGAACGGCAGTAAAGCACTCTGAGACGGGCGTGACAGAGCGCTGCTACAGAAGCTTATTAAGCTGTGATCAATATTTAAAGATGGTCATTTCACGCGCCGGCGGGCATCGGTGGCGGAAGAGGAGCCAGTCACTTAAAGCACTGGTTTCTGGGTAATTACAGCCGCCGCGCACGGGCTCGGGCCTCGCCTGCAGCCGAAACGCGAGAAAGCGCTTCTCCTCCCTCTCTTTTCTTGTCGTTTCACTTCCCCCGCATTCTCCATTAGAGCGTCCGCTCGCCCTGAGGGTGACAGGCTTGCTGTTCAGAGGACAACTGGAGTAGGACTGTGAGCAAATACAAACCATACGAACCCAGGGAAAGGGTTTCTGTTGTCCATTTATAATATGCTTTTTAAGAGCCCAATAGCTTAGCATCTTTGTGCTTGGCATGTTCAGCGTTGAATTCAATATTATTTTGTTATGTGATTCTCATTGATCTAGTGCAAGGTAACCAGTCATTGCAGCTTGACAGGGTCTTAAAGGACTGGCCATATTTCCCTGTAACCCTCATCCTTTTGAATGAGTGTTTGCTTCGACCGATCTTCAGCGAGACTGTTGGGTGCATCATGCCCTTGGCTAGTGGAAAGAAGCTCAGGAAGAAGAAGCCACTACGATGTCGTCTTGTCGTTTATTTGGGGAGCTCAATGGTGTTTGTCAGCCAGGAGAAATGCATCATCTCGGAGTTTCCTGTCGGAACAGAATCTCGCCAACTGGCAACATGAAATGGTTGGAAACTGTAAGAAAAAGCTCTAATGCCAACGTGTGCCACAGCCTATGGATGTGATAAGGTGATGTCAGAAACTAGTTGGATGGTATGCTTCTCACTGTGAGCTCGTTGGTCATGACAGCGCCACACTTGATAATCTGACTCGTCCCTTTGTTTGCTTTAGACAGCACTAATATAGCATCTCATTCACCACGTCCTCACAGGCCACGGAGTATTTGCACTGTCAATATGTGTTCTTCCTTTTCAGGAAACGGGCCTATCTGTGAAGCTCGATTCAGGCTTTTCTCTTTCTATGACCCTTTGCTTCAAGCAGAACTGTTTTATATTTATATGACAGTGGCCAATAATATTAATACGAATAATTGAAGCAATATATATTGGCCTAGACCTTTAAAACACATGCAAATGATGTCTAAAGGGGCCTCTTAGTCATGGATTTAGCTGAAGGAAATCAAGTAGGTCCAGTTTTATTTCTTTCTTTTGTTAATTACTTTTCCCTCACACCCGCATTAACGCTAAATGCACTAACGCGGAGTGTCTTGACAGATGCTCTTATCTGGAGTGACTTGCACAACTTCTATTCTTTTCATGCAGTCCATTTATACAGCTGGGCATTTGCTGAACCAATTCACATTAAGCACCTTGCTCAAGGGTGCAGCCGTGTGCACCTGTGAATTGAACCTATGACCTAGACGTTGAAAGCTCAGTTCTGTAACCATTATGGTGTACTGCCAACCCACAGGCACACGTGTAGGTTTGAGAGTGCACTGCCGGTTTGGGAATCAAACCCCATGCTTTCACTGGGGGAAACACCAGCATTTATCCTTTTCTTTAGGGAGTTCATTTTGATCGCAGAACTCCCAAAATGTGTTTCTGAAGAAATAATGTAGCATTTCTAAGTCAAAGGGAGTATTTTGGCTCTGGAAATGCTCAGCTCTTTTGCATTGATGACTTGATGTGACAGGATAATTTGCGATCAGTGATCTGTGAGTGTCTGAGCTAACCCCCTCAGCTTTATTTTTTTTAATTATTTTTTTGTTCTGCTCTGGAGGACTTTTATATGAGACATTGAGCTCATAAGTGCTTGAATGTGTTACAGACCCTTCCTGGAACACGGACCGGGTTGTTTGGCTTGGCAAAATTCATAAACGTAAATAAATACCGCTTTGAACTGTGAATACCTGTTTCCAAGCATAATATTGAACGGTTCTAAAGTGAGCTCTCTTCAAAGCTTGGTCGTGGAGAGAAATGGCGGTCGTAATCCGGTAGGAACGGTCCTGGTGCGCGGCGGCATGAATGATTAATGCTGTCAGGAATAATCACCTGCCGCTGGCATGGAATGCAGCAGGCATGATGACAGTTAGCAGTGCCTTCCCATCGCAGGTGTGGAAACCCCCTCCCTCCCGTCTCACAACGATGAGGCAGTCTGGTCCAATCAGCAGAGGCATGGCGTCTCTCCTGTGAGCATGAAGCGATTCTGATTGGCTGCAGCTCAAATGCATACCTCCTCACTTGAAGGGTCTAGGCCACAGAGCAGGATGCGATGGCCGTTTTACAACATGAGAACACAAGAGCGCATAATGGCCAGAACAGGCCATTCAGCCCATCTAGTCCCATTTAAAAAAAGGTATCTGCCAACTTCAAGGTGTCTTACAACATAATCCCAGGCACAAAACCCCCGAGGGAGAAGAATGAGGAGCAGAAGAGGCTGGGAGGAGTCTTTGTGTAAAGATGGCGTAGTCGCCAATTAAAGCTCCTGAAAGATTCATTTCCTCAGCTTGCCAGCGCTTCTGGCCTCTGATTGAACTCGCGGTGCGGAGGACAGGCCCTGAATGGGCCCCGTGATGGAGGGCCCGCTGTGGGAGGGCTTGGCTCCACCTTAAGCTCCCTGAGATTTATAAGTTGTTTGATTAAACTTGCTCTCCTGTGAACTCCCCTTTTTTTCTCCCCCCCCACCCCCGGGGGGGCCCAAAAGTGCTGCCGCTCCCCGGTTGTCATGGAAATGCTGGTATTGATGTCATGGATTTCCTTCCCGGCGAGCGCTGGTGGAACCTCCGCGTTCATTGTCCTACCGATTCGTTGTTCACTCCCGTTTGTTTCACTTCATACGATTGTGCGGAAGCGGTGTGTTGCCTTTTAAATATGGCTGCGACCAGAAATGTGTATTAACGTTTTATTTTTGCTGGGGAGAGGGAGAAGCAGGAGGGCTGGAAGCTCACGGACGGGTGAAAATTGGCGAGAGCTATATCAAAGCCAGCGTCTGAAAAAAAAAAAAAACGTATCAAAGAGAAAAGGAAACCTGCTGCTCGAAAGCAATCAAAAAAACATTGGCCTCTGAAATTATGTTTCAGCCTCATTATTTTTAATGTGAAATCCAATACATTTCCTGTTTGTTCGGCAGAGGCGAATCAATCCCCTTTGGTGTCTGGGAGGACGATGCGGCCACTGTGCTGCCTGCAAAATGGAGCTTTGGTTTGTGACAGAAGTCCTTTCAGACGGATGGCATTCAGCCTTTTTACAGGCCTGACTCCCCCGAGAAGGGAGCCTCTTTGTGTAATTATCCGAGCGCTGGTCCAGCTCCAGCGCGCTGGCCCCGCGTCTTTCTCGACGTTATTATTATTATTTTTTTTTTTTAACAACAGTGTCCACTTAATATGATCTGAGTGTTGCAAGATGGCTCTTGTTAAAAAAAAGAGGGACCTATCTTTCAGGAGATTATGTGACGGTTTTATTTGAGCGGTATTGTCCGCGTGCGCTTCAGAACGGCCCAGCGGTGTAATTGCTTCATGAATCCTGCCCCAAAGAGCGTTGGCGGAGAACCTCGCCACGGCAGCGATAAGCCTCTCTCTCTTTTTTATTTTATTTTACACGGTGCTGCTTCGCCGGTTTGTTTTGCAGCCCGCTCGCGGCGTTAGCATTTGGGTACGTGGTTTAGTAGCTCGTTGGTGAGTTGTCGGCGGCGTTGATTCACGCGAGGTGCGCGCTGGAAGGGCCGCTGGGCCAGGATGCTGGGAGGGTGCAGAACAAAAATAAATAAATAAATAAAAATCGGTGCCGGTCTTTCGCAGCTTCCGGTGTGTTTAGCGGACCTAGGAGCACAGGACTGTGTGAACAGTGCTGCAGTCCAGTGTTGTGTGCGGAGGTGTGCAAAGTGACATATGCATCGGTGTTTATCAGTTTGTGCCTACCTGAATTATAAGCGAGTGCAGTAAATATCCCTGTATATTATATACATTATAGCGTGTGTATCTGTTGTAAAGTGAAAACCAAGTAGGGAATATGGTAAACATTAAAAAAAATATCTTGTCATCTCAATAATAAAAAAGGCAACACCCCAATTTATTGCTTGAATGTTGAAATGAGAGCAAATGAAACCGGAACATTCTGCGGTGTTTACTCAGCGCTGCTGGCTGAGAGACTAAACGCCTGAGGTCTAAAAGCAAACAGTAGGGTTGGATGGTGTTACCTCAGAACAGGACAGACCACCAATCAGGAGAGCCGCCTCGTCGCTGGTGCTGCTGATTGGTGCGTTCTCTCAACACTGTCTTGTGCTCATCACCACCAGGCCATCTCTCAGAGGCTCAGGGGCCATCACAGTCCAAAATTACCCTCATTTTTATCTTTTAGCCGGAACATATCGAACCAGTGCTGGGCTTTTATCTTGCTAGCACACCTCCTGAGTGTTTGTGTTTCCCTGAAAGTCTACATCATCGAAATGATCTTCGATAATTGCGAACATCACGAGTTTTTCCACCGACGAAGGGAGAATTATCTCTATATTCTTGACAGTCTGGGGATTTTTTTTCTCTTCCAAATTCCATGTTCAGTTTCAAAGCCTCCCTTTGTGCCTCGTTAGTGGGGGGCAGAAGGAGTTCAGTGTGTGGCTTGGTTTGCATTCTAATTGGTAGTATTTATTGGCGGCCGTATTTTCGTTTGCTCACTGTAGCCGTTGAGGGGGAAGCGCCCAGCTGAGGCTTTTGTGTAATCCATCTTTCTGTGACAGCGCCGCTTCACTTCCAGCAGGTGCAGCCAATCAGGTGTGAAGGGCTCTGCTGGGCGCATCCCATTGGCTGGGAGCCGTTCTCTT
This sequence comes from Anguilla anguilla, assembly GCF_013347855.1. NCBI lineage: Eukaryota > Metazoa > Chordata > Actinopteri > Anguilliformes > Anguillidae > Anguilla > Anguilla anguilla. The sequence goes on along the minus strand of NC_049206.1, from coordinate 11,939,619 downwards.
GGGTTAGGGCCATTGGATCAATGCAGTGAAAGAAATGTGATTCGTTTAATAATGTTCACCCAAAAGAAACCTGATTTGCATTTTAAGGGAAACTGACATGTTCTTGTGTTAGTGTTTTTGTCCATTTTCCTTTTTCTCCCCCGTTTGCTATTTGACGTTCTCTCGAGCCAGCGTGTCGCTGTGCCACCTGCGCCCGCGTGCCAGGCGAAATAGAGCAGGTGCGCGCGCTGCTCCGCCGCGCTCGCCTGTGAGCCGCCGGCTATTTCACACCTCACCTGCCGCACAGGAGAGCGCCGGCGCCAATCACAGGAAGCCCGCGGGCCCCCCGGCACCTCGCGCAGCGGGAGCGAACGCGCGAGACCCCCGCCGGAAACCAGATTTCTGATTGTCTGGGAGAACGTAGCGCCTGCTGCTCTCCTGCTCGCGGCTGTCTCACCGAGACCCCCCCCCTCCTTTCCCTCCGCAGAGCTCGCCATCGCCCGGCACGAGGTGCGGGAGGTGGAGCAGCGCCACACCATGGACGGCGGCAGGGAGGCGGCGCCGGACGAGGGCGACGACGTGGTCATCATTTACAACCGCGTGCCCAAGACCGCCAGCACCTCCTTCACCAACATCGCCTACGACCTGTGCGGCAAGAACAAGTACCACGTCCTGCACATCAACACCACCAAGAACAACCCCGTGATGTCACTGCAGGACCAGGTGAGAGCCCGCAGCACTGGATCCTCTTTGCTCATTGGTCGGTCTTATTGTAAACAAGTCTGGTTATAAAAGTTCAGCCTCATGTCCTAGCCCTGCCGTACAGGTACTAATACACAGTCATCAAATTCCGTAGCAAGTAGAGGGACTTGCACCGTGCAAATTATTACCCATAATAACTTGCTGCTCAAAAAGGCTGTTTCACATTTCTAATTGAGTAAATTTGATATCCTAATCAAATGTTTGAGATGTTTCCACCTCCCAACTCTCAATTTCATAATTTCATAAATGTAGAAAGTCATCAAAGAAGACATTTGAAAAGGGAGAATCGTAAATGAACATTTAAACATTTGCAGAATTCAATTCTGAGCGTGTGCTGAACTCCGTTCACGGCGTGCGATCAGTGCCGCCGTTACGTTGCGTTTCCTTGTTTTAGTATTCCATTTCATAACCGAGCTGTCATCCTGTCGGGCAGATATCGGGCGCCGGGGGATCGGCTTTCTGGTTGCATCAGTGGAATCTTTTCGCCGCAGCTGACGGCTGTCATTTTCGCGATTGCGTAACGGTGACGGGCCTGACCTTGGCCGATGCCGACGCCGTCGCCGGGGCCCGCGCGCAACGCGGCCGGCCAATCCGGTGTCGCGCTTTGGGAACGACGCTGCCGACAGCCCGTAACTCTAGATCGCAGCCAGATACGATTGGCAGTTGCCTCTTCGTCCTCATGCATAATTCATGCGCTGTAATCATTGCGAGAGTGTCACCGTTTCCAACGTGCTGAAACGATTGTACATTGTACAAAGACGAACATTAAGATAGACAAAGGAAGCAGGCTTGCATTCATCGGAGGAGGCTCGACTTTTGTAGTGGAAAGCAGAAAACAAACAGCACTTAATCTTCCTGTTAAGGGACTCTGTTCTCCTGTCCTGTTGTACCTCTGTGTTCGTGTTCTGGATGGGTTTCTAGATGTAGGTAAGAAGCCTGCATAAGCATTCTGAAGGGCTGAAGGATTTGACAGTGGCTGCTGAATTAGCACTGTTCTCTGCCCTTATCCCTGGGAACCATGCTGTTCCCTGTCTTAATACATTATAAACCTGCAGTTAAGAACAAATAACTTGAGGCTTCAGCAATATGTAGGAAAACAGGATAAATTTGTTTTGCCAGGACTTGGAACGTTATATATTTAGGTCCAGTGCCCATCTGTCTCAATAATGATGCCATATAAATGAGGAGTTTATAATACCCATAATGGATCTGGCTTTATTGAACTGTGAGTGTACTTAGCATGTGTAAACATTCTAAATCTAGAATCTAAAAGTGTTTTTCCTTTTCTTTTTTTTTCAAACAGAACTTGAGCTCTGCCGTTGATAAATTGTTGCCTAAGAATTTGAAAAAATTAACGGTTGCTAAAATCTCAGATAAGGACAAGCTGCATTGTGGATTACTGATACTATCTTTCAGAAGAAATGGTCAGTGTGAATAATAATAATAATAATGATAATAAGAAGGTTAAATCTACTGTCCCGCACTGTGAGTATAAAGAGTTATGACAGTCGATGCAGCATGTGTTGATTCAGGCTCTGAAGGCCTCATTTTTATTCAGTTTAATTGCATTAACTCCTGAGGCATCGCTCTGCATCTGTATTCATGCTGCTGTGAATCAGCGCTCAGACTGTTTGCCCTGGCTGCCGCGAAAGTATCTAATTTCCCTTGTTCTTCCGCAATATCATGTCCGTGTTTTCCGACACGTTGTCTCTGAGTAATGCACCGTGCTTCTCCACTGTGAAGAGAAGACGGCGGCACGGAGCGACCGGACGGCCATTTTCTGAGCTGCCCGGCGACTCCGTCTAAATCGTTCCTTTCTCAGCGTTCGGTTGGTGAGAATTGCACGCGGGGCGGGGGGTGGGGATCGGCCGAGGTGATGTGCGCAGGGGGCGGGGGCGTGGGCGTGGTCATCTCACCGCTCTCCTGTCGTTCCAGGTGCGCTTCGTGCGGAACGTGACGTCCTGGCGGGAGATGAAGCCGGCTTTCTATCACGGGCACGTGGCCTTCCTGGACTTCTCTAAGTGAGTGCCGTTCGCCCGCGCGTGTACACTCTGGCCTCAGACCACCGTGTGGCCTGTCGCAATGAGGAAACGTCTCCCTGGAAAAAAAAAACTGAGCTTGTTTTTCCAGGCTGGACAATGAGTCACCCAGTAGGAGAATTAGGGGACCGTCAGTGATTGTGCTGCGGGTCTACGTAAAATGGTCAATTACACAAAATTACTCTGGAACAACCCAGCTGTTTCCCGGTAGCCATTTTCTGCAGTTGCAAATGATGCTCGCAGTATAAATATGACGGATCCTTGTTTTTGCTGGTAATTGTGTGGCATGAACTAATATTTTGGTGTAGTCATCGCAGAACCCAGCATCTGTGCTTCAAGAACAGGATCCAATACAGATAAAACAATACTGAAGATGGTTTCATTTGCGGCCTATCATTTGCTTGTGTAGAAGCTGCCCTCTTGTGGCTAAAGCCAAGCAGTGCACCAAACACTCCATGGATCCAGTCTGGTTCTTTGCACTTCAACGTTGGTGCGGATGGCATCTAGGGCTATTAAGCAGTTTCTAACGCTTATAGGATTATATTTTACTCTATGGTGCCGCCACTTGGTAGAAAGATTAAAATGCAGTACTCTTCAAGAGCATTGAAAAGTATTTAAGTATTTAATTTGATTGAAATATATTGTTTAGCCCCAAACTATTTTTTCCTTAAATTAGGTACATACTCAGTTGCAACCATAAGCTGTACTCCAGTATGCGTCTCTCTCTGTAAGTGAAGAGATAGACATTAGATCTCCGATTTGTCCTGTCCTCTTTCAGGTTTGGAGTGAAGAGAAAGCCCATCTACATCAATGTGATCAGGGACCCCATAGAGCGCCTGGTGTCTTACTACTACTTCCTGCGCTTCGGGGACGACTACCGGCCGGGCCTGCGGAGGAGGAAGCAGGGGGATAAGAAGGTACTCTCTCTCTCTCTCTCCCGCTCTTTCTCCGGCACCGCGTCCTTCCGCGCACCTCCTTCACTCTCTTCCTCATTCAGGTCTGCCCTTTCAGTGAGAGACGCCATTGAAACGCTACTAGGCACTCGCGCAGGTAGTCTATTCGGCAGCGCTTCAATGAGCTACTTGACACACACGCCACTCGTGTCTTTTATCCGAGGAATGTGACTTACCTTTCCTGAGTGTTGCTTCTTAGCCCCGTTGACGTCTGTAAGCGTTTTGTTTCAGACCTTTGACGGTGGCGTGCTAGCCATCTCCGTGACAGCGTGCGCTGCGTTTCAGCCTTTTCTGTGACAGTGTGTTTTTCATTTTGAATGAATGGATGAATGAATGAATTAATTAATTAATGAATTTGTTTGACAATTTAAAAACAAGATTTCATAAGGCTGCATAGCAGAGAGTAATCCTTTTAGTTTGACCCCTTTTTGTGTCTCTGTGGCGTTTTAACCCTTTCCGTGATTCTGTGTGTTGCTTTAACCCTTTCCGTGATTCTGTGTGTTGCTTTAACCCTTTCCGTGATTCTGTGTGTTGCTTTAACCCTTTCCGTGATTCTGTGTGTTGCTTTAACCCTTTCCGTGATTCTGTGTGTTGCTTTAACCCTTTCCGTGATTCTGTGTGTTGCTTTAACCCTTTCCGTCACTGTGTGTGTTGTGTTTCAGACTTTTGATGAGTGCGTATCAGCGGGAGGATCAGACTGTGCTGCTGAAAAGCTCTGGCTTCAGATTCCCTTCTTCTGTGGTCACTATTCAGAGTGCTGGTGGGTGACTCGCACTCCAACTCCCATCATGCACCTGTGAACTTCTCTCCTGTGAACTTCTTCAGCCAACACAAATACACATATACTCAGCTACTGGGTAGTTTAAATGAATCCCTACCATCCATTTTGACTGCAAATATAAAAGTTATTTCGTATTAATATTATGTATGTTGTTTCTGTTATTATAGGGTTAGGTAATTTTAAAGGCTGAAGAAAAATGCATCAAAAAAAAGACGGCACTGTAGCATAATGATTAGGAAACTGGGCTTTTGCCTCAGGAACTGTACTGTAGGATCGATTCTCAGCAGGGGCACTTCCATTGTACTCCTGAGGAAGGTGCTTAGCCTGACACAGCGGGGGAAAGGGGAAAAATACCCCAAAGATTTCTATCTTTCTTCTCTATTAATACTGCCACTTAAGGTCACTGTGCTAAGTAATGAGTTACAATAGACCCTCAGAGAGCCGGTCATTATGAGCGTAGCATCACACCTGTGGTTTTGTGTGCTGTGCAGTGCGCTCACAGTCTGTGTTTCTCCAGGAACACGGGGAGCCACTGGGCCCTGGAACAGGCCAAGTACAACCTGGTCAACGAGTACCTGCTGGTGGGCGTGACGGAGGAGCTGGAGGACTTTGTGATGATGCTGGAAGCGGCCCTGCCGCGTTACTTTCGGGGTGCCACTGAGCTCTACCGCACAGGTACGACCCTCCAAGCCTCATCCACCCCCCAGACCACGCCCACCCACCCAAAGTTGCCCAACCCACCCACCCAAGGCCCCGCCTCTGAGAGAGATCATTTACATAGCGTCCAAGTTTGCTACATACTGTACATAACCATATACCCAGATGCCAAAACTACTTCTGTAACATTTATATGACTAGGTACTTTTTACTGCACATCGTTAAAATCTTAATACCGAGGCTTTTACATTTTTGAACTGTTGCCCTTAATGAGCTGAGAGGACCAAGATTCATGAGCCTGGCCATTTCGTTTGCAGGGAAGAAATCGCACCTGAGGAAGACGAGCGAGAAGAAGCCGCCCACCAAGGAGTCCATCGCCAAGCTGCAGCAGTCGGACATCTGGAAGATGGAGAACGAGTTCTACGAGTTCGCGCTGGAGCAGTTCCAGTTCGTCCGCGCCCACGCCGTCCGGGAAAAGGACGGCGAGCTCTACCTGCTGGCGCAGAACTTCTTCTACGAGAAGATCTACCCCAAGATGAACTAGCGGCGCGGGGGAGCCCGCAGGAAGGGCCGCGAGCTTCGGCCTAGCGCCGCCGTCTCACACACCGGGGAAAAGAGGAAGAGGAAGGACACATTTCTAAACAAAATGGCGGGCCTGGACATACGGTGCTCAGCAGTCTTCTGAACGGTACTTCTGCGGGCGCCAGTCCCCTCGCCGAACTTCGCTCGACTAGCCGGCCGTCGACCCACAGCGGCCACGGACGCTTCCTGTTACGAACGAGGGCCGGCCAGAGCCTTCGTCCAGAGGCCCGGCCTCACAGCGCCGACGTCTTTCAACCTCGTCACGACCCCCCCCCCCTCCCCTTCTTTCACTGCCAGGTGAAAGGTCATGGACTCTGGGACACTGTTGCAGGGGTGCGGAGGAAAGTCACTGCCGTATATACCCAGCGAGCCACTTCAGCGGTGTACATTTCAAAAGCGCGCTAGATGTGCCCTCTTTCACACTGTTACAAGTCCTGTCCAATCAGAGGGCGTTTTTTTAAAAAGTTATTTTTCTTTTGTTTTTCGGTTTGTTGATTTCTTATGAACATGGTTATCATGATGTCTAGAAAATTTGACACCCGTGTTTTAAATGTGACAAAGGCATTATCAGGCGGTTTAATGAAAGCCCCCGTGTCCCCTAGAGAGGACTACCGTCTTAACAATGCTGTGGAAAAGTCGTACTCGTACTCTCATCGATGGTAAAAACGCATCACGTGACAGACCCAGTCTAGAGTCTGTCACCTTGGTGGTTGTCCAGTTAGTACCAGGGTGATGGATAACGTGTCTGCACTAGGCACAGGCCTGCGTGCACAAGACCTCCATTTTAAGAATTGTGGTATTGTACGTTCATGGGATTTTTGGTTTTCTGCATCTTGTACACTTTTACCTGTAGGAGTATTTTTGCTAGGGTGCTTTGTAATGTGTTTACAAGCATTGTAATTACCGAGATGGAAAAACAGCTGCTGTACATACTGCATATTTTATGTATTTGGACCAAAAGGTTATTAAAAAAAGAAAAAAAAAACTGTTTCATTTCTTTACCCTGTTTAACATGACACCCTCTACCACCATGTCAACTCTGTCTTTACAAGTCATATGAACTGTGGAAATGCTTTGCTCAATGCTGCCCTCCACAGGCAACCGGATTAACCACACTTAAAATGAAAATCCATTGTGCTGCATTCATTCAAGTACTTTATGTCCAATACAGATTCATGTTTAGATGACTCTTATCTGTAATTAGGTGTGTATGCTAAGCCTTTCTGGAAGCATGATCTCCAGAAGCACATTTTTAAGTTTAAAGATCCATCCATACAGTTAAGGTTGAGAAATCTGCAGCCATGGCTGGTATTGCAGAGCCTGAAGGATTTCAGTGTGGGTTCTTCGTACAGCACTCCTTTAAAAACGCAGAGTAGCTGCCCTTCAGTAAAACAGGGTCTTTGGATCTGCTTCCTTGAGGCAGTTTGAAGGAGTTGCATGCTAAATAGTTTTTTTTAATCATCACCAACGCTTTACTGTGTGTGATTGCTTACTGATTACAGCAGTATTGTTCAGTGGTTTTGTCAGAGGTGCACACAGATGCAGCAAAACTGATCCTAACCTACTCACTCATTTTCGTCTTTTCAGATGTGTATGTATACTTTTCACAGTATGTTGTTCAGCAAGTCTTATGAGAACTAAGCATGCGGTCGAAGTGATTCATTACATCTACTCGGCAGACGCTTTGACGTGCAGGAAGTGCATACCAAAAGCTTTGCCTCCCCGTCGGGGAATCGAACCCCGGTCTCCCGCGTGACAGGCGGGGATACTCACCACTATACTAACGAGGAGTGCATACAGGTAGAAAAAGGTGAAAGGAGGTGTTGTAGGTAACTTTTGTGAAACACTGAGCTCGGCAGTTTTCATATGTGGCTTTGCTCATGGTGAAAAGTTGATAACTGGACTCATCTAACATGAAAAAAAACAAGGGATCATTTGCAGCGGTTTAATTTGCCATTAACTGAACAGCAATTTCCACTGAAAAATTTGATAAAACATGCTCATCTAGCAAAATGTATGAGTCCCCTTTCAGGTTTCATGGCAAATCAAATCGCATGATTATTGTGTGGGGACTCTACAGTAGTGAAGGTCTGCCACTTGTTTCTATACAGTGCAGGACATGAGACGTGCTGTTGGTCTGTGGGATCAGGTCTATTATGGGAGCTGAAATTATGACCATATCCTGAACTGCTCCATTTCATACTTCTCATTTGATCCCCACTGATCTCTTACTAGCTTCAGGCATTTGGCACTGTTTTTACATCAACAAGCCCGGTACAGTCTGATAATTATCTTGTCTTAATTAAGAGCAGCCACTGTGTATTGACTTTGATTGATGAGGTTCAAGATTGATTGAGAGGAGTGTCCAGAGTCCAGGATCCATCTGTTTAGGCTTTAGATTGCTCTTAATTAAGGGTCTATGTAATTTGTGCAATCACCCTGATAGAAAACAGTCATACGCATTATTTTCTGTTTGATGAAAGTGTTATACTAGACAACAGGCAGATGATAAACTAAGAGGAAAACAACAGCCAATAGTGGAGTTTTCTATACATTTCCACTTTATAGCTGAGTTGTATTGGACTAATGCGTATTATGTACATGGACCACATGGCTGTGGCAGGTCATATATTTGTGATATACTAAAAGGTGCAATTTCACCATTTGGAGATGTTATTGTTAGAAAAGGGCATTGATTGAAGCTTGGCATTGATCCTCCTTTGTAGGCACTAGAGGGTGCTGTTTAGCTACAGTTAAAACATTTGGTTCACTGTAAATGACTTGTTTTTAGTGTGCTTCCATAATGACTCCACTATTCCAAAAAGCCCCTTTTTAATTTGAGGAATACAGTCTGTAACACCTGCACTAATAATGACATTTTATTTAATGATGGGGTTTAAATGCTAATTGGAAATTTCTTACTAGGCATTCCGTATGTAAGACAGGATATGAACAATGCAGCTTTCAGCATGAAATACATTGTGAGCCAAGTGAGCTGCGTTTCATTAGGTTTTTTGGCTTGTGTTCCATAAAAAAATAAAAAATTAAAAAAATTAAAAAAAAACTGAAGCTTGTGAAAATTCCTGCAGGTGTACCTAGAAAATAAATACTTGATTGGTATTGACAGTAATTAAGGATTTAAAGAAACTGAGTGCTGGTAAGATTTTTTTTTTCTTGATAATGTATTGTAGTTAATGATGTTGGGGCAGAAAGTTTTTCAGTGTGGTTTTGCAGTAGTTTGAGACATTAGACAACTTCACTGGTAAAACACTACAATATTCACATTTAGCAACAGAAAAAGAAACCATGCAATGCCCTGATGAGTTTATTCACTCTCCATTTAAAGACAGCACATGGCTTTCTTTATGGGGCAAAACCCTTTTTAGTTGAAATGTGTTCAGCAAATTTGTTACTGTGAATTAATTCTCAATCACATTAAAGAATGTGTGGATGTGTGTGTTCACCACCTGGCTAGACATAATTCAAGTGGGACTGCAAAATATAATTGGGATTATCTCATTCAATTGCTCCACGACGAGCACACCCACTGGGTAGAGCAGGGATACTCAAATCTGCCCCACAGTACTGCTGGCTTTTGACACCCCCCTCTAATCAGGGACACCAGGTGAGTGTGATCTTTGGCCAATCAGTTATTATATTGGGCTATGGTCTCTCAGGCAGAAGTGAAAACCAGCAGTACTAAGCTTAAGAGCCAGAGTTTAGTATCCCAGCAGTTCACAAATACTGTGTTCCACTAATTAAAACCAGTGTCAAAGTAATATCATTGATCTCGTTCCAGAAAACCACTTGATACCATCATTAATTAATGCCATCGTCCTTCAGAAAGGGAAATTGTTCCAAGTTTTCCTTTTACCTGAAACATCTTGTTGTGCTCGTTACTTCAACTTATTTTCTTAATTTACTTCGGTTTTAAACTTATATAATTTCCCACTTTTCAAACAACTTTTCTTTTCACAGTTGAGAGCCCAAGCTGAGAGCTCCAGGCACCCCTGACAAACCTCCCACATTCAATAGCACTCTCAGCCAAATGAGCAAACAAAAAGTCAGGCTTTTAATGCCTGTGGCTGATTAACCACAGGTGGGCCAAATCAAACTAGCTCCACCCAATGAGCTCCATGGGCCTCAGAAGTCGCGTTATCGTTCCCTTCGATTTCGTGATCAAAAAATAAACTGCCTATGGGAGAAATGAAATAGGATTTTCAATCCTAATTCCTTCAAAATCTTTTTTGAAACTGCTCCTCCCACCAGCCTCAGACTTTGGGAAAATCACTGGTGTCTGGGTAGCCATTCACATGCAACAATTTAAAATAAAATATTTGAAAAGCTTTAGTCTAACAATTGCATACATGGACAATTGGCAGTTCTGTGCATTTCATGCAAAACTTTGACTGATTGGAATGTGCCTGGGTAGAAATAATTGGTATTAGAATGTGACTAAAAGCTCAGGTGTGCAGACCAAAAGCATGGGGCAGTACAGGAAAATGACTGCACTGTATTACTAAAATTATTTCACTAGTGCAGTTCATACCTTCTTTAACCTAAAAATGCATTCACCAAGATCCCTTGTAGTGTTGACTTGCTTGTCAAAATAACTCATTACATATATGTGGACTCTAATGATTGTAAGAACTTGCTGGTTGTCTGGAGCATTGGCCAGCTTTCTACAACTTCATTTTAGCCCAGGTTGATGAAAAGAAGTTTTCCCGGAGTGGTAGTCTGCGGGGGACGTGGGGCGACAGTGTGACTTTGAGCGTGTCTGAGCTTTTCATCAGGAGGGGGAAATGCAATCAAGAGTTCAATCTGCGCTTAGTGTGGCTCGGCTGATGAACTCATGGACCAGATAATGGATTAAATTATTTATTTTCCTCCTCCTATTGACGCTGCCTATTTGTGTACGAGGCACACAGGCAAAGTTCAAGGCAGCAATCACTCACGGCCATTTATAGATGCGATTTTTTTCTAATTAGTGTTTGAATAAAGTGCTGGGGGGGGGGGCGGGCAGCTGGGGGAGGAGTGGGGGGTGTTTGGGGAAACCGACAGCAGAATGGAGATACTGATATATTACAGGACCCTTACACACAGAGGTTTGTATGCATAGCCAAATGTTTGCACTTTCATCAGTAATGAACCATTTTGTTTGCCAAAGACCTTCGCGGAAAATCAGTGCTGGTCATCATGACTGGTGAAGGGCAGGGGCCAGGAGTAAGCTGGTTGCATGGCATTTGTATACTGTGAGGGCTCCAGCTAATGGAAAGTTATCTTTCTATGGGGGATGACAACAGTGTGCTGCAGCATAGGACTTCAGTTAGGCCATCTCCTGTCCCTAGCTTCAAAAAAGGCATTGGTTTACATGAGAAGTCATGGCCGGGATGAGGCATTGGGGGGCCTCGTTTAGAGTCGCATGTACCTCGTTTATTTTATTTTATTTTTTTACACATTATATAGATTATGTAAATTAACCATGCATTACAATGCAATGCTTACAGCCATATATCACTCTGTAACTCTATTTGACCTAAGCAATCAGAAAGTCTTATCAATAAATATCTGTGTACATACTGTACTACATTAGCTCAAAAACAATAGCAAACTATATAAATAGGGGTTTCCTAATATATTTTTTAATAGCTATAACTCAGTGTTAACATCAGGAGACCTTCCTTGAAGGTTAAATCAAAAGACATTTCACTCACAGAGGTAAGGAGTCAAAATAGTCTAACAGTCAAGAAAAATATTATTTTGCAAACAGGCTTGTTGTTGCACTTCCTCTGCCAAGCCACTAGACAGCACTGTGCCCTACTTAAACGAATGCTCCCAAACTTTTCAAAAAGGTTGTTCTCCTTCTCTACTCTAATTTAGATTTAGGTGCAGTTCTCGTTTGTTTTTGCAAAAGGGCAGAAATGAATAACAAATCATGGCAGGTGAACAGGTTGTTACAGTAAATGCTCATCTGGAAATTGAATCACCACAGTCTGCCTCTTTGGAGTCTGCTCCATTGAAACGAGAAACTTACTGCACATCTCTTAGAGGCTGTATGTCAAACGGTTGTGTCGAAGGAATGTTGGCCAAAAATATTTCCATCATCTAACGTTGACCAGCAATCTACTTTCAGTTTTAGTACGACTGGTTAATAAACCCGCAGCGATAATGATTTAATATCTACCTTGCACCCTATTGGCTTTCACAAGAAATTATTTGAGGTAAAAACATGATTTATGTCCTCACTGCTGTTGAGATGCAGTGAAAAAAAAACGTGGATGCTGCATTGCCGCTGATTGGCTGTCATGTCAACATCCAATAGTTAAAAACCATTTCATGTCAGTGTTGGTATTTCTTCAATTTTCTGACACAATTTGGATACTTGTAAGGTGAAGCAGTTTTTAAATAAATTAGAAAGAAATTATGCATCTACCCATATATGCTTTTTGGTGGGTTTTGAGGGACCATATATTTCTCAGATGTTCAAAATTCAATAAAAATATTCAGTAATAATTGTCATGGTTTATGGTCCAGCCTCTGTTCCTTAGATAAATCCAAAAATCAAACCAATGTTTGTGTTGGGGTTGAAGAGTCCTAGCTGAGAGTCTTATTCTAGGTGCCATGGTCCTTGAAAATAATTTACATTGGTTTTGAGGAAGACTATATTTATAATCCCATGCATATTTATATGAGCATAATAAGCAAGTCCATGGTCAACTATCTGGCTTTTATTCAGCAAGAAGTAAGATATACAATGAAGTCATTCTGGATATGTAAAATTCTCATCAGACCATCAGATTGGAAAAGCAAAGTTACTGTGACACTTGTATATGGGCGAGGGAATTGTTTACCACAGCTGTAGTGATCCGAACGAAAGTGTTTAGGCCAGCGGTTCCCAAACCTGTTCCTGGAGAGCTGCCGACCGTAAGTTTTCATTTCAACTGTAATTTGGCACACCTAATTCTACTAACTAGCTGCTCAATTATATAGTATCTCTAGCTGTTGAATGAGATGTGCTTTGTTAGTGTTGGAGTGAAAACCTACAGGATGGTGGATCTCCAGGACCAGTAGTTCCAGGATTGGGAACCACTGGTTTAGGCCCTTGTCCAGTCATCTTTTAGAGGCGTAAGCAATTCTGGTCCTGGAGGGACAGTGTATATGCAGGTTTTTGTTTATACCAATTACCCTGGAACTTCTAATTGGCTGTACACACCAACACGGGTTCGCTTGTAGATGAGATCACAGTAAAACTTTTCATGTTTCATAAAACAGACTTTGGCTGTAATTCATGCACATGTCAAGAAATGTATCTAAAATGTCAGATGGCATAAATGTTGTGGCTAATTAAATAATTAAGGCCGGAAGTTGGCATGAAACCAGAAACCAGAAACAAATACAGCCCTAGCTGCCGACCTCTGTTTTAGAGAAACAAGGTAGCTCACTCCCTGCCAAACTCGCAGACCTAAATTAGTTTGTTCACTGGATGTCATGAAAAAGTTGTGGGGTCTTTGTTTGTTTATTTGCTTTGCATGGGGGGCATGTTTAAGGGTGTCCCTTCCTGATCCTGGTGTCAAAATGTCAATATTACTTGCCACGTTTTTGTGGTGACTGGAGTCTGTTCAAACCGACTACCGCATGCTTATTTGAGGAACTTGAAGATCACATCATGCATATCAGCTGGAAATGATTAGAACACATATGATCGAACAGCCCCCTTGTTTTCACTCTAAAGTTCTTTTGTTACTTAGTGAGATTACTCAGACAGACAGCATCTTCTACCAGATAACTATAAGCTTTTTGATAATGTTGAGTTATTTACTCCCAGTCTTAAACACGAGGACCTCACATGCGGTGTGGCGAAGCCTTCTCCAGCATACAGGCTTCTGAAAGAAGCCAGGGCTCAGTCTTTTGTTCCACGCGCTGCAACACCACAAGTCCGTCGTGATGGGAAGCAGATGCTTTTTGTCTCCAGGTCGGGATGTGGGTATGTTTCTCAATTGATTTCTCCTTCTTTGTGTCACAGCAAGTGGCATTCTTGTTGCTAGGATATGATACTTTTTGTTTGGCTGCGGGACTATTCGCTCAGAATTCTCCAGTGGTGATACTGATGTTTCAGTTTCATTGTGCTCTTTCTTGTTTGTTTTCAGGAGCAGTCTACATGTTGTTTTTTTTAAGGGATTGGGTGATGGAGGCATATCGGTTTGTACAAGTAGACTAATTTGCTTGATGGGTCAGAGGAGTCAATCTTGCGCAATGAACTGGGAATTAATTTTATTTGGTATTTCTAAAGAGAGCATATGGGATGTGATAGGACAGTAATATTCTTACTATTACAGGGTCTCTATGGTTCCTTCAGGAAGCTGAAGTACTGAAATGTCCTATTGAAAAGCAAACAGAGATTTTATCTGCAATGATATGTGGGATATGAGCAGTTTATTCTCATTATTAGGGGATTAACATTATACTGCACTTTAAAAATACCATACTAGTTCTGTTGTCTAGTGCAAACTTGGGTCAGATTTATGTACTTTGAATCGAAGACAATGTGGTGTTTTAACCAGCTGTTGAAAGCTGAGAGTTTTCCAATTGAAAAACCCAGCTTTTGTCCGCCAAGCAGACTGGTGTGCTGACAAAAGGAAAGATATAGGCCTCTATTGAGTCTATTGTGCTCTTCAACTATGAACTAATGTTGCACATTGGGCAATCCCAGAACACTCTGCCATTGAAGCGACAGTTTCAGGGCCACAATCATTGTATAATACAGCATATCATAAACCAATGTCCCAATGGCAACATGTCACAATTGGTGAGGTTGGGGGAAGTGGTGTTCCCTGGCACGTCTCTAACCAGGTCAGTATAGTTCTGAGAAAAGGCCAACATGCACACAAGGACAACTGGGACAGCCAAAGCACAATGACATGTGAATCTGGCTTCCGCTGTCCTATTTCAATACGAAACACGCAATGGTGTACAAAGAGATCTGTGTTTTAGGCGACTCTGAGCTGTGACTGTTGTGTCATCAGAGGTGGATTGTAGCTCAGCATATCCAACAAAGGCATTTGATCTTTGTGAAAGCTACCATAGTATAGGCATTATGAAATGCTTCAGAATCTGAGATGAGACTGTGCTGTTGTACTGCTGTTCAATTCCAAACATTATCGACTGTAGTAGAATACAGTGGGTTACCTGCTGTATGACTTGAAGGGGCTGTGGATTTTAGGTCAATTCTCAGCCAGTGGTTATAAGCCTGGGTGGAGATGGGTTGGCCATGGAGTAACATTGACTGAGTAGCGAGGTGTTTAGGGGTAAATCATTTAGTTAATATTTGATACTTTTCCCAATCCTACAATCAGTGGAATACTTCAATTTAAGATTACTATATTCACATCCCTATTTCACTTGACCCTTTCATGTGTGGTGTGAAATTTTGGTATGGAGACACAAAGCGGCTTCAGAAAATTAATTCATTTGATGATTTTTGACATTCGCATTTACGTTGATGATTAAAGGAAGCTAGAGCACAAGCCTGGACACAAGGCAGCAAAATGCCCTGCAGCTTGGCCTCTGTATGTTTCCTTTGGCAAAAGCCCATTTTCCAGCATCGGCAGTGTGTGTCTGAGTGAGCCAGCGGTATATTTATCCAGTGATTTATCCAATAATATTTTCAGAACATTCACTTTGGTAATTAAATATTGCAATGGAGCCGGGAAATTTTATTTGAACTAACAGTGCCGTGTACGCAGAACTGGAAGCAGCATATGAAAGAGCGAAAAAACCACAGTGCTCTACAACTTAAGAGCTGTCAGCTTGTTTTAGACATGAAAGACAAGGAATTTCTTCACATGCAGCTTTTTTTCTCCTTGAATCTGCAAGAAAGACTTGAATGATGGCCATAAGGGACACCAAATGTTTCAGTGACAGGTTTCAAAGGCTTTTCAGAAGGCTTCAACATTACTCACACTGTATAGTCAAAATAGAGACATCTTGCCGATGGTAAATTTGGGGGGTACGCTTCCTTTTTAGAGATAGAATTCTAGAATGGTCTGACTCTTCTGATTGGCTTCATATACTGTATAGCAGGGGTGGAAAGCCCAGGGGTCAGAAAGTAAAAGTCCTGCCATGTGTTTCTTCTATCCATAAGCTCAGCCAGCTGATTTCACTAATTAGTTCTACCTCCTGGCTGAAGAATTGTAGTAATTAGCAAATCCAGATGATTGGAACAAAATACAGGGCAGGACTTTTTACTCTCTAGACCTGGATTTTCCACCTCTGCTGCGTTTGGCAACATAATATCTGCATTCACAGGTGATTAAGGTCAGACTACCCAAGACCCAAGAACTGTGTGCAAAATTGATGCATTTAATGTTGTACAAGAGACATCGAGAGGTAGGGCTTCTTCAAGCCTTCTCTTGATTTCAACTGTGGGCCAGAACGCATTCCTTCATATGTGCTTCCTGCTGAGTGCAATATCCTCTCTAAGTGCCCACTCCCTCAGAAAAAAATTAGCTCAAAAAACACTTACCCACAGACCCTTCACTGCATTGGTATGAAACTAGTCAAGATTGTTCCACTGCAGCATCTGCAACCAATAGGCATATTGGCTGCATTTGTGAATAGTGAGCAGTTCATTCCAATAAAGCATTAGAAAGCCGAAGGTGGAATTACATTTTGTATAGATTTAGATGTTGCTATGATATGCATTTGTACATAACTCAGCATTTCTCTCTCTCTCTCTCAAAAAAAAGAAACAAAACAAAAAAATATATAACAGCAGTATGAGCGAGGTAAACTGTGTCTTTAAAAGTACATGATACTGAAATAAAACAGGATGATTCTTAGGAAACCGACTGCCATGTTGGCAATGTTAACACAGCAGACGTGGTTCTACAAGGCAGTGTAAGAGTTTGAAGAATATTTGGGTCATATGGTTAGTACTAATACTACTATTAACATTATTAATAATAATAATAATAATAATAATAATAATAATAAATATGACTACAATACCATTTTTTTAGGTAATATATGCCTTTCACTGAGTTAATGAAGGCTCATGGTGCAAAAGCATTGAACAAAAAGACTGTGCAGTGTTTTGTTTTGAATTTTTATCCCCTGTTGATCTACACATCATTAACAGTTGGGTGCGTGTCTTTTCCTTCACAAATATGACCCTTCCTAATGTAAAAAACAAAAAAACAAACAAAAAAAACCCATAGTTTTAATAATTTTCTGGGTTGTATGCCCACTTCCCCTTTGTAAATAGGCTGAGCTAGCAAGTTAATTTATCAAATTCACAGTCCCCATTAAAATTAAATATAGCAACACAGCTGGCTGGTTGTTAAATTGAACTTTTGAGCAGTGAGCACACTTTTAGCATTTTAACAAGCAAACCAGACATGTTGTTTCAAGCTAAGCAAAATACTTCAGTTTTCCTTTGGAAGTTAAACTATACATTCCTACTAATTGCGAAAAAAAGAGACCAAAAGTGAATGAGGTGAGGAGCAGGAAGATATCAGCAAAACTGGGAATTAATCCAAGATGTTGGGTACCACGCATTATCCAATGATTATAATAAATAAATAATATAATAAACTATGGTCTCATTCTGCTATATACAGTATAACCTTATTTAAGCGAAAATGCTTAGGAAATGTCTTTGGGGTTCATGTTCTCTGTTCTCTGGGGGAAAAATGACCTGCATGGACAAACAAGGAGTCAGTGACACAGAATGAAAGTAACACTGCCACAACTGTAACACTATCGTGTTTTTGTAGATTGTCTGTACATACAAGTTTGTCGTACAGACAATAACAAGCTTGTATTCAATTCTATACGCATAATGTACCAAGCTTTTAGGTGGAACCAAAATGGAGACAAGCGCTACAGTCCAGACAAGGAAGAACAAAGGCTTCTTGTCTTCAAAACGATAATAATATTAACGTCAGCAGACTGCGTGCATGGACACCAAAAAAAAGAAGAAAAAAAAGAAAAAAGTTCCACTGAGAGGAAGAGCTTGGCCTGAAGGGAGCTGGCAATAAGGGCGCCAGGTTTGGACTGTGCTGACTCTCACAAGGCCTTGTTGTGTACATGTGGCTTAGGGGCAGCCATGAAAACAATCAAACACTGTCACGTCCATCTCTCCCCTTCCCTCAGCCGTTTGCCCCCGGAGGGCTGAAATCACTTCCATCGAGAGTCTGTGGGAAAGAAAAGGAAGGAAAACGTAGGCGGTCGAACAAGGAAGCCTTTTCAGAACTCGAGTGAACTACAGAGAACAGCCTGAAGCACACTGATACGAAATGCTAAATCCCCTACAGATCACCTGAATGGAAAGTCTGTGAGGCTGAGACTAATATAATTTTAAAACAGCCACTTAGAGAAGAAGAAAAAAATCACTTTGGCCTCCCTTAACTGTCCAAAACTAGAAGTAGATTCAACCAAGAGTTTTTTGTATGGGTAACACCTGTTGATATTTTGTATGAAGAGTTTACTTTGGTGATAAAACTGCTGACTTTTGATGAAAGTGACGTTGCTCAAAATAATTAGTCTGCTCATTTAAAACAGATGAAATAAGTGATCTGAGCTGATGAATCAAACTGGATTTTAAAATTTATTTTATCTTCTTTGGCTTCTTTTTTTTCTTTAATCATTTTCTGGATCTGCTGATGTCACACCTGAAACATTAGCCTCAGACACCTGATGTTATACATTTATTTTTCATATTATCAATGTTAGTTGGGGTCAAGGACAACCAAAAGTGAACTGTGGACAGAGCTTATTGCTATGCATTAAGACTCATAGTTACTCACGCCAAGCCATAAATAAAAAATATATTCCAGATGCAATGTTTGTCCTTTTGCAAATGAAAGGATGCATTTGGGTACAATGCTGTATACTTTAGCTATATCCTCTGGCCCATACTGTAAAGTATTGCTTCAAAATGAGCACTCAAATCATTTTATTTTAAAATAAAAGGACAATTGAGGACATGTTTATTTAGAATCCCATTCAATGTCTTTTTAGAATTCTGTGTCCTCAGTCCTATATCATAATAGTCCGTTAATGCTCCCATTAGCTAATTGTAGCCAGGAAAATGTAAGATCAAAGGGAAATTGATTAGAACCTGTTGTTTTGCTTAGAATCCTTATTTGGCTCACTAAATACCTGCCTTGTTAAGAGGACCCCATTTGCTTTTAATTACAGACACTCTAGGTCTTCTATTTGCACCAACCTACCAGCAAACAAGCGGAATGACTAATGCATCTCATATTGGTCTTGGGTTGAGTGCATGGACCACATTATGTGCTCTTATGTTAATTTTTTCCCCTCCTAATTGATTGGTCATTCAGCCTTACCCATTATCACTGGGGAATGAGCAGAGAAAGATTCATGTGAACAAACAAAGGACAGAGCCTTTTTGATTTTTTTTTTTTTCATTTCTCAGTTCATAAAATAAAGCCAATAAATCGGTCCTGTTGCACTGCATACCATAGCCATCCTCTGTCCTGTGATAAAGGTCAGTGCCATACAGCCATAACACAAACCCTGCAAACCTTTTATGGCAAAGAGACATGCCATCACTTAAAAAGACTCATTTTATAGAGTTTGTGCCTAAGTATGTAGCAAATAGACAACAAACATTTTCAGATAGTGACTTTGCAGAGATGAAAGTGTATCAGATATGATCTTAATTTCAGGGTGGCTCATTTAAGTCACTGATCTAGTGTATGGCTGGCTCCAACAAAAATGGCTCCAACCTTGCCCAGGGAAGGGTTTCAGTCAGCTGGGATGACAGTGCCTCGTGAACTAGCACAAGCACCCCCACTGATTGGTCAGTCCCCCCACAAGTCTGCCTGTTTAGCTGCCTCATCCAAGCGTCTTCCGCCAACTCATGTTCGTGCAAGCCCCGACATCCAAACTCTGGGTGTGATATGAAGAGACAGTTGGGTGTCGTCTCTGTGCTCCCTTGGGTAGAAGGTGGAGTTTGCAAAAAGCAAAAAATAAGGGTACAGTAAAGAATAAAGGAATCAAATTTTTATTGGTGTATTTTGATAGTGCTTTCAAATGACAAACATTTCAGAATTTCTCCATTCTCCTTTCCCAATGCATGTGTATCTCTGAGGTTCAACTGTAAAAAATGTACTCTACCTCAACACTCTCCCCCATAGAATATAACAAACTCCAATGTGGGACAAAAGGGAAAAGTTCCTGTACTGTAGTTTCACACCTATAAGTAGAAGTCTGTGTTCATGGTTCATAAAAACTTTGGTTTGTATAGGAGCACAGTTTACTCATTTAATGTGTGACTTTGGAAGCTGTATACATAATAGTTGTTGGATAATCATTGTTGTATAATCGTTTGCTGTTTATTCAGCAATCTAGTCTTCACATTTAACTTTATTTAAAAATCTGAGTTAATGTTAATGGCCTGGTCCTAATTGAGTCAATAATATGTGTCTTTTAATGAGTGAGAAGCGCACTTGTTTTTTTTGTTTTTTTTTGTTTTTTTTTGGTTCTGGCTCACGGTGCGTGGGAAATATATTAGAGTTACAAATGGAGGGAGGGAAGGAGCAGCTATTTTTCATTAGACTATCCAATAACAGTGTTCACAAGCACAATTTGGGTCGATTTTAGCTTGGCTTTCCAAGGCTGATATTTTATGATTAGGCATTTGGGACCAGCAGGAGCTCAAAATCTAATAACATGTACTGACAGACTCATGACTGCTCCGCTCCCATGACTGACTTTGTAATGAAGGTACGGTTGGGCCAGAAAGCACAGCTCATGTCTGCCAAAGTCTGCCCACTCACCTTATCAAGGCACCCAGGTTCTGGGAGTTCTTTTTTAATATCTACGTCCATTTTTCTGAATCCAAATGCCACGGTGGCTTCCCCCACATCCCGGTCTAATTTATTGGCAAACACTGTAAGATGATTATAGTGCATTATATAAACGGTTTGATATAACAACAATAATAACACATACACATCTGCACTAATTGTGTTAAAACACAGTTGTACATATTTCTTATATGTAGGTAGTGTGTCACAATAAAAATCAAAATCACTCCAAAAAAAAAAAAAAGTTTGTTATTTATTGTAATGTGGGGTGAGGAGACAAAGCTCAGTTTTAATCATGGGGTCTGACTGAAGATCCAGTCACCTGTGATCACTGGGGCAACCAGTCATGCTCGTGCCTCGGCCGTGTTGACAGCATCTCCTGCCTGCCTGAATATTTTTGGGAAAGATCAGTGCCTTCAGAAAGCAGACAGAGCTCGGGAGGCCTGCCGTATGACTGGGTCTTTCGTCTCTCCCATCTCTGAGGCAATCTCAGAGATGAACGCGATAAGCTTAAGTGCATGGGGACGACAGATCAAGAGCAAGGCTTAGATATCTCCGGCAAAGGTCCAATGGGGTTAATTCTCGCAGCCAATGAGGTACCATCTTTGGCAGAAGGTGGGGTTTGATTTATTGTGGTCAGGCCACATAAGGTTATGTGGTCAGACCACATATTTAGGTTTCAGGCCATTTCCCATTAAGTTGCACACTTGCCTTCACATGAGGAATTTGTGCTTCTTTGTGTATATTTTTCATCATGGTTTTAAATCGCTCTGTCCATTTCAAAACTGGTCATCAATGCAACCAGGCATAGATGCTATCAGTTGTCAACAGCGCTAAGCATTACCCTACTTATCTGTGGGCTAATGCTCCACCGATGACCTTTTCTTTGGCTCAAGGTGCCAAATCAAACCTTGCCCCTGGACAGAGTGATTATAGTGTGACAGGTACCGAGATAAATTCACCTGCTAACGTTTTCTTTGGCCAAGAGAAAGACTGATGTATTAGAGGAGCTAAGCACTCGATCCAGCTAGGCCTTTTGACGAGACAAGGGGCTCGGTTTTGATGTTCAGAAATCCTGGCACTCTCTGCAATACGACCCCTCTGGGCGCCGAGTGCTGCCTGGTGCTGGCCCATTACAAGCACCGCCGCTGTGTTCTGAATGTGACTCCCTTTGTTAAGAAATGTAATTGACTCTGTGTTCCTGCCATACAGTACGAAGGCCCCAGTGAGGTGGTGTCACTATTCTCTCCTCTTCAATTTCATCAGGCTACGGTTTAAATTTCAGCCGAGCCATGGGAGCCGATTGAAACCCATCTCTTTTTTTTTCTTTTTCTTTTTTTAATTCTTTTTTGTCACCCTGGCATTGTCTCCTTTTACTAAGAGCAGGGCTACATGAAAGCTGTTAAGGAGGGCCGGTGCATGTCTTCAGAGGATAACTGTTCACTTTACTCAGAAATCTATTGTGATGAGGAGGAAAAAATGAAGTTAGCTTTCCTGTCAGTTCAGTTTCAAAGGTGTAATGGCCTAGTTACATACATTGTGGAGGGAAAGTGTGAAGTACTATTATCCTAATTCATTTTAGGCCCATACAATGTCTGTTAATATGCTCCTGGATTGTAACTAGCTAGTGGATGAAAAAACAAACTTTGGCAAATATGAACAATACTACTACAATACAAACAATGCAACACCACTGTTCATTTGCTGTGATTTTAATGTTTAATGACTCAACCTCTTTTGCTTCTGGCTCAAAATACTTTCTCCTGGATTCATAGAAAAACGTAGATGGTAGAGGGGCACTGAGAGTCAACAAGGTGAAAAATCTCTTGGCATTTATAAACTGCATGTTTAGAACTGACCGTGTGCTACATAGGCATTGTTTATGTGGACACGTCATTCAGCAATGAAGATATTGCATTCCTGCCCTTTAAAAATCACTGAGCAACAGGGACTCTCCCTTCTTCTGAAATCAATGGCCCCTGGTTACATACTAACGCTGCCAATAGTTTCTGCTTTAGATTTTTCTGGGTTACATGTAATACTTCAACCATCTATCTCTAGATAATATCTTCTTGCAACAACAACAACGACAACAGCAGCAGCAACAACAACAACAACAAAAACAGCAAAAATAATCTGCACATGCCCACTGCTTTGTTCTGTGATGCAAAAATGACAATGCATGTCGCAGGACTTGTGCTCGAGGGTATCACCTCATTTCTTTAGGCCGTTGCCACAAAGGCCGATGTGCAGCATCTGAACAGCCATAATAGAAATATCTTGGAGATCTGGCGATGGAAGTAATTGAGGTGTGAAGTGGAGGCTCACCCTCAGAAGTTATCAGGAACAGGGAGTGCACATGTTTTCAGAACCCGTTTGTCTCGCGAACGTTCCCCTTTGATTACCTGATTGCGCCCGGTGAATGCGGCAAAATCTGATTGCTTAAAATTACACACAGCAAAGTTTTGATTGGGAGCAATCCGGCTTACTCATTGCCATCGTTGATGGGAGGTTATGAAATTTTGCTGCAGTGATTTCAAAGTGGGAAACTTAATTGTAATCAGCCTTCACACAATCCACCGGTTCCTTTACTGACAGAGCACCTTGCTGTGTGCTCTGTCAGTCTTCAACAATGTGATTAATTAATTGCATGCCTTTGTGGAGAAAAATGCTGAATCATTAACCCCACAGTTAAGTTTTGTAAATGGTTTAAACCACAGGAAGTGCACTGTAACAATAGGGTCTTATTATAGGGCATTGGTACAAGCCAATGGCCTCAATCACCGAGCATTTTAGCACGTCCAATAAAATCACAGAACTGCAGATTATGTGTGTTATTGTGCAATTCAAAAAGGTAATTCAAAAATCTGCCAATTATTTATGGAAAGTCAAGATTCCTGAGATTGGGTTTAATATATCAAGTCAATAAATAGGATTTGCGGTCACAATAGGAGTTCAGGAATGCAGACACTAAGATGATGAAGCACATATCTTTTGTCGAGAGAAGAATAGACACAGGAACCAATGTAATGCTTTTCATATTGGTTTTCCATTGAGCAAGTTTTTTTTTTGTCCATATTCTAGTGTTATGAGTAAATTGCATTTTTTTTGTTGGTCTGAATTTCCTGTCTCTCAGCAACTCAATAAATGTAAGGCGAGGACAAGGTTGCCGCAACTGAAAGTTAGTTTCTAGGCCTGTGCCATGCATTTTAAGCTTCTCTTATTGAATCATGTGTGCAGACGGACTGTCAACTCTGAGGGGTGAATAATTACTTTTGCAGTTTTCAGTAATCATTATTACTGAAACTGGAATATGGGGTGTTGAATGTATTCTGACAGAGGTATAGGAAAAGGGGGTGGGGGGTGGGTGGGGGGGGCATTGCCTCAGTTAGAACGGATGAGACATGGGATGCCATATGACAAACTTCACTGACTCCATTAACAGCATTATAGTTTCCAGACAGCAATTTCCTGTATGATCTTACACCGGAGTGCACCTTCCATCCACTGGACAAAAAACCATGAATTTGAATAGTCCTCAAGTTCATTTTCATTATACCAAGTTTCATTTGGGATTCTCCTGCTGATTTATACGTAAGCCTCATGCCTGTAAAACTCACAGTAATGTATAAATGTCTGAAAAATATGAGGTTACATCCCCTACTATGTACCAGATGTTTGTATTTGGCCAGCAGCTGACATAGTGAAAATTTCTATCAAAAGAAAAGACTGATATTCTGCATATTAATGCTGCGGTATATTGTGAATTGGCAATTCCTTTTCTTTCTCTTCTGGTTCATTCAGCAGTTTTACTAATTTCACATCAAGTTAGGGAAAATGCATTCATTATGTCCATTTTATTTCTATTTTTTGCTGTAGTCCTTTTGAGATCACTCTCAAATCTACATGGGTTTTCTCCGAGTGAAAGGTTCTTTCTCCCTTTTCTCTTGTTCCTGTTTAAATATTCTGTGGTACCACCACATGTTCTCAGAAGATGATTGCGAAAGCTTCCTTGTCTCCGTATTTTTTGTGAAATGAATAAAATGCAATTTAGCAGAAGAAATCCCAGCTGATGTGACATTCAGTACAGCCGTGGGAGTAGAAGTGCTCGGAGATTAAATGCTCGTTGCTGAAAGAGCCGGAGCATGGCCGCGCTAGCCTGCGTCTTTTCCCCCGGACGTTCGCGGTTTCAGCCACAGAGATGCCAGCACTGACGGCTCCCGGGCTAGTTTGTGAACGCAACCTTTCAGGCCTCCGCAGACAGCATTCCACCACGGCTACAGAACCTCCAGCCACCTGCGTGGTAATAAAGACCAATCAGAAACGAGCCAGAGTCAAACACAATGGAGGGAAATGTAATGCAGATGTCAGAATAAGAGCGTGGATGATTAATTTGGCTGAGATTAGCTGCGAGTGCCAGTCTCCAGCAGCGACTTTCCCAGGGCACAGGAACTCAAACTTTTATTGCGTCCTTGGATTGTCATCAGAAATTAATTTTCTCCTTTGAAAGACAAATTGACTGGTAGTGGTATGAAATACAACTGAAAGAACAAGAGATCGTCTGTTTTCCCACTTCTTTCCCCTTCCCTCCACCCACCTTCTTTTTTTCCTCTCTCGGCCTCTGACATCCAAGCAATCCGTAGTGTTCAAACTTAAATTAAGATCAGTGGGCTAGATAAACAGTTAACACTGGTTCCCATGGCTACCTCTCACACACTGCAGTGATTGCATTATAATCCGCTGGTAATCAAGTCTAAATGAAAGAAAGATGATAAGGGTGCTATTTTCCTTTCCTCCGCACTGATTTTTATTACCCCACAATCAGATCTGCACATCAGCCCCTTTCATTACATTGTGGCCATGGCACAGTTTGTAAAAACAAAGCCTTAATAAGGTCCAAAGAGGTGATTGAGCAGCTTTTGTGAAGTTTTCTTGCTGAAAAGATTTTCGAGTAGGAATTTTGTGGAGGAAAAAGGAAAATGTTGGTGAATTCTTTTCGACTACAACAACTACTACTACTACTACTAATAATAATAATAATAATAAGAAGAAGAAGAGCTCAGAAACATATCTAAGAGCACTGACTTTTTAAGTCTTTCTCTTTACATATCTATTAGGGTTAAATAGATTAAAAATAAAAGGCAGAAGTTCAATTGTAATCCATCTGAGAAACCATTTGAGGTTACATTAATTAATTCTATTAACAATATTTAAGCAAGTTCTCTACAGGTATCTTACTGATCACACAATCAGAGCTTATATTAAGATTTGTTTAATATATAAATGTATGTAAATGTTTTTGTTAAAGCTTTAAAATTAATTAAAGTTTAAGCCTTGGTGTTAAAAGGCAGTGACTGGGGTGTTTCACCAACATTCCTGTTTTTGAAAAACAACCTTTTAATGAGTTAATGGAAACAGGATAGTGAATAAATTTGAAAATATAATAAGTACAAGGTACATAATAAAACATTATGATTTATAACTAAAGGCCACTGAATGCATTTAGTTATCTCCACAGCTGGATCTTATTATGTCTGAAAAATTTAACTCATAAACTCCCTATTCTGGGCTTTAACTTAATAAAATGAAGGTACAGATATCTTTTTTTTTTTTTTTTTTTTTTACATCTTTGCAGCATAGCCAAGCTATCAAGTTTGTCAAAAGTTGAGTACATTGTTTGGTTGAGTGTAATAATGGCATTAGCACTCATTGAAGAGTTCTAAAACATGGCAGCACACATTTCTCAAAATCACCACAGGCACCATCTTGAGTCAGTGGTTCTCCTGGGAAGGTTCCTGGAGGAAATTAAATCCTCCATCAGAACAGCTGCAAGATATACTGACAATGAGGAATCACAGCTGATATTATGGACATGAACAGGGGCTACACCCAGTGTAGCAGCAACATCCTAGTTATACAGTATATAAAAAGACTCAACTGTCTATGGTCATAGACTGCCAGTGAACATGGTTACTTGTGACTACATGTTTATGACTTACTGTCAACGTGACACTCCCATTACAAGGTTCTGATAGCATCTGACTCGCTGTGATCTAATTTCTTGTCTTTCATGTCACAGTCTTTGTGCACTGGTAGCAGTCCAGATGAATCTAAGCTGAATACTGCAGCTGTGCTGGAGCTTGGCTAAAACATTGCAATGCTGATCTCGTACATTTCTTTCCAATAGAAAAAGACTTCCTCTTTTCCACACGATGTGTGAACTTAATACTGCCTTTGAATCCTTGGCACAGACAAAATGAGATACAGCTAATGACTCTTGCATAGTTTAGTAATCCTCAAAGAATATGCACACTCTCCAGTAATTTTATTAGTGAAACCAATTAAATATTGTTTGATATATAACTCATATTGAGCCGGTTGCTGTGCATTCAATTACATGGCCATGTAAACTGCCGGCTTCATTTTTGGAATACATGATTATATATTGAAAGGTGAAATTCCCTTACTATAGGTCAATTCATTTTGGCCATTCATTTTATGCTGTCACAAAATAGTATGGGCTATACAGTCCTTTCAGAAATACAGTACACGTGCTAAATGTCTATATGTGTCTGAATCTGTCCTTTGTTCTTTGCATTGACATTAACATGTCTTATCATTTACACCCCAGATATATTGCTTTATAAACTCATTTACATGAGGAACAGTTTTTATTAAAACAGAAGTTAAGAGTAACACTTTGGACTGGAGAATACATTTCAATGTAATTTTAAGTGTTTTTTGTGTGCTCATTCTTAACTTGAACTCAGATGCATACTAGAGCATTATGAGAGAAACCATTTAGGTAATTGAATTCTGGGCTGCAAGATTATCACATGGAAGTGCAAAAAAATAAAAAATAGAAATCAATAAGAAATGTTTTTGTTAGTTCCCCCCTAGGGGACATTCACATGACAGTTATAGTGATAAAAACAGCTCAGGGTAACATTGTGGTGTAATAGTCATGCTAAGCTGTTGTTGTCTTCCAAATGGGCCGTGATGGGTGATGCTGTGGCTTCTGTGTTTCTTTTAGCGTGACATTCATAATCCCAGCCGGCGGCCACGCAGATTCAACGCCCTTCCCTCCACTTTGGGTGAGCCTCCGTGTAACATGAGTGTCACGTGCATTTTCAGCATTGTCTCCCTGCGTTCCACTTATCTCATCCCTTCACATCACTAAATGGGCACCCGGCGCTGTGGATGAATGCTGTGAGGGGGTGGGTGTGATGAAAAGATGTGATTTCAGCAGGGGACAGAGTGGAGCCGTAGTGAAGATATTAGATTTTCGAGGAGGAGGCTGCAGGTTTGAATCCTGCAGTCGTAGCCCTGAACCCGGCATCTGATCTCAATTGCTTCAGCCCAGTAAATATCCAACCACGTGGCCCTCGATTACTGATGTTATGAAAAGCTTTCAGGAAGGGAGAACGTTTGTCTTATTACTGCATTGCATTACAAAAATGCACTTGCATGCTGTTTTAATCAACTTTATTTGTTACAGAGCTATGAAACATTGACTGTACACAACTGATATTTCCAATTTTCCATTTGTGCATTAAATTTAAAAAAATGGAGATCTGGTTTTTTTATAATGCTGATGATATGTAAAAATAATATGGCAGACCCAGTGGATATGGGTGTCTCCTGAGACAAGAGTAATAGCAGACCAGCATGCAAAGAATGGAGCATACTGTGCCAATGTCCGCTCTCTTTGCACCACTGTCTGGTGCTAGTTCTGCCTTGGACATCAGAAACACTTTCAGAAGTATATTTTGTAGATAAAGGATACCCAAACTGATGGAGAGGGGCTGGGCAGGCAGTGTTTATAAAAATAAATAAAAAACACACACACCAAAAAAAAATAAAAAGCCGGACCACAGGAACATATCTATTTAGAAATTACAGCGGTTAATGTCTTCATCAGAACAGGCTGGAGAAGCCCCCTAAGACTGTCTGTGGACAACAGGAGGAGAATCAGTAAGGCCCTACCATTACTAACCCAGGGGAAATTATCCACCATGTGCCACAAAAGAAATTTTAATATCATCCTTTTCACCGAATCACACATGCATGGAAGCATGCACACACTCGTGGCAATAGTTATGATACATTATGTGGCCTGGCGGTTCCAACCCTGTTCCTGGAGATCTACCGTCCTGTATAGGTTTTCATTTCAACCCTAATTTGGCCTGCTTCTGCTAATTAGCAGCTCAACAAGCGCTCTAGCTGTGGAATGAGGTGCGCTGTATTTGGTTTGGAATGGAAACTTACAGGACAGTAGATCTCCAGGGGGTGATCTCCTGACAGTAGACCTTCAGCAGGGTTGGAAACCACTGATGTAGCACTTGTTGAGTTGTTAAGGTCACATAAAACCCACTTCAGGTAGAAGGTTAACAAATTGATTCAATCATTTCTTTCCAATAATTTCCAACACCAGCTGTTATGAGACCATCCAAGCACCCATAGGATGCCAAATGGGAGTTTCTAGGGCCTTGCCAGCTTTGTTTCCCGTAAGGTGGGCAGAGGCCATTTTAGATTGCTCCTGAATGACTGCTCAATCATCCCTCCCACTGCTGCTCCTCCTTTTGCCCTCAGCATTTGGCTTCAGGGATCGCTCGCCTGGTTTCCACTCAACCTCCCCTGCCCGTGCATGCGCAGGATCTGTTTTTCCAAGACCTCATTTCTGAATCATTTAAACCAATTAAAAGGTTATAGTGCTCTCTGGGTGTTTTTTTTCCTTTTAAAATGTCAATCTCATTCTTCTCCCCAGCTGCATCCTGTTTACTAGAAAAAGTAAAGAAAAAAACATGAACACAGTTCTCCTTAAAGCACAATGGGAATCATTTTGTTTTTGTTTGGTTATCAAGGTTGGTGAGTGTGCGGCTGGCTTTTTCTTTATGCCGTGAAGTAAATAACCTCTGACTCACAGGCTTTCTTTTGCAGACCGGCTCCATATTAAATCCTGAAGGACCACAGTGCAACATGATTTATACAATCAGTAATTCTGAAAGTGATATAACATGTCCCTGACCAGTCCAGCTACTACAATGAAAAAAGAAGACTGACGGAGAATGCCATTTAGGGCTAGCGTAGTGCACAGCAAATCTCAAGAACATGCAGCCCATATTCGAGGAGCCTCAGTGCAGGAGGGCTGATCTTGGATCAGTTTAGCCTTCCATTTCCTAATAGTTAAGGTTAGAACAGGCAACTACCAATCCTATATCGGAATTGCTCCTCCCCAGTATTTTGTTCCAGTCACTTGGATTTTCTAATTAGCACAATTCTTCAGCCAGGAGGTAGAACTAATTAGTGAAATCAGCTGGCTGAATTAATGGTAGAAGAAACAAATGGCGGGACTTTTACTTCCTTACTTTCTGACCCCTGAACTTTCCTCTGTTCTTTATGCTCAACATTTAGAGGGATTCTCTCCCCAGGGAGGAAAAGCCGGAATCTAGACATCTAGATGGGTGGAAATCTAGGCTAAGAGATGGTTCAACATAAAAAGACTAGATCGACCTCAATATAACTCAGGTTTGGCCTGGACATGGCCTGTCTACACCCTATTCTGCTAGAAAATCTTTACCTTTCAACCAAATGTAGCTGGATTTTCACCTGAATGCCTATAAGACATTTCACTGACTTCTCACTGACTCTTAACCACAAAAATGTTCACTGGGTCCCTTGAGATGACCATATTCAATTGACTCAGCAACCAACACTCAAATTGTTTTTAAGGAAAATAGTTTTTACGAACAGAGAATGCTGGCATTTGGCAAATGGCAGTCCGATAGAGAAAGCTTGCTGTTCACCTTTCTAATGCAGAGCTTTCGAAGGGGAAATGGAGATGAGAAGATCTGTTTTTTGTTTGTTTCCAGTTAGGAGTAGTCATTCTTTTCTCCTCATGTCCATGCCAGTTCTGAGCTTCAGGTATAATTCAATAAAGGCCCATTTTGGGGCCTTTCTGTACAGGCCATTCTTAGTAATATGCACAACAGCATGATGCTGTCGTGACCAGGTTTATGCTAAACTAGACACGGCATCTAATGAAATTAATGCAATTGGGTTATCCGCATATGCTAGCCAATTAAATTTCAAGCTTAATATCAAAGATTTGATGAGATTCCCATTAACTAACCAAACCTATTTAGGTGACTGCTGTTCACGATGGCAGCATTGTGCACTTGATCGCATGTTATTGTAAATAACAGATAAAAGCAGCCTTTTCAGTGAAGTAGGTCTATTGTAGTGAAATATGCACCCAATTAAGGCAATGGGTGTAGGGGCTAATAAAGTGTCTGTGCGCCTGCGAGATGCACACCCTAATGAATCCCAGCTAATTTGCCCTGACTGATGAATTTCCTCTCTGTTTGTGGGGGTTTCATTAATTATGAAATTCATCCTGAGAAACGGAGGCTCATTAAGTATTAAGGTTTCATTAGAGCAATGTTGTTATAAAGGTGCACAAACTCTGATCAGCATAATTAGGAGTTTACACAAAGGAAGCTGGGATAGGTGCTGTTCCAGGAGGGTCTCATCCAGAAGCTTTGGGCTAATGCAATAGCATCTGCCTTGTATCCCAGATAGCCATGTTATGGCCGGTAAGCAGAAGGTTCCACGGCAGCGAGAGCTTCACACAGACTAAAACTGTGCCACTGTGAATTGTGACACAGTAAACACAAAATGTACAACCACAACAAAATAAATATTAAACCAACTAATATTAGATTGAAGAAGCACAGAACATATTGGACAAAAGAGTACAACTCAAACCTGTATTGTAAATAGTACCTGTATAGCGTGCTTTAATAATTCTCTCACTGTTAGAAAAGCCTTTGGCATTTTATTTTGCAGTGAAAGCACTTTCATTACTTTCAGCTGTGGAAATCAGGCCGACTGGAAGTGTCTGATTGCTAGTCTGCTCTACTGTGGTAAGGAAATATGCAGCAGAACAAAAATGCCCATCTATGAAATGAACTAACAAAAGTAGTAATACATCATTACTAATTGCTTCTAAAATGGTATAACAGGTCATATCTTGTAATTAGAGTACAGCATTACATACAGAAACTCTTGAAATGTTTACCTAGGGTATTTCCGTATAGCCTAGACATACATGTAACAATATTACATTATAAAACTGTGCCACTGTTTTGAAACTTTGAAGTGATAGAACTATTTTTCCTAAGAAGGTTGTGCTCGTCAACTTTTGGCATCAAAATCCAGTCTGGGATAAGCAATTTTTCAAGGCCACAGTTTCACTGATTGTAAGAGCCCAAGCACAGCCGCAGAGTTAATGACCAAGGATGCCGAATGATTCCACGCAAATGTGGACATACTCTAGTATGGTAAAACATTTTTAATACTGCCATCCATAGTAAAGCATTAACACTCTTCTTTCTGTGTTGCATGTTGTGTCCTGGTAATTGGACACAACCTGACATGGTTGGAATTTCGGAAGAGGAAATTCTCTGAAAAGATTTCATGGCTAAAATAGAAATAGCTAAATATAATGAGCCAGTACAGAGTTCTCATACAACAATGGTAGATATAGTATCAATACGTTGCTTTCTATAAGGCTGTGGGCTGTTTTTCAGATAGCACTCTAGCAAATCAGTGAGCACACAGTGGCGTCATAACACTATCATTACCGCTAAATAAGCAAAAATAAAATGAATTTTTTAGCTGATGCAGTAGAAAAATCTTCATCTTCAACATCGCCATCATCGTCATGATCATCCCATGGTAAATCACTGCCTGAGAAATTATACTAGATAAACAGAGTGACAAATGGTGTTAATTCTAGTGTAAGGTTATGTACTGTAAGTATGGATTAGTGTGCATCTCAGATTGGCTGTTGAATACCTTCCAGAGCAGGACGGAACAGACAATTAGCGTGATTAAGTTGTAGTGCAGCACACATACAGACAAGAATTTCATGAAAGGACGCTACACATTCTTTTTAAGGAACGCACAGTGCTTAGTCTCTTGGTATGAATCACACCACATTCCTCTGCCTAATTAATTGTTTACCACTTATATAGCAACTTGACTACAGATAATAAAACTGAGGAAAAGAACTTTATGTACCAGTGATTTTAAAAATGTGTCATGCAACACTTGATATGTCCATCTAAACAACTCCCACATGTTTCATGAAACCAAAATATGTTCAATCAGATATCAGTCTTAAAGGTTAGGTTTAAGGTTTATCTTCACTACAGATGAGACAGATGGCCACTATTACCTTTTAATAGCTCCAAATTGCATGGTGTGAAGTCCCTCTCTAAGACTGATGCATGGATACCAGGTGGCACATAATGCATCTTGTTTTGGTTGCGAAAACATTCTGAGATATATACATTAACAATAATAATTCATTACAAATTATTAATACTTTTTCAGTGTTTGAAGAATGTGTTATAGAAACTAGTCTGGCACCTATTTTAGTACTAATTTGTGAATCTTGGGCATGGCAAAATTGTCATTAGAGGTAACAAGATAGTTTTCTGCTCTAGAATCCGTGCCTGGACACCGCAGAGTTAACGAGAAATCGCTCCACACTGCAGCAGTGTGGTAATGACTAATGAAGTGTGAATTTCCTGTCTGAACTGTCCCATCACAAATAAAAAAAAGTGTATTTAAGCTGCTGTGGTGTCGGATTCCCCGTGAGCCTGAAACTTCACTAATGTGAAGCCGGGGCAGCGTTGTTGAAGATCCCTGTAGGAGGCTATCAATATTGCGGACCAGAACTCCCTTTTCTCAACCCCGCTGAAAGGTTTTAATAGCTTTTGGTGGTAATGTCTGAGAATGTAACGTGACTACTTAGAAAATGCTAGAAGACAACAGGAGAGAACACAAACAAGGGGAATATCATTTCCATTGGGAAGCTCCAAGCCCCGCCATTATTTGCCTCTATCATATTGTGGAGAAAACGAAAGTCATTTTTCTTGGCCGTTCATGAAAGCTCATTAAGAGCTGCAATGAACAAACAAAGAATCTCCTTCGAGGCCCCCATTCAAAGTCATTTCTTAATTTCGCTCAGTTTGAAATAGTTGAGATCAATTCATTAGCCCTTCATGAGGACAGCATTCTTCACAATCTTGGTTTTGTCCTCGTGCATGCAGTTGGGAGCAGCTGGCTAGAAGAGGAGAATGGAACTGAAACCAAGGTGGAATTGTATTGCCTTTGCTGATGAGAAATAAGGATACTTTTTTTCACGGTCTGGGAGGAACTGGGACAATTAAACCATTAATACTGCCGGTAGGAGAGTCATTAAACACTTGCTGTCTTTTAATGAACCCAGGGACCAGATATAACAATACCGTGCTGGGAATCTGGGAAGGAGTTGTTGGATTTAAGCTTTGAAAGTCACCTAACTTTTGAATTGCACAAATACATTGTTTCTCGTGGTTTCGCCATATATACATATATATTGAGCGTGCCTGTGTGTGTGCATGCATTTGTGTGTGTGTAAACATAAATGTGGAAATACTAATATAAAGT
The DNA here is from genome assembly GCF_013347855.1 of Anguilla anguilla. Taxonomy (NCBI): domain Eukaryota; kingdom Metazoa; phylum Chordata; class Actinopteri; order Anguilliformes; family Anguillidae; genus Anguilla; species Anguilla anguilla. Next base: position 11,905,529 of record NC_049206.1, on the reverse strand, counting down.
CACTTAATAGGGCATTGTGATCCACCATTGCATAGAATCTACCAGCATCAAGGATTCTGCAGGATGGATGTACCATGCCATCTTCCATGAGAAGGTCAGGTCTTGTTAACTTAAATCTTCTTCCAGAATCTCCCATAAATGCTAGATTGGGTATAGACCAGGTGACTGAAAAGGCCATGGGCATATGGAAATCATTCTTGTTGTGCTCATCAAACCATTCGTTGACCACACATTCTCTGTGGATTGAAGCACTGTCATCCTGGGAGACACCTCTTCCAACAGGAAATAAATGCTATGACATGGGATTGAAGGCATATACTCTGACTTGGAACGTCAACGTAGGAAAAACAGTGAAAAAATAAAAATGATTGTTTTATGTTTGGAAGAGCAAATCATTTTTTCTTTGCAGTTACAAGCTTTTCTGGATGGCTTTCTCTTCTTCTGCTTCAGCTGCTGATCTATGAAGGAAGGAACCTAGATCCTACTCTGAGACACATTATGACTACAAGTTCAGGGCAAACTTGGACTGGAGACTCACACAGTGGATCACAATGGGTGGAAATTGTTGGACAGGAAGGACTTTTTGGAAGGTAGAGGAGGACTGCCCAATTTGTGGAACAGTAACATAAGAAGGAAAACCAGCTCTGGTTGTTACCAAGCAAGTCTGCCTTGACTATATGGATGAGACGTTCTTTCCAAAGCCTGCAATGTAAGTTAGTTACAGCCTGCAATGCCCCACACGGAGGATGCACCATAAGTGGAGCCAATCATCTAACAATTTGAATGCTATTAGCTACCTATCATAAACAGAACAAAAGCATACAAACTGTTCGGACTGAAATGACTAATACAGTTTCTCGTAACATAAAGTTGTATATTATTGTATTTTATTTTATTTTATTTGACGAGAATGCAAAGTAAAATCGTATTTTACAAGAATTTACATGAATACAGGGATAATTTAATTAAAATCTTAGCTAATATAATGCTTTTCCGGTTGATGCTTCCAAAATGTTAGTACAGGGACACATAACACTGACATTTAATGTGTTTTTTCCTTCTCTGTTCCAATGAAGGATTTGCGATCCCACTCGTTGACAGGTGATGGCGCCATTGTGAAGGTTCATGAGGAAATAAAATACTGAACCGAGGTGAAACGTTCTCTAAAACAACATTGGTCTGGCATGGAGAAAACCAGATGCATTTTTTTACTGATACGTTGTTGGTACGATTCGTATTAATCGTTGAGACTTTATGACTGTTGACAAATGATGAACAAACATGAAATTAAATTCTTGTCAAAATAAGTTCCCTGCGCCCGATTTACGGTGGAACATGTAATTTAGTGAGTCAAATAAAGAGGCTAATGTAGTTATACGATTACAAACATCAGAATGTGTACCTGAATTTACCTTTATAAAATAAATTAACAAAGGGAAAAAAGACTCCGCAACGTTTTCGTGAGGCAAAAATATTCAACTGTACCATGAATTTTGCAATCACGTTTGGGAATTTACATGATTGGAACGACTCACGTTCCAATAAGGCAGGTGTATCGATGTATATAGGCCATGCTATACAGTACACATAATACGGTAGACAACACGGCAAGCAACTTCGACCTCTATTTTTCCTCCTTTACTTGGTGTGCCCAAATCAATTTCATGTATTTCTGATTGGGCGGTTTTATTATTTCGCCTGCATGGGTCGCGCAGAGATTGGTTCACGAATGATTTACGTCATCCTCCCAGAAGAGATGTACTTGAGATTTTCTTTCTGTCACTAACACATGTACCAGCAGGAGAGCACTGCAGAACACACGTTCGTGGGGGGAAACGACAGGACATTTTACTCGCATTTTGAGAGGCAGAAAAATAGCCAGTTCTCTTCTACATGGGAAATGATGCCCTGCGTATTGCTGAACAAAATTTTCAAGGACATCCCCAGGACTCTTTTGAAACAATAACAATAAAAGGATCGCGGAAACCAGTGGAAATACAGTCTAAAAACCCAGTTCGCCCGAATTAAATAGCAACTGGCTATAGTGCGAACGATCTTTCGAAGGACTTTATCTGAACGGACTGGTACCTCATTTCCCCAATTTCCGATTTGAATGCAAGTCGTGTCATTTTTTTAAACTCTCATTTTTACTCTCGTCCAATCAAACCCGCTTAGCTAACACTGAGCTAAGAGTAGTGCGCAACGATTCAGTCTGCATTTTAAAGAGGCAGAGAGGTAGGTGTTTTTCCTTGAATTCCAAATGCAGTGTGTTCACTTTTTATGCCGTGGTACGTTATTGAATAGGCTGTAGTCTTATTCTCAATCAAGTGTCTGAAAAGACGCATGTTCTCAAATAGAGATCCGCATGGGATGTAACGCTAAACTATTGAGATAGTAGAGAAGGTTCGTAGTACAGCTGGCTACGTCCCATCAAACATATGAGCATAAAATTACGCGATGTTATCTTACCCCTGGCGTTTCAGTTGACAGGCTGAGCGTCTGGTCACGGGATGTCGGGGACAAGGGACGACTAGTCTTTTTTCATTTGCCAGTCAGATTATTACCAGTGCAGTTCAAATTATTTCCTAATAGATTCACGGTATCCATTCAGTTGGATAATACATATCATTAATTTTACTTAAATCTGTTCCGCCAAAAGCGCCGGAGTCTTTAAAATAGTAGCTAATCGTGGTGCTTTGCAGCTTTGATTCCCATCTCGGTTCAAAATTGCATGATTATGTAATTGGATAAGACTTGAAGGCTAAATGAATGGCTTCATTCTCCCAATTCCGCCATCCAAACTCGAAAAGAAACTTGACTATGGACCGATGCTATTTATCTATTTCGGGCCAGGCTCTTTGATTAATCTCCTGTAGATTCAATCAGCACTAAGGTCTTGTTTGTCCGTATAAGAGTCCCCGCTAATGGGGTTACTGAATGCTTTGCTCAGTGTAACGTTTTTCCCTGCCTCTTCTCCTCTAATTACCTTTCAGCAAAGATTTGGCTTAGCCCGTCATGAAGTCTCTCACTAGAAATCTGAAAGGATTAAAAATTAAAATGCATTAGCTGAAGAGTGAAATCGAAAGGTGTGCATCGAATATAAATCAATACATCTCCGCGAACTAGTTACGCTTTCTGAGTAATAGGGTGCGAAATAAGAGGACACAGGGCATTGAATGTAAAAGAAACTCGTTTTCGGAAATAATTCCTTCCAAACAAACTATTATGCAAAGTATTGATTGTAGACTGTGACGACAAAGCTCCATTTTCTGTGGCCGCCGAATTTTAATTATTTTACAACATGGATCCATTTCATATTTAACTATTAACAGCCATTGGAGCGAGGTTTAAATTCTGCAGGCAATTAACTTTTCTAATTTAAAAATGTCAGCAAAACACAGCGACCAGATTAATGGAACCTCCGTATTTGCTATAGTCTTTTCAACTTTTATGGCTATTCAATTAGCATCACTCCAGTTTTCTGGACCGACCCTCTCTAAAACGAGCGCGCATTTTCTTTCCTCCTGAAAGATTCACATTGTCCCGATTGAAGAATTGCAGAAAGAAGGATGTTCAATTTAAAGGCAATTTGGGCCTCTCGACAAAACCAATGCTCCTTTAATTGTTCCATCACCCAGAGTCTTATCAGTAAACAGCATTCACCCGGGAGGAAGAGTGAGACAACCGCAGCATTTAGATGAGCGATCAAGGACAGATTAGGGAAGGAAAAGTGGTCTAAATGTGTTTGTGTAACAGGTTAAACAACCCCCTTAAAGCTGCAGAATCCATTTATACCTCGGATCTCGAAACGTCGCCTGCATGTTGATCTATTCCAAGAGAACAGCATTGAAATGAATGATGGATGGAGGTCTATAGGGACTATAAGTGGTTTCAAATTGCACCCAAAACATGTAGTCTGTGCTTCTTGGAAAGCTGAGTGCTACAAGCCCAACAGGTCTCATGACAACATGTGAGCTACAAAGGCTTGTATGAATAGCTGGTAGATATCAGGGTGTTGTTCTGACTGCTAATCCCGTGGCATTAGTGCCTTTTCATATTAATGACTTGTGTTTCGGCGTCCAGACACTTCTCTTGTTTTCCAGACAAAACGGAACTTGCATTTTCAAGTCCACATGTATAACACACCCATTCCATATTCATTTATGGCTTACCTTTGTTGTACTAGCTGCATGCAGACTGTTTTGAAACGTTGCAGACTGTTTTGAAACATTTTGTGTATCCGCATGGATTCACGATTCATGACTTTTTCCAAACATAATTCTGTATAACGTGTGACAGTTAGATTATTATATTTAGTTATCAATGTTTTTGAATGTTACACGGCAGCTCAAATATACTTCACATCACCTGTACAGGCAGTTGTTTATTGAAAGAATTCATGTGTAGCACCATGTTGAACTACACAGGGGTGGTGTCCTAACTAGCATTTGAAGCTGCAACCTTTTTGGTAACTTATTGATCGTTATTGTCACCTCACTTATGAATATTGTGAATTATCATGAATATTAAGAAGTGCTAGCCTTTTTGGTTATTGAAATGTTGGATTGTGCTTTATGACCGGTTTGAGAACACATACCTGTTATTATCTCTAATGCCACTGTAGGTTCAACAGACACTCTCCGGAAGAGAGGGACCAGATCCAGGCGCTTGTGGGGCCGGCGGACTTGCCCGTGACCCCTGACCCTTCTCTAACCCATGTCCGCTCTGATTGGTGAAGGTACTGACACTATGGTGAACCCCGGCGGCAGCGCCCAGCCCCCCCCGGGTGGAGCTGGGACCCTCCCCTGGAAAAGGTGTGCGGGGTGCGGGGGCAAGATCGCCGACCGCTTCCTCCTCTACGCTATGGACAGCTACTGGCACAGCCGCTGCCTCAAGTGCTCGTGTTGCCAGGCGCAACTGGGGGAGATCGGCACTTCCTGCTACACCAAGAGTGGCATGATCCTCTGCAGAAATGACTACATCAGGTGAGATGGCCTGTGCTGCAGTACAGTGTCTCACACTCACAAACGCATCCGCGCGCACACACACACACACACACACACATACACTATGGTGCGTACGCGCACGCACACACACACACACACACACAAACACAAACAAACGCGCATACATACATGCATGCACACGTACAGTCATTCACACGAACACTCGTGTACACACAACATGCACGCGCGCACACACACACACACTCACACACAGACCTGAAGTTAATGGTATCCCACTTACAAACACCCCTCACGTTAAATTGAAAAGAAAACAGAGGGTACATCATCACTTCAGTGTGGAGTAGCTCAGAGGTACCGGCTGATTTTAGCACACACATGGTCTCCTTTTATGGAAGGGCATTTTGATGTATCAAAGGCCTTTCAGATCAGGGGTGCTTTCCATTATAAATGAAAAGCTGCAGATCAGAATTGTGAAGGCTTCTTGTGTGTCTTCTGTTATAATGAACGAGATGCCCTTTTTAGATACGGCGTAAAGTTTATGAGGCACTAGTAAGATGTGGATGGGTTGACCACTTCATGAACGACTGATTGGCCAGACTCTCAAATCATCCCATTAAGACATCAGTATAGGCTCCTTCCTGGATCAATGTTTTAAAGGCCAAGTTGTCAGGACACGAGATGAAAGAGTCCTCTAATCTCTGCCAGCCATGCATCATTTTATAGTACAAGCTCTCTCTGAAGCCAAAATATAACCTGAAAAAACAACAACTTAGATGTCTGAGAAACTTGGGGAAAAAATGGTTGGATATGAATAGCCTTTTTAACTGCGCATAGTGTGGCTTTGTGGGTTTCATTAGAAGAAAGCCTTGAACACTCGAGAAGATACTTGAGAAGGTTGAATACCCTGATTTTAAAATGTTTCAACAGATCATGACTCCGCAGTAGAAAATATGAAATAACAAAGGTTTCTGTTTATTTTGTGTTTATTATTCTCCTATGCAAGTGTTGACAGGAAAGCGGATAAGAGCGCCTCTAATATATGTGGAGAGCCACACATATTTCTGACCTCATTAGTGTAAAACGATGAAGTTAGAGAGCATTTTGTTATTTTGATATCATCTTCTGCTGGAGTGCAATTTCAATCAGCTAAGTGGAAACAAAAGCACGTGGGACTGGGGAAAAAAAGGAAAGCAACTTTAAGAAAATTAATTTCACTAAGTGAGGAAAAACAGCACACAAAAGTGCTCCCCGAAATTGTTTTGCGGTAATAATTAAGAACACATTATTTCAGTCACATTTCTCTTCCTTGTTTGGTTTCCTCAAGTCGGAGTGCCTCAGTTGGGATTTAACAGAGGTGCATCACATGTTGGCAGGTGTGATGTCCATCGAAAAGCACCTAAGGCTGTTCTGTGAAAAAGCCCAATACTTCAGTTGCAAATTAGCATACTGATGTAATCTGAGTTTGAAATTAATCATAGCATTTTGGAACAAAGCCTAGAAGTGAATGGAAGTAACCCCCGGGGATTGCTGGGCACAGCAGGCATACAACAAAATAGCATGGCTTCCTTAGGCCAAACTGCTGTCTTATAGTGACTATAGCAAGTAGTGCCTTATACTAAATATAGTAGGCTAAATGAACCTAATCTCATAAACAACCAGCACATCACAGATTCGTTTTCAGCGCGTCTAGCGGTGTGTATGCGCGGGCACTTTTCGAGTTAGCCGAGACGAGCGCCAATTAAAAACACAGCAGCGCTCGCGAGTTTGGCGGGATTGCGCCGAGTCAGCAGTCCTGGCTGGCGCGGGATATGAAACGACCTGCCTGGAAGGAGTCAAAATTTGGAGAGGCCCGGCGAGAGGCCCGTCAGGCGACGGGGCGCTCCGCCTGTAATGGGTCTGCAGCCTCATTAAAAACCCGGAGAAAGCGGCGGGCGCACCTTTCCGCCGGTAATGAGAGGGGGCGGCGGGCGGAGGAGCGGAGCTTAAACAACAGTCGCGGGCGCGTGATGCGAGCAGAGGTTTTTTTAAAAAAAGGGAGAAGAAGAAGAGGGAAAAAAAGGTTGACAGTGAGTCTACACAATTAAAAGCTTTAATTAGTGCCTTCTCCATTTTCTGTTAGTCCTGATGGGTTTTATCTAATGAGATCTGGTCCCCGGCTTGGATCTGTTCAGAATGACGTGTCCAAAATGAATGAGAGCCGCATCGCAAACAAAACATTTAATTAAGAAAATTGGCTTTTGAGAGAGAGAGAGAGAGAGAGAGAGAGAAAGAGAGAGGAGGGGATTATTATGAGGGCAAGTTGCCTGCGGGCTTTAAAGGCACAGCCTCATTTTTGTAATGGATTATGAATTTGCCACAGTGGTGTAAATAATATAGTAATGCTTACCCACGTTTATTAATCTGCAAATGCAAAGCGCTCGCGGATTGATCGGATGCAATAAGGAAATGCATCGCCTGCATCACCCCTAATGAAAAATGTCCTAAGATGATACTGTCCATCCCACAGAAAGCCACTGGTTTAGAGTATCGCATTAGCTGCTCAGAACGTAACTGTTTTAGCCCTGTGTCACAGCGCAAAGCATTCTCATGTGCCATCTGATCTCTTACGCTGGCCTTAATATATCCAAATACCGTGCGTCAGAGATGTCAGTTTTTTATCATTAAACTTAGTCAGGCCTATTTAGTGTTGATTTATGTAATGCTGTCGTAAGCCAGTTTATTTTTAAGGGTGTAAGACGAACCTTGCAAGGGAATTAATTTAGCTAGCAATCATGCGGATGCAAGATCCTGTGAATGCTGTCCCTTTAATTGAATAGGCTAGGTAATTAAATGGCACTTTTCCAATAGAATGTGCGAGGTAAATCTAATAGTTGGTTATTTAATATCACTTCGAAGTCTGCCCACTCAAGCACTTTGACAGCTCAGGAGCATGTGAACTATTAGCTGGGAAAAACCAGGATCTCAAAAATTAATTAAATCGCATGCAATTTAGGGGAAACGTTTATCTTGATTTGTCATAACAGAATTAATTCAAGGCCTCCAATCCACTCGGGGCCAGATCTGTTTCTCTGAATTAAGCAAGCTTAATTTGGTAGATTTTTTTCCCCCCTCTGTGCCCCACCCCCACCATCTTTCTCTAATGCAGCACATGCCATTATGCAAAGCTCCTGAGTATCAATATCTCCCTCTGCTTTTAATGCATACTGGCTGATGTTTGTGTTGCATCTTTGGCGTGCTGCGTTTCTGGCATTAATTTTGAATTAGGTTCATATCCTATTAATGCTGTCAAGAAAGAGAAAATGTCTGTATTGGCAAGAAGCCCCCCCCCCCCCCCCCCCCCATAGTTGGCAAGTGCTTATATTACATGGATATACTTTGCACATTCTACATCGCTATCAAATACATATGCATGGAAATTGTGTTCTTACACTTAAAGCATCTTGGAATTGAATTCAATTCATTCATGATAATTTTTTTTAGTAAACTATACATGCAACAAATCACAATGTTTGAAAAGTACTACATTGTGTTTGTTATTGATTGTACATTCATATGGCTGAACTGCAAATGACCCCTCGGAATCACCAATTCCAAGCACAGAAACCGAAACCAATTATGTCATCTCAATTAGAGTCCCCTGGCCTTAATTATCCTGACCTGGGCTATCTTTCCCCAGCACAGGAGTTCAGGAGAGGGACACATTAGTGTGAACACACAAACTAATTTGGTTGGCATGTGACCTAATAGAACGGCTGAATCTTGCAGACTTCTAGATTAAACAGACGTGACGTTACGAGCAGTGCCCAGTCAAATAAATATGCTATACCTCTGTAGATATGTACATGTAAGAGTAGTGCCTTTAAAGAATCACTGATCAAAAATGAGGTATACCTAAATTATGTCACATTTCATAATAACCATATGCACTGAAATGAATGACCTATGAGCACATATTAAAAACATAATAATAATATTTAATAATAATAAATAAATCTGACTTCTAAAGGCTATAGAACCAGCCTTTCCCACTGATGTGTATCTCCCAAATAACATCTCTTGTCTGTTTGTTCTGCTCTGGTTTTTCCAATTTTGCTACCAAGTGTTGATGTGTCACAGATCTGAAACTAATTACTTTGGAAATGGACTTTTGATTGAACTCTCTGAATCGATGGCGGGGCTAACATTTGCTTCTCGCTTCCCATTGAAAGGCATTGTGGGGGCAGTCTTGCCGCACTCTCTGGCGCTCTCGTCGATACGTTTAATAACAACTCGCGGGCGTTTTTCAGTAGCACGGTGACAGCAAATTAGTGCCTGGCTGGTGTCAAGTGTCCTCCATCCAATCGTAACGATGGCGCAAAAAAAAAGGGAAGAGGCCGCCTCAGCCTTTGCGGGATGTTTGGCGCGTCGTGTGCGGTTCGCTCGCTCCGCTCATTTCCATCGAAACGCGCGTGTTCACATGCTATTTTCCTGTGGCTGATTGTTTTTTTTTTTTTTCTCTTTCTTTTTTTTTTTGCCTCCCGTACGTGGCGCGTTATATTAAAAGCAGATGCACTTTTATGTGTTCATTAAAGCAAAATCCTCGTTTAAATGCGCGCAGGGTAACACTATACCCGGGCTCCCCTGCCTCTAACCCCCCCCCCCCTCCTCCCGCTCCCTCTCTCCCCCAAGCATGTCAGATGCTGTGGTCTTATTTGATTGCACAGGAAAACTGCGGTGATGGAGCAAACACCCAGTGAGATACGATGACAAATGGGGCCAGATCCCAGTAAATTACTTTCTGCTCAAATCGAAATTTCATTCAGTTTGTTGCTGGCCAAGATGAAGTAATCTAAATTGTGGACTCCAGAAGCAGATAGAGGGAAGTTAGAGCAAGCATTTCATTATCAAGGGAGGGAGGGGAGACAGGGAGAGAGAGAGAGGGAGAGAGAGGGAGGGAGGGAGGAAGAGAGAGAGAGAGGGAGAGAGAGAGAGGGAGGGAGGGAGGGAGGGAGGGAGAGAGAGGGAGGGAAAGAGAGGTTAGGATGAAAGAGATGAGCAGGAGCAAATCTAAAGTGTTGACACCATGATTGAAAAGGTTAACCCATGCACGTTATATATATCAACCCGGATAGCGAAGCCTCGCTAATGGAAACACACCTCTGTCAGAGGTTTTTTTGCGGGAGTTTCTCGTGGCAAGAAGCACGGCGCCTCCCTTAGATGTACAATCAAATCCCCTTCGTTCTCTGATTGCTTGTGTTACGGGGTTATTATTAGAATGCAAAATATACGCTAAAGTCAATACTTAATTTCACTGCTGAAGCTTGGGGCTACAACTTTTTGATTTGCTTTCTCTTATTACCATAATTTTATTTTCCAATATGAAACATTTCAGAGTTGTGCTCATTCTGAGAGTCACTGCAATTTCCATAGGCGTAAGATTGAACCGATTTGAGAAAAGGCTATTTGTAAGCGCTCGTCATTGAAATGTCAGAAGGCTGTATGTGTACACATGCACACAGATGTCAGAAAAGCATATCAATATGTGTGTGAAATATATGTCAGTGAATATGTAACTGAATCATTCCCTCAGTTATCCCTATAACTAAACACGATTTACATTGTTGTTCTAGATGACGGATTGAAGCTATTTTTTTTAAAGAGAGCCCATACAGAGAAGCTTCCAGTCTACATAGATCAAATCACAGTTCTTGTTGTGTCAAGATGAATAAACACAAACCATCTCATTATATCAGAGTGGAAGAGTTATTTTAAACGCGTTAGCTCAGCTTGTCATATGTTAACAATGTCCAGAGCATTCATCACGGTCATATGTGACTGTTCTCCTGCTTTCAATTCTAGGTTATTTGGCAACAGTGGAGCGTGCAGTGCGTGTGGGCAGTCCATCCCAGCCAGTGAACTGGTCATGCGGGCACAGGGCAATGTGTACCATCTCAAGGTAAATACAAAAATAACGCAAAACTGAGGTCATCTTTGCATGTCTGTGCCCTGTTCCACTGAAACTTTTAAAAGTAAGAGCTGACAATTGCCGTAGTGTTTAAAATTTGGAATACGATTGGACTGAAACGAACATATGAAGACATGCCAAGTCTATGTTCTATGTACCAGTACCAACTGCACTTAAATTCTGGCTTCAGGAGCTTAAACAAGGTTTATAGCATAAGAATCCAAAAGTAAGAATAAATACGGAGTCCAGATAGCTGTCTTTTTTAAGAACACATTATAAATTGAGTTTTGGTAAGAGCTTGCACCAGAGTAAAAAGCGCCATCGTGCCAGTATCGTCATTTGTTTTGAGAGCGGGTGAATGTTTACATTCAGTTGCAGTCTGTGATTTGAATAAAGCCAGTGTGGGTGTAAAGCTAAGCTACCCCTTTACAAACACAGCTATCGCGTAGCCGCAAAGCCGCGGTGTGTCGCGATCGACCCTCGGCAAACACCAGCAGGCCGGAGTTCGGCCCGCTTGTTTGTAGCGAGGGTTGTGCGTCCGCGCCCGGGCGAAGGACCCCGGGCGGGGCGATAACGAGGGCGGCCGTGACCCGTGTCCGCTCTCCCGCCCCTCAGTGTTTCACGTGTTCCACCTGCCGGAACCGCCTGGTCCCCGGTGACCGGTTCCACTACATCAACGGCAGCCTGTTCTGCGAACACGACAGACCCACGGCCCTCATCAACGGCCATTTGAATTCTCTCCAGACGAACCCGCTAATGCCAGACCAGAAGGTAAGGCTCGTAAGCGTTCTCTTCCATGTACAAACGGGGGAGAGGGGAGGGAGGTATGTCGAGAATAAATGGGAGCTCATGCATTTTCAGAAGGGAAGTGTACCCTGTTGCTCCCCCTGCTCATCATTAGCAGTTGGAAGATTCCAAGTCTGCCAAGTCCTCTCTGTACTTTAATTTTCCTTAAAAACTGCACAGTATTTCTGTTGGATTCAAAATTGGCTGTTAAATTTTTTCACCTGAATTTTTCCTTTGAAAGGATATTCTCAACTGTGAAACACATATTGGGGGAAGTGTCTGTTGCTCTTAAAGAGTTGTGAATGCAGTGTGAAATCAGCATAATGGAAAAGAACTTAACTTGTCAAGTCTGAATTCCGCAGTATGAAAGTGTGTTCATCCGTAAGAGCTTCGACATGTTCCAGGAAAGTTACAGCATATTTTGGCCCCTGACAGGAGGACAAGCGTGATTTGATATCGGCAGAAGCTAATTTGTTACAATTACTGTCAACCGCCGAAAATGAGAACAGTGCTAAGGCAAGTCTGGATGGGTTCGGAAATAAATGCTCACCATCCCCCACTTATTTGCATCATATTTCACGCTGATTATGTATTGATGGCATTGATTCATTTACTCTTTCCTGTGGGGATATTAAATCTTATTGACCAAAGATGAATTTTAATTTCGGATGGGTGATGGATTTTTCCATCAGTCTTGATTGCGCTCTTGACTTTTTCATCATTAAGCGAGGCGACCTGACACGGGGGCTGAGTTTTTGCAGAGCAACAAAATGTGTACGCAATCACTCAGCCATTTTTATGGACTCACAATGGGAACTTTATTAATATCGGCGGCATCTGGGACTGTGACCATACGTAATGGTGTTTAGCTCAGGAACACCTCCAGCTGTGCTAGACTGGAGTTCGTGGCACCTGGCCTATCTAAAATAAACAAAGAAGGAATTGAGAGAGCTGGAAGTTTTTAGCCGGGTGTAGGCCTATGTCTTTTTTTTTTTCCCTTTCCCTTTTCTTTTTTTTTCCCCAAGAAGCAGACGGAGATAGCATTTATTGATCTGGTCTTTCAACGCTCTTTAGCTAAGGGACGGATTGAAAGGGGCAAATTAAAAGCGTAATTCGGTCCACTCGCAAAATGGAGGGCCGGGTATGTTTTTCTTTGTTGATTATGGAGGCAAGCTGCCACGAAAGAATGCTGGAGATGGGGAGGAACAGAAGACGTCTGTGCAGTCTAATGGTGACTAAATGTGCCCCGTGGCGCATTTCTTGAGCAGACTACAAGGCCTTGAGGAGGAGAACTCCATTAAGCCTCTCCTAGCGTTAGAAGCTTTGCTTGACCTCAGACAGTTTCCAGTGTTGGGGCTAAGAGTGCGCAGCATTTAAATTGAAAGCCTATGCATTATCCATCTTAATTTGAAATGTCTGTTTAAGCCTTTGCTTCTCTCCAACTACGGTCGGTGTGGTAAATATGAGGTCTCATTGCTTATTTATGCGCCAACATCTATTGTAGTGAAAACAGCTGAATTATTGATGCTAAAATGCAATTGGAATATTGGGTGCAGCGCTTTAATTATGGAGAAGAACGCTTTCAAAAACAAACGGCCACCTTCCTGTGCTGAAATGGCATGTTTTTATGGCTCGTGGATGTTCCTCGGAGTTCAGACAATAATAACGCTCCTAAGCTCACTGCATTAGGCTCCATTGTTTAAATGGTGAATAGGTGTTGGCCTTTCTCCTTCATTAGATTGGATGGCAGTTATCAATTTGCCCTTTCACTCATTCCGGCAATTCCACTTGCCTTTCTGAGTGGCACCTTATAATTCATAAGATCAGATACCAAAGTAACAATGGGGGGAAATGGAGCTGTCCCATACCCGAGATGCATACGCTTCCCTATTCGATGGCGTTTGTATTATGTGCAGTTTTGCAGTGACATAATTGGTGTTGCTTGTGTGTGTGTGTGTGTTGCAGGACATGTCATTAAGTGGGCCTGGCCTTTGTTCGGGACAGACAAATTACCTTTCTCTCATTGAACCCCAACCCGAGGGAATTGGGCCCCTCTGCCTCAGTCACTTTAATTAGCCTGAAAATTGGAATCGCAATCACTAGTAGACCCATGCCTTCTTAACTCATTTGATGAAATTGGGAAAGCTAACTTCCCCTGGAAACTAAAAAAACAAGGCAAACGAGGGGAAAACAAGTTGGTGAGAAATGTTAGAGGGGGAAAAAAACAGTTCTGAAACAAAGGAAATAGTCTTTGTTCTGTGCTGTCTCTCTACTTCACAGAAATGAAACACCCCAAGGGGGTTTGTGTCACAGTGTTTTTGAAATTGCTGAAAAAATGCTGTCTTTATAAATGTACACCAAAGACCATACAAAGGAGATAGACACCAGATGGCTTCCACAACCCTGCTGATCAATAGATAAAGCGAGGCTTGAATGTAGCTGGCAATGGATGATGTCATCATCCTGGCTTCATTAAAACCAAAAAAAAATGGAGGTGCAGTAACTTTGGAGAGTTCAGGCTGGTTGTGATGTAACATTTGGCTTGTCTTCGATTAGGGAAAACTATTTTTGTTTGTTTGTCTTTGCATGTCAGACCATGTAAATTTCCAATTATATCAGAAGCATGACACAGAGATTTAGCCTTTCTTCCAAATGAAGGAAAAGCTGAAATGAGTATGGGGAGTTGGAAGGGAGTGCTTGTTGGAATAATGTCTTCTGTTTGTCTATGCCGTGTTCCACAGTCAGGATGCTCTTGTCTGTCTTTTGCAGGTGTGTTAGAGGGACAGGATGCGTGCCTTCGCTTCTGCCCTCTCCCATCGTCCCCCCCGCAAGTCTCTGCACTCCTGCCAAAATCCCACCCCCCAACCAACCCCCCCCCCCCCCCCAATACCCTTTTGCTGGAGCTCCTGTACGGACGGACGCCCCGCGCCGGCGTGATGGAGGCGGGAGATTGAGGACTCCGTGAACCTGGACTAATGGACGACCGTTCAGCAAACAGGAGAGGGAAAAAAAGAAGAAGTGGAGAGAAAGAAAGAAAGAGGGAGCCTAACCTGGGAAAGAGAGAATGAAAAATGACAAATGACGCTAATTAAGTGCAGCTTTTCAATCTGCATCATACCGCCATTAACTCTTAATGGGGGGCGCTGACCTGCAGATTTCCCCCCCCCCCTTCTCAAGCTCCCAGCCCCTCCCCCACACACACACGCACATCTTTTCTTTACATCCTGATATTTCCTTTTTCTATATTTTTAGTGCTGTAAAGGGAATTTGTTTGATTTCAGAACCTGGGGAATTTGTGGAAATTGAATCATAAATACTTTGTGTACCTGTAAAAATACCATGTATGTATGCATGTAAAGTGGTTTTTGTCCCAATGTGGCTACACTCCTGTCCAGGCACCCTGCACCCCTGACTTCCTTCCAGTGATCCAAGCCTGTCCCACCCCCACCCCCCACCCCCAATCCACCCCGACACACACAAACACCCCCAAAAACTCCCAGCCTGATCCTGGGCTAATAAACAAAATGAAAAGATCTGTCGCTTTCGGCCGATAATGTAGAGATTTTCACCAACCTATAAATGCTGAATGAAAAATAAATCTATTTGTGATATTTTCAGAGACATTTGCTCAATTATTGTGTATTTAATTAATAAAATTTCAAAAGAGAAAATCAACCCTTCTTGTTTCCTTTTAATGCACAGATGGTCTACGTTTTTTCTAGTGCCATTGATACTTATAATGAAATTCAACTTCTGCTTTAGTTTCAGCCTTTCAGATTTCCTGTGAAAGTGCTTTATGCTTTTTTTCCCCCTCAACACGTCTCGATCCAGAACGTTTGTATGCCGCAGTACGTGTACAGCATGTGCATATGTCAACCAAGATGTGTTGTCTTTTTAAATTTAATACTGTCTCCTTTATTTTTTTTTCTGTGGCTATCCTTGATTAAATTTCTAAACGCTCAGCCTTTGCATGAAAGTACTCCATTTCCTGTTTGTGGATAAGAGAGGAAACTGTCTTAAGTACACTGTAATCATAACTTCAAAGGCGGTCTGGTGTCTAAGCATTTCTACTCAGGAAACGCTTCATTACTGATGCTACCTTTTATCAACGCTAAAACATCGCCAGTATTCAGTCCATTTCTGAAAGCATCCGTTAAGCTTTCAGGGGTAGAGCAGATGTGTGAATGATGATGAACCTTCATGCCCAGTGATTAATGCTAATAATGGATACGTAATTGAAACTTGGTAAACATAAAGAGGCATTTTTTTCCCCCAACAAATGCTATTCATCTGTCTAATATTGTGTTCTAATGGAGGAAATGCCTTTTGAAGGTTTAATTACTGCAGGAAGAAGGAGAGACGTGACTATTTTGGGCAAATGGATGAGCTATTTGCAAAACAAATTGGCATTAGAATCCAGTGCAGACAAAGGTGATTTTAAAAAGGCTACTTGTGTTTTTTTTTTTGTTGTTGTCTTTTTATTAATTTTATTCCGTGTTGTCTTTGTATTACCTTTGAGAATATATACAGGTATAGCTAAAGCTGTAGTGTTGCTGTACCTATGTTTTCAAATCACAAGTAAAATTGTGCGAGTACATTGTTATGCCATAAGTAGTACAAATGTCATTTTTACATAAGTAGTATGCCATTTATAAATGTTTACCACAAGTCCACGGATTTAGATCAAGCCCTAATATACTTTCAAAAATGATAATACAGAAAATACAACCTATTTCAAAGGTGAAAGAATCAATTACACAATTTCTCCGGAAACAATTCTCAATTTCCCCAAAAGCATCACTTATGTGAAATAAATGATCTTTATATATGTAATTTGCCAATGGATATGAAGTTTCCATGTACAAACATAATCATGTGAAATCAGTGATGAGAGAAGAGTCAGGTTGAGAATGAGGAGGGGACCTTGTGCAGTGAGCCTGGTTTAGAGATGTTCTCCATTCTCCTCCCTGATTTACATCCGCCGTTTACAATACACCTGGGAGGACGGAACTCGGGGAGAGTGTCTGTTTGGAGACATGAAACATCTGCTGTGCGAAAGATATTATTATGTGTGTTAGTGCATCTAGCTTAACACCTTCCTGGGACATCCCGAATAATTTGGAAAATCTGTACTAGAGAAATTACCAAAAATATGTCTCACATGACAGTTAAAGGTACAGGGCATGCTGTACAGCAGGAGCATTGAAAAGTAATCCTAAAGTTGTTGGTGAAATATCTCCTGTGCCCTATAAATGAACCTGTCTAATACATATATGGGCGAAAAACAGGACATTTCCCTGTTTCAAATGAAAAGGAACACACTCTGCCCCAAGCCACAGGTTCACTGTTTGCTATTGAATTGGAAACCTATTTGAGAAGACTGGAATCCATACTGTGCATTAATGATTTACCAGGTCTCGTGTTCGTCCAAGAAAGAAACTGCTTTTTCAACAACACAGTTGGCTAATGATTCGAAATCAAGGTTCAGAGTCAAACCTGCATTTATTGGTCACTCATTAGCCTGCTACAAATGTTGTACTTTTGCACATAATGAACAAACAGTTGGTATAAGAGGAAATGACAGCTTACGTCCATACTGATAGATAACTGAGGCACTGCCCAAAGATCTAGTAACATTAATGATTACAATAATGATGTACTGTACGAATGAATGCATTTGGGAGATTCTCCATCACTGTGCAGGATAAGTATACTATATTTGTATTATAAGGTATAGTACAAAATGTCAGCTAGTCTGTTTACAACCACAAATAGAAGCTGTATACACTGACAGCATTGAAATTACTGTACTTTTAGCTTAACATTTAGACCACCCTAACCTCTCTAATGGTCATAAATAGTGTGATAATTACAACCAAAAGGTATCGACATCTGGTGTCAACAAAATTCTCGGCAGATTTTCAACCTTAATTTTTTTTTTAACTGCTCAAAAACGTGTAGGCACTTGCATTCAGCTGTTCAACGTTCGCTTTCAGTGCATTGGCAGCTACTGCCTGCCTTCTTCAGACCTATTTGGCAAGGCAATTTGCAACTTTTTTCCTTGTGAATATGATCCTAATTAGCTATTGTAATGCCATCTGTTAATCTTAACTAATTTAGCAGCAAGCTCAGGGGGCACTCCTTTAGTTTTAAACTTATAAGATTATAGACACCGAGCAAGTGACTGCAGTCTGCATGCAAGAGCTACAGTCCTTCCTTTGAAGTGTTAAATGGAAACAAGACTAATGGATCGGATGTATGCACAATAATAGATCATACATACTGTAATGTTTCACGTCTGCCATAGGGAAAGCACTTTACACACACAAGCCATTTTAAGAAACTGTAATGAGGACATGGATAAGTTCTGATGGGCCGCCTACTTAGCGAGACCAAGCACCACACTACTGTAATGTGTTTGATTATTATATAAATCATCTATGTTTTAGCAACATATAAAGTGGTTGCCAATTTTTCACATTTAAAAAAAAAAAAAGCCATACTGTACCATAAGGTACAGAACCATGGAACTTTCAAACTGGTACCCATTTCCATTTCAAACATACTTCTTTGATGTCACTGTGTCAGCAGAGTTAGTTCAAAAGGCATAGTTTCAAATGGTGAAAATGTGAAAATATTCACATTCTCACAATATATTAAGCACAAAATGTAGAGAGAAAAGTTTTGGTTGGAGTTTGGAGGCCTGATTGTATACCTTTGGTATTCATAACTTGCTAGTGTATAGCATTTCTACAGCAGTTTGACTGTAGGAATAACACTCAGTTTTAGAACGTTACATGCATACGAAATGCAGGGAAATCTGACTACTAAGGGTTCTTGTCCAATACTCTTCTGAGACGTCTGCTAACAACTTAAAATGATGCCTTCACCATGGAGCCCAGCTACTTAGCAGGGTATTCGGTGACATTGTAAGAGACATGCAAATATTAGGCAGGCAATTAAGGGCAGTCTTGTTTTCCCTGAAGTGTAAGGTAATACATTTGGGTCCATTATGCACTGAGAACACTAATGCACCGGGTCTATAGCTCTCCTGTTTTTAGTTAAAGGTGTATTTTTGGGTGTGTCCTGTGAACTGCAAATGGAAAACGGCATAGAGAACCAACCCATTGCTCACCTTTTTAACTTGTACCACCATTTATTTCATGACAAAGTGAGAACTTTTTCATTGCAAAACTGAGAAGAAATTATTCACTGTCCTTTAACCACATCAAAAGTCACAAAAAGCTATAATTTGGTACAATACAGAGTATTCTTATTCCTGTAAAAACAAAGATAATTTGTTTTTAATTAATTAATTAAAAATCCAATGTGAATACTGAACATGAATGCAGGCCTGGCCCAGTCTACCTTGGACCCCAACCAAATGATCTCTGGTGTGCCTCCAACTTGCTCGCACAGCTCATTCCTGCTATCAGGGCAAAATCTGTCACCTAAATGTAGACTTGCTGTATCTACGCCATTACAGAGGCTAGCTAGCTACAGCAACGAACACTCCGTAGAAATCTGATCCCAAACCACAGACTCTGTAGGCCACATCCACCCCTCCCCACACAGACAAGAGCACCACGCCCAGAAACGTCCCAAACACATTTTAGAATAACAAATCGAGGCAAAGGTGCACAAATTTGGTGAAAGACAGAGATTGTGAGTTCATCATAGATATGCCTTAGCATCGTTATTTTATATTTTTATGTTAAAAATCCTGCATAGTATGCCTTTTAAAATAAAAAAAATAAATAAAAAAAGATCAACTCAAGAGTTTATTTATTACATTTGCCATCTTAAAATCAATAGACAGGAACAAGGTACAACTGCCATGAAACTGTACAGTAAGAGGTATTTGACATAGAAGGCCTTCAAAGGTCAACCATTTAAAACGTAATCAAATCAATGTTCTCTCTTCACCTCTTCACACTTTGCTTTGGAAATTCTGCCCCTTTCTGCAATTGCTCCAGTGGTCTATTTCCGAGCAGCCATCGTTCCTCTACTCCTACTTTGTATTGACCACAAAAGACCCCATTGATCGTGCAAACTGTAAACACTTCATGTTCATCAAGGGACGGACTACCTCTGTCTCTTGTTAGACTCATGAAAAGGATTTTTGTGCTCCCGTCCTTTGTAACCATTTTAGTGAAGACTGTGCCAACAATGATAATGCATTTAGCAAGCTGTGCGGAGCCAAGGCCAGCCAGTACATTCTGTTAAGTGCTGGGCTAGTGTGTGTTTCTAAGTGCTGAAAGCTCTGTGGGACACACGGCAAACCCTGTTGAGAATCCAAGAACATGGAATGAAAATGCTAGTGGATAAAAAGCCTGGGAAAAGCAAAAGTAAAAAAGAAAGGAAAAACTCAAGCAATGGAGTCATATCTTACCGTATGTACCCGACTCACCCAACACTATAGGAAATGAGTATTATTTTTCTCTTCACTTTATAATGTTAAGAAGGTAACAAATCAATGCTAGGGGTCCAAGAGTTTTGACGGAGGTGTGCCAGGTTACGGGTGGATGTGGTGCCCTGGAGTTCTGTCAAGTTCGTGCAGCAAATATACCCAACCAGCGTCTCTGGCACTACTGAAATATGTTTTGGTAACTCCCTTAAACAGGAAATACTTGGCACACATTCACACGTAATACTAGTAAACAGAAGCTCAAAAGAAAAGACAGTGTGTACATTAAGAGGGGGAAAATGTAATCGAATTGGAATGAATGTATTAGAAATGTACAAACATAATTAATAGTGATGATGTACATAAAACAAATACATTTTTGGTCATTTATATGCAAACACGCTTGTTATTTAGTTTTCTAGATGGCTGTACAGTGTTGGCTTGATTGAAAATGATTTGCACCAATGAAATACATATACAACACAAAACACACAACCTTCCTGGTTACATCAATACATTACACATGTTACACAAGGAGAAAAGGAATGCACATTTAAAATGGATAGAAATGTAGAATTGCTGAGGTTTTTCTTGGTTCCTAAGAACCTGGGGCTATCAGATGCAAAATCATGCAAATGTACCAAATGAATCATTGCCAAATAGCATCCACCACCCACAAACTGACTCTGGCTCCGTCATCTAACCACAACAATCAGAAGTAGAACAGGTTCTACAGACTGGAGAGCATTCTTGCATATAGGCAATGACATAACAATATGAAAATCAAAGATAATTCCTTGCAATCAAGTGACTCGATCCTGTTCTTCAAACTTTACTTGGATAGTTATTCAATTTGAAAATTTTACAAAACATTGTTTTTGCACATAAGAGATTTATGTTGCTTTTGGATTGAAGGCAGGTGATGGAGTTCTTCACTTGCAAAGCTTTCTATGTATACTACAGTTTGTATACTACAGTTACGCCCCTCCGCGTCAGGTGGGGGCGCTGGCCGTTTAGAGGCCTGTGTTTTTTTTTGTTTCAGATAATTGGAAGCACCTGTGGTGGTGCCCATAAAAGGAAGCCTGGAGTCGGCTTCTCGGGAGGGGGCTTGATTTTCTCCTCGCCGTTGGACCAAGGCCGTGTCGGGCTTTTCACCTTATGTTGTATAGTTATTTTGTCCTTACGTATGGTGTCTAATAATAAGTATTGGTTATTATTGGGAAACCTTGGTGTCGGCATCGCTTATGTTTGCGGGTGTGGAGAGCAACCGTAACATAATTGGGATCTGCTGATCCGGTAGGTATTCTCTAGCTTCTCTCGCTGGGGCACAGTTTTGTTAGTTTGGAAGTTTTTCGCGTTTGTGGAGTGCGGCGGTAGAGTTGACTGTGTGTTAGTGATCTGCTGAGTTTCCCTCAGGTAGGTGTAGTCGTCGGGCATGTCCTTCGGGCTTGTCACTTTATTTTGTCTTTTTTATTTTTGGTGTTAATTCTGGGTGGGGGTACGCTCCGGTTCGCTGTGGGGGACTGTCCAATTGGTCTTCCATTAGCGTTCAAGGGTTTTGCGTTTAAAAGCCGCCTCGAGCCCGGTGAATACACTGAAGACTAGGTTAGTTTTTTAGTTAGGTTTCTGTTGCTATAGGTAGTTAGGACCTGGGGGGAAGCCCTGGCAGCCCACACCAGTCAAAGTAATGCCCGTAATGTCCCAATGACCTCAGTTGTTGTAATTAGTGCGTGTTAGTATCCCTTGAGGTTTTGCTCAGGCGTTAGGACGAGAGAGCTTGGGGCTGGTTTCGGTAAAGTAATCACAGTTCGTGTTTAGTAAAAACGCATTTTTGTATATTGATATCCTTTATTGTACCGCCTTGTGGAGTAGCTATAGCTACTATCGTGCCGTTTTCGGTCTCCGAACATTGTCTCTGTCCTTGTCCGTTTAGTGTTAACGATGGCTTCGGTCATAGAGGATTTTATTGCGGAACCTTCCGTGAAACTGCTCGAGCTGTATACAAAAGATAAGCTGTTAAAAATCGCAGAGCATTATTTAATAGAAATTCCCAGCAAGCGGTATAAAGAGAACGTTAAAATTATCTTGAAAGCCACCTTGATTGATCGTGACATTCTACAAGATACATCTGAGGAACAACCCCTTTCTCCTAGTCTCCCTTCAGGTGACTCAAATGAGACAACCCTGCGAATTAGAGAAGCAGAGTTGGCAAATGCTTTAGAACAAAAAAAACACAGGCCTCCAAACGGCCAGCGCCCCCACCTGACGCGGAGGGGCGTAACAGTACTGTAATTCAGCTAATTTAACTTTATCTTCTGTCATAGTTTGTGAGGTTTTACAAATTTTGCTGTTCAGAATCTCTAATTTATTTCTTAGTTATACCCATAATCGTTTTCTAGAAGATACAATTAATCATTTATAGGAATTAGCAAGAAAAATAAATAAATAAAATTACCACATCTGATGATGCAAATAAATTATATGCTACCTTGCTACCTAGCTAGCTACAGTAGTTGCCAGTTCTAAGATATAACAATATCTAAATGCAAATTAAGAACTAAACTTACCATTCAGATACATTCATGAGTCTCCGACTTTGGTAAACGGTAGCTATATATTTGACATAACTATGCTTCTTTTAACTAAGTTAAATGAAGCATAGTTATCATAATAACGTTAACTAGATAGCTAACATTGTTTCTTTAGGCCATGATGTGATTGGCTATATAATGTTTCTAGCTATATGTCACATCACATCCTAAAGAAACAAATTAAACAAACATACAAATGACCATTTCCAACACAGCTTCTTGGAAAGTTATTAGCACTTACTGGTGACAAAATGGCTAACGATACCACAACAATAGACATGCCTTGATTGTCTAATGGTTTGAATCCACTTTTTTTCCCTCTGGGAACACAGAAAACTTCAGATCTGGGTTCCCGGCTTAGTTTTTTGTGCAGCCCACCATACAACGGCATTCTGGCATTTTTTCAAATCTTGATAATCCTCCGATGGCTAATAAGAACTCTAAGAACCCCTATTGTGGTCGTAGCCTTAATTTTGTGATGCGTTATACACCATCTCCATGGGGGAATTGCCAATTTGCATGTTCATAGGTTCTGGCATTCTCAATGATGGTAAAGGTATAGAGATGCTACCAAGCCATTTTCAGTACTTTATTGAATTTTATTTGGGAAAAAAACCCATATTAAACAAATTATTTCTGTACAGAATTTTAAATACACGTGAAAGGGGACTTTAAAGGTTATTTATATTGGCATTTATACAGAGCCTGTTTTATAATTTATTAAATTCCTGTTCTGTACTAAATGCACCAACTGACACTGCTCAAGTGTGAGTAGGACATGTAATGAAGTGGCTAATATCAGGTTCAATCTAGCTTATGACTGACCTTAAAAACCCCTGTGCGGTTTCATACTGTAGATGCTATTCAGAACCCGTTGAACGCAATGGTCGAGCAGTGTACTGGGCTTCTGTGAAATGAACTGTGCAAGTGCAGAGGTCACAAAGAAGGTCCCCGTGCTATTAAACGACAGAAAAATGCCCTTGTGATCAAAAAGACCGTTTGTCTTACTGAAGGAGGAAAATTCTGGCAGCAGGCAGGGAAGGAATTTTCATTCGGATTCCTTTCAGTGTCAGCTGGGCTTGAGCACATTACAAGGCCGAACAAGCATACTCCATTCAAATTAAGATAATGACTTTTGAATGAATACCAATTACATCCGTGTGTTAATTGAAAATACCCTTTACTGAGCAAGTCTTAATAGAACAAGCACTCAAGGAATGTGTGCAGTGTGATCATGCTGCAACATTTCACTCATAAATAGATCTAATGGAACAGTAGAAAGCAGGGGAAACCAATTTATGATAGTCAGTAGAAAAAGCCTTTAGCCTTACTAAATGCATTTTATAAAATACTATATATCTGGCTTTGCTTACTGGGCAATACCAAAAGGCAAATAAATGAAGGAAAGACAAAAGAGAATTTTTCAAAATGTGCTAAAAATATGTGTGCGTGCGTGTGTGTCTGAGGTTCCCACCATTAAAAGACAGTAAATCAGAACAGGGTTGCTGGCTGTCTGCTGAAGTGACTCCATTAGACCACACAGTCTGCGCAATTACAGAGCAGGGAATGTGATCTGCTTAGAATCGCCTCTCCTTCCCCCCACTCTGTCTCCTTCACATATTTTGCCCAGATCTGAACCTTCCCCTTACGACCATTTAGGCTCTAAACTTGACCCGTCCAGGTTCTGCTCAGCAGGCACTGATGACTTTGCGTGGCCATAATTTCAGCAAAGTTTTATTAGAGGGCATTCATAATTGAGTGGTCCCGCACCGGTCCTCATTAACCATGTTTCTGTTAGCGTGAACTTTTGCAACTTTAGGATCTCGACTGCAAATTTTGTGTGACTTGTGCCAAGTGGAAACAGATACTGAGTGTTTTAACCAGCTTTAAAAAATACTAGACTTGACAAATGGAAAATGTAAAATGTTGTGAAAAATGTCAAATTTTTCTGACTTTATTTCTACTTCCTCAGTCAATTAAACAATGTTGTGTACTTGATTGTTAATTCTGTGGTTTTTGTTAACATCAGATCAGGATGAGAGACCTAAATTAGAGGGCAATGGCACACCTTTCATCAGAATGAACAATTGGCACCAACAATGCCGTCAAACTAACACACGCATAAATTTCCCCACAACGGTGCACCCACCTTAATTAGCCATGCAATGCGGTTTGGGCAAGAGAATTACTGTGGAGCCGGAATTGAGGCAGGGGGCCTGGGGTCCTCCGGAGGACACGGCCTGGGCACGGGGAGATGGCCTTTAAGCAGATGTTGCTCTTGTTCCCAACTGGCTGGTGCTGCCACAACCCCCCCTGTCACCAAATCTATTAAAGCGGCTCTCTGCTGAGCTGTTCCGCGCAGGGCTCAGGTTATATGGGCCCTGCTTGCGTCAGGAATTATTTCACACGGACAGGGAGGGACACCGGCGCAGCATGGCAGGCCCAATAAAAGTGCCACCCATGGATATGAAAACCGGCAACTCAGACCCACGGTTCCGGATGAATCTCACTGCATAACAAGGAGGAGTCTGACAAACACTACTTTTGTAAAAAAAAAAAAAAAAACAGTTAGCAGGATCATATCTCTGGTCATTTTCTTGGGAAAAACTTCTCTATACGTGTCATTGTGCATGCGCGCTGATGCTTTACATCATGTTGCACTGTTTTGAATTATTTGAGGTGCTTCGAATTAATCTTGCACCGCAATTTGATTCTAGCACATGGTGGTCTTCTGACTCATTTATCATGGCCAATTAAGAAACCATAGTGTCACAATACATACTGGTGAGCAAGAGGATAAGGTCAAGACACTGGGGCACTAGATTCGAGTGACGCATCGCTTCTATGGCCATCGGGCTATATTCCAAGAAATGGGTTTTCAGTTCTGATGCTAATCACCATTTTTCAAGACATTGCCAAAGATGTCGACACGAAGGGCCTGCTGCAGGAGTATAGGGTGGGATTATCACCCGGAAATACAGCAACGACCACAAAGGCTGCAAAAGCCAAGATGACTAATTTAACTGTCATGCTGACTTTTAGCTGTCCAAGGGCATTGCTGGGGGCGCTACTCTAATGCATCTGTCTTAGCCCATTATTGGCTGTCATACGAACCCAATGACTCGCACATTCGACAAGACCCAGAGCCATGGTCCTGCAAAGACACAGTCAGCTGCTATTAAGGATTTTCATAATCACCGTAATCATCACCAGAGCTTTTATGGCTCTGACTGCTCCCCAGTGCTCGGCCTCCATGTTGCCTGTAAGGGAGGCCGGATGTACTGCGTTTAAAAAAAGGGCCTAAGTGGACACAAATCAAAATGCTAAGGGGACCACACTGAGGCGTTGGCAGCGCCGGAGCTGCTGGATGATGTGATCGACCATCGAGGTCACCTGAAACGAAAGTCACCTCCTTTTGACGGACATATGAAACGCTGCCCCTTAATCAGATGAGACGCTGCAAACTCGCTGCCCATGTCCATGGCAACAGAGTTATTTATGGACTGTAAAACCAAAATGACCAGTTGCTTTCATTTGATAGTGGGCAGTAGGACTACACAAAAGGATCAAATTAACTAAGTGAGGGGGGCTCTTCCACTGAAATTGAGGGAACAACAGACATGAAGTCTGACTGTATTATTTAATGATTTTCCTTCAGCTTCTGTCTCTAAGTTGGGCTTGGCTTGAGATCAGGAGAGTGTGTGCTAGTGGAGCTCAAATTTACACCGTCTGATACTAAAGACTACTCGGGGCATAAGTGTGCAGGGGAACCCTACAGACCCACTGAAAACAACTGTGGCACAGAAAAAAAAAAGAAATAAAAACATTTAATGGGGTTTCATGGCTCCTGAATGTCTGAATGTACCTTGAACAAAGGAGAAACCAATAAAAACAGATGACAGGAAGGTATAGAATTTTTTTCTTTCTAAGAGTTCAGATGAAAGGTGGATGCAAAACAAAGTGAATGTACTTTGCAAATGTAGTATACATGTTCAGCATCAGAAAATGCAAAGCTTATTGAACGAGCCATCATTATTCGCTTGTCTTCACACCTACCAAAATATCTCCTCTGCATCCTGAAGGTATTTAAGGAGATCTTTAAAAAAAGATATAAACTGGGAAAAGGAGCACAGTGTACTGTATTGCAGCATTCTGAAATATACCTTGCTGCATTCCAATTCATCTGAAGAACGTATTAATATTTGCATCAGTATATCAATATGATCTCAGACAACAAACAAAAATTTCCAATAATACATTAACAGGATAAAATGCATGCCACAAGCCCACAAATACATACAACCAGCTCACTTTTGCTCGAACGAGCTTGCGCTACTGTTCTACCAGACTCCATTAAAGCATGGCTAAAAGCTTTAACAGTATGAGGTCCCAAAGAGTGCTACGAACATGGAGCGCTAAGTTATTTTTCCCTTTAAAAGAGTTGTGTTGGTGACATTTTGTGTTTATCAAGGAATGCAATTAGGCTCCAGCCTTAATATCTTGGAGGCTGTCACATCCCTGCACTGTTCAGTGGTGCTTGCCAGACGCAATCAGAAATAACTCTGTCCCTTCAGCTTAATGAAAAACAAGCACTTGGCCATAAACTTGTAGTCATTCCTCGATCCAATCACATTGTCTTGAGTAATTAAAATGATTAGCTTAATTAGCTTAATTAACTAAATTTGACTACAGGACATGGCCATATGGCGAGGCAAAACAAAGATGGGAGCTAATTAAAGTTAAAATAATGCAGGTTTTAATTAACTCAACCCCCAGGCATCAACATTTTCAAATTTATCCAAGCTGATAATTAAAAAGTCCTCTTGCCCGAGCAACATTTTCTTCTCCAAGCTAATTAAATGTGGAAACGAATTACCAACATCAAGCTCGAAATATTAAATCCTGCTTGAAGATGACTTCACTTCCTAATGAAATTAATTAGCTGCACTGGACCCTCAATCAGACGGCAAGCACTGTCCGTGAACATAGACCTTGTGTAATCTAGCACTGGGCTGAGAGCCTTGGGGCAGGAATTTACAATTGTAATGAACACTATTTAAGTACGTGCTTCTCTTCATATAGTGGATGAGCATGTGGATATATTTATGCCAAGGGCTTCCTCCTTCAAACTAGAATGGTAGAATCAGCTAGCTAAGGCAGTTAGAATTTGTGGTGTATTTAAACTTCCCTTGAAACAGAAAAGACACGGTACCGTTTTAACTGTGAAACCCATTTTCACACAACGGGCTAACGTGCTAGTTGGTTGCCATGCGCACTTTGGGTCAAAATTCACACCGCCATCTGTGCCGCTCAAGGGCAAAACGAGGTCATTTAAAAAAATTAAAAATAAATTTGCAGGACTTTTGGACAAACGGAGGAATGGATATATTTCTGGAGGATATTACTCCTGCATGTTTATTGGCAAAATCAGGCATTCAGGGAGTGAATCAGAATAACTACGTCAGAATAAGCAGCTAAGAGGTAATGAAATACCAGGGCTGCATTGTTCCCTACATTTTCCTTTTTTCCTTAATTGCTACACAGGGGTATGCGGCATGCTAGTCATCGCCTCCAGAAGGGCACTATCAAATGACTTCGCTATGCATGAGGAGGAAACATTTTGCATGGATTGCTATCACTTCTAGGCTCCATATATGAAACATAAAAAGGAATCTCTCTCCCTTTCTCTCTCTCTCTCTCACACACACACACTTCTAGGCTCCATATGTGAAGCATAAAAAGGAATCTATCTCTCTCTCTCTCTCTCTCTCTCTCTCTCTCACACACACACACGCACACACACACACACTTCTAGGTTCCATATGTGAAGCATAAAAAGGAATCTCACTCTCTCTCGGATTTCCGTAGATACAATCTCAAGATACAAATTATAATTTAGTTTCATTCAAAAGAGCCACACTGTTTTCTGAGATTGTTTATCTGCTTACTGTGGCTCCAGAGCTGAGAAAAATGGACACAACCTGTCTGCTACTTGGAATTCAGCACAGTTCCAGGGGAGGATTTTGTTTGGTAACATTTGCCATCGACGACAAGAGGCCGATTCAGAGAAGGATGATACATTCATCACAGGAAATATTAGCTTGAATTTGATAAGCACTGGAGCTGAAACTCAGAACAGAGCTTCCATTAATAACCAAAAGACAATGACTTCCCCTTGCAAATCTCTCCCAACCTCTTCAGAACCAAGTTACCTTAAAAAAATTCTGGGGAAAGCAATGACTATTAAATATAGCTAAAGAAAAATGTAATCAGCATTCTCTTCATGGATATTGAATAAGAGCCACAGTGCTTTCTACACCCTTTGTTGACTTACTGTGGCTGCCCACATTCAAATCAAATCGCTCACCCTGGAATATCTAGCTATGAATGTCACTGGCTCTTTGTATCTTCAGAAAATGGTCGCACAAGTAGACCTCTACGTTCAGCAGCTGCCGTCAGCTAGCGGTCCCCTCTCTTCAGGTGTCCGACGCCGGCTCTTTTCCGTCCTCACCTCCTGATGGTGGAACAACCTTTCCCAGTAAGTCAGGAAGGCAGATTCACTGGCAGTTTTCCAAACTTCTGAAAACCTCTTTTCACACAACACCTCTATTAATGTTTCTGGAGAAAATAAATGTATTTATTTATTGATTCATTTATTTTGCAGGCATGCGCCTTGACGATAACCCTTATTTGATTGTAACCTTATCTAGCTTTTGTAGTATTTCCTTCCTTATTATGTTAAATACACTTTCTTGTAAGACACTTTGGCTTAGAGGATGTTCCAAATGACTTAATTGTAAATTGTAAGCATTACTTTTACGTGTGGATTTACTAGGCACCTATTTTGGCCATGAGAACACTCGTAATCTATTCTCTGTGCATCATTAAGAATCATGGCAGGAGAGGAGACAAACTGGAAAAGACGTTTGGAATGTGGTTTTGTCATGGAATTTATGATGTCACTGTAGAAGATGAGTTCTGTTGCTCAGCAGTTCAACACAGCAGAGGCACAAAAAATGGTTGGAAAAGGTCACTTCTGAACTTCTGGCCAGCCCATTCTCAGATATCTGGCATCCAGAATAATTGGGTGAACCCAACAGTTCACTATCCTTGTGAACTATGGAGAAACCTGAGGCTTGTCCAGTCACACTTGAATCTACAGTTGCAGTGGCTTTGGTGAACGCTGCTTAACCCTGATCTTCAGACAGCACAGAATCAAATTTTTGACACAGATAATACCATTCTGAGCCCTGTTGCTCAAGGTAAAATGAAATAATAAATAATGTTAAAAAATGTTCAAGTAATTTATTAAAATGTTATTCATCTCTTTGTCATTGGATATTTGAATTAAAGATACTAACCACAAAGTATGAAACTGCATAAAGCTAGGGATTACATCAAAGGGCCATAATATTGCCTACAGAGTGCTACTCTCTGGTCATTTCTGCCTCACAATACTTCACCTTATAACAATGCTGCATGCTAGGCACTTTTTTTTTCCAACTTAAAAGCTCATTAAAATGGTAATGATGAGTTTTTACCATTAAATATTTAAGAGACCTTACTTTGAAATGGCAGCTTCAGACAATGGTGCCAACGCAGTCACCCCAGGTGCAGTGTAGATTTCAGGCCACTCGTGCCAGCTGTCTCCACAGTACCATGGAGGGGGCCCGAATGCCCACTGAGGCCAGGGATGGCACAGCGTCAAAGCTCCCGCCTGTGCTTTGAGGACTGGTGTCACTGGTATTAGGGTCACTGGCCAGCTCGCCAGATTTTTGCACCACTTGTGCTGTGTGCTCAAATGCTGGCTTCTGGCATCTAAACTGATCTGAATAAATCCCAGAGTCTGAACCCTCCAATGTTAAAATCTGACTTGGCAATTGGGTTTCACTTGGAACGGAAACATTCCGCAAATATTCAGTGACAATACTAGTATGGCTATTTTTCCCCCTTGTGACTAGTATTGCAGATGCTAATTAGCACCAAATCATGTGCCAGATTGCTTGATAGCACCAAATTGAAACCTTTATTGCATAAAGCAATTTACACACTGTAAGAAATAACACTAATAATTGCATTCGTGGGATGTGATCATATGCAGCTTTCCTGTGGCATAAGTATATACTTATGGAAAAGCAAAGTTGTGAAAACAAACAAGAAGAATTAAAGAAAGTGAGAAGTTGGCTTACCGAACAAGAGAGAGAGGGAGAGAGAGAGAGAGAGAGAGAGAATGCTTTCACAGTAAATCCCTTGAAACATATTTGCACTTTGAAAGGATGATTCACTGTATCTACAGCAGAAACCTGCCATTTATTGTGTGCTTTCAGTTTACACAGAGTTCCATGAATTTTGCAGACATACAGCCTTAGATTTAGCATAAAACAGTCGAAGGTGGATTTGGTGTCAAGTGACATAAGTCTCATGTAAAGGGTAGTCCTGTAGCCCAATAAATAAATAAACAATACCTGCCCCATCATGAAATGCCAAACAGCATCTGAGGGTGTCCCCCGTAGCAGGATCTCTGGAGATATGAGAGCAAATCCCTGATGTCGGATTGCAGACACTTGATAAATCAATGTGGATCTTTGCTTCTAACACCATCACACTTCAGTTTCAGTCTGCTCTGGGTCAACCCTACAAAGAAATGCAATGTTTTAATCAACATATTCTTACAACAAAGGGGCAGCTTGTTTGTTGGTCATGGCATTCAATCGTGAGGAGAATGTGGATAGAGGAGGCATTCCTTGACCTTTTGAATAGTGCAAAGCATCCAATTAAAGTCCCACAAACAGCGAGGTTTATAAATGCCCTTCTCCTCCGCCCTTCATATTTTAAAATAATCTAAATGTACAATAAATGCACGGTAGACCTCAAATGGCATAGCTGTGGATATACAGTAAGGCACTGTATTTGAAGCTGCGTGATGAAACCAACTCGTACGCATGTCACATGTGGGAATAAAGCATATTAAAACCCATAGGATTGAATAACTGCTATTCCAATGCTGCTTAAAGACAGCATGTGCTGTAATAATAAAGCACTCAATTTCAAAGAACCTTCTTTGGCTCCACAAAACATGAAATATTAATAGAATGCACAATCTATTAATGCCACCTAATTATTTTTCACTTTCTTTTCAGCATAATAAATTAGCTAATAAAAGACGTTTTATCTTGAAATCTCTTTAAGAGGTCTCTTTCTTACTCTCCCCAATCTCTTTATTTAAACTCATATTGAATTATTGTCTGTTCTTCAACATGATCGTGGAAAAAAAGGTTCTACCAAAAATAAGAACGGACTGTGGGAGGAAACCCACGCCGATACAGGGAGAACATGCAAACTTTGAACAGAAAGGCCCAGCCTCGGATTTGAATCTTGCTACAAGGCAACAGGGCTATCCACTGCACCACTGTGCCACCCTAATAGTAAGTAAATTAAACAAGATAAAACCATGCCTGCCTGAATCACATGACAATGAAATGAGTCACCTGAACATTAAACGAGTAAGGACACTGCGGCTGTGAACATCTTAGTCTTCACTCTCAAAACGTCAAAACAGGGAGATGCAAAATGAATGCAGACTAGACAGTTCACCAAAAAATGTTAATGAATTTCCTTCTGCACCGGACAGGGTTATCAAAGAGTAACACTGTTATGTGATTGCTGACAAATTATGGGAGCAAGTCCATTTATGTTTCAAAATTCTGTTTGGTAGAAGCATTTTGACCTAGATTTAAACTAAGTTAACAATCAAGCTGAAAAACAATTGAAGTTGAAATATTAACTTGCATGGTGTTACGCTTCACTTAAAAGGGCCGTGATGCCATTTGGTGAGTACATTTATCCAATGTTAAGATACAGAATCGCATGATGGTCTATGCACTAGCAATTCTCAATCCTTAAACTTTGACATGAGTAAGGTTTCTACAAGCATGGCTTTTTTCAGATATTAAAATGCCTTGTTTTTGTATACATTTCTTTTTTATACCCAAGTCTGCATATTCCATTAATTTGAACGCACTCCACTTGTAAAAATAAATTAGTCAGGGATGGACGTGATTCTCAGAAGCACTGTTGAGTGTGCCCAAAGTCACTGTGGTTTTCATTTTTACAATGCTATGGGTTATATTGAAGTGGCATTATGGAAATTATGAATTTGAAGCTCACATTGGTCAGAAACATGGTTTCTCTAAACCAGAACAGAGCAGGTTTCTTTCTAATGTCAAGACTGCCTGCGATAAGAAATGCAAAAAAATGCAAATGCAAGCATAGTGTGACAGCAAATCTCAACAGATTAATTTAAAGTGTTCACTGACTTGTGATTCCTTTTTTTAATTAATGAGAGAATTAACTGTGTTGTTAATGGATTCCTACAGGATCTGAGCTTCTGGCAAATTTGCGGTAAAAAAGTTCTCTCTTGACATTCCCCAGCTCTAAATTTGTCAGCGTCACGGTACGATTGTTCTCGTTGGCTGAAATTCATGAGAACATTATGCCTCACATCTCCCAACTTTTTTACACATCATTAAAATCTGAGAAATAATAACGGAACAAGATTTTAGTGCAGTGGGGAGGGGCATGCAAGCTCCATCCATGTGATTTTAAACCTCTTTATAAATTGTGCAAGTATAGTATGCATAGCCTATATGAACACAGTTAGTATGTATGTACAAAACACTGCAATGAAGATGCACTCCACAGTGACATTTTATTGAACCAACACATATTCATATAATAGGAAATTAAACTATTTTCTATGAAAGCCCACATCCTGTTTGGAAATCTTTTACACTTCAAAGGTACAGTTATGTTATCGTTGGCATTAGTCTGGTTCAGAATTAATCTCATTATTAACCTGGACTCAAATTGTAAAATGGCCTGCATTCTCCACCTACATGTCTCACTACTCAAATGAAACTGAACTTTGAATTTCCTCTTGTGTTTACCAGACTGCTTTAATGCATACCCTCAAGCACATGTTGTGCTTCAATGGCTTAATATGGATCTCTCTGGTTCTTGAACTTTATTAAAATGCAGATAATAATTCTGTGCTGTCCTCTATTCTGGGATTGTGATGATAAATTACATAAGATTAAAAAAGATTCTCATTGATTTATCTTTTAAAGGTCTGGCACAAACTATATTAGGCACACTGTTATCCAACAAAATAATGATTGTGGATAACTTCTTGTTAAAAGTAATTAAAGTGTCTTTGCTGAATAACATCTCTTGGAAAATGCATCCCCAACCTGACATTTTGTTGTGGGTAAAGGTTCACATCTACGCTGATTGGTTACAGTCTTATGCTTATTATACATTCTTAAGCCAGGTACCCAAGGATAATTCAGTGCTGCAGATTCTAAACAGAATTTTAAACAGTCTTAAGTGGTGTTTCTTAAGGCCAGGCAAATGTGCTGGTGTCAGTGTAAGCACTGGAGTTTCTCATGTTTGTAATGCATGGAATCATTCATTGGCATGCAACACACTTTTTTGTTGGTTCCAAAATGCAAAAATGTATCTTGGAATAAATTAAAAAAAAAAACTCTTTGTACAAGAGCCTTAAATGCACCAGATTCCCAAAGTTGTACGTATGAGCCTCTGTCATGTACCTCAGTGACCAAAAATGAGCTCTGTTCCAATGATCACATTTGTCTGACACGGGTAGAATGGCATAGTCCAAATAAATAAATAAAATTTCAAATTGCTTTTAATCTATGGCACACAGAATCTGATTCTTTCAATCCCAACAGGAAGGCCGTATCGTCATGCAGCTTCAGTGAGAACTTTCTGGGTCTATTTGTGGGGTAAAGGTGGGATACAAAACTATGTCTCTATTCAATACAGGAAAAAATCTTTACGTATTTTGCAGCTTTTAGGGGCTTGCAGGACAGGATCGCATGATACATTAAAATGCTTCCCTCCGTTTGATCCCAAAACACAGCAAGAAAACTCAGTCTTAACAAGTATTTTAGTCCTGCTATGACTTAAATTTCTACTTGAGAAAAGATTTTAAGTTGCTTTTTGCTTGTCAGGTGAAATCGTCTTACCCCAGTGGTAAATCTTGAATGCATCTTATTTAGCTACAAAGTAATAGAAATAATATTTTGAATGAGCCAATCATACTTAAGATAAACTTATATTTCGGTTTCTGCAGTGCATCCATACGGGAATTTAATGCTTGTGTAAAAGATATGGCTTTGTCAGCTGGATATCAGTGTTGTCACACGCAGATTTAGAAAACTGTTAAAGTAAAAATATATTCCTGATGTCTGTGTGTGGAATTTAAGCACTTTGGTTCCATACACAGATGATACATATCCAAGTTCTCTCAGAAATCTAAGTGAAAGAACTGAAAAGCCCCAAATCAGACCTGATGAACTTCTGGAGGAACCTCCTTGGAAATGTGAACAAGAGTCAAGCCTACCTGAGCCTCAGTGATCAGTCAATTTATTGATCAATGATTGCACCAAATATTATTTGCATGCAGTCCCTCACAGACCGATCACATGGCAGCTTGAATTAGTGTAAAATATAATAGCAACAGGCAACAGAATATCACCTCAGATTAAATGGGGGTGATGGTGTGGCTCAGGGAAAAAAAAAACAGCTACAGAATGAGAGTGTGACAGGACAGAGAAGATGAAATAACCAGTGACCTCGGCTCCCTCCATCTTGATTGGAAGGAAAGGGGAGGGCCAAACTCAGGGTCAGCTGACACAGAGCCAGGATTCTGTTGGCCCTGGTGATAATTACACAGGAAAGGGATTGTAACAAGAATGACCAGAGTTACTGTAGCAGTTCTCTGTTTTGAGCTGGTGATGAAGGAGCTGTGCTTCCCATGGTTCACCAGGATGAGTTCAGGCTGTCGTGTTCATTTCCTCATTCCTATGCTGAATCGCCTATGCTTCAGATCACAAAAAGGAAGGTGACTGACTGCCTGACTGACTGACTGAAAAAATAAGTAGATAAATAAATAGATAGATAAATAAATAAAGAAATAAATAAGCTCAACTGGCTTGTCTGGCCCTGACAGCCAAGTGTTTGTTGGCTTGAAGCTACTTGCCTTCTCATTTGATTACAGCGCAGTTGATCTCTCCACCTTGACTACAGTCAGAGCGAAGCAAGAATCAATTTAACGTAGATTGACCATTAATATGACTTAAATATCACGCTGTCAACACTGTTTACATCTCTATGGCACCTCATTTTGTATTGCCCTGCCATAAAAACTGCGTTTCTTAAATAATAATTGAGGTCACCATTGTTTTCCCCACACAAGCATAAACAGTACACAGTACATAGTACACATTTGTATTTTATAAAAGCACATTTTCTGAATTTCTGTTTTCCTAAGGATCATATTGCATTTGCAAAATGCTGCTATGCTGACAGTATTTACACAAATGAGGGAGCATTGTTATGTTTGTTTATAAATACAGTCCTTTGTCACAATTAAGTGAGCCACAGTGGCACAGGTCTAAAAAAAGATAGCAGCACTTGTCTGAGTAATAGTCATTATTTACATGGTTTTATGCAAAGACAAATAGATCTCTGAATTGGAACAAATTGACATCCACAAAATCCCTTTGTAACAAGCGGGGAAAGAACGAGAGGGAAACTGTAATGATAAGGAGGGTATAAGCCCTGGTCTTTGTGTTTAACCAGAGAGCGAAAACAACAGCGGCTCTATTCCCTCCGAAACAGATTGTCATCAGTGGGTTAACAGCCAGTTACAATGTCTGATCCTGGCCCCAGACAAAGAAGATTATGCATTTGACTAGCAGTTGAACGGGGAAACAGTCTCACTGCGGTTCCAAAGGGTAAGGACAGATTGTGTAATGAAACACTGCAGCAGTATTAGCAGTGAAAAACTGAAAGAAAATGTATGTCTAATGTCATGTACAGTGTACATATGTACAACTATACTAGCTCTATAGTTCATTCCATGTTGCCCTGTTACAAATGGGAATTACTGTTACTGTATGTGTGGTGTAGTCCGGTCAGTGGAGACATTATGCTTTCGATCATCACAAACATTTTGAGAACAATCTGAAACAATCAGGTTTTTCTACTGCAAATGAGAGGGAAATGAAGAAACAGACTGAATACACACA
Source organism: Anguilla anguilla (assembly GCF_013347855.1). Taxonomy (NCBI): domain Eukaryota; kingdom Metazoa; phylum Chordata; class Actinopteri; order Anguilliformes; family Anguillidae; genus Anguilla; species Anguilla anguilla. The sequence continues at coordinate 11,868,720 of NC_049206.1, read as the reverse complement.
CACACACACACACACTCACACACACCTGCACACACGCAAACACACTATATGAAATGTCAAATCCCATATCAGTCCAACTGTGAATGGGTAAAAAAAAAAAGAAGAGTCATCCAAAACCAGAAGAAAGAAACCAGAAAACAAAGCCATGACACAAAACTACAAGAAGAACCATTAAATGAGGAACAAGGCTTGCTCCAGGACCCTTCAAAAAAACTGGCAGAATTCCACAGCGCAACATTTCAGGAAAACTTCTTGTGCAGGATCCCAGGCAAGTAACCTTTCGGAAGCCATGTGAATCCCCCTGCCTCATGCGGAGATGAGTGATCACAGGCACGTGGCTCCGCCCTCTCTGCTATTAGCCTTTCCTGTGGCTCTCTGCACGAGCGCGTGGGGACCCAGGTCGAATGATCCGGTGCCCCTTTTGTCCCACCCACCCACAGCATTAAGCCCTGGAGTCACCAGGCTGGGGGCTCACAATGGTTACTGTATTTCGTACTCTGTGCCGAGTGTTAGTATCATGATCTGTCCTACAGATAATGTTGATTCTCACTCTCTGTCGTTCTTTCTTTCTTTCTCACACACACACAAACACACATACTCTCATTCTCACACGCACGCCTCCCCACCATGTCATCTTCCACCCAAAATTTTTGCATTCGTTGAACAATTTCAAATAAACCTCGCTCTCATTTACATCCCCACCCCCCGTTTATCAGTCTCTACCTTGATTAATAGAAGCTTAACTGACTTTTTGTTATAACAGAAAGTGTGTTTGCTGCTCCTTTGACATCACCACTTCATAGGCTACTGAACGAGGAGAGCAGGAAGGAGAAGCCAGCAGAGACTAATTGAGCTGATGAGATGCACAAAGACAGGTGACGCTAATCGGAGCGACGTGGCCTTGTCCACATTGAGGCATCACTATGAGTCTGAGTACGGGCATTTTAGAAGCGTACATGCCTGCACAAATAGTGTCCTCATCCATAGCTTTCCCTCCCACTTAAGAAATTAGCCTTTATTATCAGAAAATTTATCATTACATTTAGGGGGATAGCACTTTGGTTGCATCGAACTGCTTTACCATACATGCAATAATGTTTAATTAAGATGACATTATTTGTACATTAAAAGGTAAATTGGAAGGTGTTCAGAGAAAGAATTGTTCTTTGGCCACGAGATATGTATATGAATACGGTCAAGGACTTTCCATTGAATGTATGCACGTTTATTTTAATAAGGAATATTCTGTACTCTGCTGCATTCAGTGCAAACACTTCTGCAGGAAACAGCCTCAAACAAAAATATAACTCAGATGAGCAGGTCAAACCAAAATGGAATGTTTTCCCTCCTAACATTTTCTTCTTTTTCTTTCTCTAGATCTAACACAGCACATAAGCCTTTTTCCAATCAAGGAATAACACGGTTTTGAATGTGGCGGAAGTGGCACGCAACAGGAAAGGTCGGCTCATCCTTGGGAAAAGTGTATTAGAAAAACAAGATGAAAAACACCGAGAGCATACCAATTACAAACTCCATACGCAGCACTGGGCAACGTGAATCTAGAAGAAAAAATAATAGAAACCGTACCGTACATTTCCACGGAGTGTGAAATCAAAGGACAATCTGGGACTTCACAAAATATTAATTTGCATCTAGTTACGTGCAATTCAAATAAAGTGCCAATTAAGGGGAGGTAGGGATATACGCAAGCCATAAAGATGCTTGGCAGTGACAGACATGTTCATTTACTTCTGAATTATGGGAAATGCTGTAAAATTCTTGTGTAATTAAAATAGATAGACGATGAAATTGTTTTCACTCACATTAAAACACACGCAAATAAGAACATTTCCTTCCACACCCTTCCATGGTGTCTCCATTGATTCCAGTGATTATGTAAATAATCTGATTTGATTTGCATGAAATAATGACCAGCATACTGAACCCACAGCACTGACACTGTCTCTCTTCCGTCAATGGGAGGGTGCAGTCAGCATGTCCCTTTGCGAGAATGCACGAGAAGCATTTGTTCTCCTTTCATTCCTAACGCTCATAGAACCCATATAATGCAACCGGAGGTCTTTGGCAGAATTATGCACAAAGCGGGTTCACTACGGCAACCAGGAGAATGATAGCATCAAAGAAAAGAAGTATAAATGCATTTAAAATGTCACAAAGCAGAAGTGACAGCATTGTGGCTCTACTCTAATCGGAAACAGTAACATTGCTTGTCGCTCTACAGCATCTTATTGCGCCAATGGAAATGGTTTGTGCTGTGTTGCACAAGGGTAATATTTCTGGAAGCATGCATTTTTAAAAAGGGAAAATATTTTGCTTGATTATTCTCAGCAGCATGAATCTATATACGTATTTGTTCCCATATAATGTTATAGTTATATATTACTGAAACAAACTTATTTCTCAGATGACTATTATTTCATCATATATAAAAGAAATTCTCATTGCAGCCTTACCATACCAATGTGTCTTAAAATGAATGTGCAACTAGAATATTACTAAAATTTAAGACATTTGTCAAAACATGACCTAAAATTAGGAAGATAGGAAAGAAGAATGGATTAAAAAGAAAGGACATTAATCATTGTTTTTTTTTTGTTTATATCATGCCAGATTAAACAACGTTCTGTCATAAAACTGATGGAAAGCAGATTTCTGTACGATAGCATATTCTGCACCAAACCAATTTCCCAGAAATTTTCTGAAATAACAAGCGCGTTCAAAGCCAGACATATAAATCTCTGCTTTCAAGCGTTCCCTTTCAGACACCAAAGCTACCAACTACAAAACCAATCTCTACCTCAGTAGTGTGTCTGCCAGTGTGTGGCCTACAATCGCAGAACAACCCAGAAGCTTTTTACATTTTTTTTCTGGCTATCCATCTTCTGTGCCACCAGGCTCCTGGTCCCACTTGTGCATAAAACCACCAATAGTATTTTGATAAGCCCCAGTCTTCTCTCTTGCTCAGTGTCCCATTGGTATGCGGCCAGCAGGGGAGACATCTGCTCAATGCTGAAGCTAAATGAATCGCTAAAGCCCCTTTCACACATGCGTCTTAACCCGTAAACACTCTGGCCATTTTCTGTGTCGGCGTCACGTGTGAAGAGAGCCGGAGTCGATTTTCCATGCGAGAGACTGAAAGTTTTCTCTTCTTGTTGCTTCCCAGCTCTGGGACCTGCAGGTCAGTGGCCTTGCCAACTTTTCATGACCCGTTCTCTGGTGAGCTTTGGAGTGCCTTCTCACCCTGAATGAGTGTGTGCTGCCACTGCCAAGCAGTTGCTAACGACTGCCTGCCTGGCCAGTCCAGTGTCCCTCCATCTTAGGAAAGAAAATTCAGTGAATTCAGTCCCTCGATGAATTCAGAGAAGCAGGAGGGCAGTTAGACAGTCCCTCCATGTTATGAAAATTCAGAGAAGCAGGAGGACAGTTGGTCAGTCCCTCCATGTTATATGAATTCAGAGAAGCAGGAGGACAGTTGGTCAGCCCTGCCATCTTATGTGAATTCAGACAAGCTGGAGCTCAGCATGCCAGGGATCATGGGAAAACAGAAAACCTTAGCAGAGCAAAAAAGAAAGCAAGCGCTTCTGTACCCAGCAGAATCACAACCGTCTCTTTCCCCCTCTTATTTCCCTCTCCTCTGTACACATATCTGGGCTTGTATAATTACACCAGCTTAATCTCTGTGTTTTTTTTGTGCTCTTCTTCCTTATAAGCCGAGTGCCAGGCAGGGGAACTCTCTCGAGATCTATTAGCGTCTGACAATATTTCCGCACAACTGTTTCTCCCCCCCTGCGTCCACACCTCCAACAGTTGGGAATGCATTTGATGTGGGAACAGAAGCCGATCTGAGCTGCGTTTGATCTGAGAGGTGTTGTTTAAAATAATTATACAGAGCTGGAGCTCCGTGCATTTAGTTAAATAAAGTCTGCAAACTTAAAAGCGCCGGAGCAAAACACAAGATGTGCCAGAGATAAGAGAAAGAAAAATATAAAGAATAACATTTGAAATTGCAGATTCTATCTCGCTGTTCATTTCTGAACTTATATTTTCAGTACCGGTTATTGAAAAATCTCTAATATAGCAGTCTTATGGAGTGGAGCTCAGCGGTATTGCAGGATAAGAACTTATGCACATTGAATCAATAAACACCGAATCGCATTTACAGGCCTAGACTTTCCATATCTCTGATTTTGTAATGCACTTTTAAAAAACGATATTGCATTTTATGGAACCATTATCTCCCACAACTGCCGAGATTAATAGCAATCATGATGCAATTAAAGAAATTGCTCAAGGCCAACTTCCAATTAGTTCCTGCCACAATAGCAACAGTTGCTACTTTAAATCACTGATCAAATATCAAACCAACTGTAAAATCACTTTGAAATGTATTTATACCTCATGTCTTCCCTCTGTATTGTAGTACTCTCATACATGTTTTCGCTTGACTTGGACCGTGGACACTATTCATGGATTAAAACTAAGACCAGCATTTCAAAGGAATCGGAGAAGCTCTTGGATAGGCAGTTGACTCTTTCATATGAAGGCTTGAATTGAGGCTGGCTCTGTCTAAATGTATATTGTGAATGATAAAAACATTTTCAACACACTGTTCTTTCAAATTTTCATTTTGACCTGAACGTTAATGTGATTAAATTCACACCCATTGCAAGATCACAGTGTGCAGGGATGATTTTTCCATTGCTTTTAGCTTCTGTATACACACCCATGATTTGGTACTTTTTAAGATTCACAAAGGCTTTCATGTGGTAGCCCATTATGCATATTGTCCTTAACACTCAGATATGTTCAGATATGTGCACGCTACTTGCCTTTTGTTTCTTACACAATTTTCTTTGTTCATCCTACTCTGCTCAACTACTGAAAAAGCAGGGTGTGTTTTCAAAAGAACATGCAGGTAAGTGAGCACAGAGCTAGCATAGCTAGGTATGGATGTAGAGTGCGGGCAAGTGGGGATCAGCACAAAATTAACTTTTTTCAAAGCCCTAGATATATCAGGTAGAATTTAGTGGGGTTGACACGACCCTAGCACGGTTAGGATTCAGTACCAGACTGTGGGGCACATCACACATGGAAGCAAGATGAGCAACCTAGTAGCTCCATTTTGTAAACTTCTAAAACATTTTGGAATGACAGCCCAAGGGCTCATATATTCCCGAAATTAGAGTGGATCGCTTAGAGAATGTACTTTGTCCCTAATCAGTTCCACCTCTGAAAAGCATGACCGATCCCCAGCTTTAGTTGCACAATCACTCGCCACAATCAAGAGCCACTCAAAGTGAAGTGTCAGGACAATTTCGAGGACACTCCAGGTTGCCTGGCAACCTCAAACTTGAGTGAAGATGTCAAGATTGAGCTGCGTCTCTTTGAGGTCTCTTCCTGATTGCATTACAAGCCGAGTTTATATTTGATGGTATTCTTGCTGTCAAAAATAAATAAATAAATAAAAATTCAAGTTGATTGATCATACTGCATGCAATCCAGACTGATGCGGCTGAATGACTGAAGCTCTCAAAAAATAAATAAATAGATAAATAAATAAATCTCCAACTGAATGATGCCTTAGTGACCCTGATCACTACGAGTACACTAACATTTTTATAGACAGGACTGATTAATCACGCATCGATCATGTGACAGGATGAGGTGATGACAGTGAATTTAGGGAAAGAGCTTCATGCTTCATTAATGTTGCTTAAAAACTCATAAACAATATAATATTGTTTACTTAACCAAACCACCACCAGTCACAGGTTGGCACCATTCTAATAACAAATAATCAAAGGCACAGATCACAGGCAATCTGATTTCAAAGACCATAAACACACTGTGTCAATAATATAATGATAGGAGGGATGGATTTACCTATAAAGAACACACTAATTACAGCCTCAGCCCCAGCCCCCCCCCCCCACCCCGCCCAAAGTATGGTTGCAGATATATTGTGGAGCTTTTCAACTCAAACACATCAAATTAATTAAAAAAAAAAAAAAAAAAAAACCATGACAGCAAGAAAGACTCTACTATGTTCAAACACCCCTCACGCCAGACAATTTGTATACATCCTGTCATCCCCAGATGCCATTTAGTCTTTACATTGTGTTTGCGGTGCCTATTTTTATCAGCTCTAATTAGACATTCAGCAGTTTGTCTTACCAGCAGAATCTGGCTTGGGGCCAGTGTGTCCCGTCTCACGGCTGGTCATGTGATCTTTCCCGAACAGGCCGGAGCAGAAGCCTCACGACGCGACGCAGAATTTCCCTGAAATTGCTGCTCGGCTGGACACATCCCGCAGTTTCCTGTTTCCGCCAGTCATTTCCTTTTAACCACACATACCGCTTGAACTTCCCCTATGCGCGCCATTATCTGTCAGTGCTACTTAAATAATGTAATTAATGACTTAATTAACATTTCCATAATCTATTCTAATAAATCTCACGGAGCGTAATGAGGGATTTTGTCCTCGGGGCTGTGGTATATGAAAATGTGCAGCGTGTGGTCGTTTCTGCTGAGGCGCTACTCTCCCCGTGCCGAATTCCTCGCTGTGACAGTAGAAACGGGCCCGGGACATGTTGTGTGACACTGTTTTTAAAGGGGGCTCGGCCCTGACGAATGTCGTATGGCTTACGGACCGAGCGCTACGACAGGCTTGTGGCGGAACGACGTGGCCAGCTGGTGGCACGGAGGCAGCGGGTGGGACGTGTGCGATTAAATCATCAGAGCATTCTTGCCCGCTGTCCAGGGTTTAATTTAGAGGTCTGATGTGTTCAGTTACACTGCAGCCATTTGTTAAACAGAATCCAGTTGGTGACCAATGCATGAAAGAAAACTTTTAAATGGCACTAAAATGAGGCATATCAGTTATGAAAATATTATATATGTATAATTGAAAGTATATTTGAGATTAGAAATCTTCAAAAAGTGTTTGAAATAAAATGGCTTCTTTTTGAACTGTACACTGTGTAATTAATACTTCTGACCTGGGAATGTATTCAACTGTATTGAAACAAAGGACTGCTCTCCAAATGCACAACAACCTCTATATCTGAAGGCACTTTGACCAGGTTCAATCTGGCTGCCACTTTATTCTTAACTCTAAATCATGAAGTTAAGCAAGAGAAAGCCATGGAAAATGTAACTCTTTAAAACTTGTTATTCAGAGTTAATGGTGCATTTAGCACACTGGCCAACACAAGAATGCACTGGGCCTGTCGCCGAGCAAAACAAATGATAATTTCCATGGACAAATTCATAAATCCTGCACAGTCTGTTCTGAAAGCTGGGCTGTTCCTTCCTAATCATTTTTATGTTAATCCAGCAAGGCCATTTGGGGAGTGGGTCCAAGGGGCTGCTCCTAGCTGGTCCACACCCACTTCATTGAGAGGGGGAGGGGGGGCTGGGAGGGTGGACAGGACACCAACCAAGCGCAGCCACTGAGGAATGATGACGCAGGTGAGGAGAGGGGCCAGCAGAGCTTGAACAGAACATCTTAAGGAGTCTATTTGCTATCTTTCATGTCAGAAAGAATTTGAAGGACACTTGGCCCTCTGTAGGGGGTGGATGCCTTTGTTGAATGTGTGATGGTGGTGGCGTTGGTGGTAATGGCATTGTGTACACAGTGCTTTTCGTACAGTGCATTCAAAGTGCTTTAGGGGAAAAAAAGGACTCTGAGTAGCAGACACCATTAAAAGGCAAAGTAAGAAAAGAAAATTAAATCAAAGGCAGACCCAAAATATTGTGTCTTTGAAAATATATTTTAAAGTTTAGCATTTCCTTTACCTCAGGTCAAGGAATCCATTCATTGAAATCCTTGAAATTCCCAGCTGATATGGGCTGCCTTTTTGGCTTGTAGGTTATTACAAGTTTGACTATGTAGTCAGTGGCTAATCAATATAAGACTTTTTCTGATTCCTGATATGCCATCTATCTTTTCCATACAGTTATTTATGATTGTGTTCTTATGGATGCATTTTATGGATTTATGAAAATATTGGTTTCAGATTGTATCTTTATTAGACATTGCAAAACATTGACTCCAGCTTAATGGTCATCATGAACCTGGCTTCAGAAATGCGTATATATGCCTAGTGCCAGATAAGGGCAGTCACCTCCATTCCTCTCTCAGACTGGACCAGCAAGTTATTGAAACAGGGTATGGGACAGTGAAAACAAGTACTCAGGTGCTTTATCACTGATGTAGAAAGCATTCAGTGAGATCTGTGAAGGGCCTTCGCAGTTGACAGGATAATTGTTTGCCCGGGCGACAAAATTGCCAGGCTTGATTAAATGAAAGCGGGTCTACTAGTTGAAATTTTGCCTTGGCCTCATAAATAAAATGCAACAAACAAACAGAAAACAAACACTTGTGAGAGGTCTTGGGAATTTGGGGTGTTGTTGAAATGAAGCCTTGAGGGAAGTTTTCCCGATGGCGGGGCGCCCCCTGTTGAAAGACGCAGCAGCGGCCTGCTTGAGTCGATTCCTAGGGTGATGGCACAGAGAAAGAAAGGTTTTGACTGGGTGGGGGGGGGGTGGGGGGGGGGCAGCAGGAGGCCGGCACAGTGCCATAGGACACAGTCACATTACTCAGAACCCCTTCCAACTCACAACCAAATGACAGGGGTCGGGCGGGGGAAGGGAGGGGGACAAGGGTTCAGTTCAGGAAAATGGAGACGGGGCAACATGAAATGCTCTCTTTCAGTAAGATTGGGCATTCTTGGCAGACGAGGGGCCTTTTCAGACTCTTGGGCGGCGGTAGAGGGCAAATGAAAGTTTAGAGAGATAAAAGGTGTCAGTTTGGTTTCTGGAGATAAGTGGCTCCCTTGTAATCAATTGAAACCTGCACAAAATGCACCTGGTGTGCAATGTATCAAATGCCACTTTGTTCTAATGCATTGAGACTATCTCACACCCCAGAGGCCTCACTGTTACACACTCAGCCCATGCAAACACTCACGTGCTTGCTTACACTCAAATTCACACATACACACACACACACACACACACACACACACACACGTGCACTCAGTCTCGCACCGTCTCTCTCCCCTTCTCTCTGTTTTTCACTCAGACACAAACAGGGAAGCACATTTTGTTTATTTACTGAGAGCAGATTTTGCATGGAACGGAACGTTCATTTTGTAAACTTGTTTCAGTGACTAATTAAGATCATTTTGGTAGAACAGAAATTTTTGTATGACACCACACTGTGGCTTTCACAGATGACTCCATGCTGATTACAGTCCGAGTTTGACAACAATTACGCGTAAATAAGCAGCAATCCAACCATCACGACAACACCGGAGAAAATAATATGCCACTCTGTCATATCCATTTCAACATTGTTGGCACTTTCATTCCTTTTAAAATAAGAACATCTTTCTTTGGTTTCCTGGATACTGTTACCAAAAAAGGTCTTCTAATGATAACATGCTTTGGTTGTGAACTGAGCAGTTTGCAGAGAAAGCTGGACACTTAATTGGAGTTTGAATGGTTGTAGACTGGGCCTGAATGGGAGGGATAATTAAAGATTCCTCTGAGAAAACAGAGTCTGCATTTGACCTTTAATATAACAAGGTACACAGTTTTAGGCTCCCAGAAGCTTTACAATGGGCTTCCGTTTACATAGCGCACTCATTACCTATACCCATGGGTATATTAGGAACCAGTCTCAAACTGTGAATATCAATGCATATTTTTAACAATTTTTAAGATAAAGCCATTTTGAAACTGACAACCTATTCTAACAACATGTAACTGTAGAAAGCAAAATATTTTCGGAACAAATAGGTTCTAAATATCAGGAACCTCCAGACCAATCAAATTCAAGCTGTAATCTGACGTTGTGGATATTCTGCTGAGAACAGACACTACGGTCAGATCATGTACAACACTTTAAATTGCGTGGGTGATTATATAAATCACCAACGCTTCAGAAATGACAGGGCTTATCTTGTATGTTTTCCTTTTCATAAACTTTGGCTACTATGGCTTTTTAAGTGTGACCTGAGCCAGAAATATTGCCACCAGATCTGGCAGACTATGAATTAAAGCACAAAACAGTTCTAAAAAAGTAACTTTATTACAATTATATCTCTATTTCATACTGTAATAGCTTACTACCTGTTTTCATCACAAAATGGTGTAGCTGCAAACAGTCAGTCTGGCAGTAGTGGGCCATGGCTTCTCCCAGGCTATTGACTATATTGTTTAAACAATAAGCCAATTTCCTGACATAAAACAGCAGCTCATTGCCGATGTGAATAAGAGTTTTGAACAACTGCACAGCAGCATTTGTGCAAATTACCAACGCAGCAACAAAATTAATTAAATGTACGTGGACCGCATTCCTCCCAAAATGGTTTAACGGGCAAAGCTATGAACCGTACTGCTTTGAATACAAACAGCTTCTTCCCCCCATAGTGCACTTTTGACTAACTTCAAACAAAAGGAGGGGAAGAAAACAAGGAACGCAGAGCATGTTATGAAATTTTAATTTGCATTGTTAGTATGGAAAAGTGCTTCAGGTGATTCATAATTGTATCACCATTTCTGCAAATATCATCTGTCATATTGAATTTGTTAGAATTACTTCAGTAGGGAACTTGAGCAACATCTTTTTATTCCCCCCATTATGAGAACTCAGAGCAGAGTTGATGTTCAGGCCAGGCATTTAATGCATTATTTACAAGCGGGATCCTAATAAAAGCAGACTGTTCATTTAGTAATGATTTAGAGCACCCCGGGTATTATTCCAATTAGTTTTATTAAAAACAAAACAAAACAAAACAACAAAAAATTAAATGAAGTAAAGAACAACAACAAAAGAAAGGGATTCAAATTGAAATCAAGTCTTATACTTTTGTCATAAGTTTCATTAATACACAGGCTTCATTGACGTTGAGCATTTCTGACGAAGCTGGCAGTTCTGGCAGTTGCTCATGTTAAGACCTTATAGGTAAAAAAAAAAATTATTTAGATAAATGTTTAACATAAATGCAAGTTAAAAACCTAACACCAAACGGATTTACTTGTAGACCATGCCGCTAGTGAGGAACACTATGTTTACTTACTAGCTACTAACTGTTCCAGACACAGGTATTACACTTTGCTCAGCTAGCTAGACTGTACATTTTGGATCAGTGAGGTCAAGTAGATCGTCACCATCATCAGAAAATGCTTTCATTTTCAATGTGCCTCCCTTCAGCAAAGGCCTCAGACTTCAGGTACGTGACTTCACCGGACTCGTCAATGCTCTGCTCATGTGTGCTCGGAGTCGCAGGCAATGATGTAACGTTTCCCTTTCTATCTTCACATTTGTCAGGGTCTACGGCTCTAAAGGAGACAGCGTGGACCTTCCTCGGCCTTTCAGGTGCATGGAGCTGTAATGAAGGATGTAGTGATTAATCACTCCTGTCAGCGGGGATTGGTCAGGATCGGCCCCCAAGGGTCACCCAGCTGCGAAAATGTTTTGGGTTTCAGGAGGTTGTAATGTTCAGCATTGCCATTTGCTTTGACTTCATTCATGGTCAACAACAGCAGTTGAAGACCAAATAAATCTAATTGCCGTAGAAAACAAAAAGGAATCCGGATTTTTATCCTTTTTATCTGTGGGGTGCAGTTTACTGACAAAAACACCTTGCTAAAGGGGATCTGAATTGAACAAAAATGGAATGCTCCTCCACTGAAAAGTAAATCTTACAAATATTCCAAAATTTCTTGGAAGAACCTTTAAAGACTAAAATAAAAAATTGTGACGAGTTTATTTATTGTCTGTCCAAAGAGTGGGGGCCAAAGGAATGGCCAAGACAGTCCTCAGCTAAAAGCTTAATATAGCTTTTGTATTAATGTAAACTGTAAGGCAAGAGTGCATAAGGCTACTGTACTGTCAAAGAGCTGAAACATTGCTTGGCAAGTTATTTTGAAAGCTTTCGCAGTTTGGAACAATATAACAAGCCTTAAATCAGATTTTCCCCTTTTGCTTTGTGTGTTCCCAGTGGTCAGGCTTTAGTGCTGAGCACTAGAAATGAACAATGGCTATCTTAAATCAGGCACTGAGGCATTTAATTGCCTGTAATGGGTGTTTGAAATTTGTGACTTTTTGCTCATTACGGGCGTGCTCTGCTCATTAAGCGGCGGGCCATGCGTGGCTGTAGACTTGGGCGGAGTCCTGCCCTTTCCCCCCAGGTGCGTCTGCCACGGGGCCCCGCATGACGGTGATTGACAGCCCAAGACAAACACGGAGCTCTCCTCAGCACGGAACCAATGGGCTGTGGGCAAATAGGGGCTGGGAGGGGTGGGCCTCCCAACTCATATATCAAAACCAGGCCTCACTGTCTGACTTCCCGTGTGAATTGGCTGTAGGAGTGAAGGCCCATTATTTTCTCTTTGAAAGTGGACCAAAAGAACATGAAGAGCCCATTATAGTCTGATATTGAAGGCATTTCCTATGGAAACTGCATAATTTTAGACAGTGTTTTATTGGCTTTTGGCAAACTAACAGTACAGCAAGCGTACATGCAACATGGAACATCTGGCTGATATAGTACTTTACATTTATTTGCAGACAGATATTACAGATATTTCAGGATAGTTCTCATTCAGCTTGTCCTTGGGGTGGCTTTAATTGCATAGAATGGTTCCCTAGTGATATTTTAACAAACAGCTATTTAATAAACCCATATCATCAATTGAAATATAAACAAAATTGATGCATGCCGGAAAGTTGACAGAGATTGAATTACCCCTGCCTTCAAAAAGGGAGGGGGGGAGGAGGGAAAAAAAATCAATAGAGCATTTCATTTTACCCATGATTGATTATGTCAATACTGGGCACACCTCTTTCAATCACAAACAGAGCTCTTTTATAAAAAGGGGTTTTGCATCTGATTGTACAGTGTTTAAGATGTTTAACTGCCACTGGTTTAAATGCAATATATGGTCCTATTACATAAAACATCTTTGTAGAAAGACTTATAATCTCGGCCTCCATCTGCAGTGTCTACTCTGTGCTATATTATTCATTTTGGAGCTAGTTTAGTTACCTAATGCGTACGTGCGCCTTTAATCGTGCCACAAGGTTTTGTGATTGATTACCAGTGCAAAAAAAAGTGCCAGTAAGGCAGTGGAATTCAGCTCCAGTCTGTGCACCTTTATTTTCTTCATATAGTAATGCAAAGTGAACATCTCTAACGTGCATGACCTTTCCATGTTTCAAGTAAAAGTTTGAATATGCTCATATTTTTAAGCGAGTTACCGATTACTTGCAAAACCTTACAAATGAAGAGATTTAGAAAAGCACTGGAATCTCATCTAGGTTCTGTCACGACTGCAGCTGAATCCCTTAATCAACATCAGCATTCTCAACCAGCCCTGCACAATTGATTCTGAATGGGTTTAGTTTCATTAGATAAGACCTGAGGGGAAACTGTTTACATTTGTTCTGACCAAATGCATTTCTTAGAAGGTACAATAACAAAGCTGGAAGCCGGTTGTTTGGTGACTCAAAAATGACATAAATAAAATCTGATTCAACTAATTCAAGCTCCTTTAATACAATAATCAACGTAGAGCTTTATAATGAAATTGATGCACACAAATGGGAGCCATCTGGGTGTCAAAGCAAAGCTTACCTTATATTGCTCTGTATTATCAATTTTTACAATTTATAAATCAGTCACTGGTGAGTTTGGGTGTGTTTCTTTGTTCAGCAAAAAGGAAGGAAAGAGGTGACAGAGAAAAAAAAACATGTAGAATAGGCATTGGCATTTTATAATCATTAGCGTCTATGGTATAACATGTGTGTGAAGTTCACATGGCCGATGTAGCAAGGGACTTGGGAGATAAAGGGCTCATGAGTTTAACGATGCCTCAGTAATTGAACAAGTACAGATGTGCGAAACCATAGCAACCACACAGTCTGCATTCCTAAATTTATGTTTGAGGAGCACCTCCAAACAGGTGCTAAGTTGTAAAAGGGTTGCCGAAGCAGGTTGCTGGGCTTTGAGCATTGTATTTGGTGAAGGCTTGGGGGGCTGTTAAGGTTGTCATCATCCTGAACACCTTCTATGGGTCAGACCCAGCAACTTTGGCAGTCAGGCCAGGAGCAGCCACACCCACCACTGCCTGGCCAGTGACCTCGGATCTACAACTGGTGATGTTGAAATGAAACCAACAAAAGCAGGGTATTACATTTTAGAGGGGGGGTTAGGACTCCCTTGTAGACGTGGAAACTTGTTTACACTGGGCTAATGCTGTTGTCGAAGAACCACCAGCCATGTTTACCATCTTGAGAGCACACAGGAAATTAGTATTTTCTATCCACACGGATGTGGATTCACCAAATAACTGTGACAGAGAATATCACTGCGGGAAAGGAAGACCTTTTTAAACATGGATTTAGCCACCGCTATTGAAAAGTGGCAATTTTTTCTAATATTTTAAGTTTGAACAATAAACAGTAGGCTACGAATACATTTATATAAATGCGGAAGAAATCTCGCAGCGTAACCCCAAATAGACCTAATAATAATTAATAACTGTAATTTCCTGTGGGATAAATAAAGTATCTAATAAAAAAGAGAAGCTAAAGCCTTTGTTTTAAAAGCTTGTATCAGCTGAAAGACTTGTTGCGCTCTCAAGTATATGGTCAGATTTCACAAGCAAAATCAGTGCAGATGGGTGAAAACGCCTGCTTGTACTGTTGCTGTCGAGGGGCTTGTTTCACAAAAGTTGCAACATGCAAGCTGAGATCTGTGAGATATGATAGATTTCCCCTCCTTTTTTGGAGCATTTCACTGAGAAAAGTAAATGCTAAGATAGAAGCTTACACTAGCTACCAAACTATCAGAGCAATCGTCATGGCGGATGTGTAGCCTACATTATGATTTTAGTATTGTATTTGATATTTGCATGTATTTTAGTAGCCATGGTATTAGGGATATAAATCACTTCATGCCATTATATATGGCACTTCAAGGTGTGGTTAATGGTCTAAGGCAGTGGTTTATGGCCTGACATAAGCCCATACTGTTCTAGCTGAGACAGGATGCGAACCGTATTTAACGCCATGTCCCAGTTACCTGAATATGCACACCTTTTGTCTCCAAAAATGGAAAGCGCCAAACAATGATGGGTGGCTTTTAAGAAGACCCTTGCAGGAAATCATTTGTGCCTGTGTCTCACCTACAGCGTTACGGCTCTATAACATATGCTTTAGCATTGTTTACATCTGTTTTTCTTTTTTTTTTTACTTTTGTCTGAGGAAACTTTTTGCTGTCCCTGTGAAAATCAGACAAATTGCCACTATTTCTATGCTCATGGGTTGTGTTTTCCGTGAGATGTTAAACACACCCTCTTGTACACCATTCCAAAGCCTGATCAGTCCTTTCACTCCAAGGCCTTGGTACATATAAACGCAAACAAAAAGTATGAGGGGTGGGACCAAAGAAAGCCTGCATTTCCCATTACCGTGTACCTCAGGACAAACCAGGCCATTTTGTCTGATATTTGAACAGCATTTACTCGCTGTCTGCAATTCATCTCCAAATGCACACAAGCTCATTTTCCTTCAAGCCCCTTATTCATTAATTACATTCTTTGTGGCAAGTGCCATAGAGCTATCTGCATTGTTTAAGGTTACACCAAGGCTGGCTGAATGGCTGCCCGATAACAGCACACATCCATCTTCATTACTTAGACATTTCTGCATGCACTTGCTCTTCTGCCATAAAGGGAACAGAGGACTGAGCATAACTTTTGTCTCTCTTTAAGTAGTTCTGATTAGTTTATGGGAATGTCACAGCCAAAACAAAAAGGCAAGATTTCTTTGTATTTAAGTGAGAACAGTGCTGGCAAAAATGACTGAATTTACTAAAGGTATCGTATTACTGCAATGTGGTCTTAGAACCAAATTAATGGAAATTATTATTATTATTTAAGGCAGAGCCAACAGCAGTCTAAACGCATATAACTTTATGTAACAAATTTATACACACTTTGCTTTTGTGTAATCAGTTTTACACACAACATTACCTATTTAACCTTTCCTAAAATTAGCAATAAATTACGTTTAAAAAGGCAATCCCCCAGTTTCAGTCAAAGCTACTGAGTTCATTAAAAAGAAATACAGTTTGATCAAACCTGCTGGATTCAATGAAACCTACTTAGCCACTTTGAAGACACATGATATTCAATCAAGCCTGCCTTTATGGATAGGTATCAGGATATGTCTATTGCTCATGAGGGTTAAACATCCAGGAACAGTTCTGGCCTTAAATTTATAGGATCTAGGCTGGAGCCAGGATCTCACAACAGACCTTTAACAGCAAACAGCTGATTCATATAGAAATGAGGCTGTTTTATTGAATCTTGGCCAATGAGGTACTAAAATGTAAGAACTCGTAATGCCTCACTGCCTGTCTTGTGTGAAATTTAACAACATATTGATGGCACCATTGCAGAGTAATTTGCTTAATATGCCCAGGACAACCACCAATGTGAAGAGTGGTGGTGCATTTCTTATTAAAATCAGAAACTTGATGTCACAGTATCTGGTTAGAATTATTTTCCTCCCACACCTGAAAATCTTCTGATGATGGAAAAAAAAAGAAAGAAAATCAGATTTTTTGGTAATCAAACCAAATAATAGCTACTGTCCAATACATTGCACTGCAGTCCTCTTTATTTCATCCTGTTTTTCTATGAACCATAAACTATAACAAGTGAGATGCTATATTTTACAATGATATGTTACATATACTGTAAATAAACCTTTACGTATGTGCAGAAGGGAATTGTCATTTAAAATGCATGCAATATTTATCATGAATATTTATTATTTAAGATTATCCTCAGGGAGAATGGTTAATCCAATGCACCAAGCACACACCATGTCAGTATTAGCTGAAATGCTCACTCACAAATGCTTCATATATCCTTATGTCCAACAAGCAATTTTCCATGGATTTAACTGATCCAAGACACCTCTCCTGCATGGCCTGTTTAAAAACTATGCATTCTTGCTTCAAATTACTCAAGAACTCTAATCACTCTCCCATGCAATCTTACCACCCCATTAAACCAGAAAATATGAAATTGCAGTGCAAAGCAGCCGTATGCTACAACCTGTCCAGCCCAGCGTGAGTGTCCAGAACCTTCTATGCTTGCTAGCCTAACCAAAATATAAATCTTCATTATGTAAGGGAAACCGAAACCATTTGCAGTATTGTGATAGTATAATTGTTACAAAGGTTTCCTATTGTAACCAAACAACTGTGGTCAAGACAATCATGCTGTATTGATTGAAAATGTTATTGGATAACCGTGACTAGAAAAACAACTTTGATATTATTTTCCCTAACTAACAGGGATGTGGGTTCAGTGCTCAGTGCTCCAGGGACTTTCTGATTACAGCAGAAGCCTAATGACAATTTGACTACAGTTTTAGATAGAACCACATCTAACACATCAGGTGGTATTTACACAAATTCTGAGACATGGGGCTCATCAAGGATCCAAGTAATACAAAAGTCTATTAAAATCTCTAACCCCTTCAAAACAACAATTTCAGTTGTTTATCTTCTCTTATCCAATCCCATTCAGTCTTCTGTGCCAAAGGCAAATCACAGGGCTTTGGCTGGCTCTGCTTCCAAAGCTGCCTCCTAAATGAGAGAGCAGTGTGTGCACTGTAGGATATACTGTCCAATGTCCATACAAGTTATGATGCGGAAAGTCACTGATGAAATCCAGACAGTGAGAAAACAAATGTATGGAAACACTGTTTTAATTGGATGGCGGTAGCGAGAACAGGCTACCTACTCATCCTCCCCATTGCCCAACAGGTAGGTCAAGCCCTACCCTATGTTGTCATGACAACATCTCCTGGTAGGCCTTTATTTCCGCACAAGCAATTAACTGACTACACGTCTACTCTTTAAATGTGACACCTTCAATATACTTCTGAAGTAAGGCAAATTAATTATTCTAATTGGATGTAATTAAAAATAGCAGAGTGGTTAAGGCCTGTAGTCATTTGATACATAAAGGTGCAGATACAGATGTGTCTACTGCATTCAGCTGACATTTCACACGTTAACTTCAAAATTCTAATTAAACTAATGGGAACGACACATAAACGGACTTGATTAAAGACATAATTATCAATGCTTTTTCTTAAGTGTATATAATGATCAAACAGCTCTATAATAACACAGGGAAAGAATCGTCTATCCATTTTTTTCTTTTTTTCCCCCTGGATAATATATATTTTTTAAATGTATACTACAGGTAGGTTTAGGGTGGTATGATGAGAAACTATGTGATGTGACATGAAATACTGACACATAACCAACAGCATCCCATGCAGCAAGCAATGTGTTATTGACACCCTAATTTATGACCGTTCTAATTGACCAATAATGAAAGGATGTTGTTTGGGAATATGCAGATGATGCAGAGAGAAGGGCAACATTTGTCTTCACGCCATCCATTCACATGCCAACAAATTATAATATAATGCCTATATACAGAGCACTCAGTGTAGAAAAATCTTATTAATGCCAAATACCCGAAGGACTATATCTCCATTGTCACACAAAGACACATCTTCTTAAAAGGGAATTCGAAGAAACGGCAATACTTTTTTTAGTTACCACCTCAGAATTATTATTTAGTCACATGGGGTTTTGAACCAACTAGACAATATTTTAAAAAAGTGTGCACATTGTACAGAACAATGAATAGGTAGGGAATGGTAGTTTCAGTCAAGATCCAAATTCAGTTATTTGTATAATTTCACATACAAGGCGCTCCATGATATTGTATTACACAAAAATAAATTTTTAGATAATTTATTGCATGAATTTTAATGTTTCCCCCCCTTCAATTTTCAGTCATAGGGGAGCCAGTTTCTTTTGGGAATGCCAATTAGGCATCAAAAACCATGAAATGCTCATTTTTATGTGAAGCATTTGTGGTACGCTGCTCTGCATAATGTATTTTCCCGCATCAATTAGATATCAGGAAGAGAAAAAAAATACATGGCCTATTTACAGTATGTCTTAATTATAAGAAAATTGTCTTTCTGCCTTAGATATATTTGAAATCAGATACAGAATTCAAAGTAAATATAATTATAATGCACTCTCTATCATTACGTTTGGTTTGGAAGTGTACTTTTTCCATTAAATCGTACTGAAGCCAAGTACCAATAGCCAAACTAAGAGACACTGACAATGAAATCGTGGAGATGCTTCCGGTTATGATCCCTTCACACCCTTATTACTGAAACGGATACATTATAAATTTATATTAATGCAGAAGGCCATGTGTTCACGGTGACCAGTATCTTAGCTAATAGAGAAATCTATACGGAGAAATCTATAAAAGCGTACCGCAGTGCAGGGCAGACTGTCCCCCTTGGCCTTGTGTGGAGCACAGAAAGTTAAACGAATGAAATGTGAAAACCGTTCTGCAGCTAGACTAATGTCAGTATGTGGGCGCAGGCTAGGAAAAACATGAAGAGCCGTAATGACGTTTCCCACAGGGAAACACAGTGACCGATCAGATCCTCAGCTGGTTCCCTTTTTTTCTCTCTCTCGGCGAGGGAAAATTCAGTGGGGAAGACTTGCGGGAAAAACAAAGAAGTGGAATGGAAATGACATTAAAATGACGCGAAGAACTTCGTAAATGCTATTGAGGACAGCTTCTTCTCTACCTCCCGCCTCCTCGTCCCCATTTGTGTAAAAAAATAAAAAAAATAAAAAAATCTTTCCACATTGCCATAGAAGAGTAAATAAAGAAGAACAAACAAAATAAAACAAATCAATTCTCAACACAAAGCAGAGGGGTTGGCAGGACAGAGGGGCTGGCCTTTTGTGTAATGAAACGGAGGCAAGCAGCTTTATGGCATGCAAATGAAAACAATGGCTGCTTACTGATGTAATTCCTCCGCAAATTGCCATTGAGTAGAAATGAAAACCTGCATACACTTTAAAATGACCCCAATGTACACTGGTTTCCCTGTTATAAGCATGGTGTATACGGTTAGGTGGGGGGTGGGTATTGGGAGGGGGTGTAATGCTTCCGTCTCTTGGGAATGTGGGATATCGAAGCATGACCATTATTTTCTTATTTTCCACATTTTTGGTCGACGGACAGAGTAATTGATTCCCATAATGAGCTACGGTTCGTTAGTCAATTTAATTTATAATTGAATTGGATGGATGTGGCTCCGTGAAACTGTCTAGGATGGATCTGTTGTGCTCCTTACTTCATTAACATTGCAGGCCCTGTAAAGGACAAAGCGGCACTCTGAGGCTGCTGGTGGGGAGAGGGTCGTTTGGGGACACGGATTTCGCTAACGAAACGCTTCCAGATGTTGTCAAATTCAATGGGAAAGACAAAGGAATTGAATGTGCAAGTAATTCTTTTCCGGACAGGTTGAGCTCATGGAAGTAAATTACTTCCTTTGTAAGCTCAGATGTCACCGTGCTATGGGTGAATACAGCATTAAACTGCAACAATGAGCAAATTCTCTGGCTACTGTATTCCTGAACATGCATACATTCAAAATACTCCATTTTTATGTTGGAGGTTTTTTGTTTCCCTCCGATTTTCATAGGCCTGGTTCATAGAGTTGCTTGTCATACACCCCCGGAATACCCAGGAATTTCTGATAAAATAGGTTCTTGCGGTCTTTGGCATGCTCATAGATGGCCCAGCTCAGCTGAAATGGAGCTCAGAGAGACCATGCAAGTGAGTCCATTAACCTATAAAGATTAAAAGCCTGATGCCTCGTCTCACATTCAACTCCACCCCACCCCCCACCCCAGATTACACTTCCAAAGCTGGGAGGTGATTGATGGAAACCATCAGCTAGCTAGAATCTTCCCTTTTATTAACGCCCCCCTTTACATTCCACTCGAGCACAGGACTGGAAAAAAAAAAGCAAAACAGTTTCTGAGGAGATAAGCGTTAGCACTAAAATATTTACCTTGTACATTAATCTCGGGGAAATTAGTTTTGCCCCTTATTTAGTAGAGAGAGAGAGAGAGAGAGAGAGAGAGAGAGAGAGAGAGAGAGAGAGAGAGAGAGAGAGAGAGAGCATGATGTAAAGAGAGAGAGAGAGAGAGAGAGAGAGAGCATGAGGTAAAGAGAGAGAGAGAGAGAGAGAGAGGAGAGAGAGAGCATAGCTCAATCGAAGCGCAGAACTCTAATCTTCACGCTCAGTGGGCTCGTACGCTCATGGGACTGGTTGAATTAAAGGGCCCGTGGGAGTGGTGGTGTTTTGCGAGTTGCATTAAGTCCCATTAAAGACACTCTGTGGTGCACTTGTCCTGGCCAGGCGCGGAAGCGTGTGACGGAGGTGCCGGGGGATGCACAGACGCTGGGGCTTTCCTGGCCGGCTACCACCTGCATTTCTGCAAGACTGGAAGTGCTGAGGAAGGCAGAGGAAAAGGGCTGACTGAAAGTTTAGGAGTTGAAATAGCAGGAAACTAGTGGCAAGTAAGTAAATATGGACACCTTTGCCATTCGCATGTTTAAACTGAGAGGGTGAATGATGATTCAAAATTTTCTCTGATTTGGATTAATGCAAACAGCCCTCATTGGCAGTGGAATCTTCAGCCCTTTCAGGGCTGAGGGAACTGGTCTCCAGCGCTGCACACTGTATATCTCCAGCTGCTCTTCCTGTGCAAGGACACCACACTAAAACAGCAAGCAGAGGTCAACCTTGCAGTTTCAAACATACCTCTTTAGAGCATGCCACGAGATGTCAAATTTTGGCTAAATCCGAAACAAACCGACCTTATCGCGAAAACTCATCTGGCGCTGCCTTTTAAATGAATAACCTTGTCCGCCAGAACCGCCAACATCAGACAAGTTCCTCAATTCAGATAAGCACAGCCTCCAAACCTTTGCCTCATGATCAATCAAGGAGCAGCGGGCGTGAGTTAAAGATTTACTCCCTTCTCTTCATTCCAGCGGTGAGCAAGAAACCATTGTTTCAAGCTGAGGAACAGGATCAATAAATGTGATCGATAGACACGCTCTCTGACTCCACCACCTATATCCACGACCGCTGCGGGACCAAGTCCACTGCTTTCAGCAGAGTAGCGAAACTCTGAATACCGCCTGGCACACAAAAGCGTCTGAAAGTGTCGAGAAGTGGGTATAGTCGTAGCTCACTGACCCGTGGATAAGTGCCCTTTGCCCCTCCCTCCTCAGGGAGAGGGGAGCGGAATGCACGGTACTGCCGGCACTGTAGCAAACTTGATCAAGTGGCTCCCTCGTTGGTTTCTTATCCAACATGAACCCTGGAAAACACTGAAGGTAAAAAGTCTCGTAAGAAATGAAAAAAAAATGAACGCAATGCGATGCGCATCCCTGCCAGTTAAAGAAGGTATACTAGCTAGACTGAAGGGAACTATATACAGCAAAAAAGTTCTGTGAAAACAGCAGCTCTTTTTTAAAACTCTAAGAGTACACATGATCACTACTGGACTCAGACAACTCAGACAATTTTGATTTAACACTGACAATTTGTTAAATTAGACCAGGATGAAAGCATGTTATTGATTATGTAGTGCAGATTAACCAAATCAAACAAAAATAATAATAAATAGAGCATTGAGATTTAACACAGGCTGCCATCCCTGCTGTACAGCAATCAATTAATTTCAATTCCAACCGACGGAACGAGACCAGAGGCGAAGCCGCGGCAGGAGCCACACCGCTCGCGCGTCGCCGCCACATTCCGCCGCCCCGCGGTCGTTCGGGTATCACTTCCGCCCATCTGGCCTCGCCGCTCCAGCGCTCCCCATTGGACACCGGGCTCGGTCCCCCAGGTGCCGTTCGAACTTGGCGACTGTTTGCTTTCGCAAGACACACACCGGGAGATGCCTCGGACCGATGAGCCCCCCACAGAAACACGATTCGTTCTGCGCTCCGTCGTGCGTTGAGTATACAAGAGCATAAATACAATGCTGTGATGACTTGTTCAGAATATGCGGGGGGGGGGGTCGAGGATGGTGGTGGGAGGGGGGAGATCTTGTCATAAGTAATTATGAAACTCATACTGACGTCAGTACAAGGCTTCAAGTCTAACATGTCTCTATCCTTGTCTCTCTACTATGAAGTGTTTGTATTTATAATGAGTGTATCTGCGGCCTGAGATCCACTTCTAAAAGCGATTACATCCAACAGCAGAGATGCTTCGGGATGCCGCCAGGCAGACAAGCACAGAAAATCTGGTTTAAAAGAAGTGTATTAGATTGCCAAGTCGCCTAGAGAGTACACTAGTTAGGGATCTACCAATGTATTCATTCAATCTGAACAAGCCCATTATATACCTCTGACATACAATTTTGATACGAACAGAAGATCCCACAGAAACATAAAAATAACATAATAAATCATATGTTAGCAGGATGTCTTGAATTCATCTGTTAAATGATTGCAATCAAAACTTTTTATACAGAATGTAAATTGTGGTTAGTATCCTTACTAAATTAAAAAGATGAAGAAACAGTTTGACAGTCTGAAATGATTTCATATTATATATATATATATATGAAATACATTAAAAAAATTAATCCATTGACATTTGTTCATGTTTTTCAAATATTAAGCAATATAGTCTGCCATGAAGCACAAAATGGAGTTGCTCATTGCATGGTAACATGCACCATGACTACAATTATTTAATCAAATATGAATCCAATATTATTATATAAATGAAAGGCATTGGTCTGAATTCAATTTACTGAATTGCCATTCGCAGCCATGAGATAAAATAAATATGCAAAATGGACCCTTTGATTCAAAAATAAAATAAAATAAAAATATATAACGCATTTATATCCATTAGGTTCTTCTATGACTACTGGCTGCCAGTGACCGCAAACATTTCCCCCTGCAGGCTTCAGTAATTTGAGCAATGTGTAAGAGCACATCTAGGGCTTTTGCTTAAACAATGGTAAACATGTGATGAATGAGTGAACGCAGACTCAAGTTAAACACAATATTAGTTACTATTATTGTGTGCAAGCAAACCGGCAACCAAAAACTAAGAAACTATGTATACACATATTTGGAAGAAATCGATGGCAAAACTCTCAAGAGTGAGGTGGATGAGTTTTCTGCATGTGTAGGACAAGAAAAACAGTTTTTGAATTGAACTGAATTTTCAGCCATATTTGAATGGCGTATCGCCAAGAACAACACGTTACTGAATACATATTTAAATACTACCAGTAATAAATGTGCATGATCAGGAATGGCTTATGTCTTGTAATCATAATGCCCATATGCAGTGTCCCACAGTCATGTGGTATTTTTCTTATCTATTAGGCCAAGCAAGATTAATGTGCCAAATGACACAAGAATGTGTCACAGCTGTGAGCAGTTATTGAAATATGCATTTGTCAGCTGGTTGTAAAACAAGAGAAAGTGTTTATAAAAGATGAAGAGAGAGCAAGAGTGAATGAAAGAAAGAAAGAAGACCTAAACAATTGTATTTCAGTAATTATAGCTAATTAATTCAGTATTTTGTTGAAAGCCACAAAAAAAGAGATATTGCTTTTAAAATAAGATCTCCTTCCCCATCTGAACTTCAAAGAAAAAAGTAATTACTTTCATAAATAAAAAAATAATAATCATTTTAAACATATTCCCATAAGACATGGGTGCCCTTAATCAGAAAATCACAAGCTGATTAAAATAGAAAATTTGTTGTTTCCTTGGGGACATCCCCCCCCCCCCCCCCCCCCCCCACACACACACACACACACATACACAGACACAAAGCAGCTTTCTATCCAGAATAGTCTGATATGTTAGTCTAATGTTGCCCACAGGTACAGTAATACAAAAATAATAATAATAACTTGGACTATTATACAGGCCGAACCCAACAAGTTACTACAGTATATCATAGGTACAGTACTTCTCCTATAAACTAATACTAATGACCTCATTGGGTTGTAAACCAATATATTTCAACTGAGAAAGCTGTCTCTCAGTTCTGTGTGCCATGGCCTGCTTATCTGCTTATAAAATAAGCCTGGCATGTTTGGGTGTCTAAATAATGTCAGTGACATGATATGATGGCATGAACCATCATGAAAAAAGCAAATGCCTGCCATTTTTTTCTTTCTATTTTTAGTTATTGCAGGCAGGTGATAACGTATATACACTGTCTTGGCCCAGTAGAAACAACAAATTTCTTTAAATGGATTGAATTTTTCATTTATTAATTTATTTTTTTGGTCTTGACAGCTCAGATTCATTGCCTCCATACAAGCAGAAATATGGAAGTGTGATATTCTGCAGCTCTACAAATGAATGATAGCCCTGTCCTGGTGTTCTTAAATTGTCCTTTAAAAGTCATGTTTTTGGGGGAAAATGTGGACTGTTAACAGGACAGCGTGTCCTTTGTAGCAAACACGTTCCCAGCAGCAACACCTAAACCAGCACTAGAAACCACTAATCTAGCAATACAGTACCAGCACTAATATTTCCCCCTCTTTCCAACCTTTAACCAGAAATAACAAAATATTACCTTTGAGATAACCCTAACGGAGCTTAATGAAAAACAGAGCTTGAATTATATTCCGTGTTCAAGTGTATCTGTCACATTTCCCTCTCCTCAAGGCTGTGATTATCAGCACGACGGCACACTGGAACATCCTCGTCTTCAAAATGCATCCTATCCATCATTTGGCGCAGTATATAATAATTATCTTCATTTACATTTCAAGGAAGCTATTAAATTGACATCAAATTATCCACACAAATTAAGCATATTGAATGACATTAGACGATTAATGTGCCTCTCACTAAGAATATCTCAGATGTTCATGCAAAGTGTGTTTAAAATCCCATCCGTATTCATCACCTTGGCAGATTTGTTTTATTGCCTCTCAATTTTTTTATTTATTAAATTTTTTTTTTGTTGTTTATGAAGGATTCTTGTTCAAAACATTCATGATAAATCCATCATTCATTTGTATTCCACCATTCTGAAATTTCATTGAAATGTCCAACCAAGACAAAGATTTTTTCCATCTTCATCTTTGAATGAATGGGTGTGGTGGGGGTGGGGGGGTGGGGGGGAATCACAGGGTACCCTTTCTGACAATATTACAGGAAGAAAGCTCAACCAACCAGGTGCCACATCTTCATGGAGTTGATATGATCACCAGAACCCTCACAGATTAATTATCTGTACAAGGAAAGGACAAAAGAAGGCTCACAGTCTTCTTACAAGTCTTTCAGAGGTATTCAGCTCCCTCCATTTTGAGGACCAGGTGCCTCACCATTAGTCTGAGGACACCGTCAAAGCCCGGCCTCCTTTCACCGTGATTGAGCGAGATGAAATGATTGCCACCGCGGCACGAACAGGCACGCTCAGAAGACATACGATCGCTAAATGAGAGCTTTAATTTGGCGTGGTTGTGGGCAAAATGCATGCGTATGAAAGGCAATCAGCGCACTATTGAATAACTGCAGTAAAGGTCTATTCATTAATACATCGTGCCATTTCTTCACTTCTCAAAACTAGTTACGTGAAAATCATCTTAATTCAGGAGTGCATTATTCCCCTTTTCAACCTAAGCTGAAGCAAATGGAGTCGTGTAGCCTGTGTACAGATGGCTCATTAAAGCTTCACCTGTGCTATTCATTAAAGGGAGATTATCCTCCACTAGGCCCAAACCAGCCTCACATGGCATAGCACAAATATGGTTCGGTGCTTGAAAATGGCACTTTAATGAGATGGCGCATTACGCGAGCAGATATTTTCCTGCCCACTCCATTGCTTGAAGAGATAAAATACTAATCTGAAATCACATCATTAGAAGTTCAGCCTTGTGTCAGGTACAGGGATATAGCAAACACTTTTTTAAAAAACCCGCAAAGACTTTTTCTGAACTGCTCTAACCCCATTATCAGCACGTGGAGGGTTTCATGGGAGAATAAACTTTACAAGGAAAGAGAACATTTTCCCGGTTACATTTTAGAGTACTAAACACTTATGATCTCATGCAAGCACAGCACGTGGGCTTTTCAATCCAAAACCCACACACTACAGACCAAAACAAAAGGAACGGCAGTACGGAAAGGAAAACAGTTTGGTGGAAAAAATAAATCTTTATA
Organism: Anguilla anguilla; assembly: GCF_013347855.1. NCBI lineage: Eukaryota > Metazoa > Chordata > Actinopteri > Anguilliformes > Anguillidae > Anguilla > Anguilla anguilla. Next base: position 11,841,531 of record NC_049206.1, on the reverse strand, counting down.
TAAATAGATTATGAAGTATAGATGGTTGTATAATGGGGAGTACTGTAGTAAGAGTCAGATTCACTAAGACAGACAGGTTGTGGGTGGTGAGAAATGGATTTGAATGCCTGAAACTGCTTGTAGTGTTTTTTTAAGCTTACCCTCACTTCTTCATTGGCTATGATATTAAACCACCAAATGATAGAATATATTGTGGCTTGCTGTGTTCAGGGAGAGGATGGGTCAATGTGGTGTGAGTGTGTGTGTTCTGTGTGTGTGCACGTGTGCGTGCATGTGCGTGTGCTGAAAAGTACTGTAATCATCTAAATGGAATTTTACAGCTGTACAGGCAATGCAAACAATGCCTGATATTTCAGAGAATGGAAAAGCGCATGCATTGTTGCCATGGAACTGAATTAAAACAGTCAGTGATGGCTTTCCCCGAAATTACCCATTAAAAGAATTCTGATTGGTGCAGACAACATTCTCAGCACAAAAGGTTCATGCTCTAACCAATGAGATAAAGGATGCTCCGAGTGGTGTTCTGAGGCTCCCTTGTGGCACACATTCACCAGATCATTGCTCAGCTCTAAACATTATGAGCAGCTCACAAAAACACAGCTGACCTCAAACCTCAGTTAAAGTTATGATGGCGCATTTGAGAATAACAGTAATGTAGGTTACGGCTTCAAAAACAATATACATTTTAGAAATATTAAACAAAAAAGTCTTTTTATACCATATGGCAGCACAAAATAAAAATAAAATAAAGACGCACAAATAAAGGCTAGGGAAGCCGAAGGTACACATTTGATTTCAAAAAGAAATTTCACATTATCGGAGGAAATTGGATTCTGTAGTCTTGATAGGATATTCTAAGCTTTCCTGGAGATGCTGACATAAGGAAGCAATAGAACAATCAATCATTAATCGCATTCATTTGTAGATTAAACTTAAGGACACATGTTGACTGACCTCATGTTGACTAAGGATTCAATCCTTCAGAGAACCCTAAAAGGGGATCTATGCACTGACGACATCAACGTCTTCTCCATATCCAAGATTCACATATTACATGCATTTAGCAGACGCTCTTATCCAGACCGACCGTATCTAATTATACAGCTGGATATATGGAGCAATGCAGGTTAAGTATCTTGCTGAAGGGCACAACGGCAGTGTCCTACCGGGGAATCGAACCTGCGACCTTTAGGTTACAAGACCAACTCCTTCGCCATTATACTACACTGCCGCCACCATTGCCCTTTCGGAGCATTGGGAACATGAGGGAAGGCCAGATAACACGGACGATGTGTTCCACGCGAGGTCTGGGGCGGCAAGGAGTGGTGAAATGCAAATGAGGGCCGTTTAGGCCAGCGTGGCGATGTGGACTCAGGAGCCGCGCCCAACGCGAGGCTTCCTGTAGACGCGCTCGCTGCGAGCGGGAGGCCGCGGCGCTCCCGCATGTTCTGAGGTCAGGCAATGGTGCAGAAAAGTGGCGAGCATTAGAGAAGGGAGGCAAAACAGAAACAATCTGCCATATGTCTGAGCAGATGCAAACAGAGCAGCACGGTGGGCGGCCGTGGAGGGGACGGGGGGGAGGGGGGGAGGGGGGGGGGGGGCGCGTCCGCAGCCACCACCCCCCCCCCCTCCGACTTACGGAGGAACGTGATCGCAAAACAGTCCTGGGCCCCACAAACATATGCACTCGCAAGGCAGTTTGCCCATTTCTGCCAGGTGATTTACATTAAGTCCTCGTTGTATGGCAATGCTGTTAGAGAGCGTTCTAGTGGAATCCTAATTAAAACCGTTAATCACATGGTCCTAGTGGGTCAGTACAACAAATAAAAGGGAATAATGCAGTCAAATTATTCACTTGCAGTTGGCATTTAGGCACCTAAGGCTTTCTATCCTGCAGCTTCAGAAGAGGTAGAAAATCTAGCAATAATACATGAACCTATAATGGTCTGTATCCAATTTTCAGTCCAATTTGTTGAAACACTTCCACCTCCAAAAAAGAAAAAAACTAAAGCTGAATTCCAAAACATACAGGAGAGCTTTTTTTGTAGGTTTTTCTCTACATTTTCTAATGGGTGGGCGTCTATTCTTAATTAGAAAAAGTAAAATAAAACACACCCATACTTGCAATAAAGCTGACACCGAAGCCCTCTTGAACTCATTAGCATCTAAGAATTGGGCAATGGTTTATTTTATGTTATGTCATTTCCGCAGTCATTCAAGCAAAGCAGGTCAGAAAACTTTTTCCCAAAGGTGGGAGAAAAAAAAAATGAAACAAATGTTGGTGCGAAGACAGGAACTGTATTCCTTAACCCAATTAAATGACAAATTAGCACAATTAGCGCTTAAGGAGAAGGTGCCCTACTTAGAGCCGTGCCGTTCGGGCACCCAGCGCCGCGTAGCAGCTCGGTGTCTGTTGGGGCATCCCCACAGAGAAGGACAGCGCTGATGGATGGGGTGTGCATTGGCCTCGTGCGGGGCTCAAACCTCGGGGCCAATCTTACCGTGACCCTTCCCAGCACCGCCTGCCCCTCAATTAAACCAAGGGGCTTTATAAATGTACGCGTCCCCATGGCGCAGTCCTCCGCGGTTCCACCAAGCTCTCAGACAAAAAGGACAAGTCAAGCGGTTCCTCTTGCTTTTGTCTGGCTGCGAGGCTTTGTCTCTTCTGTGTGACTGAGGATGCTGGTCCAACTTTATGCAGGTTATAAATTATTGCTGCACAGCCGCTTTAAAGAAAGAAAAAAAAAGTAGCAAGGTCACTTCAGTGTCAGATAACGGCCTAGGGAAACCTGTCATTTTAGCGTGGCTAAAAGTTGTAAACGTTTGGAAAAACTATTAATTAGTCTGACACATTCTACGAAAACATTTAACCTGATAATGACCAGACGATCAGATTTCTAGATACGTTTGGGAAAATGTTAATTTGCTCAAAATGATTTAATGCATTGTAACCTTGTACTCTGTACATGACAGCTGCAGGGAAAAGAAGTAGAAAAAGTATGAACATAATGGTGTGAGGTGCAGTACACCTGATTTTCCATCCCCGTTGTGGGCCAGCAGTCTCTCTGCAACTGAGAGAGAAAACCTGGAAGTTTTTACCAGCTGCACTTTCAGCCTGTTGTGTTAGGCAGACTGCTCTTAGCAGGAAAATACGTTGCGGTGGCTTCTCTGGATCAAACTAATACAGTGCCCAGGGTGTAGGGTGGAGACCGCATTGTTTCTGCAAAAAGAATAGGAGTCTTCAGGTCCACGCAGGAACAGGGAGAAACGGCTTTGCAAAACAAATAGTTGTATCATTGCCTGCTGTGCGAACCCTATTAAAACAAAGGAGGGGGGGGGGGGGGGGGGGGGGGTATCAAACAGCAGGCAGTCAATCTGCATACTGCCACCAGCTCCTTTGATCTTCTTAGCAGGCAGCTTGGCAAGAAACATGAACTACAAAATGTTTAATGTCATGCTTCTTTGAAAAAGCAACAAACTGTAAATATTTTGCGTACTCTTTGTAAATTTAAGTCCTCGTCGCTTAATTGTTTGCTTTTCAAATTATCTGCATTCCTTCATTTAATTAAACAACGTGTATACACATTTGCCACAAAAGAATTTGAGCAGATTGAAATTTAAACCCGATTTAATTCATTTTATTTTATTGGATATTGAATGTATTGTCAGCAGAACCTGCATTATCTGTATGTGTGCTGTGTGTGTTTTCTGACTTTCCCACATGGGCAAATTCACATCTGGGCTTCTGTCATTTACACCAGCCCATATCCTACCGCATATAATCCTGCTCCTCCAAAGAACACCAAATTATCAAGTCATATTTCATGATAATATCAAACAGCTGAAGCTCACAACTTAAAACAGATGTGTTGGGCCCGCGTATCTTCACCAGTTTCATCACAGCTCCCAAATGAATTACACAACAGGCTGCGGGGCCCTCGGCCTCTGATGACATAACATCTTTACACGTCGCACAGGGTCAAAGCGGCACAGCGTTATTTATAATACCCACATCATTAAAGCTCACTTGTGATCAACCAAAGCAGGCCCTCCCACTACACCCACTAACTACAGGTCTCATGCCTGCAGTCTGGCCTCAAGATACAGTGGCAGCAATTAGCATTTTGCTAATCTTGATAACCAGTAGCCAGTTTGCAGTAAAAACTAAATCCAGTGCAAAAAAAGATAAACTGTAGAGAGAGATCAAATGCTGAACCGTTTAGTGTTCTCTGCTTTGAACTACTGGCCAATGTGATCAGCTCTGGATACTATTCCTTTGTCTACCTTAATTACCAGCAAGACAAGCTTCACATCACCTACAGACTCAACTAATGAGCAAATTCTTCTGTTCTATCTAACTAACAAATTATAGTTAATGGTCCCGGGGCAGAGGATTGGCTCTGATTGGTGGTCGGGAAACACATTCTTGGCCAGTGTTTAAATTCAGGAGTCCAGCCCTCAGAGGCTCTGTTTGGGGAAATTTGTGGTAGGTGTTGAATTTAATTGTTAGCAGACCTCACACTAAGCCTCAATACAGAAGCAGAAATGAAATTACAGAGCTTCTTTTGCTAATTGCAATGAATTCCAATTCAGTTCAGGGGTAGGTTTGATACCCAAAATAGCTGCTAGTTTAGTTTGTTAGTTTAAAGTAATTGTGCTTTAATTTATTAATTGTAATTATCAGTGCATTCATGTGGTGTGGGCCATTTCCCCGCTCTTTAGTTATAAACAAATAAACAAAAAAAAACATGAGTAATTTGTCCATTTTCACAGCATCTGGCAATGTTTTATTATTGAAAGGGCTTCCGGTCAAAAAAGGTTAACTAAAGAGTGTTTTGCTCAATATACACCAGCAGACCTGAGATGGAAGGAGGAAAAAAAACACATTTACAGAAGTTTGCAGGGAAAAAACAGAAAGGAGAAACCTGAAATGACATTGTATTGTAGGCAAATAGAGTTTATTAATGGGCCTTCCCCTAGTTTCCATATGGCCACACGTCCCCCACATTCTCAAAAGCAATAAATCAAAAACCAGAGGTCCAAATGCATGCTCAGTTCAAACACAGCTGTCGCCAGGAGTGGAATACACCTGGGCCTGCAGACTATATATTCCACTCTCCTTCACCACTGTGTTGGGCCCTTCAAAGGCCACATTGTTTGAAACGCGTTCAAAGTTGCAGACAAAGGAACGCCCAAGGATAGCTCTTCAGAGGCCGAGGAGTCAAGATGAGTAGCATTTTTAAAGCTCGCCTGTGTGCTCGAATTCCTGGATGGTGGCTGAAGTAGGCGAATGTTTATCATACCAAATCATATCGCCGGCGTCGCTTGCTTTCAGATGTTCCTGACGATGGCTCATGGTGTGAGGGGCGGACCCACCTCAGCTGCGTCTCCTGGTGCCTTAAAAGAGTATATTACGGGGAGCTAATGAGATACCGTTCAGCGAATCTCTGTGCTTCGGAGAGGTAACCTTTAATTCAAGAAGACCATGTTTGAATTGCCACAGCAGGACTGCTCAGACAATAGCACTGAAAGCGCTCATTTGATTGTCCTCGCTTAAGTTTCAGCATGCTGGCATTATCTACTCAGTGCTTTAATGATGGCCTGCTAGGAGAGAGGAACTGCAAAAAAAAAAAGTCTTGCTGGACAGGCTAAGAATAGCATTAAGGCACAAGGTTATCCAGGCAGTGCAGTGCCCTGTAACATGCAATTTACTTGCCTCCTCCTTTTACATTACATGTTCATTAGTGTCATTTTAATTCTTTGCATTGTGATACATGACCGAAAGGCTGATTACAGGGGCTCTCTTGTTCCAATATCCTAGGCTGATTTGTGCCTGCCACACAAGGGATCAACTAATTGCAATTCTGTCCAATTGTACATTCCTCTTCAGTTTTCAAGTAGCGGAACTACTGATTCCAGACTGGGTAAAGATCAGATATGCAACCATTGTACTCCTAAACAGAAAAACCTCTCATCAGGCCATTTTGTCATTGCACAAAGAATACATTCTGGCATCCACAGCAATTCTTTTAAATTGCTGTTTATAGTACAGTGCCTTCAGAAAGTTCTCTTCCCCGCTGATTGATCATTGTTTTGCAGTGTTGCAAAGTCATCGTAGAATGTTTAAAGCTGATTTTCCTACTCCTATATAAGCAACTTGAATGCATGAAAAGCATCTAGATGCTTCAGCATTATATAAATGTAAAAAAATAAGACTTTGAATATGATTCAAGTATTTGCCCTTTTTGTACTAACAACCCAAGCTGGGCCAGGCAAATCTTTGACCCTTCTGGGAACACTCATAGTCTGTTTAAATAAAATGAAAAATATATAATAATAAATACATGGCACAACTCAAACACTGCCCAGATGAAGCTAGCTACCAATCTAAGCAATCAGAGAAGGGCAATTGGTAGAAGTGACAGAGGCCATACTGACAGTTGTAGAGCTCATCGGCAAAAATTGGCAAAACTGTTTAGAGATCATTGCTCCACACTGCACACATTTGGCAACAGGGACTGGGAAGCTTGCTGTCATCAAGGGCAAAATGGATGGAGCCACATACTGTACATACAAATCCTTGGATAGAACTTGTTTCAGTCCGTGAGATATCTGCATTTAGGGCAAAGCTGTATTAATGAATCATGTTCCAACAGGACATGACCCAAAGCACACATTACATTACATTGCATTTATTTGGCAGACGCTCCAAAGCGACATACAAAAAGTGCATTTCATGGTCATAGACAACTGCTAAACACAGGTTCAATAAGATACAATACTTATTTTGTACAGCTATGTCTAGCCAAGAACACAGTTTAGTTCACACAGTGAACACTATTCTGACCTAACCTCTGCAAAGCCAACTAGGCAGAAGAATGAGCTACAGTATTAGGACAAATACAAATTACCAAAAAGTGCTGGGATGGGGCAACATGTAACAAGTGTCATAAAGGGGGGGGGGTGGTTTTAGAGTGAAATATACAGCGTCGTGGTAGTTAGTCTAGGTATAGGCAAATGCAATGGTTTACAAGCTTAAAGGCAAGGTGGTCTATATTCTGGAAAGCTCAGCCAAAACCCATTTAAAATATCTGAAAATGAAAGTGTGAAATATGGAAAACGTTCAAGGGGCTGAATAGTTTGTACATGCACTGTATGTCAAATCAACATTAAATCAAGACAAATAATATCATTACATGCAATAGTTTTAATGCATAAAGACTCGCATGCACAAAATACATGCATGTGCGCGTGTGGGAGCTGAGCCTATTTCAGCCCCATGTTCAAGTAGGAGTGTAATGATACCCACTCACAAACCTTTATTCCCTGACTGTTAATTTGTTGTACTTGACTGCATTACAGTGGGGATGAGCAGTCTCATAGCCAGCACCAATATTAAAAACGCTTCCATTCCACGAACTGCATCTGTTTTTGTTGGTTTGCAGTGCGCACTGGGGCAAGTCTTATCTGTCCTAGTTAGATGCAACCCTCCAAGCGTTCCCTGATTTCAATAGGCTGTCATTAACCTTTCGGTTTTGCCAAGCTGATGATAATCATGGCCTTCAATTTCGGCGCTTATTAAAGCATTAAAACAACAACTGCTTTGGCTTTTCACTCCGTCCTTCTCTGGAGAGGGAGGAGAATGTGCCGGCACAATAATTAAATCTTTGCAAAGCAGGAAATGATTTCACACCCTTCTGTCGCAGCCAGTTAGCAGACAACCTTGTTCAAAAAAGAAAGAAAGAAAAAAAAAACGTGTGGGGGAGGGTGTGCAAAGTACACACCTGGTAGAGATCGCATGATTAAAGTGTGTAATTTTTCGACACCACCTCGGGCCAAATGGACCGTCTTTCATGGGCCAGGATCACCACATCAAAGTGACTCAGGCAGAATCCTCCAGGCAAATTTGTTCAAAGCCCTCGCTCATTCTCTCAGATCTATTTTACGCTCATTGTCCACATTACATTTCGGGATAAAGCAGGCGTGATTCACACACACGGAAGCACGCTAATAGGTGTATCAATTTAAGGAGAAAGCCGAGTTAAAGCAGAGAAGAGGAGGCATACTGATGACTTGTCAATTTGTGCCTTTGGTATGGCCCATTGAAAGGTGTCATTTTCCCCTCCTCTCAAAGAACTTGTCAAAAGATTCATTGTTTCCAGGCAGACAGAAACTCGGCCTCGTACAGAAAGAAAAAAAAAAAAGGAGAGGGCAAATGCAATCTTCATTTGCGATAAAAGAACCCACGATTTTAATGAAAGATCTAGATCCCATAAATTCACGAGCACATAACCTATGGGGAAATTGATTTCAATCAAATATGTAGCACCTTGTATTCAGATAATTGTCTTTGCTACTTTGAAGCTTTTCCTTTCACTGCCATATTGCCTCAGTCCAAGGGTGGCAAGAAAAAGGGTTATTATGTTAGATTATACATACACTGCTTTCAGCCACAATAAGACCTAAATATCTCAGATTTCATGTCAATTGTTCATCTCATTTATGAACACAAAAACTTAGACCAAGAGGACATCATAATTTCTGTTTAATAGTTTCGGTTGTGATGATTTTCAGTTTTTCTTCCACAAAGCTCTGATGAAATGAGTGAATAAGTAAATACTCATCATTACCATTTAAGCACCATCTCAGAATGGACTTCTTCAGAAGGAAGATGCATCTCAACAGTGGTGCACACTCTTGGGTTCATGTTTTAATCCTTTTGGTGGATTTAAATTAAAATACCACACTCCCCCAGTGATCCATTAGACACAAGCAGATGAGCAACTCCGGTTAGAGGCAGTCTGATACAAAGTTGAAAAAGGGTCCTGTCTTCCCAACACCATCGCCCCATCCAAAACACCTTTCCTCTCTCCTTCCGACCTCTCCCATTTCAGTCCCCTTAATCTATTTCTTAGTAGCAAGCCTCTTAACCTGGTTCCATGAGAAGAAAATCAACAGCAGTGTTTTTTGTACTTCTTGTTCTAATTTCCCTTTCCACTAGAATAGTGACTGCCACCTCTCAAGTTATCCATCTCTAGTACAAATATCAAAGCCAGAAAAGTGCTGGCCTTTAAAAATGCAGGGACAGTTCACTTTAACTGCTGATCTGGCCAGCCACATACCGGTTGTAGCAGCAATTTTCAAATCTGGCCCTCGAGGTCAGTGGTGCCGCTGGTTAGATTTTCTACCTGATAATGAATTGATCAATTAACGTCACTGATTGGCCAGAGATTCCACTCGCCTGGTGTCAAAGGTCTAATTCAGTCCCTGATTAGCCGAAAAGAATGAACATCAGCAGTACTCTTCGCCTTGAGGGCCAGACTGAGTCTCCTTCAGTTCCCTGAATGTTGATTTGTTCCTTCTTAGCACCATGCTGAAGAGTTGATCAAGCAGAATCTGTTCCAGCTTCATCGCAGGATTTCATTTGTCGTCAGTACAGCTGAAATGTTTGTGCTAATTTGAGGTCTGGTAATGTTAACAAAGAATTATTGGAATTAAAATGAAGATATTATCTGCATGAACATCAGTGCCACTTGACTGATCTGCAGGTGCAGAACATGAATGATTATGCCCAGGGGAACTCACGCTCACAGAAAGTTTAGAAAAACAGGGATTGCAGAAGTGAGTGACCTGAGAACAAAGAATAATCTTTGCAATTGATTTGGAGCTAGTGTTGTTGATCAGTAATTGAAAAGAATGAAAAGTAGAATTGGACCATGATATCTAAACAAGAGGCTTTAGTACAGTACACTATTGAGCCATGACAATTTAACCAAAAAAATCTAGGACTTTCACGTAGCCATAGTTGGAATAGCATGTCCCCAACAAATTAAGCATTTGATCACACAAATACCTAGTTATTTTTTTTACAGATAAAAGCTGATCACCATGTAGTTATCATTGCCCTGGTCCTCAAAAAAAAACAAAAAAAAACATAAATAATGTAGTTAAGTTTCTAAATACTGATTTTCCAAAACGGAATATAGTAAAATTAAATCAGTAACATAATTTGCTTTCAGCAAAAGAGTGCATTTGAAGTTTGTGTTTTGGGACATAAGAGCTGTTATGAGAGACGTTAAGAGAAAAAGAGGCATTATGGCTTTGTATGATCAAGCCTATGGTTCCTTTGAAGTTCCTTAGCGCACAGCTGCAATGGCCTGCACTTTAGGGATTACATTTAGTACCACCCTGGTGAATTACTGCAGGAGAATGAAAGCACCAAGCACCCATCATATCCTGACACATCACTGGAGGACCCCCTCAAGGTGTTCGTTGACTTTCTGAACTTTGAAATGAGTCTCCAGCAGAGACAAAGAACCGTGTAAGGAGATCCATCTCTGTATATACTTCACATAGTTTGCTATAATAATTAAAACTAAGGACTGAAAAAATAATATTGATTTAGTTTGTTCCATTCTGTACGATTTGGTCAGAACCGGGAGTTTTGCATGTGTGCCGTTATATGCCCAGTATGTAAGAGACAAAAAAGCCTCTCCTGACCATTGCATATAATGAGCAATTTAAAAAATAGTGAGGTTTCACATGACCAGGATGTCACCGTCTCCCATTCACCTCAAGCAAAACACGGCTAGAGGAAGATAATAAAAGAAGTGAATGTCCTGGCCTAGTAATTTTTAAAAATGTCATGACCCATTTACCAATGATACAAAATATTTATGAGCACGTGACATTACCAGAAACACCCTATTAAAATTGACATGACACGATGACATGATGGGACAATGTTATAAAGGAAAAGACCGACATAAAAATAATTAGAGCTCAGCCTAAAACTTTCTTGGGCTGGGAGCCACACAAGTCAACAGTCATTACTTTGATTTTTTATGAGTGCAGCACCACAGAGAGAAAGGGGCAGGGCACAAGCTGGTTTATTCTAGAATCATCCATGGTTAGGCTCTTTTCACTCTGGAGCATGACTAAGCATTTCTGGAAAGGGAAAATCAAATGTGCAGAGGCGGGAGCACTTTGGTAATTGATGTTCTGCCATACGACTGAGCCCAAACTCGTGACAAACTCGCCATTAACTCTGAGATTCTTTGTGCTTGAGGGAATGTACACGCCCCAGGATGTTAACGCAGTTCATGTCCTCGGCAGGCTGGGGCTGACTTGGATTAGCGCAGCCTGTAAAGTCAGTTTCTGGAAGGTTCACTAGTTAATCAAGAAGATAGGCAATTTCCCAACACCATAATTGTGAGGATAGGTGTTATCCTCAGTGCTGAAGACTTTCAATTTTCAGCTTCTTTATATGTTTGGCCCTTTCCATTTTTTTTAAATTTTACTTCTTTAACTTTAATGAGTATCTGGTGCTTTGTACTGAAGACAGCATGGTGTGCGTTGGGCAACCTGGCTGAAGAGAGGCCTCAGGTCAAAATAGATCTCCCTCAGTGCTTAAACTAAAGGCAATTAAATTACTTAAATGTGTATTTCTGAAACCCAGGTTTAAGCACAAATTGGACTGTGAAACATCTAGGTGGAGGCATCCTGGTATAGACTGTCACATTTCATGTGGTATACTGCCACTAATTAGGGCCCATTATAATGCAGACAGAATAATTTCCCAGCTGGCATGGCTATTCTAACAGTGAAAGAATAACACTTCTAACTTTTGATATCATGAGGGAAAACTAAGTGCGTTTTATCCTTTGCACCACGTTCTTGCTCTCACATTTGAATCGATAAAAAAAAAAAAAGAGACTCTTAATTGGAAAATGTAACTCTTGCTATCACACAGATGCCCTGGAGCAGGGGTGTCAAACTCCAGTCCTAGTGAACCTCGTGTCTGCAGGTATTTGTGGTTTCCTTTCAGTCAACAGCAAATTAAGGCCTTGAGAACAAGGTGTGTTGACTCCTTAGCTAATCGATGAGTCAAATTAATTACTCATGCTGAAAAAACACGGAAAACCAGCAGACACTGTGGCCCTTCAGGACTCGAGTTTTACACCCTTGCCCCAGAGTGAAGAAAGTTGAACAAACTGCCATCGCTCATTACAAAGCTGCGGTTTGCTCAGAAAAGGCAAAAATGGGACTCAGCATTTTTGTGTCTAAAGAGCAATTATAAAAACTGAAGCAGAAGGACCTACAACAAGACTAAAGGAAAGACATTTAGACATTTTTAGACAAATAGACATTTTTGATAAATAACTCATCGAAGAGGCATCAAGAAGGGTATTTTTGTGTTTCCATCTCAAACAGTAAATGTGTTCAGATGATCCCCCTGAGAGTTGTTTACAATTCTCCAAAAAGCTCCATTTAGCTCTTCCAACAAGGTGGAAAAAGAGACTGGTCTTGACGGATTGAGGCACCTGTCCTAATGGCCGCTCCAACTGTGCCCACCAGTGCACGTTACGCTGATTAATTGACAGCAGTTGGGACACGCTCTGCCAGCAGAGAGAGAACAAGGCTACTCGGACAAAAGGCATGCGCTTCTGCCACCCGTTTCCCGCCTCGATGTCAGAGCTGTGTCAGCTCACAAGTTTAAAGGTGCCAAACCAGGCAACCACTGGAGGTTAGCCTTCCAGGTACAATTAATTTTGTGATACATCTGGCTGCCACATTGCATGTTCACATCTTATCTCTACAGCTGCCTTTAAATTGACCTTGACCAAGGGCAATGAAAATACTCATTAAATATCAGTGCAGTAAATGTAGATGTAGGACACGTGTGATAAAATGCAAATAATCTTCTTCTGGGAGTCTGATCTTGCTATTGATCTTGGCTACATCAATAATGATATTAATCAATAGCTTGTGGTAGACAGACAGCAATTACACAATATACAGTATGTTTGTGCTTCGGTGAACTGTGTAGTTCTGAGAGACAGCAATGATCCCAGTGATCATGTGATGCGATCATGGATTAAAATCAACCAGTAATTCAAGTTTTACTTTGAACAGTTCCATTCACAATGAGAGTCGCAACTGTACCAGAGGTTCCTATAAACTTCAACCCAACAGGTGATGAAATGGTGCTAGGATAGTTTTTTTTATTTTATAAGTTATTCTGGGAAAACAAGAGTAGAATGATAAGTGGTAAACAAACACACAAGATGATGGTGGAAAAAGACAAAAATGGTCGCCATTAGAATTTAATTTGAATTGCAATTTCAGATGACAGGGTACTTGTAAGCTAGAAAGCTCACAGAATTATTGCTCTTCAGGGATGCCCAGAACAAGTAGGGGACAATTATTCACACATTTCCTGGAGTCTCTCTATACCAAGAATGCAGGTCACTTATATATTATTCAAAATAAAAGTAATCCCCTCCAGTGTCACTGCATGGAGGAGTTTGCAACCATTGTACAAAGTAGCTGGTTAATATTTCATCTTTTGCAAATATCCAGCTTTTCTTTTTAATACACAGAAAACATAGTTGTTTAAACATGAGTTGCTCTTGGGATTTCAATGGGGTGGGGGGTGGGGGGATAAAAAAGTATAACTGTCAAAACTATCAAGTATTATTCTATGTAATGCAAGCCAAAAGGTACACGGATGGTAACTTGTAAGACTTTATTGTTATTTGTTCTCAGAGTAGCCTGTAGCACAGTCCTTCTGCTGTCTGTTCAGTCTTAGTGTGTTTTAAAAATCAGAAACAGTCTAATTAGTTTTGGCACTCAAACTAGTTTGGAAGAGGGAAAACAAAACAGTAAATTAAGGACCTTAAAATGCCTTTGCCTTTTAAAGGCACCAATTAGTATGAGGATCCAACTCTGCCTCAGTGTTTCAGAGGAGAATACAATAATTTACTATAATTATTTGCAACAATATTTTGATATAGGCCTAAATGTAAGTCCGACTTGTAAGCACACACGTGTATTACATTGTGTAAACGTATCCCTCTCATCCTTTTGTATAGGTCTTCAGCATATTTTTCCTTCTGTCAATATTCTGTAACAAAGTAAGAAAAGTGACTGTCTGAATCGGACTTTGGAATGTAACAAAAAAGTAGGTTATTCAACTAATTAGTCATTTTAAAAATATGAAATCGTGCCAGTTCAGAAGGTTCAGAGATACAGCAGGGATGGATTGTTATACTGTATATAAGGATACGAAAAAGATCCATAGGACTAGTGCAAGGACAAGTGAGACACAGTCAAAGGGTTAAACAAGGTCCAAAGTCAAATGACAGCCTCTAAACTGGTAAATCGTTACATAGTTAAAGCCATTTATCGAAACCATGGCAGTGTTTCTGTTAAAGAGCAGGACCCCTAAAGAGCCCTGCACTGCAACTCAACCCAACTTATGTTTTCAACGCATTGTGACACATCCTGTTTATCCACTAACCCCACATCACTTGCAACCAAGAGCAAGTAATTACCAAACATCTGCAACAGTTTACCTTAGTAATGCTCCCAATTACTTAGTGTCCCCAAGCCAAAGAAATTAAAACCAGGTGCCATTATTTGTTCACAGCTCAAGTTTCAATAAAAACGGGCGACTTTGCACATGAATATTACTGCTGCTGTTATTATCCAATGACAGTGTGAAAGGAAAGTAAGCAAATCTCTTCTTCAGACAAAAAAAGTAATTTAATTTAATAACTTCATGCACTCTGGGATACACAAATCTTACTTGACAGGATCACTCTGTAGTATGAGAAGGATGCAATAGGGTGACCCGAATGGCCTGTTCCTGTTTTCTTAGTCACTATGGGACAATCATTTGGAGTTTTGGGTGATGGTTGAGGGCCCAATCACGAAGAGGCCTATGGCCAGGAGCCAAGACTTAGAGAGGAGAGGAGGTGGTGAGGCAGCAAACAGAGAGCAGAGAAAGAGAGGCCTGAGCCCGGGTTAGGGTAAGTGAGTGCTACTCCCATTATTTCTCTTTTTCCAGTCCCCCGGCTGTGGGCAGAGGAGATGTTCCTCAAAGGGAGGTTTGATTAAACCTGCTAATTAATGAATTAATTAAACCCACCAAATTACAAACTTGATGAAACGCGATGATCAGAAGGGTTTGCCCGGGCTGTGTCAGGCCCACAGGCAATAGTTAAAAGGTGATTTATCTCTCGTTTGGGAGTGGAGTCATCCTACAATGCTTCCTGTAATTTAAATCATGGTGATTGGTGGGGAAACGTTCATTGAGACTTACATCCAGAATCAGTTGGTATTTGGTGAAATGTGTGACCTACATACAGCAGACAGATGGCCTCACATTACGAACATTTTAGCTGCCACTTCTTGTATGCGAGTTCCAATAAGCACCAGTTTGAACCCAATGTTGGTTGTAATGCATGGAGTTTATTATATACGAATGTTTGGGCTGATCAATGGTAAAAAGCTAACAAGAATATTCCAACATTGGCCACCAATGGGCTAATCCATCCATCCATTATCTATACCCACTTATCCTGGGCAGGGTTGCGGGGAGCCTATCCCAGCATGCATTGGGCGAGAGGCAGGAATACACCCTGCACAGGCCGCCAATCTATCGCGGGGCACACACACCACTCATTCACACATTCATACCTATAGGCAATTTATAGTCTCCAATTAGCCTACCTGCATGTCTTTGGACTGTGGGAGGAAACTGAAGTACCTGGAAGAAACCCACGTGGACACGGGGAGAACATGCAAACTCCACACAGAAGAACCCAGGCCAGATTCAAACCCAGGACCATTTTGCTGTGTGGCCACTGCACCGCTGTACTGCCTGAATGGGCTAATCCAACAAAACTAATTGAAGTTGGCCCTTAGCATGGTTATTCCAACGGAACGGTTTTCCAAATGCCCTATTTTAGCTTATCTCCCAATCTGCCCAAGCATCTGAAACACATTTAGAGCATTTCATCTCATTTCATGTGAGCAATGCACCACAGCAGCCAACTAAACACTGGCTGTGGTTCAACCAAAACATAATACATTCAACTAAAGCACAATTTGTCGACAAAAAGAGCTGAGGACACCATCGGTGATGGCCTTTATTCATTGTAACCAATAGAATTGGTAGAACTGTTAAGAGGACAAAGTTATATCCCCATTATATAGATAATATTACAGGCATTTAGCAGATGCTCTTATCCAGAGCAACTTGCACATCTTTCTCAGTTTTGCATAGTAAATCAATTTATACAGCAGGATATGCGTTCTATTGGCTTTGCTTATTACTCTCAACATACCTTGCCTGAGTATCATGACTAGTGGAATACAGTAGTGCAATCAAATGATTGATCCTTGAAGAATGGGTAATTAGCTGATGTCATTACAAATATCTATTTATGGAGTGTTCACTAAAATATTTTCCTCAAAATTAAACAGTAAGTAGACCTCTGTGACAGCAAGGAATTCTGCTGAGGTCTGTCTCTCCTGCTACGAAACCTGATCTTCATCCCCCAATGCCCCAGTAGGTAAACCACAAAACCATATTCCAGTAAAAAGACACAAATGACTGCAGAAAGAACATCCTGCATTGCTGGATGTTTTTAAATGGACAGTGGAAGTGCAGCTACTGATCAAAATGCCAGGACTAAACTTGTCCACCAAAGGGTAGTCTATACGGGCACCAAAATAGTATGCGTACCTGACTGGTCCTGGCTTCAACATCCTGCATTCCACATTGTGTTTGCATCTTGTGCCAAGCTCGAAGGTCTTCCACAGGCAAAAAAAAAAAGTTTGAAGTCAGAATAAGTAAAGCTAAAGGCTATGTGCGGTTGATTTATCCATCACGTCTAGCATACTCAGATAGGGTTTCAAATCACAAATCATTTTCCAGCATGAAGCTCGGCCAGCCAATTTCCTTGTGGGTGAAAAATCAGAACTAATACAGAAAAGTCCTCCAGATGCCAGCATTGCTTTGTTTGAAATAGCAATCAATGAGAGTGTGTGTGTGCAGGAAGAGTGTTTATACATGTGCATGTGTGTGCACGTAAGTTTTGGGGAGTCGGGTCATTGTTCTTGAGGACTCATCCTGGCCGGACCTCCAGGAGGGATGCATTCCCTACGAGCTGTGCACATCACTCACCCTTCTTCGCACCCCACACACGTACACACATATGCACACACACACACACATACATACACACACCGGTCGGAACGTTTCCCTGTGTGCTCCTTGAGTCGGTTATGCTGCAAGGGGTCACACAGGCGAGCCCAGACATGCTGTTTGAACAATCCATCTAGCAGGGAACATGATATCGGACTGTGGAGGCTAATCTCCAGCTGACAGCCTGACCCTAATTCATTTAAATAAATGCTGCAAGAGCGCTCTCAGGCAGGGCTCTTTTAATTTACCGCATTATTTAAATACACGGCAACGACAACAGGCGTTTCAAACATTGATGTGCCAGCGTAGGGTGATTTGTCTCATTAGATTTTCACTTGTTTCTTTTTTTCCTCCTTCCCCTTCTCCTCTCATCTTCTCTCACTCTGCCTTATCTTTATGGTCCCTCAAGATTAGAAAAAAGGTGTGCATTCCACTGGCCCCGGTGTTTTAGTTCTCCTCTCAGGTTATAATAAAGCTCTTTTTAATTAGGCGCAAATGTCATTCTGCTGGTGATGAATGGGGAAAGACAGAAACCAGGCTATAGATGAGAACTACAGCATGTAAAACTCAACAATAAAAGCTGGCGTACAGATACCGTGCATGTGTTTCAAATCAGAGTAAATCCGGTACAGGTTTCGTTGTGGCGTCGTAATAATCACATCACCATAACTTTTAATTCAATTTCCCATTTACCTCAATGTGCTTAGAGAGGGAAATCTTAAAAGGTCTAAACATTGAGCGGGTACGCTTTGAGCCAAAATGTCATCGCACCGTAACTAATGCACCTTTCCTTTTCCTGCAGCCATCTTTCGCAATGCTAGTTCAACTGGCGGTAGAACCCCAGGCAAACTATTAGCTTTAACTTGGAGCTGGATCCCTTGCCATTAGATTAAGCTGTCACTGGTTAAAAAAGCATTCCAAGGAATAGTTTCATTAAGTATTCTTTTCTGTGACAAGAGGTTATGAACATGACAAAATGTTAGTGATTTACAGCTGTTTTGGATTACTGTCAGTTGATAACAAAAAGATTCTGATAGGCGGAAAGGGGTGGTGAAACATCACTTCTTCATGGAAGAAAAACCTCTTTCATTCAAATCTTTCAATGATCTCTTTTCAGGGGTCCAAAGTAAACCAACAGAGCAAAGCATAGCAGCAAACCAGAAATATTTAAACTGACTCAAAAAATAAAACAAACCAAAAAAAGTATACAGAGAAAGAGAATCGAACGTGGAGGATCAGAAATCTTGGTTTTAGGATGGTTCTCTTTTCCAGCAACACTTGGTTTATCTACGCCAGACAGCCTTAGAGTAAATCCACAGATACATTTTTTTTACCATCTCTGGAAAAAAAGGGGGATTTGTCAGGCATAAATGATGACAATAGCCTGCTCTCTGCAGGCCTGTGCCAGAGCAATTTCAGATGTTCAGTAATGTGATAACAGCACTACAGCATCAGCATCGGGAGACCATTATGCAATGGCTAGGTCTAGCACCAGTCAAGTTCAGCTCGCCGGTCACCATTGAAAGCCCTTCACCACAATGAAACAAGGCCTACTTTGATTAGCAGAGACACCCCAGGTCAATGTTACAATGCTGTAGAAATGCTTGTGGTACACCCAGCACAGGCCAATGACTGATGGCTATACAGTAGCTCTTCAACAGCGAAATGCAATCAAGAGTTTAATCATTTATAAGCCCTTGGAAATCATTCTTCAAATTATATATCCAAAAAAAAGTATTGTTTTTTTCATAATACAGGAGAGCTTTGATTCAATGTATGATTAACTTAGTTGGGATTTGATTTATCATAGTTGAGCTGTCCCCATATAAAGAGCAATGTATTTACAATGTATACGTATCTGTAATTCAGTCATTTTAATAGATTGAAGATCCCCTTTTACAGTCTCAGAGATGCGATCAAGGATTACCCATTGCCCCTACAATGCATTTCGATCTCCTTTTATCAGCTTGTAAAACAGACTATGAACATCTTATTTTCCTTACTACATCATTATCTTCTTATACAGAGGGCCAGAAGGCAGCTGCTCAAGCAAAAGATAAGAATTCATAACAAGGCAGGTTGGTTTTCTTTAGTGAGGTTCGGATTATCAGTTGTGCATTGCCATTTCTTGAATGTGGCCTGATCATGTGCTGTAATTATAGCTCTGAACTTCTTTCTGCAAGTGTGCCATTACCCTGTTCCAGCCTAGCTGAAGAAAGCAATTTTTGACTAAAAAGCTGCTTTTAGTGTAATTAACCCTTTTAAGAGTAGGTTTTTTTTCCCCAAAAAATTCCAAGTCAGTGTTCTTGAATTCCATTGCTTGATTGTAACATCAGCATTAGAATGTTCAGTTGAGAGCATTCTAATCACATATTTGTGATCTTACACCTTAATGGCCCACTCAGTAATTAAGGTTGCTAATCGACAAAAATTACATGGATGACAAGCAAGTACCCTATAGATCATAGTACTCATAGTTTTTAGAAATCTTGCACTGGCATCATGGCAGCCATTGCTTAGCCCTCTGAGCCTTTGTTCCTGTTGCAGTTTGCATAATACTACTGTGGCTATGTTGAGTATATCTTAGATAGTTAGGCATGGTTTGTTTGGCAAAATGTAAGCTAACAATTCCTTTCAATATCTTACCTGATTATATTGGATGGTGATATTGAGTGGTGAGTTTGTTTCCATGGTGATGAGCCACGCAAGGATCGCAATGTTCAGATATCAAAAAAGAATGAAATGAGGGAGATGGAAGATGAACAAGGAAGTTGTGTTATTTTTCCTTTTGAAGTGTTTTTCATAAAGATATTTATCGTTATTTTCATTAGGATAATAATTCTATACTATAGTACCATATCTTCGTCTTTTTGCTCATTGTAAGCCATCAGCATTTCATTAGCAACCAAAATGACTGAGTGGGCCTTTAAGGGTAGCAATCCCTCCTGCCATTAGTCTCACTGCTTTCAGGCCATTGTTGGCTTGAAATTACGGGAGACCAATATATGCGAGACAATGTACATTTGTGTGCTTATAATGCAAAATGTCATCCAATTATTTAAAAAGCCTCAGCCCTCAAAATGCTTTCAGTCAGAGCGTGATGGAATGCAGTTTTCAGCCTGTTGTCCCCGAGTCCCTAAAAGTACAGATTATGTAACGGCACCAGTCAAATATTGTCACTTCAAACTTCCAGTCACATGTTTAAGTAGCACACAGACTCACTCTGAATGTTGTGTGCATTTAAAAGTTGGCCATTTCACACAGTCATTGAGCAATACAAGTTTCAGGATGTACCCTCCACAGCTGGAGGTTATGCAGGTCGTGGTAAAAGAAGAAGTGCTGGGTGTTCTCTTCAACGTTTTATTAAATTTATCATGGCAATCATGGCAGGTCCAAGAAAAAAAGAAAGAAAGAAAAACACATGCATGTTCATGCATGGGAAAAACTTTAGTTCTCTTCTCAGTTTTGAACTGCAAAGTGTGAATGTGTGTGTGTGTGTGTGTGGGGGGGGGGGGTGAATTATGGGCATTGTAAGTCACGTATTTTCCAGCAAGTTTGTGCTCAGATGAGTTGCAGTATGAGAAAACTAAAAAGGTGCCAAAGTGAATTTATCATCTGCAGTATGTAAATCTTCCTAATAACCTAAGGAACCACTTATAAAAAGTCCTGTCTTTAGCCTAATGAGCGCGAGGCATTGATCTGAGATTACCAGGTTTTGGTGCAAGCAGTGTTGCCCGAGGCCTCTTGACTGCTTAATTCAGCATTCTTAATGCAACCTTAATGAGGAGAAATGTGTTTGGATACGACGTTTTTTTTTTTCTTTTCTTTTCTTCTTCTTTTCTTCCAAAAGCAGCTTCCAAACACCTGGGCAAACAAAGAATAAGGACATGCGCTGCTCCTTTTGTTAAGGCGGAAATTTCGTTCCCAGGGCCGTGTCTGCGCGGAGCCGGGGGAACTAGCTCGACGGGTTGCTAATGTGTAAACACAGCCCTGACGGGCCTTTCAGGCCCAGGTACAAGGACGGTTGTTTATGGCGGCTCATTCATTTGTCCTCATTCCCATCAGGCTCTGTATGTAGAAACTGTCAACACTTCATAATACTCTGCCACAAAAGGGTATCCATCAAGCGCGCGCGGCGAGGTCCCGGCTGAGCAGAGCGAAAGATCAAATGAACGTGAAAATCAACAGAACGTTGCGGCCCTCCTCCTGATTGCGAGTTTTTCAGCCTGGCTTTGTGCAGCTGTGATTGTTTCGTAACGGATGACAAATGCGGCTAATGCCCTGCCTTACCGTTTTTATGCAGGCACGCACGGTGGACCCTTTCAATTTTTTTCGCCCCCCTCCCCTCCCCTCCCCTCCCCCCTTTCCGTTTTTTCCGGAATTTACGAGCATCTTGCCATCACTTGCTCATCAGACTGCGCGGCCATCTTCTGTGTCCTTGAAAAACGGATACCCATCTATTTATTATAACCGTTGTTACACGTGTGGCTCATGCTACTTCCCGCAGTCCCACGAGCTTAACCGAGATTGCCATTATCTGTGTTTATATTAACTGATAAGAGAGGAAGGAGATATCGGCGCAGAGGTGATGGGAGATTGAATAGCATTAAAAGGATGCCAGTCAGGGGAATAATGAATTAAGTAGGACCAGCGTGAGAGACGTCCACATGGTCCTGCTGAGAACAGCTCCCTGTTAAAGAGTTTTAAAGATTGATTTAAATCATTTCACGCAAACCCAACGGCACAGTACGCGGTGTGGCCGACGCAACCAGTGTATGAATCCCCCGCGTGACCGGGAGTTCACTTACTCACAAGACACTTTCTTAACCGTGATCCTATCTCCATCTGGATCCCTCTCTGCTTTCACCTTGTCTGAGTAAAGTGAGAGAAGGAAAAACTAAATAATTGTGATGCAGACAGCAGGAACTAAATAAATCAATAAACATATCTGCCTGAAAAAATAATAATTAAATAATTACAGTAATGCATGGCGTAATCTTGCACTGAATGTATATTTTCTTTGGCATAAAATTACAAAAAAAGGTGTGCTCAATATCCAGCTACTAGGAGCATGAAGCATTAACTCAAATAACTAAATAACAGCAGTGCTCACGGGTCAAGGCTTCACGTCACTCCGAGCAATACACCATGCCACTTCATTTTAATGAGTTTTGCAGGCCCTCACATGAAAGAGTTAATAAATTCCACATAAAAGAAGGGCCACAGATGAAGAAGTGTGAGCCCTTCTTTTAACTTCAGTTTTATAAATAAGATGATGGGTTGAGTAGGCAGAGCTGCTCTAGCCCAGAGGCTTATGGGGGATTGAGATACCTATTAGCTGTTGCCCTGAGGCTAATTGTGCACTACAAAGTGCACGGTGCTTGACTGGCGGTCCGCAGGGCTTCCATGTTATTCTCCACCCAATTTCCCATCACTTTCTTACACAGAGCCTTTGCTAAACAAGCACAGAGGTCAACGGAGAGGCGACACAATCTTCCCAATCACACGCGTCCCTTGGCATCTCCTAACTCGCCGTGTTTCGACAAAGGCCCGCCATGCTGCCTGCTACGGCTCCTTAGCAGTCTCCCAAGGCAAGCCTCTCTGCTGGCGTTATTCGTTTCAACTGCCAGAACTCACAGGGCACGCCTGAGACACGCCCTGCTTTTGACAATAAGAGCTCTGCGCTGACATACAGTAATCCCTTAATTGAATCCAGATATGCACTCTTCCAGCGGGGAATATGAAAGAACGGCCCCAAGGAGGGAGAGGCGATGCGAAAGATGGGGGTTAAAAAAAGAAGAAGAAAAAAAAGGAGAGACCGTCCTTATGTTTTGTAACGGAATCCGCTCTTAAGAGCTCACTTCAAGATTTGATGAGAGTGTGTGTCAATATCCCCTGCCCACAAAGACTTGAGCCATTGAGCCTATTGTTCACATGGGGTGGGAGGGGAAAAAAGTATTGGGTCCAGGGTGCATGAATCTGAAAATCCAGCCAGTCTGCGGAATTGCTATGTTACTACAGAACAGGCAAATGTATGTAAAAAGATTGTGCTCCTTCTAGCTAGGTATAAGCCAAGGTAAATACACAATGATATACAACATTGTACATTTACAATATTTATTGGTCAAAACAGCTACAATGCTAGCAGATATCCATCAATGCTCGATCATTAATTACAGAACTTTTCATACAAGATTCAAATGCTAATCAGTTTCACTGTCTATCCATGAGATGCCACAGTCCCCAGCCCAACCATGTATGTTGGAGAGACTTTTTAAAAAACCCACAAAAGCAGGAGAAATATCTCAAGCATTTAAACATTTCATTATGTGAGAAATGTATTAGCATAAGTACAAGCGATTCGTGAATCATCTTTTCTCCGTAGATTAATGTAGATAGAGTAGTCAATTCTATTATCTTGGCAGCGGAAAATCCAAATGCCTCTTGCCCTTGAACAAGTTCATTTTTCAGATCACAAATACATTTCAATATTTCTTCAGGGCCAATTGACCGGACATGCTTTAATACAGAATCTATATTAAACTCAAGGTTAGCAAGAATGGAATTTAAAATTACACTGCAGAAAGCAATCAAAATGATTTTTTAGTAAACTTGGAGAAAAGGGTACAACAGGGAAAAAAAAGTATTTTCATGAAATGGTTAGGTGAAAAGGTACATATTTCTTTTAAATCGTATAGTATAGTATTCATCTGTAACCAGTAATGTTTGGATGTATTCAGGTTAATACAGGCCTGGAATCTGAAAATTTGAGTTATCCAGAATCGAACATGTTTTTTTGAACTATGTTTCTTTATGTTGGTTAAATGTTGAGTTTATTCTGTCAAGATTTCCAATCCACTAGGCAAAGGCGACATTTAAATGGTTTTAAAACATGCGGTATTATCCTTCAGCAAGGGTATAGAGAAGAAACCTCAATGAATAAAAGTAAAAAAATCCCTGTAATTCCTGGTTGCCTGCTTTTTCCTAAATTAATTGAAAAATGTTTTGACTGTGCTTGAGACCATTTTATACACCCAAGCAACCAACCCCAAGCTTAAGTCTAAGTTAAGAAATTCAGTTCTCTGCTCATTGTATGGAATACATTGTATGGAAATACGACAGGGATATCCTGCTGGGATCCAATGTCATGTCTTCTGAAAGCCTTAATTCGCCCAAATATTACATTCAGAAGCTCTGTAGAGGATAGCTCTCTCCAACAGTCCCATACCTTTCATACACAGCTTTGGCATGCATTCCACAGGTGCCCTGTCAACCAGCGGGGTAGGCTAGACAGTGAAACATGGAACCCGGAGTGAAGCTACTGCCCACAGTCAGGACCGGCACGGTTCGGATTCAATCTGAAGCCCTGTCCTGGCATTGTTTCTTATAGGCTGATAGTGGTTTGCCAGATTGTGGCAGATCTCATTGTGATTGGACAGTCAGCTGGTATCCCATTAATCTAAAAATAATACCTGGTTTTATCATAAACGCAAAGGAAAAGTACTGCACACTTACTCATCAACAGAACACTGAAAACAATTCAAATGAACAAAAATAATAAAATCTCATTAACTAGAAACTTGTCTGAAGAATATTCATAAATATGTCTCAACATTTCAGAACATCCCTGAGGGGAACCAGTAATTTAGCAATTTTCCAACAAAAAAGAAAACCTTGGTTGCAGTGGTTGTCTGACATTGTAGTTGAATTCTCTATGCGACACCTAAGGAAAAGGTCTTTTTCTCATTGTAACAGAGGAAATATAGGAAATTCAAGGACCACAGCCTCTGCCCAGCTGCAATATATTTGGAGTTTTGCTAGCAATCACAGAATTTTGTAGAATTTGAACTAAATAAAGGAAACAAGCGGTCCACCTCAATAGGTTTACACTACCCCAATGACTTGACATTACAATGTTGCAAAAACAGCCCACAGGCTCATTAATTTAAATAACATCCAGGAAAACAATGCCCTCTTGTCAGTCACCACCAGTTTACCAGAGGCCACATTACGAATCTGTCCAATGGCCAGCAAAGCACTTAACTCGGCACAGCCCAAATGGAATTAGGGAGCCAAGTTTATTACACGTACCTTAAGTCATTTTTTTGTTGAGATGCAGTACTAATATTTTGCTGGTGGCAACCCTGGCTAATCTGAATTGGTATTTTAATTATAATACACCCCACAGCAATCCTCAGCTGTGTCTTTGGCTTGGAAATGAAGCTATAAATTCAGAAGACATCTGACACGCCACTCTGGGTTGCATCAGAATACTAAGCAGGCAACTGCAGAACTCATGAGACACACACTTGACTTGCTTCCATAATGCAAAACCATAATATATAGTTTGTGGGGTGGGGGGGGGGGGGGGGGGGGGGGGGGGGGGTGGGGGCATTACTTGGTAAAACATGAAACATGACAATTTTCATAGAACACTTTAAGTGTTTTCTTCTTCTATGTAGTATAATGAATGAAGCCATTTAACTTGGATTTATAGCTACTTTAGAACCTGATGACCAGATTTAGAGAATTATTCATAAGACAAACCTGCCATTTGTCATGCTCCAAGTGCCATTTTTGTGTAAATAAATGGCTCCCTTGTAGTTTATCAAACACTGATTCCTTTTTATCATCTACTAAAATATGTGACCTTTCCACGAAAGTATCAATTTAGAGATTTTAATTAAGGAGAATGAGGCTTCTTTGCCAGAAACAGCACCGTTTTTATCACAATGGGTTTCGAAATTGCACGGCCGAGGCAACAGAGGCGAGAAGCAAACAATTTGCACATCGTGTTCAAAATTACATTCAGCAGCAACAGCAGACGATATTTCACTTTAAATGTGTGTGCTCTTGTATTGTATCACAAATTAGGAACCAAGAACCATAAATTTAGTCTCAAGCAGCTTGTTATTGCTTTACTTTACTTGCTCTAACATGCCTCTGCCACTTTCTGATGGATTTCCACAGTTAATGAGGGAGAGGGAAAATATAAATCTTACATTATTATATTATATTAATCATAACGCTATTTCATTGTCATCTTGCCATTTCTTGTATAATTCCAATGATCATTATCATTGTATGTATCATCATAATTGGCAGCAGTGTTGCGAAATAGCATCCGTGCTGCAATATTTGCTTGGTTGTGAGGGATTTGGCATTTCAAAAAAAAGTTTACATGAGGTAATTTTAAAAGAAACTTTCTCCAGCCTCCAGGTAAGAGATACAGGCCATTATTGGCTCATAAAATACTGCAGGTAGCATGGCTGTTCCAGTATTTATCACATAGGGAACACCTCACATTTAAACCTCCCGGGGGGGGGGGGGGGGGGGGGGGGGGGGGGGGCATGAGGCACCTACCCAATACAAGACTATTCTTACAAGACAGGGCTTAAAATGTGGAAAAAAAACTCAGTCACTCAAAAGCATCCTGGCACATTAAGGACAAAGTCATTTTAGAAAAATAAAGTTAAATTAAACCAATCACTTTGCATAGTAAGAGTCAAAGAATCGAATCAAACCTTGTAGCCACCGATGGTGATCTGTCACTGAGTGACTGACACATTGGGTTGCATCTGATGCAGTAGTAAGTGTACCAGTCCAGACCATGAGTTGCACTCATTGTAAAGAGGTCCACAAGCTACATAGGCCACAGAAGCCTGTCAATGGAGCAGCACAACATGGCCCTGTTGCTTCCACTATACAGCAAGTCTGCTTTAAAAATGCACTCATTTAAAAATAAATAAATAATCAGTCCTGCACAAACTACTTTGAAATTAAACACAAGCCCCATACATTGCTTTTGTTTAGGTGTATTTGTGCAATTAAAACCGGTTTTAAAATAAAAATATAATGCTATTTCTGCTTATTTTTCTCACATTTTAAAGCAAGCAATACAGAGTTTCTATTTAAAATAGAGAAAAAAAATATATCACAAAATAAATTTGTCTGTGGCATTCCAAGGAGAGAATGCAAGCTCTGCTTCTCACTTGAACGGACTTTTTAAAAGAAACAAAAATGTCCTTTGACATCCAGTAATTGTATCATTTATTCCAACATCAGACACTGGGTTGCAGTGCACTTACTGAACTTACATCTGTGGTGAAACTATTTCTATCCAAGAAATGAAGACATTTCCTCAATTATTTCTTATCTAACCTCTTGAATAATGTTTTTTACACAATGTGATGAAGTATTCTCAGATAATGAGATATTGTGCTTCTTGCTGCTCTTGTAACAGCATGTGTCAGTTCTGGTCCAGGTCTGTTTGCTTGGATCATCCATGCTGGTCATGGCTCCAAATGAATTCCGTTAATCTGGGAGAACCGATTCCTGATTCCGAAGGACTGTCATCTCTCGACAGTCATCTGCAAGACAAAACAAACAATATATTTTTAAAAAAATACTCTGAAAAAGTAATGGTTTTGTTTGCTCATGAATCTGAACCTCAGACCAGACATACATACCACATTCAAGACAACCGATCAGTATTCATTTAACTGTTAATTGACTAGCGCAATGAATCTTACTCAGCTACAAATTCTGCCCTAAATTTTTTTGGGTGGCAGACACCAAAACGTTTGTCCCAAACACTTATCGGTGCACTTTCTACTGTGTATTTATTTCACTGTGAACTTGTTATAACTGACTGACAACTGACTTCAGTATTGTTGCAGTAGTGCATTCTCTCTGGTTTATGAAAAAAAGCAGCCAAGCACAGGTGAAGGTCATGCCAATGTTCTGGACTTTGTGGAAAGAGTGCCACTCCCTCTGGCCCCAGAGTTAAAATTCCAGCCACAGACAAATCGTCAAGGGCCCTCGACGTGGCAGAGATGTAAATGAGGTGCGTGTGTGGGGGTTGGGGGTAGCTCTGAAATATCCTCTTTGCAATTAAAAAGTTGGGATCTTCTGTGCTGCCCATTGCCGAGTTTCTGGTCTGGGTCCCCAAGGTCACACCACTAAAGCAATCAATTGCTGCAGCTATTAATTCTCCATCGGCTTCAGTCCGAATGCCTCACAGCCAATTAAAAAGTGGTTGATTGAATCAGCCTCGGGACCCTACCAGGCAGGAAGTCCACAAATGAATTCAGCCTGGGGGGGAAGCATTAGGGTTAAATAAAAGGACTGAAATTACCAGAGCTCCATTATGTGCTGAGAATAATGGCTCAAAACTAGCTGTGCTATTGATGTAATTTAAATCTCCTACCTGACCTTATCCTTCAAGGCCAGCTACCTCGATTTGTTGTTATTCCTTTGGTGACCTTGTGGCTTATGAGCCAAACGAACAAACTCCACCACGTCAACCAGACACCACTGAACTGGAGTAACATCTCTTCTAGAATTGTGACGAAAGAACACCGAAGTTCATGTGCTCTCTTCGTGACAGAACTCGATGTCAACTGGACAGTTGTGTCTGGATGTTGATTTGAGTTTGATTTGAGTTTTAAAATATGCAGTGAGTAAATAGACACAATTTAAACTTTTTCAAATTACTTCTGGCTTTTGTTCAGTGTGATATAAAGGTTTTGGTATCCCGTTTACAAGTGGCAGAAAAAATTCAGCTTTCATCCCACGATCACTGATATAAGGTACAGTACTTCCCTAATGAATGACATTAACACCTTCCAACTCCAAAAAATGGTTTGTTTTGCCTTCTACATTCTGTTTACAAAATGGGCCAAAAAAGCCAAATGAGATGTTACATCTAAAATGGATGTCACAACAGCACTATTGAGTTACTCACACACTTTTCTTTAGGCTAAGCATCTCAGAAAGTGCCGGGCCCACTTAGCTTCCACCGTTGTTGAAAAAGCTCTCAGTGCATTTTATTTTTCCAAGTCACCTTAAAAGCCGCTAAAAAAAGCTTCACACAGTGATTTAAACAAGGAGCATAACATTAAAGATTCTAGGCTGAAGATTCTAGGCATCCTTTGCCATTTGTGAAATGTCATCTGCTTTTGGGATTGGTGGATGAAGAGGAGAATAAAATTGGAGATAATTTTAGGCCAAGGATAACAAAAACAACTTAATAGCACTGCTTTTTAATACACAAAAACATCAAAATTTCTCCCCCAGCCTTCTCTTAAAACAGTATTATTACAAGTCCAATGTATGTCATCGGTATTGGGGAAAGTAGTCCTAGAAGAAATGATCGATGTTTGGAAAAAAGGTTAAGGTGATAGTACAGAATTAAAAAGAACAAAATGTATTCCACTTTGCCTGAGTATTGTCAAGGCATGGCTTAGCCGCTCTGAGGAGCAGACATTACGTGCTCTAGGCTCTTTTTGAAATGACACAATTTCTGATGACAGCTGTATTCAAACCCATAAAAATGTGCAGCCTTTCAGACAATTCACAAAAAGTAACAATTTAAATACATTATAAAGGGGAGGAAAATAATCTCAATTTAAGATACATTTAGAAGACAAGGATTGCAGAACATTTTGAATGATTTTTACAAATATATCTCTAAATCCAAAAAGGTTTTGCTGTCTATAAGCATGTAGTTCTTGTGTGAGCTAAATGATCTCCCTTTCAGTCATGACAAATTTATAACACAATTGTCTGATCCAATTAGCTTTTAGCACTGGTTAACCAGACGGTGTACCTAGTAAACATATTCGGTATCCTTTTCTTCGATAAAAGACACTCATTTGTTAATTGAAATCTCGAACAGTACCACTATCATCCATTGCCACCCCCGCTGGTAGTGCTCTGCTCAAATAGAGGCAATGCTTAATGGGCTCCATGCACATAAAACAGCTGTGTCATGCAAAGGCCAGTGCCCTGCGAGTACACTGCTTGTGAAAAGGCCAGCCCCTTCACCTCTGGACATGAGGCGGGTAATCAGGGCCAGGGTGAATGTCTCTCGCTCTTCCTTCAGCCCCCTGTGATCAATATTATCACTTCCCATTAAGGCTGTCCGTCCTCCTGCAGTAATTAGACTCTCCGCCAGAACACCAGTTCACCCAGTGCCATTACCAGTACTTAGACTGGAATGTGAGCTGTCGAAAAAATAAATAAATCCTGAGTCCAGACTGTACTCATAGACCTGAAGCTCAAACACAGATGTCTGTGAGATGTGCACGTACGCCGCACTTTGCCCAACATACAGGCAATGATTTGCACTCTGGTTCCCAGATACTCCCCATGTCATATCAAGCTCTCTTGCAACAAAATCTTAATAATTGACGGGCAAATTCTAACATGATTGCTTGTGACACACCTACTCTGGTAATTATTGCTTTGAGGCCATTTGCTAATGAAATTAATGCATTCTGTGCCCTAACAAATTAGCATAACTCATACATAATGGCCCACATTTGAGACCTAATTGCAAAAGCTGCATCAACAAATATCAAAAAAATTAAATGGCAAAGGCATTGGATGGGAGGCTGCATTAAGTGAAGTGCTTTGAGTTGTCAAGCCATAATGGCTAAAGGCTTTTCATTTTAACCACCCGCAAGTACAGAAATGCATTACTGAGCAACGCTAGCAGCTTAGAATTGCTGATTACAATTATGATTATTACTGTCATCGCTTATCTAGATGCGCATCTTTATAAAGCATTTTAAATACCACTACAATAATTCTAGAAATGTTATTATGTTGATACATTACCCATCACATTATTATTATTAATGCAATACAGACGCAGCATAAGACTCTCTGTATATTCCAATGCTGCCATGCCAAAAAATGCCCGCAGGTATTCTCTCTGTTTTGGGCACTCACTGAAATGTTTTTCAAAATGGAAGGTTCCACACTAATACTTTACTGGATGGACTCGACCCTGGTAACAGCTCTGGGAAAGGATTTTATTTTATTTTTTTCAAATTTCAGCATCCATGACAACAACGACAGAACCTCTGTCCGGCACTTCCCGGCTCCCATGTGGAGCTGGGAAGTGGCGAAGCAAGGGGAAAAAAATTGTTCTCTCAGCACGCTGGCTTCCCGCTTTTTTGCCCCAGGCCACCGCTGTAACAATAGCCCCAGATGACTCACATTTACAGGGTACTGGCTTACATTATTGTGGTCAGGTGGAGGAATCTGGGGGCTATTAGGAGGTCTGAGGGCAGTGCGGTTTTCACATGGCTGAAGAGCTACGTGCCAGTTAGCATACTGGATGGGTCTGGGCAAATGGGTTCACACCCACTGACACTCAAGGGCTAAGCAGAATCTGAAATATGAGCGAGGCTCAGCCATTTTAAATCAACCGTGCGCACCTGGGGAGCCGTTTGAATGGAACCACTGTTAGGACCTTCTTTATGTGAAGATGTTCTGAAATCAATGCATTTTAAACATGGTTACTGTGCTTTACTTTAAGTTCCAAAATCTTGCTTTACAATTTAAGGTCATTTTAAATACCTATTAGCAGTGAAAAATGCTTGCATTATCCAGTCACATTAAATGATATGAGTCTCAAGCAGTAGCAATTGGCAAAATGTGCATATATATATTTTTTGAACAAAATAATTTTTTGTTACCAGCTGAACTGTTCACGGGCGTTCAAAGGCTTGCAGCCTAAATACTGGGCTTGACTTCATTATTTCTCAAGGTATAATGGAAGTTCATGCTGGTTATTTGGTCAAACTGGGTTACAGTTTTTGTGTGTTCTGATTAACTCATATGTTTACAGGACCCAATGGCAGTCCAACAATGAGTTTAAATAAATCTAAAAAACGTAATTCATACAAGGACTGTCTCTCACAAAAGCAAACATTGTGTTTGGCAACGGGACATACCATACAAGACCTTACATGCTTTATGAAAACGGACTCTTCTATTTGCTTTGGCAAGGTGTGATAGAGGAGAGCCCTGTAAAATGTATGTACTGGCATTATACAATTCCATCATTCCATAATACTTTTAGGCACTAAAAGGCAGACTGCTCCATACTGCCCCCCTCTCTGACAGGACCCCATGGTTATGAGCAGATATGGGGGTGCTGAAAACTGAAAACAGCAAGAATCCAAATTTAAAATCAAACTACATGTTTTGATTGTCTTGAATTCTCAAAATTGAGCTGCTTACAAATTAATGGCCAATTTTATCAAGTTCACTGCTGGCTGATTTGAATGTGGAAAAAATGATTCTGGGTACTTTATAAATTTGCTGGTGGTAGTTGCAATGTTGCTTCTGAATTTTAATAGCAAATAAAATAATAGCTTTGGTGTTACAGGCAACCACCATTGGCAAATTGCTGTTGGCATGCCTCCACCAGCAAGACGCAGATTAAAGAATGAAGCCCTTTTAACCCACATTTCTGACACGACCACTTGGACAACCAGCTGAATGAGCGAAACAAGTCGCTGGCTGCTCATTAGCGCTATAGATCTTCTGCAAATCCATCTATTCTGTGAGCTGACTGTAATTATTAGTGAGGCGCATGCCGTTTGCAATGTGAGCCACCCGTACAAGCTGCAGTGGATTACTACACAGTTTTGATTTATATTCGCCATATTACATGAGTTCCCTTATCATTCTAAAGAACTTATGCATCATCCATTCTCATTTTCTCATTTTACAATTGAGAAAATGAATCACTGGCCACATTTCTTGAAACAAATTTCACTGACTGCAGCTAACCATGAAATGTAAACTTAAAAATGGAAAAGAAAGCCACATATTTAGACTGTATCAAGTAACTAATTTCAGTTGTCATGAACCAGACGAAGAGTACGATAAATTGAGATTCTCAATTTCAACATTTTAGCAAGCTTCTGCAATCTGGCAACAATTCAAAGTTGTAAAAAGAACATGGACAGCAATTAAATTAGCTGTGCGTGTGTGTATTAACCCAGTGTCTTAAATGCCCTTGTGTCTAGCCAACAGCTTCACCCTTCCAGGAACCCATCCTTATAATGAGGGTCAAAGGTCAAAGTCTCATTCTGCCTTAAGCACCTGGATCTCCCCGCTGCACTCACTCATCAACTCTATATTTAAATCACGCCTGGAGGGCGGTTGTTTTTAAAAAGGCATTTCTTAACTAGTTCCTGATTGCTAATTAGTTTTGGGCAATGTGCTACATCTCTGGGAGCCAAAAGGACAACATTAATATACCTTTAAAAAAGCCACACACAAAGCATGATCATCTAGTATGTTGTATAAAAAAAAACAAGCTTTAAAAATAATGCTGATGTATCAAATGTTGAACAGCAGCTAGACTTTAATCACTTTAAGCACTTTAGTTTATTCCCAGCAACACTAAGAAAATGGAATTTATGTCTTTTTTTGGTTAAACTGCTTTTAGTAGTAGTGCCACACATGCTTCCAGTCCCAGGTGGCTATCAAGAAGCACTTACAGCTCAAATCGTTATCGGATTACATTTCTGGCTTCATAAAATGTGGTTAAGGAGCACTTTAGTTGTACACGCATGACCTGCTTTTGAGATGGCTATCAGACTCAAGTATTGGGTCACTCACTGCTTGCCATTGCTGTTGGGGGTGGAGGAGTGCATTGACAGGGGCAAGAAATCACAATGAAAAATCTGAAGGTATCGAATGATACGGCAACACAAGCACATCTCTGCTGCGTATGGAAATTAACGACGTGCGCACGTAATTGGATATGGAAATGCACACAGGAGTGAAGGGAAACTAGCACACACGCTAGCAGAGAACTGTTCAGGAGCGGTCTCACATTGGACAGACTGATCACTCAATAAGGGACGAGTGCGATGGTGGCAAAAGTTTTAGTAGCGCTGACAAGCAAACATACTTTTAATATTAACATACTATTAAGGAGATGCATGGCAGGCGTACTGGTAGCTATACACACAGTAGATGAAGTAGGGGCCTATAGGGGGGAAAAAAAACAAAAAAAAAAAACATGAACAGATGATTGTAGTTCACCAAAAAAAGTGAGCAAAAAATTCTCAAATAGTCAGTCATCGTAATCATTAAGAAAATAATATAAAAAGAAATGTATTCAGGTTATCTATAGTGTCTATGTTTGGGAAAGATCAATATCCCCTAGTTTTGAGCGCAGTTCGGCACAAATTAAGCTTGTCTCAATGTTTTGGGCGTTTTGTAATTTTTTTTATTTTTGGTGAAAAATAGCTACGTCTGTGAGAGCAGTGAAATGAAATGAAGAAAAATGAAAGCCTTTTTGGGGTGCCGTTGACCTTAAGGGCTTTCTGATGAATGCCAAAGGGGAAATGCACTGTAAGTGACTCGTTGAGGAGCAACAATCACCCGCCGACTTCAAAATAAAAGCCCTTGCTTTTGACTATTTTTTCTGCATTTAAAAAAAAAAGGATTGTAAATTGTGTAAAAGTTGCATATTTTGCATGGCATAGTACCTGACTGGTTGCCAAATTTCATGACAGTTTCCCCCACTGCAATCCCATCTGTAACTGAGCATGAGGGAGATGCAGTCACAAGTTTACACCGCCGCAATGATTTTTCATTGACTCCATCCTGCTCATACATCCTCCCCCTGTGGCTGCCAAACAACGACTTTAACAAGAACAAACAGGAAGAATCGGATACCATTAATCATTCTGCAGCCCTGTTCAGGGCTGTTCGTTTACTCTCCGACAGCATGGGTGGATGTGGCAGCATGTGCCGGTTTGCGCAGGGCTTCTGCAGCAGCTGCGCAGCTGGGCGCCCGCGACTGCGCAAACAGGCACACCCACCGCTTAATCCATGTGAGCTGTGGCACCACACCACTCTGCTACTGCAAATCATTTTAGAATTTTGATAGATATTTTAGCATTTTAAATTGTGTTTAAAATGCTTTGTGTGTGCACATGTGCAGTAGATAGCAGAAGGGTTGATCCAGGAGCTGGGATTCACAAAATCGGACTTACCTATTCAACCACCAAACTCACCATCAAAAAGCCAAGTGGTGGCAGAACAAGGCAGTTACCTGGAGTAAACTGTTGCACTGAAGAACTGCTTCTACTGGCAGTACAGGGATGACGTTATCTGGAGAAATTACCAAAATATAGAAAATTTAAAAATGGCACAGCCCCATCAATGACTGCCCAATAATAAAAAGCAATTTTGAACATGAAATCCACTTTTTGTTTGGCTTGGCATTCCGTACAGCTGGTTATATTGACATAGAATTTAGATCCCATGGTAAATAAGCCTTCATAAATAAATCAGAGACAATCATTTTATTGGCGCTCTCAGTTCATTTAGACAATAAGAAGCCGTTTTATCTTTGATTCTGTGTGCATTATTCTTTAATTTATTTCATTGTTTTTGTTATTGTCGTCATTATTTGCAATGTACACTGCGTTGTATGCTTTATATAATAAAAACATTTGGTCACAAAGGAAGCCTTTTGATACTAAAACTAAAACTAACATGACAAGATTTGCCACAAATGCAAAGACAAATTCTGATCCCTTCACTGCGGTAATGCAGCAAGCATCCCATAAATTTTAATCCAAACAGAACACACAGCAGTCCCTCTGAAATAAGGACCAAATGAAGGCTAATAAATTTCAAATATACTTGCTTTGTTCTTTATTGGTTTTTAAGATGATCAAAATAATGATAATAAACAGAGTAGGATAATCTATGTTAATCCTCAAGAGTAAATTAATTTGCTTGATTAAACACATTTCCTGGTTTAAAGGACAGGAACTTCGTGCCAGTGCCTTTTGCGTCTTGAATGTCAGTTGACGTTTTCCAAATGCATATCCATTTTGTACTGACTTTTTAAACCCTCCTCTACTCAGATAATAAATAGTTCAGTACAAACAAATGGGGCCCTTTTTTCACAATCAAGGCGCAATTGTGAAATGCTAGCCCTAACGCCAGGCGCTGGTGAATAATGGTGTATCCAACTCACTGGAATGCACTGGCATCTGCAGTATAGAATTATTTTTACTAGCAACTTTATACAAGATTTGCTTTTCAGCGAATTCTCTTCCATGATCAAAGTTTTGATTCATCTATGCGTTTGGTCCCAAATGTCCAAATATTTTTCTGGAAGCAGCACCCCAAGTCATTGCTCGACACCTCAGATCTTCTGCTTTAATTAGAATGGCTTGGCATGTTTGAGTCAGTTACTAATCATTAAACCTGAAAGTCAATTTTTATTTATTTATTTTTAAATGAGCAGTCAGCACTTTTAAGCTACATCAGGTGGAGATCTGAGTGTCTGAGAGCTTACTACTCAATACCCCAGTAAGGGGATTGGCAACAGAAAAAAGTACCATTGATGGCAGTGTGAGCAAGTTTCTAGCCCAGTTTAAAGTGATCTTGAAGTAACCCCAAGGAGAAATTTCCATCTACGAGATGAACGGTTCATTGGGTTGTCAAACACCAGGTGCTAGCCTTTAGCTATTAGAAATCTGTATGTTTTCTTTTCTTATGACACATCCTCCATCTTTGATTCAAATGCAGTCATTACAGCCTGCCCTTCATTTATAAATCGCAAAACATGGAACTTTGAACTGTAGTATGACAGTAGCTGAAGGCCCTTCCTGTGCTTGTAACGATGACTGGAAAATGGCAGCAGATTTACCTGTCATAAGCTTAACATACACAAACTGCTGCTTCAGGTACCTGTCTCCTGGATCTTCATAAAAGGGATTGATTTGATAAAAATGACCCATTACAACACTTTTTGAATCATTCAATTGCAAGTACTTTTCAAGATTGAATGGATAGATACAAGGACCTACTATGATGAATTATATGGTGCTTTGTCACTTCCCAGCCAGCCAACAAATAGTGGCCACCAGCTGGCCACAGCCAGTACAATTTTCCCAGCAGGGTGCAAAATGGCGGTTGGCTAGCAGTTGATGTGATGCAGTCGAGTTGAAGATAACTCCATCAAGGAATTCAAAATACCTGGAGAATTGCCCCTAGCTGACCGCCGTAGTGCCGATTTGCGAAATACTGTCAGGCCTACATCGCCACAATAGGCGCTCGCTTGCTGGGTCCCTGCTGTGACATCCTGTAGGAGGTCTTTGTGGCCTCAGCGGCACCTGGTCCCCTGCTCTCACAAACCATGCTGCTGTTACTACCGGTGAGAGCCATTTACCTCCATCACACCCTCTACAACTGTGCTCTCTACATGCAATGGGCATCTCAATGCACCCAAGTGCTCCATCATGCGCACGCCAGAGCTATTTCAGTCCGTGGGGTTCACAGGCCTACACAGCTGCCGTGGTGAGGAGACCCAAGCCTGCTCAGCTAGGCCTGTCATTTATTACCCTGAAAGTATTACCCCGACACTGCCGGGGAAACTATTTATAAAAGCGCTCTTCCGATGCACCTTGAAGTTCTCTGAACTTTTACAGGTTTGCGCGTTTCAAGTCGTAAAAGAGAAGCCAGGCAAAACTGGGAAAGTTCTGTGCCTTTGCCTCAGCTTTTCATTTTTATTGCGTACTGAGGCGTGTAGTTTGGTGGCACAGGGAAGGCAGTGATGCCCTGTTCCTACCATGCCCACCCTGACCAGTCCATGGATATCTTAACAGCGATGGAATATACTGAATATTGTATGTTGAAACAAAGTGCTGTGAGAACATTACAATACTAGACATATGGAAATTTTTACAAATTATTGCTGCTTTAAATTACAGCAATATTTTAACACTTGTGCAATTCAGAACATTTTAAATAAGCATACACACATTTACAATGTATTCATTTTTGCAAGGGTGAGCTCTGAGGAAAATCAACTTTGACCATATCAGGAATTGTTATAGTCACAAATTTTCCAGGAAATAGTTAAGCGTATAAAATGAAGTGTCCAAACAAATGAATTTTTATCTGTGGTGTTTTAGTTTTATCATAGTTTGCTGGTCATGGAGAAGAACCATGTCCTCTATGTTGGCAATTCCTGCATGCTATAAAAAAACATGGTCTCAGTGCACGTAATTAAAAAGTAAGACAATGTTATGAAAATGTCCAGCTTTAGGCCTGTAGCTGCAGCTGAAGAACTTTGAAGACATAATATGGCAGACATCACCCTTTTCTCCTGCCTGTACACAAATGAGGAGTCAACACTGAAGCATCAGCAAAACTAAAATCAGCTGTCCTCCTTGCCAGATGAACTTGTTTGGAATTTGATTTTTCTTTTATTATCCCATAGATGCAGAATCTGCACACTGGCATCATTATAGGCACCCTTAGGCAGTAGTGACCCACATACAGATATGCTTTGTATTGGCCAGGAAATGTTTTCAATGGAACAATGCAAAAATAAACACGGCAACCCACTAGCAATGAATTTGAAAATCATGTCCAGGGAGAAATATAACAGTGATAATTAGCTGTCAGTAGCATCTATACAAGCCAATAAACCCGAAAAAGCCATTCTGGCTGTTATCATAAACCAGTCTTCTCCTGGCAGTTCCACATCACCAAGAAAGTACTTTTGTTCTATTGGAGCAGAAAAAAATTGCTTCAGTAAAATAAACAATATAAAAGGGTAGCCTTCCAATAGTTTGCTTATATAATGCATAGCTTAACTCAGAACATTATACCTAAGCTCAATTTTAAATATTTTTCCATGTCTATTTTGTGACATAGTAACACAAAAAATGTATTAATCGTTTAGTATTATAAGCATTATTCTTTCATTTTATTATGTTTTAGTTTAGCTGTTGATATAGCAGATGCACTACCCATCAGAAATGCAGAATCAGATCTTAGCGGTTACTCGACTTCCAATGTTTCATGTCTTCAGTATTATGCACATTAAGACACACATTTTAATTATGACTGCAAGCAAACATTAGCAGACAGAATCACAGCACTCCTCGAACCCTACATCACTCAGCTTGTGCAAGTGGCATTTTACTTAATGTCTCTGAAGATAAATTTATAATCTTCATTGCAAGCAGGACACACAATAAGTTAAATAAGGGTGGGGGGGGGAAAAAACTGTGTGAGACTTGCGATGCATTGCCAGGTATTGTTTGTCAGGCAGTAACGCTTTCGGATAACATATCCATTTGCACCCTCATGACTTGTATTCAAGCTGAATGAATACACAGCAGCATTAATTTCCAGTGCATGCACAGGAGCCATAAATGTCAAATCATACTACCTGTAAGTTTAAGTATCACATTTTGGCTTCTTACAGAGCAGAGACACTCCCATAAACCAATTCATGCAGTTTGGATTTGAACAAGTCTCCTTTACGTCACAGTTTAATTATCGTTACAATGATTTGTCCTAACAGGTCTGACAGTTCAGAAATCAAAATCTTACCAAACTAAAAAAAAATAAAAAACTGAATTTAATCATTGTCTATGTTTGATTAATGTTGATTGAATCCAGGCCTCTATGTTGATGTCTTCATATACTGAATGGGACTGTGCATGGGAATGAAGTTAATTATAATAATTAAAGGTGACTTATGGGACATTAGCTAAGGAACCCAATGCATCCAACACCATGAGTGTGGGTCAAAGGTGAGGTCAGTCTCAGGCAACTACATGCTAATGTTTAACGACCAGGAAACAGAGCCAGAGGGGAAGACCCCACCAAGTGCAGTCCTGGGGCCTGCAGTCATCCAGGAGAATGGATAGAACCTGACACTCTACTGCTTTCAGTCCGATTCTTTATGGGTCAACCGACAATACGGCTGGGGAACACTAAACCTGATGACCAGTGATGATTTTAAAATGCAAGTATAATGGGGAATTCAGTGGTCTGAATGATTGCTTGTGTGGCAGCTGTCGTTCGCGAACGACCAAGGATCCCTCCTAGCCTTGGGGCTGCGTGTCACGTATCCAGAAGACTGCAGCCTCTGCGTGCATGAAGAACTAACGGCACGGATCAGTGCAGCGTCTCAATGCGTAGCCGATAATCACCATTTGATGTCGTAATAATCTGACGGAGTCCGCGGCCAGTGATGGGCTTTTAGGCCCACCGTTATGTCTTACCTTGTCAAAACTGACAGGAAACAGGGAGACCGACAAAAACAGCTTGCTCCCACAATAGCGGTAGTCTCCAGTGGTCGATCCATTAGCAGGCTTTAGCACCCTTTCAATTTACAGAGGCACCAATTTATTGGCATCCAACTTGGCAGCGGAGGCCCTTTCTGCTATTGATCTTGTCAGTGTGCTTGAAAAGCAGTGCCAGATTCACAGCACTGTATTACAGTCCAGATAACTCCAGTGCACCCCAGGCTAACTTTGCTCCAGAGACAGGACATTGCTTTCCCTCTACCTGTTTTGTACCATTTGCAAATGATACAGTTCTTACGATTCAGCCAGACGTGGAGTGCACTAAGCTGCCAAAGACAAACAAATATGAATATTAGTGTCCACTACTCTGAAGTAGCCTAACTGCTATGGTGTGCTTTTTAGTGAGTAAAGGCCTGGGTTAGATTTGTCATTTGCCCTTAGATTTGACTTAATGCAAGTAATAAAATCTGTCTGATGAGCAAACACTGATGATTACTGCACTGTTGACATTAAGAGTCTGATATATTTTAAGCGTGTGCCAAAATGTGATTGAATTCAAGCCAAAGTCTTACTTTAATTACCTCCAAGATGTTTTTGAATCACTAATAATGTACAAGTAGAACCTATTACTTCCCAGGTTCTTAAAATAGAAGACTGAACTAAGCGTGGCCCACAGTTTTTGGAAGGGCAGATGAAAACCATTTACCTCTGTAGGCTGTGTGAATGTGATAAGCTCTCTGGTACATCCTGGATGAGTTAGCTGGTCTTGGTCTCTGGCACCATTTATAACTTATACCATATCCAAGAGGATCTGACCTCCCTGGACTTATTGCAGCTGTACTCAGTGAAGTGTAGGTCAGCGATTCCAAGGGCAGTACAGTATAGCAATTTAAAGAATACCACATACTAGTACCTGTACATGGAGCACACAATCAGTGATTTTCAGGAGAAAAGGCCGATTTTGTGAGAATGTAGTGGCTGTCAATTCGTATATTGTGATACAAGTACTTTTTTCATGCTGACAAACTAAAACCTAATTAAAACCCCCTGCAAATCACAATTAAAATCCTGACATCAAAGATCAACCATGGCAGCTAAGCAGTCATCTGTAATGGAGGAGTACTATCATTGGTTAAGATCTCATTCGACTTGTTCATTGTTTTGCATATTTCTTTGATTTGTTTTTTGCAGTTTTCAAGT
Source organism: Anguilla anguilla (assembly GCF_013347855.1). Taxonomy (NCBI): domain Eukaryota; kingdom Metazoa; phylum Chordata; class Actinopteri; order Anguilliformes; family Anguillidae; genus Anguilla; species Anguilla anguilla. The sequence continues at coordinate 11,800,446 of NC_049206.1, read as the reverse complement.
CTCATCTTGCACCTGACTGAAGATTTATCTGTCCCTTTATTTTAAAATTCCTTGAAGGGAAATCCCTATTCTATATGTCTGCAAATTAGCTATATTAAGTATAACTTTGAGTAAAGGTTGAAAACCATTCTGATTTTCTCTGTGATGCCAGCTGGTTAGAGCTTTTATGCATTTATTTTTCTTTACATTTTTTAAATTTATATTCTTTGAAATGGCTGAACCGTTTCTAATTTTCTTTTTTTGCTGAGCAAGTGCCTTGTATTCTGTAAGTCTGTGCTCCTACTTTAAGCACCTTACAAGAGTGAACAGAAAATATTTCAAGATTTAAGTGTTATCTCTCAATTTTAAAATGACCCCATTCAAATGGTTGGCTGATTAAATGCAGTAAATGCAATACTGGTACATTTTGTGAAGTTTTAGCTAATCATTAAAGACACAGATTTCACTATCTTAATCAAACCCTCTTTATGTACAGGATATATAAATAATGAACTGATTTACTGAAAATGCACACCCACATACACACACATCTACTCCCTCTCACACTCATAAACCAGAACCTAATAAGTAGTTGGTCCGCAGCAATGATGAGCACTACATGAATCATTATTAATATGGTCATTAATAATGACCGGGGAAAGTAATGTACCAGATGCACTCCCAAATGAACTAGCGCTAAATTACCCTCCAGCAGGTGTATATTTATTTGGTTCCTGCTAGCCTTTCGAGAGCAGCACTGGCGTACATTGGTGGAGTCATCAGATGAAGGGAGTGGAGTTTGTGATTCGGAATGCAATAAATTAAGCATGCGCTGTCAGCTGCTGAGGCCCAAGTTCCCCGCTATAATTGCTGATTTTCAATTCAATCCGGCTTTTAAAGTAAATGGAAAATGTCTACTCCTTGAACTTGCATTTCTCTGCACCCTCTAAATCAAATCATCTGAAAGGGGAGGGGGGGGGGGAGGGTGTTATTTACTCTGAACTAGCTGGTAATCAGATGCCAGGAACTCTCCCTTTGGGACTGAAGATTCTCTTTCCTGCTTGTAAAACCCGTCGATGCCATTTTGTTGGTATTCCATTCAGAGATCAGTTTTTTTTTTTTTGTCCTTGTGTGGCCTCAGATTTGTCTTGTGTTCTCATACATTGGAAGGCTTCACCAATTGGCAGCACTATTAAATTATAGGTGTCAATCTTCTTCCTTTCTCTGTTAGTGAAACAGACTAAGCTTTTGGCACTTCCTTCTAAAACGCAAATTGACCACAGGCCCACCATGTTGTCGATATTTTTATGACTGCTCATAGGTCAGTTATGAACGCTCATAACTGACCTTGTAAGAAACTGTTGCAAATATGCAACCAAATTGTACTCCAAGACTGCCATGTGAACAAAGTACACATTTAAGAAATTTCTTCATTTTATTCTCAGCCTAAAGTATAATGAAAGAATGTAAACTTTCCATAAATCTGCCAATAAGGTAAAACAAAATCTACTATACTTTTCTACAATCAGCTATTAACAGAAATTAAAGATGGCATTCATTTCTAATTTAGTGTGACTGAACAGGTACATTTAAAATATGCACCAAGATGGATAGATTCATTTGGTCGGTGTATGGTCGCTAAATACAAAATTATATGTGGATTGAACAGTTTTGACAGAGCACCTTCATTATTCAGGTAGCTCTCATTACCCAGATGGTGCATGCTTTTCAGTTATTTTAGGGAACATGAAATAAGATCAGCAGGAATTTTAATTACTTTACCACTGCAACATTTAATACATTACCATGATTATATTCTCACAGCAATCCTCTTTAAAATGGTGCAGGGAAAATTATATGCAATCATCTCAGTCTGTAGAACAACCAATTAGTGATCTTTATGCTTGGTCTACTCACATTGGTTGAAGTGAATAAATCTGACCAGTTTTTGGTTTCCGTAGATCTCCAGATGGAAAATATACCTGGAGGGAGACACATAGCCAGATTAGGTGTGCCTCCATATCCATATTTAGTGAATATGTCAGTTGGTGAATGTAGGCTGACATTTCATAGAAGGTTATGACCAATAGACATGGAATGCAATTTCTATATTGTCATTTTTACTTATGTGATTCCGAGAACAGATCTATCACATAAAAAACCTGACAAACATAACTCTAACAGAGGAATAATGTACCAACAGTTTACAGTGATTTGTTTTCCATACAGTCATGATGATAAAGCAGTCTGGATAGCATGCCAAATGAAGAGATTTTTTTTCCCCCCCAAATGATTATCTCTATATCTCCAAGATCAAATTAATTAAGTACTGGAGTAGTAGTTAATTACAAAATCCATGCCATACATGTTACTCTGCAAAACTTAAACTTATTTCATTCTGTCACAGTTTGACCCAGAGGTATTAGAAATGCTTCCAATTATATTTCTCCCCCCCCCCCATTTTTTTTCTTTTTTTGAGAAAATAACATCCCACAACACAACTTTCCCCCTTTCCCCATACAGTCTGGGTATAGAGGGACATGTATATTTAATGAGAGCAGAGTAGATTTGCTTGTTAATGCATGGCAAATTTAGCTTTTTCTCTGAATCCCATTAGTGGAGGAACTATGGTTGTTGTAGCACATATGCATGTATACCCATCTGACCTCTTGCTTGCCAGCATAGAGCAGAACATTTGGTTTTCTGCTGTACAGTTAACTCTCCATATGAGAGGGCTTAGCATGACAAATTTCCCCATTGTTCTTAATGAACAATTTAGTTGTACCTCATCCATTTAGCTTCTTTTCAATGACCAAATGACCCTGTGTGTATTATAAACCTCAATGGCTACCATACAATGTTCAGTGCAGGATTAGATTCTGTCAACAAAAAGTCACATTTAACTTGTGTTGCCAGTGTTGACTGAATCCAGGTCTGGGTGTAAGAGGTGCACACCTGGAACCCTTCCAGCACCATTGTTGGAGCTACATTTTCGCAGTAGGAGGTAGTTTGATGTTGCCTCTATGTCCACAAATGATCATGTCAATGGGATCACAGGTGCTTTGTTTAGTGTCCTTTGCATAAAATGCAAAAAACAACTAGTTTTGGCAATCAACACTTCACATTTTTTTTTTTATTATCATTTTTTATTTTATGTTATTTTTTTACATTTTCTTTGCTAACTTAGGTGACTGCAGGGTACCGGCAAGCAAGTACCCATTGGACCACTATTGGTGCCATTTATCAGTTCAGAAGCATTTTGTAAATACACACTACTGCTGTCCACTGCTGGTAGCAACATTCAACTGTGCATTCTTTAAACAGCTGATCCTCAGCTCTACTGCCTTGACTCAACTATCGGACTGTTCTAATGCTGTTTTTCAAAATGCAGATGGTCATCTGTGCCGATCAAGGACACCATATGTGGGGGAAGTTAGCATGATTCCAAGAGCCCTGGCAGACAGGGGTCCTTAAATTTGTACTGTAATTGTGCAGGGATGGGGTGGCCTGGAGTGGTGGGGCCCCAAAATCCCTGGTGGCACTCCTGGTGGGCCACTAGTGGGAAGCTGGGGTGAAACATTTTGGTGGCAGAAAAAAAAAAACGATTAACTTGTTAAAAAGAGGTTTGGTGTGGTTAAAAGCGCTATATAAATGCAGTCCATTTACCATTTAGCAATTACTGCTTTACAACTACTGTTAATCACAACATACATAATCATTCAGAGTGCGTGTATTGCATCAAACATAAACATATGACCTTAGAATGCTACTATACTATGTAAAGAATATAACCAAGCACATTACAAAATGTCTGCTGTTGCTACATTGTTACATCAATGGCTGCCAGCAGGCAATGGTCAGGCCATGGGGGACACTTTTGGAAAGCAAATTCCATATGGGGCAAGCAATTCATATTTATTTATTTCTGAGCTAAATGGCATTTTTGAGTAACTGAATTAAGGCGTGGAAGCCATAGGAAGAACAGTTCAATTTCTAACAAAATCCATGAATGACTGTAACAGTTTAGATGGCCAGACGATAATCTGTCCTCAGAAAGCAATTTCAGACAGGTCTCAAAAGTTCAGTTTCACATGGAACCGACTCTGGGGAGACTAAACCAGAAGTTTGAGATTCACAAAGTCCTGAAAAACTTCTGGAAAATGATTTTTGCAGGTTTGCCCGTATCTGTAACAAGAACAGCATAGTGCGGTACGTAAATTACCATACTGAAAGGTCACTGTGAGGTCTGCTGCACCACAGGGAAGTTTAAACTTGAGATGCAGCTTTAAATGGCAGGGCCTTCTGCGGTGACACCAGGCCACACCCTCCCTTAGCCACAGTGCTGCATTCAGCCACAGCGAAGCTAACCAGAAACAAGATTCAAATTTAAACATCACAGTTTCAAACTTACTGTACATAATTTTGTATTTAAAAAAAATTAAAAAAATAAATAAAAACTCCAAACATGGCTCAAATACATGCATTGGTAGACATGCAAAAATAACCAATTATATTAAGCTGTACATGCCACAGCACTGGGCCTTGGATAGACTGACATTGAGTTCCATTCATTTCATTAGCGTAGAGTAAAAGCCCAATAGCTCAGTGCATTAATGCAATGAGCCTCATTCCAGTCCATTTCAATACGTACTGTAACGACAAGGTAATGGTTGGCAACATTTTCTATATTTAGAATAGTCATTGCAACATGCATTAAATATATGAAGAGATTCATACATGCAATTTATATGATTGGTACGTTGAGCTACTACCATCAGAGAGGCGATATAGAGCAGCTACAAGCCACCAAAAACGCAATTTCTATATAATTAGTAGAAAAAGCCAAAAAGAGAAGTCAGCTAAAGCCCCATGAGAAACAGAGGGGATATTGTCTGACCTTACAAAAGTTTTCAGAGGGCAATCAAACAGTACATCTTTTCAAATAGTCAAACAAACCATCAAATCTAGAGATTAACAGTATTGCATCATTTCTTTAAGGTTAAAAAATAAAAAATAAATAAAATTATGAGTAGCAGACATACTCCTAAGTAGACCTATGGGACTTTCTGCTGTCTGGCAACAAAGTAGGGCCTCACTCACATTTCCTTTTCCACACTATTGCTGTAAATAAGTCATAAAAACCACCATGTCGACCTCACAGGTGTCACTAATCAGTGTCAGAGTTTGTATGTGTGGGGTACTCCGGGAGGGAGAGGGAAAATGCCAATTCTGGGAGCACAGAAAGAAAACAATGTCCCTTTTTCTCAGATGAAGAAAATTAAACAGGAAGCTCTCCTAGTCTTTGAGAGGAACCGTTTGATGCAAACTAGCCCTCCCTTTGCCTAATTAAAAGGCTGGTCCCTTTCTTTTTCATAAAGCATGACCTTATCAAAACAAGCATCCACAGCCACTCTGGTAGATAAATGACTTTACACCAAGTGCCATGAAGCCCATTAAATCCCTTCTTTAGAGGCGGCCTGGGTCCAAACACACAATCAAGGGATTTTACTGGGATTATCTCAGATTAGAAACACTAAGAGAAAAATGATCAGATGACAAGAGATCATACAGGAGGGCTACATTAATCTATTAGCTACATACCATACTGTACCAGACCAGCCCACACTCCTCAGGGCTAATATACTGCACCAAAAATGGAGCAAGAACAGTAATGGAAGAGAGAAATTAGAAGGCATTAGCATCCATGGCTAAATGGAATGTGGTGTGCACAAAGCTTGAAAGCCTCAAACTCTTGAAATGTAAATAGACTGCTTCTAACAGAACCAATGAGCAAAGAGAGGTGCCAAACAAAACAGGACCTGCCCTTTTATAAAGGTCAGAATGCATTAACTATTCTCTATTCAAGGTTTCACGTTAGTTCCGACCCACACCCCTGCCTCCCCCCCAATCACAATTGAACAAAGCACATTCAAGCATCCATATACTGGGCACATTATTGCACTGTACAATATTATTCATTAGTGGCCAATATGTACATAATTTTGCCTCCATTTTCTACCTATTATGAATCGCTAAAAACATAGTAAATAATGAGTTGTACAAGTGTCAGAAAAAGGACGATTTGCTGCACTCTTCTGAGAGCTACAGTATTTACTGTACCACATTTGGCACCATCAATGACCATCTGTAGGCCCTTAATTTCATCATAAAGGACGGAATCCATTTCCTTTCTCTTCTCTTCTATATTATTAGCATTAATGGGGCTCTGAGTGTGCTTGGAACTGTAAGTCCACCTGAGTTCAATTTCAGGGAAGGACTACATGCCTTTAAAGGCAATGCACTTTGAGAAAGCAACAGATTAAAATTTATGGAGGAAAAAAAGGAGACCAGAGGAGGAATTTTATGTATACACAATCCTGTCAGTTCTCTTGCACTGCATCTGTGCTTACCTTCACCCATTGCATTTCCCTCACAAATCACCTTCTGCTGCAGTTAATCAATCAATTTGCTAATGACGTTAAAATAACTCAATATGGGAGGAGCGATCTCCACAGTTTCCACTGCATTCTGGGTCAATGAGGAAAATAACTGGGGTGAGTCTCACCCTCATTTTTGGTCAAGTGAAGGTCAGGACACCTGCCTGCTGAAGTCAACTTCCCTAATGCCTTCACAGCTGTACCTCTTAAATTATAGAGTTTTACTCCTGGGAGTCATTTTAATCTTATTTAATGGTCAGGGAGGAGCTTCAATTTAATACCTGGGTTGCCATCCATTCCCTTGCTACAAAAGTGGTTCTACAGATTTGCCCTGGTTACTGCACAAAACTTCCCATTTTGTTACATTCCCCACTCAACAGCACAAATTGATCTTTAGTATGTTTTATTGCCCTGCAGGGGAGAAAAAAAAAGTACCACTTGAAGAGACATGAACAGGGGGGGATTTTAAGGCACCAAGGTGTCCACAGAGTTATGGGAGCCAAAAACTTAGCTTGAAAAATAAGACAATTTCATCACTTATTTTCCCCTTTCGCTTAACTGAAACCTTTTTTTTTTTGTATTTTCTACATAAACTCCCCCCCCCATCATTTTGTTTGAGATTTAATATCTTCTTTGGTTGCTGTCATTTCTCTTACACACCCTTTTTTTTATAAATTACCAGACTGCACGCAACAGGAGCCCCTTGACTAAGCTCCTACATGCATCATCACTCCCAGCCAAACAAGCAAACAAATCATCAAGCTTTTAATGCCTGAGGTGATTAACCACAGGTGAGCCAAATCAAACTTGCTCCACCCAGTCAGCTCCAAGAGCATGGAAGCAGCTCCTCCCACCAGCCTCAGGCTTCGGGAAAATCACTGGCTTCCAGAAAAACAGCCACCAATTTCGAGGGCTTTGAAAAACGATTGTTGCAGTCTGCTAAGCCACAGCCACCCCAACACCTTGCTCCTCAAAATATGTCAGGATAAATTATTTCTTGTCCCGTTTTATGCACATGATATAGCATTTGCAAAAACATTTTCAGAACCTCTCTTGTGGCAGAGGTCTATGCAGTAGTTTTGCATCAGTGACCAGCGCATTAGTCATTGGTCACTGTTGTTCAAACAGAATGACTCTTGATAAAAAGAACAATGAGATAGAAGGGGGTGTAAGTCTATCAAGAGTTTTAATGTTTGCAAAGGCATATACCCAAAAGGCGTATTCCCAGTTAGTCCATCCTCCTCAAGATAGGAGACACTCTGGAGCAGGCTCAGCAACAGAAACAGAAACCTAAGGCACAGCAGTGGACACAGCTACCGGGAATCAGGGCTGGAGCACGTTCTCTCCTCTCCCTCAGCTCTGAATATTTTAAATGGAGTCACTTTAGAGAGGAATCAGGTTTCCACACAATCCTCGTGTCAATCGCTAATTGAACAACAAGCCAACGGGAAACATGGATAATGCAAGAACAAGCCTTGTTTACAGCACTTTAGGGTATAGGTATATGTCACAGTATAACAATTTCAGACTGCTCTAGGCCAGGGTATCTGTCTGTACGGTAATTTTATACTTTTTGATAGATGGCAGATCTGCTGAATTAAACCACTTTATTTGGTTCAAGGTCTTGGTCTACATGGACAAAACAGACAGAGATGAAAAGTTTTGTGAAATTGCATTCGCTGGCAGCTGCAGGGGATGGAGCTGGCCCTTACAAGGATACATTAAATTGCAACATAATTATCTGATGAAAGGTTGCTTCCTTCAGCCAACAATGGCAGACAAGATCAAGCCATTATCAAATGCAATTAGAAAACCTTTTAGGAGGCCTGTCCTTTCCTGCTGCACATTTCCCAAAGTAAAAAATGAAAAAAGCTATCAAATCTATGCTGTTTGTTCTTTGTGTAGCATGATCTTGAAAGACACAGCTTGTAAAGACACTTCAGATGTTTTCTCTCTTTTTTTTTTTGCTTGTGAATAGCAGGATTCAAGTGTTTCATCCTTTCTGTCAGAAGATAGGCATATGGTATATTGAAAGCCTTGGTAGTAAGTGTCCACTCAGATCACAGCATACGCCTATATTTTTTCCTTTAAATTTGCAAAGTGAGGACATGCTCTGTACTGTATCTATATCAAATTATAATATGTTCAGCCATAGATAGCAGTTGTAATAATAAATATGGCTTTACACCAATAAATTCTGTAAAATTCATGAGTGAATGTCACGCTCTTATGTCTCTCACTCAAATGTAGAAATAGATGAATTAATTCAGTCATTTCTCAACAAAGTGATGCATTCCTTTCAGTTCACGATTCTGTCAATGTGGTGATAACATTCTTCTGAAACATTTGTGGAGCAAACTTAACAAGTGTTTTATTCCTTTCTCCGTAAGGACCACATGTAACTGGCCAGTGATGAGGAGCTCACGTTTTTGTGACTATTTACTGTATATATGTGAAAAAGCATGCCTGGACTAAAAAATGAAAGGCAAAATGGCTCCCTCGGCTAACTCAAACAACCTTAGATATTTACATACTTTCATACTTATACACTTAGTTGTAGTGTGTGTGTGTGTGTGTGTGTGTGTGTGAGAGAGAGAGAGAGAGAGAGAGAGAGAGAAATATTTATTTATTTACTTATTTATTTATTTATTTGGCAGTTACCTTTAAAAAACTATTAAGATGTCCTGAGCCACATCCAATAAGAATTCTCTACTTAGCCCTGGAGTGGACACAGTGCTGATGTTCAATGTATTATTTTGAACTAAACTAGGGATTCAGCCCAAATACACAACTCTGCTTTACTCTGTTCTTTGTACATCTTCCAGAAATGTAAAAATACACAGCATGAAGTCCAAAGCAAAGCAGGACGAGAACACAGGCTTCTTACCATCAGTAAGGGAATGAGGGGAAATGGCATTTTTTCCCCCTTTCATAAGTCTTGAAATAAATCTTTGGCCTCTGTTTGACTTCTTGATGAGAAAGTGTAGTGCAATAGCACAACTCTGAAAGGGGAAAGCACTTAAGAGGCTGAGAGGTAGATTAGCAGTTTGTAGGAACTATTTATAATCATAAATCTCAACCTATCAAGTTGCCCTTGTGTTTTATAAGGTTTGTTTCGCTTACCGAGGGCGGGAGTCTGTCTGAAAGGCAATATCCTGAAAGACACAGCTGTTCCAACTTACAGCTGGAGAGAGAGAGAGAGAGGGGACGAAGAAAGAGTGTGGGGGAGGGGGGAATGAACGAAAGAAAGACTGAGACGTGCAGTTATGCCAGACTATTTCTAGGTTGACTGCATTGTCGTCTAATGCCTAGTACACATTACTGGGCATTATGTTGGTTAACCAATCAAATAATGAGCCTTTAAAATTGGTATTTTGTTTATTATTGAAAAAAGAATACTTAATGATAATTAATTCCTGGGTTGTTTTCCGTTTTTTATTTTTTTATTTTACCTCACTGAAAACAGTAGTTATGTTTGAAGATTGTCATCTGACATGATAGATTATATTATGACATAATGACAGGGCTATCACATTAGTTTGCGAGTGCTTTCAATCCTTCTCATTTAAATGTACTGGCTGACATGGCAGCAGTGGTAAGCTTATTAGTCATTGAAGAGACTGTAATTCATGTTCACCAGATTGGAGAGGAAAGGTTTGGGAACCCCTGGTCCTAAGTGTTACAATCAACCAGTTTGTGATCGTGGTTATCATGTTCTAGAAACACTGCTTCTACAATTTCCTGTCATTTTGCATCATTTACCTTTTGTATGTAATGCAAATACCAACATCCTGAATGTTTTTCCAAAGCCGAGTTTCTTATCATTTACTTGACATTTGTATCTGTGACAGGTTATATTATGAACTAGATGATCTGTTTTTTTATTATTATTACTTGAACACAGCAACAACTGATTACAATGGCTTAGTTGCATGAGATGCTAGAAAATGACATCCACATTAAGCCTGGTAAATACATTATTAAAAGCTGATCTATATCACACACATATATGTGTGCACAGGCACACGCACGCACACACACACACAGACGCACTAATCTGAATGTGAGACATGTTTGTTGGGTAAATAAACTTTGAAAGACTAGGTGAGGGTTTTCTTGGCATATGTTATAATTTAAAAATATGTGTCAGTTGCAAAAAAAATATCCTTAAAAGTATCCTTAAATATAAGTAGATGAACGTCCAAATAGTACACCAAATCATTTCTCACACAAAGGTCACTGGAATACAGAATTTGGATGTATATTTGTTTTCATTATTTGGAGAACACATCCCTGAACTCCCACACTAGTCTTGTGTCCTTTGGAGAAGTCTAATTCTTGTTAGGACCCCAAACATAACAAGACCAGGTCAAAACCAAGTATGTGGCTGGACCGAACACACTTCATCCGGCCGACCGATGGTGTAACTTCATAACTCGGCCGACCAATCATGTAACTTCACTCAGTCACTCAGTCACAGGCATTCGCGTTTGTAAGGCTGGCCCCGCTGTTGCGGTCCAGCCACAAAGATGACATTATTGTTGCACTTTAACTTACAGCACTATTTTATTCTGAAAATTGTTGTATTTCAGAATGAATGTATTTCAGCAAAACATACAGGATTCTTGGATCATAGTAACATGGTACCGGTCATTCTAAACCCCTTCAGTTGAAAAGAAAGAAAAATAATATTATATGACTGTGGACAGAGCAACAATTTAACAATGGTTACATTTACATGCACACCAATATCCCAATTATTGGGATTATTCTGTCTGCTAGTATTTTGATTATTGCATTCACATGGATATCAATCATGCAATTACTTTAATGGCTTTATATGATTTGCGTATGCACAATAGCACACAGCAGTAATTCTTGCCTTAATCCGAGTTCTTCGACTTCTTCCTGACATACACAGTTTCAAAAAGCTGAAATAACTTGTCTCTGTGCACCAAAAAATTTAAAGAATGGGCAAAAACTAACTTAATCGTACTTAATCGTATTTTGAATACGCTAATTATGACCTTACGCCAATGAATATAGACAGAAAAGGGTCATTCCACTTAAAAGCATTGCTAAGTTGTTGAGCGAAAAATAAATATTTGCTAGAAAGAAGGCTGCAATATTTAACAGGCTCATCTGCGAATAAAGCAAGTGTTCACAGTTTCCGAAGGCATGATGGTCAGTTCAGTTTCCCTGGAATTCTGACTTGTCATCAGCGAGGCTCTGGAGAGTTCTGGAAGCAGTCACAGGAAACTGCTGAAACGTTGAACAGAGGATTCAGATCATCTACCCCAAGTATTTCCATCGTTACCGGGGGAATTCCAGACGCCAAAGGATTGTCTTGTCTGTGCTTGGCGGTCTTCTGTCTTAATTAAAAAGCTATCATTACAGCACTGGCCCGTACCTGCCAATAGCTGAGCTCCAGGCCTTTACACTGCACATCAATCTCAATGTCAGCTTTTGCATTCGAGCGCCTCTTAGTTCAGCAGTCCTTTTACGGTTTTTTTTTTTTTTTCTTCCCTCAATTTTCGAGTAATTGCAGATGCCCTTTCAATGGTTGAGCACAGGATGCCTGAGCCTCCTAACCATCTGCTTCCTTCATATCGAACATGAAATGCTTGAACTTTCCATTTTAATCAATCCCCTAGAGTCTGTTCTACATTACATGTTGTGGAATAGAAATAACGGTGATTAGCCAAAGAAATCTTGAATTCCTGGGACTGTGAAAAGTTTTAAGGCACGTAAACTTGAATTGAAATGTACGGAGATTAAAAGGTTTTGATGGATGTGTGGGATGAGATGTGAGGCTCTGCTAGCTCTTGGGGTCGGGGTGATTCACAGTTCTGTCTCTGAGGAGGAAACCCAGCTAACTTTGGGGAACGTTCTGGTTATATACCCATTTGCTTGAGACAGAGTTATGACGTGCCAAAAATAACCGTTTTTAAGAACATATTTATGGCTCTTAACAAGTTTTGCCAAAGCCACAGAAAAACACTTCGCTGACCCATAATGGTTCATTTACTCATGAAAAAAACCTAATGGAAGATACGTGCCAATATACACTTTCAGAATGTTCTGCACATATGTATGAAATTCCAGATAACAAAATAACAATGACCTCAGCAGCACACAGCATTAAAGTTAATTTAATGTTAACATTAAAGTCTTACAGCAATGTAAAAGTGACTATGCACTACAAATATTGGGTTATCCTGCTCGAGACCTCGCTGATGTACAGTACAGAGCAATTACTACATTTGATACACTCGATAACTGATGGTGAAGTGGAAAAATCAAAAGTGAAAATGTGTCTTATCTTTCAATAGATACTTTACGAGATGTGAAAAGGGCACTCTCCAGTGCAGTACAGTATACGGTTACAGATTTGAGCCTTCAGCCTTCGTTATACAGTATCACATGGCTGGGAATCTCGAGTGGTATGGCACTTTTGACCTCCTCACACCAGGGGTAAGGTGGCCTTAAGTTGGCCTGGGTTCCTCGAGTTACCACCACATTAGTTTCTCCTAATGACATGCCAGGCAACCACAGGCTGTCACCGGAGAGACACGCTACCTTTTTTTTCTGTACTGCTGAATGAATTGCGGGGCGTATACAGACACCGCTCAAAGTCGAGTGCCTCAGCGCAGAGCATACACTTCAACCGCAGTGCTCCCAGCATAGAGTATGGGTGGGATAGCTGTTAATAAAAGAGGACAATAGCTCTCGATGGGGCACATGGTGGGGCTCCTCCTACTTTTAGCCTGCTTCTATAGTGAAAGTGATTGATTCAAACTGCTACAAAAGCCTTTAACCTTCAGCACTGAGACAGAAACACCAATCCGTAATGGAGTAGAGTATTTTGGAAACGAGCACCCCGCAATGGCAGGTGGTTCAAAAGCCAATACAAAAAGTTACAGCAGCTTTATAGACCAGTCTGATCGAACCGTGAGGTATCCCAGCAGCTCGAGGTTGCATTCCTGCCACTGCTGTTATTACAGTCCAATAATATAACCAGGGGAATGAGATACAGTGATTTTACATTACATTACATTACATTACAAGCATTTGGCAGACGCTCTTATCCAGAGCGACGTACAACAAAGTGTATAACCATAACCAGGAACAACTGTGTCGAAAACCCTAGAGAGAAGTACCGTTCCAAGTGCAGGGAACAACCGCATAGTTCAACTTGGACCCTGAAGGATAAACTGATTAATACTAACACAAACGAGAACAGCAACAACGCAGTCTACGCAAAAATACAAGCAGTAGATAAGACGAGTGCATTAACTAAGTCACCTACGAAACAGCTACATAGTTACAACCCTAAGCTTACAGTTAATTTAGAGATTACAGGGAGGTAGGGAGGGATGGGGATAGGTGCAGCCTGAAGAGGTGAGTCTTCAGTTGTCGCTTGAAGTGGGTCAGTGTCTCAGCTGTTCTGACCTCCACGGGGAGGTCATTCCACCATCATGGGGCCAGGACAGACAGGAGACGTGTTCGGGAAGCGCAGGTGCGAAGAAGGGGAGGTGCCAGGCGTCCTGAGGTAGCGTAACGGAGGGGTACGGCTGGCATGTAGGGTTTGAAGATCTTGTGGAGGTATGCTGGGGCTGATCACTTGACTGCCTGGTATGCTAGGACCAATGCTTTAAATTTGATGTGAGCCATAACAGGCAGCCAGTGGAGGGTAGTGAGCAGGGGAGTGACGTGGGAGTGTCTGGGGAGGCTGAAGACCAGACGAGCTGCAGCATTCTGAATGAGTTGCATGGGTCTGATGGCAGATGCCGGTAGTCCAGCCAGAAGAGAAGATTTGATGCTGAAAAGGGAGCAGAAGAAATACAATTAGAAGACTGTGAGCTGGGTCTCATGGTTTTTGTGTAAGAAGGCACAACAAATATTTTTTAACCCTCTGAAAATGTAAGAAATCTAAGATCTTGAGCCAGCTACCTCTAAACAGTCTTTGATCACAACAGCACTTGGTGTATTTGCCTATGTGGTTTCCTAACATGGAAATGATTACACTGTAATGGCATTTTCAATTAGCCTAATAATGATAAAAAACATTCACAATAATGACGTATCCTTGACAATGATACAAGCTGTCCAATCAACACTGTGCGACAAAGTATGAAGTTCAGCAACAACAGAATTCTAGAGGTCCGCGACACAAACTTTTTTCAGTTGAAAATACGTCATTTTTGTCGTGCGACAAAGTATAAATCAGGCATTGTAGCAATAATTGTAACCAAATGTGACCTATAATTTGATATCAGTGATAACAAATATGCAATAATAGAGGATATCGAGGCAAATACTTTCTCAGGGCACTGCAGATAAACAGCTTTTACATGTACGTAATATTATGCTTGAACTTTAGTACTTTGGTACATAGATTTATATTAAGATTTCTCTAGGGATTTTGAGGACTATGTCATTATATCATTTATTACAATTATAATTTTTTTCTTTGAGAAGTAATTTCCTGCTCTAGGGCATGACAGCAATATCCTGTCTTTAATCTATGCCAAAATTCCTCAGGTACAGAGTGCCATATTCAAACACTTCACACTGTTTCTATACAAAACAGACAAATTTAATTTGTATGGCAAATGTGTAGCCAATATCAGATAAATCACAGCAGGTCTAGAAACATTATTAGACCATTGAGTCTGTATGCTAGATTAGAATTCAGAAATTGAATTATTTTAACTGAATTACAGAATTTGAGATTCCCATCATCAAGGCACAGACATCAACTCACTTGACTTTGCATTGTGACTAGTCCAACAGAAAAAAAACGTATTCTCACAGAGTTCAGCATCATGTGTTCCATCTTTGAACTAATTCTGGGGAATTCTGGCCTTTGAAGGGAAAATATGTGCTATGCTGAATCGTGATGCTTGTGATGCACCACGCTTGTTTCTCTAATGACAAAAAGGCATTTATTTTAATGAGCCTTCCTAAAAGTCCAGTCAGGCCTATTTCCCATTAAAACACAACCAACCACACAGTCCAGAGAAGAAGCTGAACCCATATCATCTGTGAGTCAAGATTCATGGGCTCTTCAAAATTTCATAAGTATTTGGTACAATTTGTTTGGATGTTCATCTCATTACTTCTTTTTTAAATTATCAAAAAAAATTACACAGTGATTGATCAACATCAACGAATTAGTAGAATTAGCTTGTGCTAGAGAGACATTTGAGAGAAAGCGACACAGCTAGAACCAAAAAGCTCATAATCAAGAAAGGAATGATTATTTAGAATGAAAATGACTTTTAATTTGAATTTTAAACCTATAGGATAAACTTATAACTTATGTTTTTTTATTTTTATTTAAATGCTTTCAAACCAAAAAGCCTCCATTTCATGTTAATGTGGGGCTTTTGCTGCATGTCTGTGGGTGTACCAAACACAGTACAGTTAGATAACCCCCCATTTGGCACAATTCCCATTTGCTATTTGGCATCATCTTATAGGAAATTCATAACAACATATTGAATTTCAGTGGGTTGTTAGCCACAGACTAAAAATCATCCTCAGCACAATCAGGAAAAAAGTTTTTCAACAAATCGCCCTGCATAAAAAGAGACTCTTCCCATTCAAGATGTCAGAATGTGTGTTTTATTTTGTTAATATTTTGTTATTTGCAATATGACATGGATGACCTAAGCATTCACGGTCTACAGACCTGGGGATCGTCGCCACCATTGGTTAAGTGCTGCAATATAGCCCCATCCACAAAAACTTTGTCTTGGTTCCCGTCACGCTTAATAGCCAGGGCTCAGCTGGTAGCGATTTACCCAGGTCTCTCTGCCTTTAAAGCCAGGACATAACATAAAGTCATTATGACATAAATATGAGGAGATTATGGTTGGGTTCCATTAGCATTTGTTTCCCCACAAGAATAAAAATAATAATAAAAAAACAAAAAACAATTGATGCTTTTAGCTGATGTGAAGGATCAAATATGCTTTAACAATGTGGAGGAATTATAACATGTCTGCACATGTCTAAGGTTGCCTGTAGTCCCTGCCACACCACCAACCCCATCACTCTTAAGAAGCCGAGGCAAATAAACACTAATACTACTGCTGCATATGCACATATTGGGCCTTCAGAGGGGGAGCTGCTTTGATTCCCCTTTGCTAGAGAGGCAATGGGGAGCTCGTCGTCTTCACAATATCATCATGTAGACTCTTCAATAAATAATATTCTGCATCTGACTCGGTGAACAACGTATGTTCCATCCAGGCAGCTGCTGGAAGTGCAGATATGCTGGAGGTCAGGTACGATTGTGAATTAATTTTTCAAATTAGGTTAAATCAGTAGGCCTTTCAAAGACAGTGACTGAAATGGCAATGGAGGACACATGCAAGGTCCATGGTCTCTCAGTGTTAAACTGGCCTTACTTATGCTTTTTTTAGTCGTGAAGCTAAAACCTTTTTTTTTTTAAACCGATATGTGTATTCATGCTGACATAAACAAGAAACAAGACAGGGCTAGACAACTCCTATTTAATGAGGCCATGCCCTGAGAATCCATGGGCAAGACCATGCCAAAAGTGCATTAAGACATGGCTGTTGTACAACAACATCAATAATCAGTGTACTTATCACTGCAGTCTTCAGTCTGGTGGTAACTCTTTCTTCCTAATAAGTAAGTACTGATTTTGTTTGCTAATCTGCAGTGAATCACATGCTGATATTAGCAGCTATGTTAGGATCCCTCAAACATAAAGACGTGGTACAAAAAGCAAGCGCTGTTTTCTAAGACAGTAACCTTGGAGATTTCTAATGGAGGGAGGAGATATGGTGATGTCACTGTTACCATACAGTTATGTGAGGGAATGAAACAACTTTTCCAAGCCACACAGTCAGCCTCAGCCTTGGAAATCAGACAGGTTGGACTGGTGCCAAGCAGTGAATATGAGCATCCCACAGGATGATCTCAATATATCCAGCGTATATTTGAATAAATCTCTTGAGTGCTTTGTTTGCTAGATGAATCCCAGAGTATGGCAGCCAGAGATTATGATTACCAGTGACACTATCTCTGTACAATCTATCTCACCTACCCCTGTCCTGCAGTGGCCAACCCCTTACCCGTTGGAAGCTGGGACAACAATTCTATGGGAGTGTGAGTGGAGTGTGAGTGGAGCAATGGCAACAAGGCCAAAGAAGAGGTAGGCAGCGTCTATAACTTCTCCCTGCTAATGCCCAATTTGCATTGGACAGGATGACACATAGGAAAATGGCCTACATTATAGTCTGGCTGTTCCTGGGATTTGTTTTGTTTGAGGTGCAGTTCAGTAAAATATGCCTGTTTAGTGCATACAGTGATGACTTTCAATATACAGTGTTACATAACAAGTAATAAGTGCATTGTACAATCTTTCACCGTACACTGCATCTGAATTGTGTGTTTGTGTGTGATTGCACGTGTGTGTTGTGTCATACCTCGTCTCTGTACTGCTCTGGAATTTGTTCTAACCCCTTCGTGTGGATGCCAAATCTGACCAGTCTTCACCCTTTAGGTATTGTTCTATTTAAGGCTCTATAACTCCAGATGTGAGCATCACAGAGACTTGGAAATTGCTTAAATTAAGCAAGGTACTAGTACCGTTACAATGCTAACTTCAGTTCGTTTATATTCATAATTTACGTAAAAGTAGTGCAGAAGCACATATCAGCACACAGTATTTTCCGGGCCTTAAGTGACAGGTATAATCCAATGTCCCACATTATGTACAATAAGGGTGCAATAAAATAATATGAAAGGGACATCTTTACATGTAAAAGCAATGGTAATATTGCATATTCATTCCCTATTTAGTCGCAGACATTGAAGAATGACGTGGAATAATTACACAAAAATTCCTCTTGTTTATTTTGCTATTCGATGAGCAGCATGTTTTACCACTGTATTGGCATACCTTTTTACTATTTACAGGGGGTGCTTGTTAAATAAGCAAACTACACAACAATGTTGGCACTTAGAAACTCTGTATTGTGTTTGTTGTCATGTATCATCTATTAATGAAGCTAGAATACACAGTTTGCTGTTTCCACACATAGTTTGGTTGCAGGAGCACTGAATGTCTGAGTTGAGCAATCTCAGGATGCCGGCATCCTGGCCGCTAGGGGTCTTGCATGAAGGGGTTAATGACTTCTGATTCTCTCCACTGGATAACCCATACTGTACCATCTGTACGTTTATCTTTACAAAATTTTCCAAGCTGCTATAAGCCATGTCACAAATAATAAAAACACCACAACAAAATGTGATGCAATTCGTAACCCCATCAACTGCACATGAGTGACTCACATTTTCAGTAGCTTTCCACATGGTGCTACACAGCAGACCTCATTCATATAGGCCCTGGGTTGAGTGAAAGCTTTTTTCTTTCTGAAAGTATTCTTTTAGGCTAAGTGCTCGCCCAGACCATCCCATCTAGGCAATTCAATTGCGCCATTTTGAAACTGCCCAAAATTATATAAGACCTTAATGTCTTAAAAGAAAGATATGGAATTGGATTGTCGACTGAGCGTCTAATGTCATTGGGGAATGCAATTTTCTGATGGCATTTTCTTATCTAGCTGCATGGAAATGCAAGACCAAATAAAATTGGCCGTAAGTAATTTTCAGAAGTGGATTTCGGCTGCTGCTGTAGAAATATGGGGGGCAAACAGCATTAGCACAATGAAAGGAAAGTACAACTTTGATCTACATCTAATGAGTGGCCGCATCATGAGTGCAAAGTGTCTGTCAATGTTGGTGCACCACGTATGGTTCTCATATAAGCCTAGTATAATGAATGGCATCACCATGCTCACACATCTGTTTGTTCTTGTGCCAGAAAGTGACTAAAGTCACTTTCTCCTCATTTCAACGTCGCCCTTGCAGAGACTGCATGTTTTATTTTTGACTAAAGTTTTGTCATTTAAAGGGGAATAGGCCCTGTGAGAAATCAGCTAGCGGAAGATCTTTCCCACGTTCAATGCAGAGAGTTTCCTGGCACAAGGACAACTGGTGTAAATGCCAGTAGAGACTAGATGTTCGAGCTTCAGCCCCACAGGCCAATTTCATGTTCTCCCTGTGAAAACCCCAGGGGTGCAGGTAAGTCAAAGCTTGGACCCCACTCACTGTTCTCTCATTATAAAGCTGATACAAGCATCGGGATCTGAGCAGTGTAGATCAGGAGAGTAATTTAGTTAATTGCACATACGGGCTAAATGTGGGGAAATGTAGCGAGCCCTGCAATTTAATTAGAGTGAAATGCACTACAACAATATCTCTCTCTCTCTCTCTCTCTCTCTCTGTCTCTCTCTCTCATTGGTCGAGTCTGGTTATGGATGGTGAGCTGATTGCTGATTCTCCAGCTAAAGGCTCAACACTTTCTTTTTATTTTTCAAACAAAGTGAGGAACGGTGTGCACTGGCAGACTAAACAACTAGACGCAGCAGTCCTGTTCAGTCTGACTGAGCAGAAGCATTGCGGAAAAAACAGGAGCACTCACGTGGTGCACAGGGGTAAGCGTAGGAGGTTGTAGCACCTGTGAGCAAGAAACAACCAGTGATTAATGAAGCAGACAGCAAAGGTGAGGCTTAGGGTAGTGAACTGTTGTTTTGGACACCTGAGTGAGTGAGCTGATGTCTAATTCCTTTACATGTAAGGCGCTGAGTCACCAGCTTACCTCACAGCAAAAAGGGGGCAGATGAAGACCGTGGAGGCAGTACACCACAAAATAGATGATTATTTCCCACATTTTTACATGAAAGGGCCCTGATAGTTGCAAGAAGTGGGTGTCCAGGAGCAAGTACGGGGTCATTAGAACTATGTACTCTATGAGATAAAATACTTGTTCATTGGCTTTGTTAATTATTACATGACTTTTTTTTCTTCTCAAATGTGACATCATAATAGACTGTTGTACTATACACACTATTAAACATATGGGACATAACAGTACCAACATTTGCCCACATGTATTGATGTACATGTGGACAAATGTACGACGAGTGGATCGGGTGGATGAATGGTATCAATTGGTTAGAGGACAAGAATGCGTTCTTTACATCTGCCACTGTAGGGGTTTCTCTCCTACAACCCAGGAAAAGCACTGAGTGGAATTTTTCACATGTAATTTTAATTACAATGAGTAGAACTGACAGAGACATTCTGCACTCCACATTACCTTCCCTGCTTGGGAAAAGAATGCTACCTGAACACTTGAAGTCATAATTACGTTTGGGTTGTTCAGAATGATCTAACAACAAGAAGAATAGTCTTTGACACTTCGGTCTAACGACACAGCTATGTATAATCATTAGTGAGATTTGTACTCTATATAATCAGATAAGGTTATATGACTGCATGGTAAGGTATATGACAGCTAGTCATGAATTATTTATGATCCTGAAGCTTTGAGAAATGTGGATTTGCATGGTACAGTATTTTCACTTTGCACAAATAAATGTATGCAATTATTAACAAACATGAATTTTCCACTGGGTGTTCCAAATTAGAAAAAAAAGATAAAACTGATCCATGAAAATAGCAAAATGGTCCATGTATCATTCATTCATTTATTATTTAATTTCTGTTATGTTACTGAAAAACAAAAAAATAGGTCATTCTTAACAAAGGCCGTCTTGCATTCTAATCCAGTTGAGTGAGGGACTAGAAATATGTGCTCTTTTGTGGTAAAAAGTTTGGGACATTTGCTGGAATACTTAAGTAACATTTCTTTTGCATTAAAATTTCATATATTGAAATGCATATTTTGATTGCAATTATGCTTTTTGTTGGTAAGCCATTGTATAAGAGGGATAATGGCCTCTGGGCTGGGTCAGTATCCCTTATTTATTGTATTTATAATAAATTCATTGATTTCTCGGGCATAGGTTGTGCTAAATTTCATATCTATATATACTTCATACAACTGGTACTGATATCTTGAGTATCACAGATAACACAGATCCATGAGACTTCGCATCAATAATCTGATTTACTATATATGGTTTACTGACAGACATGGGGTTAGAGCTTAATTACATTTACTGTTTAAGTGCAGCGATGCACCTCGTGGTCTGAAATCAAATCTCGACCGTGTCACAGCCGACCATAGCAGGAGTCCCCCATGGGGTCATGCACAATTGAGCCATAGTCTCACCCAGACATGGAGGTGCTTCCGTTGACAGGCTTCACCCCTGCCTCATCAAGCAAGAACTCCTCTGCTGGCCCAGGTGCCTGCAGCCTGCCTGCACCAGCTACACAATAACTTTTGCCCTCCGATGCATTAGCTGCACAGCTCAGCTGGTGGTCCATAGAGAGCAAAGAACTCTGCTCACTTAGGGATAAAATACGGATTTCAAACTACGGTAATGTTCTCCCGATTAACAGTACTTTTTCGTGACCACTATTCATATCACTCTTGTAAATCGCTCTTTTGTTTTTTTGGAGAAAGTCATGCTCGGAGTGAAGGGATCCCTTTGGTCCCTATGGTAGTCATTTCAAAAGAACAGTACCAGCTAGTTGCTAATTATCCTTCTTTCACATGAAAAGGCCTCTGCACTCTTGAAAATCAAAGAAGGATGAGTCATTCTCATCATATAATACCTGCGATATTGCAATATGCCATTATACTATAGCTAATTAAGGGCTGCTAATGTCAAGCATAATTAATCTAAGCTTAAAAGACAAAACATCCCTGGAATCATCTTATATTAAAAATCCAATTACTCGCTCTCATAAATATTTGAAAGGTTAAGTGATTTTAGTGTGAGCTCCAAAATTCTTCAATCAACTGCACCCACGCTTCCCTGTCCCATTTCAAGGCTTTGATATAAAGTAGTCAATTAGGCATTGTAATACACAGCACATTAAACTAAAACAAAACAAAAAAAAAAAGATCCAATCATTTTTTTAAATTTTATTTAGAATTATGATCCATTTTAAAGAGATCTTATTAATATCATTTGATCCCAATTGTAATGGAATTGAGAAGATCTAAAAGCCAATTACAGGAATGTGAAACTGAGCATGGATGCATCTCAAATGTGATTACGGGCAATCTTCAAATTCTTTGACATTTCACCTGGCCCCTCGGAAGGTCACCATCACAGGCTCTCTCATCCATTTATTTTTCACAAATGAGGGCCGGCCAAAGCAGCGAAAGACAGCTCAAATCTAATTTCACCTTTGCTCCCGTTGCCTCCTGTCGGGTAAAATGTTTAAATGTAGCAGAACTAATAATGCATCGCTACAGAAACGCGGACACTTTTTGGGGTTTTTTTCCTTCCCCTCGTCTGAAGTGCCGTGATTTTTCGTCGACTGGCACGATTCCATCTCCATCAGTCTCTTTGTTAAAAAATCTCTGTGACTGCTCTGCCATATCAAATTCCCCAAAGAAGGAAATGTTTTAGTTATGGTGTAATCAACTTATAGAATGGGGTCTGTTTGGGGTCAGGTGTGTGTGTATGTGTCTGTGAGTGTGCATGCACAATCACTTGTTTGCAACCGATGTGGCTACAATATGTGACTTTTAGGCCATGTTTTTAAAACCTTGCAAAATGTCTCAAATGTGTCATGTTTCCCAGAAAATGAATTGCATAAAGACTCATTGTCAAGGTACTGCCTTTCTTGTAGCATCACGGCAGACTACACAAACATCTTTCTTCGGTGTGCTATTACCCCCACTAACATTGGAGTTTGGTTTTTACACTGCGGTACCAACCATGCAATGAGACAGTGCTGTCATCCAGCAGTTATCAAACTCCCAATAGTTTCCATCTTAGAACAAAGAGGCAAGCCAAGGCCCTGTTCCTTCTAATCACCTATAGCCAAGCCACCAGGAGGAATGAGGTAGGCCTCTCTGAAAAGCCACCATCTGCCTAGCAGAGACCAACTGAGATGAGAGTGACATAGCATATTAACCATATTGCCTAATGATGTACAGCTGTAAGCTGTATCATAAACCTTGGAATGAAAGGTCCAGTGACTGACTGACACAAAAGCCTTTCCAGTTTGGTCCTGTACACATCTATGAAGCAGCGTACAGGTGATCCCTATGTACTATGAAGATGAACCCCCAAACAAGCCAATCATCTACCAGAAGGGGGGGCGGGGGATAAGACTACCAATGAAATGACAGGATGATAGATATTCAAAGGGCTGCCATCAATATGACTAGAATGCAGAAAAGCACTTAAGTTTTTGGCCTGCATCGCTTGCAGAAAGTTTGGTTTGAGTGTTCTGTGTCTCATCCATCAGCACTCTCATTCCTGATGAAGTAACAAGCGATCTAGAATTAAGTTACAGCAAAACAGCCAGAAACATGAAACTGAGTACGGAGCTATCAATAAGCAGTAAGATAAGAGGAGGGGCCGTGCTATATAGTGAATATAGTCACACATAACATCCAGCAACCTCTTTGACTGTGACTATGTTCACAATATATCCTGGCCTCAAGTGCATTATTATTTTTTTTTTTATAAAACAGTTACTGCATGACTACATATAAAATATTTATGACAACATTTTCAGTTTAGTTTTATTTTAATTTTAATAAACAGTTCACTATTAATGCCATCGGGTTGCCAGAGCATAAAAAATGTATCTAAATAAATAAGACTTTTTTACTATGCAACAAAATATCAACAGAATACTACTCAGCTAATTTTAGCCAACTAAGAGACTACTACTAGCTAACATTATTACACCCTACATAGAAGTTACAGCTAGCTTTACATTGTAGTATAATGGCAGTGTAGCATAATGGGTAAGGAGTTGGTCTTGTAACCTGAAGGTTCGATTCCCTGGTAGGACACTGCCGTTGTACCCTTGAGCAAGGCACTTAACCTGCATTGCTTCAGTTTATATCCAGCTGTATAAATGGATACAATGTAAATGCTATGTGAAAAAGTTGGGTAAGTCGCTCTGGATAAGAGCGTCTGCTAAATGCCCGTAATGTAATGAGTGTGAAGTAATTGGTAGTTTGTGCAACTATGATTTTTTTAGTACTTGTCCCTAACACTGCACCCAACACAATGCCTGACTTCCCTGAATTTTAATTTCCAGTGAACCGCACCAGGTACATTTCATCTGAACTCCAGTACAGCAACTTTTATTGACTTAGATTCTGCAGTCTATTTGAGAGCAGTCCTGTCAGATCCTGTCCAGACTTGTGCAAATGACGAGCAGTTTGAAAAACTAAAAACATACATCAGACACTTAGACCCTGCTCTCTCTACTGTTATAAAGACAAGAACATGTTGCTGTTGTCAAATCCTATTCATAAAAATGAGCAGATACAGTTAAGAGCATGGCCACAAAACACACTGATTTATTTTCTCTACTAGACTGGTGGTGAGCAAAGTGCTTGATTTAGTGAACATGTCATTAAAAAATGTCCCTGCTTACAGTATTCACGATAAAGGGCAATCCTGCGCGAGTTGAACATTTTAGATGGATTAAGATCAGATCCACTGGCCCATTAAATGAAACTGAATAACTAGGCAAGGATGAAAAACCTTAACTGAGTTCTGCAATTAAGATAATGCTTTAAGTATGGTCTTAAAAGGTACCATGTTAGACAAGCAAGAAATACTATCAGTGTCGTTATAAGCTTTACGGTAACTGAAGAACTTTTTCTTGGGTAAACCCTAGCTCTGCGTTGTGACTCATGCTAGGCTTATTTTACATTGGAATCATGTTGTTTTTGGTGTACTGCAGGATTTCAACCACAAACTGATGTTGACAACAGACAATATGCTTGCTGCTATCATAGATTTTCAAAGAGATTACATTTACTTCAAGAGGTGTCAATATAATTCTGTAAATGAATTATTATTATTATTATTATTATGATTATTATTATTATTTTTTTTTATTTGTGCATTTTTTTCATGATCAGCAGCTGGGGCTACACGAATAAGTTCATACTTGCTCAGAAACTGTTGCCCAGTGATCAGGAAATGAGAGGCCATTACAGCAAGTCATAGCATTAAAGGGTAGTTCACTGAGTTTTTATTTATTTATTTATTTTTTAACAATTTTTCATAAATTTAATATACCAATTACTGTTTTAATACGTGAGGCAAAGATTAAACATTATCACACTGAGGCAGTCAAGCCAACCACTGACACTGGAATAACAGGCGCTATTAAGATGAAAAAGATATAGCTGGCATTATGTGCCATTCATCAGCCTCCTCGCAACATGCTATACAGGTGATGTCGACGGGTTTGAAGCAGGACTCAGCCACCGGGCTTAATTAGCGCACTGTGCTGGCGTCAGTTGTGCGTGGCGTATGCAGTAAATTTCCTTTGATTAACCGGCCTTGTTTGTTAAAAGCTCCCATTAACATCAATACTCTCTCTCTCTCTTTCTCTTTCTCTCTCTCTCTTTCTCTCTCCCGCTCTCACGTACTCTTTCTCTCCCTCTGCTGTTGGAGGAGGTTCTGAACGGGACCAGAACAAGATTAATTAAAAGTCGGTAAGTATGCCGATTGCATTGGACCACTTTAATAAACTCCTCCAGCCCAGAATTATTTAATGCTTTCATGATCACAGTGGCTATTTGGTGGTCATCTTGACCGTCTGTGGTAATATATAAAATGAGAATGCACAAGAAGGATAAAATGTCACCCACTATGAGATAATTATCTCTCCACCCTGACAAATGGGGCAATACCAAAGTGTACACAAGCTCTAGAGTGCTTCATTTCATGCTGGGTTTAGAAGGCATTATAAGGTGTCTTCTGCCATTATTTCAGTAAAAAAAACAGAGCCCATTGTTCCTGCATTGCTAATAACAAGCAAGCTGATTTATGCAACCATTTTATTATATAAATATGCATAGTTAATTAATTCATTAGATTAGACTGGTCTTGAATTGCAAGTTATGCTTTGATATTTAAAAAAATGAATGAGCTCTTGATGGGAATTTTGGGCTCTTTTCCAAAAAAAGATTAGCAGTTTCTTTACAATTTCAGTTTAACGCGCACATCTACTTGGAGCTTGAAATTAATTGGTTTTCAGGAGAAGCCATTAAGAATTTGCAAATACACTCCAGGGAATGTGTCTCGCTGTGTGCACCAGGCACACACCAAGTCAATGGGCCTTGTTCTGTAGGTTGTAGTCAAATGTTATTTATGACTTTTATTTTGTCACCACGGGAGTTTTTTTTATTTTATTTTTTTAAAGCAATCAAATATGGACTCCAATGTGTTCCAGTGACACCTCTTTCGTTCTTTTTTCCCCCACATACAGTAGCCTGTACGTCCTCATGTAAATACTCTAAAAATAAAATAAGATCAGAAAGTCCTCAGGGCGAGATTAGATCAAACCTTGAGCCCACTGTACCCAATTACACATTAGAGGAAGAGAGCAGTGGTCTTTCATCTCATCTTCCTCTCTGGCTCCGATAATGCGTCGGAGAACAAGGAACACATTAGTTCATCCTTTATCAGGACCGGCGTCTTATCATGAGGCCAACATTCCCCCCACTGGTTATCTCCCTTCATTAAAGATAATGGTTGGTGTGGTTGAATTTGACTTCCCTACTCTGTATTTGAATTAAAGGTTCAGGCAGTTACAGGAGAGCTGTCAGGTAATAAGTTACTGAAACCAGGGTCAAACGGAGCTAACCTCCATTCATCGTCTCCTGTTTTTCGGTGTAAATTCTGGCAAACACAAATATAACTGAGGCCTGTCGTGAGGATACTCATTTCCTCTCCAGGTAAAAAGCCTGCGAGAGCATTTTATCAGCCAGCGCACAAGCTAATAACTGTGACTATCTGATATAAACATCAGAGGTAGGCGATTTGATTTGGCCGGATAACAGTAATGTATTCGGTTGGAAGCTTATCCTGAACCCCAAGGATGATTTCCACTCCCATAACATTCGTTTCTTCTGGGGGAGGGCGCCGCTCGTTCCTGCTTTATAAAATGTGTACTGTATTGAACCTTTTTTCCATTCAGAAACCCGTGAATCTCCTCACATGCTATATTGAAAGACAATATATTAACCTTCATCCTGACATGACAACTTGGAAGCCACACATTCATATTGTGTGCCTTCTTCTTCGTTGAGCAGAACTGTGTGTCAAATAAGAGAAAGCCCATGTCCTCCAGAATTCATTTCCTCTCTGGCCTGCTATTCATATGCTGACAGAAGCCATTACATCATAACTGAGACCACATATGCATTACCCTGTGATATGATTAAAAGGTGGTCAGCACGGTTACAGCAGGCAGTGCACCATATTAAATATGTATGTCTCTCATGCACTGACCATATATAGTATGTCTGAGCTAGTTGGGTTATTAGAAACAGACAGGCCCACTCAATTCAGGCCCAAAGCTCCCTTAAGCTATATGCTTTAAAAGGTATGCAGAAGAAGATGGAAAACCATACCATGGCATTGACATGGCTGCTCACTAACCTCTTAGGAAAGAGACCCATTTCCTGCCCCTAGATTAGACACAATCAAATCATTACTATAATGCAATATTAAAAGGAGCGTGCTTAAGCATTCCGGCACTGCGCCTATTTTTTTATGATATATTATTTTAATCCCAAGTCATAATCACAGCCCCAAGGCAAACATATGGTGCATGTTTCTTGAATGACATACCTGAATATGCTGAGAAGCGGAAAGTACTTGGAAGGTGTTAAAAACGTGTGGCCAAGTGCAAGACATGAGTGCAGTCTTCACAGAATTCAGTTAATGTATCATCAAGAATACACTTTCCGTTGTGTACATATACACCCGGGTAACTCACCTGCAATATCCCTGGCAGGTAGAATGTTGAACAAGAGAACCAGGCGGCTTTTGTAACAGACCAAACTGAGATAGGGGTAACTTTCCTCTGAGAACATGGGAAATATCACCTGAAATTTGATTTGAAAAGGCAGAATTACAAATTACAGAAAGCTGTTGTCTACCAGATAGGCAGTCCCTGATAATGTGTTAATAATAGTCTTCTGAAATAAATACAAAACACAAGGAGAACATATCTTTTGCTATAAGGTTAATCACAAAAATAAATAAATAAATAAACAAACACAGATTTTTAACAAGGTCTCCAAATTTTTGCAGATGCCGATTATGTCAGATTAATTGGGTCAGATCTGCAGGCTTTTCATTGGCGATAGTTTCCATTTCAGTAGCGCAGTTTTCCTGGCATATGAAATTAAACAGGAGGGGGAAACTGAAACAAGTCATTAAGGCTGCCTGTAGTAATAAGGCTGATCACATTCAAATTGAATTAAATTAATTATCTTTGATGATTTGCAAATGAAAGGTAAGACAAATTACCTCCCTGTATTTTGCACCTCTTCCTTTTAATGCCTGGCCAAGTA
Organism: Anguilla anguilla; assembly: GCF_013347855.1. Taxonomy (NCBI): domain Eukaryota; kingdom Metazoa; phylum Chordata; class Actinopteri; order Anguilliformes; family Anguillidae; genus Anguilla; species Anguilla anguilla. The sequence goes on along the minus strand of NC_049206.1, from coordinate 11,771,655 downwards.
ATTAGTTACACTCCTGAAACACAGAACCTATCAAGTCACATTAATGGTTCTGCTGCCGGAATTAATTCAGATATTAAAAATTACATTTCTGACCATAATCTCCAGGACTCAAATTAAATATTAACCAAAAGCTGTCTGCGGCTGAAATGAAATTTGTCCTTTGAAGTGTTTTTATTAATCTCCTGTGATGTGGAGGTGTTTGGAATTCTCCGAATGTGCGCGGCATCTCCATTTGCGCGCATCACTTAGCTCCATTTATTTTGCGGGGCATAAATTCTATTTATAAATGAAAATCTTATTAAAAAGAAGACAAGAAAAATTAGTTGGCGGGTTTGGATGGGTGGTGTAGAAACAAAATGAGCCGCTTAACAAAAAGTGACGTTTACAAATGACTTGTTAATTTAAAGGGGGTTGAGGGATGACAGAATTGAGTCGCAGTGACAAGAAGGAACTGAGGGGACGACAGTCGCGGTCGGCAGTGACCATGCGGCTCCTGCAGCCAGACCTTTCTCCCCACGAATAGGGAGGGGGAAGCGCTGTGCGCCCGCGTGCCAAAAAAAGAGACACCTTTTGCAGTGCCTCTATATCTGTGCTCTTAACACGGAACGGCAGAAGGAAGGCGATGAGATCCCATTGGTCCGCGGTGTGTCACGTGACCGCAGGTGTGCAGGTCCCTGCTCTCCTTTGGCCGGCCCAGGAACCCTGCCCTTTAACGCAGATGGGAAGTGACAGAGCCCGCGGCCGCCCGCGCCTCCCCGCGGCTGCGTCCCCGCACCGGCTGCCACTTTCTGCTGGAGGAAGTCCCCAAACAGGCATTATTACACATCACGCTCATGTTGGCGGAAACCGGATGATAAATAGCCACAATCAGCCTTGTTTTAGCGAGCGGAGCTCCAGAGGATACTCGGCGGCGGAAAAGCCTTGAGAGAGAGCGTGGCGTCGGCTAATGGACGCGCCGAGCCAGCGGACGTGGTGAAGTGTCACCTTGTGCCGGCTCCCGACTCTGCCCATCTCCATTGATTGAGTGTCAGAGGTGGCAACTGCACAGGGCCACTTGTACCTATTATAAATTCCCTGTTTGAAAAGTAAAAGAAAATAATAGTAAATTAAAAAAACACTCCTAAGGAAACAAACAACAGTGTCACACGAGCGTCATTTGACATGAATGCCTCAGTAATGTCTTCTCGTGACCTTCCATTCTCATCTCCGTCCACTGGCAACCTGTGTTGGCTCACATCAAGTTCAAAACCTTGGTGCTATCCTATCCTGCAGCTAATGGGGCCGCTCCATTACATCTTAAAATGATCCTCAGACCCGACACACCTGTCATCCCTCTCTGTTCTGCTACCTCTTCTGCTACAGGCTGAAGACTGACTTATTCAGTTTGTACCTTGGCTCCACTAATCCTCTTTAACTATCCTTACTGGATTTCCCTTTGGGAAAATAATGTTATAGACAATAATGTCCTAGGTTTACAGATAGTTAAGTTTTATATGCTATTTACCTTTGTTCACAATACTCATTGTCGGTTTGTTTGGTTAACTTTTTTGCTTTTTGATTAAAAATGGGCTTTCTGTTGTTCTCTGCTTTTGTAAGTCACTCTGCATATGATTGTCTTCTAACCGAATGCAATGTAATGTAATTTCACAGAATGATGTCGAACAGCTGTTCTGTCACAAGGATGGAGCGATCTGAGAATTGTGGTCCACTTGCTTTTACATGAACCCCCTACCCTCCGTCTAAGTGCCATGTTTGAGGTTGTGCATGCTGAGAGAAAATGGCCATAGCCAATCACAGAACCCCACAGTGCTTCAAACCAAAAACACAACAGATGCCATACATATATCCACAAGGAAAACAGAGTTTGCCTTCAGTATTTACATAAAAAACACACTTACTGTTGGGACACAGCTAACATTTAACATTTTATAAATTTACATAGCTGAGGATTTACATTACATTCCAAGTCAGGTCAAGATCATTGCTCATGTAGTGCCCAACTGAGATTTGAAATCCACACACCCCGAATGACAAAAGAAGCAATGACATGCTTTAAAAATCCCTTAAAGCAGGTCATGGCCATCCATTCTCATTTAGGGGCTCAATGGAGACTTCCGTTGGCTGTTGGCATGACAGCACCAGCAAGGTTGTCAGGTCCCCCTTGTGTCACTGCGCTCAATCAGATCCATAGCCTCAGCTGATACTTCCCACAGTATCATTAAAGGGACGTAGGGGGTCCTCCACAGTCTATGCAGTCCTCTCTGACCTCTTTATAAAGGCAGACAGAGGCTCTACCTGACAGTACACCATCCTTCCCCTCGTCTAAACGGGCAACTAATGAGAGAACTGCACTGGACGAAACTTAACAGGCTCAGTGCTTTCACTCAAGGCCGACGGCTGGGAATGATCATTTAACCATAGCCAAAGTAATTGAAAAAATGACAGGCCATACATACCGCGCCATGCATCGCACACGTTGCGCAAATTGCTCTGATGATTACCTCCGCAGTTATTATTGGGCCTTGCTGCCCTAATAAAGGCTGCGCTGGTCTGTGAAAACCATATTGCTGGGAGACAGGGATTGCCACAGCAGTGAGAGAGAGAGGCAAGCTGACAAAGTCACCAAATGTTTTGCCAGTGAAAACTTCCTCCGAGGGACTTCCTCTGAGTTATCGCCCATGTAAAAGCAGCAAGGGGGCGGTAGTAAAATGAAACATGAGGAAAAGGTTTCAGTAAAATATGTTTCATGGAAATATGTGTTCTATACAGTGAGTGTCCAACTGCACAGATTTCCTAAAGTTCTAATAGTTTTTTACTTAACAAGAAAACTCTGGATAAGGGCTTCTTCAAAATGTAAATGTAAACATTCGGTTTCAAGTGCTCGTTACGTATCCAAGATAAGTAACCGCTGATAATTCTGCTGAGAAGGTGTACTGGAAAGGCTTTGAGAGAACAGTGCGATTGAACGTGGCGGTTGTGCATTCTCATGGCCATGCACACAGTCCGTCTCTTGTTAGGGAGGACCCAGTGAAAGTTGGCCTGAATGAAGATTCTGCCCTGTGTGTAGAGGGAGTGGGACTACCATTAGCTTTTCCTGGGGTTTAGCTTTGCTCACAGCGCCACCTGCTTGTCATCTATAGACACTGACTGTGCCTCCACCTCAAACTCTCCCAGGCTAAGTTCTATGGCCATTTGCTGTCGCGTTCAGAGCCGGAACCAAAAGATGGTGGAGGGAAAGCTCTCCAGGGTGTTCAGGGACTAAGCCAAACACTCTGAATGGGACACGGGTGTCTGCAGCGAACGTGATGTAATATTAGTGAGGCTGGTGAATTTTACTTAGGGGCTATGGCAGAATTTCAATGAATATGTGAAGCAGAGAAAAACAAGCAAAGTGACTTACAACTCACTTGTATTTTCCACAATAGTTTTGTTGACAGTTGGAGGAGCAGTCTCTGCCTTCTAAATGACAGGGGAGGAAATTAATTAGGAATATGCAAAACAATGGTCAAGGAGCAGAGAACAGAAAGCACTATCAATCCCAATGAATGGGTGACTTGTAAAATGCTAAACAAGCCTCCCATCATTAAACATTAAGCTATAAGGATAATGAACCTGTAAATCTCATAAAATTTAATCCCCAGAGTGCCTATGATCTAGGGTCACACGCAGGCAAAAAAAAAAAAAGACATTCATAGCATTGTAAATTCAAATTGTCACAGTAACCAGGGGAATTTTAGAAAAGCTCTGGGGTTAACATTTCCCATTTGTGCTATAATAGTACACTAAGTGCTCCTTTTAAAAGTTCAGGTTTTATGACAAACAAGCACTAAAGAAAAGGGCTGTTATTTTTAATGAGAACATAATCAAAAGAGTCACACTGTTCCAACAGCATTTATGTTGGTCATTCAGGAGTCTTGCGCTAAATTCACTTAACACCTCCCCGATCTCACATGTAATTAAAATAGTTTTGGTGCACCCCTCGCTGCTAGTCACTTAAACTGTAACAATTATATTTTGTTCTCAGACTATTCTTGAATTTCCAGGACACAATGTTTATGCAAAAATCAGAGTAATTACCTTAACTGCTGCTAATTCTGTGCTGAAATATTTCACACCTACAGCACATACAGATTAATTTGCCAGTTTTTCTTTCTTTTCACATAAAACAAAGGGGCTCTTGTTCTTGACATATTTCTCCATGCAAGATTTAGAGCCGTGTTTTGTAACAATAATAAACTACCTCCCGAGTGAAACAGGTGCAGTCATTCTAGCGCTTCCTGTCTCCAGCCCACACGGGTCTGCCATATCTTACCTTTAATGGTTTCAGAATCTAAAGCTGGCGTGGATTGAGCTGTCTAATTCAAACTTCTCAAGCAGAGGATAATGTTCAATTTAAATTGCCGGAGTTTGGAGTGCACTCTCTCCAAATGTGTCCGCAAATGCGAATTTGAATTAATAATCCAGAAAATTGAAACTATTTTCAATGCTCGGGCTGCGTATCAACGTCCCTCCTCCCCCCTTCTCCATCCTTCATTTCCACTACCTGACACTCCCTTTCTTTGCCCTCAGCAGGGTCTTCATTTCTGCAGGATGCCGATGTTGGGGACACAGAGTGAACTCTCACTAATGAGCGAAGCTCATCGGCCAGGCTCCAGTTCACCGCACGCTCGGCAACTTATTGCCGGCGATACTATTTTAATCTTGGAGAGAGAATGTGGGGGAACGAGTTGCCCCGGCAACGAGAGGTCACATGGCCACAGGGTCCAAGCCCACAGTTGTGGAACCACAATGCATCCTGATGATGATTTATTCAAGCACAGTTTAAAACCTGCAGTTTCCTCCCTCATTGCCTTAATGTAGCAGGGCCCTCATTCATAACTGTCAAGAACCTATTCATCTGGACCCTGGCTTATTAAGTTGAAAATTGTACATAAAATGCATTTTCTGGGAAGTGAGGCAGCCGTCACATGTCTGCAGACTGATATTTGTAATTAGTTTTTGGGGAAGGGAGGTAGTCGGGGACAAATTAGGATCAGCAGGGGATAGACTGTCACTGGCAGCCCTGTCCCTGAGTAAGGGGGAAGCAAGGAAGGCATTATGGGAGAATTTCAATGGTGTGCTGGTGTTCCGCTCCGCCTTGGGCAGCAGGGAGAAAGCAGCAGTGACGGAGTCTTGCGCTATGAATGCGGCACTGACAAATAGAACATTGTGAAGCAAAACAAAGCTGCTGTGTGTTATAGCATTTATGATAAACTGAACATGGGGAAGAGGGTCTGAGAATGATGAAGGATCCTCAGTCTTCATTCACAGCCCAGTGGAAGTGAACGGGAACAAATGTGGGAGGAGCCTGCTGTGGTAACAGATCTAGACATTGACAAGGAAGCAATGAAGGTGATGGGAAGTCGATGACTCCGGAAAATGAGACAGACAGGCAGACGAAACCTGAAAACAATAATGATTCCAAAATTATACTTACCATACTGCCTATGTGGCAGTGAAGACCACTGGTTTTATTCAAAATACAGATCCACTGCAGAAGTACATTAATAAACTAACAGTCACTCTATAGCAGGGGTCCTCACTCTTATGCAGAAGAGGCTGGTGTGGGTGTAGGCTTTTGTTTCAACCATGCAGCAACCCTTTCTGAGTACGATTGATGACCCCTGCTCTATAGGCTAAGCCATAAGAGTGAACCATCTTGTAGGAAGGTTGAAATGCCTGCATTGCGTAAACAAGTCTGGTTTTTATTTTGTCCAGATTCGTTTATTGGTATGAATTACAAATAAGCTAAGAATAAGCCAAAATGTCAACACTCTCAAATGAGTCACAGCAGGCCTGAACTTGTTTCTACCAAGCCATTTTTAACACTGACCCTGCACAATCAAGTCATACTGAGCTACCTCACTCAGATAACACAAACCAGGCAAGCGGGCACGTTAGCAGTAGGTTACAGATCAAAATCCCGAGTTCACCACTGCCAAGTAGCTTTTTGAATTGCATAGAAAAGTTGAATTGCTACAGAAGATGATCTCTGGTGAAAATACTTAAACTATAACTGTCAACAGTTGCCTCTAAAAGGGGCATCCGTGAAGCAGGTGAGACTATAATGCAACATCTTTTCTATGCTCTGTAAGGCAAGATAACAAAAAGCTCTCATGTTTCTTTTTTATGTGCAGATACGATTTGCAAGTGCAGCGCCGTCTCCTTAGTGCTGCTGTGGCCATGTCAGAACGGAAGCTGTGTTCATGGAGAGGGCATGGAGGTGTGGAACTGACAGCTGATCTAAGCAGCAGGCAGAAACCGGAAAAAAACTGGATTTCATTAGTATAATGAAACGAGAGTGCTAATAAATTTGAATGCCACCCAGAAGCACTTTCAAATCAAGCCACGTCTATTAATAAATGGCATGCAAAGAGAAAAAAAAGAAGAGATAAATGGATAATTACAATTTTTTTCTCTCCACTGTGTCCCAGTATCATGTTAATTGATATTTCCGTAATGGACTGAGAAGTAGAGAATGGTTGATGTGAAGTATTTTGGTGTGGCCAGACAGGAAGATCATGTAATGTATGCCATAACCAACTGTGTTATTTTACGTTGTTCCCAAGGCTAAATTAAGGCCTCTAGTCAGGATTGTGACTACCGTTATTCCATGGGAATGGCACATTAGAATGGTGCTCACACTTTGCACAAGTAAGGACCCCCTTTAACTGCCATGCATGAGGGTGACTGTGGGACGGAGGGATGTGAGGTGAGCAGGCGGATGGAAGGGGACCCACACGATTACAGGATGACATCTGTAGAGGGACTTGGGCGGCTCACCCACGACCTTACTGTTAATCTTCCGAGAGGAGTCTTGCACGTGAGCCAGCCGGCGCGCGTGGGTTATTTGTCACTCGAGGTCCTCTCCTGTGACCTCCACATTGTCTGTCTGACGTGTGTCTTGGCCCAGTTTACCTCTAACAGAGCACCGAGGGACGGGGCGAATTTCAGAAGGCAGCCTGGAGCTCAAGCTGCAGCTCCAGATGGGCGTGTCCCTCATGAACTTGTGTGTGCACAGTTATCCCCCTCATTAATATCTGAGCACCGGGAAGATGGTGCGTGTGCTCTGTGACCATGGTACTTGTTGTGCTGGTTTATTGACAGGCAAAATCACAACAGACCCAGCCAGCCCTCATCCGCTCTCATGTTGGCTTCAGTAGGCCACCATTCCAGCCATTATGTCCAAATAAACACTTAGAAAAGCTATCCCCATCCAGGTTGACCTCAAAGATTTCTTCCGATAAGTGTCTCCAATTTCCTCTCCTGAAGGTTTTTAAATCCTGGTGAATTCCAAATTCCATTCAGGGAGGTCAGGGGATTGTTTAAATCTAGGCTTGACTTTAGCACAAGGCACATCAGGAATTGGTTGTATTTCGCTAAATAAAAAGCATTTGTCACGCAGATAAGGGGAGAGGTAACCAGAGCCAAGACAAATATGAGGGCACTTGCTCTTCAGGCCAGAGAAACATTACTGGTATTCAGTTTGGTCCTGAATGAACTCTTCTCTCATTGTTAACTTTCCACACTTTTCTCTTCAATGTCAAAACTCAGCAGCAAACAAAACAGAGCAGAGCATTGTGGTTTGAACTCTTGCCAACTCAACCCTGGCCCAGTTGCACAGGAAAATATGAAAATGATACCAACCAGGTTACTGCTACACAGTACAGCAATTCAGGACCCTGAACATCTATAATCAATGGTCATGTATGGCCATGATATGTGACAGATGAATGCTTGGTACATTGATACCAGATGAGATATGTTCCCATACGTTCAAAGAAACTAGTTTAGAAGTAGTTTGGCAAGGATTATTTGTAAATCATGTATGGTATAATAGAGGTATAATGTTCTAAGCTAGCTAGCTAGCTAGCTATATGGCTATTACAATTTACCTGTTGCAAGCGGTGCATTTGCAAACTAGTAATGATGTAATAGAATACAGAAGGGACATTTTACTTTTAAATGCTAAGAAACACTTTTTAGACACTGGGTGTGCATACTGGATTATGGATTATGGCATAATGGGGTAAATATCAGTACCATAAGTGAACAAGTGAATATGATTTTGCAATGAATAATAAAAAAAACTGTGTTCAAATAGAAGTATGTAAAAGAAAGTTACAAAATTTGACCATGAAGTTAAGGTATGAAAATCGTCATACCTTGCCATACCCAAATGACTCCCCTGTACCTAGGTACAACTATCAAAGATTTTGCTTGATTGTCCAGGCACTGCTAAAAGAAACAAGGAACTCTTAAGAATAATATTTCAAAAGAAAAACAGCAAAATCTAATCCAAATCACTGCTGGAAAAGAGTGCCGAACTGCTGAAGCATTTTTAGCCCTAAATGTTAATGCAGTTCACCTTTTCTGCTTTGATCAATAGGCAGAGGCAAAATGCTCCCCAATTCTAATGGCAAAAATGGATCTATAAGCACAGTGCTGATTTCACCTTTTTACTTTTCCTTTTCTTTTTCATGGAGAGAAAATGCCACCTTCTAAAAGCCTACTTTTTTCAGCCCTCTATAGCCTCAGGCCATTTTTGTAAAAGGAGCCTTTTGATTATGATTAACTATAGAAAATCTAATTACAATGAGCCGCTGCTTTAACATTCCTGCTCCCACCCACACAGCCCCATGCTGACAAGTACCATTTTTTATTGAAGTCATTATATAATGTCATGTTTCCATTATAATGCTATTAGGGGATTTAAATGTAAATGTGAGATCGAATCACAAGCAAAACAACAAACAAAATGCATGGCATCTGCTTGTGGGAACATCTGTGAATCATCCGCACACACCAGTTCTTCTCAAATAGTTAATTTATTTGTTAGAGTTTATTGTAAGTGCAGTGTCTTGTGCTTCATGAGGCAGTCATGCTGGGGGAATAAGAAGTCAGCCAGTAGCTCTTTGCATTTTCATATAGGATGCATCAGTGTGCTCAGAAAGCAGTTGTGAAAACAAAGATCTTTCTAGAAAGCGTAGCTGGAAAGAAAACCCTCGACCTCAGGATTTACACCTCAGCCTCAACAGCCTTTGTCACTGAGAAATGTGAGATTGTATCTCTGACACTTATTTGAATGCCATTGACTTCGCCTTTTGACTTTTTCATACATGTCAAAGTCAATATTTACAGAACATTCTCTCTCTACATCTTTTAATAGTGTGTAGAGCTCTTCCTGGTTATGGTTATACACTTTGTTGTACGTCGCTCTGGATAAGAGCGTCTGCCAAATGCCTGTAATGTAATGTAATGTAATGTAATAGGAAGAGCCACCTAGTCATTTGATCAACCCTCCCCCCAAAAAAGTAATAATAATAAAAAAATAAAAACATTTTTCAGGGAAAATCATAGGCCAGTGTTTAGACAAGGCTTTAATATCGATTAGATGTAGGCAAATTCAGTACTATGTATTCCGAAGTGTAATGAACATACACATATTTAACAGACGAGGTCATTTGCAGAAGCATCATGGAGCTTCTTTCACATGTCCTGAAGGGAGAAGTGGAACCCTCAAAGGAACTAGCATCCTGCTCCCCTAAGTCCTGCCTTGGGACGGTTTGATATTTCAATCTTCAAAGGATGGTGCTCGTGATATTTATAAGCTGTCCAAAACAGAGTCCAAAATAGTTTCTTTAGATTTGCAGCCATCAAGCTGCATTCTGGATCAGATCCAACATCATTACAGTCAACACACATCAATAACACCACATTCAGGCGGTTGCTGGCTTTTATCATTTGAAAGAGTGCATGCATTTAAAAAGCAGTGCTGTTTGCCTTTGACTGTTATTCCTCTTATTTAAAAATTTGAAATATATAAACTGTGACTCATTTTTATCTGAAGCTACTGTACTCACAGGGAGTCAAAGCATTGGTGAGCACAAATGAAAATCTGCAGACAAAAGGCTGTCTTTTCCCCAATATCTGTCAGGAAAATATGGCTCTGCATCCAAATTTTTAATGAAAGAAACCAAAACATTTATTAGGCAACTTAATTTGTTAATGAAAAGGTATGGTGGCTGAAGGTAAACATGCAGGATTTAGATTACTGGAAAACTGATTTCAAAGGAATGAACTGGCGGAGAATGATAGCTGCCAGTTTGACAAAGTAAGAGTTGGGACTGAAATGATGGTGTTCAAAGATAGCTTGCAACAAGGTGTGTGTGTCTGTGTCTGTGTGTGTGTGTGTGTGTGTGTATGTGGACATGTATTACTATCTTTGTGAGAACCAAATGTCCCCACAAGGATAGAAATATGAGGAAAATTGCGCTTTGTGGGGACCTTTTGCAGGTCCCCGCAAGTTCAAGAGGCTGTTTTAGGGTTAGGACTTAGGGTTTGGGTTAGGGTTACAATTAGGTTAAGGTTAGGGTTAAGGTTAGGCATCTAGTGGTTGGGGTTGTGGTTAGGGTTAGAGGTTACGGAATTAATGTAGCTAGTCAATGGGAAGTCCCCACAAGTATAGCAAAAAATTATTGAGTGTTTGTGTATGCGTGTATCTGTGGTAGGGCATGGGGGTGGGGGTTGAATCATGAATATATTCTGTACTTTATGTTGTTCTTCAGTGAATGTTGAGACCCAGTTTTCAACACTTTCACTTTGACCTGTGTATGTATTCTCTGTGTATGTTTATTTCAAAAATAGACATGTTTATCATGCATACTCATAGTCTAAATAGTGTCAATTCAGAATATAAAACCATGTGATGTAGAAAGACTAACATAAGCTATTATAGAACAATAGCCTGACATCTAACATTACTTGTCCAACACACGACACATTGCTTGATATTTTCTATACTACAATAGCCAGCTTCACGACATACTCTATTCCCCACTGTACAACCGTGCACAAAGGTACAGGTTGCGAGAAATCTGGCAACCACTCACGTGGGCGGAGTTTTGATCAAGACCAACTAGCTAGGTGGTGTAATGCTTTGTTTGTGGATTGCAGTTCTCCCTTGTAGACACTAAATGGGGTTTAACATAACCTATTGCACCTGTAATGGACAAAATACTTTAAAATAAGCTCTAAAAAAGGTTGCTACTATTTACATTGAGCAAGCCATAAAGGGTTGTTTTCTTTTTTTAAATCAACAAGTTAGAGCAATCTATCCTTTGCCATGTTACTCCTTGTCTACTTGACTTTAATCTACAGCCCCTTTCATTTAGATCATAATCACTTGTAATCAGAATAACAACCATTCTGTGGTCAGAGTTAATTCAAAATTACCTGATTACTACTCAGAAATAAAGGAATTTGACCGAGAGCTGTTCTTTCTGCCCACTCACACTGCACTGCGATGGGTCTATGTGTCATTAGCGTGGGTGAGTCAAAATCGAAGTCCTAGCCTGAATGCCACCACCTGATTGGAATATAAACATAAGTGATGATAAAGAATGTTTAGTGGGCTTGTGACATGATGAGCTGATCCATGACAAATATGCCTGATTGCCCTTTGAATGTCTAATGCTATCAAACTTACAAATCAAATGGCAAAAATGAACAAGGAACAGTCGGTATTTCAAGTCACGGCAGATTTACAGCATGCTTTGTCATTGTGTGCATGTGAATACAATTTCCTTCACTGGAAGAAAATAACAAGACTAGGCACACAAAGCAACACGATCTGACACAAATTGTAAAGGGAATTGATAACTGCATTCCACAAAAAATGACTTCTCTTTACGGCCAATTATCATCATTCCTATATGCTAAACAAACAAGCAAATAAATAAATAAAGTTGAAGTGAAAGTTAACATTTTGGCTGAGAGACGCACACACCTGTCCGATCAGCAGGGTTGGCGTTGGGGAGGCGGCCCAAGGGGGCGCCCCGCTCCCCGAATTCGCCATGCCTCATCCTTCATCTGCGCTTCCTGTAATGTCCCCGTCATCGCCGCAGTTACACCTGAACACTCCGCTGCTGCCAAACACCTGGCTTGATCTGCCTCTGTCCAAATGAAAAATAAGCGTAATGTGCTCTATGGGGATACAGCAAATGATGGGGTCTGTGACAAATTGAGCGATTACATCTGTTCTTATGCTGAACGGATAACAGCAATGCGCAACTGTGAATTTCTTCCTCTGTTTTAATCAGTTTTATTTAATTTTGAATTATGCATAGATTTATCAGTTGGCCTGCATAGGTTTACTACTCATTTTGCATATTCTTTCAAACAGCTGGACATTTGCTGCAATGACTTTCAGCGTGTGTCTTTCTCAAAGGGAGGACAAGAACCCTTTTGACTTTTTGCCTATCTTTTGTTGAGCTTACATTGAATTTCCTGTATTGAACAGTCTGCAATTTTGAATGTGAAAGGAAATCACGTGCATTGTTTCACAGTTCCACGCGGTAAGCTAGTTTTCATTGGCGGTCCTACTTGCTTTCAGGCAACGTTGCACATATAAGTACAAGGCGAAAGCTAAATATAAGTAAGCAAATCAATATGCAAAGGATTAGGGAGAGGGGTACGTTTTAAAGCATTTTCAAGCCAAGTCAGGAGTGATCACGGAAACAACCCCCAAAAAACTATCCTCTGCCATGCCTGTTGTTCCCTCTCGCAGTCACCCCCAAAATGGGCCCTGACAGTTTGGGATTTCAGGGGATTACATCGCGGAGAAATACATGATTTTATTACAAACCAGCTGGAGCTGCTTAATCATTTCAAAAGCCTCTTCTGCATCTGGACAAGGCAACAACAGACCTCCTACAGCTGAGGTTTGGAAGCCAAGAAGCTCTAAATGGGGAAATGAAACTTATGCCTCTGAGAAGTTTTGTCTTACTTCATAGGACAAAACAGGGCCAACGTCTCCATGGTGCTTCAATCTACAGTTTATTTAGTTGTGTTGTACAAAAAAATGAATAAATAAATTTAAATGTTTAAAAACCTTTTTAATTGTCTCTTAAACCCAGCTCTCTTTACAATTATCTGCCTCAGTCTCTGGGTTCAGTTCTTTTAAATAACAGCAAAATGTGTCATGTGTGTCATAGGAAATCAATGTAATGTTGTGAATTTCTTTAGGTAATTATGTTAAGGTAATTTTGAAATAGAACGGGTCACTGTGCCAATATAAAGTGTTCGTTTATGATACAGTCTTGGAAGGTAAAGCTTGCCGTTATGGTGAGTTTTAGGTGCACTGTAACACATCTGCTATACCCTTAATCAAGGGTATTTAATTATCCTGAACTGCTTAAGTAAATATACCATTATGTGTAAGTGAAACTCCCAAGACTTGCATCTACAGTGAATGAGGTCCACAGTTGTGAAAGATGGCTTTTCTAAACTGCTGATATTTGTAGCTTTACCTCAACATCTCATGTGAGTCTGCCATGTGCACTACAAGAAAAATAATGTTCAGATGATTCTATCAACATTATGTGCAATGTTACAGCCTAAACTTCATCCCTTTGACAAAGGCCCACAGTAGGTGACATCCATCCATCCTAAAAGTAATAAAATCACACTTTTTGTGAAATCCATCACTTCACAGGGAGACGCTGAGCTTCCACATAGCAGAGAGGAGTCATCTACTTGTATGCGAGTTAAATGGCAATGGATACTGATAAATGAACGTGATGAGTGGCACTATGGGAAATGTAGTCCACAATTCAGGCTGGTAATCTGGAATCCTTGTGGCTTCAAAATTGTTTCATGTCAATGAAACAATGAGACCTCTTATAAGTGCACTAACAGCTATGTACCTCTGTCATCATGTTCCTCGGGCCTTTCTGACCACCTTTGTGGCCATTGTCAGTCAGAAAGGTCTGTATCAGGGTTAATAAATAGTATTGTATCAATAAGCATGAAGAACAAGTTAACATGGTTAAGGACTAGTCACGACCATGTTTGAGACAGGGTACATGGTCTGTAAAGGATTTTGTTTATTTATTTTGCGAGGGGAATGCCAAAATGTTACACTGAAAGTACAGAACCAGCCTGGACATAGTGAAGATTAAGCCATAGATCTTAAAAAAAGAAAAAAAAAACTGTAAGATTTATCTGTGCAAACCATTAACACCCATCTAGTCTCACACCTAACCCACTCACTAAACACCTCCATAAATGTGCTATTTTCATTAATCACCGTTGCCGTTGGAGCAAACAGCTAACAGATGACTGAAAAGCCTGTATTAGTACATCATTTTACAGGATGCACAATTCCAAATCTGCTCACACGTACATCAAAATGCATGCTATAAAACTATGATATTAAAATGATTTAAGATATAAAAACCAAATACTAAAATGTTACTGTTTGGCTGATCCTCATTAGTGTGGGTTTTTAAAAAACTAAGCTAAGACTTCTTAATATTTTCTATTGACCTAAGACATATGTTTTTATGTAAAGTATTTTGACCATATTTCTCACATGGTGCATGGTGACAGGGATTTCAGAACACTCCAGAAGCCCTCTGCACTAACCCTACTTCAGTATATTCCGAGGTGAATGGATGGTTTTGGTCGTTTTTCTGGAGTCAATGCAGGGATCGATCTGTCAAAACCTTGAATCATATGTGAGGCAGAAGAACCCTGATTTTGCAGAGGAATAGACCCAGAGATATCTCTTCTTATGCTAAACTGGTACAACATTTTCCATAGTTGGGTGTATCACTCAGAAACCACAATGCTGTGATAATTGCAGAAGCATAAAAAAATGTGTTGATTTTATTTTATTTTATTTATTTATGTATTGGGGTGGGGGTCTGACTAAATCCACAATAATAACTAAGTACACAATTTGTGCTACTATATTAAGCGTTCAGTACGTAATTTCTGTACATTGCATGCATCTCTCCTCTATATAATGAAGCCACAGGTAGAAAAAGCTACCTTGCTCTATATGGCTACTAGGAAGTTTCAGGCTGCTGGAATTAACTTAAAGAATGAGGCATGATTGAAACCCTGTGGAGTGTAAGGCATGCACACGCATACACACACACACACACGCAAACACACCCACACACACGCATACACACACACGCACACACGTAAACACACACACACCCACACACACATAAACCCACACATGCTCACACAAACACTCACATGCAACTTAAAGGAAATGTAAAAGTTCTGCGTTTCATTGGGAAATTAACATTTTAAAAACGTTGACAACTGAATCAATGAATTTTCATATAAAGAGTCTCAGTCTATTGATGCAAAACCTCAGGATCTGGAAAGATATTTAATATATTAGAGACTATACCTACCGGTAATTAGAATGTGCACATTCTCAAATAAGCACCGATAGCAAAACAGATGATGAAATATATGGATGTACCACCAGACAGAGGCAGAAAATAAGATGATTGACAATGTTAATGGTGTATCTGAAACAGTTTTGCTGTCAGAACCAACTAATTCAGCCAGAAAAATATGGCAAGGGAAAACCTATTTCAAATATTAAAATGCAGTTACATTTTTTAAAGGGGTTCTTTTTTTTCTTCCACAAATGCATTTCCTTTCATGGTGACATATTACTTATGGTTCATTAGCTGCACATACAGTGTCATTGTACTGTTTGCTTTTGAAGATTACATGAAGGCATCTATCTTGTTGTTCCATTTAGGAAATATTTAGACTGTCACCTCGGCATTGCGCTCAGTCTGTGGTTCTGAAAAATACACAGAATTGTGAATTTGGGACTATGTGACTCCCTTTTGTGATGGATCCTGTTAAAAATGGATTGGACCAGATTATCTGGTCCAATGACGTAGTGTTGTCAGTGCTAAAGCAGATACTAATGACAAAGACCCAGACAATGTCCTATTAGTTACAGTTAGGTATTCTTGGGAGGAATATAATTAAAATGCATGGTAGAGTGCCTGTTCTGGGAAATTGATAATATCTGAAAGTAAAATTCTAGCTTTGGTAGCAAGTTGACTAATGACACTTAGCAAAACAAGATTATAAAATGAACCCTTTAATTTTCCTCTAAATGAAAAAAGATGACCCTGAGAAAGACACATGGCCTCTTTGAGAGATGTTAGGGCCAATGGTATTGTATCATTTAGTTCTCTCATCCACAGTCAGCACAGGCTTGGTGGTCAGGATTCAGCTGCAGACATAGTCCCTGCACCAAGGACCAGTCCTTGAGCTTGACTCATCAACCCAGGGACTTTTACAAATTCATTTTCATTTTGTTGGACAGCTTTCTGTTCAGTTATCTCTCATGAGCCTGAGTTAAAATGATGATAATGATGATGATGATGACAATGACAATGATGAGGATGACTTTTCAAACCACATAGATGCCTACACTTCAAATACATCAACAGGCAGCCTATCAAGAAAAACAGTGCTATAGCATTTTTTTTCAAAGTTCATTGTTCTCTTGATAATTTAAAGGGTTTACTGTGGTGTAGTATGGAGTGCCAATAACACCTATTACCATAGTCTTTCAACACGTGACATTGTGAACATTTAGAACTGCGGGCAATTTTATGTATGACAGACAAAGAATAGTGTGAGTTAAACTTACTGGGCAGCCTGGCTGGAGGATGAAAGAGCTGAGATTTTTAGCTCATGTACAGAGAAGGGATGAATCACAGGTGTAACTGAAACAACCATTCTTGGCATAAAAAAGCCTGGTTTGTTAATCTGTAATAGACAGAAATTTCTCCAAGGTACAGTACTGTGTTATAGATTGTTGCTTGTAACTAGGTGCAATTTGAAGTTCAACATAGGTATGAACAACACCAATTTAGAACTGGTTACGCCTGGACAACAAGCCTTAATTGTTTGCTATTTGGAAATCATTAATTCATAACATCTGAAAATAAATTAGGTACTGACAAACTGTAAAAACTGAAATTTCAGTCTGAAGGCAGAGACTGTTGCTGTGAACTTTTGTCGGCACCAACTAATTGTAATGCAAATGCAATGTTAAAAACATGGGATCTCATTTAATTACACATCATTAAACAGCAACTTTTTGATTTAAAATTCACTCTTCTGCCTGGGTAATTTGCCTCTTCATTTTAAAAAATCTGAATAAAAAGTTTTTACTTCACAACTGTTTGACAAAGAACCCCACTGGCATGCATATTCATCTCCAGCAAACGGGAAGAGAGAACTCTCAGGTGATCTCTCTATCCCACCGTGGGCCACAGAGGCCTTCTCGCAGTGTTGTTTTTTTTAAATCTTTAATATTCAAAATATAGGATAGAAGGCTCTGGTTAAAGTGTATCTTACAGTGTATTCAACAGCCTGGGGGTGATATGGCTGAAGAGGCTCAACAGAGGGCTGTAATTAGGGCTCACCGTTCACGTTTACCGCAGTCCAGACGAAGGTTTCAAACGCTAGATTGGCTTTCGTGTGCTGTGCAGAGGACCCGTCGAACCGGAGACGCGGACAGGCGATGGGCCCAGTCTCATTGTCCTCTGCTCACGTCAGCCTCCCAGAATGCTCTGGTGTGGGGCAGAGTGGCGCTCCCTATATATATATTTTTTTTTTTACGTGGTGCATTGTCTAAATTATAATGCCAATGTTTTACTTTAGATTATAATTCCAGTGTTTTATTGTAGATTTCATTGTAGAGTTGCTTTTCAGCTGTTGCTATTTATTTTCAGCAGGTTTTCTGAAGTCTAATGCAGACTGTTTACTTTTCCTGACTAGCAACGGGACCAGAGGGCATAGCTATGCAGTGCCGGAGTACACTCTGGCGTGATCCAAGCAGTCAAATAAAACGGATTAATGAGCAACGGATTAAGGCATCTAACAGCACCCCATAGCTAATGCCCTTCTAAGTTACCCACTACTTTCATGCATCCTGCTGAGAAAAGCTTTGGGTATTCCGTGGGCTTAAACCAATCCGAGATGTACATGCCCTGTAGTGTTATGATGAGCCAATCAGAATAAACTATCTTGTGCTGGCTGAAATTAATGTTAATAATTAATTTAATGTGGTGGATTAACTTAAATCTGCCATTTGTTCTGTCTAATTGTTTGAAACACAATGTCGAGTCTGAGTGGAGCATACATTCATAAGTGCATACAGACTATACTTCAGTGAGTATGCCAATCAGAAAGAATGAAAGGCTTGTTGAAATAGCCTTAATTATTGCTTAAGAGGATATCTGACAATGAAACATAAGAGAACAGAATAATAAAATATGTGCTTTCAAGTGGTTTAGTATCTATAGATAATTAATTTAAGCCAATACTTTCTGTAGTTGAGTGGATTAATGCCACAATGCCCCAGACACAATATAATTTTGCGGAGCAGGGAACACTTCAATTCAGAATTTTAAGCTCATGCCATAGACTAATCGGGCAGACTCATTCCTGCAAGATTCCTGTTTTCCTCCTGAAGTGTTTTCACGTTATTCTCTGGTGAAGTCCTTGCTACAGTATGATCAGACAAAGTCAGCAGGAGATTCTGGTTCTTGTAGTAGACTGTGGGTGTGGTTCTTAAATTAGTCTGCTAGAGAGTCTGGTTCACACATTAGGGTCTGCAGTAACTTCCCATTGCAGACCTCTAAGCCTTATAAGGTATAAGCTGCTTGAGAAATATTCTTCTGTTGGACAGCACAGCCCTGATCCAAGAAGTAACTAACAGTTGGATCACAGGATTACGTCCAAACTGAGTTCCATCTTTTACACTGTTTTTATATTCTTGTCCTTATGGACTTTGTCAGAGTTTTCTTCATTCCCAACAGAGAAAACATACAAATGGTCTGCTTAATGTTTGAAGCTCACCATAAAGATCCCAAAACCTTCAAGGTTTCATTCATGCAGCCCATTCATTTAGTAATATCCTGAAATTGTTGTCATGTTAGTGGTTACTTTGCAAATATATAGTTGAAAGAAACATGAGAACCATGGGAATAGATCATGTAAAAACAACCGCAAACATGAAAGACTAGTTTAGCACAGCTCAACAGACCAACTGGCTTATGCCATATAAACTTTAATGTTTTTGCCAATAAACTGGCAATTGTAGGCTAGGCTTGTTAAGTCATACTTTTACATAACCAGTCAGTACACAAGCTGAATCATTACACCCATTTTTTGTTTGGCTTTCATTATCAAAACAAAAATAATATGCCATACCTCCAAATCTATATATAGTATAATATAACTTGATCCATTTTGGGAGAGTTGTTTTATTGCCGTGAAAGAGGACAACTCCAACCATGCAATACTACATAGAATTTCCTGTGCTAATTCAACTCTAATCAAGTTTATAATAGTCTAACAGGGAGTTAATTTAACATTGAACGTTTTACTGTGTAACAACTGGATAGGAAGTATTTACTTGAGGGTGATTTCATTATTCACTGAGTATGCATGTGCCTGAATTGGCTGTGCCAATCAAATTGCAGTATACCATGCCCAAGCCAATCATATTATTTTCACAGACATTGAGTCTTAGGGACTCAAGTCTGTAGCCGATATTAGGTTTGCACCAGTGTTGCTCTTATATCAGTGTCTGTATTTTACATCCGTGTTTACTGTTGAATAAGGGTCTTATATTACGGTTTGCAGTAAAATCTAGGTTTTACATTAGAATCTCCTGTAGAGTCTGGTTCTTAAACTAAAGTGTGCAGTAAAGACTGGTCCTCACATTACAGTCTGCAGTAGAGTCTGGTTGATGCATTAGGGTCTGCAGTGAAGTCTGGCTCTAATATTGATGTCTGAAGGAAAGATTAGTTCTTACAGTAGAATCTACATTCTCCCCAGGAAAGTACTGTAGGAGCATCCTGCCCTCAGATCCCCCACAGTTGGATGAGTTCTGTAAGTTTGAATTGTTGAATTTTAGCCTTTTGTTAAGCTCCTGTTGGTTAAAGTAGAACATGCAGTTCTGAAGGTGGTGGCCATGTAAGAGTAATGAGGATGACAGATCTTATGCCTGAAGAATCCCCTGTCTCAAGCACATAGCCTGATTTAGAATAAGCTCCTCTGCTTAGAACTCACCAAATTTAGGAAAAAGTTGAAGAGGTTTCCAATGGCGTCTGCCAAATAAGCTGCTCGGTCCAAAGGCTTTGTGCAGTTTACAGAAATTTCATTCACCCTAGCGTCATCCTGCTTAGAGCACTTATTCATTACTGCTGCCTGGCTCACAACCGACTGTATCTGCCGCTTCTCTGAGGCCCAGAGATACAGTATGCCTGACCCTGCTTCCCCTCTGCCACTTGACCTTTGAACCTCAAGGCTTTTGTGGAGACCTCCGCCAAACACAGGAAAAAAATGACTGCATTCGCATTGTGGTCTGTCATCCTTTGTTCCTCCAGCTGTTTGTCTGCGCGGCCTTCTTCACTTCTGAAGCGGTGTAAATCCCGCAACTCCTCTCAACTGGGGGTTTGTTGGTCAGCTTTAGCTTCAGTAAACACTTTCACTTGATTCCAATCATTTCCACAATGTCACTATGAATATTTTAAATGGTTGGAAGCTATATTCAATATGACCTTACACTGCAAACTCTTTTAAGTAGTTGAAATTTTTTTATTTAAAATGCTCTTTTGATTGTCTTTGGAGATTGTTATTGGTATTTTTCAACATGAGGACCTGTGTTGTGCCAATGAAAGTCAATGATGATGTCATTATGAAGCTGAGAAATAAGAGAAAACACAGTCAGAGACATAGGCCAAACTTTAAGCTGAGCAAAATAAATTGTTTGGAACATCATTAAGAAGAAAGAGAGCACTGGCGAGCACAGTAATTGCAAAGGGCCTGGTAGGCCAAGAAAGACCACTACAGTTGATGACTGAAAAATTCTCACCAAAATAAAGAAAAACCCCCAAACACCTGTCTGACAGAACAAAAACACAATTCAGGAGGCAGACATGGATGTGTTTGTGACTACTGTCCACAGATGAATTGGCAAACAAAAAAGGTCTTGTAGACAGGTAAGACCACAATTCACAATTTTCAACATTTTCAATTACTTCCAATTATTATTTTGTTATATTATATTACTGGTATTTGGTAGACTACTGGTATTACCCTGAGAGAGTTACAGCTAGAACAGAAGTGCAGTTGCACCCTGGAGGGGCATAAGTACAGTCCTAAGAGAGACAACAAAGTGCAGAAAGTGCTAGACTCAGCTGATAACTTGTGAACTACATTAGCTAATAGTGTTGTACAAAAAAAGGCAAATACAACAGACGCAGCAAACAATAAAATATGATATTTCCTTTTTATTTTTATATTAGTATAATTCTTTTTGAAAAATAGTAACATTCTGATATGTGTATTTAATCATTTCTAAATAATTGTTATTTCTTATGGAGCATATTTGCAACTATATTTATCCCTGTTCTGGCAAGAGAGGAAAAATTATGCATACGAGGTTCTTGAGGATAGTATCTCCCATTTCAGAAACCATGTTTGTGTATCCTTTCATGTTTTAAACAGAACTTCACAATGAGCAGAACTGAAAAATGGATATGCTACATTTGTTTCAGGGCTGGAATTTTAACTACTGTAACATAACAGTTTACGGGCTTCTCATCAACATCTCTGGGACTATAAATGAAAACACAAAATCATACAGTGAATGGTAGCATATTTGTGGCGGGTAATATCATAAGTCCAAAGCTGATCCTACTTGAGACTTCGATTCAATTAAATATTCCCCCTCAATATACTGTAAGAAATCACACTGTCATGATATTGCCCTAGGGCCATACACACAGAAAATGTAAGGCTAATATCAATTGTGCTCGTCTGTTTATCACAGTGAAAGGAGAAGGAGTCCCAAGATTCATGGCCTGTCCTGTGCTTTTGCCTCTATAACACGTATGGACACACGCTAAGCCATTGCACGGGTCTGCCTTAATGTCATTCCCCCTGCTAATGTTCCAGATTTATAATGTGGTAATTTAATATTGATAAGGTTGCAATTCTTCAATCCCCTTGTTATCTCATTACTGAGCTCCCCTGACCCTGTGCGTTGGAAATGTTACCTTTACTCATCATTCATCACAGCAAAATTCTCCGGTTTCTGTAGAGGAGGATTACTCAGGCACCACTTGTGAGACGTTTGGTCTAATTGGGAAGATGGCCGCTAATGAAAGTAATGGCATACACCTACATGCTTTTAGAAGCATTATGCAGATCTGCTCATCCATGATTAAGAGCACGTCATGGCCGCTGTGTCGAAATAAACGAAACAGACACTTAGATGTCCATTTAAGTAGCCTCCATGTATGTTCATTATGTCGTATTGGTGGTCTGTTGCTCATACAGTTCAATGTGGTTTTGCATGATCCCTTTTAACAGCTATTTCCTTTTCAAACAGGCATATTTCTCGACACCCCACTATGGATCATACAAAGCTCTAAGCTTTTGTCTTTTGTTCAGACCAACGATCTTCATTTACTCATTGGACTGAGAGGTTGATTGCATAGTTCTCTGTCCTTTGAGCTCCCAGCTTGAAAGTCCCAGCTTGAAATAACGTAAGTTTTTCACTGTATGCCACTAGTATTTTTCCTTCTCTTGCTTGTATTATAATTCCTTCATCTCCAGAAAGTGAACTATCCTAATTTTATCGCAGTTTTAGAACTGTCATGCTGGCTAGGAAAATATACAAAAAAAAGAATATGTTCCATGTGTAATGCATATATGTGTATATCATATTTTCAAGCAAAATATTACAGATGAAACAAGGAGGTTCATTGATGTAGATTTCAAATGTTTTTTTATTGAGGTAGAATATTTTGATAATATTTTAAAACATATTTTAAACATTCATAATATAAATTTATTTGGAAACAATACTTGAAAACAAATCCAATAATTTTGAGTTTTAGGCAAGAACATTATCTTTGAAATTTCATAGTACCCCATATGTGCACTCAAATACACATGAGAAAATAAGTGCGGTCATCTATCTGCGGTCAGCTGGCAAACCTAATTAGCTAACTACTTAGCTAAGCACTTAAGTAGCTTACAAGCTATCTACCCCATTACCACTAATAAATAATGCCACAGGCAGTAACATGATTAAAACTACAATTCAAACAAGTCATCAGCCAGCTTTGGAAGGTTCACTGTATATACTATAGTATTCCCTGCTGACTTTTATCTTCACTGTCATGTACATTTTTCCTTACGCCATATTGGTCACAGATAACATGAAGAATGCTGCCAAGCCTGTGTCTGGTCTGGGTCCTGGTCGAAAGTACAAGCCTGTAATCCCTCTGCCAAAATCTTCAGATTTGTAACAAGCCATCCAGAATGGCCATATCTTCTTGACACAATCAGTTTTTCTCTGTCAGGGAGACCTTTGCAAACCTCTTTATGAGAAAGTATCTCCAGACAAAATCTGAGTGATCAAGTTTCATGAACAAGTCAGTTTGTCACTGATCCTCTATTCATTATCTTTGTCACCTCTTGCCCACCATATTGTTTATAATAACATGTAGAAACTCATTGAAACTAATACTCGGGTACTTTTGACATGGACATTCTAATATCATCTCAATGAGACAAAAAAAAACTCTATAAGAGAAGGATTATTCATGTTATCAGATCTGTACTAACATAATTACTCAACATGAACAAGGTCTGGTATTCATTTTTGGCAACGTTTGTCAAAAGAGCTGGTAAAGAGTTATGTCTTGGAATTCATAGGTAAAGGAATATTGACTTTATCAGGTGTCCTAATAAAAAGAATCCTGCATTCATGAGAAAATGTGCCATTTATTCTGCTAAAATTAGCTATTCCTTTTCGGTGTCGGTACAAGCCATTAAAAAAACAATGGCAAGTGCCACCTGCTGGAAAACAAAGAGTATTGCCCCGGTCAGTATTCTGAAGATATCCAACATTGTCTGTGAGCAGTGCTTCTTATACCCAGTATTCATAGAGTTGCATTAAAGAGTATGTTCAGTAGTTTATTTTATTCTTTTTATTTACCTGACATAAAACACAGAGTTACACAGCAAGACAGTTGCTCGTGGTGTAAGTCTACTGATGTGACAGGAAAACACTTATAATTTTGAGTGTTTGAAATTAGGACCACAGAGATATTGTCCATTTAGATCAACCCTAGAAGAACATTTTAGGTTATCTTTTCTGAGGGAGGTACGCAAAATTGTTAGATGCCAAACAGTTCAAGCAGACAAAGTCTGAGACATGAAGGCTTGCAATTGTAGACACATTGCTTTGTCAGACTACCTGACAACACCAACACTGTTTGAGCACATCTTGATAAAATTATTTTTTGTTGTTGTTGTTGTTGTTGTTTTCATACAGTCACACCCACCCCACTATATTCCCGATCTGTGTTTGCTTCAAGGTCAACCTCTCAATACCTCAGCAGGATAACAGCCACGTTTTTGACATCCTGATATTCCGGGAGCCCTCAGATATTGGATCAGACTTATGGAATGCTCCGGTAAGAAGCTCAGTTCTATTTCTACAGTCCTTTGTGATGAGCGTGAGCTTGTGGAGTCAGTTGGCTTTTTCAGTCTGAAGTGTTTCGAGCTCCCTGGCTGGGCTGGTGCCAGTTAATGATCAGGAGAGCAGAACACAGAAAACGAAAAAAGGCCATTCATGTAAAAATTATACATCTATTCCCACTTAACGGGTAATATTTCTGAACATTTTTGTGCTGATGTGGAAGAAATGCAAATAATAACATTGGGACTGAGTTCTTGATGCTTCCCTCCTGTTACTGCCCCCATTCTCTCTCTTCTCTGCCCTTCAGCTTGTTCTCCCTGCTTCCCTGGTGCTCACTTCTTCTCCTCATCCCTCCCCTCCCGGGATGCTTTTGTAAAGCTAGTAATTCACTAAATGCAGTCATCGGCAAAAGGGATATAACTATATACATGTTTAAAAGGCATGGGTCTTGGTTCAAAGGTCATAAGCCAAATTCTACAATGGTTTACCGAGAAAGAGAATTTTAAAAATTGTGTCAAACGCTCTATTCCGTTCTATTATGGTATATTCTTTTCCAAAGGGTAGGACATTTCTCATTCTGAAAACAAACAATGTCCAAGGCTGCCTATTTTTTTAAAAACTAACAATAACTTACAGCACAGGAAATACATCAATACATCCATTCTGCTCTATTGCTGCTTCTGCTTACATCAGAAATGGAATGGAGACACAATGGATACACTGTATGTGACCCCAAATGGAGACCCACTTTTGAATGAAATTTGCCCTTTGTCTGTACAGTTTCAACAGAGTTACCCAAATGAGTAGTTATTTATTGTATGGTAGACAGACAACGGAGGTTTTCAAGATTACATTTTATTTTACCCAAATACATCAGATGTATCTACTTGGAATAATTGCAAATTACATGTGGGCATGCATTTCAGTGCCCTTTTTGAACATGAGGATAATTTCTGAGGAAGAACTACTTCGGGAGGCAGTGCTGGATATGCAGAGTGGTACTTGAGAAAGAAATATTCCCTTACTTCTGTTGGTGGTTTTTGATATCTTTCCATTAGGAACAGCTGAAAGAGTAAAGCAAGATCTGGGTCAACATCAAACATTGAACTTTAAAAGGCACTGAGACCTTTGGGAAGCCTTAGGACCTTACTGTGATGCTCTTTCAAAGTGCCTGGTGAGAAATTACATGCAACCTCCATTAACGCTGGTCCTAATTGATTAGCAGGTACAGCTGAAGTCCCAGAGAGGTGAAAACAAAAAAAAGCACATGATGCTATTAAAATGAGCGTACTTTACATCACACGATTCATATATCCATTAGAACTTCAAAGACGTGAATCTCCGTGAAGGACTTACCTTCGGTCAACCAAATTATATGAAGTAGTGAACCCAATTACACATTTTGAACATCTGATTATTGCTGATGTGAAAATGTGAACAATCGAGGAAAGGCATCACATTTTCAATTGATAAAAACAAGTGAGACTAAGGGGCATCTCTTAGCGCAACTGTCAAAGAATATAATTTTGGAAAGTAAACCATTTTTTATGTTAAAAAGTGGGAGAACAAACTAAACAGTTTTCATAAGAGGTCAAAGATCAAAACAGGTCACTAGAAAATGAGCATGTATTACATACATAACATTTCTATTTAGGCACTGGATCTTACCTGGAGCAGTGCTCTAACTGTCCTAATTATTGTTAATTTAGTTACAGTTTACTTTAAAATTTTACAGGCTCCAAACATTTTATTTATTTATTTATTTGTTTGTTTTTTAATTTATTTTATTTTATTGTGGATTTGGACGGTTGAATAAGAGAAAACCTTGTCAGAAATCATTAGACCTGCTCTGAGTCAGACAGAGCCAAACTGAAGTACAGCAACATGCAGTTAAATAGTCCACACCTCATTGCATACAGTTAGATAATGTTCCTCACTTTGGTAGTCATAATGAAGGAGAGCTAGTGAAACTTTTTAAATATAATTTTGTTCCTTTAGAGAGGGAGGATTATCTCAAGAGTCAGTGTGTGTGTCAGTGGAGACTAAGCTTTTGTTCGAGAACTCAATGAGCCCTTTTTTAATTGCAACGCAATAGTGCGAAGACAAGGTTTCTGGCTGCATATTTTTTAGACCCATTAAGTCTTCTAAAATACCACTGCACCATGCATTTTTATCCAAACCAACAAATGGCCCATCCAGCCCCCCTTTACACCCACCAAGGGCAAGTGCTAAAAACACAGAAATGAAAGCACCAGCTTTGACACAAATGCCATTCCCTGCACTGCTCCAACATACTAACAACCGGCTGTGTTTGTGCAAGCGACGGCTTTTGTGTCATCAAAATACGGCCCACCGACTTCTAGGAGAGTTCCTCCCTGTGTAACATGCCGTAAAAATGGAGGGTTCACATAGACAGTCAGCTGAACTTGTCATTACACGTGCATTAAAAAATAGAGTGAGTAGCACCATCTAGCCTTTCAAAGGAAAAAATAAAAACACAAGGCCTTGAACCTTGCTTACTTCTACATTTAAGCATCTTCCTTTGCCTGTGAGTTTGATGAAGAAAAGGAAATGCTGGCAAAGTGTTTTATATATTTTTAAAGATCTTATTAAAAGCTCAAATGTCATTTCTGTCCAACATCTCATCTTTTTTTTTCTGAGTCAAAGTCATCTCACTTTCATATGTTGAATAAAATGATCAGGCTGACATCCAAAGGACCCACTTTCATTTAATTGGAATTCAAGTTATTAAAGATATGGTTTAAGATTTCAGATGCCAATTCAGTCAGCAAATGTGACACACAAACAATGCGAAAAGCGGTTCCTCTTTTGACACTGGAGTGGCAGTGGGAATTGAGAGAGGCATGAAACCTGCAAACAGGGATTGACTGGAAAAGGAAGGTCTTCTCCAAGGCTTGAAGCATGAAAGAATTTCAAAGAAAAAGTTCAAAGAATCATACCATCTGATTTAAAGGTCACTACTGCACAGCTTGTGATATGACCAAGTGAACTGTTTTTAGAGTTGTATGGCCCATAGCTTAGAAAAACCAAATAGAAACACGCATGTTATGCATTATGATGCATTCCTCTAAATTATTCATCTTCAAAATAGCTGTCCTGTAGGCAACTTACAGTGGTTAGCACTCAGCACTCTGCATGTCAATTATACACCTATAATTTATTTAGAGAAACTGAGGTAGGGTACCTTACAGAAATGTGCTACAGCAGTATGCACCTGGGATCCAGACCCAAGGGTTGAACCTTCAGGCACAGGCCTCTCTTTGATTATAAAACAGGAGAAGAGGACAAAGACTTCAAGCCAACAGAGACTACAGCGACTTGTGGGTCCAGTTTGATGACTGTCCTTGATCTAGGCCTGTTCCATAGGCCCAGGCTGGAGGGCCCATGAAAGCATGTCAATCAGCTGCAGTGCAGCTCCTGGAGAAAGAGTGTGAGGGTAAATAAAGAGTGCCATGCAGACTCATAAGAGAAGCTAATCAGCTGCTGACCCAGGCTGGTTATTTTCAGTTGATGAGGCCAGGCAAGCCTCAGAGTGACAGCAGAGGACGGCAACGCAAGGCAAGTACAGACATCCCTCAGCAAACAACAGCCAACTTCCTGCAGGAGGGCGTGGCCCACAAGGCCTCTATCATGAACCCACGCTGCAAGGGTAATTTGTCAAAATTCAGCCAACCCCCACATCACACACACACACACACGCGCGCGCGCACACACGCACACACGCACATGCACACAAACGCACAAGCATGCATGTAAACATGTACATGTCAGTGCCTTTTATAAAACAATGAGGATATATGTCTGTTTGATTTTCAAAGGGTAAGTGAGTAAAGGTATTCATTTTAGAATTCTGTGAAAATTCTATTCAAAAATTATATTAATATTATATTAATCTCGGCCTTTCCGCATGTTCATGGCAATCAGAACAAGGCTGAGAGATGTGGTCCCGCCAACAGTATTCACACTCACACCTCCAGCAGACGCTGATGGAGAAGTCAGGAAATTAAGAACGCTTACCGACATCAGCCAAGAAGATAAACAGACTCCACAGTCATTGCGTTCTGTTCATGAAATGTTGTGATAGGCATGAGTTCAGTAATTGTGCAAGACAGGAGGAAGACGGAGAAGAAAGAAAAGAGGGGAGTTTTAAGGACGAGGAGGTGTATGGGAATGGCCTGTATATCCTCCTTGAAAATGCAGTCTCAAGTTTAATCTCAAAGCCATTTAGGAAGGTGTCTGTGGAAACAAATGCACAGAAATTAATTTAAATCTGTATGACTTTGATTATCATTATTCTCAATTAACTGACAATATCAATTGTTATATGTTGTTACGTAAATGATTGGGAAGTGTTAATGAAAAGGTTTGTATGAGGTTTTAACATTAGTACATTAAGAAAAGAAGTTCATAGTTACACAAAGTTTATCATTCAAATTATTGTGTGAATTTTGTGGGAGAAATTTTCTTATAAGGAAGCTAGCTCTATCTAGGGTCTATTGGCTTGTGTAAAATACAGTACTTCGCATTTACATAAATAACCCCTTACATAGCACCATCATGTGTAAATCTGCTGTCATGTGTCACAGTACTTATTATAAAAAGCTGCGATCATGAGGGATGTGAAGTAAATATTTTTTTTAAAAACGAAAGCAAGCAGCACCTTTTCTTTTGCCTATTGATGTAACTTACTCTCACCCGCTGCCTTCGCCACAAAAGTCACACATTGTTTCACAGGGTTAAAAATTATGCTGAAATAGGTCATTATCAGTGGCCACATGCAATTTACAAAAAGGCGTGAAATTGCTAACAACAGCTGCGCGGTGGCTTAGTGAATTAGGCGCCCGGCACAGTGAACGAGGAGTGCCAATAAATAGCTCCATTTGCTAAAACCGCATGCCATCAAAATCCATTGTGCCTGCTGTTACGCATGCGAACACTGAATAATGAAAAATCTGAGTGGTGGGGGAGAAAAGCTACAGTAAAAGGCCCAAATTACTTCTGAGGTTGGGTTATTAAATGCTCTTAATTCGCAAGCCTGTGCTGATACACTCCGATGTCTAATTCCAGTGCGGTTTTTTTGTCCTTTGTGGATGCCATATGTCCCTGAACAGCAGACATACACACAAACACACGCAAACCAGGACAAAACGCAGCTTGTCTGTCTAAACTGAGAACAGGTTAATCATGTGTCCAAACAATTACATGTTTTTATGTACATGGATTTAACATGAAAATGCAACATGGATTCCTTTCTGATGTGAATAGGCCATCTGGGATAGTCACCATGTAGCTTAAGTATTTATAAATCCCTGGATAGTTTGCATGAATGCATTTGGGAGCATGGAGGACTGTAATCTAATCGACTGTACAGTTCACACACAGCTGAGAGAAATATTCCTCAAACTAACGAGCCCCATTAAGTCACTTTTTAAAGAGGTGATTTTGGATGAAGTTCATGAAAACTGCACTAATTAGATGCATTTGGGCCATGCTGTGCTGCCACTATGAATAGGCCTTGTGTTTGCCTTGCACAGACTCTAAAGAAACTTGCTGTTAATTGTTTAGCAATTCATCTTTGAGACATTTTTCACCTAGACAGACCTGGTTTTAACCCTGTCAATCATATCTAAAGACCAAGCAGAGCAATATGCCGCAATGGACAAAGAACACAAATAATATGGATTAAAGCTGTACACATATGCACAGTGTGCACATTCACATCATTATTCATGGGAATAGCAATGAAAATCTTGGTCTTCAGAGAGCTTAAAATGTGTTTGATGTGATGTACAACAGTAATTAGGCCCCACTTAATGTGGGTTTTCTGTTTAATTTGTGAATTACAAATGATTAAATAACTACAATAGCATGAAGGGGTTATTCAAACCAGAATTGGGTCATTGGCTGTTTTTTTTATCAGGTTAGACAAATATTTGCTTTCAATGGACAACTTTAAATCCATTTTTGGGAGTGTTAAAATCAACTGCCTTCTCTGTATATCTGGGCCTGAATATTTGTAGTACCTACTACTAGTACCATTTATATTTATATTTCCATTTAAGACATTAGGGTGAAAGTCAACTCAATATCAAAATTAGGAGTAAATTAGTTTCAGCTGGCAACTGCTTATTATCATTACTGCAGCTTGAGTACCATTCTCCACTTTAAAATGAGACAGACCTGGCAGTGGCTGATAGGGACTTTGGGGGGGGGGGGGGGGGGGGGGGGGTAGCGGGGGTCGTCCATGTTTGTCATTCCCTACCCTCAACACAATTACCACAGCCCACATCTATTGAATATCTGATCCGGCTAATGAACTCGAAGTATTAATTTCGGGGCAACAAAGCATCAATTGTTTCCAGTAAAGAGCTGGCCACAAAGGAGCAGCGCCGGACTTTCGAGTAAACTGATCATAGTTCATGCGTTCAAACGCTGTCACAGGAGGGCTTCATCGATTGCCCTTCTGCGCCAACCGCATTTGCAATGGATATCTGAGCTGGCATTGAGTAATATGCAATACGCGGTGCAACTCCTTTGTCCTCGAGAGCTAGTTGACTGCAGGCACTTTTGTTTGCAAGTTTATTCCTCTTGCTCCCCTTGGAATGTGGTCCTGGAGCAGATATCTTAACGTATTTATCAGTGCTGCTCCTGTGATTTGCAATGTGTCCCGTTAGGCAAGGCATCGCTCTTGATGGCATAGGGTAAACAACATACTTCCATCCTAGTGAACAAGGAACATCTTCGCAACGTTGTTACAATTTCTTCGCAGTAGGCCTGCGTTGTAGTCTTGAAGGCCTACATTTACATGAAATTGATTCATTTGGGTGTAACAGAAGATAGCAATAACTACTGAAGGCAGCAGTGAGAAAAATGTGACCCTAATATGGTTAATGTGACATGCGTGTCCAACCATAATTTTCATTATGGGTCATGAGGCACCTTTTAATTCCACCCTATTTGAATAGTAGACCATACTGAGTGGTCTGTTTAGAAAATGAAACCTGAAAACATATGGGGAATCCCAAAGTGAACCAGCCTTCGCTTCCAGACCCCATAATGTGAGGTCACAGATTATATGACTTTCACAGAAAAAAGAGGTGCTAAAATCACAGCTGGCAAGAGGGGCGTAAATGGCTGAAATCCGTACAGCACAGCCAATAATTTTCTTATACTTAAATTTTAATAGAAAGCGTTAGTTTTTATTCAAATTTGCCAGGCAGATGAGCCCTGGGTATTAGACGGAGATGAATCAATAAAGAACTTTCAAAGTTAAGCCACTAATTAACAGACAGAATGTTGAAAGACCAATCTACTTTATAAAGGCAAACAGGTTTTAAAATGTTCGAACATAGCATTAAAAGATGTTGTCAGGAATGGGGCTTTATATGAAAACATTTTTCAGATGCTGATCAGTAGAACAGCTATAGCAAAGTGTGTTCCCCCTACCTCCAGTATTTCAGAATATTATAAAAGTGGATTTCTCACAAATAAGCAGGAAATAAGGGCCAGCTCAGAATTTGTGGGCAACTGTTGGTTCAGGATTAACCAGCCACACCACAGAACAAGGCCAACAGCAGCAGCAGACTCCTGCAGACCCCACCAGGCTCCAAACCAAGATGGGTACTGTTGCTACATTGCAGTGTTCTTCCACTGAAAAAATCAAAATAGCCAGGGAAAGTGTAAAAAAAAAAAACACATCCACAAAGATCAGCCTTGTTTTGAAGATGTTTCTCAAGTATCTACCTTTCTAATTGCTCTAGATATAAGTAATTGCTTGTAAAGGCATGTGTTGGACCACCATAGCGCTTCTGCCAACATGAGTAGGGTAAGAGCAAAAGGGAAAAAAATGAAAAAATTAAACAATCAGGTTACCTGTTATTGATCTGCACTCATTAACAGCAAATGGCTCCTCACCATCACTAGGGGTTTATACAGTATCATAACCTGCCTAAGAACTTAAAGCATCAATGGCTTTACTGGAAATTGTTTCTGTATCAACCCCCCACAACATCTTCATGTTAAAGTGAGGTCATTTCTCGTATAAAGGCACATGGTTCTTTCTGGAAGCATCTGAATCCTGGGGATCCAATTTTTTAATAGCCATTTTCACAAGACTCTAAATTCAATACCTTTACCCACTTACCCCTTATAGATCAACCAGACATGTATCCTTATTGTTTTACATAAGGCACTGACATACAGTGGCATGAAAAAGAAAGGCCATCCTATTCAAAATATGTGGTTTTACATATGAGGACATAATTAGCCCTAATCTAGAACTCTTCAAGTAAAACCAACTGTAAATCTAACCTCATGTCTAAGTCTAATTACACAGTTATTTGGCCCACTTAATATGTAGAGGGACCATAATGTTAACTGAACTTTATAGCAACTTTACCTTTTTACCTAAAACTTTACAGCTTGTTTTCAAAAGTGATAGAAAAAAGTCTTAAAGATTTTTCAGCCAAAATTGCACATTTATCCTTTCAAAGGTTGAAATCACACAGCATCTCTCATAGTGCCAAAAGGTCTGATTCACTGCATTTCAAGGATAATTTGTCATTTTTTGAAGCCTCAAAACATAGGAACCTATCAGTGCTGTTATTAACTTTAAAAATCTATGCCTCTTTGGTGCTAGTTATGTTTTGTTCAGTCAAAAGCTGAGCTTGCTTGACATGTCAAGGTGCTATAATGGGACAGGTGGAATGTCATTTTGCAGCATGAAGCATCAGTATAATCTGGCCCTGAGCACTTCCCATTGTTTGCCGTTGCACTTCTAATAAAGCAAATGGGGGAATCAATTAATTAATGGCCCTGCCTTTCAGCTGTCATCAGGCATATTACTGAAATGCGTGCCGAACAAAGTGGTCGCACGCCCCCACCCTCGTCCCTGAGACCCCGCGGTTAGAGGATCTGCAGCTCAGTCTTTATCTGGCAGACACTAATGGTTTTTTATGTGAGGCACTTCACTCGCCGTCTGACACGTGCACTTGCTCCACTTTTTGCTTGCACATTTTCTTGGCACATTATGGAAAAAAAAAAAAGATTTCGAGAAGCACACAGATAATGTACGTCCTGACTCCCCCCCCCCCCCCCCCCCCCCCCACCACCATTCAGAGCACCATGGAGACTGTTACCAAGGCACTTAAAGGGCCTGTTCCATTGACCCTCTCCTGGCTTTGTCTTTGAGTGCTCTTGCCACTTGATAGTTATGCGTGTAACATCCTCTACGGGGATTTAGGCTCTTAATATATTAGAAACATGCTTGTCAGACAGGGAGCTATCTCTGTATTTGTTTTATTGAGCCACAGAGGAACGTTTTCTGTTTTGAAGTGTATGGTGATTGGTGTGTGTGTTTTTACATGTGTGTGTGTGTTGTCACATTCCACAAGGCAAAAGTTTGCATGCACCACTTGAAAGGGAGCAGAGAACAGCAAAAGAGGCTGGGAAACTGCACTTGCCAGCGCTTGTGCTGTTCAGAGAACATACACTCCTTTTACATCTGTTTCAGGAGTTGAGGATCTCAGAGACGTTTGGTTATCTACTGATAACCAAACTGATAGAGCCTTTAAAGAAATCTACATGACATCAGACTGGAAATTAAATGATATATTACACTCATCAGACACTCTTATCTAGAGAAACTTACACAGATAACATTATTATATATGAAACCCCTTTATACAGCTAAATATTTCTGAAGCTATTCAGGTTAAATATCTTGTGCAAGAGAACAATACACTGGAAGTTGACCCACAACAGGAGGATTTGCATTCCCCAAAATTTATGTAGCCCGCCCCCACTGCTTCTTTTCCCTCGCAGTCCATCTGCACCGGAATTAAGCTGGAGGACAGCTGCTTAACCAGTCACAAAATTGACCAGAAGAGCCTTGATTGCTAAATGAGTCCGAAAAAGTCCAAGCTGCTGAATGCCTCCCTCACTGGATGACTATTCTCAGCTCTTACTCACCCTGCATTTGGGAAAGGGGTGACTGGTATTCTATCTGGACCATGGGGAACATTTCCATCTGTTTTTTATCATTATTTTTAGAGGCATTTTGGAGTTCATCCCAAGATCAATAGGTCATGTGACAGTATTCAGAAACATATGGGAAGCAATTGGGCATTAGGCTGACTCATGCACTGGAGTGCGGAGTGCCGGCATGCTGTATTTAATGGTGTTCATTTGAGGACCTACAAAAATAATGAAAGAAAGTTTGGAGTATGCATCCCATGAGGCCATAGAGAGGATGAGTTTGCCTGTGAAAAAATATATATAAATACATTTTAAAAAGAGCAGTGAGTCTCATTTCCTGTAGGGAGAGTCCTTACCCATGCCAGCCTGTATACAGTGCTTAGCACCTTAATGAAGCACAAACAGAGATGGAGGAAGTGCGGGGCTCCGGTTTTATAGACCAATAAAAGAACACCGGGGTTCAGAAAATAAATCCGGCCCATCCCTCAGCCAGCCTAATTTGCTCCGTTCATTTGCCTCAGCTGCAATTCCTGCTCTTCAAGTCAGGAGGCCTAATTTCTCCTTTCCCGCATTAAGCAGTTAATTTTGGCGACTTGCAAACAAGCGGAGACCACTCCGGGGCAGTACCCGAAGTTTAACGGTTAGAGAGTTCTCGAGGGCAGCTCCTGCAACACAAACACTGATCATTATGAGCACTGCTGTGGCTGAAAAGGGGATTATGTTGCTTATGACTGACCCAACTGGAAAATGAGGAGCATTGCGTAACCAGAAAGAAAGAGATAATGAGGAACCTGTCCTCTGCAATAACACTAATCATGTCTCACCTTTAGGCCACTGGTTTACAAGGTCATAACAAATTCACCGGCACAGATATTCCTCCTGCTATTGCTTTAATGAAGGCTGCACATCTCGCAAGTGTACTAAACATACTGCTTCCAACCCACCACTCTGTCCCATTCTTTACTTCTACACAAACACACACACACACACACAAGAGTTTATTACTATACTTGTGAGGACTTCCCATTGACTACATTCATTCCATGACCTCTAACCATAACCCTAACCCCAACCACTACATGCCTAACCTTAACCCTAACCTTAATCTAATTGTAACCCTAACCCTAACCCAAAGTCCTAACCCTAAAACAGCCTCTTGAACTTGTGGGGACCAGCAAAAGGTCCCCACCTTGCATAATTTTCCTCATATTTCTATCCTTGTGGGGACATTTGGTTCTCACAAAGATAGTAATGCGTGTCCACACACACGCACTGAAAGGCATATAAACACTTTAGGAGTAAATATGTTATGCACATTTGTTCACAAGATCACACTTTCTAATTAAAAATGTTTGTGCAGCATTAGTCCAGACTCACGGATAATTTCAGAAATTAGCGTGAAGCAACAACTTTCCATATGGTGAATAAATGAAACCAAAACACGCAGAAAAGAAGCACCGAGCACTTCTGAACTGAACTTCTGTTTCCGCAGCCCTGGTGGGAATTAATAAAGAGATCTAATAAAGAAAGCGTACAGTTATATTTATAGTTCTCATTTATTACCAGAGCTTTAAGCCATAAAGTAAATATAATTCATTAAACTGATCACACTGTGACAACTCAAGATTGTGTTTATTATACTAATGGAACATGAAATTAAGAAAAAGACCTTTCTGCCAGTGGAATTAATTAATGAGCTTTAGAGAAGACATTGAGATGTAATTTATTTCTGCGTAAGAAAGTCTAATTTACAGTTCTGTGGGTCTTCACACCGCCGATTGTGTGGGTTATTCTTGCAGATGTGCTACTCACAGCATGTCCCTGCATTAGAAAGGAACACCTCATTATATAAACAGTAACTAATTAAACATAATACAGTTCAGCGCCGACTCATTAATACTCCCTTCTTTTAAGTTAGCTAAGTCGATGGGAGAGCACTGTTGGAAATATTGTACATCTCCGTGATTTCCTGTGAACCTTGACTCTCATCACACCTGCACAATGCATACCTTGACCTCCATAGGCAACTCATTAAAACCACAGCGAAAAATGAGCATAAGTAAGTGCCTCCACTTCTCCTGTAACTCGATTCGATGTCTTTCACTTGGTACAGACCAAAGAAGGAGAGAAACACAGTTAATGCTTTCACTGGGCTGGGTTAGAGAATGGCTTATCTGCATGACTGCAGTCTAGGCCTTAGATTCAAAGGATGGGACTCCCACAAACCACACCCACAGTCTATGAACGCTCTTTGGCAGGGTGATGACTGGTGATACATCAGTGCTAATTAAAACGAGCCCAAAATACAAAACTTTTCGCAGTGGAATGCAGTGGAATGAGCGCTTACATACGCATACACACACATGTGCACACGTGCACACACACAGAGAGACACTGCAAATCTCCGTTGCTGCCAAATAGGGGTTTTAGGTTCAGTTTGGCTTGGGCAAATTTTATTTCCTTTGTGAGAGGATTTAGCTAACCCTTGCCACTTCAAAAGACCATACAAGTTGAAAAAATATTAGTTTAATGGTCTGTTTTATGCAGTGTCTGTTTTTCATACAAAGGTATATATATCCTGGCCTGATTCATGTGTTCATTACTCCCAACACCAGGGGACAGAGTAAATATAGCTTCCCCACCTCAATGTTCGGTTTACATGTAACGTAATTAAGGGCAAGTAATGTTAAGGAAAAATAAATAAATGTTCCACAGGCTTGGTTTCATGGGAAAATTCTCAGTCGGCCAGCACTACAGAGCCACACAGATATCGAAACCTGCAGAATGTTCTGGAAAAGGATTCAAGTGAAGGGTCGTATGCACAGGACACAGGTCTGCATTTGCAGCTACGCTGTAGTTCAGACACCTTCTTTAAGCTCTGTGAGGCTGACAGCTAGTGACATGAGCAGTGTTAATTACTGTAATGGCATGCGCTCTCATTAAGTCCTCGTTTGCGTGTCCCGCGGCCGCCTCATGAATGCGATTCGTTTGGGGCGGTTCGCGGGTGCCTCGCGGCTTCATGAAACGGCCTCGTTAAGGAACACAGCTGTTCCCTCCAGCCAGCGTCGCGGGTGATGCCGCGGTCGGGACGGCTGCTGGACACGCCGGCGTCCCTGCTCTCGGACTGGTGCTGGGGGACACCGACGGGGATGTCACGCGAAAAAAAGCGCCAAGCCGCGCAGGCACAGGAAAATGTCAACAGCCAATCACGGAGCGCCACGAGTTCACCTCATGTCTCTGATTCTTTTACGCTCAAATAACAGAACCCCCCTCAGCCCCTCCCACATGCTCACACGTACAGGAAGACCCCACCCCACACACACACACACACACACACATACAAACATGCACACCTACACGACACAAGACTGTTTTCACCTTACATATTCACCAGCGCACATCCCTGAGGGCCAGTTCTGCTAAACAGCTCCAGTGCTCCACGAGAACAGCACAGTAAAACGTTATGTTGGACCCATTATGCAGTCTGTTAGAACTGAATTAACACTGGACATTTTACTGCGCTCACTGACAGCACTTAAAGAAATGCTGGCGTTTCCTGACTCAAGGCCACAAGCAGCCCAATGTGAAGCCACGTAGACACAGCAACGTGACACTGCGCACCGCACAGCCATGTGAATCGCCCGTGACAAGACACGGAGAATCGTGAAGACTTCTTGCTTTTTTTGTAAAATGTCTCATAAGCATGGCAGCGGAATTTCCTGTGCCCGGAAAAGGGGCCTTGTTCCCTCTGTTCCACCATCGCATTCACTTCTCCACAGAACATAGAATCTCTTATCAAATAGCGCACCATAGACACATACAATCGATTCTGTTGTGTGCTATCTTCGTCCTGTATTTCCAGATAAGGCCGCCCTGCACGCTGTAAATGAGAGGGAGCGAACATCTGCTCATTCCATTTCCGTCTTAGAAGATCCAACCCCCCAGATTTCACACATTTTTAAACCTTGAAATGTGTGTTCAATTAGGAGCTGGTGAAAAGGATTAGCGCTGTATCTAAGATGCATGACAATATTTAAATTGCCAGTTAGTGCTCCTCTGAAGAGACGCGGTGGCCGCTTCAGTGAATGGAAATTAAAATGTCTGCTTAGGGTACATCCCATTTCGTCTGAATGTGTTAACTATAAAAGCTTTAATTTGGTTATCAGTCCAGGGATCTAGCTGAAATTGCTCCTCGTTATTGGCTCTGTCTGTGGCTGCCAGGGACGGGCTTTGAAAAACAAATTCCTGGGAATAAAGAGAGAGGGAGAGCGAGATTAATTTATCATTAAGGCTCGGCTTAATTGAAGTCAATTCTGAACAAACTTGAATTCAATTTCGGCTCATTAAATTGAATGCGCCCCGTCTTTTTCCCATAGAGGCTTTGAGCTGGCGGCCATGAATAAGGGACTTACTTCAAAATTATTAAATTGAGAGTTTATTTGGTCTTCTCATGCCAGAGCCGCTTTGATGAGGTTTTCTGCACAGATGGGAAGGAAGAGCAGCTGGAGGAGAAATCAAATTGAAACTAAGCCTCGGAAAATGGGAGAAAACTTGCGGGCGTAATAATACTTAATAATTAAATTTCCGCAAACAATGGAGGCAAATGAAGTGATCTGCGAAAGGTTGCGCGCAGTCATTTGCATAATTGACGCCGGTCCCCCTGCAAATGAATAATGAAGATAATAAAAGGTGTCGCTAAAATTGGGCACAATAACGGCGAAACTTCATCAGGCCCGGCTCCCTGATTAATCTGCTCTTTCGGATCGGCACGGAGAGGGGGAGGGCGTGATTAACTGCGCCGACGCCTACCCGCCGAGCGTGCGCCGACTCCCTCTGCCCAGTGCCATGGGCGTTGTGGGATGGAGCGGACAGAGCCCAACTGGAGCGGCGCAACCTCCGTATAGATGCCACTGTCGTTAACCCCTTAGGCCCTAGATCAAACCAGGCCAGGGGACCTGGGATTAACATTCCCACTGAAGCTTGTAAACTCCAGTGGTCACTGGAGGTGCTGCAGTTTAGCCTCTGGTGCCACCGTCCCCATTGAATTCCATTTAAAACTATGAATTTACCCTGGAAAAATTATATTGTCTTGGACAGTACTGTACTTTTAAATTTTTCTAAAAAATCTTCACACTGAACTAACTAATCTCCAGGCACCAATTGTTCTTTCTGAGCAGCACAGAAGTAGGGGAGAGTAACTGTAAATGTAACAGCTTTTCGATTTTGCTCATTTGCTTCAATAATATTTAGCTTAGAACCATGGAATTTAACTTTAAACAGTTTGACATGCCAGTACTCATTACCCATTTCAATTACATTCATAACTTAATCGAATCGGACACACATTTAAACCAAAGCAAAAGCAGCCCGATGTTCCATTCATATGGCCTAGGCAGTATAATTGTAACAGAGGGGCGGAGTAATTGTAGCATTAAATGAAAGCACCCTATAATGCACGTACAGTGTTTTTTTCTGCACATACAAATGCTAATCAAGCTGTCTCCAGTTTTTGCATATCTCGATGGATCTATCATCACTAACCATAACCACCCCCCCGCCCCCCAACCACCCCCCCCCCACCCCCAACCACCCCCCCCCCACCCCCACCCACATTACAAAAAACATCCTCTTAATTTTGCCAAAAATATGTAAACTGACCGTGTGCTCGCATGTTTGTAAATGATCCCTTGCTTGTTAGATTGTTGTTAATATTTCTGCTCCTGAAAATTTTAAAACAAAAACCATAAATAGAATTTAAAAGGCACTTAGGGGTGGTGCTTAGGAAAAGAAAAGGGCCAAGTGTTTGGTTAGACATAGTACGCTATTTTAAATATCTTTTATTATGGCCACTTACTGGGTTTGAGCTTTGTACATCCAATTTAAATAATAATAATAATAATTTCCCCAGGTTCATTTTCTAACAATATTTCATAAAAAAGTAAAAGCAGATGTAATCGTAAGGGAAACAAACTATCATCTTCAACATAATTGCCCAAGGTTTCTCTATGCAAATGTGCTTGTTTATTAGTAGCAAACCCAACTTTTTTCCCATTTACATATTTCAGAAGGAATGCACGATGATCTAAGATTTCTCTGGATAAGTGACAGCACTACTGCTAAAGTTGAACGAAGCCTTTTGTCCGAATATACAGTCTGGCTGCCGATATGGCAAAAGTCAATGAAGAAATGTTAGAGAAAGGAAGGAAAAACATCAAAGAAAAGAGTCAAAGACTCATATAACTGTATGACACACTGTTTGTAAAAAAAATAGAAAGAAAAGAAGGTGCCTGAAAATACAAGTCAATGGGTTTAAATTACAGCTTGAGTATGGACTGACTGATTCATTTTATTAGGCGACAGCTAGCTCACAGAAGAGCTGTGTGTGGGCTGTATATTGAAGGAAATAGGTTTGTTAAAGTTCTATTAGTATTGAGGCTGCATGCCATCTCCTGGTCCCCGCAGCATGTTAATTCGGAACTGTTTGGATGTAGGCAGTTTGAATCTGTTGATCCAGTGTCTCTCATGGGGGCGACTGCAGCTTTTTTTTGGTAATGGAAGCCTACACAGGGCACGGTCACTGCCCGAGATCAGCACCTTCAGACTAAACACAGGAGACGACGGGGGACCTGAGCTCCAGTGATGAAGACAGGGGTGAACAGTAAGCAGACTGCCCCCGAGGGGCCATATGAACACTTACTCATTTTGAGAGTTTGCCTATGGGGAGCAAAAGAATGTCATGCAGTAATGCACATTCAACACATTGTTCTTTCACTGTGAACAGTGCTGTAACTCTAGAATAAAGCAAAGGTGGAATATGCAAAGAGAGCGGCAGCTTTTTATAAACCCTGAGCTACATTCTTTTGTGAAGCTACGTGTAACTCACTGAGCTATTACATCAAGTTCCCAGGCTACACGCACTTCATATACATTATCGGAATATAGAATATGCTGTAATTTCACATGTTGGCTTATCATAGATGAGGCCATTCATGATTACAATTCTCAGATATTAAATGGGAAATGGACTGCATTTATATAGCACTTTTATCCAATGCGCTTTACAATTGATGCCTCTCATTCACACACACACACTCACACACCAATGGTGAAAGGCTGCCATGCAAGGTGCCAATCAGCTCGTTGGGAGCAATTAGTGGTTAGGTGCCTTGCTCAGAGACACTTCGACACGCCCAGGGTGGGGATCGAACTGGCAACCCTCCGACTGCCAGACAACTGCTCTTACCTCCCGGGCTATGTCGCCCCTTATCATATCAACCACAGACATAAACAATGTACCACATTATAATAAGTCTACTTTGTTCCAAATTCTGTTTGTAATTCATATTCATGATCAAACTAATACCATCCAGCTATATAGGGAAGGAAAATGCTTTTCGAATAAATTTAATGAAACAAATAACCAATAAAATATAATCATTATATAATTTATATGTATAATCATACATATAAAATTGTGCTTTCTGTGTAGTCTTTGAGAAGAGACATTTTCTAATTATTAAAATCATAACTTCTATGTGGAACATGCAGCATTGGCAAGCAAATCCTTTGTAAATCTAGGGCAAGACATTGGGAAACAAAGCAAAGCTTATAACAATATCAAA
The DNA here is from genome assembly GCF_013347855.1 of Anguilla anguilla. Lineage (NCBI taxonomy): Eukaryota > Metazoa > Chordata > Actinopteri > Anguilliformes > Anguillidae > Anguilla > Anguilla anguilla. The sequence continues at coordinate 11,729,646 of NC_049206.1, read as the reverse complement.
AGCAGAATATGGTTACTTTCACAACAGAATGACAAGCTTGAAAAAATGTTGTGACATTTTAACGATCAAGGTTCAAGTTTCTCTATTACAACCCAAGGGCAAATTTCTTGTTCAGATGAGAGATTCAGTGTTCCAGAGTTCCATTGTCACAACAATACAACAATAGAATGCAACAAAAAATATCATAAGAATAAAGTAGATATAAGTTATAAAAATGCATAAGAAAGTGATTTTATGCACACAAAAACAGCGGAGGCCATGCATTTTACACAGGGGTAAATCGCATATGTCCATAATGCCGAATGCTATGTTTGGTTTAGCAGTGAAATAGCTGCGGGAACAAAAGGATTTCTGTATTGCTCTGTTTTTCATCTGGGACCCCTACACCACCGGGCCAGGGGGAAGAAGCTGAAATTAATTTTTTAATGGGTGGGAACAGTCCACACCTTACACTGTGAGGAGTAAAGAACTGATAGACTGAGTGACTGAGTGACTGAGTGATGAAGTTACACCATTGGTCGGCCGAGTTATGAAGTTACACCATTGGTTGGCCGGATCACGTGTGTTAGGTCCAGCCATATAAAAGGTTTTAACCTGGTCTTGTTCAGAGACAGATTTGCAAACCATGACACAACGGAAAAAGACAAGATTGATTCAACAGAAGCCTGATAAAAAAAAGGGTCATCGTGATTAATTCAGTATGAAAAAGAAACAGACTTAGGATTCAATCAATGTTTTGTTTTCGACTATGAATTTGAAAAAGATGCAAATGTTAATTAAAATCATTTCATTTGTAAGCCAAAGTTAAGGCTAAATGTTTACTGAATATATGCCTATGAGCCACGTACAAATTCACATGAACAGCTCTGCTCTTGGCTAAATCGCTAAAGAGAAATGTGGATTGTTCCACTCTATGCAATGCTTTGGGTTCAGGTGTCCTGTTGGTAAATATTATGAGACAAGGGGTTAAGAAAGATGAGCAATTTCTGGACCGGTTCAGTAATGGTGTGTTTTTCTCCTCACACAAATAAAGATAAAACACTGCATTAAGTGACACTTGACAAGCTACACTGAATCCAGAATGTTCAGTACTGTTTGTGTGGGGGGTAAAAATACCTCCAGTCAAGCACTTAGCAGAAACTATTCTGTGAGGAATTCTTTGAGAGTGAGGTTCAACATTGTCCAGCCAGGTGTTCCTCAGGCATTCTGAATTCCTGAGTACTGACTCATCTTCCTAGTATCGCAAACCTTTAAACATTTTTCAGTTCATTTAGACATGCCACGTCTCATTCCAGCCAGATTAAGCTATGTGTTGCTAAATCCACCGCAGATATCGTGTCGCTACCTCTAATTTATTCTTCATTCTGTTGTGTTCATTATCATTGTGGTCCATTCCTACTGGCAGTTGATCATATGTAAGTGAATGTGTGACAGTTTCTTCCACACGTGCAGCCATTTCACATTCTATAGGGTTTGTTCATAAAAGCCTCCCAAGCTGAGTGAGTAGCATAATAATTACTTTCCAATACATGTTGAATTCTCTAATCGAGAAATATAAAATGCTTCAACCGTTTGCAGCACTACTTCTTTCTACGATGCACACATGAGTAGCAATGGTCCTTAGGGAATTTCCAATATCTTCCTGACAGAATTATCTACAGGTGTTTTTCAGCAAACAGTTACAAATGATGACTTAATAGATTATATATCCACCAACCTATTTTCAATTTGCCCATTTCAAGGCTGCCAGGAAAATTATACACCAAGTAAAACACAAGTGATGGTGAGACATCACAGGAGAAACTGAAGACCCTGATACACACTTACAGTTCTTTGACAAGAGGGTGAGTGCTGATTGATACCTCAGATACCAAAGAGTTTACCTTTCGGCTTCTGGAACATTCTCCTTATTTATATATTATACAATAATTCTTTACATAACAGATTACACAAATCAGAGCTCATAATTTACACATGAAATAAAAAATAAAATTATGTACCAATGAGTGTTCCTTATTTAAACTTATACATGTAATGGCACATGTATAATAGTCCAAATTAAGTTCTGATCAGTTCAAAGAAATATTGTGCCTTCATTTAACAATTGGGAGCTTGTGAGCCAGAACCATATTTAAAACTGACGACTGAAGACCCAAAATGTAGCATGTAAGTTTTATTTATTCATTATGATTTTTTTATTTTTTTTAAATTTAGCCAGTCTTTAACCAGGTATGTTAATTGTGTCCACATTCTCATTTCTAATACCAGCCTGACCAGAAGGTGTGTGTCTGTGTATAGAACAAGCTCATTCTGTGTTCTATGTCAGAAGTTAGAAGTCAGAAGGAAAACATTACCAATAACAATTCGCCCCAATATATACAGAAAATACTCTTCAGGATTGGTATTACGAGCATATACTATTCAGGAGTGCAATTATGCCAAGTTTATTTTGATTACTGTGCACTAACACACTGGCATCCTCCACGGCAAGGTCAATTTCGGACAATTTAACAGGGCTTGTGAATGTTTCTACTCCAGTCCCAAGTAAAAGGAACAGATACAGGCCTATTGGTGATGCAGTCCTTGATTGTAGATGGTGTGCAATTATGTGTGGATGTCATGGAGAATGCAATAGACACCGAGGAAAGATAGTGTAGCAATGGAAGCAGAAATCCAAAACTGAGTACCGCCATTCATGCAATAATTTTTATTTGTTTTTGTCCAGTTATTTAAATTGTGTGCCCTCTGAATTTAAAGGTTAATTCAGACATGTTGTATTAATTCATGTGAATATGGTTACAATCACCAAGTATGTTATAGCCTATCTTATGGATTTTATTTCATTTCATAGAATGATTGTGTAATGGCTAAATATGTAATAGCTGACTGAATTCATAGTCTGTGTAATTTCTGGATCTGTTCCATTCCTATTCTTGTAATCTATAAAAAATTATTGGTGCTTATGGAAAGGTTTTATGAGTTTTACAAAAACAGTTATCAGAAAAAAAGTCATTAAGAGAACTTGTGGTGTTTTATCGCCCTCTTGTGACCAAAATACTGCATTCGCTCTTTTTCTTTCTTTTTTTCTGATAAACATATGCCTTACCTAACAGTTTCCACTAACTCCCTTCACTAACTGTGAAAAACTGCATAATGCTAACAGACAATTGTACGCCAATAATTCAGAGTCTGCTGACATCATAATGAGCACAATGTTTGTTGAACATGAGGAACACTGTAATACTAAAAAAGAACACAAGAAACATAGGCACTAATGTATTCTAAGGTTCGGATTCTACAATCTACGTAGTCAGACTATGAGCAAACACAAACCAGACTTCAACCCGTGGCAGTCCCATTTAATTTAACAAGGCACCTGCGTAATCTCATCCATGCAATTTATGCTCTGACACACTTGGCTAACTCAGTGTTGCGCAATTAATTGTGCCATCAGGTTAGGTCACTTAACTCAACAGTTACTCTTAAGAAAGGTTCCCTGCAGAACGACAAGGAACTGTGCAGTCCAGATAACCATGGATCGCCTGCCAAATCAGGATCAGTTAAAGTCTTGTCTTTCATCAACCAGACAGAACACAACCAGGGACCCAGGCATGCCAGTCTTATCTGGCAGATTAAATTAATAGGGAAGGATATACATTATCAAGTTCTCCTTTCCTGACTTCTGCAGCAGGCAATAATAACAAGCAAGGTGGTTTGAAGGCATTTGACTGCAGTGTGAATGCAAACTTCTTAAAGTCCAAATGGAAAATTTCCTGTTTTAGAATATTAATGAGTAATATAATATAAATACATAAAATATAATTAAACACACATGCACAACACACACAGTTGGAAGTGTCCCTGGTCAACATATATTGCAGTGCTATTGCCTTTTGCAATCAATCACATAGCCATGCCACTTCTGCCATTTTTTCACTGACTGTATGTGAACTCTTGAGATATACTAATAGGGTCTAAGAAAATAATTTTTTTCTTTAGAGGTTAGTGCAGCAGAACCTCTGATACTTGGTAAAATGTCTCTTCAGTATCAGAGGCACAATATCTAGCTAGGTCTGCACCTTGCCTCGCATTTCACAGCCAAGATTCCCAATGCAGTGGCAAAATCCAGGCAGCTATAAAGAGATTACCAGATTCTTCCCACTGCATGCCACGGTGACCTAGGCTGACCTTCCAGAAGGTCACTAGTCCTTCTGTCAGACTGACAGACCATCACACAGGTATGGCCTGAAGAGCAGGTCTGAATATGTCCTGAATCAGGATAGATATTTTCACAATGCATTTCATATCATCAATGTTACTCATAAATCTTGTCTTGTCTTGTATATGTTTTTACATCCATTGGAAGTTCTCATACAGCTATGCATACTATAAATATAAAAAGAAAAAAATTGAAATACTCCAAAATAATGATCAAAATAACAATCAGAACATTTTTATTAGACATATTATTTTATTAATTAATAGAGCCAATATTGTCACTGTGTATGTTCAATAGAAAATCTGAGACTGAGATGGGGTAGGAGACAGTCATAGGTGGCCCTGGCATAGAACAGCTCTAAACTAATTTGGCTGTCCCCATCACATGTTCAGGACATGCTCATGACAAGCAAATGACACCTGTTTGTTTCAATGTAGATCTGTGACCTGTTTGTTTCTAATTATATGCTTATAAGCAAAAAAAAAAAAAAATTGCAAATGACAAGAAATTAACTCTGTAACTCATTGCCTCCTGTTATTAATTTAATGTGGGTGGTTTTTGCTCTCTAATTCCTTCAAAAGTTTCTGGAGAATGTTGACTTCATTTGGGACAGGAAAACAGTCATATACCATTTGTAAATTTGTTTTCTTTAACATCCTTTTCTTAGGCAAAGCAATCAGAAACATCACAGGTTATGATATGGACTGGAAATTCATATCTCAAAAATATTTATTTATTTATTTATTTATTTTTAGTTCAGCTCCTATATGGTTGTCACAACTGTAATTCAACAGCAGGCTCGATGCTCTGAAGTGCAGCTAAAGAAATAGCTAGATCCTTGAATTATGCCTACAGCTCCAGTACCAGTGTGGGGAAATCCACAGGGGGGATGGAGAATTTACATATGAATGTAAAATATACAAATGTAACATAACAACAAATACATAATAAACAGTGTCCTGATAGCTACTAACCTTGCTAAACAAACCGGCCATTTTCTTATCTTAATGCTACTTACCCACTAGGGGGAGGACTCTAACAATCCCATTTTCCAGAAACGGCAAATTAAAAGAGAAATCAGTCCGGGAACACTGATGATTTCATGCAGCATTTACAGAAAATGCTAAATGCACAGATTAAATGCAAACTTTGATGAAATACTGTGCAGGACCAACAACAAAGACTGTGTTTAGGCATATTCAAGAAGGAATTGAGATATGCCAAAAATTATTACAAAATGATCACTAATTATTCTGATATTTATTATAAAGATAAAGTGACCTTTCAAAAACCACTTAGAGAGTTACTGACTGAATGTTCAGTCATTTGATGTATCCTAAGGTGATTCAGTCTTTTCTTTTAAATCTTTTGCATATTTTTTTTTTTTTTTTTTTTTTTTTTTTTGAAACATGAAGAACAAGCCAGTGCTGGCGTGATATTTCGCAGGATTTTACTAAATGCAAATATGAGTACAGGAAACAAAATGTCATAATGAGAATTCACACAGAAATTCTATGAGATAGTTTATCCAAATAACAACAAAGACTGGTTCTGCCTAATTCAAACCAGGCTCCCCAGATTAAAATAAACTGTCATGTTACAGTTTCACAATGCGAAACAGGTTAAGAATAATTTTGATTTACACTGTTTGACAACCAACTAATCATATTGACACCTGGCAGACTATGGCGCTTTTCTTTGAAATACAAAGTCAATTAAGATGGTACAATTAACAGGTGTTATACCTGGTACTTGGACAACAATGGCATGTCTTTATGATGAAAATTAAACATATCCCTTCATAATCTTAAATTTAATGTTATAAACATTTTTATTTCATAGATATTAGCAAGAGTATTTGTAATAGTTTTGTTAAAAAATAATGTCCTGCGCAGTGGTACGTACCGAAACTGTTGAAAAGCAAGATAAAAGATTATCACTTTGATAGAGCAACACATGTTTCAGGGAAGGAAGCATAACTGTTAATACAGGAAGTTTCTGGCTTTTGGCTCAAAAGAAGTGCCATGTCAGATAAAACAACTGCGGTGGTTTCTGATTTTCACTTACATTAATTTCTTGATGCCTTCTCATGCAGAATAAACTACTGGCTGCTGCAGATTGCGGGAAGATGGATAATGAATAGTAACACAGTGATGCTATGGACCTAAAACATAGCCTACCGGTGGCAGCAAAATGTTAACATTATCCCAATGACACAGCAATAGATACATAAATAAATAAATAAACATTTGCGTTTAAGAGCTCTGGCTGTATAAAACTATCCTTCCCATAAACATAATGAATTGCGGCCGGACAGTTTTGGGAAATTCGCTAACGTCCTGCTGGTATGGAGCCTGATCACATGACAAAAAGTGTATGAATTGAACCTGGTTGGGAGTGAGGCTTTGGGAGCAGGGTGTAATGCTAGTTTCTCAGGACGGGCGCTGCTATAGTGCCTAGCTATCGTAAACTATCCCCTTTCACTCATTTGCAATTGAACAGTCCACGACATCGCCTTTTTTTAATCACTTGTGGGTTTTCTAAAATCATAGCCTATTTTTTGGTTTTGGCTAAATCAGAGAGAAGAAAACATCGCCATGGAAAGTCCGGGGTTTCCGGGATGACCCATGGGTTTGTCCCTGGAATACGGATGGTTTGATTTTAACTCGTAAAAAGGAATCATAAATCGGGAATAAATTGTGCAGCTCAACTTTTTTTGTTTTTAGAGCGGCTCACCTCCCATTCTCCGCTGAGTTTGATTCAAAGTTAAGAGCCAAGATGGCGGCCGATTCCGTGCAGGTAGGAAAACTTAACAACTCTTGCAATAAATGTTGTTAAAGCTGGGGAGTACTGTTAAAAATATATCTGTCTGATTTAAAGGCATACTGAATCGGCTATCCGGTCGGCGATAAAGTTATTTTATGTTCGATGGATTTCAGACATAATTTCCCCCCTTTCCCAAAGGGTTGCCTGGGAAGCAGGGATTGAGGCCTGGAAAATAATTAAACAATATCCTAACTGTTGTTCGAGTGCGGAGAAGTTGCTAACTAGCTAGCTATCTTTATCAAACCAGTTAGCTAGTCACCTACATTCACTTTCAGTGCATATTGTACATTTAAATTGTGTAATCAAATGTAATGTGACATTTTTTTTATTTCTCCAACTCCCATTATCGGATCCGTGGTCTTGGAAAACTTAATGCGGTATAAATGTTTGCCGAGAAATGAGTATCGCCTTTGCAAGCTACAGTCGACTCCAGCATCGTCACCTAGCTTTGAGTTGTAAACAATGCGTATATAAGTTGTTAGATGGGTAGCTGGACACTTTTTGTTAGGCTAGTTAAGTGTGAAAAAGTATGAAGTATAAGCACTTTATTTTTATCGGCTATGTTACAGTAGTTTCCTCCGGGGTTCCAAGGCAGTGAAACATTTATTTCCCCCATGCAGAATAGGGCGACGGAACAGCCCACTGATAAGTTAGCAACCACTTCTATAACTTGCTGTGAAGTGGTTTAGCTAAACGGAAATAAAAATCCAAAACTTTTGCGTGCCAGCCAGTTCCGACACGACCAGTGGACGCATGCAGCCCTTTGACAGCCCACTACAGTGACATGGCCTGTCTGGATTATAGCAATAATTAGGCTAGCTAGGTGGCTACTGTTGTTTTGCCATGAAGGTGTTTCCCCCCCCATAGGTCATGCGTAGCCTACTTTAGAAAAAAAACATCATGTTAGTATAATTTAGGAACTCGGGTCAGCAAACGACTTCCCACTAATGTCATGCGAAATTGTTGTAAATACGTGGTGAAATGTATGTACGAAAAGAAGAAATGTAGCTTTTACAATGATTGTCGTTTCTTACGTGTGTCATTCGATTTACTTAAACCCACCTTTGTTCAATGGAGGGGGGATGGGGACACTTGTAAAAACAGTATTGCCTGTGGATTTTTAGTGTCAACATGCACATTGTATCGTAATGTTAGCGGCTTGGAGGTTGCAGTGGATCTTAAAAACTCCTGGCCGTGTGACCTTATACGTATTTTTATATTTATTTCTTGGCTATTAGATCAACCGTCATATTCCTCCTTTGAGAGTGGGTGGGATCATTTCCGTGCTAGCTACAGTGTATATTTCAAAATGTTAGTTATTGTGGCTTTCACTTTTTAGTAAATACAACTTGTGGTGCTAACCACCAGCATTCCACAGGTAGGCTTCAGTGCTTCATTGATATAAAACCGTCCTATATATAGCGCTTCTTTTTTCTTTTTTTAATCAATGAAGCCCTATATATAGCTTTTAAAAATATATAGATAGACACTTAGTTTGTTGTAAGCTGTTTTTGCTGTATTTCAGTCCAGAAGCTACAGGTGGACTGGACATCCCTAGTCTTTACCTGAAACACGTTTGTCCTTAAAGTGTGTCCTGTGTAAATCTTCTTAGATTAGACTCAAGTCCACTGTAGTAGTAATAACCATTACAGCATCTGTAATACAGCGTCCTGTATTTATAGGACAGAGACACAGCTTTCAAATTCTCATCTTTTCCTGTCACCTTAATCAGATGACCAGGTCTCAAAGTGTAAACTGTGAGACAGGGGTGGTGAAACTCCAGGAGGAAACCGATACCTCCAGCAGAGACACCCAGGAGAAGCTTTGCACTTGCTTCATCTCCTGCAAGCCGAGCTGGTCTGACGGGCAGCTTCTATCAGGAACAAGATCTCCAGTGTTGCAGGTTCAGGCCAATTAATCATGCTCCTTAAGTGACATGGCAGGGCTTTCCTAGGCCTAGGAAGTGGGTTTAAATTATAGCGTAAACAAGCAGAGATCACATTCTGCCTGGAAGGGTTAATGTACTTGGTTAAGGATGAATGGGACCTCAGTGTCTGTGTGTCAGTTTGTCGGTTGCATTCGCAGCCCCCTGGTACAGCCACTTGAAGTGGACTGGCCGGTTTTCTCAACATCCATTTTCAGGTGAATCTCCCCTCTTGGGGCAGTTTTGCTGGAGTCAGTAATTCAGAGGGCATTGCTCCTCCACGCAAGGAAGACCAAACGAAGGGAAAACGCCATTTCCGCCCTGCTGCGGCTGTCCCGTTAGCTCTGGTTATGTTTGCTTGCCCATATTAGGGCTGAGCTGGTACAAACTCCCATCGGACTCCCAGGAAGTCACCAGTTTGCGCTTTCACATACAGGCACTCCTGTGGATAGACTTTGACGTGTAAAGGGGGGGAAAGGGGAAGCAGAGTATTTTGAGCAGGTTTTTACGAGACAGATTTGTGTGGGATTTGCTTTGTGTGGCCCTGCTTGTTTTGCATTGCAGGATGCATTGAATGAGGCCTCTGTAGTAGATGCAGCTTATTTCCTGGTTTTAACTTCTAGCCTCTCGTTGCACAATTAGGCATTGACATGTATTTCGGAGGATTATGGCTACTTGTTATAACTTACTCAAATAGTATTGATTAACAGCGAAGTGCAGTTCTCTCTGCTGTAATTCTGCATATTTGTTTGATTATCAGAGCACTGACTAGTCTTTTGTTGTCCTACAGTTGTTGAAGCCAGCAGGTCAGGTCCAGCAGGGATGAATGGGGTGTTACCAGATGGGCCATTATCAGAAATTAACATTAGTAATAAACACTTGTCAACATTGTTTATGCAGCTCTGTGGTTAGTTTATGTTATGTTTTAGGAATTTGACTCGCACTGCATTTCTGATTTGCACACTCCTGTACTGTGCGTTGAAAGCACTGGTGTTTGGTGTCAAAAATGAGCTTTACGTATCGGATGCATTCAACAAAAAGGTGTGTGTGTGTGTGGGGTGTGTGTACTCCGTCTCCCCCTCTTTCAATGAACAAGGTGGGCTTATCGCAACACTACTTAAATGTTGCCGTGGAGCCTCCCTGCTTATGTTACGGTTTCTGTCCAAGCACAATCGCTACCTCCTGAAAGTAATGAAGTGTTCATAGATATGCAGTCTGAATTGGCCCTTTGCAATGATCTAGTTCCTCAGGCCACATAGTAAGAGTAAGAGAAATATACCCATGTGCCATGAATAAATGGCCTAGCTTAGCATCTGTTCATTATTTATTGAATGACTTGCTGATAAGTTGCATTGCCTCTGAAAAACTAATGTGCTTAACCTTGTGTAATGTGCTCTGCGGAAATGCTCTTTAAAGGCAGACTATGCAGGATTTTTTAACGTGAAAATATTATAGAATAACCATGCTAAGGCATATAGCTAAATACCGAATAAGGAAACGCACAAAATAGCTGCACTACCATAGGACCATACCATACGATGTTCTCACACATTAAGGGGTGCGCTCAGTGGAAAAGATTGTTAAAACGAATACGATTTTTATGAATATTGCTTGACACTTTGCTTGTAGCATTCGAGGGGGCATCCTCAACGGAGATGTGGGTGGGGTAGAGGATGGAGACAAGGAGACAAACACAGAGTCGAGAAGGGCCGCAAAAAACCTGCATAGTATACCTTTAGACAAGGCTGGTTGCTTGCTAGATTAGTCTGAGGGATTGACTGAGTATGACTTTATTCCTCCTGGATGTGAGCCTCATGTTTTGCATAAAGATGAGTTTGGTGCATGGTATCGCTTTCTCTCCCTCTTCCCTGGTAATAGGAGATGGGGCTCTGGAGTGCTATGAGCACGCAGGCAGAAGATCAGAAATGGAGACAGCAGGCTATTTCTGTCCTGTACATTGTTGATTATAGGCCTGCATGCGAGTTATGACAGCTTACTGTTAACCATGATGGACACGTACTGAAAGGGCACTTTTTGATGTAGCCGTTGTATTTTCGTAGGCGGTTATCAGAAACTCAAAAGCTTTTTAGCGGAAAAGCCCAAGTGAATTTCTCTGTGAATCCTCGGGACGCACACTCGCACGCCCGATCGCTCACTGCAGTTACAGAGCGCGGCCCTGAAGCGCAGCAAACGACCAACCGACTTTGTGCCCCTAATAACGCCCGTAATCTAAACAACGGCGGCTTCACCTCGGGAAGAAGACGCGGGGCTCGCCCCCTGTTTTCACGAGGCCGTTTCATTCGGCTTTGCGAGCCCATTGTACAGGTGTCCGATGTCAGCGGCCGCCAGACCGTTATTAAAGGCGCATCGCCGTCCGTCCGGGTTTGTTTTGCTATGTAGCGGCACATGCTCGCGCGCCGCATTGTCTCGGCCCACTCAGCGGTCCGAATAGTTGCTAGGTGGAGCCGGGCGCTCACATGTATGGGGGTGGGGGGGGGGGGCGGCCGCTGCAGCACAGCTACAAATCCTTTTCTGGCGGGGCCGGCTCATTTTCTCAACATGCTGAAATGGAAAACGCTCTGGCGCGGTGGAAGCTTTCCCCTCGTACCGCGGCAGCCTGCCGAAGCGTCGGCTCGCTCTCTCGTTTCATCGAGTGACCGGGCTACTTTTTACCCGCGCTTCTTGTTTTTACAACTTGAAAAGCTTCTATTTAACGCCCTAGTTTCAGGTGAAGTATCAGGCCTGTGGGCCTTTGAGTTTGAGGAGGCCCAATCAAGCAGTTTCAGTTTTCACGCAGGAGTTTCTGTTCATTTGCATCTATAAAGCGACCTCCATTTTAACCTCTGAGTTATTCATTAATCATTTCACTCTAGATTTCCTGTTTTCGTATCTCATTCATTCCCTTTGACTGAAGTTTCAGAGGGAAATAGCCGAAAGGGACCTGGATGTCGCAGAATAGCTCTTGGACTCATGTTTGTAGGCTCTCCCATTAGGCTAATCAAGATCAGAAATTCCTTTCCTTGTGACATCTTGTTTGCAGATAAGTCTCCGGATAGTTTTATGGGTTAGCATAATTTCAGTTTTCAGAGTATTGCATTTTTAGTAATTCGGCAGAGTGTTTGAGGTGTGACATAAACATAATGTGCTGGAACGAAACAAAATGGCCAGATAATCGCACGGCACACTCAGCTACTCGCCACTGTTTATGACAGAGGGGGAACAGGACAGACCATGACTGATAGCTGCTTGGTCGTTCTGATTTTTGTAAAGATTATATCCACAGTACATAACATCAGCAATGATTATGAAAAAAGGGGCACACATTAGACTCGCTGTGAGCTGTTCAGAAAATTGCTTTTGGTGGTGGATTTTTTTTTTTAATTTCTTTTAGCATATTTCACTTACCAGTGTGGCCTATTATTTGTCTATCTCTTTTTCTGCATGCTACAGCTAACACAAATATACTTCACGAAGGTAACAGCAGCTCTGGAAGGAAAAGTTCTAAATCGAATGCATCATTCCTGTAATTTCTGGTCAATATTTAATGATTGTTAATGAAATGGAAATCACCCTGATCAATAGAATAATTGAGCACCAAGCTTTGGGCCCCGAACCGGGGGGGGGGGGGGGTTTCCGCTCTTGCCTTTTTCGGGGTTCAGGGGCCTCAACTGTGGTCGTTACTGTCTGAAACAGGCCCCCAAAACTGGCTGCTCCTCAGGGCATACACCAGCCCTGACTTTCAGTGGAGCGGGGTTCAAAACCAGCAGTCGCCCCTCCTCGCTTTAGATTAAGTGGCTGCACCTAAGTCAACACCTTGTCGGGAATGTGTGAATCTTCCCTATAGCTTCCTTATGCCCGCTGTGACCCACAGTAGAAAGCTAGCCTGTGCGTGAATCTGTCTGCATGGGTGGAGATGTTAAATGCGGAGTGGGTGTGACCCTGTCACCACTCCACACACAGCCACACCCCTGCCCCTAACCCCCCCCCCCCCCCTTGCCCCCCCCCCCAAAACCAGAGAAGCAAGCTACAAAGACTGCGGCCATCCTGGCCACGGTTTATTTTAAGACTCTGCTTCCCCAGGAGTCAGATTAGGTCCTACGCAGTTGATTTGCTCGTCCGCTGTGATCTCGCCCAGAGCGAGGCTAAGCGGGATTTGCCCTCCCCAAACTGCTTATCAGCTATTCTGATGTCAAGGGTGCCGGGGCGGCGTTGGTGCGAAAACAAAGACCGACAGTCTGACTCGGACTCCGGTTCCTGACCAGCTGGGTGATGCCACAAGAGCAGGTTTCTTTCGCATGTAAAAATAAGCAAAACAGCGGTAAGCAGGGTTGCTAAGTGGAAAGGGTACAGGTAGCGGCGTAAAGATGCGAGGACTCGTCTGTACCTCCAACGTAGCGGATGTGGTGGAGGTCATGGTAAGAGATTCGCTTCTTTTTTTTTGTTTTGTTTTGTTTTGAAATACTGTTCCCTAAAGCAGTGCGATCCTTTGAGTGGATTTATATGTAAGGATTGGACGTCTCTCAGGTTCTCCGGTAGCATATGTTTTGATTTTAGTTTTAAGGCTTGTAAATGTTCAGTGCTCCTGTTGCTAGGGTTTTCCCACCGTGGGACCTTCAGACTGTCTTTTTATGAATGGCACAGCCAGGCTTAATCTCCCCTCTTAAATCACTGGATTTGGAGGGCTTCATGTAAGGAACTGGTTCAGATACCAGAGGTATCATATCTCATCAAAAAGCCTAAAATCTGTAGGAAAAAAAAACTAAACTGTAGAAGTCTTCACTTTGTTTTCTGCCATCAAAAATAAAACACATTATTATTATTATTATTAGTCTTTACTGCTTTAATTCAACTGTGAGCTATTGTTTACATTCTGTCTTTGGGCCAACATGGTGGTCAAGTTTTGAAGTTTTTTGTTGTGTTTGTGAGTCAAAATTAGGATCATTGTTCTGGAAATGTCAAAAGAGATGAGAATACCGCCGACCTGTACTGAAACAGTCAATTACTTGATTTAGCCCAAATACAGGAATGTCCACAGCCGAACACTGATCATAACATAGATTGCCTGCATCCGGGTTCTTTGCGCTGTGGGTCATGCTTATCAGATGGGTCACCGCCTAGCCCGTAAAAGGCTTGTGCATTTCGCTGTACTGTTTCATAGTCATGGGCTCTGGGGAAAAGTCCTCGGTATTGTCTTTCTGTCCTGCCTTTGTTTTGGTTGGCTGTTGCGTTTGACGTCTGTGCTCCTCCATTGAGAATCCCTGTGCCTACACAGCAGCTAACAGAAGGTGATCTGCTCTGCAGACCCCACCAGACAGGTTCACTGCAGCCAGTGCCAAACAACGCCCAGAAAGTGAATGCTTGTCATTTGGTGATGTGACCATTTGCATATGGTTTGCATTTGGGAAGTTAATATGTTTCGTAATGCCAAGTAGGAATCAAACTTTGTACTGCGACCAGAAAAAAAGTCCATAGCCAGGTTGGTATACCCGTTATATTGAGGTGACTGTACAGCAGGATGGACATCAAACTGTCAATTTTATGACATTTTATAAGACCTAAAATTTGAATACATTTATATTAGCCATTGGGCCATACATATTAGCCTGCAGCTTCTAAAATCTTTGATATTTTTTTTTTCTCATTTCTTTTCTGACATCTTCTTGGATGCTGTGTAAAGTATGTTTAATTCACATTAGCATGAGCACAGTGACATTTTTCACAAGACTAGTTAAGCTGTAAAAATTTTGAATGTTAAAATATGAATTTCACACCAGCATATTGGAACTAAAACATTTACTGGTATGTCAAAATATTAATGTGCTGGTACAGCCAACGTGTGTTTTTTAAAAAATTTTGTTCTTTTTTTAAGTGAGAAATAACTCTCACTCGCTTGTTCTGTGGACAGTGTCCACAAGGTGCAGCATGGTGACCATTCTTGTTTTGTCAGCAGCCATTTTACTCCGCCACTGCCTTTCCTTGTAGTTATTTTCAAAGTCATTCAATACAGCTCGAACATATATTCATTTTCCGTAAATGAACATATTGTCATGAAAAACTTGGCCAGTGTAATTGGTATCAAATTTACTTCAAATGGAGAAAATGGTTTATTTCAATGGGGGCTATTTTCAGTATTTTTGGTGCCACGTAGAACTACTTTCCACATATAGAAAAAGCAGTCGTTGTCACTTTATAAAGTTGTTTCAGTAAAAAGTACAAAGGCAAGGTTCTTCGTAATAGTGAATTATGCTGACCAAGCAACAGTATGTCTCTGACTTGTTTACTTTTTTGGACAACAATGGGGCTCTATGACTTCGGGTATATCGGCATTGGCTAGATGGACAATAATTGTTTGAGGGAAAAATTCATTGTGAGTTGGACAGAAACAGTATTGGTTTTGGTCTTTTCATAGGACATGTTGACAGTTCTGAAAAAATGAAAACTACCGGTGTTATTCTTTAAGGTACTTTTACTCGTTTTCTGTAATGGGGAGTGAGCTGTATTGACATGGGTTCATGTCAGACCCCCTCTCACCCGTCTGTGGTTCCTCTCCAGGGAGACGCCCGGAGTCACATGGTCTCGGAGCTGGGCCTTGGGCAGAACCTGGACCTCTCGGACACCATGGTCCAGCAGAAGCTGGACGAGATCAAGGACCAGATCAAGAGGGAGATCCGGAAGGAGCTGAAGATCAAGGAGGGAGCGGAGAACCTGCGCAAGGTCACCACCGACAAGAAAAGCCTGGCCTACGTGGACAACATGCTGAAGAAGTCCAACAAGAAGGTGGAGGAGTTGCACCAGGAGCTCCAGGAGCTGAACGCTCACATCGTGGTGAAGGACCCCGAGGACCTGCTCGGTACGACCGCGCCTCCCTCACACACGTTTGAAGTGGGCCTAGATCCAGCTATTGGGTCAGAGCTGGTCATGTTTCTTTCAGAGGATGTAGAGCACGGTAATGTGAGCCACATCCTTCTAAATTGAATTGTGCCTTTGCTTGAAGGCACTCGAAAGTAGTGCTGTGTTTTTTCCTGAATCCTGTAATGGGTGGAGCTACTGTGCGGTCAGTCACAGACTACACCGAAGCCTGTATCATACAACTAAACACTGTTAGGTTCAAGTGAGTGAGTGTCGTGCCGTTTGCCAGTCCTCATTCTCCTGTTACTACTTCATAATATAATCTAGTTACTTTTGTAATATGACCAGGTGCAGGGTGTTAATGTAAAAAAGCACTGAATTAGGCTAGCGGGTGGTAAGTTGTAGTTTCTTATGGGAGCTAAACACAGATGTGTGTTGTGAGTCTAGAAATGGCCTTTCTTTCCCCAAAAACTTCTGCCGTAATATACTTGCACAGCTGTGATGAAAGCGGGGACCGCTTGCGTTCAGCAGCTCCCAGTGAAGAGAGAGCGGTGGAGGCCTCCGGGGCGTCTGTGAAAACTAATGAGCGTATATCCAGAGGAGGCCTTGGGGACCCCGTTACGGGCCCAGCCCCGCAAGCACAGCCCGGCTGGAATATTAGTTTTCCTGTTCCAGGGTTAGACTAGGTGAAATGAAATATAGCGAGGGCGGGGGGGGGAAAGGTGTGCGCGGGGCCAGCGTCCGACGGTCGTGTTGTTTTAGGCCGCTTCCTGAGGGCCCGGCCGTGGGGGTGTAAAACGTAACGCGGAGCGTCTATTTCCAGCCCCGCGTCTCTCTCTGGATCCGCGCAAGGAAACTGCTTTCGGTCTCGAGGCGGGGCCTGTCAATCAAACGTGTCTGCGGCTGCCACGCCCGAGGCGGAGCCGTGAGCTCTCGTGTAAACGACAGACAGCAATGCGCTATCGAATGCTTGCGGTTTTGAATCAATTGTTGCGTTCTGCTGCGGAGAACAAAGCCTTTTGATTTGTTTCCTCGCGCAACAGTGATTGACAGCTCACTGTAGCTCCGCCCGTTACGGCCTTTGTGAATTATGTCGCCTGTGGCTTCCCTCTTCAACTTGTTCCTGCAGGTATGCATTTGGGCTGGCACATACGGGACAGGTCAACACCTCAGTCTGTAGCACTGGAATGCTACAAACGTGTTCTTCTAAGCTGAACAGCTGTACCGTTTAAAACCTCAAAATGGGAGATTGCCCAAATGCACTCACCCGATCCGATCTGCTCAAAGCTCAGAGCTAAAGGTATAATTCATTTATATATTTAGCTTGTGTTTTACAGAATGACAAATGGTGTGAGGAGATTGAGCTATTTTACATTTGAAGCTTGCATCTGTGTGACTGCCTACAATGGAACGTGTTAGAGCTTTCTCATTGCATTAAGACTTACCATTGATCATATGTGTGACATCACAACATGTAAAAGTCCCAAAAGTCAATAGCTGAGTGCATCTTTTTGCTAAGAACCTGGTTAATGTCTGAAACTTGGGCTGAGAAACGTTCAGAACAGCAGCGCAGTCTGGATTCGTTTAATCCACAGGAGAGTCTGCCTGAGGGAGTCTGAATCTGGGCACAGACGGTTAATGTGGGAGCCTGTTTGTTTATTGCCAGTCCAGCCAATAGCGTCTTGAGTTACTCTTGGTCTTCGTTCAAGGCCTGGCGAGTTAGCTTTACATTGTAACGTTTCTGTGGGCACGACCTTGAAGGACTTCAGTGTGCAGAAAGCTCTGCTAATACCGAATATAAGCAGCGGAGTTGAATTTGTAATTCTGAATGATGTTAGTGATTGATGTGCAGTGGACTGTTAACCACAGGGAGGACAATGGATGGTCTTGTACCTGAAAAGCCCCTTTCTAACAGGAATGTCTTTTCAAACTGAGGTATCAGATTTTTCCCGTGATGGCTGCCCTCTTAGACTGGTTTTAATTTCACTGTCCTAAACGACTAATGTTAGGACAGTGACTTTGGTCTGTTAGGCCAAATCCCTGCAAATATTGACTGTTCTGCTTAAAAAGCAAACCGTGGGTACTCTAGGATCTTCACAATGCTGCAGTATTTTTGACTGTGACTGCATGGAGCCTTTGTGAGAGTATTTTGCCTCTCATACTAGCCAGCTGACTCAGTCGCTGACTGACTGTAGTAAAATCTTTTTATTGCTGGTGGATGAACAGACCCGCAATGTAGCCCTTGGACTGTGCCTCTTCAGTCCTCAGTGTTCATGGTCCTCCTCCCCCTTTTTACCTTTTGCAACGAAATGTCTTTAAAAACCTATTTTGAACGTGCAAGATGAGGTGTGTTACTATGTGGCGTACCTCCAGCTAAACTCTATACAAAGGCTCTTATAATGGGCTTTTACTGTGCTAGGAAAGCTAGTAAAAGATTTTGATGTTAAGTGTTTATATTCGGTGCACTCCATTGTCTCAAAGTACCCTCCCCCTTTTTTATCTGACAGATTGCAGGAAGGAAGTTGGAAGTGTTTTAAAATCTGGGAGGTCTGTGGAGATAAACTGTTGTTTTGAACTCGCAAAGCTAGTACCAAACTGCTGCGTAAATACTGCACGTTAATAAAAGCCATATTAATCAAAACCACGGTCCAGGTTGGAGCTTTATGAAGTGTCCAATGTTGAATGAATGGATCTCAAAAGCCACATCTCAGGAGGATCTTCTACGGGATAAAGACTGGGTGGTCTTTATCGCTCCCTTTAGAAGGCTTTATTGCTCAGCACTGCCGGCAGGCCTGCGTTTCTGCGAATTTTTTTGGGGCGGGACGAGCCGCGCTGAGTGGCGGGCAGCGGCGCGTGCGCCTCCGCTCCCGTCGTTAGCCTGGGTGTCATCGGTCCCGACCGCTGCACTTTCCACCCCTCTCCGAACAGAGCCCTTCCCTGTCGCCCTCTCCCCCCGGTTAGCGGCTGACTTCATTTTGGCGTCACGCTCTCCACCGTGATAGCACTGGCCAGGGTTTCGGAGCACTGCCCATTGTGACAGGAAGAAGCCTCTCACAGCCGGCCTTTAGTCGAGGCACTGGCCCAACATTATGAGAAAAAGGCAGGGGGGGGGAGATCTCCTCTGAATTACGTGATGCTGAGTGAAACTGAGAACTGGCACGGTAATATTATACAGTTTACAAATGGAGGTGCGTAAAGTGCTGAGGTTCACTCAGGCAGTCATGGCCGCCTACGCACCAGAGTGAAAGTGACACAGGCAGCGCTTATAACCTTAAGAAGAGCGTCCATGTTTCGGGCTTCCCTCGGAATGCGGCGGCGCGGTGAGCGTGGGCGAGCGAACGGCACGCGGAGAGAGCGAGCGCTAACGGGGCGGTCTCCCTCCGGAGGCCCTGCCCCGCCCCGTCGCGAGGCGCCGAACAGAAGGCGCCCGCTGTCAGCATTCCAAGCCATGATGTCATCCGCTGTTGCTCGGCACCAAAAAAAAAAAAAAAAAAAAAAAAGTAGCCTTCCGAGGAGGAGAAGGCGGAGGGCCCCCGCCGCGTCAGGGCTTCTCAGAATCCTGCCCTGGACTCAGCCGAGATCTCCGGAGGAAAAAAAAGCCCCCCCCCCCGGCCCCCTCGTGCCCGCTGACTGAGCTCGCCTGATTTATGGGCCGGCCAGGGTCGGCCCATTCCCGGTCCTGCAGACCCACAGCGGCTACAGGATTTCCTCCCACCTCAACACATAATTCTCCTCTGTTCCATCTCCATGGAACCCATTTAACAACATCTCAGTCCTCGGAGTTAATTATTCAGAAAGATGGACAACGTGCAGGACCAAAGCCTGAGATTCACCAGTGTTATGCTGCCACGCGTAACACAGTAAAAATATCCCTTTTACATACTTTCTTTTCATTAAGATTTGAAATGAGTGCATGCGTGTATATATTTTATACCTGCAGTAATGATATTAATAAATCCTCTCCTGCCTGCTCTAACAGAATTCATATTTTAGCTCTTGAGAGAGATTTTGCCATGGAAATTCTCAGCTACATGTGAATTAAATTTGTCTGGGAACGAGTGGCCCAACTGCCCAGCTACCCCTGCCATGCTGATGGAATACTTTTCCATCACTTACCTTGGCTACTGAAGGGCAGTTCATATCAGCACTGATTATGATCCCCACGCAGTCTACATAATATAGTCACATCTGACTTCGCAATCAAAAGAGTTCTTTAGGTCATTTAACAAGTGTGGACAGGGAAGGCCCGGGATTCCCCATAGCTGTTAAATATACCTTCCACAGCCTGCAGTGGCTCACAGAAAAGAAGGCCTGCGGGTTCTCCTTTCCTCTCTCTTCTCTCCGCTTCCTGTTTGTAGGAGTTGCATGTTTGTCGGCTCATTGCAGCGCGGGGCTGTGGGATGTAAGATGGATTCCCCTGAGTGTGTAACGCCTTGAACTGCGCTGATTATGGACAGATGAGTTTCTACTGCAGGCTTGCCTGGCCTGTGTAGTGAGGGTTGACCATGAAGTACAGTGTTATCCAGGATTCAGTGGCGCGGCCTTGATCAAACGCTGGTGGTGTAATGGTTAGAGAACTTTGCTTGTAACTCAAAGGCTGTGGGTTTGATTTAGGCACTGCTCATTTTTTGTAGCCTTGAGCAGCAGTTGCATAAATGGATTATGTCCGTAGGAAAAATATGATATAATCAGTGTTAGTCACTCTGAATGACAGCATATGCTAGTGCTAAATTCCAGAATGTAATGGAATGCAGTATAGCATAGTAAGATGCGTCGTGCTCTGTGTGGTGTGGCGACAGCAGTCGAGGTGACTGCACAGTGACCTTCAGAAGCAGGGAGCTGCAAGGCCAGATTCGCCCACCCTGTGAACGAGAGGCGTTCGGGACACGCTCAGCTCTGGGGGGAAGGGCGCGATTCTAGTCCAGACACGAAGACGATGAGCTCATCAGCCTGTGACAGGGCTTAACCGAAATTACAGAGGGAATGTTTGTTTTCCACCTCACCCAGGTACCTGTAAGAATGAGACCTATGGCCATGAAGTGCCTTAGAACGGTTTAGCAGTGTCTTTAAAAAAAGAGTAGGAATGTATGCGCATCGTTTGTACAATAAAATTGTGCATTTTATTTATACTTAATTTATTTTACATGTTGCAGAACACTAACATAGTAGTGCACAATTTCCTGTGTCCTTAGTTCCATTATTTATTTCATGTTTTATAAGAATCCATGAGGTGCCATTGCAATCTGGAAGTAGTGCCTGATAATCTGACGTGAAAATAGCAAGTTCACTTTGTTATTTATAATTTTTTGTTTATCTGAATTATATTGGTGCAACTGATTTATGTCAGAGGTGAGTTGGTTCCTTTCCAGTTCTTCATTGTTAACCGTGTAAAAATCAGTAAAAACGTGTGTCTGTGGGTTTGGGCGATCGTAGTAAAGCGATGTTCGTTGTTCGTAGTAAAGCGATGATCGGACTTGTCTGCACAGGTCTGAGGCTATGCCCCAACACGGTATCAACCTGTCACTGAGCTTCATTGCACAATGGCTCCAAATAACTAGGCTGTGGTATCAGTCAAGTCCATTATAAGCTGGGGGAAAAAAGCCATAAATACACATGCCTTTCTAGTACCTGTCGAGCGACGTGGTTTCCAAACAGCTGCGCTTTATCTAAAGGATGAGTATATACGAGGACCCCTCACACACGGTTGTGTTGCAGCTAGTGCGTGAAGGTCACGCTCCTCTCCACAGGGAGAATGCTGCTTGATGCACTCGGCCTTTGAGACGAGTCCAGCCGCTAACCGGATTAGCATCAAACCGGTATTTAGTCAGTAGTAACCTCGGTGAAAAAGCACCTTCTGAGCAGCACCAGATTACAGGATGACGTGTGGCGAGTTTTAGAGCTATTTTTGGAGACCTATGACTCGGAAAGCCTGTGGGGGAATTAGATTAATGTGGTTTTGTTGAATTTTCGTACTTCAGAATGGAGCTTGACCACCTTCCCAGTGTAGGGAAGTTACTTGTTATTTCTTTAAATATTTTTTCTTTAAATTACAGAGAGGCTGTGCTGGCCAATTGAATTATTAATGGATGGCAACCTTTATCGGGCTCTATCCAATGTGATAAATTCTGTAGGTACTGTTGGAACATGGCACATGCGTAACTGTCAACGGCAGGTCCTTCATCATAGGTGCACTGTCTAAAGAGACATGTAGAGTTCAGTCCAGACCAGTTTCAGAATTCTAATGTAAGATTCCCTTCCTCCTTAAAGCTTTTGAATGTACTTACATTTAGAAAAATAGTATTAAAAAAAAAAAAAAATGAAATTTATTTAAAAGGTACTTGGATTTTTTTTTTTCCCAAGCGATTTTGGTTTAGTCTGTGTTTCGTAAATAATGCACATTCTAATACAATGGTTGACTTTCAGATTGGAGATGAAAGTACTGATCTCTGACCAGTCAGTGTTTTCAAGGGTACTGATACTAATTTTTGCATTACTTTGACTGTGTTAATGGTTGGCAGAGCTTGTGGTGCAGTTTTGTGGAGCAGAGTGAATATGGGGCCTGGAAAAAGGCTTTAAACGTGTTTGAACTGGTGGCCGCCTGGCAGGTAAGTGTGGGAACACAGGGGCCACCTCCTCACATTCTGTGCTAATCAGCTCTCAGAGCTCCTATTTGAACGGGCGTTCTGTGTAAACGTGTTGTGCAGACCGTTATTTTCCCCAAGCGGATTTAAGGCCTGCAGGAGCCCGGTGCATCGTACAACACTGATACCTGTGTCAGGTTCTCGGAGTTTTGATTTGTTTCGTTCGCTCCTTCCAGAGTGCCCGCTGACCCCAGACACGCCCAACAGCGAAGCGCGGACTTGCACCAGCAACAGCAGGCTAGCGGCCCTGAAGAAACAGAACGACATCGAACTGAAAGTGAAACAGGGAGCGGAGAACATGATCCAGATGTACTCCAACGGGTCCTCGAAGGTAACGGAGCTCTCTGCCGCCCCCTCAGCGCCGGTGCCAGCTCCACCGCAGGGTCTGAGCGTGCGGCTGTGGGCCTTCTGCGGCCCATGTCGAAGGAAATGGTTTTGATTCAACGGAACGCTGTTGCGAATTTGTTTTTCAGCTGGGTGCGCAAATCATTGACAGAACTGAGTCCAAGTGGAGACCATACGAAATACTGCAGAAAAATTCAGTTCGTTTTTAACTTAAACAACAAAAAAAAAAGGAAGAAAAAACAGAGGCTTCAGCTTTCGGAATGGGTGAATAGGCTACTTGTGTCTTAAAAACTAGTCTATCAAAACGGGAAAATGATGAAAGTGGACATTGGGTTATTTCCCAGGTCTTTTGAAATAATCTGTGGAAAACCTGTTAAATCTTTCACTGAACCGTTGCGTGTATTCCTGCACTTTTCGGTGCCAGTATTGGCGCTGCTACTTCAGCATGGCTGACGGTGCTGGCGCGGTTCACTAAGGACGATTGTGGCATTGCGTTTCGCGCCCCAGGTGGGAATTATTAGCAGGCCCCTCCCCTCCCGCGCCCCGTCCCGGGGGCCGAAAAACGGGCTGTTTGCTCCCCTGAAATTTGCCAGCGGAGCCCGTGCCCGCGTCCCGCCGCTTGGCCCCCCTCCCCCCTCCTCCCGCATTCCGGCAGTTTCATTTAGAGTTTCCTGTGCCCCCCGCGTTCCCTCGGTCTCGTTCTACGCACTGTTTATAGTCATTAGGCATCAATGAAGTAACTGCATTGCATCAGACATTAGCTAATGAGCTGGGCCCCGGCCTTGCGGATACTCCCCCCCAATTCAGAAAGCCAGCCTGTGGAGCCAGAGCGGGGGCCCAGGTAATTCTGTATTCTGGGGGAATCTGGACTAGGCCTGTCCCAGCCCCTGTGGAACCTGACTGTACTTGACACCCTTGACATTGCGTGTGGAAGGTGGACGTGTCATTAAACAGAAAGGAGTGTGACCCTGTAATCCTATTATTCCATGACCGATTACTGGGATAACCTTCCCTGCAGCTTTATTTTAAGGGCTGTGCTATTGGCTATGCACTGTTAAGAGTGCACTAATCGATACGTGATGACAAAATTAACGGATTCAGGTTTTAACGTATGATTAGAATTATGTGAAATTAGGCCTAATTGTGGTTTGCCTTTTTGGTTGATGTAGGGAAGTATGACAAGACTGGGTTTCGGCAGTCTGTGACTGCGGGTGTATCGGTGTAACAATGGAATGTAGCAGAATGGTGGCAGTGGGGAAGTTGGAGGATCTTGCAAGAAAGTGGTTTACCTGTCATTTTAAATGGCACTAGATTGACTCGGTTAAAGGTCATGCAAAAGCAATTAGTTGTTTAGAAAGGACTCCCCAGACCATAGTCCAGATCTGTTATTCCTCCAGACCAGTGCTATGGTCATTGGAGGGGGGCTAATTCAGCACCTGAGCTAATGAAGCCCTTGACGTGGCCATAATGTCTATAGGAGCGCTCCGCCCGGTAGCGCTCTGACCTTGCTGGCCACTTTTAAGAAGCCTGCGCTCGCGTCGCCCCCGGGCGTCCTGCCTGCGAGGAACCCGGGATCTGGGAGAGCACAACATCCTGCAGGAAATGACCCGGGGCTTACATCAGCCGGGAAGCGGCCTGCAGCGGAAGCCTTCCTTCTCACACACCGGCAGAGCCGTGGCCGCGCAAGACGTTCCGTGCGGAATTTTGTTTACTTAAGCCGGCTCTTAGTAATGCTAATTGGGCACGGCTCCTACAGACACCCGCTTCGTACTAATCCGTCTCTCTCTCTTTTTCTTTTCTTTTTTTTTTTTTTCCCTACCCAAGCCGCAAGTTTGGGTTGGCACAAGTGGTTGTTCTGAGGATCTGAAATTGCGCCACTTAGTCTAAATTGCGTTGGTTATTTTTAGAAAGCTTTACGTTCATTACTTACACGATTACAGGGAAAACGTGCGTTTTCAAAGAGAGCTAGTGTAATTAAAACTTTGTTGTTTGTACTTGTCATTTGCAAGGTTCCTGCTCTGAATTTTCATCATATTATGCAATAATTAAATACAATGTATCATAATAAATTTGATTGTAAAATATGATTGTGAACTTGATGCCGTTGCAGATGAATAATTATAGAGAATGCAGTTTTTATAATGCAGGCTGAGTCATAATGAGATGCTTCTTCTCGATAATATGTGCACATACACCACATTTCCAAAAGTATGTGGACACCCCTTCTAATTAGTGGGTTCGGCTGTTTCGGCCACACCCATTGCTAGCAGGTGTGTAAATTAATTAATACAGTGGAATCTCCATTGACAAACATTGACAGTGGGTCATACTGAAGAGCTTAGTGACTTTCAACGTGGCACTGTCATAGGGTGCCACCTTTCCAACGTGTCAGCTCTGCAAATTTCTGCCCTGCTAGAGCTGCTCCAGTCAATTGTAAGTGATGTTGTTGTGAAGTGGAAATGTATAAGAGCAACAACAGCTCAGCTGCAAAGCGGTCGGGCCCACATGCTCACAGAATGGGACCACGGAGTGCTGAAGTGTGTGGCGTTTAAAAATCATCCGTCCTCTGATGCAACACTCAATACAGAGTTTCAGACTGCCTCTGCATCGGCTGGAGTGGTGTAAAGCACACTGCCATTGGACTCTGGCAGCCTCTACGGACAAATCTTTGATTGGCAAAATGTATGGTGCCAACTGTACTGGCCCGAATAGTGCCAACTGTAAAGTTAACGGGGCTGTTTTTCATGGTTTGGGCTAGGCCCCGTAGTTCCAGCAAAGGGAAATCTTCTAGCACATTCTAGAGAATTGTGCGCTTCCAAATTTGTGGCAGCAGTTGGGGGTAGGCCCTTTCCTGTTTCAGCATGACAGTGCCCCCCGTGCACGAAGCAAGGTCCCTATAGAAATGGTTTGCTGAGTTTGGTGGGGAAGAACTTGACTGACCTGCACGGAGCCCTGAACTCAACCCCATCAAACAACTTTGGGATCAATTGGAATGCCGACTGTGAGCCTGACCTTCTGCCCAACATCAGTGCCCAACCTCGCTAATGCTGTTGTGGCTGAATGGAACCAAATCCCCACAGCCATGTTCCAAAATCTACTGGATAGCCTTCCCAGAAGAGTGGAGGCTGTTACAGCAGCAAAGGGGGGTCCAACTCCATATTAATGCTCATGTTTTTGGATTGAGATTCAACAAGTACATATGGGTGTGATGTTCTGGTGTCCACATACCTTTGGAAATGTAGTGTATATGATGGCCATTTCATGTCCAAAGTGAATGTAAAAGCGTTTTCTTGGATGCCACAACTTCTCGTTCATTTTCCGCTGCCATTTGCTTGATCCGCAGGACCGCAAACTGCTCGCGACCGCTCAACAGATGCTCCAGGACAGCAAGACGAAAATAGAGTTCATCAGGATGCAGATCCTGAAGGCCAGCCAGACCAGCGAGATGAACTTCGAGAACAGCGATGGCATGGGTGAGCTTCCTCTCTGTTTTTACGAGCAGTTCCTCCCCCTCCCCCCTCCTCTCTGTTCTGTGAAGCTGTCCCAGTCATGGATGGGGTAGAGGTGCACACTGTAAGCCCGGAGTGTACAACACGGGCCAAGGTTTTGTGCCAACTTATGCTCTTAATTATTTCATTAACTCAATGATATCTTTATCTGACACTTGTCTAAGCACCAGCTACAGCCACAGACCGCAAGGGTATCCTAAATATTTTACAGCGCCCAAATTCAGGAGTGAACCAGCAGGGTTTATAGAGCTGTCAGAAAAGTAAAACTGAGGTAATTGGTCGGAACAAAAAGCTGCATGCTGACTGGCCCTCCAGGACCAGAGTTGTGCCCCCCTGCTGTAAGCATAGCAGCTAAGGATAAGTGTCTGCCTTTAGCTAGCGTAGCTGTTCCTTTGTGATCATAACGACCATTAGGCAGCCAAGCTTTTTCTTTATGGAGCCTCTGAGGCAGCAGAGGGTTATGGGTAATAAGCTCAATGCCGGGGCGGGACTGGCGGCGTGTGCGAATGTCGGGGCGAGGCGCGTCTGACACGTCTTGTCGCCCCCCCGTGGCGTTCCCGCAGCCAAGCCCATCATCAGCCCGCTGGACCTGCGGCTGGAGGAGCTGCGGCACCACCTGCGGATAGAGTACGCCGTCGCCGAGGGCGCCAAGAACGTCATGAAGCTGCTGGGCTCCGGCAAGCTCACGGACAAGCGGGCGCACTCCGAGGTACGCGGCTGCCGGTCGATCCCGCCTCCTCAGACGCAGAGCGGCGAGTGCTTCAACCAGGCCAGCCTGCAGAGACCGTCCTCAACGCAGAATTTAAATGTGTTCCCAGTGTTTTCATGAATAATGTTAAAATGTCTCAGGCAGGAAGGGGACTGTTGCAAAATCTCCCTCAGTGGAACGGGCTTCATTTTTCGGTGGGATGAAATGGCCCTTTGGGCCTTAGGCTGAGATTTTAAGTGCTTAAAACCTTCCCAGCAATGAAGCAAACCTTAAAGTCTGATCATAAAAGAAGTTTGTCAATGCAAAGAGAAATATGTTAGAATCCGAGAATATCTTCTACAGCACCAGGAGTAAAATTACATACAAAGTAGTCAAAGCAGACTCATTCTGTGCACAGTATACATTTCAAATTTAATTTGGGCCCTGAGCAGAGGCTACTATCCTGAGCGATTTAGTGTGTTTGCAATTTGAGATTGTGCATGCTCAGCAACTTATTTACTGGCTACTGGAGATCTGAGACAAAGTACACAGTCTTACGGCTGTAGTAGCCCTGGATTTCTATCTGTGACCCCACCAGCTCTTAAGCCATTACATGCATGATGCATTGTGAAGTTAAGTGCATAATACACAGTTTCAGTATATTTTTTTTTTTTTTTCAAAACAAATTGCTCTTAGCTTACAGCTGAAATGTGTTGCCTTTTAAGGGAATGCTTCCATTTCAAATGTGTGTATATATATATATATATATATTGTACAGTTAATAAATGGGCAATGTATGCATTGGGCATTGTAGAGACTCCGCCTCTTTCTGTCTGCCCAGGCTCAGGCCCGGTTCAACGAGTCCAATCAGAAGCTGGACCTGCTGAAGTACTCGCTGGAGCAGCGGCTAAACGAACTGCCCAAGAACCACCCCAAGAGCAGCGTGATCATAGAGGAGCTCTCCCTGCTGGCGTCGCCCGCGCTCAACCCGCGACAGAGCATCATCTCCACGCAGAACCAGTACAGCACTGTCGCCAAGCCCGCCGCCCTGACAGGCAAGACGCGCCCTTCCCTCGCCCCAGGCACTCTGGGTCAGCTATACGCCTGGGAAAATCGCACCGGGGGTTTGAAGGCCTCACCCCCCCCCCCCCCCCCCCGGTTTCTCCACCTATAGCTGACTAAAATATCTTCCTGTGTCGCACAGGGCTTCTGACCTGAGTGCATTTCCTGATTGGTCGAGAGTTGTTTTCCTTGAGCGTATTTCCTGATTGGTGTAGAGTTATTTTCCATGAGTGTGTTTCCTGATTGGCTGAGAGCTTTGTTCTGCTCTTGCCAGTTCGTCCCCTGTCACTGCGCGGTACAGAGGGCAGTGAACTACATTTACCCTTGATCTGGAGAGTGCAAGCCTGATCCCGCCATAACATACCATCATGCTGTACTCCCCAGTGTAGTTTTCCTTGTGCTCGGACAACAGCAGCAGCTGTGTTAATTGTCACCTATAAATTTGAATTCTTTATTTCACTCTACAGTCCTACATAAATAACAGAGGGCCCCATGTTTTTTTGTTTTTCCTCTGGGCAGAGATATTTGAATTTGCATCTGTCTGATATTACTTGTGCCCAAACACAAACGCGCACACACACACACAGGCCCGCGGGTATGCAGGGACACAGAAACTCGCACACATGCAGCCCAACAACTATAAATAGTGTGGGCAGCTTCCCAAAATAAAATGCCTGCTGGAGCTTGAGGTGATTTCCCTGTTTGATTTATTGCACCCCGGCCATTTGTAGGTTTAACCTTCACCTCTAGGACAGGCAGACATAAGGTCGAGCCTTCCAGAGGAAACGTCTCCCAGCCACACTGCCCGTGGGGGTTTGCACACGACCCGCAAGAGTTTGTACACTGCCCGTGGGGGTTTGCACACGACCCCGCAGAGAGTTTGTACACTGCCCACAGGAGTTTTTGCAGGTCCCACCCACGGGAGTTTGCACAGGTCCCCAGTCGCTACGTACGACTGGGTGAAGACCCCTCTTAGGCCCACTTCGGCGCCGCGCTGACCAATCCGTGCCCTCTGTCCCGCAGGTACGCTGGACGTGAGACTAATGGGCTGCCAGGACCTGCTGGAGAGCGTCCCGGGCCGCTCCAAGTCGGCGGCGGTCCCGCTGCCGGGCTGGAGCCCGAGTGAAACCAGGTCCTCTTTCATGAGCCGGGGGAGCCGGAACAAAGCCGGCACCAGCCGCAGCCTCTCCAAAACCGACGAGCTGTCCAGTTGAGTAACTGCTCTGTTTTGGTAACGTTAGCCTGAGAAATCTCAGAGCCTTTTTCCCCTGCTTTCTTTAAAGTGCCCCGGTGGAAGTGGAGTCATGCTTTTAAATAATTGTGCTGCGTTATAGCAGTTTGCCCCTCCGTCTCTCCGGCGAGTAAATCACGATAACGCGTGCATCCCTGTACGATACCGGAGAGATCTTTCATGGACGCAAGTGAACTTCCGAAGCATGTCGTGTGAACTTCGCTGCGGCTGCCGCGAGCGCCGATTTTAACTGCGGGCGCGCCGCAGAAGGCCGGGGCTCCTTCCTGCCCTCCCGTGCCTCTTCCACGTTGGGAGCGGCTCTGTTTATCTTAGCGAGCTGCACTTGATCATAGCTCTTATCTCCCAGCTAAGAAACATTGCCAAGAGGTCCCTGTTGCTCCTCCGAGAGGTTGCAGTCCGCTGGCTTGCTGAATGCGCGCCATGTACTCAGAAAGTTTGTCCGTGTGTGTTTGCGTGTGTGTGTGTGTGTTTACGTGTGTGTTTACGTGTGTGTGTTCTTGTCCTCGTCCCCCAGATGAGATCAGTGCTGTACTAAAGCTGGACAACACGGTGGTAGGACAGACCAGCTGGAAGCCCGTCAGCAACCAGTCGTGGGACCAGAAGTTTACACTGGAGCTAGACAGGGTATGACCTCACCCCTCTAGTGGAGGCCCACTGCAGACATACAGCCACTCCCACCAGCCCCTGGCCCCACCCCCACCCCCACAGCTGCACTCATGCTGGGTTTGCTTGACTGGCTGAGAGGCCTCTACATGGCTACTTAACCTAGCCCAATAGGGCACGCTGTCTGCAGTCCTCAGAAAATGGCCGCCAAGGTTTTTCCCATTCGCCATCGGCTCCATTCCCTCGAATGTTGGGGACAGGCTGCTGGATTTCAGCCGGTTAGAAGCAGAGCTGGGTGGCCCTGATCTTGTCACCAAGGCAACTAAATGTGTAATTGCCCCTAATCCCCCTGTTTTGCTGATTTTGTCATTCTTGGCTGTATTATTGGAGATTCACACGTACACACACACACATACACGCACGCACACACACAGAAAGCACTTTAAACCTCAAATCTGATTTTCTGGCTTCGCCTGGCCTCATTCCAACATTAAAAGTTTATTGCCAGGCATCAGGTCACCAAGGTGAAGTTTTAGGACCGCAAACATTGCTACCGTATGCTTTAGTGAAGTGAGGAAGTTGGCCAGTGAAGCTGAACAAATGAAGAAACTATTTTTTTTCTTATCTCATACAGTACATTACCTGTAGGTCCACATACTGCTGGAAAGCACTGATTAGCAATAATCTCATTCTCCTTAATGTTGCGTTACGTAACTGAGGCGAGTACAGCTGCTAATCTGGTTGCACAACCGCCGCTCAACGTCATGGGTAACAGTCGCCTAGGCGGACGTTTCACCTTTCCAGACGTGTTTGGGACCTTTCGAGTTGAGCTCTGCTCAGTCCTTGTTCCAGGATTCATAATCCTTTTTGGATTTTGTCCTGGCCAAAACACTTGGCCTGTGGTTACATTGTCACAACTGCGGCACAGAGGCCAAGTTTTTACCATGGATGGCAGTTTTATGGGTTGGGGTTTATGGAGCCGGGATAATTCTTTATTAGTGTCACTGTTATATCTTTGCATCATATTAAAACAGTGGCAAATATTAAGGATGGTATTCAAATTAAACTGAAATTGTTTGTACTATTAACTTCTAGTTATATTGGCACTTGGAAGTAAATGCATTACATTTCCCATGATTTCCCATGTCTCCAAATGTATGTGACGATAATATAGTTGAGCGTGATGGAAGCTGCTTTTTTGAGTGGGGTGGAAATGACTTCTGCGTTCGTTCCACAGTCTCGGGAGCTGGAGATCTCGGTCTACTGGAGAGACTGGCGGTCCCTCTGCGCGGTCAAGTTCCTGCGGCTGGAGGACTTTCTGGACAACCAGCGGCACGGGATGTGCCTGTACCTGGAGCCCCAGGGCACGCTGTTCGCAGAGGTGGCGTACTTCCCCTTTCTGCCCCCACTCGCCCCTTTACCCCCCCCCCCCCCCCATTCCCCGCTGGCTCTAACCCGCTGCTCTGTTCTGAACAGGTTACATTCTTCAACCCGGTCATCGAAAGGAGACCCAAACTACAGAGGCAAAAAAAGATCTTCTCCAAGCAGCAAGGTAAATGGTTGACCTTTTTTTTAGGCGCACACATACAGGTTCCGTAGCTCGGAGGTTAGGGCTCTTTCACACCTAGTTGTTTTCCCATCACGCCCGCAAGTGTTCCGGAAAGTTCCATCTGCGGGCGAAGGAAAAGCACATCGGGCCCGTTGAACTTGCACTGTGCAACAGATTTGCTTGTCTGCGTGTTGCTACAGGATTAAACAAACACGCTTGACTCTGTTTGCAAATAAATTCCATCTTGAATTTTCCTGAGGGGGATTTGACGAAGCAGGGGTAAAAAGTTGGCGTGCTACCTTATGTAAATAATTTCAGGGAAATCTGATGAAAGGAAAGCCCATGTTGCAATAAAATATTTTCCATTTTCATTTTCATTCAGCTTTGTCAGGTGGCTCCATGGTCTGAAACGTCACCGGGCCTACATTTTAATAAAGTTTGAAAATGCACAAGGGAGCTATTTCACCTTATTGTGTCTAAAGTACGGACAGGAAGCCCAGTTTTTTGTGTGTGATATTAATGCTTAATTCATCATTTATGAGGATCCGTTCGTCCCTACGAAGTTCAGGGTGCTCGGTGATTAATGAAACCAGCCCAAAAGCAGGACACTAGGGACAGCAAACATTCAACGGGTGTTCAGTAGAATCTGGAAAGGCCAGGCCTGAAGGAACAGTGTATTTCTGGGTATGCGAGGATAAAGTAGTCCCTTTGTAAAAGCAGCTGACACTGACTGGAAACGCAGGTGAATTTTTTCCCCCCTGCCTGTCTAAATAAGGAAGTAAATCATTTAAAAATGAAGGGGTTGAGAAGTAAGAATCACATGACGTGATCACATGGACCAGTGGTGCAGACTCGGTCCTGGAGCCCCCTGTGTAAGCTAGTTTTCATTCCCCCTTCAACTGAAACCCCTGCATTTCTGTGGACCTCTTACTTGTTCTTAATTAAATGCTTTTCACTGCCTGTTGAAGTATGATTTGCTCTCTTAAGCTCACATTATGAAATGGCTGTGCAGGCCAGGAAGAATAAAATGTACCTTTTTTACATGCTGGGACTTTTAATCAGTTAAAAGTTCAACTGCCTCATTTTCTATAATGTGCTGCAAGGTAAATGATTCCATTAGGAATAGGTTCCATTTTTATTGAATATAATATAGACTGACATTATTGGGGTCCCAAATGTTGAAACTGTGGACATCTGGTGAATTCGAAACCATTTGAGATAAATTAAGGAGTTAAAAAGGCAAAGCAAATGCCAACAGACCAAGCCTGCGCTGCATTAAAAAATGCTTCAGGACAGCAGAAACATGGAAGAACTTAAACATGTTTTCAAGAGCCTTAACTGATTAAGAGGCTGGCTGTAAGAGAAAGCAGCGGTCTGCACACCACTGCACACGGCTGTGACAGGCCCTGTTCCTCCGCCCCCAGGAAAGACCTTCCTGCGCGCTCCTCAGATGAACATCAACATCGCCACCTGGGGCCGGCTGGTGAGAAGAGCCATCCCCTCCGTCAACAACTCCTTCAGCCCCCAGGTCCCAGACCTGGCCTCGGAGTCCACCCCTGCAGGCCAGCCGAGCTCGCCCACGTCCCCCAGGTACCAGGGCCCGCCCACCCGCACACGCACCTCCCCCAGGTACCAGGGTCTGCCCGCACGCACGCACACGCCCCTCCCCCAGGTACCAGGGTCGCACGCACGCGCACGCACGCACACCTACCTCCCCCAGGTACCAGCGTCTGCATGAACACGCACGCACGCACACCTACCTCCCCCAGGTACCAGCGTCTGCATGCACGCGCACGCACGCACACCTACCTCCCCCAGGTACCAGCGTCTGCATGCACGCGCGAGCTCGCAGGCATAACAGCCCAGTAGCTTTGAACCACAGAAATCCTATCCCCGGCCAGCTGGCACACCCATAGAACGTCTCTTTCGTTCATCTGAACAGTTGGCCAAGCTCAAGTGCCTTGGTTCCCTTAAGACTGAAGCCACTGTCAGGATAGATATCACGTATTGTTGGAATGCCGTATGACAATCGCCTTTGAAGATGATCTCAGGGACGTGTTTAGTCTTCCAAGGCTCTTTTTCCTGCTTCCCTTTGTGGTGCGGCCGGCTCTGTCTGTTTGAACTCGTGTCTCTCATTAATCCCAACGTCTCGTCTTCAGCAGTGACCCAACCGTGACTAAGCTGGACTTTGACAAAGAGCCAGCCCCCGGGCCCAAGCACCACCCCCTCCCTGTGGAGATCCGGGAGCCGGCGCCCGAAGGCACCATCCCCGACAGACAAGAGGTGCAGGTAATCACTGGTCACCAAGACGATTCCCGATTGGAGGGCGTCCACATGGAATTTTCACGTGGGTGCCCGTAGGAAGAGGAAGTGTATCATCTCTACAGGGTTTTGTCATTGATAATTTTAATGAGGGTGATTCTCATCATTCCGGCTCCTGTAAACAGGAAGTCTAGTGTCTGCCTTTTATGGTCCGTTTCCTTTTTCCTAACGCGTGAGGCCCTCTGTTGCAGGATGCTTTGGCGACGTTCGACTTCCTGAACGACAGGAATAGCATGGTGGTCAAGCCAGATCTCGACGATGTAGCAGAGCACGAGATCCAGACGCCAGATCTGAAGCTAATAGCTGTGGAACAGACCACTGAAATAAGGTAGGGCTTCACTCATTTTCTGCTGTGAAGTCACATGGAATTTCAGATGAATTTTAATTATGTTTATATGGAAATTCTGGAGTGTCTAGTTATTCTTATTCATACGCAGGTTATTGCTAACTTGTGTTTTGCCACTAATGAAAAATTGTAAAAGATGGTAATGCTAACAGTATTGCTGTTGCCTCCTTTGTAGGGAAGAACAGTTCCAGTTCAGTCTTAAAGATTTCAAATGCATCGCAGTCCTTGGCCGTGGCCATTTTGGGAAGGTGAATATCCTCGGTTAATGAATGAAATATGAACGTTTCCATCAAATCAAAGCAAATGTTTTCAGTTGCTTTAAATTTCGTTGCATTCTGCGGGAACCAAATGGCTTTTCCTTGATTCTACAGGTGTTGCTGGCAGAATACAAGAACACAGGAGAAATGTTCGCCATTAAGGCCTTAAAAAAAGGAGACATTGTGGCTCGAGATGAGGTGGACAGGTAAGCACCAGGTTTTCGTCCTCCTAAGCTTACCCATACTCTCCAAAAGTACAGTACATAATTTTTCTGGACTGCTTTCCTGTCCCCCTCAGTCTCATGTGCGAGAAGCGGATCTTCGAGACGGTGAACAGCGTGAGACACCCGTTCCTGGTCAACCTGTTCGCCTGCTTCCAGACGGAGCACCACGCGTGCTTCGTGATGGAGTACGCGGCCGGCGGGGACCTGATGATGCACATCCACGCCGACGTCTTCTCGGAACCGCGGGCCGTGTGAGTAACGGGGACCGGCGGCGGTTCCCACGGACCGCTCTGCCCAAACTGCGTTCGGCTGCGATGTGGAAAGACCCTCGGGGTCAGTGTCCATTGTTGTTTCTAAAGGTGTAAACTAGGAGCGTGTGTGGCCTAAAAAAAGACCCCACTTACGCCAACACCAGTGGTCTTTTGAGCTTCATTTGTTTTTTAACAGTGGGTACATGTGTACATTGAATCTTTTGGAGTAATTTAAGAATAAGTATGAGTATTATGAGAATATAATTATAATAATGATTGTTTTCCCACTGACTTCATCTAATTGGCTTCTGTGGCAGTTTCAGACCTGTCCTTTATTACAATGCGGTTTGTAAAATTACGCAGTACACAAAGCAAATTATGACCTAACGTATGCTTAGCTGTAATCATACATGTAAAGCTAATGCTACAATTGTCTTTATTTAGTCTCATGCATTCTGTGTTCTAACTTGAGAAAATGTTTCTCTAAAATAAGCATTGTTGGCCACACATGAACAAAATATCTTCTGTTTTGTTTCCGCCCTCATGGAAACAAAGATGATTTCTCTCCCCCTAGTTCCAATGCATTGAACTGTGTTGCGCTGTTTAATACAAATAACCATACCACATTATTTACAAAACCAGTGCAATTAATCAACTCCTGTCCTATATTCATTCAGCAGTAGTAATGACAATGTCCTGTGTCACACCCATGCTACCGCCTTTAAACTGTGCAGTAACAGCCTGAAGTACTAATGATATACCTGTCTCTTTCTTTTTTATAGGTTTTATGCGGCATGTGTAGTCCTGGGATTACAGTTCCTGCATGACCATAAAATTGTTTACCGGTAAGATTGGGTGTATTTTTTCAGTGTGCGATGCATTCTGTTTCGCTGGGGCTGTCTTTCAGGTTTATGGTTTTTTACAGATTGTTCAAGGGCAATACTTCTCAAGCAGCAACAAATTATGAGCCGAACCCTCCTCCTGTGGAATTTTTGTGTCACAGCCCAGCGATTGCTTTTCATGCCCTGCGGAGTCATTCCGTTTTTGGTTGTCCTTCGGTCCTATTGTCTGTATTTCTTTCTGTCTTTCCATGCTCCTGGTCTATGTCATGGCCAGTTCTGCACAGACTAATTAAAACTGATCCCAGTGTTATTTTTGCTTTTTCGTTTGAAATTCATAGTGCATGTATTTTTATAATATATTTATAGTTTGGTAGCTGTTCATCTGTCAGTATCTCCATACCTAGTATTGCTAGTTTAGCATGGCACCTTCTCACTGGCAAATTGTTTCATGATTAGACTTCACCATACAGCAGTGCAATGATGCTTTGCACGTTCTTGAATTTTCAGAGATTTAAAGCTGGATAATCTACTGCTGGACACTGAGGGCTATGTGAAGATCGCTGACTTTGGCCTTTGTAAAGAAGGTAGGGGGAATACCGGCTATTTGGTTGTGGTAGTGGGCCATCAGCCTGTTGCTGCTCTTTCAACCATTTGGACCATTTCAACAATTTCTAAAATCAACCATTTTGAATTTGCTGAAAAGCAGTTATAGTTGCAGGTGTTAATTTGTACGTGCTCCTTGTCCAATAGGAATGGGGTTCAGGGACCGCACCAGCACGTTCTGTGGCACCCCCGAGTTCCTGGCCCCGGAGGTCCTGACGGAGACGTCGTACACGCGCGCGGTGGACTGGTGGGGGCTGGGCGTGCTCATCTTTGAGATGCTGGTTGGAGAGGTGAGTTTTCCTTCATTCAGGCATCTGCTTCTGGATCCTGAATAACTTTCTTCTCATGGGCACTTAATGGTGTACAGTCCACTGTAGCACAGACCAGCACGTATGTATTAAAGTGTGACTGAAACTCCTTTCATCAAATCCCCTGCATGAATATGTATTGATCTTTTTATTTTTTTTACTTTGTAAAGTTGCCATCATACAACATAGAAAATTCAAGTCACATTGATCAAATGTCATAAATGAATTTGAAGTAGGCTACTTATACAGTTGTAGTTGTCTGCTGAATTCTAAACCTCTGACTAAGAGCCATATTTTATGTGTAAATGTGAATAACGTCTTGCATTGTGACCAACAGTCCCCGTTCCCCGGTGACGATGAGGAGGAAGTGTTTGACAGTATTGTCAACGACGAAGTCCGTTACCCAAGATTCCTCTCGACAGAAGCAATCTCCATCATGCGAAGGGTGAGTTCGTCAGCTTCTCCGACTTCATTCTGGAGAATTCTAGACCATACCCTCAGTTTGTCTCCTAATCTCGCCAATAATGGGGTCATCTTGCTTTTTTTTTGATGTACACATGCTTGAAAACTGTTTAAATGACTGCTAACTAATTGGTAGCTGAATGAACAGAGAACATTTGAATTGCAACAAAATCGATTCCCCTCTTCACTCTTGTTGAAGTGACTTTAACACCATTTCATTATCTGCAGCTATTGAGGAGGAACCCAGAGAGGCGGCTTGGGGCAGGAGAGAGAGATGCAGAGGAAGTGAAGAAGCACCCATTCTTCAGGGTGAGTGCCAGTTCCCTGATTTTATAGTGCGTCTTCAGCAGAGAAAGCAGTTGCTAAAGCTCTCTCCTCCAAATGTTTTCTCCCTCTTCCAGAATGTGGATTGGAGTGGGTTGCTGGCTAAAAAAGTCAAGCCTCCATTTGTGCCAACCATTCAGGGGCGCGAGGACGTCAGCAATTTCGACGATGAATTTACCTCAGAGGCCCCCATCCTGACCCCTCCCCGGGAGCCCAGGGTTCTGACCGGGGAGGAGCAGGACACATTCGCGGACTTTGACTACATCGCGGACTGGTGTTAGCCCCTCTGCCCTCCCCCCCTCCCCACACTGTGAACAGCGACCGTAAACTGTAGCTCAACATTGCATCTCTGAAGATCTGGAGCTGTGTCCCCCCCCGCCTCCTGTTGCACTTTGTGCCAAGTAAGGGACCCGCAAATGTTCAATAACAAAATGAAGATTCCTTTTCCTAAAAATAAATACAAAGACCTTTTTTGTCCTTTTTTTTTTTTTAAGCTGACCATGGCTTCGATGCCCGTCAGTTTCAAATTGTCTGAGCACTGGGAATGTTTTCAACGGACTCCTCCAGGAAATGACGTCCTGCGCAATCGAGATATTTGCCCTTGCTTCTGGAATCAGTGCTGTAGTCCTTTCCCCCCCGTCCCCCCCCCCCCCAGTTTTTTTTCTGCCTTACGGAAAGCCGAAATGACAAATTAATACATGGCTAGAATGTGCCACAATGACTTGAAGTGCTTTTACGTAACAGTCACACTAAGTTATAAGGTAACAACTGCGTACTAACTGCTTATTCACACTAGCTCGATCTGAAGTGTGCTTTGCGTTTCCGTTGGATGTTTTCCTGTGTAACTCCTCCCTGTGGAACCCTGGTTTTTATCCTTACATTGCCCTTGCATTGGTTTATATTCAAGATGCCTTAAAAGTTGTTGATCTTAATAATGGGCTTCCACCAGAAACTGACTGACAGGTACTGAAAAAACAAAAATGCTGAAGGTGGGCTGCCAAATGGACTCTTCAGTTTCAAACTGTTTGGATCTGAAAATGGATTTCAACCGAAAACACGCAAGTCCTACAAGTTGATATATCTCGTATGAAAGCAGTGTATCACTTTTACCGGCGGTGGTTTTCCAATTTGTGCATTTTCATAACACCATTTTTCATGTATCGTAATTATTAGTGGGGGAGAGAAATGTAAGTTATAGTTTTATACTGAATTTTAGTACTCCAGCATCATGCATCTGCTGTATAGCGTGACCATGTTTTTTTTTAAATATATATAAATATTATAGATTTTATGAATATGTCAACATTGAATAGGTAGCTCAGATATTGAAAGCAAGCCTGAACCTCTTAAAAGGAATGTAAAATGTATGTTCATAAAAAAAGTGTATATTTTGGCTCATTACATGCCAAAGCAGGCTGTATTTTTATAAGATTGATCATTTTTATGTGGCATGCAGAGCTGCAGTTATGTGGCTATGCTGAAGACATCAGTCCTTTTAATGTGCTAACTTGAGAGCCAGATGAAATCCCGTTCGGAACAACGGCTTTGTTGCACTTTCATTCAGGTATTTTTTTTTTTTTTTGTTGTTTTTCGTTTTTGTTTATGTGGGGGCTTAGCTGTTTTCAACTGATGTTAGCATCTAGACATGAACAGACATTACCTGAGACAATCCTTCACAAATCTATTAAGATGGGGCTTGAGGTGACTGGCACTCTGAACATGTTGTATAGCAAACTGAAGCCAAGGATCAAATCCCACACAGCTAATTACCAAAACCCTTTAAATGTATGCTCGAAGAACTACCTGCGAGAGGTGTGCGTTCAACCGACAGAACGAACCTAGCTCAACTAACAATTGTTTTATCATGAATCACTAAAGGGGCAACGGGCAAGGGTTAAGTTGAGGGCAGGGTATATGTACACAAGCTGAGAGCAGTAATTTTATCTATGTAGGTTTATTGTTGTTTTTTAATTACCAACTTTTTAGCTTAACTATGAAAATATTGTAAATACCTTTTCAGTATACTGTATGTTAAAAGTGACTGCTGAAACATTATTGCAAGGAAGGGAGTGACACTTTTGAATGGTACACTACATTGAAGTACTTGTACAAGATGGTGGCGACCTTGGAGAGAAAACCTGTTTTGCAGTCATTATCCATATCATGAATGCACAAATTAAATATTTGTAATAGAAGGTGCTCGTATTGTCTGTTACTTGTGTGAGTGCCTTTTCGTTCGTTTGTGGGGTCTTTGGTGATCTTAAATGTCTATGGTATCTGAAAGTTTTATCTCTGTGGTAAACAAGTCTGAGGGAGTGGCTGTCCTTGAGGACCGTGGGGAAAAGGGGTTTGAGTCGGAGCGATTGTTTGCCTGGCTGAACAAACATCCACAAATGCACACCACTTCAAACCGTGGTAAGGAGAGGGAAGGGGAAACCGTGGTGGCGGAGGGGGGGAGAGGGTGTGTGTGAAGTAAGGCTTAGCATTCGGCTGTCCACAGCTTGACTGAAAACAAGGCAGCAGAGTCTGTTGATCCACTGAAGCCTCATTTTGTCTCATTTAATAGACTGATTACTATGGATGAACCCCTCACATTTACCTAATTTGCTGTTTTTTATTTAATTGACAGCAAACATTTGTGAAACATTATGCCTCTTTGGATCAGAAGCCATGTTCACTGTACTCAAATAGGCCAAAATAGGAGCAATACAGGAATGAACCTGATGGAATACTAAATATCGGGCAGCTCCGATCTGTATCCAGTGATCAAGAGCCTTTGCTGTCTTGAACATGGATAGCTGAGTGAATAAACAAATGGCTCCTGTATTTCAAAGGTCATATTAGCTGAAATGTTGATTTGTGTTTTGATAATGAGGAGGAAAAACACAATACAGAGGAGTTAAGTGTTTGATTCAGGAACTGTTTGTTGATTTGTGGCACCATTATGCAGGTATTCTACCAGCTCTATGACTTCCTTATCTATCCAGAAAATGAGTTAAACTGTAACTGGTTTGTGACTCTTGGGTATGAGTTTACAGGACTGCTATTCCCATATGGTTTGGTAATGTATTTTTCAGTGTATTCAACACCCTGTAAAACGGGTCTGGCAATCCTGAAAGGGTGTGTTCCAGAAGCACACTCCAGTATCCAGCCACTGTGTCGTCAGCTTGTAGAATAAGTTGGTATAGATTCCATATTTTAATATTGGCTGATGGGAATTACTAAAAACATTTTTTTTTTTTTTTTTTCTTCTTCTTAAATTTCTTAAACCCTGAACAGCCAGTTCCAGTTCCTCTGCCTTCCTGGTGATGTCTGTAGCAGCCATTTGCATCTGCTTGCGCAGGCCCAGATTGGAGCACAAACAAGAAGTCTTTGGGGCATTCAAGGTCATCTTGAAACACTGAGTGATCTCCTTGGAAATATGGGACACTGCAGATGTCTGTGTAGTAAATGGAGATGTATGTATGGTACACTTAAGCAAAGTTTGGATAAAATGCAGGCTTGCTGGAGATGGTCTATGCTAAGAATAATATTGCTAGTCACTGGGATGCTGGCATTTGACAAGCTAAATTAGATTGGGTAAAGTCAAGACTTGAACAGCTTGCTGCAATTACAATTCCTCCCAATGTGTGAGCACCAACTGTTGACTTCACAAGACACCTTTTAATTCCATTATTTTTGTCTTCCAGACTGTTCTTAGTTTATTTAGCTTTTTATTCTGTTTTGAAAATTGAATCTTCAGGACACCTGTCGTAAAAATTAAGTGTGATCTTGCAATGGCAAACATAGCAACAAGCTTCAGTAAGAGAACATAGATCCAACAATATTTATACTTCAAATTTATATTTTCTTACTTCTACAGAATACATTTGTAGCGTAAGCATTCTCAAATGAATACTGTATAAATGTCCATAAATTAAATAACATGTACAGGTTAAACAATAAATAAATCTTGATAAAAATGCAAACATATTTCCAAACTTGCAAAAGCTCTTTACAAGAGCTCTTTATGGGCTACCTTTCCATTACCTTGCGGATCACAGACTCTCCAAGTATCCCCACATTTAAGTGTCACCCTTTGAAGATAGGCCTTTAGTGGTTTTTTTGTTGCAGAAAGTCCTCTAATCAGATCCACCATCAATGCCCCGGTCACCTGATAGGAGACGAGACACAATCAGCGTCCATTACAAAGTCGGACTCGCATTCAGGGGCTTCCCCGCGCTCAAACCAGCTATGGTTCCTTGGTCTCCCTCACTGCAAATAGTCACTCATATGCCGAAGGAGACCATGGGGTAAAATGAGCCTTCAATGGGAGAAAACAAATCCAACTGTTATTCAAACTGTGCTTCCCTCAAGGCTCTTAGAATGGGCAGACGCTGTGGTGCACGTGAAAAGAGGACAGGTCCGTGCTAATGATTACTAAGCCCTAAAAATGATGGTGGTTACAGAAGTGTGGTTACAGTGTGCCATGGAGAAGCTGGAGTCTGTTGCGATGGTGGAATAGCACAGTCCACGACAAGCGAATGTGTCAATCTCCATTGCTAAGTTTCCGAATTTAAAATGACTAATTTCTATGGGAAGATGTGCTTCTTTCAAGGTGTAATCCGACCCCCTCCTGGTGATAATGGGTTCTCTGGAGGACAACAGGCTCACAGCCCCTGTAGGATTCTGGGGGTTTCCCTGTAACTATGGGAAAAAAGCCTTAAAAAGCAGAACTAGAGATTAAAGTACCTTCATCAGACTATATATTTCATTTTTTATGCTAAACTACTCTGTCTTTCGCCCATATCACTGCATTCAGCTCAACCTCCAAAGTGAATCTTGGCAGTAGCCATGATTGTATACAGAACAGTAGGATTTTAAAGCATTTTAAAGGGTAGGTTGCCACCTAGTGTTAGGTAAAACAAAATCCACATCATTGACCTGAGGCTCTTGGAGTTCTTTCAGTTGCAGTTACAGCATTGATACTGTATTTATTGATCATGGATTATTCTTGATCTGTAGAATGCAAAATCTGTAGGCTGCAACATCAGCACATAACCAACTTCCAGTTAATTAGTTGGCACAAAATGGACTGCATTTATCCAAAGCGCTTTACAATTTATGCCTTGCATTCACCAGAGCAATTAGGGGTTAGGTGTCTTGTTCAGGGACACTTCGACATGCCCAGGGCGGGGGATCGAACCGGCAACCCTCCAACTGCCAGATAACTGCTCTTACCTCCTGAGCTATGTCGCCCCACAAAAAACTAGCTACCATACTAACGAATATTAGCCAACAAAGTGCATACTGTATGTAGACCTAGTTACTGTTCAATAGTTACTGTGATAAGGTATTTACATATTTACCTATTTTATATAGTAGTTACAGTAGCTAATGTGTAATTCAGAAATCACATAAATGTTACAATCATTCCAGAACAATTATCACTTCATGTAGCATGTCATTACAGAAAATGCATGGTGTTGTTTCACTTCCATTTATCTAGTTATCTAGTAAACTTTCAGTATTAGTAAAAAATTGATATTCAAATAATTTCCTTCCTCACTGACACCAGAACATTCCATGCTGGCTGGAGGTGCTTTTTGTTTTGCTTTTTGAGATTAAAAGGCAATAACTAAAATGTGTACAAATTACCCTTTCTAACATGATCTGACAAGTTTCCTGCAGAGATCTAAGAAAACAAAATTGAACAAGCATATATCTTCTGTTGGAACAGTTTTGACTATCACACTAGGCAGTAGATTATTACTGCTGCATGCTTACTGCTCTGAAGGATATATTTAGGCACTATCATTTACTTGTGAAGCTTGCTTTTAAGTTTCTCGGCTGTATGCCAATTAAAAACCTGACTGTCCCCCCAAGTGTTTTGTTGTTCCTTTGATATGTGTTTAATT
Source organism: Anguilla anguilla (assembly GCF_013347855.1). Taxonomy (NCBI): domain Eukaryota; kingdom Metazoa; phylum Chordata; class Actinopteri; order Anguilliformes; family Anguillidae; genus Anguilla; species Anguilla anguilla. The sequence continues at coordinate 11,686,343 of NC_049206.1, read as the reverse complement.
TAACATGCCATACTACCTGTAGATTGCTCTGGATAAGAGTATATGTTGTTCCATAAAGGACAAACCAGGACAAAATAGAATATACAACACATTTCAGCAGAGTGAAGTCAGGAGAAGAAAGCCAGAGCATGTGTCTAAACCTTGTTTGGATGTGTGTGTGAGGCAGGACTGAATGTGTGTTCTGTTCCTGGTCCTCCCTTGTATGTGAGAACATATTAGTTAGTTTTGTTGAGCTTTTGTGTACTTTTTTTAAACTGTATTCCTCAAACATGAGTCAAAAGAAACTAATTTAGAGTTAGTCTAGCACTTACACGCCCTCTGGTGTCACTATGATGTGATTACACTTAACACAGTCCAGCTGGAGGTAACACTTCGGCTTCAGCTGGGGTTTTATCCCCCCCCCCCCCATTTATTAAATATGGAGGGACGACTGGCCACCCTGGTGAAGCAATTAGTGAAAAACATTACATAATTTCTGTAGACAATCCCTGAGCATGCACAGTAAGCCTTGGTCATAGCACTATGCAATAATGTGCAAAGCATTCCACAACAAAGGAATTTGGTTCGTGTATGTAAAGCACGTCTTACCTGGTGACATTCCAGACGAACCTGGCTGAATGCACACTTACCCTGAGTAGTGCAGCGTTGTATAGTGTTTCAACCACTGTTAAATGTAATATTTTCGATTTTCATCGTACATTCAGATTTTTATTGTAAAATCTAAATATGTCATTAAAACCACATTAAACTGTCTGTCTGCAGGCACTTATCCTTTTTATAGTTTACTAGGTATGCATGCTGGGAAGCAAGGAACTAATTTTATAGCTGTGAATTCTCCAGTGTCTTCCAAAAAAAGTCTTGTTTGCATTCGATGGGGAAAAAAAAATAACTGGAAAAAAGGCTTATGTAGTTTTAACTAAGTTTTGTCTACTGTTGTTTCTTGCTTCATGGAACTAGTTCTCATGTACAGGAAGAATGACAGCACAACTTTGTAGCATGGAAGTGAAATGCCAAAGTGCAATCATTAATAGGGCTAAGATGACCATGTGTGGCCTTTAGAGCATGTATACACCATGACATTATCTACCAGCTCCTAAAAGTCTGCAGGAGTTACACGACACCACCCCTGCTTAGCTGATGGAAGTGTAAAATGCCTCAGGGGTCACTCCAGAATGACCCATATAAATGCTTGTTTGGGTTCAGATCAGGTGACTCAGAAGGCCGCAATATAAGGACAGTGTCAATGTTACGCTCGTCAAACCTTCGGGCGACTATTTTTGCAAAGTGGATAGGGGAACTGTGAGAGTCACAGTAACCCCTGTACAAAAAAAAGGCTTTAACATGATGATCACTCGGTACCATTAAGTAACAATTTACGTACAGTAGACCTTGCTTCTAAGCGTATGAGTGTCCCCAAATGATGACAGGAAAATGGCACACTATTAAGGAATCACAAGAACCCTTCACTGTGGGAACAGTCTGCTTCCCAATTTTTGTTCACTACCTGTCTATGGTATGGGATAAGAATGTAACTTCAACAAGATGTAAATTGCAAGGTGGAAACAGGCACAATAAATTACATCAAAAGGCTCATACAAAGTAATATACTGCAATTGAATGTCCTCAAGCAATAAAATAATTTAATTGTGAAAGCCATACAAAAGCACTGTAAAACAAGTGATTTCTATACTCTTTGAATCAGGCACCCTTTGGTCACTTGCTTTGTCCAAAAAACAAAATAAAATATTTAAAAATAAAAGCTAGTAAAATGGCATTACACACAGAAACGAAACCTGCATAGCTTGCTATTGTGCGCTAAAGTAAAAAACTAAACATAATAAACAGTAAATGTTTGGAATCAAAGTACAGAATTTTTTTTCACACAGGCCAAGGCCAGGGCTGCCCACCCCCGTTCCTGGAGAGCTACTGTCCTGTAGGTTTTCATTTCAACCCTCAATTGGCACACCTGAGTCTACTAATTAGCAGCTCAATGAGATCTCAAGGCTGTGTCCGAATCCGCCACTGTGTCTTAAAAGTATATTCTGTCTACTAAGCATACTGCGTACTATTTTGTGCATTTTCTAGCGCATGATGTGCAGTATGCAAAGAATATCCATACCATTTTCCAACAGTACTGTGTGTTGCAAGACATTCCGCCCTTACGGCCATGCTCACATTTTTGTTGAAGGAAAATGTCAGCAGAGCTACGCCTCATTTTTAAAGTGAAGCTTTGCATCATATTTATGGGACCAAAATGGTTGTTTCCTTCCTGAAACGTATGCTCACAAATATACTCAGAAATACATATATCTTCCTGGGATTTTAAGTACAGTACATTTAGAGAAAATCGCACCAACTTAACTTTCTCATCTAGTGTAATCAACAACTATACTCAATACTAGGAAATTGTGCTGATTTGTGCACGGCCCAGCTGTTGAATGAGGTGTGCTTTGTTATTGTTGAAGTGAAACCTACAAGACTCCAAGGTCTCCAAGAATAGGGCTGGCCAGCCTTGGCCTAGATATTCCTGTGGGTTTCCACCATCACGCATGATTTCAGCAACATTAATGCTCTGCCATTGTATAATAAAAATGTATTAAAAACATAAAATGCCACAGGTCTGGAAATATATATTTTTAGAACCAGCCAGTATGGCTAGCCACACAGAATTACCATTCACAATTGTTCCAGAAAACAAAATCGCATTGCCCTAATCTCACACTCTGTTGGACCACATAACCATCTCCATATAGCATTCAAAATTCATCGACAAACCTGAAGGCTCCGCCCTCCAATTAATGTTTTAGTTTTGACTCTTCAATACAACCAGAACAGCACGGTAGGCCTACAGTTATACAGTCACATAGCAGCAGTGGCTATATACCTAGCTAGCTGAACAACACAGAATGTTGTGAAAACGCTTCCCCAAAGGGATGGCCATGCTTGAACATGGTTTAGATTTCAAAACTTGCTGCCTAAAGTAAGCAAATACCTCTTTATGCAATTCTCATCTTAGCAACTTGGGTGCAGCTTTTGCTAAGTAGATCTTGGTGGTAATGCAAAAATTTAATGATCACTGATCCTTAGTTCCCTGTCCCACTTAAGCGTACACTAGTTCTCAACTCATGAGATACTATCTAGCTTTTAGGTAAACTAAACATTAAGTACAGTTTAGTGGTAGGAATAGACGATCAGTGTTAGGCTGAATGGCCTGTTCTTGTCTTACGTTATGTTATGTTGTTATGACAAACAGAATTCAGAACAGTAGCATCATATTTTCACCAATGTAAAAAAAAAACAATCCTACTGGCATTGTTAACTTTTCACTTATTACTGTAGTTACACTTTTTTTTCTTCCTCTGACTATTTTCTGTGTTTCATTATATTCTCCTTTAAATTAGCTAGTTTGGTTACCCCTTCATCGTTCCCAAATCTGTGAACCATTTAACTGGCTACCACACACTGTGCAGAAACACTGACCAGGAAAAGTTATTTTAGCAACTATGAGTCATGGCACTCTGCTATCAAGGACTCGGCTTCTGATCTGTAAATCCAGCGAAAACTGAAGAGTACGCCTCATTGTCCATTTTACTAACATGCGTTATTGCAGTGTTCTTGTTTTTTTCTCAGTCCCATGTCAGTGTGTGCAAAATGGAAACTGTAATGTGCTAAAGTAAAGGGTCAAAATTCATTTGAATGCTAAAGGGTGAATAAATTCCTCACCACAAACCATATTTGGCAGATGTTCAAATAAAGCCATGACAGGCACTGTATGGTCTGAAGAGACATCAAGTTAAGGTTTAACATTTTCTAGGTCGTTTAAGGCCAAGAAGTTTAAGAGCAGCATCTGGCACCAGAAAGAAAATAAAACTGAAAACACGCACTAGCTTTGCTCACCATGGCAATTTTGGAATTCAAGTGCACAGAACAGCCAGGGAAAGCCTTTGTTGCCATTTCAAGTAGGATATAAAAATGTGCTCCTGGATAATTCTACAGTACTACGCTATTTTCTTCTGTTTTCTCAGGGCATTTCTCAGGGCACCTTTTCCTTGATGTCTCCCAACAATCAATTAAATCAATAAATAAAAACACCACAATGGTACAGACCTGCAGGATGAATATGCATAACATTTCAAGTTGCCAAATCAGTTTTCTGTCAGGTTACAAGGCATGATGTTTAAAAACATACAAAATTGTCCCCCCTGGATAAAAGTGTCTGGCAAATGGCTAAATATAAACATAATTGCACAAAATGAATAAAGAGCAATGAATATTCTGCGAACGGTCTGTACACCATCTCCACTTACAAATAAATAAAAATTAAAACTAAGAATGATGAAGTTGGTACAAAATGTTATACATCAAATTTGAGTAAGTGAATTAAAAAGAACAGCCTGAAACTGTTTGTTATATCACTAAATATAGACATACTCTTTTGGAATCGTCCATATGGTTTTCCCTCAAAACTCAAAGGATAAGCCTATTGCATGAGCGCCTCAGTATTATCATGAGCGGCACAGAGGGAGGTGAGGTCATGCTGATAGGTCGCCTCAGTTGGCAGAACCCCTCCTTATCAGCACTCAGCTGTCTCCGGTGGTTAAATGATCCATTTCTGGTAACGGAATCAACAAATAGCCTAGCTTTTCAATGGAGGTTTACAAACATGACCAGCAGTTTGTAAATGTCAACTTTCTCCCCTCCATCTCATATTTACCATTAAAGAACAGTGACATGGTTAAAGCTAATGGACAAAAGCTGACATAAAAACAAAACAGGAACTACTCTGTCCTGTGAAATGTTCACTTGTACTATACCCCAGTAAAAGAAATATTAGATTCCTGACTTATGCTTTCTTTAGCTTCCTGTGGCAGAGTGTCAAAAAGATGGTCTTCCACACTGAAGCCACTCCTGCGAAGGAGCTGACATTGTGCCAGCTGGCCTGGGAGGTGGTCCAAACAGTTTCCCTTCAGCTCCAGGTGCAGGAGCTGCGTCAGCTGACCTATTCTCTCAGGAATGCTGGAAATGCAATTATGCCCCAGACACAAGGTTCTCAGCTTCACACATCTGAAGAGTTGCTTGGGCAGGATCTCAACCTTGTTGCTCGTGATGGCGAAATGCTGAAGATTCTGCAGGAACCCCACCTCAGGTGGAATCACCGCAATGGAATTGTTGCTGAGGTCCAGGTACCTCAGCTTGGGAAGACTGAACAATGACGTGGGCAGGCTATCAAGTTTGTTGTGCGACAGATAGAGCGACTCGAGGCTCTTGACCTGGCTTATGGACACCGGGAGGGTGATGATTTTATTGTGCCACAGCTTGAGGCATGTCAGCCTCTTAAGGTGCTGGAAACTAATGACCTCTTCAACAGTGCGGATGATGTTGGATTTCAGATCCAACTCCTGCAGGTTGGTCAGGCTGAAAATGGCATGGGGGATTCTTTCCAGCTCACAGTTATGTAACTCCAGCTCAGCTAAGTTCATCATCTTCTTTAAGCTGTTGAGGACCAATAGTTTTGTGCCATCATTATGAACCACAAGCTTTAGAAGGTGAGGAGAGAGATCTGTTATGTTCGTTGGGATCTTGGTGAGGTTGCTCTTTAGATGCAGAGTTTTAAGCTGCCTCAACTCACGCATGGATTCTAAACCTATCATTTTGTTATTTTCAGAGTTCAGGCTTCCAATTAAATATAAACTCTTGAGGCTTTTCAACAGATAGACCCAAGGGGGAATCTCTGCAACATCCGTAAACTTGACGTGAAGGCAGTGGAGGCGGTCACGGAGAAAGCTAAATGCCGTCTGTTCCACCTTGGCGGGAGAGTGGTAGAAATGCAACTCCTGAAGACTGGTCATTTGGGAGATCTTAGCTGTGATCCTGACCTCAGGAATCAACTCCAGCTTTAGTATTTCAAGGTCAGTGAGGTCAAAGACGGCACTGGGGAGACCGGAAAGCATGAAGAGGTGGAGCTCCAGCTTGTCTTGGGCATTGCGGCTCACATGCTGACGCAGCTTCTCGAAGGTCCACTCGTGATTCAGGCTGATCTCTCGCAGCTTGTTCTCACTGACCTCAGACAGGAAGACACCAAACCTCTTGGAGTACAACTGGTCATACTGGTCAACCATGTGAAGAAGGAAAGCAAAGTCGTTTTTTACATCAGGAATATCACTGAAGCTGCTTTCCTCTCGAACCTTCTCAAAGGAGTACTCCTTTAGGGGTCGTCTGAACAGCCAGAAGAGGGTATAAATGCACACCAGCCCATAGATGCATATTACAGCCATATAACTAATGAGTATCTTCTTCAACATGAATGCCATGTTGTGAGTGCACTGGAATTTCGCATACCCGGTAAGCTCTTTAAGATTAGGAGGTGTACACACGTGACAAAAACTGATGGCGGCAACAAAGGTCGAGGTGTAGCACAAAATCAAAATGAACTTCACCGTTTTTATTATTGTCTGAGCAACATAAAGCTTGTAGATGAAGTCACTATCTTCCACGTGGGCACGGAACTTTCTCACCTTTTCAAAAAGGGCTTTGGCCTGTTCCCCATCTTTTTTGTCCAAGATGGTCACACTCGGGACATCCGTGACCGGTCTTTCAGCAGAGAATCTTAACTCTGAATTTTGTAACATGGGTGTAGACACACTGGGGCTTTCTTCTTCACTGCCGGTGGAAACGTTCTTTGGTACAGTAGCAGCGCCAGTGAACCTCTGCTTGTTCTCTTCAGAGTCCTCACAAGCCGTCTCGGACAGCGCCTTTGTAGTCCATGGTGACTCAAAACACCTCCCAAGAATAGACACAAAGTGCTCAATCTTTGAACTAGTTTTTGGATATTTGAACCAAAAATTGCTGCTGACCATGAGTACAATCGTGTGGATGAGAGCAAGGTAGGGAAAGTACTTTGAATACCAGGGCAAGGCCATATGGTAGCACATCTGGTTGACAAAGACATACTGCTGAAAGTCTAAGTTTGTTCGGAGCCCCATCGGCTCGGGTTGATTTGAATACACTGAATGCAAGACCTCATCGGGGACATCCTTAGGCATGAATGGTGCAGTTGCTGTGGTGGTCACAGGTGAACTTTTAGCTGAGAAGGCATCTGGACACACCAGCTCCTTCTCAGGTTCCAGGTAAGGGAGGCAAAGCACTTGGTCTCTGGTTAACTGCATTGTCCCAGCGAATACCGCCAACATGAGCATAATCGCTCCAAGATAATCCATGAAAACATCCCACCATGGCTTCAGTATTCGATAGGTCGGCTGAATGTCATTAAGGGAAGCTACCTCCGTCAGGGTAAACATTCCTGAAACAGAAGAAAAGAAAAGGAAAATGAACATTAAAACAGCTCGGACAGCAGCGTAACAAATTCTTTAGAAAATAAAATTTTGAATGAATTAAGATGCAATATTCATGCTAAATAGTGTGATAAACATAAAAGCACATAGGATATATTATAGGATATAATGTTTTTTTCTTACTGCAATGTGGGAACTGATCATGATATAAGCATTCAAAACACCAGGCTTTGTCTCTCCATTTCCTATTCAGAACCAACAGTCAGGAAAACAAAATTATATTCATCGTCTGACACCTAAAGCCTCTCCCCTCCTGAGAATGCATATACGTTTCCAATCTTAATAACATCTGGCTTCCTGATTAGATCACCCCATGACAATGCATCTTGACTGTTCACAGAGGAAAGCAGTAGCAAGATAATGTTTTATTGCACCTCAGACTGCAAATCCTGTTCTTTTTCACATTGCCTGAAGTGAATATAAACAAATTCATCTTTCTAAATGCTGGTTCCTGCAGAGAAGCCAATGACAGAAGATGAACTATGCTTGAACATGCTCAGATCTCAAAAAATAGCGTTGTTCTCATTATACAAACTTGTCAGGTAAATCTCACAGAAGAATCCTCCGTAAAAGTTATATAATGTAGTCAGACAACATGTAGTCATATAATGTAGTCTGACTGCTATTTGGGGTTATGCTCTTTTGTTATGTAAGCAACAAACGACTACTTTGTTGCGCTCTTTTCAAAAAATATTATATATTTTTCTGTGGAGCCCTCTAAGAAAACCTGATTCCACATAACAGTCTGGCACAAACGGGCAACAGTGTAGCATAATGGTCAGGGACAAAAAAAAAAAACCATGAAAGTAAACAAACCGCTGCCACCAGTTAGTGAACAAATTCACAGATTGCCATCCTGGGCTTAGAATATAATTGTAACAAGTTCTTAAATTATAAGAATTTACTATAGGAATGCACAATATAGACATATTATAAGATTATAAAATACAAATATCAGTGAGCAATATTTGCCTGGCCATACTAGCCGATGTTGATACTTCCTTGTTTTACAATATAGTACAAATGCAAAGTGCACTCAAGTCTCCACATTTATGGAAGAAGCAGATGTGCACAAATGTCTACTTAGGATAGAAAAAAAAGTTATTTGCATTTTAAAATAAAATGAGCTCTCAGCCAGTTCTTTACCTGTAGTGAGTGTGGAGATATAGCCCCAAACTACTGTACATGCTCCAGGTACCTGCTTTACTAATGACTACAACAGGCAGGCACTTGCAGTGTACGGGCAGGAGTCGGGCAGGAGACAATGCCAGGCACAAGCCAGGCACAAGTTGCCACTCCTACTGAATACAAAAGCAGGGGTTTGGTGTTTTCGGCCTGTTACTTGCTAGCTAGCCACAAACGAAATAAAATCTATGGTTATGTGTTCAGTTTAGTTTACTTTACTTCATTGCTTAAGCTCTCCTAAAAAAATGTGGCTGCAGTGGGGCAAATTTGCATGGGTTTAACATAACTACAATTTGAATAACTGTCATTTATGCAGTTGACTCATAGCAAGCTATTTCAGACACGGTCACAACTTGTGCAATATTTCGTTTTCAAAATCAATCCGGCAATAAGAGTCAAAGGTGTTAAGCCAGGCAAGGAGAAATGTATGGTTGACATCACTGACATTTGCTCATATGAAAGCTGTTATGGACATTCTTCTTCAATAAATTATCTGACAAAAATATCACACTTGTCTTGTGTTCATTCACTGCTTTTCTAAACGACCCAACACCTGCCTGACTTGTCGTTTTAGTGGAAAAATGACAGAAGTCGTCTGTGGGTCACTATTACCAATTCTACTGCCAGTAAAAAACAAAATGGGTTTTTAGTCACTTTATATAGCAATGGCATGCTACTGTCATATGTTGCCATTACCAGGCATATTATAGCAATAGCAAAACACAACTAGCAGTAAGCTAACGTTAGCCAACTTGAGCCTGTTTAATTAAAAGTTGGAATGAAACATGTTGAACCTTGCAGCTAGCAATATAATTAGCAATAGTATACATTTAAAAAAAAAATTTTGTAGTGTTGATGTGTCTAGTATTGGGTTTGGCTGACATTTTTCTGTTTTATCCACCAGTCCCGGATCTACCCTGCTAATGTGTTCCTGTATCCATGCAATGGATACTATCCATGTTCCCCACCTCATCCAAGGACAGTGGATCCTTTCAAAAAAGGGCCAATGTGAGCACAGAAGCACTACGCTAGCTAGCTACTGTTTACACTTGGAACAGCAGATACCCCAAATCTCTCTCTGATGTGAGTACGGTCAACCCCGGTCAACCACCCCCCTCCCCCCTCCCCTTCAAAAATAAGGAAGGGTAGTGGTGTACATTATTATAAGGTATACCTCTAATATTGTTTTGTGGTGGAATTCCCCTTTAAGTTACCTTTGTAAACAGGTAAATTAAACGTTGTCACTGATGAAGCCATCTAATTTTTATGCACCCAGTAAAGTATCAATCAAACCAGGAGGTTAATTAATAACTCTTTGAAAGTTAAACCAACCAACACAGAATGTTTCAAAAGCCAGGGTTGGGAAACACATGGCTATACTGGTGTTGATAAGGTTGATAAAGTTTTAACAAATTTGAATGCTCTGACCACTGAGTGCAAGATTATCTATATCAAGTAACAAAGAAAAGGCATGGTAGCAATTGCCTAACAAAACTAACTGTAAAAAATGTAAGACATTCTTGAACCGTGTAGGCTACATCTGGCAGCAGCGAGTTGTAAACGCAAATACTGAAATATGACTGAAATGACACGCTTTCAGAAAGAATAACTGGGATTAGATTAGTTGTTACACTCTATCTCGTGCTGTTGTGTGTTATAACGGTAAAGAACAAGCCTCGGATACAGTTCACAAAAATAAGGCGACTGTCGCAGTTAAATGACTTCTTGTACCGCTGTGTACTTTCTACATTAGTGTGCTGAAATTGTGTTACAATTGCGTTATATTAAACAACGTAATACAGCGTAGGAGTACAGCGGGAAGTACAAGCCCACCATGCAACATACGCTTGTCATGTTCGAGCGCTCTAATAATACCTTAAAAATGGGAATAGAATATCAATCCCTAATTCTGCCACTAGCAGTACCGCCAAAAACTATTATGGTTTTGAAACATACCGAATGTTCCTGAAATGTATATTTTATTTATCAGGCTGTTAAATTATAGACGATGATACATTAATCCACGACTGAGACAACGTGCGACGTAAACCCTACAGAAACGTACACATAACACATTATGTATGTTACTACGTTTTTGAAAATACTCAAAGGGAATTATTAAACTAGCATACTCACTGTCCTGCGAGAGGCTACTGTGACATCGGCTGCTTCGTCTTTAGACTCTTCCTACACACAGGGTCTATCCATGGAAAGTAGATCGTTCCGAGATAAGAACGTGATCAGTACTCCGCATTCAGTTGTATTTTTCACTCGGTGATGCTTGCTCTTTTGCAGGTGAAAAGACATCCACGTTTCGTGTACCTGCATGAACAGACATACACATCCCTAATAAATCTTACATCAGAGAAATCTAGCCGCGTAGTAGCATTCTTTTTCAGGGCTACAGTTTCTCTCAGCGCTGCCGCGCGCAGCCACTACTGTGCCCGAAAACAATCCGGTTGATTCTGGCAGGCACTGACACGTCTGCAACATGCCACAGAGGAAGGTACGGTAACGTGTTCGAACAGCGTCCTTAATTTGTACATTTAGGTATCTATCTTCCTCATAAATACAGAACAATATGTCGAACTTCATGAAGCAACATTACTCGAAAAGCAAACTTCCTTTGAACAGCAGATCGCAGAGTAAATCGGTCTTTTAATCTCATTTTCATGCTACGAGTCATAATTTGACCACCTGATACAGCTAACCAGTCTGGACCAGTTCTCAAAACATTCCCAGCTGACTCTTGCTGTCGGAAACAACATACTACTTATTTTAAAGAACACGAACCTTATCAGTAGCTTATGGAACAATCCTGGTGCCGCAAATTGGAGAAATTCGTTGTATTTTCTGAAACAGGAAGCTTAACAGGGCGGTCCCAAAGTTTGAGACTAGCCACAGCGGTTTCTTGGCGATAGCACGTGGTTGACAATGATGCGGCATGGCCAATTGTGGACGATATGCTTTTTATATATATATATATATATATATGTATCGCTGGTACATCTTGATATATTTAGCGTAGGCTGCAAAATAATCTATTTTAAGGATGGCAGGTATGCCCATGTTGTTTTAGGTCATTAGGAGCGCAAGAAGCTCATAGCCAGTATATAGCCTACATATATGCTAGATGTCCTTTTCCACGCACAAAGTAGATAAAGTGTGAATCGTGTGCTTCAATTTATTGTGCCTTTAACCTGATATTGACAGAACAGGTTTGGAGAACAATCTTTTGATTTATATTTTTACTGTTATTTGATGTCTACATTTTAAACATTTCTATTCCAGTTTATTCAACTTATTACCCAATTTAAGGTGTGAGTTTTTATGTATCCCGTTTCATTTATTTATTGCCTCTGAAGTGCCAATGTTGGAAAAAAAAACATTCTTGAAAGTGTCTGACTGAAGAACAGTAATATCTAAGACAGGTCTGCAAACATTTACAAGAGAATGTCCCATTTACAAATTTGCACTTTAGATTGGGGGGTTATTCTCCTAAGCACTTTCTGTGATTTGTGGGCTTGTCATTGGCTGTTTGGTGTTGACAGCATACGTAATTAGCAGTAAAACCATACTGCAATGTGCTAACCTCGTTTCCTGCAAGCTGATGAGTGAGCAAACTTTTAGGAGTTACTTCTGCCTCTGTCACAAGTAATGGCACAGAATGCTGAAGTGTGCTTTAAATGAAAGCCTCTTCTCTGTTCTTCCTCAAGTCCTCTCTTCAACAGCAAGCTGGTGGATGCTTTAGTCACCCCCGTAAAATGTCACTGCAAGTCTACACTTGCCCATAGGATGCAGGTATTAGCCTCCTGTTTTAATATGCAGGCTTGTTGTCTGCTTCATACCTTCAACTAACACTTTCTCAATTGAAGTTCAAGCATTTATTTTCATTTTCAAAAGAGTGATCTTTCGAATTACGTAGTTTGAAAGGATGGCATTTCATGAAACATTACTTATGCCAGGAAGACTTGGATTTCATGTCTGAGTGATGCTTCCAACACAAAAATAGTGTACGTTTCTGTTTTAGTACATTGGCTGGTTTGAATGTTGCAGATATGTACTATAACATGACATAACATAATGCCGAGAACATAATGACAGCGGCGGCAATGTAGTATAACAGGTAAGGAGCTGGTCTTGTAACCTAAAAGTCACAGATTTGATTCCCCAGTAGGACGCTGCTGTTGTTACCCTTGAGCAAGGTACTTAACCTGCATTGCTTCAGTATGTATCCAGCTGTATAAATGGATGCAATGTAAATGCTATGTAAAAGTTGTGTAGGTTGCTCTGGATAAGAGCGTCTGCTAAATGCCTGTAATGTAATGTAATGAGAACAGGCCATTCAGCCCAACAATGCTTGCCATTTCCCTGACTAAATTGTACATACTGTACAGTAGTGCTCTGATTACCGAGAGACTAGATAGTATCTAACACCCTATCAAGCCTGGTCTTGAAAATCTGCTGAGTTTCTGCCTCTACTACGTGACCTGGTAGGCTATTCGACACATTGGCCACTCTCTGCATGAAAAAATTCTTCCTTAAATCTGTACGGAATTGACCTTTTGTTAATATCCATTTATGTCCCCTTGTTCTACTAACAGAACTCCTGAAGAATCTCTTGTAGTTCACTTTGTTGATCCCATTTATGAATTTAAAAGTCTCAATAAAATCACCCCTGTCTCCTTTAACTAAGCTTGAAGAGATTAAGCATCTTAAGTCTTTCCTCATAGCTTTTATCTTTCATACCAGGAATCAATTTGGTTGTAGTTAGTCCCCTTGTTATTTCCTGTTATCATCTAGTAGCCTATAGCATACAGCTGACATAGCAGTAAAAAAATATATCAGTCTGTGCATAATGAGGGTATGGTGAGGAACTGGAAGCAGACAAGTCAGACAGAAGATGGGAGGCGTGTTTAACGGTTGTGGGTGATGCAGACTTTTCCCATTAGCGTGCAGACAAGCACAAAGAACAGACAGCCACACGTGCAGCCTGACCCACAATAAACTCACAATGCCACCGCCCTGCTGCTAAACCACTGCTGCCAGCATGGTATGTGCACGCAGGGAATTTCTTGGCACTGAAACACTCTCTTGTTTCATTTCAGGTTTCAACCAGTTCCAGCTAGACCTTCTGAAGAGAGGGACTAGCCTCGGTTCAACCCTGGCACACGGGGAAATGAGAAACTAGGAAGTCTCTTTGAAAAGACTTGTGAAACACGGCCTTAGGCAACAAAAAAACGCATGGCAATGGCAAAGCATAAGTCTTCTAAAATAATAGTATCCTTTTTTAATCCTTGTTATTCTTTATATATGGACGGGTGACAAATTAAAGGAAAAACCTGGATAAATGAAGGGAGAAACATAATGAATGCAGCTGCTTCCATACAGGTAGACTGCATGATACAATTAAGCAATTAACATCCTCAAGCTCTGTGGCATGTATAAAATTGCTGAGCAGATCCATTTGATCTCGATTTTAGATCAAGATGGCAAATGGAAAAGATCTAATTGACTTTGAAAGCGGGTTTATAATTGGGGCACGGATGGCAAGAGCTTCAGTCACAAAGACTGTTCAACTGGCCGGTGTTTCAATAGGAACAGTGACTAAAGTGGCATCTGCATTTAGATCTATGGGAAAGACGTCAGTAAATAGTAAGGATTATTGTAACTGTAATGTTACATTAACAATACACTTTAATAAAAGTTGAGAATCGGCACTTTACCCACATGTGAATGGTTTAATCACAAATCTAAAATTGTGGAGTACAGAGCCAAATCAAGAAAAAAATGCTTTGTTGCCAATATAAAAGTATGGTGTGGAGGGGTGGTATGGTTAGGGCGCCATCTGCAGGCAGAGAGGGAGTGGTTTAGCTGGACTGTAACCGCAGCTGTAGGCAATTAATGTAATCGGTAACACTTTATCTGTTCTGCCTGCAGCGAGACCGGGTTGCTGGAATGAGGGACACACACGGGACCTCCTGTCCTGTGTTTTGTTTGTTTGTTGGTTTGTTTGTTCATCTATCGTCGTTGAGTGCACAATGAAATCCTGTCTGCGTCTAAGACTTGAGGACTGTGTGGTTTTTGGGGAGATAAACATTGAGTGATATTTGTTATTTACCTAGCCTCCCCTTCTGACTGCAAAAGTGATTTTGACAGATGAAAATAAAGGCTAAAACCAAGACTAGAGACTAGAGACTGGTCTTTTATGTGCAAACAAAACCTTACAGAAATAAACACCAGAGGAACAGTTAACACCTGTTAGTCATCTGTTGACCTACTTTTGCACAGCAGAAAATAAGGTGAATCAACCAAAAAATAGCTGTTTCTGAAAAATGGTAAAACGTGTAAATACCTTGAAGTAAAAGCTAATTGTCTGTACCTTTGTCATAAATTCAACTTTTGATTTCAAATCCAAATACTTAAGTATATAGGAAAAATAACAAATTTGACTCTACTGTTCCCATACTTTTGGAGGGTACTGTATATATACACACATTGACTACTTTATTAGGTACACATATATAGTAGTGGGTAGGCCCCTCCAAAAGTTTTTCACAGTATGGATTTAACACGTTGCTGGAAACATTCTTTAGGGATTTTGGTTCATGCTGACTCAATAACATTCATCATGCAGTTCTTTTTTCGGCCATTTATTCTGCAAGCCTCCTATTCCACCTCATCCCAAAGATGCTGTGTTGGACTGAGATCTTGGGACTGTGCAGACCATTGGAGCTGGCCAAGGGTGGCCAAGAGATACATTTTCTGTAATTCTCCTAAATCCACTGCAGCTTTAAAAACCAGCCACAGCCTGGAGATGTAGTCTTTGGAAGTGATGCACCGGCAGAGGGGGCGCTCGGTCCTCCCTGTCAGTGGGGCTTGGTCCTTCAGTCAGGACAGTGAGGTACAACTGGAACTGGGCCCTGCTGGCTCAAAGCATTAAACAAATGGCTCCACACACTTATAACAGGGAAACACACCAGCTTACAGATTGAGCCAGAACAGCTTGGCCGCAATCAATCAATTGATTTTCTAAAAAAAAAAAATCGATTATTTTCTAAGAGAACATAGCTCAGTCTGTATTACTCTACTCTGAAAAAACTAAAAACTAAAAACTCTTTGAGGCACAAGCATAAAAAGCACAGTATAATAAGCTGAAACGAGTCCAGCTTCATTTTTAAAATTCATGAGAGCAGTTTTGCTCACATTATGCATCAATATATTACCATTACCACAGGAAATTCATAAAAACTACTTACAATCATGTTTGTGTATCTGTTTTAAAATGTGTATTTATTTTATTTATTTTTTTTGAAGTGAATGTAAACTATTTTTATATACAGTGCTGAAAACATTTTTTATAATTAGTATATGCATTTTTTGAAAAAGGAAACATACTTTTAAACACATTTAAAATATTTTTGAATACCTTTTTCAATAGAATAGAATTCAAATGATTTTATTTACGAAAATATATTAAAAGATAAAAAACATAAGCCATTGCAATAATCTTGGAAGTGCTTTTGAATACAATAGTAAAAACAGTTTTGTTTTTTTTAATTCCCAGGCTAATTTCCCTACCATTTTTCAGGGCAGTGATGTCAAATTTGACATTGTGCACTAATAATTTTATAAATTGTTCTCTCTAGTTTGCAAATTGTAGGTTAGAAATATGTAAAATCCCATAATGTCGCATAACAGAAGCAACACAGAAGATTGTAGGTAAAGCCCTGCCCACATAGAAACTACCACCTTTCCTTTGCTCAACACTGCCATCTAGGTTCCTGTAGTGTTGTTGCACGTAAACATCTAGTTGGGGTTTATTAAGCGAAACCTCATATCAGCAATTTTTTAAATAGTCAGAGCTAAAATTTAAAAACTCAATTAATTTTTTGAAAAAATAAACTGTAAATTGTACGGATATGTTGAGTAGTTAAATGCCGCCCAAGAGGAAATTAAGAATCTGGACATATTACAGACAAAATGGAATCCAGTATAATTGCATGACCCCATTCCCTCATTTTAAATCAACATCTCTCTAAGCTCTGAAAGAAAGGAGCAAAGGTCATGGTGTTAGCTTCTCTTCTGGAGTTCCTGTGTTCAGACCATCAGCAGCTTCACTGTCAAGCTGTTCATCGGGTGCTGACGTGTCCCTGCCCGTTGCAGTAACAAGACCACAGAGATGAACAAAATTGGATGCCTTGCACCCACATTCACAATACCATAGCCTCTGTGGCCCCCTCCTGCTCAGCTTTCCTCACATGAAGAGTGAGGGGCCAAAGGGACAAAGAAAGTGAAACAAGAAAATACCTGACACCATTGGCAGCTAGAGTTCTTTTTTCCACATAATGGAAACTACTTAATGAGCAGATGCAGGAAAGGAGATTCAACACTGTTGCATCAAAAAAATTGCAAACCATGTTTTTAAATAAATGTGCATTTATTGATTTGCTTCTGTAAAAAAATAAAATAAAATAAAATACAGAGTTAAAGAGAGTCTGTGACGACCAGGGTGTCCTGTCTGCAGGAGTGAGTGAGTCAGTGGACAGTGCATCTGTGATAGCCATGGCTCTCAACAGGGATACTCAGCCAGTGTCCACATAATACAAGTCACTGGGTGGACATGTAACTGTGTATTTGAACCCTGATGTTATAGAAAGCATTTTAACAGTAGTTCATTAAACAGACAACCTGAGAAGAAAACACAGCTACGCAATATCCATCGTGCATCTTCATTGCTGCCCCCTTAAAACGTAAAAAAAGCACAAATACTGTTCAACATCCACTCCTGGACTGCACTAGAAAATAAGACAAGCCATCCATTTTTTTTTACTTGATACAATTTTTGTAAAACTTGTGTAGATTTATTTCCTCATGATTTGAAGTCACTTGAAAGTGAAAAGCATTTATTCCTCTGATACATGACTGTGAGCTAGTATATACTTTTTTACATAACAGGCCAGAGAGCCCTGCAGGAGACAGGGTCAGAGGTCAGTTACAGTTTCAGTTCAGTCAATTCACAAAATGAATTGGAAAAAAACAGCTATGATGTTCAAAGCGGATGTTTCTACTCATGAACTGGATTTTATTTCATTTTGTGAATTGACTGAACTGAAAATGGAGTTGACCCCAGGCCTGAAAGGAAAGATAGCATTAATCCCAGGCGATAGCATCTCTCACTTAAGACAACTGGTTGCTTATACATGCTTGATGTCTTGGAAAGAAGAAAAGCAGAAGTAACTTGAAGATTGTGGGCTAACCATAAGGGTTAGCACTCATGTCCGGTCTTTGCAGAATGGGTCATGATTATAGCCGTAGCTCCAATCCTGTGATGTTCAAGCTCTGAAAGGCTAAACCTGACTGAGCCACTCAGCAGCCAACAGAGTTGCACGGATTCGCAATTGGACTAGTTAAACATGATGAAGAAGATTGTGCACATTTTCAAAAAGCAGATAACCATATGTGTGAGGTATTATGTGCACAAATACAATTTAGTGATAAGTGTAACATTACACTTTGTGATCTTGAGGTTATAAAATGGAATACATTGAGACTGATTGTCATTACCATACTGAATATAAATTCATTTAAGATTAATCCTAATTTAGAGAACTTGTAAATCCACACAAATGTTGTTCAATATCAGTTAAATGTGTGGAAGTACATTGTTTCAGGAACTCATGAACACTTTAGAGTCCTTATTAAAATGAAAGCAATAATAAAATAAATGAAATAAATACAATATGGCCGAGTCATGAACATGATTATTAATACCAAAGGACCATGTGACACCCTGCCCCCTTCGCATTTTCAATGATGTATGCACGTTTGTACCAAATTGCTAGACCCTCTGACCCATTCAAAAAGGGCCACAGAGCCTCCAGTCCACAGTATGTTTTCACATCACCAAGATGGAAACATTTCATGGCTGTCTCCTGTCACCAATTGTTTCCACATGTCTGAAAAAGAGGGTGATGGTGGTGGGAAAAAAATTTTCCCTCACAGGAAATCACTTAATGACACTGAAACCATAAGCAAACCGCAGTTTCCATGGGCTGTAAGATGGGATCAGACGGACACATTATAAAGGCAGTCTAATACAACATGTACTTACATATAATAGGCCAAATGCCATAAACATTTGCAATGTGCCATAAACATAATTAAATTACTAAAGATTACATATTGGTCAAATGTGAACGTTCCTTATATTTGGACATTAAACAAAGCTACAGTGTTTGGTCCTAATGGCATACATTTGATTATAACAGTATAATAAGTGATTAAGCGATCTTAACCTATCCAAGTTCACCAAAAATGTGCTGATTAACTGAAATAAATCATCATTGGGACAATTACATAATTTCACATTGGATTTGAAATAAAACATACAGTGTAGACTGACAAAGGTAACGTGTAGACTGTCAGCTTTAATTTGAGCATATGTACATGTATTTAGGACCCACAGACATCACCAGATGCTAGGTGTCCACCATGGTGATGCTCTGCCATACCTGTACTACAGTCACCTTCAGTTCCTATTTGTTTCTGGGGCTTTTTGCCTTCAGGTCTGTCTCCAGAAAATGAAACGCATGTTCATTTGGATTCAGGGAAGGTGACTGACATGGTCAGTCAACAACATTCCACTTTTTGGCCCTGAAAACTCCTTGCTTGCATTAGCAGTATGTTTACAGTCACTGTCTCACAGTAAGGTGAAGTGCCATCTAATGAGATTTTTTTTTTCAAATCCAATGTGCTGGAGTACAGCACCAAAATAATAAAAATGGTCACAGTCCCAATATTTTTGCATTTAACTGTAAATAACTGCACTCTTCCAAAAAATGGATAGGCAATAAGTGTCTTTTCCTATTCTTTTCCATTTTTCATTTTCAGTTCCAAACTTGATTGGTAAATATCCAACTACCTCTCTTTGTTCCACCATGGCTTCCAATACTGTGATAACATCGTAGAACTTACCAGGTATTGCACTGTTAAGTCTCATAACTGACCGCCAGCATGGTTATTATGACAGCAAATACCAATGGGAATGTGTGCGCTATTCTAAAACACCCATTTATGCCACCTGCATATATATTCACAGGTCACATAATGCAACTGGCCAGAGAATATTGAAGTATGGCTAAAGGTCTTAAATACTGGACTATTACTCTGCAGTACTCTATGTTCAACCCAATGCTGCTTAAAGGGATATTTCCCTTTGGAGTAATTGAGAACTGGAAAAGAGGGAGGAATGGCACTGCCATTAATGGTCAAAAGAGACATCTGACGTTGCTAGTATTCACGCTATGCAAATACAATGGGGTAAGCTCCACAAAATTATTTGTGTTACACCAAAGTGAAATATCCCTTTAACATCAGCCTATTTAAAGCACATATGAGCACACAATGTGCCAATAACATTAAGGCCATTTCATTTTTTTACCCCTGCATAATATAGATTACACAGCACTTTTATATAACACTTAATAATGATATAAATGCTACAGTATAGCAGTCAAGCTTGTCAGATTAAGACATTTGGTATTCTGTAGCGAAGAGATGGATCACTCCGCTCTCATTTGTTCTCTGACATCCGAAGGCAGCGTTTCAAACAAGGCATCTTCCACAAGAAGGCCATTCCGTTTCAGGGCCTGGCAGGACACCAGCTCCGCAGGCAAACTGTCAAAATGGTTGCCTCTGAGTTCCAGGTGCGTCAGTGACACCAAGAAAGAAATCTTTGGGGACAGTTGGGTCAAAGCATTCATCCCCAGCTTGAGGGTTTTGAGCTTTTTGCAGAAGAACAGTTCATCCGGAAGGTTCTCTAGCTTGTTGGACGACACAGAGAAGTACTGCAGGCTCTGAAGCACCCCGATCTCAGGCGGGATGAAGCAAATCTCATTGTTGGACAGGTCCATGTAGCGCAGCTTGTGGCAGAGGAAGAGATTGGAAGGAAGTACCTCGATCTTGTTGTGGCTGAAATAGAGACGCTCCAGGCTGCCTAGTTTCTTGATGTGATCAGGAATATAGGTGATGCTGTTGTGCCACAGCTTCAAGCTAACAAGCTTGCGAAGGTGCTGGAAGCTGACGATCTCCTCAATAGTCTTGAGGTTGTTCTCCCTCAGGTCCAGCTCTTGCAGATTTGAGAGGCTGAAGATGGCATGGGGGATACGGTCCAGCTCACAGTGCACCAGCTCCAGGTGGACCAGGTGTACCATCTTCTTCAGGTTGTTGAACACGACCAACTTGGTGCCGTCATTGTGCACATAGAGCCGCTGTAGGTGGCTGGACACATCCACAATAGCCTGCGGTATTTTGGCGAAGTTGCTCTTCAGGTGGAGGGTCTTGAGGGCCTTGAGCTCACGTAGGGACTCAAAGGTGACATTCCTGGATATGTCGTGGCTGAAGAACCCACTGAGGTAGAGCTCTTCCAGGCTGCGCATGCCATATATCCAGGATGGCAGCTCCCTGCTGTCATCAAATTTCACTCGTAGCACCTTCAGGTTCTCCTTCAGAAAGGCAAGTGCAGCACTGTGGATTTTGAGGGAGCTCTGGTATAAGGTTAGCTCCTGGAGATCCTCAAGTTTTGAAATGGAGGCTGGTATTGTGACATTATTTATAATCTCCAGCTTCAGAGACTGGAGCTCTGTCAACTCGAAGACGGTGTCAGGAAGGCCGGATAGCATGAAGAGCGAGAGTTCCAGCCTGTTGTTGGCATTGGTCTTCAGCTTTTGACGCAGTTTCTGAGCCGTCCACTCATGGTTCAGGTTGAGCTGCTTTAACTTATTTTCACTGACTTCAGAGAGAAACACAGCAAACCTTTTGGAGTACAGAGGATCGTACTGGTCAATTATGTGTAGCATGAAGGCAAAGTCATTCTTTACATCTGGAATATCACTGATCCCTGTCTCCTGTCGCACATACTCAAAAGAATACTCCTTGAGAGATCGGTAAAACAACCAGTACAATGTGTAAAGGCACGTAAATCCATAAACCCCCACAAAGCAAAGGTAACAGTAGGCCAGCTTTGAGAATAGGTGAGCAGTTGTGTGATTACACCAGAAATGCCCATAACCCGTCATATCCTTGATATTCACGTCACATGGCACCGTGATCTTCACCTCAGGCACCAGGATGCTGTTGTAGATGATGATCAGGAGGAACTTCAGAACCTTGAGCACGTTCTGCCGAACATACATTACATAGAGCAGATCTCCCTCTTCCACATGCAGGCGGAATTTTTTTATCTTTTCGAACAAGGCCTTAGCTTGTTCTCCTTCCTTTTTGTCCAGTACGCTTGCATCTGGCTTATTTACGATTAGCTTTTCTGGGATGGACCCGAGGGACTGGGTCTTCTCCAGATTGACCAGATCATCCTCCACAGTGGGCATATTGACAGTGGGCCCACTGTCAATCTCCCTTTTTTCATCATTCCCTGCTGAGTTTTCCCCTGATACCTCTGACAGGGCCCTAGTGGTCCAGGGTGAATCAAAACACTTTCCCAAGATAGAAACAAAGTGCTCTATTTTTGAGCTAGAGCCTGGGAATTTGAACCAGAAGTTGCTACAAACCATGAAGACAAGCGTGTGTATGAGGACTAGGTAGGGGAAGTACTTAGCATACCAATGCAGTGCTTCCTCATAGCACCTCTGATTAATGTAGCTGTACTGCTGCAGGTCAAGGTTGTTCTTCAGGCCCTTCAGTTCTGTTTGGTGTGGAACGGCCACGGTTTGGTTTGGTGCAGGTGTTTTTGTTGGTAGGCAGATGATTTTGTCTTGCATTATCTAGAAACAAAAAGTTAACATAATAAATCATCACCACCACCAAATGTCTCTGCAGCTGGAAAGAGTCACTAGCACTTAATGCAGAAGAGTCATTGGGGAGGGCTGGGCCATGAACCACACTGCCGACTGAAATCCAGTCCCAGAGAGACATTACAACTAATTATGTGTGACACTTTGGGACATCCAGCCACAGGATAAGGACACCAGAAAATAATGTAATAAATAGAGTTCTTAATTCAGGTTCACATTTAAAATAAAATCTAGCTCCCTTAATAGGAGAAGAACACTGCAAGGCAAACAGTATAAGGTTGCTACCAGACTCTATAACAATGTCTGTGACCTCAGCTGGAGATGAGTGAGTCATACAGGAAATGAGAAATTATGATCAGCACTGAGAGCCATTCCTATTAACAGGCATGCATTCCAATGTGCCCAAAACTTTCCTCTTGCTTTCCTTCTGTACCTTCAGCACCATAACATTTTATTACATAACAAGAAACATATTTACTAATGAACCCTAGAAAAAATTTCAAAAAGGATTTGAGGATTTTGCCCCGCCACATCTTGGTCGGGCAATAATTCTTCATTTCCGTGCTACTGATCAAATTACGAAGCTGTACTCCCTCCACAAGACAGACAACCTCTGTTAAAGAGCTCACAATATGAAATGACCACCATCCGGCTCTGGATAAAAGGTCATGAAAGGCCTTGGCTGCAAAGTCTCTCCGACAAAAGCAGCATATAATAAGCACTATCCATCCAGTGATCTGCTGACTGAGGCCCTGTGGGTCCACAGACTTCCCTGCTTCAGGCGCACTGGACCTGTATGAAGCACTGAGTCATGCACAACGTACATCTCTAACAACTTTCTTCTTAAGCATTTAAATACTACTTGGGCTTGAATAAAAGCTGTATCTCTTTATTTCAAAATAAGAATAAGGGCTTCATTATGGCAAAAATAAAATTAGGCAAATCTAATATTTTATAATCAGGCTGCATTTAATTTAGTGATCAGACTAATTAGTGATATACTGAGCAAGCATATAGTCATTGCATGATTCAATATGCAGAAGAAAAGAGACAAAAAAATGTGTACATAACATACACATACATACTCACGTCAAAATTTATAAAAACATATATTCCAAATATTAATTACACATTGCATGACATACTAGTTTTAATCCTAGACAAAAACCATGAATATTAATCATGAGGATTTTGTTGCAAACAACTTTTAGACAAATGTTCTTATCTGCTGTTTATGGACCCCAAAATGTGATGACAGGTGCTAGAAATGAGTATGGCTCGTATCTGAAGACACTGGCATTTGCGAACATAGAGCTTGCAAATGCACTTCAATTTCCCTGCCATTAATTACCTTGCGGCTGGTTTTCCATTAGTTCATCACACTATGCGTGAAACGTGGCTAAGTGATTGGAGCTGAGTCAAAATGGCAGCTGTTTCCTTTTGATAAGTGGGTGGCATAAATAATACATGGTGGACAATCTACTTAAAACAGATGTTACTGTCACTCTCGTGATGGGAAACGAATATGCCCCTTGGGATAAAACAACCAGCACTCTAAGTGGTTTCAATCGATTAAAAGGTCACAATTTTCTAATTAACTTGGTTCATGTCAAAGCATTTGTGCAAAATGGAGAAAATGGTAATGCTTAGTATTCAGAATAAAAACCTCAAATATCCAAATGTGTGCCAAAACACAGCAGATATCCCCATGACATATTTAATGCAATTGTGATCTTAACCTCCTGAGACCCAGACCATGTTTTTGTTTGCATTTTTAATTTCTCCTTTCAATTTGTAACTAGTAGCACCTGATAACTATGGAAACTAAGCAATGTCATTAAACAGGATATAATTTTTGTTAAAATTATATTATGGACAATGTGTCTACATTCACAGAAAATTATATAATTAATACATGATATAATACAATTAAAATTAATTAAAATGAATGCAATTAAAATTGCCTTCTACTGAAAAACACATGAAAGTCATCAGTGTGTATCAAACAGACTATTATCAATGTAAAAACCTTGCATTGCATACAAAAACAGATATCTGATGCTGCAGTGAATTTTTGAACATTTCTTCATATTTGGATCCCTATTGTGTCACCATGGGGTCGGACTGGGTTAAGCCTTCAGGTCTGGAGCCTTGATAATACTGTTGGTGCCTATACCAAGTTTCCTAACTTTAGAAATGTTTTTGGGGTTATTAGCATTTTGTGATTAGCCCCACACACTGCAAATTCATTGGATTGTCACCCAGACAGATTTTGACATAACCACAAAAAAATAATACATGTATAAAGGTATGTGAGTTGGGCCAAAATACCCAATTTCATGCTAATTGTTCAATTTCTGTATGAGGAGAATCATTTTAAGCGGTTTCAGAAAATTCAAAATACTTAACCTTGCCATCATTTCATGAATAACTCACCTGTATGATGCCCCCTCACCCCTCCCCCCCCCCCCCCCCCCACACCCCCCAATCCTCTGACCCCCGAGACAACTGACCTGCAGAGTGCACCCGAACACCCCAATCATAAGCATGATGACGGAGAGGTAGTCTGTGAATACATCCCACCACGGTTTCAGCACACGGAACGCCGGCTGCTGCTGCACCGTGAACTGCCGGAACTCAGTCACAGGAATCATGGTTACTGTGGCGGCAGAGGACAGAATTAACAACGGCACCAGCCATGACTGTACAGAGGTGAATGCGTTGGAATGCAAGTAGGCGGGGCGTGGTTCATTTTTAATAACAGTTTGATTACACAAGCAGAGATTGTTTTTTTGTTTTTTGTTTTTTTTACTACAAGCAGAAATGCATGTTGACCTTCTGTGGTAAGCAACCTCAGCCAAAATATTAGATCAAGATTAAAGACGGGTATGATTGCAATGGATTGTATGGACTTCCAGGGTATTCTAGTGTGATTCATGATGTGGCAAATATAGCATTAAACAACATAACACAAAGCAAAACCTAAATACATTTATTCAATATGTACAGCCTCTGTTAGACTCCAAAAGGGTGCTGTATTCTGTGGAATGCCACAGAAGGTTTTCTACTACCCTTCCTCTTAAACGGGGAGGAGAAGGACACTAATTAGACTGAGATAACAATTACTGTCTGAAAGGAAGGAAATGCAGTGGATGCCAAAAAGTCCTCGATCATTGTTAAGTATTACTAGTTTGCTTGAACCAATTTCATTGTCTGGTTGTATGATGTATGGTTTAGGCGAAATAAAATATTTTAGATATAAATGTTTGTCTAATGAAGATGGAATAGTGATGCCCTGATCATCCTGTTTACAATATTATAAAACTTGTATATACTGTGAAAATGTATTTTGCATTTCATTTCAGTGTAAATTAAAAATGCACATTTTACCTCTAGAAAACAATGCGGGTGACAGGTAAGTATATTATCAATGACTAATAATTTATAAAAGTATCTTAAAAATCTAAAACATTCATAAGTATTTACCATTACTGATATCAAATGGCATAGATTCACAGTAAATGGGTGCACATCCTTTGTCATCTCACCATCAATGTCAAATATGGTTTTACCATGACATACGGCAGCCATTATCCACTCTTCAAGTTTGACATTTACTTTTCCTTTGAGGCCACAGTTAATTAGATTTCAGCAAACAGATGAGGATTGATATTCAGTAAATGACATTAAGAGGTAGCTTTGCTATTGGCGTAATGTTTAAATGGGAATTGTCCCAGAACCAAGAAAATTGTGTTCAACACCATCCCTACTGAGACCAATACATAGCATTATTAGTCAAAACGTGTGTTTAGAGCTCGGGTAACATCATACCATGATTAAAAATGACCTGTTCCCCACAGTTCAATTAGAATCAGTATGAGAACATCAATTAAACGATGTTAATAACCTGAATCACCTGAACTCCGAAGCGTTACATATAACAGGCAGCTAGTACTAGCCTACGCTAAAATCCTTCATCATTTTAAATCTATGTTTTAAATTTTAAAATTCCAGGAAGCTTCGTTATAAAAAGGGCACTAATTGCCTAAATTATTTATCAACAGCCATTAATGTTTTTGTTGTTTACAATGTGCCTAACCTGACTAGATGATAATCGTTCTGAACTATCCACGGTTATAGAGTTCATAATGAATTCGTCTATTCTTCATTTTGACGTCATTGTAAAATAGATTAGGCTAATTCAACAAGCATAAGTTAAACAAGTCAAAGTGCTTCAAATATGATTCTCAGGCTAAACGTTATTAGCCATGAATGTCTCAGCTGTAATGAGCTCAAGTAGCCTATACCTGAACTCATTCATTATAGGCTGGTCAAAATAAATCTGTGTTACGAGAAATTACAGTAGCCTAGAGGCTATCCATAATGTAGTATTGATCCCAGGGCAGTTTACCTTTAACGAAAAGTTAGCTTTCTTCTCGAACAAGCTTACCCCACAGCATAACAACCGCTTCTTTACAAACTAACAACTATATTTTTCAGTCTTCATATTTTCCACAAAGCAGCTGGCGAAATAGATGTTCTTACCCCAGTTCAATGCATTCCACAACCCGTCAGTGCTTTGTTATGGTACGTGGGATACGTCGCTTGTGAGGGATGCCGCATGTCCTCGCGTTGCAGTGTAATCGCTGCGCTTCCCGTTATTTCTGGAGCTGCGCCTACGCTGTCTGCACCGACGGCGGTAGGGCGGGGACTTTGGGAAGCTCTGGCGCACCGATGCCAACTTGGCAACTGTGTCGTCAGATTGAGCAACTTCTCAGACCCTTTTAGCGACATTTTTCGCAGAAAACAGTCGCCAACACCGCTTGGTGGGTCTGCAGTCTGTCTTCCTACAGCGGACATAACAGTGGCTGGTTAGTGAGTGCACATAGAAAGTCGGCCGCCCACAAATGACAAACACGTTTTTGTATGCAACATGTCTGCTAGCCGACTAATGCAGGCTACATGGTAATTGCTGTCTGTAGGTCGGTTTCATTTCGTAGTCAATATTTTTATTTATTTATTTTATTTCTATATTTAACATTTTAAAATATTTTCTCCTTGATTCACTCGTTATTATCTAAATTGGCATCGTTATTCAGAGCAGCTGGATATCGCCTGAAGCCAGGTTAACTATCTTTGTCAAACTAATAGCATAGGCCTACCTAACCCCTGTGTTCAGGATTCACACCTACAGCCCTCTGGAAACCAATTTAAGAACTGTAGCACTGACACATATCTGCTTCACATCTTATCTGCAGCTGCTAAATAATTGCTGCACACAGGGCGTGTCTTTTCAGTCTCACTTCTTCTGTGCTACCATTTCACTGGCGTCTCTCTGCTACTTCAGTTCACTTCACTTGTTGTTCTTGCATACCACATTAACCATAATGTTTCTCAGTAATTCAGTATCATAGCTAGGCAAACAGCTCTCTTATCCCCCTGAGATCATTGTCAGCTGGGATGCCATTACTGTAATTTTTGCTAATATTTAAACACTTTAAACCAAAGTGGGACATTCTGCTACTAAAAGACCATTGATGCAACTCAGTGCACATTTAATGAGAATTCAATGATTTGGGTAATCGTACCCACTTGGTCATATTTTTAGCATTAAAAAAGATCATTCTGAGGCTTTTAAATTAATTTTGTTTTATCAGGGAAATGGACACCTAAATGAGAGCATCTAAAGTCACATTAAAATAGGCCAATATTAACTTGGATTAAAATACATGCTTTGATAGCTTTGCTACCTGGTTTGTATATCATACATTTTGCCTGCATGAAAAGTATTGGGGCTGCTAGAGCAGCAACTATCTGTATTTTATGCAATCATTAACTGTTATTTTATAATACTTTTGCTCTGCATCCAGTCAGAAACCATTAACAATGCATTGAATCTAGTGCAGTGCAGAAGGTCCTGGGTTTGAATCTGGCCTTGGACTTTCTGTGGAGTTTGCATGTTCTCCCCGTGTCTGTGTGTGTTTCCTCCAGGTTTGTTAAGAATTTTTATCTTGGTTGAATTTTCTTTATAGATTTTTGACTTTTAAAATAATATGTTTTAGTAATTTTGGACATTTAAAACCAATAAAGACAACTACACCGGTTTCCTCCCACAGTTCAAAGACATTCAGCTAGACTAACGCGATACTCTAAATTGCCAATAGGAATGAGTGTGTGAGCGAATGTTGTGTGTGTCCTGCAATAGATTGGAGGCCTGTCCAGGGCGTATTCCTGCCTCTCGCCCAATGCACGCTGGGATAGGCTCCAGCACTGTCCGCGACCCTGCACAGGATAAGAGGGTATACTGTAAATAATGGATGGATGGCTCTAGTGCCATCTGCAGCTTTCTTTGAGAAATGCAACATGGGAGAAATAAAGTCTGTTTTCTTCTCAAAATGACTGAATATCATAAGGAGAGGAGCCTGGTGCATTCATTCAAGTATTAATTCTTCAGGGTATTTGGAAAATGACATGCAACAAAACTTACTCATATTTTAGAAAAATTAATGCACAAAATTCAAAATTATGCACTCTGATATAATCCCATTGTACTGATAAACTGTTATTATTCATTCACACTCCTTACCATCTAATTTCATAAGTATAGTGTGATTTTTCAGTCTAAAGCCTGAGTTTTCAACAGGGATTCCTTGAAGGTAGCTTAGGGTCCCTGGCCAGACCTAATGTGCATTGACTATATTTAAATTTTGGAACATATTTAAAATAATAAAACTTAAAAAAATAGTAATAATAATAACCCTTTTAGCTTATGATGGGGTCCCCTGGATGCCTTTGAGTCTGGGTGGGGGTCCAGGGAACAGAAAAGTTTGAAAACCCCTGGTCTAAACATTTTAGCTGTCTAGCTCCCTAAAAGTTTGAAAAGCTCTGCTGTTGCCAGCTGCTACCTGTGCATTATCATACCAAGAAAGGCCCAGAGCATTCTTCACATTAGCCTGACTGATTGCTGTGGTAACACTGTCACTTGGGTGAGGGTTGGCACATGTTGCAGAGGCATCCTGTGTCTCTGACTGCAGAGGAGCTCAAATTAGGAACTACTTGAGTCAGGGAAATATCGACATTACTCGCCTACCCCTCATCAAGACTGGACTGGCTCAGGCTGTCACAGTGAATGGGACAAGCAAGAATTCCAGGTATATTGTGTCTCCCCACTGAATTGATATCACAGAGAACACTATCCTGACAACAGAGGTAACACACAATGGTTTTTACTTTGATTTTTACTATGCTCTCACCAGGCTAACATACTGTGAGTTGTATCTCAGAACTTCCTTACTATATTCACATCAGGCGTAACACAGCATGTTACATACCTCTAGTGGTCTCATTTTTGCTCAAACTAGGGCTAAGAGACTGTTCTATTAGACTGGACTTAAATGCAGGCACTTCAGTTCACAATCCACAAAGGGCCCCTTTTTGCTGTGTCAGATACGCTAACTAATACACTCATTTGTCTCTACCATGTGAGATAACAGCAGTAGTGATGGTGTGCAGCTGCCTGAAGTAAAACCCAAGGACATGGCATCACTCCAACACTGTAGCACTCTATGCCAAATACGTAGCTGGCAGATATGATTTATTCTTTTTATTCTCTGGAATGGATAAATCCTCTTGAGCTTTGATACATTTCCAGGTGAGGGTACTGGGCAAGCAGACAAGATCCCAGCCAGTGTTTTGTCTTGTGTGCTGCTGACCCCATGGGACAAATTCCCCCAGCGAGTGAGCAGAACAGCAGCGCAGTTTCTCTTTGTGATAACTTAGTGGCAAGGTCTCTTTTTATCTATGGTCAGTGCATGTTTATTTGGTCTATGACACACAGCTAATCTTTGGAGGTTAACAGAAAGTAATAGAATAATTTCATCCACCAGTGTCAGTCCACTTTCAGTTTCCTCTATGTTTGACCTCCACTGGTCCCTGGTGTGCACCTTTCCCCCCTATCTTTTCTCATCAGGGCCATGATGTCACCTTCACATTAAAATGTTTTCTCAGTGTTGTTGAATTTCTTTAGTAATATTTCACAGAGCAGCAATAAGAACAGGCAAATGCACTATAGTAGAATCATAAAGGCTGATAAAAGTAAATGCAAAAATACACAAATGTGAGAAGAAGAAGAAAATAACAGTATATTTTATGAGACCATGAGGTAGAGATTGGGCCTCTTATTTTGATCTTAACTTGATCATTGGCTCCTTTTTCTGAAAGGGCAAGCCACTGTTGGTGTTGTGATGTAGGCATAAACTATACATAAAATAATTATGTACCACATAAAATAATCTAAATACATGATCCTTTCTCCCTCCTCATATGTCTTGAGACTTATTGAATTATTAATCCATTTATCACAAGAATATACTGTGGTCAGGCTTTTTTTTCTAAAAACATGCAGTACATGTATGTTCAGAAAGAATTTTATTTTTTTTAAAGTTCGGTATGCAAACTATCGAGCCATGTTACTTTTTCCGTGGTTTTAAGTCCCTCTAAACAATGTATTTTAATAATCTCTGACAGACGTGTATATTACACACTGTTTCTTGACAAGACGACTGTGACTGCCTTATCTCAAAAACACAGAGTTCACAACCACACAACGGCATGTTCAAGGACAAATGGCAACGTGATCAATTCTAAAAATTTTGATTCAAGGAATCAGTATATGCATGTACTTGAAAATGAGTTATTAATTGCATTATGTTGAAAACATTGACATTTTAAAGAAAGGAAATGTGCTTGGGCCATCCGTGGGGTGAGAGACAGTGCTTTTGTTTGCATTGTAAGTCCCACTGGCTAAGAGTGTCAGTTAAACAGCAGTATAGTAAATTTAAAAGATAAAATTGTCTTTCCTGAACATTTCCATGTATTTGGCTGTTCCTTTCACAGCTTAAATGCCAATGTTGTCTCTCTGCACACAGTGTGTGGTTCGTTGATCTGAAATTGAGTTGTCTTAGTTACTCACTTGAAAATTTGAGCAGCTTTCGGATTTTTAAAAACAAATTCTCACCATGATCTGTTCAGAGGCGAGTATCCAATCCATAATTCAAATATAAAAGGGTGATGCATAATTTCTTGAATAAAGTAGTAAAGTAGTAAACACAAGAGCCCACTTTCTTCTAAAGCTGCCAAAAAACTCAATCACATAACTCTTTGTTTCATACTTTGCCAACATTTTTACGTGGGTTTTATTAAACTGTGCTAGATTATACTGGAATCGTTTATGACACAACTACTGTAACAAATTATGAGTTTTGAAAAGGGTAAAAAAATGTGTAATGTTAACTACATTAATCGTCAGGATTCGGCATGACAATGAACATTCTATTTATATCTTGGCCCAAACATTTCATAGGTTCTGAATCCATATAATTATATTTTTACTGAGGTGTGTTCATATAGGATGTACGGAGCATGAGTTGTTGTGGAGACAGAAAAAAATGCCGATTATTAGGTATTATCTGCATATAGTTATTGATAGCATGACTATAGCCCACGTAACCAGACTATGACCAGTTAAAATGTTAAAACCATAAACCCTGCCCAATCCTGCTATGGTTGCTTTCCATGTCTATGCCATGCATTTCTCTACACACATCATAAATTGCAATGATTGAAATTCTCTAACAGACCTTGGATGTATATTGCGTTTTGTTCAAGATATTCAAACAGTCACTCTTCACATGAATATTGCACTTCTGTTTGCGTTAGGTAAGCGAACTGGTTATTAAGCACCATACAATACTGAGCGATACCAACTTTATCCATTGTCACAATTTCTTTGAGAAATCTTTATTTAACTCCTTATATTTTTCAACCTGTCTTTCTCTTTTCTCATACACACGGCTGAGTTTTGCATTACTCGTTTCACTGAGCACAGAAGATCATGATCTGGAAAGTGATCACAATGATGACACGAATACCCATTCTACCCTCCAGAAATCCCATTATACTTTCTATATGATCCTTCACTTCCTATATGAGCCGTTTGATTCTAATTTTTTATCTTCCGTTTTCAGATCTCGTGGATCGTACTATTTTTGAGCCCCTATATCATGCACTTTCTCTTTCCTTTTTCGAGTCAACACTTTTTTTAATTGAAGTTTTTCTGGGAATTAACAGCACTTTCTGTTCTCGTGTTTCTTTTGCTTTCGTTATTTAAAAAAAAAAATACTGTAATTGTAATAATACGTATGACAATTAAAAGAATACATGCCTTTCCGCTAAGAAAACGCAAAACAGTTACCTGACCTGACACGTATTATGAAAGAGTGTTTAATATAGCGGCTGTTCTGTGTATGCCGTGGTTCGGGGTTCGTCACATGACCAGGTGACAGTCTCTTCTCACGTACTTTAGCGTCTGACGTCATACTTCACGTTTCAACGAGAGTCTCATATGTTGGTGAAGCGACGTTATGTACGTAGTCATTGTTTGCAGACGTGAGAAGAAGCAATATGGCGTCGACTAGCCGGTGAGTAATTTCTTAATTCGCCATTGATTAAAACACTTTATTTGTTCCAAAATACGGATGAAAGTATATGAATACTCCGTGATAACAACTATTCGTTATTTATGGGTTAGTAGATGGCAGATATGTATCTGCAATATAGCTACACGAATGTCAACGATTACAAAGCAAAGCCAACTAGCTAGCTATCATTTCTGTACAAGGGAACACTAAAGTTACCGCATTGTTCCGTATTTTATTTTTTCATTGTCTAATCTGTGTTACCGTAGTAATAGCACGGCTGTATACTGAAATAGGAATGACTAGATAGCTACTTTGATAGTTGCTTAATTTTGGACAAAAGAGCCAACGTTAACCGAACTTGGCTAGCAACTGTGTCGGCAAGAATTTCCAAGCACTTGATTAACGTTAGTTACAGTAACGGGTAACAATGTCTATGACAGTGTAGTTGGATAGCTAGACTAGTATCTCGTTATCTTGTTAACGTCACCATAATCTGCGAACTGTTTGTCGTGACCTATTACTCGTTTTGCCCTCGGCCGCTTGATTTTTTTTTTTTTTTTTTTTTTTTGAAAAAACATATCGACGTCGTTTGCATACCTAAATTTAATTAAGCAATCCAATTTGGTGATATATGCCTTCAGTTAACGTTAGGGTTATTGTATTGCTAAATTATTGTTGTCTAACGTGGCTAGACTATCGTTCCAGAATAACGCTAACTCAAGATTATACGATCAATATTGCTGGCTAACGTTATAGCTTGTCAGCTTCGATTTGGACAATATTTCGGTGGGAAACAAAGCGAAGTTACTGTAGCGTAAAGGCTTAAACGCAAAGACTTCAGTTATACTGCGCATCTTTTCATTTCACTATTGGTAATTTAATGCTAGTCGGCTAAATGCGAATGTTAAATTTACCTAGTCTAGCGCTCGATTATTTTTGTAGTCAATTCACTAACCGTATTTAGCTAGTTCCACAACTGTCATGGCTGGCTCTACATGACCACGACGGACTGTAAGTTTAGATGTTCATTTTTTTCACTCGTGCAAATGGAAATTATTAGCCATGTCTTAACTAGCCAGCTTTCACCTCGTACGTTTTTGTAGCTAGCTGGCTAGTAACTTAAGGCTATTTATCAGCCAACCTTACGACGTGGGTAGTTAGTTTAATTGTTGTACAAGCGCGATGGAATTTGGCTAGCTAACGACGTTAGGAATATGCTATTAAGTCTCTTTTGCAGAGGATCCCTGCAAACCATACTTTTAGGAAAAGCTTTGTACAATGATCTTATATGTGTAAAATGTCTGGACAGAGTGTACATATGATATAATTATATCATACATAGCAGTAACATACATTTAAATATAGAAAAGCAAACGTACATGAACAGACACAACTAGAACATATATACAGCTATGCCAGTGAAATTTTACAAAGCAATTGCATACACTTTCACTTGCCCTTGTTTAAGTGCCTGTGGTGCTCTTGGAACGCTCTGAATTTTGGCTACAGAATTGTAGCTAACGCTCAGAGTTCTTGAGCTAAGCGTGCTTCGAATGGGGATGATCAAACCTAAGTAGCCTACATACGGCACGGATAAAAAAAAAAAAAAGAATTCCTTAATAATTCTGCCGAAAAAAATTGGTTTGTATTGTTTCGAAGTTAATTAGCTATATTGCTAACATCAGAAGTAGTGCACATTTTAATCTAAATGTGGAGTATTTGGATCAGAAATAAGTAGTAGCAACGCACATTTGAATCCAAATTTGGAGTATTTTAAAATTATGTACAAACCCCCATCCCCCCTGCCCCGGTGAACCCTCACATTTTGGACAGAATGATTATTGTCAATTTACCCTATGTATTACAAACAATTCGTTCATCTCCTTGCTGTCTCGGCTCTTGTGCCTCCTCACCTTCTCAAAATGGTTTGCAATGATATAATTAATACAATTTTCAAACCAGTGAAGTTAGTAGTCGGAGGAAA
This sequence comes from Anguilla anguilla, assembly GCF_013347855.1. NCBI lineage: Eukaryota > Metazoa > Chordata > Actinopteri > Anguilliformes > Anguillidae > Anguilla > Anguilla anguilla. The sequence goes on along the minus strand of NC_049206.1, from coordinate 11,651,533 downwards.
ATTCCAAAAAAAAAATGAACATGCATCCTGTTTCTCTGTCCTAAGCGGCTGTGTTTAAACTTGGCGTGTGGGTCAGAAGGGTGTCTCTTGTTGACTTGCGGCATATGTTTACTCTTCACAGTGGAGATCTTCTTCCCAAGGTGCAATGCCCCAACCACCCAGATGCCCTTCTGGTGGAGGACTACCGAGCCGGGGACATGATCTGCCCCGAATGTGGACTCGTTGTGGGTATGTGTCTTCAGATCAGTAGGCCGTAAGGAGTGGTATGTTTTGTTTTTAAATGTAAAGAAGTTTGCTAAAGGACTGACAAGGCTTCATTTTAATAAATTATACCATGCTCTATTTTATCTTTAAAAGTGTATTTTATATAAGGTTACGTCCGTTCTCTTCCAGAAGACCATGTCACTGGTAGGGGATTTGGATTAAAGCCTGAAAGAGTAACTTTTTAGCCCTGAAGGATGTCTGTGTGCATTTGAAAGCTTATAGGACTTTGATTTGCTGGTTAAAAGCAAGTGAATTTGGGTACAGTACCTATGGATTCCTCCTCTTACAAGCTTGATTGTAGTTGCTCATATTGACATTCTGTTCTGGGCTTGGGAACCTATCTGACACATGGTTACACTTAAGCTACCATGCAATTAACCTTGAAAATAAGCAATATGAATATTTTGTCTGATCAGGTTTGTATTGTCCTTAAAAGCTGATGTCACTGCATTTCTGATTTCACTGCACCTCAATATGAATTTTAAGGATTTGTAGGAAATGAGAGGGCCATGCAAAGTGATTGATTTGAGCCCATGGAAGCCGTGGACTTGAGCTTAACAACGTAGCGCTGGTTGTAATGCTGGATGCTTGTTGCCTCGTCTCCTCACAGGTGACCGGGTCATTGACGTTGGTTCCGAGTGGAGGACTTTCAGCAATGAGAAAGCCACTAAAGACCCGTCTCGTGTGGGCGACGCCCAAAATCCCCTCCTCAACGGGGGAGACTTGACGACCATGATCAGCAAGGTAAATTCACAGCTGAATTACTCTGGGTAGTCAGGTGCTTGTGTAGAGTCATCATGAGTGTGCCTTGCCAAAGCAGTTGCCTCAGTGTCCTGACTTTGTGTGCCGAAATTGCAGGGAACAGGTGCCGCCAGCTTTGATGAGTTTGGAAACTCCAAGTACCAGAACCGCAGGACCATGAGCAGTTCAGATCGAGCTATGCTAAACGCTTTTAAAGAGATTACCACCATGGCAGACAGAATCAACCTACCCAGAAACATTGTAGTAAGCATCTTGTGCATCCACTTGCTCCTTTCATCCCTGAGCATGCCTTTGCCAAATGTGCACTTACATATCAAATTGCTTTCCTCAGTACCCCACAGCTAATGCTATGTTGCCCTCTCAATTGTCAGGACCGAACAAATAACTTATTCAAGCAAGTCTATGAGCAGAAGAGCCTGAAGGGCAGGAGTAATGATGCTATCGCTTCAGCTTGTCTGTATATTGCCTGCAGACAAGAGGGTGTCCCACGTACATTCAAAGGTAGGTGCAGCCTTTGGGAATAAACTACTTATAATTTTACCTTTTCACTTATTTCTTCATTCAATATGTATTACTGTAAAATTCCAGTAGCTAAAGGACTGAAGGTATTATTTGCTACATCATTGGTCTAAAAACAATATGATTAGTTCTGTTCTTAATTTGAAATGTCTCGTGTAACTTGGTTTTTATTGAAGCTTTAGAAGCGTGATATGTACAATGGAAAATAAAGTTGTAATGATTACTTGCTTTCCTGTGTGTTTCCTACCCAGAAATCTGTGCGGTGTCCCGAATTTCCAAGAAGGAGATCGGCCGGTGTTTCAAGCTGATCTTGAAGGCCCTAGAAACGAGCGTGGATCTGATAACAACCGGGGACTTCATGTCTCGTTTCTGCTCCAACCTGGGCCTGCCCAAGCAGGTGCAAATGGCCGCCACGTACATCGCCAGGAAGGCGGTGGAGCTGGACCTGGTTCCTGGCCGCAGCCCCATCTCTGTGGCCGCGGCTGCCATCTACATGGCTTCCCAGGCATCCGCTGAGAAGAAAACCCAGAAAGGCAAGGCCTTAACCCCCCACCTTCTGTATAATAGGCTAACGTCTGCTCTCTAGTCCTTTGTCTGTCCATACATTCTTTGAATACCTTAATTGAATTTTCACTTTAAATTATTTCCGTATTTGGCAATATATGAAAGGAAATGAAAGCAAAATGCACACAAAACCCTTGGTTTTCAGCAGTTTCTTCCCTGAAGCTCTCTAACTTCCATATTGTGGAAGCAACTGACTTATTTTCATTCTCTTGCTCCCCCCCCCCCCCCCCCACCCCCCCAGAAATTGGAGACATTGCTGGAGTTGCAGACGTGACGATCCGGCAGTCTTACAGACTCATTTACCCCCGCGCTGCTGATCTCTTCCCCCCGGACTTCAAATTCGACACTCCAGTCGACAAACTGCCTCTGCTGTGAAATGTGTGCTTTCTACAGTTTTCTGCTTTTTTGTATTTTTAGTTTTTTTAAATTGAATTTCTAAGGACAATAACTTGATTTGTTTTGCTGTTAATACCCAAACCTGTGTAAAGACGTTTGCGGAAATACAAAAGTACAGGACACACATTCCAAAGCTTTAACAAATTGCAGACTGTACTTACAGTATTTCGTTTGTGTGTACATATACTGTATATATAATAATGTCCAGGTGAGAAATGTAATCGGTGTTTCATTGCAGTTTAATGGCTGGTTTAATACTGTACCCTTTCTTTTGTAGGAAATGAGCAAGTTATATTTTGTTAGTGGTATGCAATAAAAACACACTTTTCTGAACAGCACTTAGTTTTACGTGTATTGACATTTGTGTCCTTTATTAAATTTGTCCTTACACATGAGAATGGCACTGGGAGACTATCCCAGTGTGCATTGGGCAAGAGGCAGGAATACACCCTGGACTGGCTGCAAATCTATCGCAGGGCAGGCACAGCATTCACTCACCATTCACTCACTCTATGGGCAAATTAGTTTCCAGTTAACCTATCTGCATGTCTTTGAACTCCCAGGTATCCTATTTTCAAAAAGGTATTTGCCAGACCCCTTTTGTACCCTCATTTTGAGTCATTACATTTTTTTTAAAACGATGATGTCCTTAATTAAAACATTTGTTTACTAAAAGGCAGTAAGAACACTTTGGCATTCTTAAAATGGGAAAATGCAAAACTGTGGGCTGGCACATGATTTAAGTATTTCAGCTGCTCATAAAAATCCAGTCAGGTCCATATTTTATCAGTATATCTTAAGTTTTGTGCATCCACTAACATAAAAAAGGTGTGTACCACACACGTGCCAGAGATATAGATGTGGTTTTGAAAATAAGGCTTGGATGCTGACATGGGTGATTGTATTTTTCCTTTACAAACACATATCAAGATATTATCCAAGTCTCCATGAGGAAGAGCTAAGTGCATTTCATTGTGGTTGATGGAGATGTGGCACTCAGTTGCTCCTTTAAATAATGCAGGAGGGAATGCTAATTATTCTGAGAAATTATGAAATTGGTGTACAGTTCACGCTCTTTAATGGAGATTAAATTGATTTATGGGGGAGGAATGCCTCACTGATAACCTGCTTGTTACACTGAGTGAATTGGCTCCATTTTGAATGAACGCTGGAATGTAAAGCGTGGTGTTGCTCTGGCTTCTGACAAAGATTTATCCATTTCCCAAACTGTTTTTCCGAAGGGTGATGCTCTAAATAATGCTACCTGCGTTTGGCTAAGCAGGGATGGAACAAGCTGGGCAAGTGCAGTCAAGTTATTGTCCCATGATCCATTACAAACAAAACCTTCATTGCCACGTTTTTAATTACGCGAAATGACTAAAAACTTGTTCACGACCGTTGACGTATTGAAATGAAATTATTTCCCTTTAATTTAATCCATTCAGGCCAATGAGTGTCTTTCCTATTGGTCGTGGTGCACACCACTCTGGGCAAAACCATTTCCGACCAGAGATTTTGAAAAACACGATACTATCATATGTGCTGTAGATGAAACAGACGTATATGACTGCATGATTATCAGCCCCAAGAGCAGGATTAGAGCATTCCTCCAGAGTTAAAATGATCTAGTATGCATACATCTTTGGTCTTTTTGGAACTCACCAGAGCTGCGGAACTTAAAATAAGACTGGAACGGTATTCTAGCCGGAAAATTGTGGTTGATACACAGGTCTGTAGAACTGCTTTTGCTGCAGGTAAGGCAATTTCAAAATAGCGAAACAATAATATACTTCATTTTGTGAAACGGGCAAGTGCGTTTCAAAAACGGTTGTATGCTCGAAATCGCACTCGGACAGTGCGATGTATGTGACCTCTGGCAGTCAGTCAATGTAGTAGAATGAGTGGTTCGCAATTGTTGCGCATCGTATTTAAAATGGATGCATATTGGACATCTACATTATGCATGTTGTGTAGATGTTGCAGTAATAAGATATATAAGTTACCCCCGAGATCGCGTTGGGCAGAAATAAAAAAAGAGCTTAAATACACTGGACACTCCCTGGAAAGATGCACTGGGCCTCGCACGTATTGTATCACTGAAATTGAGTTTTGAAACGCCACGCCACTATCAGTCACTTAAAATAAAAGATAGGTGCACGTAAGCCTGCTTAGTAATAAAGTGATGAATATAAAATGGCAACCTTTCTCTTACTTTATAGCTATTCAGACTGTCCTAGAAACTGTAATCCATTTACTCTGTAGCTACCGATAGGCTAATTTCAGCACAGTTTCTTCACGAAAAGTATGGGGCTATAGGTAATTGAATGGTGTGTTATGCATCTCTTTATCCCATAGAAATGATTCGTGGAAATCCAAGGGGGAGGTTTACTGGGCCGGTTCCCAGGCCCTTTGAATCGTCTTATGGTGATGAATATGAAAGGTAGCTAGGCTTTTTATATTGAGTGTTCTTGCAATCATCAAATATGTGTCCCAAGTATGTACATATATTTAGTAAAGTATCTCACATCGTATATATATAAATGTATGGGTAAATCCATATGCATGCATATATCACAATAATAAATGTTTAATTTTAATTTTAAATAAAAGTTGGCCATCAAGAGTTTGCATCCAATGAACAGTATGCCTGCATCCCACTCTGCCAGCATGCTGATCCTCATACCATTTTAAAAATGTATTGTTATTTTTATTTTTATTATTTTGTATAGCTACACAGAAACAGACATGATGGCACCATCATCTGGAAATGGAGGTATGATGATGCTGGGGGGATAAACCTTTCAGGCTAATATGATAATTTGGTGTATTTATTGAAGAGAAAATAATGAAGTAATTCTTATCTGAATTGAAGTCAGGTGAACTTTCTGTCAGTGTCATTTTTGGAAACGTTGTATGAAATCATGAAAATTGGCACAGTGAATTTTGACATTCACACAGTGTGGGAGGATCATTAGATGTTTTTTTTTTTACTGTAACTGACCTAGCTGACTCATCTGTCACTGATGTCTGAATATTTTCTCTTTATAGAAGTCTGCCATGGCTATGTTCGCACAAGACTTGCACCCCCTGACCCACACCCTATGGAGTACTACGGTTTGAAAAGGAGCAGCTCTGAAAGGTAGGGGTGGTTCCTATTTTTGCTTTCTATTCTCAATTTCATATCAAAAGATGACATTCTTTGTTGAAGTTTCTAGAAAAAAAAATATTTTTTTTTGTAGGAGAAAACAGTTTATTGCCTTGATGCTAAAATGTGTTTTAACATTCGAGTTTGCTGACAGCTGTATCGAGAAGTGGTTACTCTTCTTTTAGGTTCATTGTAGTTTTCAATTGAGTCAGACTAAAGACCTTGGGACCTTTGCAATCAGATGTAGAATAAGCTTTTACTTACAAACTGACTATTACTTGCATTGTATCCATTTATGCATTTTTTTCATAAATATTTAGAAACCAGTGGTGTTTATTACAGCCTCTCTCTTCAGTTACTAATGGCTTTGTAAAAACAGTGTCCATTTTCCATGATTTTGTTCTCTAAGCATAGACACTACAGTGAAAATTCAATCTCAGCATCAGGCAGATCGATAATGGGAAGATTGAAATGGTACTTGAAGAAAATTTATAGCTTTTCCTCCTGCAGTAATATTTCGTCATGCAGAATTCCACAGTAATTTTCTAGAAAATGCAAAAAGCTGTTAGTAATTTTTGAAATGAGAACTATTGCAACTGTGAAACATATAACTGTTGAGAATGTTGGGGTGTCAGGCTGCAGCGATAGCATTTTGATTCAGGACTGGGCTATCAAGAAATCCGTGATGGAGTTGCTTACTAAGCACCATACTCTGGTGGGAACGTTCCCGCTGACATTTGTTAATATTAGGCCTATTTGTGTTTGACACCTTGCTTTTGCATGCTTGAGTGTATTTATTGGGGAACACATTTGTGCCTGGATTTTGCGCCCAGTCCTGTTCAATCTATACAATCACATGTGGACACCCACCAAAAGAGGATATTTATCCCTTTTGAAGAGGTGGAAAGAAGTGCTTTGTGTGATATCAAATTCCCTGTCTATTCGATTTACCTACTTGATCCGTTCATCTCTTTCCTAACTCTACAACTCTTCCAGGTCCGGACCATACGAGTCTTACGACTCCGGGTCTTCTAAAGGTAGCCGAGATCTGCACAGATCCGGCTTTGGGAGTAGTTATGATGGTGGATATGACAGCTCCCCCTCAAGTAATCAGTTCTATAGGGAGGAGTCCAGCTGGGACTCGTCCTACCCCAGGTCCGCTATCAGGTCTGGCTTTTTGGATAATGATGGAAGAGATGGTTACTCTTCCTACTCCAGCAGCGACTCCCCCCACACGAAGCTCGCGCCCTTCGGCTCGCGGGGCCGAGGAATGCCTGCTTACCCCCAAAACAGTTTTGGCGGGAGAAGCAATGATGTGGGAGGACCGCCTGCATTCAGAGGCCGAGGCAGAGGAGTAAGTACAGAATCTTTTGAGATTCTCTTCACTCACCCCCTTTCTGAAACGCTTTGACCCAAAGTTTCTACCACGCGCCTCAACAGAGGGTCATAGCGAGAGTGACACACCTTCAGGTGTGTAGTTTTTATGGCGATCTTAACTGGTGTGAGTTAGTGTTGTATTACCAAACAAAGGTTGACTACCGTTGCAGACATCCCTATTATAGTGAGGGTCTACTACACTGGTGTAGGTTAATCTGGAAATGATTATTCAGTTATGTTGGATGGACATTTTATTTCTCTTTTTTATAGGGTGGGTGATTGACACAAATTTGTACAATGAACATATCCCAGATATATTGCGCCCATGTTTTGTTTCAAAATTTTAAACTATGCTTACATTCACTGGATACTATAAAAAACGTTCATCACCATTCATGAAAAAAGATGTTGAGACGTCCCTAGTATTCATATGTGCATCTAGGGTTAGAAGGGTTACCCACATACTCCTGACATCAAACTACTGCTTGCAAAATGGAGAAGCCTTCATGTTATACGGTGACTCTCTGGGCTTTGTGCTATGGGCAGGAAATGCCTACCTTAAATGTTTAGCCGACGGTGAGAGCCAGTGTAATGTTCACCTACTTACGCGAGTCCCAAGACTTCGGTCCTGTGCACACATTTCCAGAGTTTCGGGACCTCCAGCACTCTTTTCAGCCAGTCTTTGTGATTTACGTGGCTGATAACAGTTAAGGTTAGTCAGAGGTTCAGATTAGCAACTATTGTTGTAGATCACTTCAGTGACTTCAGCCCCCTACCCCTGCCTCAGTTTTCCTATTTTATTTGACTGGTAGCAGTGGTGCGGATTCAGTAACTGTCTGTCCTTAGGTTACACTTAAAAATAAATACAAAATTTTTTTCTTCTTCAAAAACACTTTGCTGAATTGCTGTTGAAGATGGAAATGAACACTTGCATTTAATTCTGAGTTACACAAATTTTGATTGAATCCAAGAATGTTGGGAAATTTTTATTTTTCCCTGTTGAACATATGAATGTTTCTAGGCTTTTTTTTTGTCATATCTGCAAAACTTTGCGAAACTCATACAATTACGTCATAGACGAATGGGGTAAGTTTCAGATAATATCTTGTAGCTTTTTAAAACATTTTTGTACTTGATTAGGGTCAAATTTACTATATGACATTCTTTATATCCCTATGTAATCTCATTCATGTCAGAAGAAGGAAAATCTTGCATGGTGGTGCTTGGTGGCTTCCATTACTTTTTTGTAACTGTACTATTGCAATGCACTTAAATGGTGGATACCTTATTGCATGCTTCTATTAATGTATTGTCATCATTGTAATTCTTTGCTTTGAGCTATTTTATGCTATGTTTATGTTTATTGAATTCCATATGAATGGTTTAAAATGTGGTACTTGCACTGTCTCTGGTAAACGTTTAATTGAAATTTTACTTTAAATGGGGCAACGCTTAATGTAAGTGTTTCACCACAGTCTTTAGGGGTAATTATTTATAAACCTGCAATATATCCAGATAATTGAAGCTTTCATGTACATTTATTTAATTTTTGGAAAGAGGACAGTTTAGAATAAGTGCTTGTCATTCATCCATGATGTCCTAACCATGTCAAAGGAATTTACAATGAATTGTCTATATTATTTGGGATATTTTTATACATTAATTTATTGACTGAATTATGTGAACATAGCCAATTTCAGAGTGGAATTTCAAATGATTTTTGAGACATGACCCATTCTGTTAAGGGGCAGGTTCAAGAAATACATTATAACCAACTACCAATAGTGTATTTCAAGGTGGCAACCAAACAATCTCTTTGGGATTAGGTGTAAATAAGGCAGGAATGGAGATCATTTTCAGTTCCTTTTTGAAGCATCATTTTCATTGAACTGAGTTACTATTTACCTTCCATGGGCTACAGTTTCGGTTGGGCAAATTACGCACGGACAATTAGCCACTGTTTTGTTTTTATTTTATTATTTTTTATATATAATACATTTTTTTAATGTGATGCCCATGTTTAAATAGTTTTAATCACATTTTTGTTTTGATATTGAATTGGTTTTACTTCCATAATTGAAAGAAATCAGGAAATTGTATTAGATCATAAATGGTCTGGCCAGCTTAAATATCAGTCCTGAGGAGTTTACTCATGGCCTGTACCTAAATAAAAAAACAAAAAACATTGTTCACAATATAACATCAAGACAAAAAATTTGATTGATGAGCAAAAAAACAACAACAGCTAAAGACATACAAAAATGATGATCGTATTGTGAAGGATGCCTTCACTTGTATTTAACAATTATTCAGAATTTCTGTATCACCATCTGTATGGAATCATGCATTTTGTCTTAAAGTATTTTAGATCTGAAAAGACCAGATGTATGATGTCCTATTTGCTTTGTTTTATTATCATGTTAGCTGTATATGCTTGCATTGTTGCAACATTCTAAAGGGATGGTTCATTTTCAGAGTCTAATAGCCTGTCTTTGCAGTTTATAGCTGGTGGCAATGGAATCAGGCAGCCTATGACTACAGCCCCACGCCCACAAGCTTTTAGACCAATGGAGAGGGGCAAGGTAATACAGCAGAAAAATGTGCATTAAGTTGCACTTAATCCAAAGTGCATTCTTGTGAATGAAACTTTTCTATGTTTTATTTTATGAAGATACTATGATTCTGTCGCTTGGTGCCGGTCAGGTAAGAGGTTTTGTGACATTTACCGAAGTGACCTTTAGCTGTTCTGACTTCTATTCCTCCAGCCAGCAATGATACATTATGGGATACCCAGACCAGAGTTCTACGGTGGTTACCAGCATCCACCCCAACCGGCAGCCCGTGGTATGAAGAGGAAGATGATGGCACCCCCTATGCCTGCCATGATGGTGAAGAAGCAGAAGCCTTTCCCGGTCGTCTACGAAACTGGTAAAACAAGCTGAATGTGTGTCACTGTACTGTTTTGACTATTAGCTTCATCTTGGTTACACGTTCACACATTTGTTAAATTTTCCAAGTTATTATTTGAAAAAAGTACAAAATACTTGCCTCGGGGGCATATGAAATCTCTCTGAAATCTATGCTAGATTTTGTAACTGCCACTTTAGTTCTTGACAATCATTTTAAAATCACATTGCCAAACAGAATAATGTCTGCCAAGCCACCAAATAAACAGTAATTGTATTAAAGTCTTGACTGCAGGTGTGGTGTATGGGAAAATCCTCTCTAACCTTGCTTTTGTCTCATCTCCGCAGTAACAAACAGTCCGTCAGAGGTAAGTTCACTGAAATAAAAAAATGTTATTTTTCTGAAAATGGTCTTAAAATACACATTCCCTTGTCTGTTTTTAAATTTCCAGATTGAGCAGAAGTAGAAGATTCAATGTAAAAGATAAATAGTGGTTTCACTTATACTGTCGCGCACCTGTTGATATTAAAAATAGCCATACCACTCTTCCACTTACATTTGTGTATTTCTCTGTTTGAAGGGCCTTAATACCAAGACTGAGAAAGATGAGGACACCGATGGTAGGACACAGTGTCTTTCTTGTGAGATACACATTTGTAAGCCATTGAGGAAATGATACACCAGCTGTTTTAACCCACTGCTTTTAGACTCAGAGTCGAAACAGAGGAAAGTCAGGAGGGAGAAGCAGAAGCGTAAACGAGTGAAGGAAATAGAGAAATATGGGGACATGCACAGGTGAGCACTGCCTGACATACCTATTTGCCATGTGACCCAAATGAATCTATTTCTGTTGTAGAAAAAAAATAAAATACTTAGAGAAATACATTTGCATCACGAACACCTTGTCAGTTACTTTTGACTTGGGACACAAAAGGCTAGACTTTGTTGTTTTTGTTCATGTGTATTGTAACCCTCAAATTTCTTTTATATGTATTTCATATTTCCGTTTCCTGAAAATGACAAATGCTCCTTTATTGATTCATAATGATTGAATTACAGGTGGAAGCTTGTTTAAAGTAAATTTCCATTTTTATAATAATTAGTAATTTTGTGTGAAGACCAGAGTGTGGAAAAAGCACTAAGATAAAATGGTTAGTTTGTGTGATTATTGAATGGGCTCTGTTACTGAATGTGGATAACATGTCTGATGCTGTTCATTCCAGGCTGGCCTTCACATGTGCATTCTGTAAAGTTCGCACATGTGACGACAAGGAGATCGAGGATCACTTTGCCAGCACATTTCACCAGCAGACACTGGCACACATTCAGAAGCAGACCAAATTTGATGACAAAACGATGGCTTTCTTACATGTAAGTCATCTTATTTATTCTAACAGCAGTTGGCAGTTGTGACGGTTACATTTTTACAAAGGAATCTATCCTTGTAAAGAAATGTTTTTGAATGGAAGACCCATGTACACATGATGAAAACCTCAGGTCTGGTCCTCGTGTTGACGAACTCTAATTACCAACTCTGGAGGCAAGCAAAAGCCTAGCATCAAGACTAGACTCTGAAAGCTGTCTTATACCTGCACTAACGAAGTAATTGAACTTGACTAATCAGAAGCACCAGTGAAGCCATTTTTCCCCCAAACATTATGATGCCCTGAAATTGGGGGGTTTGTACAGTATAAAAGTGCTGTACTTTCTGCGTGGCGAAACCAAAATGAAAATATCCTTTAATAAAAGCTGAGAATGTGCACTTTAACCACATGTGAGTTGATTACAAAATTTAAAACTGGAGAGCCAAGTCAAGGAATAAATTAAATAAATTAAAAGTATTTGTCCCAAACATTATGGAGGACACTGTATGTGAAAGTGTCTACTAAGTAATTATCCACATCCTTATCATTTCAATCCTTGGCAACTTTTTGTAAAGGCGGTACATATTGAATACATGGTAGTTTTGAATCCAGTAGCCAAATTGAAATGATGTGTTTTTGTGTTTCAGATGTTCTATTTCGAAAGGAGTGCTAGAGGAATTCAGTGTGTCTACACTTTTTGATGGAGTGAAAAATTAATTGCATTAATGCCCTCTGTTCCCAGGAATCCATGGTAAATAAGTTCCGGAAGAATGTATTACGAAAGCGTAACAACGCTGGCGCAGAACCCACACTGGATGAAATTCAGCGAGAACTTTCGAAAGGTTACACAACCACATGCCATTTCTTTTTTTGTGTTGATATCTGTTTGGCTGAGGAAATTGATCTAAGATCCCATATCATTTGACAGGAGTCCTTGACTGCCATTATTAAATCTGATTGGTTTTCCCACGTAAATTGACTGTGCGGACTGTAGAGAGATGAAGTGGTGTTGCGTGTTGTGGCATTGCACTGCTGTGTGTGACAGCCGGTTTCTCCTGCAGTGGTGGTGGAGGAGGTGTGTCTGAGCAAGGTGGAGATGATCCTCTGTTTGGCCTGTCACACCCACATCCCCGCGGCTCTCATCTCCCTGCAGAACCACCTCCAGTCCAGTGATCACCTGAAGAACAAATCGGTAGGACCTTCCGCAATTGGGGAAACTGAGTTGAAATAAAAAGTAAAAATTCCCAAATCTAGTTTCCAGTGCTGTCCTGGTATTTAGCATAGGATACCAGAGCTTGTTTTCCCCAAGCCATTTACATTTTTTATGTTCAAGCTAGGCTTATTTGTTTGTCTTCATCTCTCTAGGTGCAGTGCACTCAGAATACTTCTTTTCACTGTCATTTACATAGCTGAGAATTATATGACTTTAAAACCATCACTTTACTGAATGGTCTCGCATGCCAGCTAATTAAATTGTAGAGTCGTTGTGTTACATGGAATTGTCTCATTATGCTGTGTGATTTAAAGATGTAGCCCACTAATAGTACTGTATGGTTTTAGGTTTCACTGGGCCCAGTGATTACATAGTACAGTAAACTCCCTGAAATCTAACCGTATCAAAAGGCCCTGGTGTCATTCTGTCCCCAGCGTATAACCCGTGGCTTATGTTTTCTGCTTAAGGAGTTCACAGAAACACAGAAAAGGGAGAGTGTGCTTGCCGCCACCAGCATCATGACCAACCCCATTGTGAAGGCTCGCTTCGAGAAATACCAAAAGGTAATGCCCACCAAAAAAAAAGGTAACGGTGAAATAATGTCATGTTCCATCTGTCCTGTGCCGTGCACAACTGAAACGTTGCGCAGTACACTGTATTCTCCATTTTGTTATGATTGATATGCTGTGGCATATCAACGTGAGTGGTAGTTAGTTATCAAATCTTTTCCAGCTCTATAGAAACTGTAAGATGATTGGTCCGTGTTGTATGGGAACTCTTACGGAAATGGGAGATGTTTCACCACTTTGCAATACATGAACAAATGCACAAATCATTGCAATATCCCAATACATGGCTGAGAAAAGTATTTGTTATCTATCGCAGTATGTTCAATTTCTCTAAGTGTAGAGCTATTGTTTCTCCTCCTCCTGTGTGTAATTTCAGGGTGAGAATCCTTTCGATGATGAGAAACTGGCACCTGAGGACTGTCCGCATGAAGAAGCAGAGGACGACCTGAACCACGTGGCAGAATGACCTGTCCACTCCGTTTTTACTACGCTCTCACTCCAAATCCATCGCTGGTCTCCAGAACCTTTCAGCCAACCCGAAGCTATATTTTGTTCTTTTGGTTCATTTGGTGTCATGTTTGAAATGGCTTTTAATGCACTAGGTATTGGTCTTAAGCGTGTATTTTATGGCTTCCCTGTCACTACTATGGCCTAGTGTTTCTGTCTTTTCGACTTGCAGACGTTGATACTGAAAGTCATGTCTCAGCTCTGGTTGTAAATTACATTGCCCCTGTTCTGCCTGGCAAAATGATCCTTGTAAAATTGTTTGCTTAAGCCTTTTCTTTTTTTAAGAAAGTGTAAATGTCTTAATCACTTTTAGTGGGTCGACCTCACCTTTTTAAGGGTGGTTCTCAGTAAGGACTTGAAAAAGACAAGTGTTGTACAGTTTTTCTCTGTGATTTCTGGTAATAACCGTTGTTGAACTGAAATACATTTTTCGGCAAAGTTAAGGAAATGTAGAATTGTGAACTTCTTTCTTTTGCATTTTCAGTGGAAATGTAAATGTCTTGAAAAGCAATGTATGAAATGCTAATTTTAAAATCCCCTGAAAATGAATAGGCAGTTCTCATAATTTATCAGGTTTGCCTCTGTTCATTTTTTCAGTGACCTTCCTCTAATGTTATAATGGACATACCATTTTGCTGCTGAACTGCTGCAGTTGAGATCGTGGTGCCTTAGTGTTGACCTGGTGCATGATTTACTCAAAGCACCACTCTATCCAAATAGCAAGAATCATTAAAAGATTATCAAGACTGAGTGGCATGTGATGAATTGGAGTTGTCATGTTGTACACGGCACAGTTTAAGAACATAAATATATAAAATATATTTAAAATATTTTAAAACTATTTTAAAACCAAGCCTGATTAAGTCCTGAAAGTTCAGCTCCTAAACCCCTGTGCTACACTTGAATGTAATGTACATGGATGGAGGTTTTCCAGCCATTTTTCAACTTTAGTGAATTCTCATTCTTGGAGTCTTGTGACATGATGTAAAGAGATTTGTCTAATCTTGCCCCAAAGAAGGCACAGGCCCATTACCTGCAAATGTCACATTACAGCACAGGGTAGTCTTACAGTTCTTAGATGATTTTGGTTAAATGACACAACAAAAGACCACTTAGTCAGTGTGAAAACTTATTCTAGCTATCAGCCACAAACTGATGGTAAGCCAAAATGACGGATATTATAAGATATTATCACTGTTTTCTGCTGTGTAATTGTGGATGGTTGCCTTATTGTTCAAGCCTCGAGTCCTAGTCAGTGTGTCAAGCCTTTAAGATGAGCAAATTAATTCGCAGATTTGGATGTTGGTGGGGGTGGGAGCTGCCAATCCCTTTCTATATCAGAGATGGGTGTGAAAAAAATATCTGCTGTTTGTCTCTCTTCTATGGACTGTCTTTGATAGTACGCAACATTTTTGATACAAAATTCATCGGCTTGTATTATATTGGTAATGTAAAATGATGCAAAATGATTCTCTTTGGTGTAGTGAAGCCCTGAAACTGTATTAGGAATCAATAGGAAAAAGTACTGTCTGTTCAGGCACTAATGCAAACTCCTTTTCAGACTGTCTGAATGAACTATGTTGTGTCCAACCAACCAAATACAATTATAAAGAAAACAGAAATGTTTTTTTCTTCTTCTGAAAAGGTAGCAGTATTTGCCATGAAAGGCATTTTCTAATTTCAGCTACCAGCTCTTACCAGACTCCAGTCCACTTATCGCCCATTTGTTGGTCTGCCGCTCAAGGGTAAACTCCCCTGAAATTTTAGGATTTCTTTCTGGCTACTCGTTAGCTCTTGAAGTGTTGAATAATTCTGTGTGATTATTATTTAGATAAAGGGTTTCAAACTAAAGGTACAAAGACTTAATCCTGTGCCTTTTAACAGGTCCGCTGCTGACTTTCCCTGACAAAACAAAATTAAACAAACTGTGAAAATAATCGCATGATTATTCGGAGGGAAAACAGAAGCCCGTTAAAGGACAGTCCTGGCGATGCAGTTTGAGCTTAATTAAATATAACGAATGCCGCAAGAGACGTGTTACAGTATGAAAGGAAGCATTGTGCTCAGTCTGTGAAAGAGTTGCCATTTATTGCATAAATCCGTGTAATCCCACTGGGTGCACGGTGAGGTGGGGGCTGAGCAGCATTATTAGATAAATCTACGGCTCGGTATCTACGCCTGGGGCAGTTCAGCACAGCTTCTGTGGCAACGCTTTGAAACGCTTGCTCTGCTGATGGGCTATAATTAAGATTTAATGATCTCTGTGGGGCATTGCTAGTCAGTGTGACCATCCCCTTCAAATTAAGTGCATTTTGAATACGCGCTGACAAAAGGCGTCTTTCAGAAACCCTCTGATTTCCTTGGAGCTATCATGAACTGATCATTCTGGCCATTGCCTGCTATTTATTAGCCATGATTGGGTTGGCTTATAGACAGTGGGCACCACTCTTTACAAAAATAAATGAGTCTATGACCACTGCCACTTAATTACCAAAATTTTAAATACTATGCAAGATTTTTTTAGCACGTGTTTACAATCAAAGAAGTCTGCTCCTTCGTCTTAAACCTCGCCCACACACCCCCGAGTAGCAGATTGAGTCACAGACATGCAAATTCATCAAAAACTACTGGTAAATTTATCCCAACAATTACTCTGTCCGGTCAGGCGCACAAACGGAACTTGTACAAACAAATGGACATTTCATTCAAAAACAGGACATCTGGCAATCCAAGCTGCATAGCTAGAAGTAACACACACAGGTTCAACAGAAAACAAGCCTGCTCCATGTTGATTTTAATCCCCTTGGTGAACTTCAGCTGTCGCCTGCAAGGAAAAGGAATTCTAAGGTTACAATAACTCTAATTCTTGAACAAGCCCTGTCGGCTTGTCTTTTTGCTTTGCAGCCAGTTTCAGAGGCTAGCTAGCTATAGCAACAAACACTTCGTTGAAATCTGATCCCAAACCACAGGCTCGGTAGCCACACCCACCCCTCCCCACAGAGAAAAGAATGCCACGCCCAGAAACACCCCGAACACCTTTTGGAATAACAAATATAGATAAAGATGCACACATTCAGCAAGGGTGTGTGAAGACGGAGATACACAGTCCATCAAATATATGACTTAGTATAGTTATTTTAGATTTTAAAGTTAAAAATCCTGCATAGTATGCCTTTAACAAGACTCAATTTTGGTCACAAGCACTTTGGCTGGTTCAGCAATCACGGAACCAACTCGCCAAATTGAGTTAGCATAGAATAAGTGTAACCCTTGCTCTTAATTCCCCAGTCTGAGAGTGTTAGAAATCCAGACTATTCATTATTCAGTATGTACACTGTAGAGGGCGCTCAAGCCATAATCTTATAAAATAGAGGCAGAATTCAATTTGATTCACTTATAGGACTGTATATGAGCTAATTCTGTTCAATTCATATTTCATGTTAGAACATAAGGCACCAGTGAATCACAGAAAGACAAATGTCTCAATGGTTCAAATAAACAATAATAAAAGTACTGTTAAAATACATAGATGTGGTTTACCGTTTTGCAATGAACAGATTCAGTGACAACAGAGAATGTGAGCTCAAAGTAGTTTGTCTCCTGGTTAAACATTGTTAAAATCTAGGAAATAGTAATCATAGGTTACACTATTAATACAGGTCTGTGCTTATATATGTCTTATTTAATTTAATTGAAATATAAATTAATTCATTTAATTGAATGTTGTTCACTGAGGGATTTTCTCAGTTATATAGGAGTATTATCAATCTATGCATCAATTAAAATAATTCTTCCTATAACTCGAATTTGACTAAAGTGAATCATTCAAGAAGTCTCAGCTCAGAAATTGTTATCCATCATGTTTTGATTTGAGAGGTGAACTGCAGTTGATCTGCCATACTGTTTGTGATATTTGAAAATTATTCAATTTAATGCATTTCAGCTTTTCCTGTCTGAAGGATAAGGGCCCTCAGTGGGAGGAGAGAGCCCTTAGTGTGTTTGCATTTGCACCTTGTTCTTTTTAGCTGGTCACAGCTTCAGATATCATTAAAATGCAGCGCTTCCCTAGCAGTGAAGTGCTTAGTCTTACAGCACTGTACTTGTTAAATTCCTGAGCGTTTTGTCTAAATGCAGGCTGTTGCAACCCCTCCTCAGAGCCAAGTGGAGTTTCCTGTGAACAGGAGGATACAGTGCTGCTGAGTGCAGGCACAGAAGGCCGTTATCATGAGTGTGGAATGTTTGTCTACTGCCAGAATGAGTAATATCCTCTGCCACTGCAATAAAAAAAATACCAAAATTGAGAATTTGTTTCAAAATGTTTAGCCAGTTTCCTCATGCTGGAGGAAAGTTTAGGATACTTTGTTTTATTATTATTATTTTATTTAATAGCTGTGTAGCAGTCCTCTCTTCCCTGAAGACCCAGGACCACCCCCAGGGATAATGCCCCAGCAACCCTTAAATTACGTTTTATTGATTTTATTATCCCAACACTTCCCCAACTGATATGTTTTTATAATGAGACTTTGGGTTTGAGAAAGAGGCATTATTCTTCTTCTTCTTTTATTGTTGTTGTTGTTGTTTTTGTTGTTGTTACTTCATCGCTGGTGGTGCCAAGTAAACCATTATGAGGATTACCACCCTTCAGCAGGAACCACATTTTTTGTCCTTATTTTAAACAGTGCTTTTGATTTGTGTTTCAGGGCTGACATTTATGTTTAATCTGTTCCATTCAACATATGTATAATTTTCCACGTGGTCATACTAATTTTAAAAGTTAAACATGTTTTATGATGAAATCCCCTGTAGCACAGGATTTCACATGTATCACTTATGTTTTTTTGTTTGCAAGAGTTATATGCTTATCCCAAGCGTGAGTACTATCAGAAAAATAATAACAGCTCAAGTGATGTTTACATAGTGAATTGGCTTTCCGCTTTTGGCTCAATTAATTAATGTCAGCATTTCTTAAATTGGCCCTTAGGGCAGCTATATCTCAATTTCTTGTGTTTATTTGGGTAAAAGATTTGGAAAAACACTAAAGTGATATATTTATGCAGTCCAACTTGCTTCAAGAACTGTGCTGAAAACTTGATGAAATATGAATGTGTTCAGGGTATACAGTTGTTAAATATTTACAGCTCATGTTAATCTACTACCCCAGTAAAGATGCTTATCAACAGCAATAATTATTTTGCGGCGGAGTTTTGCACTTCATTTATTGGTTTGCAAAATAGACTGAATTTAAGGTCACAGTGTTTTCCGCAGTGCATAAATAATGAATGTTAACAACATGGAGTAAGCTGCACTGTATCTTGCCCTCTTGTGTGTATGCATCTTGCAAGGAGAACATATATTTATTATTTTAGACTGAGAGAGCCTTCCTCACCTTAGATGGAGCTGAGCAGAATTCCCCATCGAGACCCATCTCAGATCAGGAGATTGAAAATTTCTGCACCAAAAGAGCAAACGAACCCAATGCAAACCCAATAAATTATTAAACCAGCAGTATGATATTGTTACCCGGCTTTACCTGGATTGTGCGTCTCTGTCCAAACAGACCATCATCCCAGGCTTATACGTTGTGGGCTTGGATCAAGTTCAGATGTCCAAATGATTATGACTGTTAAATGTGAAAAACAAAACTCAATAAAAACTAGCTCACAAAGAACTGAAGAGACTTATTAACATCGTATGTGGTAATGGCTTTTTTAGAAGTGAGAAATCCACTTATACACAAGTATTCCTGTTCTTTGATGTGAACCCGTTGATCAACTGAAATATGAAAGTATGAAGGACACATTGATTAAAGCCTGGGAGATGAAAGGGATTTGAAGAAGAGCCATCACTCAGTAAAATGGTAACATGACAAACCCTATGGAAAGTGCCCTGAATATAAAATTGCATAGATATGATTTGCACAGAGATACTGTTATGTGTATGCTCTGATCAATTACAGAAGCTGTGGTTATGTTGAGTGTTGAGGCTGCTCTAGCCTATATGAATCATCAATACAATAATTACAACAATAACAAGAAAAACAAGAACTTCAACAACTACTATTACTTCTTCTTTCTGTTTCTTCTTTTTCTGCTTCTTCTGCTTCTTCTGCTTCTTCGTTTGCTTCTGTTTCTTGGAGGGCCCCCTATCCAGGGTCACAGGCAGTTCGTGTTTAATCTGCTTGCACAATCTAGATTCTAGATGGAGAAGGAGGTTGCAGCTTAAACTTTATTGTTTTAAATGGCCCCCTTTGCCTAATTTTTAAAAACATCTAATGGCAACCAAAAAAATGGAGGATGAAAAACACTATTTTAGTGGTCCTATTTGAGTAATAACTAAGTAACATAACCATGGGGTCTGAAACAGCTGAATGAGCTGAATGTGGTTAAACTGTGGTCAGTGTCGTTTAACTAAATACTTGGTTCAGCAGGTTTATTCAGACCTTGGTTTAAAAATATTATTGTTGCCTGATGTAGTGGCCAGGAGGCTAGAAAAAAAATAAATTGTTGAACTTCAAAATCTGGGTAACACAGAGGCTGTGGCCTTCAAGTAAATAAGTATCAGAATTGCAAAGAGTGAGTTCAGCAATTAGAGCAATAACACCAAGAGGATATCATTGATCATTACTGAAACAGAGCAACCTTCTGCAGTTTGTCATCACCCATGGCCCTGTCCCCAGGATTCTAGGGCATTCTTTCATCTATGAACTGGCCCATAAAAGATTCATCTAAGACCGCCACAGATATTTACTGGAAACTTAGGGGCAGTGGTAGGACTGAAAAATGAATAGCTGGATAGTTTCCAGCAGCTGTGGATATCTAATTTCTTTGCCCGTTTGTGTTGCTCTGCAAATCATTTATGTAATATTTATCAGGATTCTCCAAAATTGTTCAAATACTCAGGTAGAGGGGTTAACCTCTGAGATTGGTATCCTTTTTCATTTTTGTGTCAATTTGCCACTTTATAGAAACAGACACTTCCTTCTACCTTGAAACCTTCTCTTTAGTATCCAGACGTGCCTTTGATCATTGAGTCTTGTCACATTGCCACTTTTGTAATGAAGGACTACTGCTGGGATGGCCTAAGTGCATAGACCAGCATGGTTCTGGGACACTTTGAAGCCTTTTGACTGTTGTTTTGACACCCTCCTGCCAGAGGAATGGTCAAATGACTGCAGTTGTCTTGCACACTGGTTTCAAATGAAGACATATCAAAGAGGGCTGATTTTATAAAGTGACTTTGTGCAGTATTTCATTGTTGGAACTAAAAGGCCAGCAAAACTACAGAACTTTTTATACACAGTCCCCCCATTTCAGGGCACCAAAGGGTTTGGGACAAATGACTTCGCAAATGTTTCTAATCAGTCAGGTGATCATTGCTTCCTTAATGCAGGTATAAGAGAGCTTTCAGTGTCCAGTCTTGATTCCAGGCTTTTGATTGCCTGTGGAGTCTGTTATTGGTGTTTGTGAACATGAGGACCAAAATTGTGCCACTAGAAGTTAAGAAGTTAAGCCATCTTGAGGCTGAGAAATACAAAGAAATAAAACTGTCAGAGACATAGGGAAAACCTTAGGCTGACCAAAATCAACTGTTTGGAACATCATTAAGAAGAATGAGAGCACTGGTGAGCTCAGTAATCACAAAGGCCTTTACTGTTGATGGCCAAAGAATTCTCACCATAATGAAGAAACCCCCACAAAGACCTGTCCGACAGATCAGAAACACTCTTCAGGAGGCAGTCGAGGATGTGTCAGTGACTACTATCTGCACAAGACTTCCCGAACAGAGCTACAGCGGCTACACTGCAATATGTAAACCACTAGTTAGTTGCGAAAACATGATGGACAGGTTACAGTTTGTTAAGAAGTACCTGGAAGAACCTGCAAAGTTCTGGAAAAAGGTATAGTGGACAACATTTCAAAAACAAACTGAAAAGCAAAATCTTGAAAACATGAGGTCATCCAGTGTACACATGTCACAGCAGTGATCACCACCTGACCCATGCTTGCTTTCAGTTCCTTCTGAATGGGAATGTACACCACTGTATACAGCTGTATTTGATTTTACATCTGCTTCAAATCGTGATATTTTAACGCTGCACATCTCTCACAACATGCACCCCCTTCTCGTCACCGGGCAGAAATGATGGAGTCGCCCCCAGGACCTTTGCTTACCCAGAGGCCCATGGGACAGTTCTCCAGCTCTGTTTTAAGAATCTCTCATGTGCTTTAATGAGAGTTAGAGAAGACTGGCATGAGGCCTGTTTTCAAGAATTTGAGTGAAAACTTTGCTTTTGAACCATCTTCTTCTAAGGACTGAGTTACTCATGATAATGATGATGATGATGATGATGATGATGATGAAGACGATGATCAATTTGACTGTACAGTACAGCCATGGTATCCTCACACATATCCTCAAACAAAGCACCACTACCCCAAAAACAGACAATGCTCCAACACTACTCCCACACAAGGGAGGTCATAGTTGTGCTTAAGGGTGGATCAATCTGAACAAGGAGTAGGAGACTTAGCCAATCACAGAGAAGCATTACCACTGCACAGATATTGCATTTGAGCCGATCTGTGATGCAGGGCGCGCAGGTTTCTGATCCGAGGCTGACCACATGCAAACCCAGGAGGGTAGAGGCTCTTTGCTTTCAGTTACTCCCTATCTCTCTCTCCCCATACTCTGCAATGTGGAGGCTGAAATAAACAAACAGAGCTCCAGTAAACTTATTCAGCAACAAAATGTTTTATAGATTTTTTTTTTGTTTTTCTGTTTGCACACTCTCTCAAGAGAATAAGCAATTTGAAAATACCAAAGAAAGAAATGGGTCCCCAAAGCATGACACTCGCTGTTTTTTTCCAAGCCTTTACATGTGCTGCTTTACACAACCATTCACCGTCACACAAACACAATAAGTCAATTTACACCAGTCACAAGCAAACAGTACAAATGTGCAAAGACAACAGCTCGAGAGAGCTCCCAGCACCCCGAAAACAAGCCTTTTGTGAAATGAGTGTTTGTTTCTTTTTCCAAAAGAATGTAGTCTTTCATTATTTTTCACTGTGTGTAAATGCTTGAATGTGTGCCCTGTAAACTCCTTTGATTTATTTTCCCCCCATTTCACTTATATAGCAGAAATGCATGGCATTTCATTTAAAGAAATAAAATACACATTTTAAAAGTTACTGAAAAAAACTTACTGTTCTCAGCCCCCCTAGTCATTGTGAGTGATCAATCAATATAGGTCCCTGTTGCAATAAACTCCATAAAACACATGCTGGAAACTGGATGAATGTATTCCCCAATGTCTCTTGGATTCTGACCCAGTACATTTCCAGTGCATTTCTCTCAGTGCTTGACACTGTCCAGTGTGTCAAAAAAACCGTGTGTTCAAGCACACCCAGAATAATTGGTCAGTTTTGATGTGCTGCACAACAGACCTGACCGTTTGGGCTTTTCATGTGCACGAGCACAAACCAAATTAAAAAGAGACCGAAACGCAAAGTTTGAAGGATGTTTTACGTGGCTTTGGTCTTTCAGAAGCCTTGAAAAATGTACAGTAACACCTTCTTGCCCACCTGCTCACACTTACGCTCAGAGCTAATATTTGGCTCCCAGTCAACGCACTAATAGTCTGCTGCATGGAATAATCTGTCAATCCTGAGCAATTTTGACTAGAAGTTGGGAGTGACACCCTGGCTTAATTGACAATGGAAACAAAAGGAAACTCTTCTGAGATGCATATCTACAGGATAACACATACCTGTTACGCTGACCATAATTCAAAACTGCAAATTAGGCTGAGCTGTTAATTATAAAGCTCTTCTCTGAGCAAGGCAATGTTTCTCTCCCCCCAAACATCAAACCCCCATATAATATAAGAGAAGAAAAGGTCAAGGGTCATAAGAGTGTTGGACAAGAGGAGGCACTTTTCAGCCAGTAGAATAACCCATGTGTCACAGTCAAAGCTACCCCTGCCTCAGTTTTGTGCTTTTATCTTGTTTTCTTGGAGTGGACCCGCAAGACCAAAGACCTCTCATCTCTCTGGCCCTCTCTGTGTAGCTCTGCAGACGATGAGGGCCTCCTGGTTATGTGCCCCCTACTGCTGCCCCTGTACCCCAGCCCTGTGTATAACAAACATCAAAGGACCATATGACACCCCCACAGTTTAAACAGAATAACTGACTGAGCACAACAGACCCCTCATGTACCACGGTCATGTCATCGCATGCCCTGTGACAATTGCCCAGGGAGCACCAGTGATTGTAGTAAGTGTGTGTGTGCCCCCCTATGTGGGCTGAGGGTCTGATCTGGGGCAGAGCCAAATTCTGTTTGAAATGGGAGCAGGCTGGTTCTCCCACTCGGGGGGGGGGGGGGGGGAGTCCCAGGTGCGACAGCCTGCCAAGGGTCATCATTAATCAGGCAGTCTTCAGACGATGCCCCGGCTTCTTGTGGCAGAATTTTCTCCCTTTGTTACATTCATAAACATTAATGAAGAATATCATGCCAGCTCTAGACTCTCTTCATGCCTGTATTTTTTTCTTTTTCCGCCTCTTTTTGAGCGAATGACAGAGCTCGTTTTTGAGTTGTAAACAAACAAAGTAATCACGGGAAAAAAGGGGGGGAGGGCAGAATAAGAGAGAACAAGAAGGATAAAGGCAGAGCGCTAGGAAGAAAGAGCAAGAAAAGGGAAAAGAAGGAGAGAAAGAAACAAGAAAAAGAAGACACCATAGTGATTTAAAATTCAGAATCCCATGATCAAAGGAAGCTTGATAATGTCGGGCTGTTCAAAGGGACTTGCGCAAATGAAATCAGATGAGACCTGCCACAGATCTCTCATTAAGAGCTGGAGTAGGTAACGACAGGTGAGAAGACCTGCCATCGTTGCCACGGTAATCGCCCCCCCCAACCCCCCCCCCCCCCCCCCCCCCCCCCACCCCACCCTCCGATTAGACTCTCCCCCTCCCCTCCACGGAACATGAGAACCGGAGGAGGCACAGCTGGAAACCTCTGCTAGTCAATTGCATTGCATTGTCACAGACAGCCATCTTTGTGTCTTCTGTCACAAGTGCCACTGCTCACACGTTAAGTCGCAGGGCTCTAGATACTACAGGCAGACTTTGTCTGGTATCCCTTCGATGTTGTGAAAGGAGTGAGTACTATGCTGAGATTCTGACGGAGAGTAGCACCTCATCAGCGCTACTTTCGGCTGGGCACATGCTATATGTTTAGCATACTGCTGAACTGTCAGAGAAAACCAACAGAAACCCTTCTGATTTTCCCTGATATACGGTTCACCACTCAAAAAGAATACTGAAGAGCACACATTGTATACTATACATCAATGTTTAAACTCCTTTTTTGAGTAGATAGTAAAGAGATAGCAATTGTAATTGTAAATTATTATCTATACCCATGAAACAGTTCTGGTAAGGTTGTTGTGAATGGGTTGGGTGAGTGCAGACAGTGTAGACAATAGCACATACATTCAAAAGGATAAGAAACAATGGATTTTTAAAAAATCCTTGTTTCTTACTTTATTTATTGTGCAATTCTATACCATTTATAGTGCGACCAAAAGCATTACAGAGAATCACATCATAGACTCTTACTTAACACTTCCACCATTATTTTATACAGTATGTAGCATTTTGCAAAATGTACAGTATTTCATGTAGTTTGTAGTCAGTAAATGTATTTTTTTCCCATAACGCAATTCTGTTTACAGAATTTGATGATTATGCATTTGAATCTTGTTCAGCTACTAAGCATGATAATAATAATTGACATTTAAATAAGACAATCAAGACAATACATGTATTTTCTTTTATTTTTTTTAATGCTCTAAGTACCAAACACAGGTATGGTGCCCCAGCTGCTGTGGAGGAACTCATTTAAAAATAGCTTTAAAAATAGCATTTCAATTTCTGACAGGGCGGTTTTTGACTTTGCTTTTTAAATCTATTCATTATTTCTTCCAAAAATTTCCCTGAGGAGGGAAGTCAGGCAGCCAACCAAACACCGGGAAGTGCAGATTTACAACTGCAGACATACCTTCAAACAGTAGAGGGCAGTATGTAACTTATTCATCCCTAAAAAAGATTTCCCATTAGACCTTGGACAGCACCACTCCAGGGGAAAACAGACGGGAACAATATTGGGTTATAACTTCATAGGAAACACTGTGTAATGTGTTTATTTCATACGGCTTCTAAATATACAGAGCTGGAATAGCTTGCTCTGTATGAAATCAGGAAATAAAAACTCCAGCAGAAGCAATGTCCTGTGTTGAGCGCTGCCATCAGATCAAACGCTGAATGATGCAGGGCTGTGGAGAATAACTCTGTGTGTGTGTATTAACAGTCATAGAAATTTCAACCTGGGTATCCAATCTTATTTATTTGCACCTTCTTTTACAGATGTACACTCAGTACAGGCCCTGGTCATCTTCTAGTTTACTCATAATAAACAGAGGGGGGGTCATGGGTCCAGGTCTTATAGGGTGTCGGGCACTGAATTTTAGCACCTGCACCATACAAGATATTCAACCCCAACTCTAAATTGCTTCACAGCAATGGGACAACGTTCTTTCTGTAGAGGTTAGGTATTGGACTCTGGCTGTGCATTAACTGTTTTGCATTTGTCTAGCTTAAAGATACTGCAAGGTAACTTGCTTCAAGCCTCTTGTTAAAATTTGCTCTTGGCAAATAAAGAGTTTGTCTACTGAGGTGGTGAGGGGGACAGTCACGTGGTGTTTCATTGGGGTTGAGTCAGTCGCTCAGTGGTAATTGTGGGGTCAGTGGGTCATTCTCTGAACTGAGGAAAATTCTTGGTCTGATGAAGAAAATGCTTATCGAATTGCCTTTGAATTTATGCTTGGTGTGTGTTTGTGACACAAATACGGACACAAACTATTGTTGCATACTAAGAATCCATTTAATTTTTAGACAACACTTGAACCACTTTTCCAGCTCAAATAAAAAAAGAAAAAAAAGAAAATAGTATAGAGAATTAGTTATTAAAATCAATGAGCAACAATCTTTGATGCCATTGTACTTTATTGTACTCTCATGATTTAGTTAAAATAACTTTTATTTTTTGTTTTACTTCAGAGTAAAACAAGCACTGGAGAAAGATGTTCATTAATTCTATACAATTCAAAACATCTAACTTCATGCTAAAAAGCCAGAAAAAAAATAAAGCACTCACTGAATTTACAAAGAGCACTCTCAACTTAATTTCCCTCGTCCAATATTCTCTGGAGATTCATGCTTCAGCATTCCCTGCATTTTGTGATTGAGATGATCAAAGAGACTATAACCATAATCATGAACTGGCTTAATCATGAAAATTCAAGCCAAAGCAAATAGACTTTCCTTGTTCCTTGTGCACATTCAATTTTTTCAGTCAGTTAAAATGCAAGCAAGCGTGACCACTATCTGACACAGTAATGCTCTTTGAATAGTGTTAATTAAGGCAAGTGCAGATTATTTGTGTATGAAATAGGAAAGCATATACACAAGGGCCTTAAAAACTCACACCTTATACGGAAACAGCTGCTGGCCTTGTTTAGCTACAGAGGATAGGCTGTTCATTAACGGGAAATTTCTCTCCTGGGCCTGTTCACCCCCCACCATCAAGTAAACATTAATAATTCAACAGCTATTGCAATAATACTGAACAGCCATTACATTCTCACTTTTGCTTTGCCACTGCTGTCTTCTCTGACACCATTATGTAGGAAAATAATTACCTCCCCTTTATCTCAGGGTCTTGTACATACATATTGGCACCGAATGAACAGTTGACACAAAAATAATTTCCTTTCTATTTTGGTTGACTTCAACCTTGAAAACAACACATGCTTCTGTATTCCAGAGATGAAAGCTGTCAAACTGAAGTTACTGAGACTGAAAAATTTTAATTTCAGTGCAACTTTTCCACTTGCCCTGAAAGATAAGCATGAGAGAGAGAGAAAGATGTGAAAGCTGATGCTTATGATTGTTAGCTACAGCAGGTTCAGAGCATTTACGTAATGGGTAGATATAAACATTAAGTTTTCCAATCTCCATAACATTTAAAGTGATTGTAAAGTTGTATCTGTGATTAGCTTCAGACTACATTTTATGGGATTATTATGGTATGTATTAAGCATCAGCAACAGCACGAGAAATCAATTTCATTGCAATATCAACTTATATCAGTATCTATTTTTTCTCAGAACTATTTGGGCCAGGTCCTTCATGACATCACGATGGACCTGATGTAATGGCCAATAAATGTCCTAGTCTCATTGTGTATCCCCTCCTATAGTTTGAGCTAGATAAAAGTATTCTACCCCACTAAAACATCCTCCTTGAGTTGGGACGAAACAGTCTTTTGCTATAGAGAATCGTTTTCTACATCATCAATAGAGATTTGTAATAGTTAGCTGTAGTTATTGAGCTTTTTTCCACTCTTTTTTTCCCCTCTACCAACCTTATCCCTCTCACAGTCTCCCTCTTCCTCCAACCTGTTCTTTCTCCCACCTTCTCCAGCACTTTGTGGTGGTGCAACCTAGCTGGTTGGCTGTCTAGGCTAGTTGTATGATTCCTAGAGCTATAGAGCTACAGTTTTTGTTTCATTATCATTATTTCATTTCATTTTGTTGAAACCTCTATTTACATTGCAAGCATGCCAAATTTAGCCCATGTATGTGCCCTCCCTGGATGCACAAACATAGAGGATGAGGTTGAGGGAAACAATATGCTGTCATTTTTTCAGTTTCCTAAGAATGATGCAATTCAGAAGAAATGGGTGGCATTTTTGAAAAGCCATGGCTAAACTAGCAGGATCAGTGCAAACCCACTTATGCAGTGACCATTTTACAAAATCAGACAGCTTTCAAAATTATAATGAGAGACTTCTTGGCTTGGGGCAGTCCCAACCATGCTCATACAATCCTGAGGATTTTATCAATACATATTTTATGTCCAACTTGAAATGTGTGTTATTATAGTTATTGGCATTACTTTGAATAGATACAGTATTTGGTGGATGAGTTGTGGATGTATCCTCTGTGATAATTTAAGGTTATTTTAACTATTCTCAGCCCCTTTACAGTCACTTTAAGCTTACTGATATGGGTCTGGGAGGGTTCAGTCAGTTAGGGGTCTGCATTCATTACTATCTAGTGACTCCCGCTGATCGATCGGGCACCAGTGGATTGTATGACTAAAGTCACACATGAAATGCGAGCTCAACTGTAATCGGTGTGAAAAGAAGAAACTGGCGATACGGTGTGTTTTCAGGGAGAACTGTGGATTTCTACACTCTCCCGAATCAGCAGTGGGGCTTGTGCATGAACGTGGCTGTGATTGCAGATAATTGGCCATTTCAAATTATGGCAGGAAATGGACCTGCTTAGCCCCACATTAGGTGTAAAATTTATGTTATAAAAGACCTCTTACACCAGCAGAACGTTAATGAGCAATAAGCCAATAAGCAAGTGGAAAGTACCATGATTGTCCATTGCTTCAGTAGCATTAATTCTTGTTCTTTCTGTTATGGCCCAAAACATAAATACTGGCATGCACATTTTAAGTGAATCACATCTCCTCTTAATATGGCTTTTGAAACTGGCACAGAGCGCTAATCCGTTGTGTCAACACCGCAGCAGCGCCCTCAGTAACGCGGCTGCGCATCTCGCCGGACGGAACGCAGAGCGCTGCGGCCCGAAAGAAGCAGCCTCGCTTTAAAGTCAAAGCCGGGGAGAGTCATCAGCCCGTCGGCTCTGCAGAGGAGACGCAGGGTGCGCGTGCCGGCATGCCATCTGGCCCGGTACGGGGTAGCGAGACGCTCTCTCTGCGAGAGCAGGAAAGCATCGCTGCTGTACATTCACGCTCCGGGGCAGTTTGGGGGCAGTGCACTGAAAACGGAGGCACCTGTCTGATTTGAAGCGAAGGTTCCGGGGGCCACCGCCCCAGGGAGCCTCTCTGCCTAATCACAGTCCGCCCCTGAAACCCCCCGCACAGCACAACATTCCTGCCCTCCTAACCCCAGGACCGAAGAAGAAGGGCCTCTCCTGTCGATATTATGACAATAATTCATAAGGGCCTGTGAAAACACGCAGAGTCTCTCTTTGCTTTGGAACTTGAAGACACAAATAACGAGAAAAAAAAGTTTTGTGTTTCGAATGTGTGCCATTTCCGAAAATCCTTTGCTCCTCAAGAATACCCAGAGGGGGAAGCATCCTCAACCTCCCAGCTGTCTAAACAACATGTCGCTCAATATTTCATCCTCCAGGGGTACGACTAAGGCGTATCAGTTAAACAACACAACAGAAAAATAATCAAAGGTTTGTACCTGCACACAAGAGTTAGTACTGAAGTTTTTTTTTTGAGTGAATATTAATTTGCTCAAGCATGTCTCATGATAGTCCAAGAATACCCTCGTACAAGCACAAGGGAGCTGAGTAAATATTGAATCTGTGACTGAACTCATGGGTCTGTGCTCATTAGGAGAGAGAGGGAGTGTTGGGGGGGGGGGGTACTCCTAATTAAAATTCTCTAATCAGACTGTGTGCAGGGGGGTCACCCTGTGATTTGTGATATTAAACAGTGCCATTTCCCTGTTTGTCATGGCTTGGTGGCTAAAACCTTTTAAAATTGATGTTTCTATATGTTTGGTAATCTACGCCCCTTCAATTCATAAAAGAGAATAACCTCATCGTTAAAATCAACCATTCTACTTCCTACCTTGCTGTTCATTCGTGACATCGAGGGCACTAATTAAAAAGTGAACCTTAAAGTGTATTGTTTTCACAACATACGAGTGCAGCAATTGCATTTGTACAACTTGCATTCTCAGATGACAAAGATTGCATCATACATCAGTTAAGGGATGTGTGATTGCGTGTGTACTCGTGCTCCTCCAGGGGGCACTAGAGGGCACACTGGAGGCTAGCCATTCTGGGATTTGGGAAGAGTGACAAAGGCTTTAAACAAAGATTAATCTTGCTATCCGCAGTCATATGGCAGACACTATTCCATGGGAGGCAAGAGGCACAGCAGGACAGGTTCATTCCGATCAACTAAACGTTCTTCAACAGAACCTAGAGTTACATAATCACGAAGTGCCCTGACTGCACACTGACACACCCATGCGTTTGAGCACTGTAGTTCATATTATAGCTCTTTGGGAAGACACCACACACTGAATGTGGCTTTGCTTTCTGTTCACAGAGCATCACTGCTTGAGAACAGTGCCTTCAGCACTGGTAGGCACGGCAGGTGGATCAAAGTTGTCTTCGTTGTCGCAAGGATCCTTCACTGAAAAATGAACAAGAGAGACAGCATTTTGACAGTCTGATGCCCCAGATGTAAGAGCCATCTTGGACAAGTGTCTTCATTTCCTCAAATCAGAAACTTTTCCCAGGATGAATTATTTCAAGTTGAGAATTAAGACCCTAACTTGTGAAATGCTGACAGTGCCTCACAAGACCTTATAGATGCCTTTGAGCAGGGTGAAAAAGACCTGGAATTCATGCAAAAGGCATCAGAGTAAGAATTAGAGGTCATAAATGGAAGCAGATTCTTAACTACAAGACAAATGCAACAACATCTGGATTTAAATGCGTTTTGTGTTGTCTACATTTAATTGCAATATTATAAGAACCAAACTATACTATAGTGTATAGATCTCTGAATGTATTGAACAGGGAATATGTTTAGAAAAAACAGGGTTTTTTTAAATATTATGAGCAAAGACAGGTTTTATTATTCACAGTTCTTGCACGTCTTCGCCACGTATAATAAGGACAGAAGTTCATATATAATGCATGGACAAGTTGATCTGTCTCTCTCTACATTTACATATCATGAATGAGTAATCTCCAAAGGCAAATGCAATTGCTAGTGTTGTGTAAGGTCTGCTCTGTCAAGCCAAAAGATGAAGAAGGCAAAGTTGGCCAAGGGAATAGGCATAGCCAATGGTAATATGGGTGAACTAAGGGCTGTATGCATCTAATTACAAATCAGGCTTGCAGAAAATCAATGTTCTCATACCGTAGACCAATTATCACAGATGGCATGTATAGGTGAAAAACTGCATAACTTAGATCAGGCAATAACCAGTGGTTATAGTGTGGTTAAGCGTGGCTTTGCCTCCTCTTGGGTGTTGGTGGTGGGTTCAAACACAAAAGACCTAATAAGCAGCAAATGCTTTCGAGCCTGCAGTGAAAATGTGATTGTGTATTTGTAGAATCTGCCTCAGCAGTGTAAGTGCTCAGCGCAAATATTTGCAATTGCTTTAGCTTCCCTCTCTCTGCTATAAGCCTGAAAAAAGCAGTGAAATCAGAACAATGAGCCTCCAACACACTGGGGATGTAATCATGTATTTCTAATGAATGTCATCATCTCACTGCAGGTAGGTTGATAAGTGGAGCCAGCTTTTCAAATCAGTAAGTTAAGGAAGTGTTCAGATGAATAGGGCTGTGCATATAGCATTTGTCACAATGGAAAGACTCAAATAAATCTTCTACAATCTCCATCTTGCAGTATACTCAACAGACACTGAAGCTATGATAGCTCGCCAGGGAATAATGTAGCTAACAGGAAAGTAGCTGAATAGCAAATGGTGTGTGCCAAATACATCATAGTTCCATACGCCATCCAGTGAGAATTTTTCAGTTGACCAGTTTCTTTCTTTGTCTGGTGTGCTTGGACAGACAGAACTCAAAACAGACGCTCTCTCAGTATATGCTCCTGGTCTCAGCCCGGAACTATGGACAGGAACACACCTTTAAGCACCTGGGCTGATTAGTTAACGCAACCCAGGTGTGTGTGCTCTCTCCACCAGCCAGCATTGCCGAGACCAATCAGCTTCTTCGGCAGACCGAATGCCTCACCACTGAATCCATTATGTCTTTGATTGAAAGACCGGTATTAGATTAAACACATGCAGACCCACATATAAACCATTTTCATTGGCTACTGTGGAAGTACCAGCAAATATTATTGCGATAAGAGGAATAAATGGGTGAAAATAAACAATGGGATAGGACCTTGAGTCTTGTGTGTAAAACAGGAGTGTATAAGACAGGGAACACCAAAATCAAATATCAACTGACACTTATTCAGATACCAGTATAAAAATGCACTGAATTTTGATGTGAATGTGAGACAAAGACATTGAAATAGTAAACAAGAACAATATTTCAATATAATATGATTAACTCCATTCTAGACAATTTTTTTAGGTCACTGGACATAATAGCATAACATTAATTAATTATTAAACATAGATGGGACACCTACTTGATTAGCATAAACCAAAGGATTAAAAATCTCTATTAATAAGTAAAGCCACGAGACCTAAACAAACACAAATACACCTACAGTATAAAGAGTTGTGTGATTGTTACATCTTCCTTGTGACAATTCTAAATAGGTACCCAACACAAAAACTGGCAAGATTAACAAATATCCTTCATTATGTTCAAATTTGAACTGCAATGTATTACTTCTCATAGATTTGCCTTGCATACACCCTTGTCAAGACAGTTTTCTTAATTTCAAAGCTTAATCTTTACTTTATTTATTTATTTATCTATTCCTATGATTCAAATCTAGACTGTATTTGATTATTTAATACAGGACAATATTGGTATCATTTCAGAGGTTGCTTTTACTGCAGTTGAAGTTAAGACTTCATCTTTTGCAAAGATATATTGTGTAGTGCTAAAGTGAGGCCTTGTATTTTTCCTTTTTTCCTGAGTGACAGTGCATGAGAATTCGGTGTTACAACCTCAGGTGGATGACAGGAGTGACACAGCATGATCAAGGAAGGTGTCAGTCATTCGAGCAGAAAGAGCAGTGAGAATGGGAAGGACTGAATGTGAAAGTGAAGAAACTGGAATTAAAAATAGAGACGTGCTAGTATGAGTCAATATATCTCACAAGATGCGCAATGCAGGTATGGGTTAACACAGGTTGGAAGTGGAACCTTTCAGCGAGGGTGTGTGCTCCCTATCCTGGTTCCTCTTATCTCAATATCAATTATGTAATTGGGTTAATTTTTAAGAATGTCTCGGCTGACTCTGCTGAAAGCTTGCCAATCATGCTAATCCCCTTTGCTTCTCCCCCTTTTAGGTGTTGTGGCGCACATTCAGATTACCCCCTCCCACCTGTGCTGCGCCCCACTCTGTGTTCTGCCCCCTTGTTAACCGGATCCCCAGAGGAGGACCACTTCCCTGCATTGCCTTGTCCCCCTCATGTTAATAATATATTGATGAAAAGGCTCCCCCCTCCCTTTCTTGATTAAACGGAGGCTCCTCTGGTAATGTGCTTGGCAGTGGGCCAGATGGCTCTTGCAGTTTTGAAATCTAACCTGGGGGTTAAATATGCCTTGGTTGAAGAGACACCCCTTGCCTGGCTGGGGAAATGTAAATGACCCCTTTGGTGGCATTCTCTTGTGCGACAGAAAAATCCTAAGAGCGAAGGAGGGGCTATTAGCCATTTCTTTTGATTTATTATTCATTTGGATTGCATGCATTGTGTGTGAGGGCTACTTGGACAGTAATGTCACAATCAGAGACTGTAAAAAATATGGACAAAGCTACTGTGACGTCACCCATTGCCTCTCCGTGGGTCTGTAAAACACGTTTTGAAGCTCAATGGCGGGCGCGGCCATGTTCTCGATTTGGAGCCAAAACCATAGAGTTAAGCGGTCTTGTGATTTTTACAATGTGATTGACAGTCCGGTGCGGAAAAGCCCATCAACCTGAACGAACGATTGCAGAACGAACTTGAGGCTAGCTGACTGTCTGCCGTTGTTTTAAAAATATATGATCAGATGTTTACGGAGTTTAATTTCCATCCGTGACTGTACTGTGTCATGTAATCACGTTATATGTATGACATTAATAATACAATTATGTTCAGTTATCTTCAATTTATGTTTCTCGGCAAAACGAATATGCTTAGCTAGCATATCAGCTTGCCAGTGAGCTAGGTAAGCTATCCATGGTTAGCTCACGCATTAGCAATATGAACTACAGGGGAAGAACATCGACTGCACTGATGGTCAATCAGAGATGTGTAGACTACTGGTGATTTGACTAGGCTAATTTTCATATAACTGTCTGGTAGACCTGCTGTTAACCGAGCAAATAATCGTCATAGGTTTTCGCCACAGTCAGTTAATGAGCCAGTAACTGCTACTACTCCATCGCGGTTTGAGGTGTTCACTTGCTGGGTGACGCTAGCTGACCGATCGTTCGCAAGTGACTTTTTACCAAATAAAAATTAACACTGTCAGCGGTGATTAACAAATCTACCAAGTATTTTAATAACTGATCTACATGCGTGTAAATATGACAACGCACTTTGAAGAGCACGTTTTCCACCTGTTGCATAAAGACAAAAATAATGTACATTGAATTTCTAATTATTATTATTTTCTTGCTAGCTTCTAGCTTTGTCACATTCGTGCAGCCTAGCCCAGGTAGACATTTACGGAATGTACACGACTGACAAGCCGTCAAACACGTTTGACAGATGGAATATTTGCCGGTTAGGGTTAGCTAGCTAGTCAAATGGCTTGGTAGCCGAAGTTGCGAACTGTTTTAGCATAGGCTACTGGACTACCACATATAGCAAATAAGCGTTACCTGATTACGCTTTCTGCCGACTAATTATTTGGTTAAGTGGGCTAAAGGAAATAGTAAAAATGACTTGGCTACCGCAAAACTTCAGAGGAGGATTATTTTATGGTCGTGTAGTGCAGCTGTAAATAGCACACGCTATAATGAAACCACTACAAAACGGGATGCCTGCATTTTCTGACTTCGCACAGGTGGACCGTGGTCGGAGCCGCAATGTCAAGGCCAAGAGACGCCACCTCCCACCCCAGTGACCACAGATTGTAGCCCCTACTGTAGCTCAGTCCTCTGCAGTAATCCGGAAGTGACGCAAACTGTACCTCATTGTTCCAGAACAAATATTGGCACTGTACCCAAATGATGCAATAAATCATGAAATCGACCCATGGACAGTCATAAGACGAATAAAATACACCTATTACGACTATTTGTTTTTGTGAGAAAAAATTATTGACTTTGTATTT
This sequence comes from Anguilla anguilla, assembly GCF_013347855.1. Lineage (NCBI taxonomy): Eukaryota > Metazoa > Chordata > Actinopteri > Anguilliformes > Anguillidae > Anguilla > Anguilla anguilla. The sequence goes on along the minus strand of NC_049206.1, from coordinate 11,615,836 downwards.
TGATCGCATTTGTACCGTAGACTTACATGGAAACCGGATATGAAAACACCTATACTGGAGCCATCCGTAGTGGCGCTAGTGAGCAACCAGGAACTACAACACCAGGAAATGAGCTTCAAAAACGAAGTCTGGTTTTGGCCGCTTGGTCACAATACATACAAGATGTTAAATGCATTTTGAAAGTATAGAAGACAATAAAACAGAATCTTGTTTGCCTTCTAAACTATTTTTATAGTGAATGAGCAAGAAGGCACTGTGTGTGATCTTGTTGTCATCAAACTGATGACCATACTTAAGACCCAACACATTTTTTATTGTAGGGATGAGCCTAAGTTAATGCTATAATGAATAAATACAGTGTTAATAAGTTCTAACAAAAATGTAAATAAAACAAAGTCCAAAGGGTTCTCACTTGTAGTTTCACTTGCTATAACTTTACTGACTAAGCCTATGCTTACTGCGTGAACTAGACTTGATGTTCATGGCTTTGCATAACTGGTACTTAATGAGAATTGTACCTAATCAAACCTGTGTACTGTAGTTGTTCTAACGACCTTCCGTATGCACTTATTGTATGTCACTTTGGATAAAAGTGCCTGCCAAATGCAATGTAATATAATGTGATGGCACATGCAGGGTGGTAGTTTCTAAACCTGAAGGAAGATGTTGGTGACTCACTGAAGTCTCCTCTTCACACATTTGAATCAACATACCCAGTCGCCCTGAGTCGGCATTGCTGTTCGTTTTATTTTACATAGTTCAAGTGCACGTTTCCCTGTGGGTGAGTGAAATATATAGAAAAGGTGGGGGGGGGGATGGGAGATGGGGCAAAAATACATCTACTCTCCAAAGAGGTCTTAGTTGGAGGACATGTTTACATTTCTACATCTACCTGTCTTATGTGACTGCTTGGCAGCTCCATACCTATAAATCTGTCACTTAGTACTATTCTTGAAGGAGATATCAAAAGAAAATATTAATGAGAGGGGTTTGGCAGAAACTTGGTTATCCAAAAGACAAAGGAAAACTTACATTCAAACTGATGCTGTCACCTTTGTAAAAAAACAAAAAAACATCCCATGTCAGGGAAGTGTGCCTGAGGACACATCCCACGTAAGTATCACCTCCCAAACTGCAGCACATCCACCAGCCACCGAGAACAAACAGCATAGAAAAGTGTCAGGGAACAAAGGTAGGATTAAACAACTTCTTAAGACACCTTCAAGAAAGCCCTAAAAGGGTAACCATAGTGGTGTCCTGGGTTTGGGGTGTAGTTCTGTTTTTGGCCTCCCGGCCTTGATTATTACCTCATTGGATGCACCTGTTTCCATTTATTCCTCCCTATGCCGTGATTTTGGCCACCTGCGTCGTGAAAGTCTATTTAAGACACTGTCTGACTTTCAGTCCTTGCTTCAGTGCCAACTTATGTTCACATTGAGCCAGTAAGGTATTCAGAGCCTGTTTAAAAGCCTCCTATTCTCTCGTTTCTCAAGAAGCATTTCCCCCTTAGAAGGTTTGTATTTCGGTCTGTGTTTCTGGGCTTCGTGCCGGCAGATCGTTAGGGCTTTACCTTTTTGTTTTCCTAAGCTGCGTCTTAGGTTCTTGGGTATCTCGGTGTTCGACCCCAAGTTTTCCTTTTTGTTTTGGGCCTGAGCTGCGGCTCAGTTACGTTGGGTTTCCCTGGTTTCTATCCCAACTATTTTAATTCCTGAACGGTGCTCAGTGTTTTTCTTTCTCTGTTTCTCGCCCATGTTTTTACAGGGTTGTTTTTGGTTTGGCTGTTTTTTTAAGGCTTGACAGGGAGTTTTGAGTTTTTACTCCTGTCATTCTGTTTTATTTTTTCCCTTCCTCGTTTCCTCTAGCCTCAGTGGCTTATCACCTCGATGATAAGCTTTTTGATTCCCTGTACAGTTACATCTGGTCCTCCGACACTCCCCCCTCCCTCACACAAGTGGTTCTCTGAAAAAACCTGAAGTGTCACTAAACACTTATCAAACATGTATCAAAGACTCTTGTAAGGGCTGCAGTTTCAGCCATGTACTTGGTACTTTCCTCATCTGTATGATCTCTGGGCCCTAAGAATGTTTACAGATTGTTTAACAGATTGAAAATAGGTGCGAACAATTTGAACACCTTTGACTGGACCTCAAAAAGTGAGGTTAACAATGAAATGAAATGTGTCATTTTTTATTTCTAACATGCTCTAAGACTGTGAACCATCCCTGACGAGAACAAAAAAAATTAAATTAAATATATGAAGGAAAATGAATGTACCAAAGAGAGAGCACACAATGGGTTTTTTGTAAAAATATAAGCATAGGGGCTATTACTGTGTTAAACAAATACATGAGCAAATTTAACTTTTTAAACAGATAAAGTAGTTCTGGCAACCATGGTTCACAATGTCAAACAACCAATTGCATCTCGAAAGTTGGAATAATTTGATCATTTGAGGCATAATTCCATGCACATCTCCATATAAGAGCTTGTTTCAGAAAATGTTATTGAAACAAGCTCTGATGGGCACTCTAATCAAACAGGAGTTTTTCAAACAACTCTCATTCCCTTCAGTCTTGGGTCTTTAAAACAGATGATCTAAAGTAAAGCTCTTTACATGCGCAAATGTTTTATTTAATTTGGAGAAAGGCCTATCCTTAGAATGCATCCTGGCTCTTGGTACCAACTGGGAGTCAAGAGGAAATAGTTTGTTTTTTTGTTTTTCTTTTTTATAATTGAAGTCCATCTTGAGAAATGGTCCCTCAGACCTCAGGAAGCCTTTAAGTTGATTTATTCATCAGGTTGCGGGTTCCACACAAGGCTTGTGTGAAGGATGCCCAGGGGCCTGTCCACCGGCGGTTTTCTGCTCGAGCTGCCTTTTTATCAGTGCAGAGGTGGAGAGTGAACTCACAACTGTTGAACATGTTACGCATCTGCAGTATGATCCAATATTTCAGCAAGGCTTTTGACTCGCTACAGGGTAACGCATCCCAGATTTCACACTCTGTTCAGGGCTATGTGACTTCTATACATTATATTTGTGTAGTTCCAAATATGGACTTTTTAAACTCCAAAATTGAGGTCACTGTCCTGTGAAGTAAAAGTTCAACTTTTTAGCTTAGTGTGCCATTTGAGGTCATTTACGAAAGTGAACTTCAAGCAGTTTAACTAAAAACAGAGAACTAAAACTTTTGACGGTAGTGTACCTCAATACATGCCACCTTACCCAGACTGAAGGATAATGTGTGTCAGTGGTGGTTTCAGCATCAGTAACTACCCCTGGATAAAGCTGGCATATACAGAAAAACTCTCTGTCAGCATGCATATAAGAGGTCAGGCTAAGCAACTTTCTTGCATCAGCATGCAGACAAAGTTGTTAACAAGACAGGTACCCCTGGGCTCAGCCTTTGTGATCTGTGAGATGTCATCATTGTATGGGACTTCTCCACTGATCGCAGGCTCTGGGAGCCTTGCCAAGCGATAGGAAGGAGATGGGGGTGTAAGCAATGCGCCAGAGCTTAATTAGCTTGTACCCTGCGCTACGTTTGAAATGTCAGCAATAACAGCTTGTTGGAGTACAGTGTCCTTCTCTGGGCCAACCAATCACAATGCAGAGACTGATCTGAATGACGCAACTGAATGCTCAAATTCCTTGGCTTGTGAAAACGCCAAGAATATTTCTAGGCCAGTGGTATTCATGTACATACAGCGATTGTCATTTCTTATTTCGCATGTGACTAAAGTCAATTGAGGATGTACAATGGAAATACTGCAATCTGTTTTTTGCTTTATTCACCCCTTATCTAGGCTCATGGGAGTTCACAAGTCTGGCTTCTCTATCATACCAGAATCACCAACTGATACATAATATAATATATTATTATATATTATATTATATTGTATTATATTATATTATAAGTTTCTCAATTGCAGAGAAACACCTGTAGCTGCAAAATTTTCTTCATGCATTAAATGCACAGCAGTTGAACTTGAATCCATAAAAGATGATGACGATGAGTTAAAAGTACTTCACAGGCTGCACATGTATTGCCGTCTGAGGGCTCAGTTAATTATTTAGTTTTCTCTAGTCATGCCAGCGATCTTTGCGATTCTTCAAGGCCATTATGATAGGCTCAGTATATCCAGGGGGCCATCAAGGGTTCTGGTTGGGAATTTGTGCACAATGCATAGGGCCATTTCAATTATCTTTTACGAACTGAAATAAAAAAGTGACAGTCCGTTTTTTTTTTACCTCAAGAGCATTTTGAAATTAAGATTCTGGTAATGCTGTGGTGCAGAAATCCTTGCATGACAACATGAAGCCTAACTTATCTTAAATGCCATATATATATATATATATATATATATATATAGTCAAAGAGCGCACTCGTTTAAAGCTTTGTCACACTATTACATTTATATTCCGTTTATTTATTTGACTCTTCCTCGACACTATTCTTTCATCTGAGACCGGAGGCTCCTCCAGATTCACTTTGAAAACGTTATTTCATCTCCAGCAGTTCTTCCAATGGAATGTTGAAGCAATCAGAGCGAAACAGCGAGCCAAGTGCTGACATTTTGAAAGTGGATCACTATGCAACACTGCGTGAAACCTGTGTAATGTACGTGTAGTTTAAAACTCCATATTGGGTCTCATCTTTTTGCCATTTGTCGTAAATGCATTTATGCATTAGCTTACCATTTTCATGAACAAAGTTAGGGCTAAGGACAGCAGAATTATATTAGCAAGACTTGTATGTTGTCAGGTCTTGAAGAATACCAGGGTTCTGACAAATCTCAGAAAGTGGTTCCACATTCTTATGATTAATACGTTTTAATGAATGAATTTACCATGTTCCCTCTTTCTTGCATTATCAGCACATTGTACATCTACTGTATATTTCTGTGGGAGTTCATGTGCCTGTCAATATATATGTAAATACTGTATATATACTTTACAATAGGCCATGAGTGTCTGTGTGTTTCTTATGAATGTGCATATTATGAATATGGTGACATTAATGCTCATGCATGGGTCATGATTGGCAGTCTTCGTAAGCTGCCCATTTTTTAAAAATCACAGTATAGCTCTGCAGTGATCGGTTCCTTGAATACATTCAATGAATTAAAACTCTCTCTTACACAATATTTTACACAACTATATTTTTTCCCTTCAGAAGTTGATGCCACCTTACACCCCTGTCCCTTGTTGAAAATTGCATCTCTTCTGGATCCCAGAGGACATTAAATTATCATGGATTGTGTTAAAGTTTAATCTGTTCAAGGAAGACGCATTAATCCTGCATGGCAGCCCAAAGACATACGTTGATGTCGCCCGCCATGTCGTGGTAGCAATTAGGCTGCAGAAGTGGCGGCGCGAGCTAACGGAATAGCGCCGGGATTGTCAGGCAGGCTGCGCTCGCTCGCTCACCCTTTCTGAATCCCAGCAGCACGCTCGCTAACACGTCCTATCATCATTCGCGGGCATGTACGACAAGACGTCGAGTCGTTCGAATGCCTGTCTGCAACGCACAGCACGGGCGATGTTCCAGTCCAGTGATCTCGCGTCTTGGCATCCGGGGGCTTGCAGGGGGGCGAGATGCACCAGTCGTTCTCCTCACCAGCCCTGGACGTGGCGCAGGCCTGTCTATCTCTGGCAGACTGATTCATTAACAAAGGCATGTGTCTGATTTGAAAATACCTTTCAATTCACTTGTATGTACTCTGTTAAAGTTAAATTCTCACTGGGAATTTTACTGTGCACAGCGAGAGAGCACAGGGAATGACATGACCCACTGTGTGATTGCAATGGCTTTCTGGGTGTAGGGCTGTGTCTTACACAAGCTGTTGAATTATAAATACATCTGAATTCATAGGCATTAGCTTCTGCACTACACATATTCATTTGTGAAAAGTATTGCCCCAGCACTGAACTCCTGAATAACAAACTGCATTTAAAATCTATAGTCATGCTATTTTCCTGAAGATTGCACTGATTTTCCAAAGGTTTGATTAAAATTAATGAAAACTGTTGCCAATTACCATTAAGGAATGAAACGTTCCCTTCTCATCTCCTGTCCTCCTCTGAATATTTGATCTTTGTGCTGGAGGAGACAAATAATTTTACCAAGTGGCTGTGGTTGGGAAGTAAATACGTCCCGAAGCTCTGATCAGTACATCCTGTCACATCAATGTTTCAAAGCACTCAATATAAATATTAAAACTAATAGCTTTGCTATTTGGCTATTGCTCTGCCATTCAGTGAACTCGTCATAAATCATTCAGAGCCTTTTAGAAAATTTACACACTTGAATTTGACGGCCGAGAAGGAAGAAGGCTGCTTGAGAGCAAGCCAGGCCTGGAAGCTTAAATAATGACGGAACACTGTTTATGAAGCTAACTTTATTTATTCATTGTCTCAGTGTAAGAAGTTTCATTTAGGGGACTGAGGGAGAAGGGGGGCAATTCAATTTGTGGCTGTTAGGGGAGCGCGGCAGAACTCGGACCTTGCGAGGGTTGAGGGGTAACAGAACTGACACCTTGCTACTGTGAAATAAATAAACAACCGAGTTCATGAGAATCTGAGACCAAGGTCAATCAGAACCCCAGATCCAAGGGCAGCTAATGGGTTGTAAAGACGCATGTTGACGTCATGAATTTTTAAACGGGCCCTGCTTCAGATAAAATGGATGATGACGACAGTGACAGTGACAGTGGAATATCAGTTATGCAAAATTTAACATTTAATGACAAATAACAAAGAGTTCTTATTACCTCTGCCCCACTCAGATGTGACTGGATAGAAAACCTGGCAGTGAGCTCCATGCAAAACCTTCAAAGTGATGTGTGGATTTATCAGTCAGCCAAGTGTTCCCAAAGCTGATGCTAAATCCATTTGCACAAATTGTAGCAAATAGCACAATTTAATAGCATCCATGTGAGGAAAGCCACCAAGTGATCCCCTGTCATATACAATTCATATAACAGACTCAGCAGTCTAAAAATGTGTGGTTATATATAAATATGAGGTTTCTATATACTGTACACAGACCACTGTATTTCTCAAAGCAGTAACCAACCACTGAAAAAAGTTAATTAAATGACTTTTTTTTATTACACTGAAAAGGACTGAAATAAAAGATAATTACAGAGCACAATGAATATGCAACATTTATAATGTTAATTATAGAAATACCCTCAAGCTTCCTCATCTAACTTATCTCAAACACCTACACTCAAAAGAAGTGCGGCAGCATTACTTTTTGAATAAAGCCTGCACTGATATATCACATTCTACACAAGTTTTGTTCAAACTCCTATGTTTATTTGTTATACTGTACTGTACACATTGAGCACTTTCAGTCTGTGAATAAATGTAAAAAGTATGGTCATCATCAACGTCTCAGCTGAAGGGTCAGTCTGTACTTGTGTAAATATATTATGAACATTTTTGTGCAGTCAATACATGGTGCCTGCAGGTGACATGATGTGGACTATGTTACTTAATGGTGTTTGACCCTGGACCTGCTACATGTGAGTATATCCAATTTATTAATCAGTTTTCTATGGCAGGTTTTCCCCTCTGTATGCTCACATGCATATTTGCATACTTGGAATGGAGTAATTACAACCAATGTGAAGCTATGCATGAAAATGACTGGAATTCCATTGAGTAACTGTCTATATGACCACTTTCCATTTAATGTGTGCAGCACACAAAAACAGATCCAAACAATAAAAATCATCACATTTATTATTACTGTACCAATAGATACGATTGGCGCATCATCAAAATATTTTCATTTTTCACTTTTCTAATAATAAAATATTGATTGCTTGGCTGAGGTTAAATCCTATGTACAGACAGTTGGGCGGCGGCCTCATCTCTTATTAACTGGTCTTGTTTCTGGATTGGTCCCTCAGACCATTCTTTCCAGATGTTTCCGCTCATCTCCAGAGTGTGTCTCCCCCTACCGTGCGGAACACACATCATAGGCTGCACATCTGTCCTGCCCACATCAATCTGATTTCACCTAGGCTCACAATGTCTCTATCACATCAGCTGCAGAGAGCTTTCATCTTGCATGCTGCTTGATGCCATGAACATGGTCATAGAAAATGCACTTTGAAGACTGGCTGTGTCAAATCAGGATATTTAAGGCATTTCATTTTATTTTATTTTTTTGCAGTCCGCGATTCTGAATGGCCACTTATCTTTTCTCATGAAAGAAAGAAAGGTTAAATGCAATAATCTGCCATTCTGAACTGACTTCAGTAGTTTTCTTTCAATATTTTTGTGTTTGTTGGAAGGTCCTCTTTAACTGAGTTAATAGATTTGATAGATAGCTTTGCACACTACATTATTTTTTTTACAGTTGAATAAAAACAACTTGCACAGGCAGGTTATTGCATCTCACTGACCCTGCTGGGGGGAAATGACCCAGAGTCTGGCTGAAACGCTCGCTGGCAGACAGGTTTTGAAGGAGTCTCCCTTAGCTGGCCATGGCAGCGGAAAATCCCCCGCTGTTAGCCACATCTGCACTTCTCCGCTCTCTCAGGCTGGCCGTGAAAAAATCCTGACCTTTAGAGAAATGATGGAGGAGCTGGTGGCTGTTCCTTATCTCTCTTTTTTGTGTTGCTGAAGCTTTGGGGCGTGGCATTTGGCCGGCATTTTGCAAGCAGAAAACCCCCACAGCTGCTGACCTCCGGGCGAGTCCTCCAAGTGAGCTGCAATTTGGGATTCACGGTTTTGCATGTGCATCATACCACTGGCAGGCAGAGGTATTTTTCCATTTAAAGTCTGTAGAGGATGGCATGGGCTAACCCCAATGCATTTATGTCCTATAAAAACACTATAGTAAAACAGATGTTGCATGGATAAATATTATAGAACATGGTCCTGTTGTGCACAGGCCAGTAAGAAATCTGTTGTTGAAAATCAGGCAGAGAAATCAGGCAATGTTTTGTGTATTGCATTAAGGGTTTATGAATATGTTTTATAAAATCTATAGCCTGGCATAAAGAAGTGTTCATGAGCCACATGATAAAGAATTTAGTTACATATGACATATTGTTAAATAAAAGCATGAATACCTCTAGAAATGCTGCTTTTAAAAGTTATATGTACACAATAGCTTTATTTATAATGGTATGTGATGTTTGCTGAATTAAGTCACATCATTTTTTAATTTATTTTATTTGTAAATTTTTTTTTTTTTTACAAAATTACAACCCTTACTTTAAACCCCAGCTTCACCATTTACATTGAGATTAAGGCACTGGAAGGTTCCAGTGAAATAGAGGATTTCCTTGTCTTCATCACAACCCCATATTATCACTCCAGAATATTCAGTTTAGCATTTCAGATCACACTGGGCTCTGATGGTAATTTCTGCTTCATTAACCTGCGTAAGATGGCGGAGTGCCTGCTGTGAGGCAGGCGATTTGATGTGTAAACGTGATGACACGGAGGCGCTGACGGCCTTGTCTGTAACACACGTGCCCCGGAGCTAGGTCAACAAATTGGGTCCCAGCAGCAACAGGCTCGGCCACTGGGGACGCCCGGACATTTCCCACGTCTCCACACTCGTGTCGCCACGGCACCCAACACCAAGCTAAACCGCTGTTCCTCCTCTCGCCCTTTCATTCTCTTCCTCGCCTCTTCGCTCAGGGATGTCTTTCTCCGGCTGCCATCGGGAGCTGAGAGGCTAACACTCTGGAGACCTGACCCGGCTCGTCTCGCGAAATCCCATTCCTCCCCGGGAACGGGGCGGCTGGAAACCCCCACCGCGGCCTCGACGGCGTCCTTCCCTAAACACGTTCGAGCACGGAAAAGCGAAAGAGGGAAGGCAGAGCCTGAGCTAGAGTGATTACTGTTTAATTACCCTGCTGGGCTTTGGAGACCTTGAGAAACTTCAGCTTGAGCTGCCTCTCTAATCCCACTCCGCCATGAACGCGACCCTCTCCTCTCGGCAGCGCGTGAATCCTGTCAAACTCGCAGGGGTGGGGAGGCCTGCCTGTGAGAACAGCTTACTGCTGTTTCATTGTCCTCCCAAAAGGCTTTTGGTGAAACAATTTAATCCCCCAATGCTAACATGTGTTTTATTATTGATTCCCCCCCCCCCCCACCCCCACCTCTCTATTTTCTTCTCTTTTTTTGGTGGAGGGGAAGTTATCGTTTGTTAAAAAATTACAAGGAAAATGTTTGATATGGTGGTGCACAGAAGGCTGGAAAGACAATGTTCAGGCCCTTACTTGGCCTGAACAATAATTTACAAATAAATGCAAGTGCTATTTTTTTCATATTTCCGATAAAATATACTGATATCTGAAGTTGACAAGTTGTGTTCGTGAAGAAAAAAAAACAATTCTTGCATTTCATTGGGAGTCAAAGTTAAGGACAAATGTCGATTGAATCCAGGCTATGGAGTTTTTATCACGCTGATTAAAGAGGGCTAATGTCATAAATCAATGCTGCTGTTGCTGTGGATTCCAGGAAATCTGCAGTACAGGCTGTTCTAGGATCCATCCTCTTAACCTCTGCTGCAATGCAGAGGCTGAGAAATTTGAACAGCACCCCATATGGCTGCAGATATCTGGGCCATGTCAACCTGTGTTATAATTACACTCCTAATTTGTTTCATCAGCTAACTTCTCCTGTCAATGTATCTTCATTGCACTCGAGGCAATATGCTTTTAATTGCCGTCTCTTTGTGTCTCCTTTTTGAAGGCATGCAAATGCCACACGCATAGGAACAACAGAGAAGCCTTTTATGTGTATGTGCCCATAGGTCTCCTTTTAAAGAGCTGTCGAAGAGAGAAAAAAAATCAACAAATTAGCCACTTAACGAAGGATGCAGGAGGATTTCACACGTTATAAATGGAATATCCCTTCGAGCTGCCGCGTCACCCAGCAACGCACAGGTGCAGGAGACGTCGTGCAAACGGTGTGACGCGGTCACGCTAACGTGTCACGGGCCGCCTGGCTGACGATAATGCGCCCGTTTGAACGTGCCAACGCCGCGCCACTCTCGGCAGGTCGCTGCCTTGGTGCGCTGACCCCCCCCCCCCCGGGGCGGCTGCGTTTCTGCCAACCAACCTTTACGGCCCCGCCGAGAATCAGGTCAATTTAATGCCACATTGAACCGTACGGCCTCGTAATCAGCTTGTGGGAAGCAAACAAAGCACCCTCCACCACTCCTCATTACCATTCTGCTGTATGTTTCTCCATTTTGATTTGTTTTGGCAGGTTTATTTAACTGGTAGGATCTTTTCAACATTCACTGTTGGTCCCCTTTACAGCGTGAAATGGGCTGAGCAAGTGAACTAGGTGCCTCTGTTAGTAAGCACACTGGAACATGGAATCAGTGTAGAGGTGTGGGAAAGTGCAAAACAATCCATGGATTAATCTGTCACAATGCTGGCCCAATGGCCTCAGCTTTATCACAGTGCCAGGGGAAAAGCCCCCTTCATGGTTAATTTGGCAGGGTCCTTTTGATTAGCAGGGGAGAAGTACTGTTGTATCTGTACTCAGTAAACTTGGCCATGCTAGACGGGACGGGAGCCTGACAGGTCATGTGTGTGACAGGGTTCACAGATGTATTCTCCTTTTGAATAAGCAGACAGCTCTCTACTCCCCCGAGCTGTTGGGTGTTCTTGGCTTGCTTTCCCAAATCAATGTTCCGGAGGCATCAATAGAGGAGGAAAACACTGGTTGGTTTACGCACAGGACCATGTGCGCGCACACACACACACACACACACACACACAACCTCTCTGCAGTCATCTTCTTTTTCTGCAGTGAACAAACCAGGTGAGACAGCATCAATTGAGAATGACAACTATTTGTGCACTGTGCTTGTCAAACCCTCATCGTATGTCAAAAGTAAAATGGACATCCTGATGCTAGTCTCGCCGGTTGCACATGATACTCAACGTTCACTGGCCGTTTGTTTGACAGTACACACAGCATGTCTTTTCTGTATTTACCAACACCAAAATTGGCACATCACAATCATCATACTCAACAGTGTATGTAAACACAAATTAAAAATCTTTTTTAATTGAGTCTTTTGACTTTTTATTTTCTCATTCCTGTGCTAAGTGAATTTAGCTCTTACACTCCTCATATAGCTGTAATATACTGCCATACAGGGGACTTGCTCTGATGTTTTGATTCTGTCCCAGGTAAAATATCAGTAGCCCCGTACAGAGCGCAGCCACAAAAGTTACTTCATTGATCGTGACAGTTGCTGTGGAGTGAGCAGGTGGGCTTTCGCCATGTGCCACCTCAATTTGAAGCCTCGGCCAGTACATGAGCAGAGATGCTAAGACAGGTCATTTGTGGCTGGCGCATCACCTGTCAGATGCAGCCAAAGGCTCCCGGAAACACATCCTCTCTGACCCGCTGTCACCCCAGTGGCACGTGAACACCTCCCCCTTCCAAACACGTTTCTGCTGCTTTCAACCTTCCCACCTGGGAACTGCATGAAGGAGAGTCTTTTTTTGTTTTGTTCAATAATTACAGAGGACATACTGAGGGGAGTGGACACATACAAGGTGGTAGAGGTGGATCTTTTGGTTAAAATTGCATGTAGTGCACGGTTGCTGGTGGATGGGGTACATGAGATTAATTAACAATTACCAAAGGATGCTCACAGATCATTTTTATTTTCTCTATTTTGTCATTATACAACTTTTGTTGTATACTTGTGCTATAAATTGCAATTTTTTTTTACTATTATTTGAAAATATTTTGAAATCTGGTAGCTACTGAAGCAAAAATTAAGACTCCTGCTAATAATACAGGCTATTACAGTCAATTCTAATTGTGCTTTTATTTTAGAAAGAGATTCTGCTGTAATAAATCTGAGTGTTTGTCTCTGACTGTATACATAATTAATCTAAATTTCATTAAAATAAAGTTTACCGATTTACTTTCATATGTATAATTTACAGTTGTGCTGCATAAGTCCTGTATTCACAATAAACCTCACTAATGAGCCAGGAGATCAAAAGCTGGCATTGAGAAAGCTTTTAAAATATTCACAAAAAAAAACTTCATCTTTTTGCAGATCAAAGAATTTAGCTTTAATTGTATAAACCCTTTTATTGGTAGGAATGTACACAAAGACAAGTGCGGATTAAGAAACAAAAAACTCCCATTATATATTGAAGAATACTGCTGGCCTCCATTTTCTGTTCATATTCTTACTTCTGGCAGGACCTCACGACGACTGTGAAAGTGTGGAGATTGAGATGAATAAAGTTACCTGTTCTTTTGATCTCTGGAGCTGGAAATTAATACTGCAACATGAAGAATTTTGAATTCATCACATGGGCTACATGAACCAGGTATCCAGTTGGATATAAATAGGACCTATACTTGATCTTTACTTTTCAATTTATATATCAATATTATTAGCTCCCAAGTATTAAATTGCATGCTTTATTTTTTAAATGAAATTGACTGAAATATTGACAATGTAGGATAAAGCTTGGTGATTAAACACCTCTGTGATGTGAATCAATGTAGAAAAACAATGGGACTCTTCTGACAGGAATAGCCCTGGTAATGACAAAAGTGTATCAAATTTGGAATTATCATATAGACATATTATGAACATTCAGGAGAAGTCATTAGACTTTATGGGCTCTCAGTATGCTGCAGGTGATGTGCTTTTGAATGTATTTCTGAGTCTCGATGTGTATCCAGTTGAGCCACACACCATCATCAATAAGTGATTCTTTTTTTTTTCTTTGTGAACCCCCAGAACCCGTGTAAATTTTTAATTAAGGAAGAATTCACTGGCCCTCCTACTAGAACAGAGGGTATCACAGGTTCAAAGACGTGCCACTTTCTCAAAGACACGTCACAGGGTATATCTGCCCTTTCAAATAATGCCAAGCATCACGCAAGTCAGATCAGCCAGATTATTGAATTGAAAAATACCCATAGACATACAGGATATTTGTTTGAATCATGTCTGTATCATTAACACCTGTTTAAATTTAAGAGCTTTTTTTCAGTGGGTCTTGTTCTGTTCAGTGCATCCATATTAGACACACCAGTCCAAAGGAAACAATGTAACCCCCAATGGCAATTGCAGTCATACACTGACATCTAATAATGATCATTTCAAACAGACTGAGCGGGGAATGGGGTTTAACTGACATAACACATGGCTTTTATGAAATCTAGAACAATGTGAAGGGATTTGACAGCTTTGTGTGTACATACGACTGGTCTGATTTCATCTGGGCAAATCTTGCTTGATTAAATACTTTTTGTCCTGAAAATGTCTAAGCAGTTATGTTGGTATCCCAGCCTGATGGTCTGAGTGAATTTTCTTTTTTTACATTTGAACTCTCTTACAAGATTTAGTATAATATATTTTATGCTTCAGGTACTCCATAAAGGTGTGTATGGATACAGTTAATTATCCAGCAAAGCACATTTTCCTGGACAGGAGAAACAGACACGTATTGATTAATTAGTTTGCATGAGCTGGCCTCTAAGCATATAAATGAATTTATTTTGCATGTACATTGAGTCATTAAAATGGGTGCGAAGGCCTTTGCAATTACAGCAAAGATAGAAGTAGAACAGCAGTCAACACAGCTGCAGGGCTAGTGGAATTCAGCAAATGAATATGTATATTATTAATGTTTCTAAACTTGGTCTTTAATTCATCAGAGCCTGGAGTTACTGTGAAACTCAGAAGACCAATTCAAATAAGACCGCAATAATATTATGTATAGAACAAACAAATCTAAACAGAAATGATTAACTGAGCAAAATAAATATCAGTTCGATTTGATTTTTGACCGTCGGACAAATCACTGTATGAGAACCAATTACCTACACCAGCCAAGAGGCAGTATCATTGCTTTTTAATTATGCCCTAATTTCTTTTTAGTATTTCATGGTTATTATACATGTGCTTCTTTACGAAACACTTCTGGTGGCTTTACAAAATATAATAAAATTGGTTGCAAATTTTTTAATGAATCCCAAAAGTTCTATTTTCAAATGAAGTCAGTACGAACAAATCAGTGACATAATAAACTGAAGATTTCAATAACCTGTCGCAGTTACATTATTGTCAAGTGGCGGATAACAACCACTAATCTCTTAATCTGGTATTAATTAAAAATTAAAATGTACTTTTTCTTTTTCTCTGATGAAGGAAGCAGAAGGGTAAGTGTACTTTTGTGACTGGTGTATATTACTGAAGACCAGACAAAGAACATTCCTGTGTAGCAGTCGGTCCACCGGGGAGGCGGATTGGTCTCCGCTGCGCCAGCTATTGGAGAGCACACGTACCTGGGTTGCATTAGCTAATCAGCCCAGGTGCTTAAGAGTGTGCTGCTCTCCACAGTTTGGCCGCGTGACCGGGAGTTAACATAGAGAAGGCAGATATTATTTTCGTTTCGTTTTATTTTATTTTAAGCACGAAAGAAAAAAAGCAATCCTCAGCTGGGATGCTGGGCCTGGCCGGGAAGGCGGGTCAGATGCAGAGCAGGCGTTCTGAAAAGTTGCTGCTCTGTTTTAGTTTATTTTGTCTTTCTTTCAGCTTGTTTTAGTTAATTGTTTTTGCCCGGAACACGTGAGGGGGTAGGGGGAAGTGGTCCGTTTATTTTGTGTTGGTGCAGGTGCGCTCTTTCTCTCCATGAGACAGACAACGGTGTTGCCCGGTACTGCCGCATCTCCCTCGCAGGGATGTCACACTCGCGTCTTACATTTTGTGCCGAAACCCAGGAGCCAGCGTTCTCGGCGTAAACCGAAATTAGACTTCGGCTGCATTCTCATGATGGAGGTGTGAGGCCGTCGGTCCGCCTGAGAAGCGGATTGGTCTCGGCTGCGCCGGCTGCTGGAGAGAGCACACGCACCTGGATTGCGTTAGCTAATCAGCCCAGGTTTTTAAAGGTGTCCTGCGCTAACGGGAGCTAACACCGAGAGCGCAGTTATTTTCGTTTCGTAATTTTATTTTAAGCACGAAAGAGAGGGAGAGAGAGCCATCCTCAGGTGGGATGCTGGAGGAGCTGAACCTGATCGATAAGGCAAATCAGCTACAGAACAGGCGAACTGAAAAGTTGCTCTATTACTTTCTTGTCTTATTTTAGCTTGTTTTAGTTAATTGTTTTTGGGCGGAACCCGTGAGAGGCAAGTGTTAAGTGGTCCGTTTATTTTATTTCATGTTTGTGTGGGTGCGCTCGTCATGCCACAGAGAACGGTGCTCCCCGGCATTGTCGTATGTCTCTCCCCGGGGTGTCACGCTTGGCGTGTGACTGCTTGATAGTAATACAATTAATCGTTTAAGTTTTGAAAAGGATTTAAATTTGAAGATGTATGAGGTGGCACTGATTAAAGTAATGCATGTGATACTCCCTCCTGTTCTGTCCCCAGCTTGTTTTAGAAATTTTCACCTTAAATGTTTTTCACACTTTCATCTCTATAAGGCACAATGGTACACAGCTGACTTGCATTCATAGCAACTTCAGTCAGCCCTGTGCTGCTGTAGATCATTATTTAGAGGCAGAAAAAACTGTTTGACAGTTGAGCAGGGGCCACAGAAAAGCACATCCCTGATGTGAAGCATAACAAGCCCTCAGAAGGGTGAAGCATCAACTCATTATGGAAACTTATGCCAGGCAGGCTCCCAGGAATCATTCTTTCCATTGCACCGTAATGAGAATTCTTTTTGACTGTTCTAGACCACCAGTGAGTTCTGTGGTATCAGCATTGGCTTTGCTTATGTGTTAAATTGCTCAAGCCACAAGCTACAGTAATTCTCCCAAGGTTCCAATGTTGAATATTCAAACGAGTAATATCTGTGGTGTTAATTTTGCCATAACTTTGAAATGCCTATTTAGAAACTCTTATGTTTCTGTCTAAACAAAGTTTACTTTTATAGCTTTACCATATTTGATGCTGCAGGCCTGATATCAGTGAATGCCTGTCCTGTCACAGGTGTTAATTCTTTCCATGCTGTGTTCATCCCCTTTACCTTTATTAAATTTGACATTACAGCAATAATGCTGGTCCTGTTCACTCTGAACCACTCCCCCTCCACTGTTTCTTATCAGTTTAGCCCCACCCACTGTGTTCAATGGCACATTTTCAAGATGACAAAAATGTGATGTGGAAGGTGGATGTTTTATTAGTGGAGATTGCATATCATTAATAACACACAACGATTTGCCTTTTTTATTTTGCTACTGCAAAATAACTGCATTGTAATAAACCTTTATTGAAATATGTATTTATTTATTGCTGTTTTTCACCTATTGCATGACTCAGCATTACTATAGTAAATCACAGAATCTTAATTTGTCACAGAATGTATTATTAAGCAAAGCCCCTTTTCCCTTTGATTTGTCATGTCATCTCTTTGATGGAAGTACTTGATGTCAGCTATTTTAACATGCTCACATCTTGTGCTTCTGAAGTAAGCACCAAAAATGTGACACTCAGAAATGTGGAGGTCGGTTGACCGAAAGTATAAATTATTAATCATAATTATCAGCATATTTAACTCACATTATCAAAAAGCTTCTCGTTCCTGGCACTCTGAACCTGAAATCATCCATCTTGGAAAAAAAGAGCAGATATCAGAATTTGTATGCATTTTTTTGTAAAATTTACCACTCCACCTGTATGCCCATCACCATCAAAAATAGTAATTTGCAATCATATAGTCATTAATTAAACTGTAAAAAAAATGAAATAAATCAAATCCAAGGTTTTGGAAACACTGCTCACGCACAAATTCTACTGAGATCATTCATGGCAGTTACACTTTGTGCCTTGAAATGATGAAACTGACTAAAAACCTATGCTCCAGCATTTTTATCTTTATAAATGAACTCTCATTACTGTTTGCATGAAGGACATCCATTCAAATTGAAAAATAATGGTGCCCTGATATTTAAGATCAGATAATTTCCCTGCTTTTAATCCCATCTGTGATTAATAATCCAGTAAATGCCAGTGTTGATTGCTTTGTTTCAAGGGGAGACCACTGCCAATATTTACCATATCATTCAGATGCCTAAGATTACCAACGTACTGGCCACCAATGTATACCAAGTAACAATGCCTATATTAAAATGTGTACATAAATTAGAGCACATTCTTTAGGCCTGAATTGCAAATGATCTCGGGGTGTTAAAATATTAATTACTTTCTTATACTTCAAAGGGGCAGTAATGTGGGGTACACCGGAGGTGTACTTCTGCTGAAATGCATTTTATTTGGGATAGCGAAGCAGGGCCTAGGGTAATCATGCATGCGTGTGCTTTAACACGTGCACTTCTTTCCAATGGTGTGGGGCTTTGACAGGACTCCAACAAGCCCAGGTGGGCAAAGGAGCCAGTGAAAACAAGCACGGTACACGCAAATTAGCACCTCCGATCTGGGACCGAGTCTACAGTACCTCCCTGTCCTATTTCCTCACAAAGGCTAGTACATACATTTATGAAGTGGGAATTATCATTTTAATCCTGCACCTTTACATTTCCCCACAGTCATTGGACCTGCTGGAGCATGGAGACCCTGCTCCACTGCTCTGGATTCACAAAGGATGAGGGCCATTCTTCCCCAGCCCTAGGGTTACTGAAGTACAGTATATCCTTCCGGAAGCTTCCCAAGTCTCAAGAGCCCAACAGACTTTGATCCCTATTCTGGAATTTGCTTTCTAAGCATAGTTATCCAACATGACACACATAGCCGGCTATTATGGGAACTCAGTTTCTCAGGCACTGTTAGATGGGCTGGCATACATGCACTTGTACAGTAATTCTGTCTATGTTCAGTTCCTTTCTGTCCTATTAAGGTTGATTTATTGATTGATTAATTGAGAGTCGGACAGGGAGAGCTGTCCACAGCAGCACTGGTTGCAACTTGCAGAGTAAGTGACAATGTGCCACAACATGATGACTATTGAATCTGCAACAGCAGCAGTTACATCATATTGCCCTGAGAATAAATGATTATTGCCTGGCCTGTATTTGCATAGGTATTCAACACTGTACTTCCTCAGGGTTTCAAGACATTTGTCATAATTTTTAACTGTGGAGAATGCAGCCAGGGCAAACCAGAAGTCCTGATCAACAAACCTACATCATTCCCCAGTAAGCACATGAATGATGATGCCTTTCAGGAGGTGTGATTTTAATGGGTGCGCACTGGATGTTTGTAGCATGCTCCTAGGTCCCCGTCTACAGTTCATATCTCCTGTTTATGCTTTTGGCACCTTCAATAAGGGTGAGCAAGTGAACCGTGCACCCACCTACTTTCCAAATGACAGCTTGGGTAAAATTCTCTAGTGTACTCAGGTAAAATGGAATCTATAATTTAAATACCTGAACGACCCCATAAACCCCTACCCCCCTGAACACCCCAACCACCCAAAACCATGATTACTACTAAACTTAAGTTCTTGTGGACCATTATTAGACTATTATTTTCAGAACCATTTTTGAAAAATCAATTCCTTGTATTCTAAATCTGTCTCTCCAGGGTGAACATTTGCTCTTTTTTTGTAATAAAGACTAAACAAGTCAGAGGAAGCCCAAAAAAAAGAGATTTCATCACTATGCTCAAAAAAACAAAATCTCTTTAAAAATAAAATCAAACCAGTTGGCCTTGCTGAAGCAGAGGTTACGAGTTGCGAGTACAATGTTGCTCTGGCATGCATGGGCTAAAAGAAAAAACATGCGCAAATTTGACGTGGGTCTTATTTCTGTCATGTAAAAAATACTTAACAGCCCAACCTACCAACCAGGCATGAGAGGCTTACATTAGCGTGCCATGTTCTCTGGGACAAGACACATTTCTCAATAAACTCAAAAAAAGAAGCTGCCACTGCAGATTAGTCAGGCGAGCAAAGCAAGCCATGCTAAAGCGCAGCAGCATCCGCAACCGGAGAAGTGCGAGAGAGGATTTTCCGTGCCATTTCTTCTCGACCGCTTTTACATTGACATCCCTTACAACACAGCAACACTTTTAGCGACTGTCAACCCAAACACAGATTGATGTTTGCAGTGTTGCTATGCCACATTTTAACTGCCCTGAGTGGTTCTCCCGCTAAGTCTTCAAACCCACGGAGCTTTCAGAGTTTTCAGAGATGACCGGTTGCCTTGACTACACTGATTGCTCTACTCTAATGTCTGCCCACACCAAAGTTCAAAATATACAAAGGTTGTTTTTATTCTTGGGCTTGGCTACTGAGAAGAATGATTCTCAGAACGGAATCACTTTTCCTGGCAATGATTCCATCTCTAAATTATGTACTGTCCACCTATGAATTGAGAGGCTTTCATACCCCTTCCATTAACTCAGATTAATGCCCAGATGTTGAGGAAAATGCCAGCAATATCCTTGGCTTATTTTGTAATGAAATTTTTATCAGTGCACACTCTTCCTATAGTACACTCCTGTTGCGATGTCTGTGAATCTGAACCTTGAATTTGGACATGAGCTGGTCTCTCAACCTGGCTGACTGAAGCTCTGGGGGCATCAATATTTCATGGTCTCTGGTTAACTCAGGCATGAGATTTGAGCTACAGAGATTTAAGTGTAATGTTAAGATGGTGAATACTGGGATAGCACGAGTAATACATCTCCACCGAGTGGGGGTAAAGATCCCATTTGTAAAAAGAAAAAAGAAAATAAGTTTTCTAGGGAAAATGGCCCACTCTTCCTAGTCTTTATGTCCCAAAATGAAAACCCCCAGGAGCTATTGTGTTAATAAATAACCACTCTTATCCCCCTGGCTTTTCCTTCAAGTGATATTTAATTGGGGCCATTTCCCAACCTCCCCCACCAGCCCAAAGTCAACCAACGTCTCTAATGGCCCTTTTTTTGGAGGACGGTATTACCTCACTTAATTTTTTTATGGGCCAAACCCATTTTGTTTAACCAATCTTGGAACTCTTTTGTCTAAAAGTGGATTAAAAACCCTTGGACAATCTGTTTAGTCAGCAGATGTTCTGATAGCCTCTCAGTGGGAACTAGAAAGGTCAGAAGGGATAAATCTGATGGACTCTTTTGCTGCAGTCTATAATCGGCTTGCTCCCCTGTGCCTTGCGCAGTCCGACGCAGCAAAGCGAGGTCAGCACTGACCTCAATAACAATGTTCTTTTTGTGTTCAAGGAATCAAGGAGAACTGCTGGAAGCTAACCTATATGGGATATGCTCAGTGCTTTTTTTTCCTTACGTGCTTGCTCCACTGGAGATATTTATCTTGTCAAGTGTACTTCTGATATGAGAAGACAACTCTCGGCTCTGTGGTAAACCCTTCATAGCCTTGCTGTCATCGTTTTTATTACTTAACGTATCCAGCTGCTGCAGTTACTGGGCTGCACAGAAACAGACAGACGCATAGCTAAGGTGGTGTGTGGAGTAAGTGTGCCCCCCAGCACTACAGCACAATAACAGTACACCCTTCCAGCCAAAATATCTAAAAAAAAACATTTTAGCACACTCACACACTCACTCGTAACGTTTCTATATGCTTCATGTAAGCCAGACGTATATTTTTAATTCAATGACATATGAGTAATCATATTCACCATATTAAGATAATAGAATTGTGGCAGCTTTCATTGATTTCGTCTGCCAATAGCAGATCTATTGTGCTGTCCATGGCCATGTAATTTGACCTCATTTACTCAGCTGCTGTGATCTGTGAGAAATGCCATGCTTGTTTTTTTTCCGTACTGGTCCAGGCATGTAAATGCCTTTGTGTTGCAAGTTAATGGGGCTCTTAATCAGAAAATATGTTAATGAGATCATGACTGTCATCCTGAAGTGGTCAGACAGGCCTGTTGGAGAAAATATTGTCCATTGACATGAAGGCCTGACAGATGGCCTCCTTTCTAAGATGACTCCTTGGGACACACAATGGGAATTCTGGGAGTTTTGCTTTTCCAATGTCTTGGCTCTTTTGTCTCCTCAAAGAAAGTAATTATGGTATAATGAGTCACTGAAAAACATTATGAGTGCCAGTGCCAGTCACTTAACCAAATTAAGTGTTAAAAAATATCCAAATATGAAATTCTTCTCACCGTAAAGATCAATTAAACATAACTGGCTTGAACTTCAATATGACAAGTGTAGTCATATTTTTTTGTTCAACTTTCTTAGGCAAATGAATCATGCATAGCATATAAAAAGTGAGTTGTTTAAACAATGCATGACTTCAGGGGCAAATTTGTTTAAAACTAAAGATTATAACCCATAAAAGTAATAATAAAAAATCTGGAAACAGATGAAGTAAATAACGCCAAAAAAAAAGACTGTGAACAGTTGTCTGTAAATCGATAAAGAAACACGCAGGGCACTTCATCCATTCATGATGCATTAACACATGTATATTGGACACCCAATAGAGTGTGTGGTACTGGTGGTGTTTTGTGGGAATTCATGCGGTGGGTCAGTGAGGTTGCAGAGACAGTGAGGACATTTAAGCAAACCTGAGGGAGGCAACAACAAACAAACAAACGTCAGCAGAAACGGCCCAGGTGGAGTGGACCCACTTGGCTTCTCCCTGTGCTTTCAGTGAAGGTACACAGTGTAATTTTATGCGGCTCAACTATAGAAGTACTCTGGAACAGTGAAGAGAACGAGGCCTGGATTCAATCAATATTTGTCCTTACAGGAACTTTGACGAAGAATTAAACACAGGTATCAGAAGGATGTTGGATGTTGGAATGCTGAAGCAGTACATTGCAACTTTACCAGCCAACAGTTGTTAGCTAGATTGTATTTAGGCATTTAGCAGAACTAGATTTTCTTTACCTGGCTTGATAACATTAGTCGATAGGCAACACATTCATTGTCTTTACCTATGTCAACATTAAAAGCTGTCTCTTATAATTATTACAATATGAGCTATAATATTTGCCAACCACATAGTAATGCCCAACATTTAATTTTCTAATGAAATGGCATGACAGTGTTTTCTTGCCACTGTCTCCTTTGCACCATGGGGGTTTAGATCAGGATATACTGTAGTGTGAAGTGTATTATGACAAACTCTTTGCAAAATGCACTATATAAAAATTCTTGATTGACCAGTGGATTCTTCATATAATCATATAATCCCTTTAATGTACTTGTAGGTTAATGATGTAAACTACTGCAGGCAGAAAAATTATGAGGAAGTGGAGGACATGTATCAATACTTACTCTATTATGAAATATGATGCATTATATTGTTTGTAGCCTCCATGTTTGTATATGACCAAGAAAAGATGCATTCACATCCTACTGACCACTACAACAATTAAAAATTAAAAATAAAAACAATTTCAGATTCTAAAATCTACAGCTGGAGTCTTGTCATTACACAAATGACCATTGAGTGCCATCATTTGCCCTTATTTCATGAGACAAAATTACAGCTCTCTGAAAATAACTGGGGGAAAGCTTTTGGTTTTCTTTGTTCTTTCACTTTCAGAAATGACCCATAATTGTGGCCATTCTTCTGAGATCCAACCCCACCTTAAGAGACCATTCATATATGAATTGATGCAGACAGATTGCCCTCAACTGCATTTCAGACCTAATTTAAACAATGCCCACTTTTTTATAGATCATCAGGGTATTAAAGTAGTTTTTTTCTTAAATATGATTATCCCTTCATCAGGCAGGGAATTCTACTCTCGTGAAGTTTCGGTTTTCTTCTCAGGACCAGTTTTGCGCAAAAAAAAAAATAATAATTCAAAAAATAAATTACTTAAGTGACCTCCACAATCACTGGGAGAGGCTCCAGAAAAGCATCTTGGTGAGCTAAACTCTAATCTAAAATGTCTTTTTCATAAATGACTGTCAATACATGTGTGATCATATTTCTGTCTTTGAATTTATCAATGCAGTAAGCTCAGATGAGACACAAAAATGAGTTAGTCTACCCGCCAGTCAGTTCTCCATCTGACTTCCCTTTGAAGGTTAGATTGGCTCTGTGCTCAATCTTTTAATCTTTAAAAAGTCTCACCTCTCGGTGTGCACTGATATACTCGTATATTGTCATTTATTGTTTTATTGTAGTATATTTTGGTAGTGGCTTCTGTAGTACATATCTGCCATTGCTTTACTTGTGGTGTTTTTTTTTTTTGTTTTTTTTACTGTACTATTCATTGCACTTGTATCTTCTTACACAGATCTCTCGATGGTAGGTCTCTGCCAAATTAAAAAGTTAAATTAACAATACTACTCTCAATCAGCATTGAAGGATTACTGTATGTGAATACTGAAAATAATGTAGAGATTAAACAAACAACACCAGATAGCAAAGTATGCCAAATAAAGTTATGCAATATGAGACCTTTTTTACTGGTGGAG
Source organism: Anguilla anguilla (assembly GCF_013347855.1). NCBI lineage: Eukaryota > Metazoa > Chordata > Actinopteri > Anguilliformes > Anguillidae > Anguilla > Anguilla anguilla. The sequence continues at coordinate 11,591,490 of NC_049206.1, read as the reverse complement.
GTTTAAGCCTGTGTTGTTCTTTGCTGCCTCACCACTAGATGTCATTTGCAGTTGGTGCGAGACAGAGAGGAGTGAACACACTGAGGTCACAGATTCTCCAGGGCCAGTCTTCCTGCTGTCGGGTACAACTACTACACTTGTGGTAGGGAAACTGTGGTGGGGCTCCATGAATTTGGGATTTTTAATCTAATCGCAAGCTAATGCAAAATAGCTCAGTTGATAAAAATACTTAAAATATTTAACATATTTATTAGCAAACATTCTAAACAGTTGCATAAAATCAATCATAAATTATAATGTGTTTGGGTTAATAAAAAGCACTTGCACTATTGGACTATTTAACTATTAGAGTGAAGGTGTAATGTGAAGGTTAATTATGCCATACAAACTGACACCTGCCCATAGGCCAGAAACGTAGATACCCCTCCTGTTCTCAGACCTACAAAACACAGTAATGATGACGTAAAAAAGAGAGAGATGTATTTCTAAACACAAGCTAACATTTGTGAGGGGTATATTTTCATTGCTATAAGTAAGTGTAAGTCCGTCTTTTCTATGGCAGAATTACTCCACTGCTAACATGCTTTAAAAATAAATTTCACAAATGCACACGTGGGTAGAGAACGCATTCTGCAGGGCATAATTTGTGATAAATCGGATCCAACGTCTTGGCACCCTTGAGTGGACACACCGACAGACGACGCGGGGAGAAATCTGGACGAGCGCATCGGAGGAGGAAAACCAGGTCACGGCCTACAGCGGCAGTGACTGTTAACATAGCCTTCCGATGTCTCCCTGGAGACACGGCCACTGGAGCGTGTGAGCTGGCAGACGCCTGTACACCAACGACTAAAACAAGCGACTGTGTGCATTAAGCCAAGACCCACCGGCTCAAAAGGAGTGTCGCTGATGGCCAGTTCCATTAGGAGGTCTGCGTTGAGTCAAAGCACTCGGGGAGGACACATTAACACGTGTGTGCTCCGGTTGTTAACTCCTGGAATAAATATGAGGCCTGCATTTTTTATTCCATTAGTCGCAGCTTAACATTTTCCACAGGAGACCTAAATAAATAATCAGACAGTCCTGAAGAACACGAATCGTCTTTTCAGAAAATGAGCAGCTTGAGTCGGGCCGGTACATTACACCACCAGTAGAAGATTACTGCCCGAGAGAGAACAACAAAGAATGAATGAGAGTAAGGTGAAGGAAAAGAGCACTCAGCCAGGAAGTTCGGAAATCAGAATGTGTAAATTCCCTCTGCTGTCTGGGCATCAGCACCAGGAGTTACTGTGCATAAAAAACAGAACAGTGTGGATGATTAATCATTTGAACTCCAAGAATGATACATCTCTTGTACAAAAGGGGATTAATGCTATATTATACACCTGTGCAATGGGTCATGGGTGGTGTTGGAGCCTATCCCAGCGTGCACTGGCCGAGAGGCTGGAATACACCCTGGACCGGCGGCCAATTTATTGCAGGGCATCCTTGTGACAGTTTTCTGTAAAAAGCACTATACAAATAAAATTGATACATCTTGATTGGATAATTTTATGTGTGCACAAAATTGTATGTATTAAAACAAGAACGACATGTATTCACCAGTTGTTTAATGCTCTTCTTATAATTGTAGTGACAGACTAGAATGTGATGCTCCGACCACGTATTTGTTAATTCACTGAAATGGTTCAGTGCAATGAACAGAAATGAACAAAGAAATGAACCGCAGAATTTGTGTATTTACAGCAGACATAATATTGAAATGTATTTATTATTACACATTTTCACCATTTCACATTACACACACACACATACAAAAGAACAGATCTATCCTCATAGTCAAACGCAACACAACTTTTTAAAGTACAGAGGCAGCAGACTTCAAAGGCCTCTCTGACCTGTTTGCTAAGGAGCCTGAAACCAAGTTCTTCTCCCCAGTACTTTATGTTTCATTATTAATATGTTTCTTCTCAAGTTTCTCTCTGACCCAGTACATTAAATAAAACATCGTTCGGTTCATGAAAGATTATGAAAGAGCAGTGTGTAAGCAGCAGGAGGGGTCAATTCAGCACAATTCACTTTGGTGTATAATGTCAGTGCCAGGACCAACCCCCAGTCCATGCCCTGCAGGCAAACTGGCAAAAACCACCAATGGATGGCTAAGCTTTTTTTCCCGACAAAGCTTAGGAGATACCGTTTCTTCCTTTTATCCTTCTGCAAATCAATTCTGAGCCTTACATCAGAGCCCTGTAAAGTAACTTCAAACAGAGCTACATACTCTGAAAATTTGTATTATGGCTATATCAGTTTGAAGTATATGTGATTGAAGTCTGAAGAAAAATTAATTTCACAATTGTCCGCAGAGACCTATGAGAGTCAGCACAACATTTTGGTTCTTCTTAAGTACAGGACCTGCCATTGAATTTGGATTACGAGTTGTTCCAAATTGCTTAAGTCTGGTCCTAAATACGATCATCATTGTTTTATTAAATGGCCCAAATAAATGGGAGCTGTAGGGTAAGATGGACAGCTGGAGCTCGGAGCACAATTGTTGAAATATTCATCCCATTTTCTAGCCTAAAAGCTGCATCTCAAAGTTCTTGCTAAACGCACTGTAGACACTGACAGTTAGGAATGAGATGCTTAGGGCATCAAGCGTGATTTGTAAGGTAAAACAACCTCAAACCATATGTGTATATTTTTCAGGACTTTCAATCTAGTATCATAATAGTTTGTACAAATAAATATTTGAGCCAAGCTTAACTCATAGGGACAATTCACCAATTTCTGATACTGCTGTTCATTGTGATTCGTGTCACTGAAATCGCCCAACACCTCTGTTGTGACAGTATCAGCATACAGGTGAGAGTATGCGTGCCCCAGCATGACAATTGTGTTTCCTCTTACTGCGGACTTCGATCAAGCCACGTAAAGCATCTTGCGAGGAGGCCGCATAAGTGCATTAGTGTGTAATTACCAAGCAATAGCCCTCGCCATCCGCGTAATCCTACTGCGTCGTCAGGATCCCTAATCTTCACAGCTACCGGCTAATGATGAACGTCCCCTAAGGTTCGGCCCTTATCTGAGCTCTCACTTTGTGCAGAGCAGAGCCTCCCCTCCTCCACCCCCCCCCCCCCCCCCACCCCCCCCCCCCCCATGGCCTCCTTCCATCCCCTCATCCCTCAGACAAAAGGCCTGACAAATTATCCAAGCTTCGCTCTCCGCAAACACAATTCATTGTTTGTCTCATTCAGACTGCTAGCATAGTTCAGACACACGTGCCTCTCGCTTGACAACAGCTTCCACCTGGTAAATGTACAGTATGATATCATTTATTTGCTTGGCAGAAGTGTGTATTAGAGAATCTAACTTAACTGGCTACACTTATATGCTTTTCTAATTTTATTTTTATGTGTTGTAGAATCACACGGTTGAAGACTTATCAAAATAATTCTGAAGACATCCAACAAAATTAATATGATGACAATGACAGCTATTATTATTATTATTATTATTATTATTATTATTGGTGTTCATAGAAGTTGTAATAAAATATACTCATGTTGTACAACAACACAACCGTGGTGGGGAGATAAGGACATAGTCCCATGAGATATAGGTACCAGTGCTCTAGGGAGAAAGAAACATTCATCAGCAAATAATACAAAAAAAAAAAAAAAACACAAAAAAACTGAGAAGTAAGCTGATTTAAATAATTCTTTAAAAAATACGACCGATATATACTTTGCTAAATTTGACTGCCCTCGGTCACAGAAATGAGAACGCATGGTGACCTCATTGTATCATTTACTTGCTTGGAACACACACATACCCTGTGGGAGTTACATTTATATCTGAATATTAACTGAAGCAATGGGCTGCAGTGACCCACCTGGAATTCAAGCCTGCAGCCATCTGACTGAAAGCTAACGTAACTTTCCTGGCCTTCAATGTACGCGGGATACATAAATGGGAATGTGCTTTGGGAAAACTAGACAGAAACATTGCAAAATATAATTGAAATCTTTGTTGCAAGTCAAAGTGTACAGATGAAAGGAAGTTGGAACACATCACTTGCAGGATATGACCAGCAGAAAATCATTTCTAAAGTGCTCTTTAGATAAAGAAAGAGACATCACACACCAGGCGGCAGTCTTGACCAAATTAAACGTGGGGCCTTTTCGCAAATATTAAACTGCAGTCATTAGCCTGGCTTTATTTAAACCAAAATGGGATTATTGGCAAAAAGTTACCACCAACCGCTTTTTTTTATTTTTTTTTTTCAGAACAGAAAAACATTCTTTCCTGGTTATTGTTGGAATGCCTCCCAAATGTGGTAGCTACTACTCTGAGAAATTCCTCCATGCAGTAGTCAGGTGTGACTTGGTAAAGGGTTGGAGTCTATCTGCTGATGATCATTTCTGTAACGCATGCCTTCACTGGAAAATAGCTTCACTTGCTCTGCCAATGCAGCGGTGTTACATCGCCACGCTTGGCCCCAGCCCGACAGCTCCGCTGGCAGCCTGGCACTCAAACGAGAAGCCGCGGCTAACTGAACAGCAGGGCAGTCCCGGGTCACGTGACCCCCGCTCTTAAAGGAATCTCAAGCTGTGTGTGGTTCTAACATACTGCAAAGGGAACAGTGCCCGAAAGAACGCTGTCCGCAGATAGTCGCCGGTGGTGACTGAAATCACTCGACGGCTGCGGCATGCTATCCCGTCCCCTCTGCTCCCGTAAGGTCAGAGGACAGCGCCAAGTGCTACCTCCCCAGCTTAAACGCCCCAGCTTAAACGCCTCGGAGATCATTAGCACGAGTAAGCGCTTCGGAACTGAATGGGAATTCAGCAAGTGCCTCTCAGTGCACTAGCTCCCATGCTTAATATTCCTTGACAAGAAGAGAGAGAGTGCTAGGATCCAGTGGCCTTACATGCTCAAACAGCAAACATCATATGTGCACGGCCTAAGGTGCATGAAGTGTGAAAATGATATAAGAATAGCTATCCATCTCACGGTTGGTTATTAAATAAAGCACACTAAAGAATTCAGTATCACATTAACAGTGTTATGCTTTTTTCTGTTGAAATCATGTTGGAATTATTTTGTATTCTCAAACCTATATCAAACTACAAACTGTATTTAACTATACGGTATAATAATGTAATAAAAACAGACACATTCTACATAATGTGTCCTGAAGTTGTTAGCAAGCACATGTACTGTGTACACGCCATAACATCTACAACTGTGTAAATAATTTCTAAGCAAATTAAATTCTTTATAAATGTTGACATAACACATTATGAAAAAGGTCATGGTCTAGTACAGCACAGCACATTATGTCACTACCAATGGGCAGAATTAAATGAAAGATTAATAAAGATATTACTCTGTGTAATGAGTGTTGTACATGTTTCATAAAAGCTTTAGAAATATGTACTATGTAAGATTTATGTCCGTAAGATCATTTTTAACGTCATAAGAATCATTTTCTTTCTTTGCTGTCTGTAACCTCCTTCAGAATTGGATGAATGCTGTTCTTTTATTTAGGTTTTACACATTTTATATTTGAAGGCCTGCACCACAGACTAGCCCATCCAAAAACACATTCATCCAGCTGCTGCGTCTTTTAACTGCATTCAACAAACAGAACTGCGCAGTCATTACTCTCGAGGACAGATGCATGTGCAGTTGAGGAAAGACTGTGATTCGGCCAACAGGAAGACTAATCCATCGGGAGAAACACGAGCATTCCAGAGTGTCATCATATACTTGTGAGCGTTGATGAGGTACATAGCTGTGGACAGTTGGAGGAGCTCTCTACACACATTGTACACAAAGTGCTGAGTTTACATTCAGATGCATCAAGCCCACACTGAGACTGTCAAAATAATAATAATATAATATCATATAATATAATCATATCCGGCGCACAGTGGAACGGGACCCAGGGGCGTTACTTCAGATTGTGTGCAGAGTGCAACAATAATGAGGACTGTCTTCACTGCAACCACAAAGCAAAATGCAAGACACTGGCCAAATGAAACAAGCTTTCGTTGCGATAGCTCTCACCCACAATACTGAATGATACAGTACACTCACAATATTTCACCTTTCATTTTGAAATTTCATTTGTATGGTGTATTTGAAGTATTATTTTAAATAAATAATAGTGAATAAGAATGGGACTCATTACCAAGAAAACCATCACTATAATGCAGGAAAAATCATTTCTTTTTTTAAAATTTAAAACATTAATGATTTGTATGTTTAGTGAAGCAGTGAAGACAAAAAGTTTGAGTGTGGATATTTTTTTCTTTCAATTCCATTCTTTGTGTTTGAAACCAAAAAGCAACCTGCAAACCAAATGAGTTCATTTTACAAAAAGAAACAAACCAAACTATTGCAGAGACTCACAGCTGAATTGAAAAGCAGCTAAAGAGCTGGAAATGATGGATTCATTTAAAAAGCATGTTTTGCAAGCTCTTGTTTTGGCAAATTTATTCCCCTGCTCAGGGCAGAGAGAGAGGCCTGTGTGTAAAATTAAGCTTCTGATATTTTGTCCTGATTGGCATTCAAAACACAGGATGGTTGGTCACAGAAGGCCCACTCTGTTGCTTTCGGATTGCAGAGGGCAAGCTCTGTGATCCCTGATAATAAAAATATTTCACAATTAGTAGAGGTGGTGGAAAGTGCTGTGTCAGTGAGATGTACAAAGGAGACATGCTTTGTGAGATATACATGCTTTGAACAAACAAACTGTTGAAGAGGACTTTGAAGAACAGAAATATGAAACCGGTGCAGTCATTTCCTTACTGGAGCAGGTCAGATTAGAATAACAGGATTAGTAGGACATAAGTTTGTAATTAAAACGTAATTTCATTGTGATAGGTGAAGAGAATCTGTCCACAGACCGGCACTTAATTTCACTGACCATTGTCTGCCCCAACTGGCTCATGATCAACGGGAATGACTACATGAAGGCGGGAAAAACACAAGTGCCAATCTTAAACAACAAAGCCTCTCCTTGCTGCGCCACTCCCTCTATCCAGGGGGAGGGGGAGAAAAGGAGGGACAGAGAAAGTGAGTTTGAAAGAGAGTGGCTCACACATGGGCAGATTACAGGGGACCCAATCTCAAAGATTAGCATAATCTCCCATCCTTTGTCCCCTGCAAAATGTTTTCATACCACGCCTTTTATATGTGGAAGAAGGGACGCAGACCTCTTCACTCCGTGACAGTGGGTGCTCTCTGTGTGGCTTCTGGGTAATCGCCACCAGCCTCAAGCCCTTTCTTTTTCTATCCTCAAGCTTATGGTCTTCTTAAGGGATGCAAGAAGGGATTTTCCCCTCATCCTCTGCCTGTGATTCTCAGCCAAGGCCGGGCAACCCCAACCATCTGCTATCGCCGGGAAGATCAAAACCACCCCCGCGCCCGGCGGTGCCAGCAATCATATGGGCAGCTTAAATTCAGACAGGTGACCGAATTCATTACTGCACTCGCTACTCAAAAAATGGGCAAATTGATTCGGCAACTGCATCACAATTTTGCCACCCCAGTGGAAAAAGTCCAGGCCCACTGGTGCCAACCCAATGCACACCATTTCTTATTCACATGTGCTACTCTGCCTCTGACTGAGACTGCAGGATAGTCAGCTACCAAATATACAAAACCACATATAGTAGGAAAATTCAAAGTTATTGAAAATAAATGCATTATAATAAATAATAGTAATAATAACAATTTCTGCAGAAATTGTGAAGTGTGGTTGCCACCAATGCAAAGTCAACTTTCTGCTGAACAGAGCTTTATACATTATGAAAACATTATTCTTACATAAGAATTCAGTATTACTATTTTGGAAGAAGACAACGTATTTCAGGTTTCGTATGCTAGGTAGTGGATATTGTGTTCTAGGCAGTTGCTAGGGTGTTGCTAGGTGGTTGCTATGGAGTTCTAGGCGGTTGCTGGGGTGTTGCTAGGTGGTTGCTATGGAGTTCTAGGTGGTTCCTAGGGTGTTGGGTTGCTAGGGTGTTAAGAGGTGGTTGCTATGGTGTTCTAGGTGGTCGCTACAGCTAGGGCTTAGCTACAGCTAAGGTTGGGGTTAGGTTTACAGCTAGGGTTAGGGTTAGGCAGATTGCTAAGGTAAGGGTTAGGGTTACAGCTTGGGTATGGGTTAGAATTAGGGTTACAGATAGGGGTAGGGTAACAGTTATAGTTTAGTTTACAGCTATGGTTAGGGTTAGGGTTACAGATAGGGTTAGAGTTAGGGTTAGAGTTACAGTTAGGGTTAGGGATAGGGTTACGGTTACCACAAGGGTTAGGGTTAAGATTACAGCTAGGGTTAGGGTTGCAGCTAGGGTTAGGGATAGCGTTAGATCTATGGTTAGGGTTAGGGTTACAGTTAGGGTTAGGGTTAGTGTTAGGGTGACAGCAAGGGTTAGGGTTATGGTTGCAGCTAGGGTTAGGGTTAGGATTACCACTAGGGTTAGGGTTAGGGTTACATCTAGGGTTAGGGTTAGGGTTGCAGCTAGGGTTAGGGTTAGGGTTAGGGTTTCATCTGGGGTTAGGGTTAGGGTTATAGCTAGGGTTAGGGTTAGGGTTGCAGCTAGGGTTAGGATTAGGGTTACCACTAAGGTTAGGGTTAGGGTTACATCTAGGGTTAGGGTTAGGGTTACGACTAGAGTTAGGGTTAGGCTTACAGCTTGGGTTAGGGTTAGTGTTGCAGTTAGGGTTCGGCTTAGGGTTAGGGTTTCATTTAGGGTTAGGGTTAAGGTTTCAACTAGGGTTAGGGTTATGGTTACAGCTAGGGTTAGGGTTGCAGCTAGGGTTAGGCTTAGGGTTATCGCTAGGTTTAGGGTTAGGGTTAGGGTTAGGGTTGCAGCTAGGGTTAGGGTTAGAGTTACCGCTAGGGTTAAGGTTAGGGTTAGGGTTACATCTAGGTTTAGGGTTAGGGTTACGGCTAGGGTTAGGGCTAGGGTTAGGGTTACAGCTAGTGTTAGGGTTAGGGTTAGTGTTGCAGCCAGGGTTAGGGTGCCAGCTAGGGTTAGGGTTAGGGTTGCAGCTAGGGTAAGGGTTAGGGTTAGGGTTACATCTAGGGTTAGGGTTAGGGTTTCATCTGGGGTTAGGGTTAGGGTTACAGCTAGGGTTAGGGTTAGGGTTACAGCTAGGGTTTGGGTTAGGGTTACAGCTAGGGTTAGGGTTAGGGTTACGGCTAGAGTTAGGGTTAGGGTTACAGCTTGGGTTAGGGTTAGTGTTGCAGTTAGGGTTAGGGTTAGGGTTTCATCTAGGGTTAGGGTTAGGGTTTCAACTAGGGTTAGGGTTAGGGTTACATCTAGGGTTAGGGTTAGGGTTAGGGTTACAGCTAGGGTTAGGGTTAGGGTTGCAGCTAGGGTTAGGCTTAGGGTTACCGCTAAGTTTAGGGTTAGGGTTAGGGTTAGAGTTACCGCTAGGGTTAGGGTTAGGGTTAGGGTTAGGGTTACATCTAGGTTTAGGGTTAGGGTTACGGCTAGGGTTAGGGTTAGGGTTACAGCTAGTGTTAGGGTTAGGGTTAGGGTTGCATCTAGGTTTAGGGTTAGGGTTACGGCTAGGGTTAGGGCTAGGGTTAGGGTTAGGGTTAGGGTTACATCTAGGTTTAGGGTTAGGGTTACGGCTAGGGTTAGGGCTAGGGTTAGGGTTACAGCTAGTGTTAGGGTTAGGGTTAGTGTTGCAGCCAGGGTTAGGGTGCCAGCTAGGGTTAGGGTTAGGGTTGCAGCTAGGGTAAGGGTTAGGGTTAGGGTTACATCTAGGGTTAGGGTTAGGGTTTCATCTGGGGTTAGGGTTAGGGTTACAGCTAGGGTTAGGGTTAGGGTTACGGCTAGGGTTTGGGTTAGGGTTACAGCTAGGGTTAGGGTTAGGGTTACGGCTAGAGTTAGGGTTAGGGTTACAGCTTGGGTTAGGATTAGTGTTGCAGTTAGGGTTAGGGTTAGGGTTAGGGTTTCATCTAGGGTTAGGGTTAGGGTTTCAACTAGGGTTAGGGTTAGGGTTACATCTAGGGTTAGGGTTAGGGTTAGGGTTACAGCTAGGGTTAGGCTTAGGGTTACCGCTAAGTTTAGGGTTAGGGTTAGGGTTAGGGTTGCAGCTAGGGTTAGGGTTAGAGTTACCGCTAGGGTTAGGGTTAGGGTTAGGGTTACATCTAGGTTTAGGGTTAGGGTTACGGCTAGGGTTAGGGTTAGGGTTACAGCTAGTGTTAGAGTTAGGGTTAGGGTTGCAGCCAGGGTTAGGGTTAGGGTGCCAGCTAGGGTTAGGGTTAGGGTTGCAGCCAGGGTTATGGTTAGGGTGCCAGCTAGGGTTAGGGTTAGGGTTGCAGCTAGGGTAAGGGTTAGGGTTACATCTAGGGTTAGGCTTAGGGTTACCGCTAAGTTTAGGGTTAGGGTTAGGGTTAGGGTTACATCTAGGTTTAGGGTTAGGGTTACGGCTAGGGTTAGGGTTAGGGTTACAGCTAGTGTTAGGGTTAGGGTTAGGGTTGCAGCCAGGGTTAGGGTTAGGGTGCCAGCTAGGGTTAGGGTTAGGGTTGCAGCTAGGGTAAGGGTTAGGGTTAGGGTTACATCTAGGGTTAGGGTTACGGCCAGGGTTAGGGTTAGGGTTACAGCTAGGGTTAGGGTTAGGGTTAGGGTTACCGCTACTGTTAGGGTTAGGGTTGCAGCTAGGGTTACCGTTAGGGTTAGGGATGGGTTTAGGGTCACATCTAGGGTTAGGGTTAGGGTTACGGCTAGGGTTTGGGTTAGAGTTACAGCTAGGGTTAGGGTTAGGGTTGCAGCTAGGGTTAGGGTTAGCGTGCCAGCTAGGGTTAGGGTTAGGGTCACGGCTAGGGTTAGGGTTACAGCTAAGGTTAGGGTTAGGGTTGTAGCTAGGGTTAGGGTTAGTGTTAGGGTTACATCTAGGGTTAGGGTTACTGCTAGGGTTAGAGTTAGGGTTAGGGTTGCAGCTAGGGTCAGGGTTAGGGTTAGGGTTAGGGTTAGATTTTGGGTTAGGGTTAGGGTTACAACTAGGGTTAGGGTTAGGGTTACAGCTAGGATTAGGGTTAGGGTTGCAACTAGGGTTAGTGTTAGGGTGACAGCTAGGGTTAGGGTTAGGGTTACAGCAAGGGTTAGGGTTAGGCTTAGGGTTGCAGCTAGGGTTAGGCTTAGGGTGCCAGCTAGGGTTAGGGTTAGGGTTGCAGCTAAGGTTAGGGTTAGGGTTACCGCTAGGGTTAGAGTATAAGTTTAGGGTTAGGGTTACATCTAGGGTTAGGGTTAGGGTTATGGCTAGGGTTGAAGGTTTGGGTTAAAGCTAGGGTTAGGGTTAGGGTTACTGCTACGGTTAGGGTTAGGGTTATGGTTACAGCTAGGGTTAGGGTTAGGGTTAGGGTTGCAGCTAGGGTTAGGGTTAGGGTTACAGCTAGGGTTATTGTTAGGTTTACAGCTAGGGTTAGGGTTATGGTTTGGGTTACAGCTAGGGTTTGCGTTTTTCACCAATGAACAAAGGACTCTCTACCATGTCCAATAAGGCATCCCACAACTCTCTATAACAAGAATTTCAAAAGCTGTGAAATAATAAACATTGGCAATTTAACTTAATGGCGGAATGTTCACCCTCGTGATGTGAGATAATAGTAGTGTGATTGCCAAAGGCAACCATTGAGTCCATTGAGGCTGGAGAAAAACCACACCACAACTGCTAACACGCGCTTAGACCCAGCACCAGGGGACACGGCCAATTCCACTCCTGAATGAGGAGAGTGAGCTCCCGTTCTTCCATCAATCCTGGTGGCCATTCAGTGGCAGGTCAAAGGTTGTCCCCGATAGAGTGCCCAACAAGAGATAAATTGAGTTCAGGCTTCCACAAAGAAACAAATAAATATTTTATTAAAAAAAGATGTAAATTTGACGAGTTTCATTGCAGAGGTGTGATCTGGAACTGCAGCTGTCTTTGGTTGCTTTGAATTTTTCCTGATGTCCCACCTCCGCTCTCCTCCACCACAGTTGATAAGGCCAGTGTGCCACTGATTGTTCTTGTCATGGGTGCTTTGTCTTACACAAGCCTCGCTGCTCCAAGAAACAGTAGGGGGGGCGGGGTTTGGGGGAGCATCAAAGACTCAGCAGATAGACTCACATCAGTAGATTAAGGTCCTCTGCATGACAAAGTAGCTACCTAGGGTGGTATTAAGTTAATATGTGAAAGAATGTTATTGAGAGGGAATAAAGCCCCCAAAACTCTGTCATTCTCTTCGTAATGTCCTAATCCAGTGCCTGACACAGAGGCCCTGGGCCAGAGTTAACGCTAATCGGAGAGATGCCCATCTGTAGGCCTCGTCCTTAAACCTACTTAAACTTTGCCTAAACTTATTGTCCCTCAGAGAACAAGATAGCATATTAGGTTTGAGTTAAGGAGATTTGTTCCCCTACAGCCAATCCCCCCAAAACCTCACACTAAATTTCAATTGAACAGATTAAACAAGCCACAAATGAAGGCTTGAAAACAACATTAGAATGGGCTAACACAGGATTAATCTCATTTTCAAGAGTATCCCCTTAACAGCAGTGTTAATCATGGCAGATCTGTGTCGAGGAATGCATTTGTCTCATACTCTCATGAACAATCAGACTACTGAGAAAAAAACCAAAAGTGAAGTATAAAAGAGTAGAAGTGAAGTTTTGATTGTAGCACAGTCAGACACACGTCTTCAATGAATCATTGATAATAAAAAAACTATTTCTCACCTTTGATTAGAAGGCATGTTACATTGCTGTTGCATCAACGCAAGCAAGACACACTGCAAACCGCACAAATATAGTGGCCAAATTATGGTCCTTGAGGATGGTCAAGGAAACTTAACTTAAAACCTACAGCAGCAGCATGAGCTTAATGAAACCATGAAGTAGTTTATTGAGCAAGATAAAATAATCTAAATATGAATTCTAAATTCAGCCCATTGAACTCAATGAAAGATAAAGCTTAACCTTATACACCGGGGGATATGCAGACCTAACCACACACCACTCCACAAGATAGTTCATTACAGCAGCCTCATCTGAAGGAAACGGGAGAAAAAATGGCTTCACTGATCACAGCTGTTAGCTGTTGATTGCAATTGCAAAAAAGATGAATGAATGGTACAGGGAGAAATTCCAAATGCAGCATAACGTCCTGCAGCTCAAAAATGTGACATTCATATATCTCTTATTTTTCATTATGTACTTTCCATTTTGCCTTTTACGGAAAAAATGAACTTTGTTTTTTTTTTTAACAAGACATTTTGACAATGCGAGACGCCTCCTTGGCACTTTATCTGTGTGGAGCAGGTCATACACATTTTGGGCTGAGCTCTGAGGCCCTGAAGCTCAGAAGGTGGAAAGAGCACAGCGTAAATGTCCAAATCGTTAATAATCACCCTAATTGAAATCTGCTAATTAGCCTCTCAGAGCTCGGCAGACCCTCGGGGAGCAGTTCATACGATTAGATCACTGAGCTGGTGCTTTGGATCCACAGACATCTTGAACTGCACGCACACACCCCCATCCCCCCCCCCCCCCACCCCCCCCCCCCCCCAGTGGCTGAACATTGAGGTAAATCAGCATTACAGTTTCATTCAGGATGGACGCACTATATGTATCAGCAGTCTTGGCAGGTGTTCCCTTCTGTTTGAGCAGGAAGAAAAAAGGGTCCAATGTCATGCAAGTGCATCGGAGTGAAAATAGCAGCCTCCTCCAAACACTGGACTATCTCTGCAATTACAGTCCTGCACAATGCACGTTTCAGAGGACATGAGTCCCTGTACACACCTTGCACGATAGGACTATGCAGGTGGCCATACCTAATTGGGAGTAATAAAAACCAGGAACAAAAAAAAACTGAGAAACATGTTAGCAAATATTTTTAAGGGTTTATTTTATTCATATAAGAAACTATTTAATCACACAATTAGACACAATTAGAACAATTTATTACATGACATTACATCTGTTTGGTATACTTCAAACAGTGTACACCAAAGATCAAACGCCAACAATTGCATATGCCCTGTGTATACACATATATACAATTTTATGTTAGAAAATCACACAACGTGGTATTTTTAAGTGTTGATACAAAGGAAGATCTGCCGTGGAAAGCAAGAAGAATACCACAGTTCTGTAATTGCAACAGTCAGTACCATTTCATAATTCTGAACTTGGCCAGGTTGAGACATCAGTCTGTACACTTTCCATGGGCTCAGCTAGTAAACCAAGGTAAATTACCTTCTCTAATGAGTCATGATCTTGTGAAGAATGGCATTCCAGTTGTGCATTACAATTCCAGTCATGTCAACACTAGATACAACTTGCTAGAACCAATCAAATTACAAGATTATTCATACAGACTAATGTCACAAACTTCGCTTTCCAGACACTCTAGATCAGGGCTGCCCAACCCTGCTCCTGGAGATCTACTCTTCGGTAGGTTTTAATTTCAACCCTAATTTTGCACACCTGATTCTACAAACAGCTCAGTGAAATCTTTAGCCATTGAGCTGTTGAATGAGATAAGAAGATAAAGATAAATGCAATTGCTTTAATTACTTTTAAAGACCAATTCCAGTTTCAAGTGAAAACCAACATGGTCCAATTTCGCTTTGTTGCAGTGAAAATATTTTGCCAGAAGGTGGAGATTACAACAACAATAATTAACAATTATTTGCCTACAAATATCACCTCTGCTGTTGCAAGCAGAATTAAACTTTCATGCTTTTTAGAGGTATTCAATAGCTGAGCTGGATTACCTCCTAACATATTCATGTTTGGTCTGTTTATGAAGAGACTAAATCTGATTTTTTAAATAATAATATCATAGTGGTTAACTCAGCTTCCAACAACATAAGGAAACTTTAATACATTCATTTCGTCATTTTTAATCTGGTTGTGCGTTTTGATAAAGTTTGATAGCAACAGGTTGCTCTGCCAATCAACAAATTCAGCAATTTAACTGATAATTGATGTCTTTGATAATAATTAATAAATTAAATCAAATACATTTATTTTACATGCTGAACAAGTGAGGTGTTTTAACTGTTGATGCACTTGTGTTTGTGTGAGAGTGGAAAACATTAAACGAGGGTATCAGCTGTTAAAACTCCTGTATTCAGAACATAAACACATCATAGAATCGTTAAAACTACAGTAGAAGAAATACGTGCATAAATATGAAAATACAGTGACAAATGCATGACGTGAACAGTGATTATAAAGTGGCTGGTGATTTTGCATAGTTAGTCCACATTAATTTCACCACTAATTAAAAAGAAAATATACAATTAAAATGAATGCATGAATCATTTTCTCGTAGCGTGGTTGAAATAAAGCAAGCCAGAAAACCTGCTATACAGGAGATCTCCCTGGCAAGGTTTTATTCTTCTTTCATAGTAGGGCCACGTGAGACAACTTTCATTTTTATTGGGTTTATAGTTCCAAGAAGAGGTAATTTGTCCAGCTGGAGTGGTATCTGATGAGATAAATGGATTCGAAAGTATTAGGATATTTTTATATTTGCATATGCACAAGACTCCCTCAGAGTAGACATGCACAGACACACACACACACACACACTCACTAACACACTCACACACACACACACAC
Source organism: Anguilla anguilla (assembly GCF_013347855.1). Lineage (NCBI taxonomy): Eukaryota > Metazoa > Chordata > Actinopteri > Anguilliformes > Anguillidae > Anguilla > Anguilla anguilla. The sequence goes on along the minus strand of NC_049206.1, from coordinate 11,575,861 downwards.
ACACACACACACACACACACACACACACACAAACAAACAATGTCATAGTTGGCCAGTATGCTGTCATCCGTCTCAAGTGTTGCTATTGTGGTCCTTGGGTTTTCAATAGACTGAAGATCCATGACTTGTATACTTGAGTGGAACTGTGTAAGTTCAAGATAATCGTCAATCTGTACAACATTTCATTTGGCCTAGGGTAACTCATACTGAGAGCATGTTTCAGTATAGGATGCACATTTCAGGCTCCAATTGCAAGCTAATGATTCGCTATAACAAAGACTTTTCGCTGTCAGCGCTATGATTCCCATGGTTAACAATTTCATAACTTCAAAAAACATGCACATGAAATAAATGATAAAAAATAGACCTTACCTCTGTCTCTTTGCATGTGACAAAGCTGAAGTTCTGAAGTACCTGAACTATAGCAAGTTTCATGAGGGCAACAGCAAACCTCATGCCAATGCAGTTCCGAGGGCCAGCACCAAAAGGCAGAAAAGCATAGGGATCCATGCTGTCCTTGTTTTCCTTGCTAAACCTAAAAGGAGTCCAGGACAATATTCCATAACTTTCATACAAAATTTTAAATGAAAGGGTATACACCAAATATTATAAAACATCAAATAAACCAGTCACATCAAAGACGTTCTACTATTTTATGAACCACAATATTAAATATTAATTATCTAAATCACTTACTTTTTTGCCCCACATTTTCAAGAACAATGTTGGGTTCACCAGTGAAAATGACAGAATTTGCACTTGTGTTTGCTGACAATACAGTCTATACATGTAAAAGTGTACTACTGAAATTTAGTAGCATATTATGACATGGACATATAGGCTACATCACTGCTTGCCAGTATAAAGTTGTGCCCATATGAAAATTATTCCATATTTATTTGTAACATTTTGGCCTCAAAGAATTATTTAAAAAAAGGTTTTCTGAAGCCACTTTGTTTCACTGGGAGGTTATTTCAGATTTCTCCCTTTTCACCTGTGGTGCCTCCCCTTGATATTTCCTGTGGATTCTGCAGCGTGTGAAGGTACATTAGGTATGGAAATAAAACGTGAATGAATTGGACACAACTGCCAGAAAAAGTTACTGAGTTACTGTTACCTTTCAGGATTGAAGCATTCAGGTTCTGGCCAAAGTTCTGGGTCACGGTGCAAAGCGAACACTGGAATCGTGACGAGAGTGTCCTTTGGAATGGTCACCCCATTGACAACGATGGTCTCTGTGCACAGTCGTTCCAGACGAAGAGCAATGGGGTACAGCCTCAGAGATTCATTCAAAACCATATCCAAGTACTCCATCTGAACCAGCTGCTCATACATCACAGGGGCCTACAAGAACAAAGGGAATAATAGATTTTTTGTGAAATTTCCAGAAATGTTCTGGATATTTCTGCTACAGAGTTGATGCTACTACGGAGGGTGCTCCTGTAAGACACCTTGTTTGGGAACACTTTGTCAATCTCATCTTGCAATCTTTTCATGACTCCAGGGTTGGTGGCCAGGTTGTATGCCAAGAATGCAAGCGATTTACTAGCGGTCTCAAAACCGGCAGCCAAAAAAATTGCTGCTGAAGACAAGATCTCACGGTGTGTCAGACCTGTAGAGGCAAAATGAGATGAGTGATATGTGCACATGCACACAGACATACACACAAAATATAACCAAAGCTTTACAACCAAAGAATAAAAACTGTAGGGAATTAAGTAGCCCTTTAACCCCTAGAGAATTACAGGTTAGAGTTGTTAATTGGGAAGTATGATAAGATAGTAAGAAGCTCTTTAAATATCCTTTGCTGAACTATCCCTACTGAAACATACTCATGGATGGTTTCTCAGACATTAGGAAACAAGCGCAGAATATCATAGGAAGGGCATAAATAACCAATTAATGTATTCTTTACCGTCTGTCAATGCTAGCACAACTTATTTTGTTAAAATCAAAGCAATATGCTTCTGACAAAATAACATGCTAATGTTGAATAACAATAGCAGCTAACTATATGACAAATGTGAACAGATTTTAGCCCCCTCATCAACTCCCAGATACTAAATAGCACTCATATCCCTGAAAATGGTTTGCCACTCCTGCACTATGCAGTGATTGTGATGACATAAATCAGCAAATAAGATTTCTGCACTAGGACTTTGAACTTTACCTTTGATTTTCTTGTTTCCATTGGTACCATGTTTGGTTTCTGCTAATTGCAATTCTATCATCAGTTGCAGAAAATCCATTCGATTCTGCAGAAGAGCAATACAGGATGAATGCTTTCCCAGCAGAGCATTTATTAATATTCGGTTGAGAAGTATGAGATGATAGATTTTTCCGTTTTTAGACTTAATTTGTTCACTTTCAGGTCAAGTTTATCTCTGAAAAACCTTGTTTAACCCCTCAGAAAAAATCACTTTCACTCTACAAATTAGGGCATACTTTATTTGAATAATATACTTTAATACCAATATGATATTGTAAATATCCCGAAACATATATTACATGACGATGATTTACACCTTACCCCATAAAAATAAACCTTACCTTTTGGACATTTTTTTCTCGATCCAGCTTTACTTTCTCAACTACAGAAATGAGGAACCTCAGTTCAGCTAGCGGGAAAATGCAAAAACCTGCTTTCTCCAGCAGGGGATTCAAGAACGGAAAAAGAACTGGATAAAACCAAAGAACAGGTGGAAAAGCCAGCTCAGAAAATGTGACATCTTACAGGGAATTTTCACCTACAAACAAATAACATCTCACTGCCTCCTTATGTCTCAATCCGGCCCTGACTCTGCCCGGTCTCCTCAGTGGTAGGCCAAACCACCAATCTCCATGGCAAGAGCAAAGATTCTCCCTTGAGAGAGCAAAGACTTTCCACTGCAAGAGCAAAGCTCAATAAATGAACACTTACAACTTTCATCTGACCCCTCTGTGTTGTGCACCCCTCTTGACTCAAACACACACAGTGATACAAAGGCCACCTCACCATCTCTCACCCTTATCATCAGGAGAACATAATTCCTCTTCAGCTACCTGTACTACTATTTTTCTTTAAACAAGTGATTCTGTATTTAATCAGTTCCATTAATAGCTTAGGGATTGATTGTGGTGTCTTCACTACAACAGGGCTAGCAACATTGCTATATAAAAATAGACATTGTTAACATTTGGTAATGCAGATGCAGTGCAAGCAGAGGGAACTACAGAGTTTTCACAGGCATGCCATCACTATATTAATTTTACAAAGAATAAAGTACATCTCAGTAACTTCCTCAGTAATTTCCATTGTAGCATACAGATCAAAAAGTTAATGTATTATTCCAATAATCTGCTAATGTATATTTACCTGAGAAAAGAAATACTGGATTATCTACGTTCAAGGTGAACGCCTTCTTTATTTTAACAACACTGGGGTCATTTGGTTTACTGAGGGACTCTGTGTCGATACTTAAGGCAACATTTGCAATAGCATCCAAACAATATGCGCCAAAGTACCTGAAATGGAACAAACAGTAAACAGTAGTAGCATTCTTGATGCCAACAATAAATACACAAAAGGCAGACACTTATACAGAACTGAATTAACAGTTCTACTTTTTGGCAGGAAACAAGTGTTGGGAATTAAGATCACTACTGAGATCCTTACTGAGGATTCACAGAGCACATCTGTTATACGTACTCTCGGACTTCCACAGCTTCATCACGGTTAGCAACCTCCTGAAGACATTGAACTAACTTATCAGAATGTTGCTTCATTAATGGAAGCATCTGAAAAAAAGACAAGAGGGTCATTTTCATCACAGAAGTGACTGTGTTTCCTGACTTTTGCAATCTATGCAATCTTTGCGAGATGTCTAAAATGTGTTTCTGTTGAAATTATATTTCACTAAAAAAAATCCTTCCATCCGTCTTCAAATTTTGCAGGAGTTTTATATTGTAGTATTGCAGTCTGCCTGAGTGGCTGCCTAACTGCCCTGCTAAAGGTGAATTCATCTTTAGTGCAGCAGTTAGTGCAGCTGCCTCACCCCTGACAGACCTGGGTTCGAGGCCTGCCACGACACTGGTGTCAGAAGTGGAGGTGTGGCCTCAAAGACCAGGGCAGTGCCCCAGGAGCATGACAGCATGGAAGAAATGATGTGAACTAATGAATTATGTTTTGATATTTAATGATTTATGTGAACTATGAACTATATGTTTCACCATATATAAACACCAAAATGGCAATGGGTTTCCATGCAATTTTCTACTAAAGTCAATTAATCGAGGATTACAGTATGGGGAGACTGATGTGATCCTATGCTTACAGGCCCAGCATAGCATGGGGTGGAAAGATTAGCTTGCCTCCTTGATCCGGCCACTGCTGAACAAAGGGGACAGCAAACTGCGTTTTTGTTTCCAGTCTTCACCTCGAGCATTGCTGACCGCATCGTCGAAGGGACCGTTAAAGCTGAAATCCTGAAACACAGCAAACACATCGGGACATGTTTCAAGGACACAAAGTCAACAAATTTGTCAACAAATTAGAGTCACGTCCAAACAAGTTGTGGTATTTTAGCAGCACAAGTATACATGACACACAATGCAGCTGGACAGGACTTCAGAGTGTAATGAGCTGCAGGTGTGGTGAGAGTATGGCTGTGCACTGGCCAATCAGGGAGCTTCCCACATGCCATTCAAGTGAGGGGATCCTGCAACTGTACTGGTAAAACTACAGAGAAAACACTGTGGACACCAAACTGCAGTTTGTGACAACAACGTGAAGTTATTAAGGTTAGAAAATAGTAGCTTCAGTTGTGACTGAAATCACTAAAACTTTACAAAAAATTGATTTTCATATACTCACCAGGTTAATACCACCCCTCCCATGACAACACAATCACACATTAGACTGTGAAACTGACATCACCACAGGAGACTGAAATTATTATTTCTGTTTTTACAGTATGCAGTGATTTGTGCTATTAAAAAAAATAGGGCCGTACACACCATAAAGTGAACAATAATCCATTAGTTAAATAAACTCCTAAATTAATGCAAATGTTGTATTGTGTGGTTAGCATACTGATAAAATGCGTCAAGTGACCTAGCAATAAAATACCGGATCTTCCATTGGTAAGGTTAGTGAAGGTAATTACTTAATCTGGAAGGACGGTAATATTATACGCATTTAAAATGCATACATCTTGAATATTAGGCCTTTGGGCTCACCCTTCTGTTGATGAAGTAGGAGAAGCATTCTTTCACCAGAACTGTTTTGATCATTCTTGTGTCCACTGTGCATAATAAGGGCAGTCTGCCCTCATACACTCTATGAACAGTCAGGGAAATAATAGAAAAAAGATTTGAGATCTGTTTGTACATATTTGAATAGTTTATTCATTCAAATAAAATTCATGCATCCTTACGTTTAAAGCAAGAGGTATTAAACGTCCCAAATGTACTGTAGGAATTTCAGTCAATAAAACTTGGCCCTTCCGATTCAAAAAACTGGATAAACCCTTTTGATATGATCACTTTCATAGAAGTTGTACACTGTTTAACATCTCAGTTGAAAAACAGATACTAACCCCCAAAGTCTGCCATATGTCTTGAAACACCTCATATCCATCTGATGCAAACCCTGTTGAAATATACAGATATGCATCATAAATATGTGGCATTATCTCCAAAAACAGGGAATACATATTCCTCCACTAATAAGGTACTATACTATCAATTTGTTTGGTTATTATGCAAAATAATGTTGACACCACCGGTTTTTTTTTTTTTTTTTCAGAATTTAGGGGTTCTTTATAATACTTACCTTAGCATATTCAAAAACAGAGCCAAAGAATGGTGAAGGCTTCGGGCCTGGAATTCCAAGTTTCTTGAAGACACCATATGGCCAATAACCATACCTGAACCATACCATACAAGAAAATAGTTACACCTTAAATAACTGTGCAGGGGTTTACATACGCGGTACGCAAGTACACGTGAACGGCAAAACGATTAAAATGCGCGACAGTTTTATTGTATCTATATTTTAGGTAAGTTTTTCGTTATGACACAATTTTATCATAGATTTTATCTTTTGGCTGTGCATGTGTAGGCTACTTACGTACGATTTGTGTCGACCCCTCACATGTACAATCATCACAAACATCCTACAATAGGCCTAAGCGTTATGTGAACAAAATAAAAATGCTTTCTTTTGCAAAGAGAGAAAAAACACATAACACATTATGGGCCGTATATCGGTATAAAATTGCTTTTTTTTTTTTTAAATCATACAGATACCGATGTCATCTTGGCTAACTAACTGACATTATCAAGTCTGAAGGTGTTTTTTATTATATGGGAATCTGTAGACGTCTCACTAAATATCACAATGAAATGCTCAGCCAATACTGGCTAGTTATGCAACCCGATATCAACAGGTCATAGCCTACTCCACACACCAGACTGTCCTTTGTACTGTATTGTTAATGATTATTAGTGCACCACAGAAACGATACGTCTAACTCGTTTTCAGTCAGATTAAATATATGAGTGTATTTTTATTTAATTTACCCCAAAACATTCGTCCGTTTTTAAACCGATTTTTCATTGCTCGTCAGTTTTCAGTCAGACATGCAAAACAGCAGCGTCGATTTTCCAAAACGAGAGAGAAAGAATAAGACGCGATAGGCTACTCATTCAAGTAAAAGGCGAATAAGACGCGATACTCACACAATTAATAAGCAGATAAATGTAATTAGCAGAGCTAATGTTTCTGCTGAAAAAGGTGGAAAATAAATCATGGTCATATTGCACAGTCTATGTTTTATCTATATACACCACACAAATTATGTAGGCTAGGCAGTAAAGTTGCCAGTCCAGGCTGAATCCGGGAAGTTTCTGAAAAGGAAAACACCTACACTGCGCATGTTTGTGCTTGCCATACGCATAGGCGGTTTTGCTAGGGGCCTCGTCTGCCAAAGGGGCCTCGTGAATTTGTGTTTCCTTTTTTATTTTTATTTTTTTTATTTATAAAACATTTTTCCTTTCTTGTCACTCCAAACAAACTATAATCTATAATAGATAAAAAAATAAATATATCTACATGTAAATGTGGGCCTATCCAATTAAATATTTATATTTGCCAATATTTATTATCACCCACATTTCACATTTAATGGACTATTCCACCTTGACCTTTCTGCATTTGCGCCTAATCAATGACGTAGGAATTTGAGTTTCCATCAGAGGCAGAGTCTCTGTTACCATAAAACGTTTTCAAAGTGGGTTTGAGAAGAGACGGAGGAGGAAGGAAGATGCCCAGTTTAAGGAAAGTTTGCCTAAACTGACGAAATTCTTCAATAAAACAGCCAGAGACTCCACGACGGAGGAGCAACAAGTAGATTATCGACCACCCTAACCGCTAGTGTATTTACTTCGCATTTATTAGAGAGAACTGGACATTGTTACCTATTTAAATATAAGTCCTGTAAGAATACACATAATACATTGTCTAAATGTAAAAAACCAACGTCATACATATACATTTAGTTATATTAATACAGCCTTATTTATTATAACTTTAAGACAAGCAACACGCTCGGAATTATCTCATCGCGACCCATTAAATCCAATGGCGCATTTCAAACTGCTTTCCTAACGGCTATTTTGCGTTCTGCGACTTGAGTTACAAGAGTGAATATGTACTGATTCCTAGACATGCTGATAGGGACCACCCTTTCTCATATTAACCTCAAATACGCAAGCCAGGACACTTACACAGTATGCTAGCAAATTTAAGTTCCATTCATTTATATGGGGTGGTCGATACACGTCCCCTTAGCAACCAAACTAGAGCTGGACCACCTCTGAGTTATTTGCCGGCACATAACAAATCGCGAAAGTAAAATAACCACTGGAGGATAACGAGGACATTTTTCTTGCATAACTAGGTGCAGGTTGTTACCGATATTTCGCCTATTTTTTCGTATATAGTTGCAAATCGTTTTCCTGTCTGTCGAAGGAAGTTGGTTGATAAGTGCTCTCACTCTAGCTGACGTTACAACAGGTGTAACGTTAGTTGAAGTAGCTGAGCTAGCTAACGTTAGAAGCCTTACTGCTGCCTCAGCCTGTTGTGCACCCACCGCACCTGCTACAACTTCTAGCGTTACTGACTCTGCTGGTTGCGGTGAACCAGCTGTAGTGTGGGAGGAAAGTGCCAGAGGCGACACCGACAGACAGCAGCAGCCCACCACAACCAGACACCCGCTCAGACCGGTACTTCTACCCCTAGAGAATAGTGCATGTTCAAATGCTTTATCAAAAAAGCATGTACTATACTTTTGTCTTGAAAGAATTAAATATTATATACTTATAATCTTTTGCTTGCCATATTGTCTTCTTCTAACTGATTGAAGGTCATTTGAAGTTATTCAGTTAGAATTCTCATTTGGGTCTGTCCTTTAGTTCTGTGGCTTTGTGAACTGAAAAGAGCTGCCTCCAAATAGTTTTTGTTCACTAGCTATGATTGCGTTAAGCAAAATGGAGAAGGGCCTCACATTGGTCTTTGCCTGGGGCCTCCAAATCACTAAAACCTCCACTGTTCATACGAGGCCATTTCAGACCATCTGCGTCCCAACCGCTGAACGTACCTCTGACGTAAGCCCCTGCTTAATTTTTGGTCAAAAAGGTACTGAGAATCATGTTAGCAAACATTTTTATTTTAAAGTTTATTTTGAAGCTACAAAAGATAAAGAGAATTATTAATGTAAAAAACTATTTAATCTTAAACAACATAGACAGGGAGGGTTATCATTTTCAATTTAGAGAAAACACTATCAGGACAACTGTTTACATAAGAATACATTGAGTATATAAGAGTGTACACATCAAGTTTATTGACATGAATAGAAATGTACCAAGGAACAAATGTTCACAATTGCTTATGCCTTGGCCATACACATTTTCTTATGCTGGAAAAGTGGTATTAGAGTGTTTATGATACAAAAGATGTGTGGTGGAAAACAAGAAAAATGCAGTGGGTGCTATAATTAACTTGACTGAATTTGACCAAGCTCTAACAGGCTGCACAACTTCCAAGGATGGGCTCATCTATGAGGGGGCATGGCGATGGGCGTGGCCTATCACAAAAAGGAGCATAACTCCCAAATAAATTCACAGATTTGCACAAGATTTTGTGGAAAGGTTGGTCATGAGCCAAAGAAGAGGTCACATGTTTGTTTGAGGGGGCATGGCGATGGGCGTGGCCTATGACAAAAAGGCGCATAACTTCCAAATAGATTCACATTTGCACACGATTATGTGGAAAGGTTGGTCATGAGCCAAAGAAGAGGTCACGTGTTTGTGTGAGGATGTGTGCGTGGATGCATGCACACATGGATGCATGTGTGTGTGCAGTCGCAGCTATTGAACATACCACTGGCTGTGGTTTGAGGTTGAAGCCATTAGCAAAGCTCAACTGGAACGGAAGCATTATTCCATGATCTTTGTCGTGGAGGTTGTCCAATTGTACATGACGTCTGCCCTTCAGAATTCTGCTGAGGGAGTTTACAATGAGCTTAACCCCTTTCTCATACCGCCCACAGCAGGCTTTTCCTTGCATGTTGTGCACTTTGAACATGGTTCTGTTCTTCTGGTTTAATTTGGTTCCTAATCCAGCTCACCACTATATCCAGGAAGCAAAAATATATAACAAAACCTTGCCATCCAAGTTAAATGAATGCACACATCACAGTAGCAGATATTGTTATTGAATCAATAAGGGGCTTTTTGTGGGACAGCACTACTTCACCTGAGAGGGCCACTATTTCCCTATTGTATTTGCACTTGTGCTTGTGCATTTTACTGGCGGACTGAAAAATGTAAAATGTCTTTCAGATAACAGTGTTATAGAACATCGCACTCTGTGGATGTGCGTTTTTCCTGCCTGTGCAGTTACCATGGTCCTTCTCTGGTTAACTCGAAATAGGAGGAGAAATATGATGTTGTTTTTTAATTTATTTTATTTTGTGAATTATACTGATCTGCAAATCAGTGGGAAGAGATATATAAGAAATGAAATTATTGAACTGAATTATCTTCTTTAAATACCCCAGATTTTTTTGTCAGTTTGTTTATTTGTTTTTTTTTTCCATACTGCCATATTTAACTTGGTGAACACTGGGGCGTGGCCCATTGATTAGAGGCTACACTATTGACAAACCTGATGTACAGCTGATGGGAAAGGACTGGGTCTGAGCTACTTCGATTCAGTACATGATTCTCCATCAATGGGCCTCTCTGTCCAGGCACAGAGCTGTGAAAAAGAGACACCGGGTTTGATTGCTCAATGTTCGTCTGTTTTCCCCCGGAGTGGAGCACAATATGGTGGACTTAATTAAGTTCTCTCAAAGAGGAAGCAGTGCGCACCATCTGCTTGGAGACAATCCTGTCCGTATAATCCCCTTGCTTCTTTAAGGGAGACAAAAAAAGCCATTACAACGAAAAGAAAACTTTTCCATTTTGTATCGTGCTTTTATCACAATTCAACTCCTATTCTGCTGGAATGTCCCACGTTTGTTTTCCTTATGAACCGCTAATCTGACCATGGCATCCTCCCACAGTGTTGGAAATTAAATGTAATAATAATCTTTTTCATCCTCTGCTTACTTCATCGTAACTTTATATGACAGGATTGTTGAATGTAAGGACAAAAAAGGCATTCACAAATGCACCACTCATACTGTCATCTGTAATGGATGATGCAATTAAATCAAATAACGAGTGAAATGAAGGTGCTGGGCACCAGCATATCAGCCTTTTTTTCTGTCTCCTGCATTGTCACTTAATTTTTAATAAGCCTCAAGGACCACACATTGAAATCAATGGCCTGGTGAACTTGCCCCCCAAAGCCTAGTCATTGTTTGATCTTTGTGGCTGTTAATCTGATTATCTCATTGTGGAGGTGAACTTCAGACCCAATCTTGTTAGCTGCTGGATGAGATGGATTACTACAACCAGTGAGCTGGAAAATTAACTGAGCAGTTCAGCTTTCGCCTGACGCTCTTTGAGACCACTGATGATGCCTTCAACAACTCTTCCCCCAGACCAACCCCCTTCCCTGTCTGGTCTCTGTCTGCTGGCCTCTCTCAAACAACATAATATACCTGATAATACTCTCCTTTTTCTCGATGTTTTTTTGTTAGCATGCTCAAAAGCTAAAAATTCTACTGTTGTTTCTGATGTCGGACCTGACCGAACACCGTGCTGAAGGGATTCGGTTCAGCCAATGCAAGAAGGTGCGCAGCCATGCCCCAATTTCACAATAAAACCAAGGGGGGTGTTCTTTGTCCTGATATATGCAAATGCTCCTCAGGAAATGTGTGGTCCTGCTTAAGTCACTTGTGGGTTTTGGTCGTGCTCTGATTGCAGCATTCAGCGCCTTTAAAATGAATGCAAACCCCAGTCCAAAGTGCTCTAAATCGCCTAAATGGGTTCAAAGGATCCACAGGACAAAAAGGCTTAAGCTGGGATTTTTTAATGTACACAAAAGGAGAATGCAATAGAAGTTCCCTACTACAGTCTGTTGTGGTAGTGGTGCCCATATTAAGCCATTTCATTGCAAGAAACACTGGTGTAAACCTTATTCTGCACCATATGCAAAAATGTAATGAGAAAAAGGAATTCTAAAATTTAGAATTCATTTATTTATTTTGCTTTCATTGGTAATCGCTGTTTAAGTATTACACACTACATGGGCTTGAGATATATTCTGGAAGCAGGCTTTCTCACTATCACTACATCTCCGGCATGAAGGTATCAAACACTGAAAGAAGTCCTGCAAATTGGTTATCTGGATCAGAACTCAAATATTAATGTTTGCAGGAATTCCGAATTGATCTGTACTGCAAGGCAAAGAACTTACACACCAACTTTAAGTGCCAAAATTGTAAATGCATTAGTGCTGAGTGAAGGGATTTCATAAGCAACATATCTGTTTGCTAGACTTACATGTTAACCACTCACACTGTCACCATTCCCCTGCTGGCAGAGAGAAACATGATGCTAGATATTGGCCACGGTCATTTTAACTTTTTTTAAATGATAGTGTGCCAGTACGTACAAATTATTAAATGCATTAATCAGTATTTGGTTAATGTAGTTTGTAAACATTTACCATATATATCATGTTAATTTAGTTCCAAAAAGTTAAACATTTATTTTACACGTGCCTTTTTTCCCTGCTTCTGCCACAGTTGATTTAAATGCACTAACAAACCTTACATTATTTGTCTGTAATTTGTTTTTGGTTTAAAGGGAGTTGGAATCTAACTTTGAAGTTACAAAGCAGTTTTGTGTATTGATAAAGCTATAAGATGCAAAACTGTGCTTCTTTAATAGAGAATGTGAACTTGTGGTTGTCTTTGTTTAAACAATCGATTTAAACTTTTATCCTGGTATGTACTTTAAACTCCTATTTTAAGCCAAGTAAAACACAGGAACAGTCTTCACAAGTTGGTGTCAATGGTGAAGCTGTATTCATGTACATCTTTTTAAAAAGCATTCAGTTCATGCCATTTAGAGTCTGGTTGTTAGTCTGTCAATTCAGATATTAAATGAAAGGACAAGTTTGTCTCAGTCATTGTACCATTCGTCTTTAGCTGAGTCAGTGTGCACTATCTGAGCTAGGTTTGATCCATTTACGTAAATAGGTTGTCATAAATACCTTCACTTGCAATGCTTCTTGGGTACTTGCTTATGGTTGGTTCTTCAGTGCTGAGATGAAGCAATATTTTGATTTCCATGGAAAGGTGACAGCAATACTGTCAGAATCAATGAGGAGATGTCATCTCTTAATCTCTCCAATATGAGTAATGTATGTACCCAAACACAGATGCCATTTTTCTTCTCTTCAAGCACCATTTTAAATTTGTAGATATTCAGACTCAGATTCAGATTTTTTTCTAGAATATTCTAAAGCTTTCAAAAGCTGCCTAATTCTTTTACCTTTTCCTCATGCTGATTCCTGACAAATATACAGAATTATATCATATCTGAGAGAAAAAACTTTTTGTTTTAAAAATAAAATAATCTGTATGGTAATTCTAAGTGCCTCACTTATATTAATATATCTTTAACAGGTGGCTACCTCCAGGGTCCCTTTAATCTATCACCACAAAAGATATCACCACTGGGGAGAGCCTTTGGCAATTCACATTTAGATTTAAACCATATCACAAATATTAAACTTAAAATCTGACATTTCAAAGCGAGACATTTTAAGTTTTGTAAGTACACTGATTTGTGAACAATGAAAAAAAATACTTTTCAGAACTTTGCCAGTTTAGTAAACTTCACCTTGAATTTTAAGTGTAGTGTATGTGAATGATAAGCACTGTTATTCCATCTCCATTGACAATGCAGTTCAATATCAATGTTTGCAGGATTCCAATGTGCATTTGCCCCTTGCCCATCTTCTTGTTAAAGGGATGTTAGCTCCTGACACCAGACAGATTTTGAATTTCAGACCAACAACAAGAGAAACCTTTTGGAAAGAGCTTGATTTCCCCTCAGCTGGCTGAAATAGAAAACACTGGTATTTTTAAGACCTAAAAACCCACACAGGGACACCAGAACTGAAAGGCAGAAACCTTTGAATTAAGCTTCTATCCTAAAGTTCTATCACCATCAGCAGAGCCTTGCACGCTTCCATTGGGGGAGATTTCCAAAGCAAGGGCACCAGATGGCTCTCACCACCTTCTTCCAACGGACTCTCTTATAGCTTGTGAGTGCTGCCTGCTCTTCAACCCTCTTTTCCTTGCTACTTCACCAGACCTGCAGGCTTTTTTGGCTTTGTGCCTCATGTGTAAGCAGCCATGCTGGTGGACCTATTTATGGTTGCTCCTTTGCCCACAACATGGTCGGGTGCATTCAGCTGATTGAAGTGGCAATTTAGGCACTGCTGTTCCCTCACTCTCTCTCCAAGATTAAAGACCGCACAAAACCCAACCACTCCTGGTCCTTGGGAAATGGCTCCCTTGAAAATAGACAACCAAAGGCAAAAGCAACTGCCAGGCAGGCCGTAGGTTTCTCTACCAAATCATTTCAAATTAGCCCTTTGTTCTGCATAGAGGGGGTGCATTGTTGCAGGTAAATTACTATACTACCTTTAAAAGCTTCCCTTGAATGTATACTAATATTTAGGTCAAAGTGGGGCCAATTTTAGGAAGTATATTCCTGTATCAGTAAAATAAATAATGGGGAACAATTATTTAGCAACAGGGGGAAAAGCACCCTTTGAAACATTGATTCACAAGTGTAGCAATTAAGTTTTTAAGGCCAAATAGTAAACCATCTAGCAAGTACAATAAATAGGATGGATAACACAAACCAAGAACTATTAAGACATTATTTCAGGCAAAAAGAGATCAGAGATCCCTTAGATAACATTTGGCTGTATTAACTGTCCAGGACAATGTTGCATTTGAATAAAAAAAACTGAATAAAAAACACTGCACATCAGTCATTGTGGGCAATACTTGCTGCATAATATTTAAAAAGGTAAGAATTCTGAAATATGCTTTAAACTGAACGATGCAACACTTAAGACTTGACACCAACTCCCAGCACCAGAATTCAGTCAGATTCTTGCCACACTACAGGTCCGGGCTTGTATTTTACAAATTTCAAACATCTTGTCTTACTTGATTGACTGATTTTCTCCTCTTTATACTTTGCTACTCCTCAGTAATTGTCTTGAAAATGCTCAAAATTTGAGAACCTAAGGGCCCCCTAGTGGCACATAATGCTAAAGCAAGTCCATGTCATGTCTGTGTGGATGCAATGATGTGCCTCTTGGTCCTGATGAAATCATGTTTGTGTGTGCTGACTAAGGCACAGTGCCCAGTGTGGTGACTCATAATTGGCCATAGCTTTGACCAGATTTGGAGTGTGTCAGTCAGCAGGGGATTCCCTGAATCACCATGCAGTTGTGCTTCATTTGATTAATCGGAAAAGGAAAAACAGGTAGAAATCTGACTTTCTATGATTTAAAACTTGCTTCAGCACAGCCAAACTTCATACTTGAAACATAAATTCATGAAAGAATCCCTTGAACCAGAGGAGGCCATGCTATTTCCCAAGGCTCTGTCACATTTAATCAGGCCCTCAGAACAATTAAGTAAAATTGTGTGTCCCCTTATAATACGTATATCAAAACTTTTGCCGGATGAGGAAGTACAGACTGTTATCCTTCGCATGGCTGTTGAATCAAACCCAGTGCTCTTGGAATGCTGCACCCTGTCAATACAATGTATAAACCAGTAACTCCAACACTAACAGCAACAAACTTTCAAACTTTGATAAATGAACAGGCGTGGAGGGTGCTTTATGTCGTTGCGATAATTAGCATGCACACACCATCCCCTTTCCCCCTGAATTCCAGCAAAAAAAAAAGGTGCTGATATTTTAGTTAGCAGAAGAATCTAAGGAGTTGCTCTTTCGCCCTCATTAGGTGATGTTAAATCCGTGCTAAACTCAGCAGCCCTTTTATGCAATGCTGCACAACAGTTCAAAGGCTCAGGCATTCTACTTTCAACAAAAAAAAAAAGGTACACACACTCACGTGGAGGAAAGAACTCAAGCAGTGAGTTCCAAAGCCCAAGTCCATGACATTAGAATGTTTTCATTGCTATGCTCAAACTCGTTTTTTTTTTTTTTTTTAGGAAGGTCCACATCTCCGACAGCCACACCATTACGCAGGACAGGAAGCCACGCGATAAAAAAAAGCAATGCATTTTTAGCCGTTGACACCTTATGTGGCCTCCAGGAGGCTAACAGTAATGGATTTGCAAGCTGATGAAGATGCTGACTAGGCGTGGCAAACTCTGGGACTCCAAGGCTTCCATTCAGCATCACCAAATTATGCTTTATTCTAATAGAAACCTGAATGAATAAATCTAAGCATGTGTTCCTTTTTTTCATATCTAAGACAAGTTAATAAATACAGTGTTCACTTAAACATTTTTTTTAAAAACATGTATGTATTACCCAAAGTTAAGGTCAAAATTAATCACAGACTAAACATTGATAAGAATCTTCATAAAAATGTTACCAAGCTTTCATCAATAAATTTACAATATTGAATTATATTCATAATTCTTATTCAATTGTATTCATGTTCATAGTTATTGTATCTTGTTAGCATATGCAAGTACAAGTGCCGAAATTAATGGAGTTTTAAAGATAACATAACAGTATCTATTTGTTTGGTCACTCATTAGTTTCTCAGAAAATCGTAATACAACCAATCGCCATACTATTTTTCTTCAGCATTCCTGTTTTGTTTTTTGGGGGGGGGCTGGGGGAGGCTGGGGGGGGGGGGGGGGGGGGGGGGGTACATTGGATATAGGTACAAAGCAGCTTTATTTCAATTGCCCCAGATTAGTTTATTTAACCTTGTAACTACCGGTGAATCACATCAGATTCAATTAATCTCATCAGAACTCAGACAGAATCCCAATTCTTGCTCCTCAAGAGTTTAATATCTGATATCACTGCTCACAACCCTTCTACATACTGCATAACCTTAAATGACACTGACTATGCTGAAGTTCTAATGCATGGGGGCTGCTGGATGATGCCAAGACTTCCCCAGAAAACACTCAATGTTGGTCAAGAGAATTTTGCCAAGGATAGGATTCAGTTTCCAGGTGTTGTTTCATACTTGAGCATCAGGAATGAAAGAGGGAGTATTCCTTTGGAACTAGTGTGAAGAGTGAAATAGATGGTAACAGTGACTAAGTCCCACAGGCTGTACACTAACTTCTTGTATGTAATGTGGTACAAATTATGTTGACCGATGGTCTATTTTTAAAATCCTTTGAAAGTCCTTGAGGGGCATCATAGATGACTCTCACTCTCAGGCATGCGGTCTCTGCAACAGTATAAAATCAATCAGGACTTCATATAAGAGGATGATACCAGGAGACCAAACTAAAACAAGATGAAAAATGTAACAATATAGCTGGAGAGCGTTCATAACCCTTATTTAAAATGATGCTGGTGAATTTTTCTTGAAAAGCAAAATGTCGAATCAAGACCTGTAGTTCCATTTTGTATCATCAAATTAGCAGAAAAATTCAGACTTTTTTCACTATATTGGCTGAATTAACCATTCGGATTAATGTTCCAAGTAATGCAAAAACAATATGGCCTCCTGCAGGGACATTGGAAAAAAATGTATCCAACATGTGCCGTATGCTAATAAAGGAAAGCAATTAAGTTTTAGCAAAGAGCTAACCATCACCGCTACCAGACACGTCTCATCCCAAACGCACCACTCCTCTCCTCTGCATATTAATAAAAATTACAAGATGAAGAGAAGAATTCACACAGTGCTTTCGTCATCAGATGGTTTCTTTTAAGGCCGGTCGTAGATCTATTTCAGATCTCACCCAGTGCACTACCAACTAACAATTACAAGTTGCTCACGGAATTTTTATTTCACACCTTACATAATGACAACCTTGTTACAACTATTCCATCTTCGAAATTGCACGTGTTCACAGCCCACCACGTTAAAATTCTTCAATCTGGCGCCTTGCCATCACCATGGGCAAGATTAAGGAACCAAGCGGCAATAATTGTGACACAGCCTGATGGTGAATGCATCGCCCCCTCTTCTATTTGTAAAACATAGGCTACTCATTGTAAACTTAAAATGCATTGCATAAAATGTAGAAACTGTAACTTCGAGACTATACCCGACTGTACCAATGGAAATGCATCTATGTTTAATATGGAACAAGCGTTATCGGGTGTGCTGTGTAGAGAGAAATATCTCGCTCATTAGGGTAATGACTAATACATTTCTACCACTATATCAGTTTGAAAATATGCATTACATTTACATTACATTCATTTGGCAGACGCTTTTATCCAAAGCGACGTACAAAAAGTGCATTTTACAGCTCTCTTCGGCCTCGCTACTAAAGAAGAGTGGTATTTTCTGAATCCCGTCAGTAGGATTAATGTAGTTGGAATTCTAGTGCCAGTCCCTCCCCTTCTATTCCTCAAAAATGTGTCTTCTAAAATTAAATGCAAATAGCAAATGTCACCGTGTATAATAAACCATATAAATTCGTATATTTAAAATTCCCATTCACTGAATGATTTATTTGTAAATAAATCCGAAATTCAATCTGCTATATAACGTCGATATCAAATGTAAAGCGTCATCAAACACCTCCTTACCCCTGCCGAATTAAGCAAGCACTGGTCGTTCCTATGTGTGTTAACTAATAGACGGCTCATTTAAGATAATGTATTGGACTATTAATAGATTGCGAAGGATGTCGTGACAATTGTAGCGATTAATCATGAATACAGACCATGTGTCACTCATGATGCGATTACTATGAATATCCCTACCGCAGATTCGTTGTATTTAAAAATCGCTACAACCATCGCGTGTTTTGCAAGAAGGAGGTCCCCGCTCACTAGTTTTTCCATGTGCGGTGCTGGTTCACAGTTTGAAACTCCATGGTATCAATCAACCTTGAATCTATAGTTGGCGAACAGTCAAAAATTTTACTGCCTCTTTGGGTGTTGGAAGGTGAATAGACTAACTGAAAGCCGCGTACGAATCCACTGACCACAATTAAATGAAATTTATTTATCCGGCTGAATCTGCTGTACGATAATAAGCGTAGGATATTATTATTATTATTATTATTATTGTTGTTGTTATTAATGCTTTTGTTGCAATTGTTCCTCTTTGTACTCTACGAAAAAACACAATTTTGCCACCTAGGCTACTATATAAATCCAACAGGTCACCCGTTTAACTTTTTAAATAGGCCTATGTCCATCATACACAATATCTTTCTACTTGTATTATTGCATCAGAAGTTTGAAAATGCCCGGGTTTAATAGACCCCGATCCGATTATTATTATTATTATTATTATTATTATTATTATTATTATTATTATTTTCAAATTGTGTCGAAAAATAAAGGGTTTTCCTAAAATGCTATGTGTGAATAAGGCTTAAGGAATAGGCCTACTGTTCCGTGACAGGTTAGATCGTAATTAACCGTGTAGGCGGTCTTTGGAAACCCGCTACTTTTGCTGGACGCTGATGAGATGTCCTTTGGTTTCCTGAATACAAATGGCCTCAATGAAAGCCTACAAAACAAAAAATCTGTTATTTAGTTCGTTAATTCACAAGTTATTTGGGTACAATTGCAAAAGACCTTGTATTCCATGAAAGTTCTATGAAAGCATAAGCAAATGGTTATTCATCTGAAATAATTCAAAAGTCCCCTGAGTACCGTACCGAGTACAGTAAAGTTAGATTTTCTTTATAAGATATGTATTTGTTTACTGTCTCTAATACGAACGAGGTATTAGTTCTGTAGTTCAGACCACAAGAAAAGTGCTTTGTTTGTTGAGAATCGTTTTAGAATTATTTATAAACCTTAAAATATGCAAGGAATATAGCTACCTCTTTTTTAATCTATTAAAATGCCACTGGTGATCTGAGCAAAACGGCTCATGTTTTGACTTATTTTTATGTTAATTTGGGCAACACGACACGTTCCAGTTGATTTTTGTATCAGTTTGTAAATGCGAAGAAGTTCTGTTTAGTCAGGCCGCTAGACAGGGTAACATCATATTCGAATAGCTACACAGTAGAATGTCCATTGTTAATTAAACTTTAACTATGTTAATTCAACACTAACAGTTAGTGTTAGTGTTGAATTATCACTGAAGATTTTACTGTATAGTGATTAGGTTTAATAAAACAAAGCACAATTAATCGCCCATAAACTGAGAGCCTTTAAAAATCATCTTACGTTCAGATATGGAATCTTTTCCCGCACTATATAATCGTTAGGAGGGGAAATACAATGACACTTCTCGTGGTTAATTTTTATATTTTTAAATGTTTTATCATTTAATTAATTTGCCCCCATGCTGATAGGCCTCGCGCCTACTGTCTGTCCTAACCAGTCGTCTCCGGTGTTCTGCTGAATGGAACAGATGCCAGACTAAGACGCCTTCTCGTCCCCAAGCAGGGCCCCCCATTCGGCATTTATCTTCGCCATTGGAATAATAACAGACCACGAGAAGAGTCCTTTTTGATGTTGGAATACGAAAGTCGTAATGCTGCACCAAACTTGGTTATTTTATTGTTATCGTTGCATATTTATTCTAGCATGTTGCCATATAGCTTCACAAAGATTGCATATGTGGACTGTAAGGTATTCGTTTTACAATTACTCTTGAACAGTAAATAAGCGTTGTGCGCCTCAATGCTTGTAAAAAATAGAGCTTTTATTGTTATTACAGAGTTTATTTCAGAAAGTTGATGATGATCATTCCTTGTGTTTCTTCATGTTGGTCAAATGAATAAAAATGTATTTTAAATGCATGTTTCTTCTAAGGGATTTTTTCTGATTGCAGAAAATAAATAACAATTCGCCTACTCCTCCATTATATACACCAAATAAGTCCACGCCACAGGACAAAAAAAAGACCTCTGGGTCGAGTGCAAAGCTAGCAGGCCGCCGCCGTTGTCTTTCATTGTGAGAAAGCAAGATACTATTCGAGTACTTCAGTCTTGCTTTATTATTCCTTCTTTATATGACCCAATCTTTCAGTTTAATAAACCTCGTCGTTTATTATGCTAGTGTCATAATTTATTGGAATTAACAGTGTTCTTTTCCTTTTGGGTCTTTAATTTTCAAGGCATTCGTTTGTTAGAACTGACAGCCTGTAGCAACGCTATAGCTCTTCTTGCTGTCCCGTATAAAAACAGCCTATTTTAGTTGTCACAGCTCTTCCCATAACTTTGCGCGCGTAGTAGTCTTTCCCTTTTTCTTGATGTTTAACGAGCTTGTGGTGCGCCTGCAATCGGGTTAGCCAATGGATTCAAAGCCGGTTGCCCGCCCGGTCCAAGTCCGTGGATGAGAACCCTGGGGACCAAAGGTCTTTGTATGGCTGGATGAGGTGCAGGCGGTGTCCGGTACATGCTGCTGTACATCGCGGCCGCTGCAGCCGCTGCTGTCGTGCTGTCCATACTGCCCAACAAGTTCGGATGATAGAAATACGGCGATGGGAACATTCTTTGCAGAGCCGAATAATTTCCTGCTTCTGCAAGTAGTTCTAATCCGACGGCAGTCTGTCGCTTCCACTTCGTCCTGAAATAAAATCAAAATACAGCAAATCAATTCGTTAAATGGTTCGGAATGCATGGATTCCTTCAGCACCCCTTTGATTGGATAACGATTATCACTTATATAGAGCATGTTTTTGTGTTTTGTTGTTGTTGTTTTTTTGTTGTTAGGATAGCCTACTTAAAATGTTCAATTTAAACAGAAAATAAAGTCTTAAAATTGCAAAAAATAAATAAATCAAAATTAGGCTGTGTTTTGAATCGCCTTTAACCAGTATGATACAATAATTCGTTCTTGAGTGTTTGGATCCGTTTCTTATTTATTTACTTACTTACTTACTGTCTTATTTTTTTCTTGCCAAGCTCGAGGAAAAACGTGGAGTAGATGTTTACAGTTGTTCAAGTTGTTTAGTTTTGCACTTATATGCAGCAACCTACATTCAGCCACAAATCCATGCAGGTTCTACTCGTTCACTATAGCCCATATCTCTCTTTTTCTGACTTATATTAAAAAGCATACAATAAAAACGTGGTAGCAAATAAGACATTTCGAGTTCCAAAGTAACCTAGGCCTATTCGTAATATTTTCGAACTTACCCACGTTCACTCTTTGCTTCCATAGCTTCCAGCCTATAGGCCTATGTTTTTTGAGGATGTCAATAATTCAAAAATCAATTCAATATTTTCACAGGTGTTTTAAGGTAGGATAATTTAGTATGCAGTCATCTCGACAAGTGTAACCCAATAATTAATATTTTATATTATGCCTAAGCAAACGTTTTTATTCATTCATTCATTTTGTTTTTAATATGGCCATACAAGGCCCCATAATTTCCTCGGATGTTTGTACAGACTTGATTTATTATTATAGTGTTGTGAAGGCACATGACGAAATAAAATACCGTAGTATTCCCATGTGTGATTATCGATCATCGGCATGTTTTCTTGAAACATTTCATCTTTCAAAATGGATGAAATGCTATATATATTGAAAAGAGTGTGAAACGATCAATCTCTAAAATCCATTCTAATATAAAGGATGTCGAATTTACATTAAAGGAGAATTTTTGAAGACTTCGGATCCCTTGGAGTTTAAATTTATCCCCACGAAGATATAGGCCAACGTAAAAGCTATGCAATAGTAGGCTAGAGACTACTGTATGCTTTGCAACTTGTACTTGCTTTTGCCTCTAACAACAACAGCAACCGCTACAACGACAACGACGACAACAACAATAATAGTTACAATATCCATAATAATAATAATAATAATAATAATACACAACAGGTCATATTTTCCAGTTCTGTGAAAATAGGTGCCACATACCGCCGGTTTTGATACCAGGTTTTCACTTGTGTGTCGGTCAGGTTGAGAGCTGCAGCCAGATCCATGCGATCCTGAACGCTGAGATATTTCTGGCGCTCAAAGCTGCGCTCCAGCTGATTTAGCTGGTTGTCGGAAAACGCCGTCCGTGCTTTTCTTGGTTTTTTAGAACGAATTGGAGGACTTTCTCTGCTACTTGAGATCTCTCGATCACCGTCTTCTTTTGTTCCTAAACAACGAGAAGGGTGAAAAAATTCGTATTTATGTTTGTATGTGGCTAAATGCATATTAATTTATCAATTCACAAACACGTCCTTTTACTGAAATTTCACTGCTCAAAATCAGATATATCCAAATTCTAAAAATAAATGGCTAATGCTAAATCAATTAATTAAATTATTTTATTTTATTTTATTTTAAAAGTACCTTCACTTGTTTTAAGCAACCACCAAACTGAACATGTTCTAGGCTATAACATGGCAACATTTCAGATTAGGCAAAGGTAACCTTAAGTAAACTGTCGGTAAAATGCGTAGTGTAAAATTCGTGATGATGACGCAGAAACTTCATAGGTACATATTTAGAAGGCGTGGAGATAATGAAGGTGGAATGCTTCTTACAGCGTAGGCCTATCGCTTGATAACCTTTCAAATCCTGCCTCACTTTCGTATTTACAGGTGGAGACTCATATTCACAATCCTGGGGAAAGGCAGACTGTAGTTACGCCTAATTTCACGTAATAGTCGCGTTTCGCACTTTCATTTTATCATCTCATTGACTTAAAAGGCTGTCACGATAGATTATAATGCCAATACATTAATATTTGTCGTGTATTTCGCTTATCTTTCTGAATGTAACTTTTAAATTGCGTTTTAGCGCCTAGCATCTGTGAATGGGGTCATGCGACTTCGAGTGAAAGTAGCCTAATGTTCCACCAACTGAAGTCCTACAGCTGCATTTGTTTACGCGTAGCGCATATGGCTTTTACAGCAAATGGCGACGATAAGAAATTGTTATTTGTCAAGTGTATTTTTCCCTAAGAAGATAGGAAATCGATATGTCAAGCCATGTCTATTTGTAGAGGATTTTTCGGTCCATCATGAACCTCCTCAGAAGGAAAAACAATAATCTCCCTAATTGACCCTCCAGGGAAGCTGGTGCGGTTTTCTTTTCTCTGCACATGTTATACGCGCACAGTCTTGACATATTTTACGTCGAAATGCAGCGCAACATGCTTGTGAACAAATCAATCGCTTTGATAACTGGACGAATTTAAGGACAGCTGATTGTGAGCAATTAAAAACATTTTACTATGGCCTTTTAATTTATCTATGTTCTCAGTAGAAGTTTAAATTGAATATTTTATGTTATACAAATTATGTATATACAGGGGAAAAGAAAATACTCTTCCAAATACATGGCTAAATAAGATGGGTAAAGGAATTGCAAAAATAAGTTAAAATAACATTTATCTTATCTTTGCATTCCTTCATATACCTTGTCCAGACAATATTCACAATTAAATGCTGACAATAATAATAATAATGATAATAATAATAATAATAATAATAATAATAATAATAATAATAATAATAATAATAATAATAATAATAATAATAATAATAATAGATTTTCTCTCTTCTATGATTATTCTAAATTGAGACAAGGTAGCTTTACAATTTAACCCTACTGTTTAGATGGTAAGTCTTCTTAAAAATTCACTTTTCAACATATAAATTCAAGATTAAAATACGACGTAGTAATTTTTGCTTACCATTACATTTCAAGTCATTATGAAGATCGTGTCTTTTGTCCAGTTCGCTATCATCATCGTGTTCTAATTTTGGTCTGAACCCGTCGGTCCCATGAAACTCTGGCTTTGGGCTATGCTGGGGTGATAACACACATGTGCTGTACGGTGCGCAAGCGGCCAGTGGTTTGCTATCGCCCAAAATGTCTTTGATTAAGAAGGAAGAAGTGACAGTCCGTGGGACAGAGCCAGCTGCTCCGAGTTGCTGAGGCTGCGGCGATAACTGTAGACTCTGCTGCTGATTGTGGAGATGGTGGTGATGCTGAAGGCTATCTTCAAGCAGATGGGCTTCGGCATGTTCAATGGTAACCGAAATTGGGGACGAGGGGGAAGTTCCCACTGTGTCTATCTCCGAACATGGAGATTGGCTGGCCTGGCTCCTAAAATCGGTGCACCTGCTGTCATTAAGACGAAAATCTCCGTTCATTAGCACCGGACTCCCACAACTAGGATTGTTTGATAAAATACTGTCTATTCCGAAATTAGATCCGTTGGATGCTTCCATAGTAATAAAACGAAAGATTTAAGTGGTCTTCATTACAATTTTTAAATTGTTACATTTCCTCGTGGGTTTCAGAAATAAAAATCAAAGGAGAAAAAGCCAAAATATTGTATGTATTCGCTCTTGTTTCAATGCTTCACCAATTCGATACTTTAAAAGTAGGAATTTGTAAAGCGCTGAGCCGGAACAGTCCCGCGTCCTTTTAGCCCGTGTATTTTATTTTCATTTTAAGCTTGAGGTGGCGTTGATGTAGAGAGATCCTAATGAAGAACTCCGAGACACCACGATCAATTTTGAATGTAATCGTGGAGATGCCCTACAAATACGGCCTTCGATGACGTCACTGGCATCGCCAAAGAACTCTGGGTTTTTCTTTATTATGATGCGCCGCCTGTTATCCTCTTCAGTCATTGGTTTCAACGAGACCTTATCACCACTTAACCAATCAAAGTGTTACAAATTCGCCTTCAATTTTGAGGCAGATATCGACTCCTGAATGCGCTTTTTTATTCGGGCAAATTGCTGCAGTGTAAGTGTCTTCAGCAATGGGGAAACAATGCTTGAAAGGGTATTTATTTGTTAAGATGAACAACTCGAAAAATTCTTTAAAAAATATATATTAGGGTTAATTCGTAGGCTATATTGTTTCATATTTCCTATTCGAGTTTGCTTATGTGTTCGTGTTTTTGTTTTTTGTTTAAATATACTTTCATAAAGCAGGATGAAATACTTGAATTGTCCTATACTTTCCCCAAAGGGATATTATTTGCACAGTCTTTTCTGTGAATGCCGACTGCAATCCGTGTTTAGCCTATTAAAAGTTTAAAACAAATGAAATTATTAATTTATTAGGGTAGGCTACAGCTTCTGTTTAAATGTGAAGTAGTTACCTTGTAACTAATCTGATTTAACCAATTTCGTTGATTATAAATTGCTTATTGTGTGCGAAAAGCAATATGTATACACACCTATCCCTGCTCTTTGGTGAATGAGAGTGCAATTGCGTTCAGTGTTTAAAATGACTCAGACGAAGAGACGTTGGGTTTATTTTCGCCAATAAGCTCATTAACACTTGCAGATGTGTTGCAGTTTACCAATCTCGTGCCGTATAAGTCTTGAACACTATGATCTATCTTATTAAAAGACCAAGCGTTCAGCGAGCAACCGACCTGGGGCGTTTCAGATAGGTTACTGTATTTTTTTGATGTCATAGTTCCTTTATAAATTGTTCGTGTTTTTAAAGATGAATTAGGCTATGGTTGTTATGCTATATGGTTTCCTAATACAGTTATAGCCCATTATTGATTTACCTTATTCACTTTTAAATCGGTAAAAAAATTAGTTTTTCCAGCAACTGTAACTTCCGTGAAAACAGAGAAATTTCACCAATGATTAGTTGTTTTCGATGAGTATTTATTTTTATTACAAAAATAGGCTATACGCTTGTTCATTAGGCTACTAATATTATTTCGCTTATTTGATATCGGTGTTCACATCGTGATACGCTTTAACATCCGTATTGAGGAATGTTCAACTTCAACAAATATCTGATTTAAAAAACAGAGTAAAATCTGTTTTGAATATTAATGAAACTTGGAAATCAATGATTCAATATTTTATTCATCATAAATAAAACATTTTAAATTTGCAATTCTGAAAACGGATTAAACCTGCCATGTACATAGAATTGATCATGTTTCAAGCCTAGCCTGTTATTGACAAGGCGGAAACTCGTGCAGTCATGTTTTTTTTTTTTTTTTTTTTTTTTTTTTTGTATGTATGTTTGTTTGTTTGTTTGTTTGTTTTTCCCATTAAGGCGAATCAAGATCGACAAATCCCAAAAGGTCTTTCCCCCCCATAAAGCTCAAACAAACTATAGCTCGACAAGTCGCTACAAAAAATATTATTTATCTGCTAACGATATATAACTATTAGTGTCTGTTCCGCACAATTTGACATCTTCCACATAATTATTTAAAATATGCAATTAAATAAATGCTTGATAACTCCGCGTGATACGCGGCATTCCATAATTAGCTAATGTGTTGTGATTACTACTTGCAAAATGCTAAAGGTTTGTATTTTAAATTAATTTCACTCATCTATACCAATGCCCCTGGTAATAATATAGGCTAATATTTATTATTTATAGTCAATTATGTATTATCTAAAATAATTATCTACAATTTTGGTAAACAGAAAATAATTTATTGTTGTATATAAAAAGTGCTATGTGCAATATCATAAGCAAGCCTATATAATATTGTATATTGAATTTTTATATTTAGGATTTTTAGACATAAGTAGTCTTAAAAAAAAGATCTTTACAACCATTTAAAATAAGGTATCTCCGAAGAAACTACGCAAGAGATAGGCATCAACTCGTATCAAGGGCTACAATATTACTTGCTTTTCCACAAGGCGGCGACAAAGTAATCGGGAAAAAAATCATGCCCAAGGACTCACAAGAACACGCAGCCTATTTCATGGTTGGCCACTGTACAGTTTTGTCCAATCATTAAAATCTTTTAATTCCACTTTGTGGGTTCTGGATTCTTTGCTGGAAAAAAGGTATATGTATTCACTGCAGGTGTGTGCAACAGTATGCCAACGGCCCGTATTGCTAAGACAACAAGCACTGAACCGTCCAGACCCACGGTGCAACTCACTTCCACAGACACATTTTAGCTGGCACCACCTGCGCATGCGTCCTACTAAACGAAGCACCACCTGCGCATGCGTGCTACAAAACATTCCTCAAAGGTTGTCCGTGAGTGAGTGAGTGAGTGAGTGACTACAATTTGCCATGCATAGCCCACGGTGCCATGGGAAAAACCTAGTCCTTTAATTGAATGCATGGAGGGGCACGGAGAAAATAGACATTTTAACAAATCTAATAAATATAAATGGAGCAAACTGATTTGAAGTATGTGCTTTGTTACGAATAAAGACAACTAGAATCATTGAGGGGGGAAAAATTAAGTAGAGGAATAAACTTGTCTGGACAGTTTAATACAATCCACCTTAAATTAGGCAATGGATCACGATGTGGATTCATTTTATTTTGCAACATGCAGCTGGAGTGCTAGAAAGTGCTAGAAAGTGTAACCATTGTATTTTGCTATTTGTCTGAACTCTTTTTTTTTTTTTTTTCAGATACGATTCTGTTGTTAAACAATGTCTGTCAATACCCTGAAACGAGTTCGGTAACATAAGTCTATTGAAACAGCGCTTTGAGATATTATTAACTACTGTGCGGGTTGCAAGAATAAAGTGGAATGTTGGTAACAGTTAAAATCCTGTCCTAACATAACCCTCCCTTCCCCCCCTCCTATTGTTTTTGTTACAAACCGGGAACTGATTGCTTCATTTACCTTCAACAGTGCAGGTGAGAGCACAGGCGTGACCCAGGGAAACTAAAAATATTCACTGAAATAAATCGCCTTATATGAACGATTAAGAATGCGTTTGCGCAACAATGTTCACCGTAAAAGATTAGTTCATTTAGATTTAAATAAGAAATACGTGTTTGAAATGTCTTCCACAACAAAACACAGGCCAGGGCAATGGGGCCCGTGAGCTGTTCAGAAGACGAACATAGTACGTCACTTTTTTTGGAACAATTTGGTCATGTAAACATCACCATCTCAAATGCCTTTTGCATTCAAAATTAAGTAATACATCAAAGCACTCTTCTTTGTTATTGCAACAACATATTTCTCACTGGTTTCAGGATTGGGGAAATATTTTTTTGTGTAAGAAACAAAATAGTAAGTCTCGCTCAAGTGTAGTTTTTGATCCATATCGCATATTATAAAAGAAAATAACACAAAGCAAATCAATATGATGGATGTTCCTTCAGGCACAGTTGGAATCTACAGTAATATGCTCTGGGAATAGCCTTTTTGAGAGGTTTTTTTTTTTTTTGAAAAGCAGTATTTTACTTCATTGTCTGATCTTCTGAACAGCTACCTTTTCGTCCTGGTTTGCATGCCCTCAGAATGATCGTCTATAAAATATAATATAAAAAATAAAATATAAAAGCTAGTTTATACGTTTCATTAAATTTCCTTAAGTTCTGGCGGGCTATTATACTTATCTAGATATTTATATCTAACAAAAAAACGACATAATTACTCTATGACTTTAACAGCATGGCACAATCCTCTCTTTTACTTTTGATTACACACAATGAGTACACCTTCCAGTTGATTATTGCTATTACTTTATGTGATTGTATATTTTCCCTGTAAAAGAAGAAAATATGTATTTAGTATTTTGGTCATGTATTTAGTGGCCAACACACGTGCGGTGTAACCCAGGGAGCGAGGCCTTCAGGCAGAAGGGTTGCCTCCTGTCTTGTCAAGCAGGAGTGGCTCCTCTGGTCAATCAGGGTCCTGCAGTTCGGTCAGCCCCGGCTGGGCTTGAAGTTTAGTCCATGGATATAATAACTGCATAGCTAAGCTGAAACGAGGGAGCAGCTGGCAGTAAGTGCTTCATCAAAGAGCACGTGCTTCTATGCACTACAGCCACTGGCCAGCCATATAGGCCACTGTACAAATATGACTGGACATTCAAATTTGGTTGCAAAAATTATGCCTTGCTGAATGACAAATGAACAACAACAACAACAACAACAACAACAACAAAATAATTAATTTCAAGATCTGTCATTTCAATGATCCATTACATAATATTAACCAATAACAGATGTATAAAAATATTTATTTCTGGTTATAAGTAAACATCCAAGAAAATGGTTCAGATACAACATAGTTGTATCAACAACAAAGGGAACAGTATTACACGAGCGGTAACTGAGGCAAGGGGCCTGAATGATGATATACATAATTACTGGGTTAATATAGTGGAGGGCTAATAAACTGCACATGTCGAAATGGTGAGCATACATGTTACTGTTTTTCAGGCTCTGGTGTTAAAAGTCTTGTCTCAGAATTTTAACATTTTTTTGTATTATGACATTAACTGTACGTAAATCAACCTGGTTTTAATTTTTATGCAAATATTGTTTTTGCAAATATACCCCTAGCATGTATCACACGTTTACAAGAAATGTCTGTTCTTTCTTTCATTCAGTCTGAATAAACGATCCGTAATGCTCAAGGACTGCAAAGCGCATCGATTTGTCGATTCCGACCTGCTCAGTCTGCGCAGGCTGGCTCTGACAAGGTTGTTCCAACAGTTCGCGGAGGTCTGCACACTCACTAAATCACCAAATCTGTCAGTCATGTGAGGCTCTCCCGCGACTGGAAGGAGCATTCCTCCATGAGGCCCAGTCCATGCTGATGGCGTCGCAAAAATAATTACCGTAAATATCCTGACGTGCAAGTTCATCCTGCAGTAAGGTAATCAGAGGGATCTGGAGGGCCAGTGCTGTGTCACGTAGCCCAGTCATCAAAACAGAAAGGTAAAATAGTAGGAGATGGGATGTGAAGCTAATGCTAAGTGCTAATAGAGTGCACGGACACACATTGCGCTATGGATATTCTTCTAAGGTATAAGACAGGCTGTCCTGTCTGAAGTAGGGGACGCATAATCTTTATAGCGCATATGCTTTAATAGCTTTAATTTACATTTATATAATTACATTTTACACGAGTCTGCATCTGCCCACGGCCTGGTAGTGAATCCCTACTGTGCCAGTGCAGACTCTGTCTGGCAGCCCCACAGGTCAATGCACAATTGGCTCTGGCATCACCTAAGGATGACAGTGTCTCATTCTGCACCAGTGACCACCGCTGGTCGACTGGGGGGCGCACAAATATGCCTGTTAATGTGCACTTGAATTGTCTTCCTCCAATGTCTATTCAAGACCAACTTGCAAACTGCAGCGTGTAAAGATGTGGTAGCTGATATCACATGCTTCAGAGGAGAACATATGCTTATAAAATGCTGTAAGAATGGAAAGTTAAAGTCTCTTCACACTTTTTAATTGAGTTATAACAACTCACTCCATTTTAAGCTGAGACTATTCAATCATAGTAAAGATAAAGTACATTTTGTTAAAGAAAAATGCTTATTGCACAAAGACACACACACACACACACAGACACCATACTTCAGTGACGTAGTTAAGTGGGGGGGCTGGATTTTGGTTTTCATCAAAAAAAAAAAGTGCTAAGGTACGTGAAAGATGTGTCAAAGTCAAAAGTTCTGTTCATTCCAAAGTTTGTTGGCTCAGTTTGGAATTTCAGACCACTGCAATACTGTAGAGAGGAAACAGCTGTGAGTTCATACCTCAGCTTCCCTCTGCCCCTAACTGAATACAAGTTCCCACAGAAATGCAGATAAAAATCAAACCAATAAGCAACATGTGTGCTGAAGTTGAACCCAACGGGACCATCCTCGCTTACCGTGCATCTGTGCAGAGAAACATGGACGCTGACAAGCCAGCTCACGATGAGCGGCAACAAGCCCTTTCGCAGCGTGGAGAAGAAGAAAAAAAAGGAGAAATAAGCAGCGAGTGAAGAGGGAAAGAAAACAAGCAATGATTAAATGATCAAAAGCTGGCTGAGATAATTCAGAGCCAGATGCACTCATCCTCCTGCAAGTGAAAGCTGGCTTTCAAGAGCGGTGTAATTATAGCAAGGCTTGTCAGTCTGACATTACGGCAGCCAGAAGAAATTCCATAATTGGCCTCCGAGGATAAACTGAACCAGAAAATATATTAACATTTTTTTAAAAAGCAAATTTTGCTTAATTCTTTCACTTTTCAACAATATTTGAGGACCCGAATGCCCCGGGCTCAAGAATTTAAATGAGCAATTTTGTTTTTGAAGGAAACAGCCAATGAGACAGAAAATAGACTAAAGGGAAATCATTAGTGTGGGAGAGATAACGACAGGCCTGTCTTGCTGACTGGCTGGCTTGTCACTTGGAGTCTTGTGTTCTTCACTATGAGTAAGGTGGACTGATCGCATGTAAGGAGACATAAACGCACAGCCCATAGTCTAAAAGGGTGCTCAATCTTTCATCTGACCGGAACTGACTGGAAGGGAAAGGAACATCATCTGACACACAATTCTTCAGTCGGCCTGAATGCACAGGACAGGCGATTGTAAGACAGCTCCGGTGGAAGGAGACTAAACGCTGAAAGCAGGAGCGTTGTGTGGGTGTTGGTGGGGCGGGGGGGGGGGGGGGGGGGGGCAGCGATGTTATTTGGACCTGGGTGACGTGATGTGACGATGTCAGGGGGAATGCAGCCTATTGCAGTCAGGAAGCGTTATCCGAGTCTCAACAGCTGCAACAAGCCTGTCTTCTGGCTTGCTCTGCAGGGCAAATCACTCTGCCTGTGAGGGATTGCCCTTTTGAATGAAAACAGAGAGAGGGCCACACCAGCATCCAGGTCACACTAAACGGCTCTGCTTTAATCTCCAAAACTGCAAAGCCAGAGAAGACAGGGATACTATGAGAGTTAACACAGATATAGTTTGCTGAACCCACAAAAGGTCTGATATCTTGACATTTGACTGCATGCTTTGTCTTTGTCACGCGTCTGGCACTTTTCTGACCATAGCAATTCCCCACCATCTCATCATTTGCAATCCTCATGAATGTGAAGTCACTCAACCTTAAGGAAATCCTTGATCTGCCCATGATACCATCCTACAAAGACAAAAATCCAGACAGAATGAATGACAGTGGTGAAAAGCAGCCACTGTGCTGCAGATGATCACGTTGAGGGGAAAACTGTGGACTGGAGGATGGAGGGGGTTGGGTGAGACTGGGGGGGTTGGGTGTGTCAACTGGGTGGAGTGACACAATTTGGCTTGGATTATATCACTTTCAGGCTGCTGGGTGTCTCACCCTGCTAAGGTGCTGTTGTGCCCGTGCCTGTGCCCACTGTGGCTGATAGCCTCACTGGGCAACACGTAATTGGCAGCAGCATTGCCCAGGATTAGGAACAGTTAATTTGGTTGTGTTCTGCATAATATAGGGACTTCCCTCCTCAGGGATAGCAGCATGTACTGCTGTTCAGCCAGGGTATGCAATGCAAGGAGTTGCCTTGACACACCCAGAAGATCCTTCGGCCCACCCAATCAATCCATGACTGGGGTCACTACCCCCTCACTTCTGCCCAAAGGTGGAAACTCTAATCCTTCTTAGGCAACCCTTGAAGAAGGATAGGTCAAAAGGTCAAGGTGTCTGTCAAAAGTGTCTCTTCAGGATCGGATGAGAGGCATATCCACCTAATGGAGCCCACGGTCCAGAATGAAATCCTGGCAGCGTCAGTGGTGACCTCTGTTGGCAAGTCCAAAGAGCAGTGCATATTTAGCCGTAGCAGTAATGGGAGGGAGGAAGGGTTTCAGTCGGATTCAAAAAGGATGTTGCAGCACTGGGATGGGCCTACATCTACCACAGGTGCTTCTACATGGTAGTTGATTGGATGGTTTATTGTGAATTTATTCTTTCCATTTGCCAGAGTAATGATAAGTTTGGAATTTAAATTTTTGCTATGGCCCATCTATGATAGCTATGATGGGTTACCAGTATGTGAATTGTAATGCCTTCCTATAAGCATTGATGCACCTGAACCTCTGTTGAAACTTTACTCATACATTATGCTACGCTAATGACAACTAACTCATGCAAACTGAAAATGCTTTTGAGAGGTATGCATTATTGAATTGTAGTGCTGCCTACTTGCCATATCTGAATTCGACTTCACCAGCTAATGCTGCATATATATATATATATATATATAAGACAATAGATAGAACACATTATTCAATAATTATGTCAATAAACATTCAAGTTGCTAGATAATTGATCAGAGAACTGTATGCACTTGCAATTACCATCAATTACCACAATTTGGAAAGTTTCTGATCAAAGCAAGGACAGCTGTAGCCCTAGCTATCATGTAGCATTTTCTCAGCTTTGCCACATAATGTTATGCTAATCGTATGCTTTAGCTGGTTCATGGTCAATCGTTACAGTTTCCACCTGACTGGGACTGGGGGCAACACCTTTACTTCCTCCTCATCGATACAGCAGGCTTTTTGCATCAGTCACTTGTGATTAATGTCCACGCTGGATCTGCGGGGATGTGAAAATCATTACCGGCTGCGGCCCTGAACTCATCCTAATTGGAAGCCTTGGGTCTTATCAACTGAGGATTTCAAGGATCTTTGACAGACACAAATGAGAAAATCATTACTTACTTGTCAATTTAAGACACTTAAAGCTGCTTGTTTTTCTTCTAATTGCAGCCCCCTCCTCCTCCATTAAAGAAGCACGGCGAGGAGAATATGAGCACAAGGAAGCGTAGCTGGTATTTATATCCAAGCTTATGCTACAGATTCAAACTGTGAACAAGATGCAAACAAAGGGTAAAGACATGCATATTTATCTCTCCTTCTCATTGGTCGCATTCACATTCACGCAGTATGTTGGCTCAGGGTTGCTGCAAATTCAAACAGTTCAAATTAAATTTATGTTATTAAATAAATGTTGAAAACTAGCTTGAACAATAAAATAAATAATATAAATAATCAAACCAGAATCCTCCCACATTTGCCATTTTGTACAGACGTAGCTTCTAATGTCTTTTTTTGTTTTATTTTGTTTTGTTTCACTGATAAAGAAGAAATTTGTTTAAATATGATTTTGTCCACGTTGCACTATATGAAATCATTTCCTATATCATTACTTTAGTGAATTGCATTTAAACCAGTCACTGACCCATATGTAAACCAGGGCACCCTGAAACTGCATAGCTATGAAATGGTTGAGAAAATAAATTTTATGACACCGCAGTTATTGCAATGACATAAAGGGTTCTGATGCATAATTCAAACGTCAAGCTTACAACTATCAGATTTTGTATTCCTTGCATTAATAAATACAAAGAATTCCATTATAGGTGTATGATATGTGAGCCCATCATGTGTACAGACTTTCTTATCCACTCTGTGGGAGATAATGTTCTGTTTGCCTGCTGGTTTATTTGCTGTCAAAAAGGATTTGCGGCAAAAGCCATTTTAGCATGCATACCAATTGTGTGTGATTTTTTCTGTGTGTGTTTGGAAGGGGAGGGGGGGGGGGTCATTTGACCTAATTATATTTCAATAAAGAAGAAATCCTGCTTGTTAAATATCACTGTGCCACTCACCCATCACATTAGATCATTCAGGGGAGTATTCTGCCTGAGAGAGAGAGCGAGAGAGAGAGAGAGAGAGACAGACAGATAGACAAAAGAGAAGAGGGAGGGCAAGGGTTAACCCTGGGGGGTTCAGACAAACACAGAATAAAGTGGCTATATGAAACCCAGTTTAAGACATGAGCAAGTGAAGAAAAGAGATTTATGCTTTTAATTAGAAGCAATTAAACCATGCCTGTTGGGCTGGCCTATGGCAATTGTTCCCCGTGAAAAGGGGGCCGGGCTGGTGGCAGGCATTTGAATCCTCTTAGCTCTGTCAGGGGAGCTGATTCCGCGAGCATCAAACCCCGACTAAATCAATAAGAGAATTAAACTTTCATAAACTGCATTTTTGACAAGTATCGGATGGCGCGAGGCTTTGATATCACAAATTCCTCAGAGGTGATGCAAGACGGGTCCCAGTCAAGGGTCAAAACATTCAGAGAGGCTTGATGGCACGCATTGTCAGACACAGCGGTGCTATTGCTTACCCCAAATGAATGTGACTCTCCTGTTCTACCTACTGCAATGGTAACAATCCGCCAATGCCACTGAGTAAATGCAGAATATATATATATATATGATACGCTAAAAATGATAAGGGCCAGTAATTTGCTCAAGTGTTTAAAATATATATTTTTTAATGGCTCAATGTTATTCAATTCAATATGTCCTTAACATTGACCAGTAATGACAAGAATTTAATTTTATGGCTTGTCCAGCAATCACAAAAACATGTAAGTCAAAATTAAAGACAAATGATGTTGATTTAATGCAGGCCGAGGTCTTTAAATACAATTGCTCAGTGACCTAAAACATCGTTGCATTTATTGCAGAACATTCCATGGTGAGGTGAGGTTAAAAGAGGGAGAAATGGATGTGTGGAGTAAGGATAGGATATAAAGAGCATTTAACTTCTATCACATTCACTTGTGCATATCTCATGAATTGGCAAAATCAGCAGAAGGCATCTTCACACTGCCGAATGTCAAACACCAACAGCCATTCTAAATGACAAATCACAGTGCAGTTAAAGCTAAATTGTTTATTATTAGTTTCCAGAAATGCTTATTCCCCAATTTCCTTCAAAATTGCTCAAAGTAAATTAATTTGTGCTTAACTTAATGTGTTCAGCACTGAGTTGTTAATTTGTTCATTCCCTTGACAGCAAATTTTTGTTTATGGTTAGGTGTATTCCATGACGCTATGGAAGATAAGAGACTATAGCCTCAAGGAAAATCACATTAGAGACACATTGAACCAAATTAGCAGTTCGACTGAAGATAATATCAGTATACTAAAAACAGTAATCCTGTTTTTTTTTTTGTTTTGTTTTTTGCAAAATTGAACCGTTTCGTGTTGTTTGGTTATATAGAGCATAAATAAACCTGAGTCCTACCTTGAGTATCAGAGCCCAAGCTGGCTTGGTTGAACTAGCCCGGTGGCAATATTTAAAATGGTGCTTGCTAATTACATACATAAATAAATTCCTACTTGATCTAATCCCATTGATGAATTTGCACAAAGCTCCGTTTGGCTTTAATTAACTCCGTGATTCTCTTAAGAATCCTCTGCTTGACACTTCCACTGTGTATGTGTGACAATGGGTGCATTTGGATGTGTGAGTGTGTGTGTGTGCGTGTGTGTGCGTGTGTCTGTGTCTGTGTGTGTGTGTGTGTGTGTGTGCGTGTGTCTGTGGGTGTGTGTGTGTGTGTATTATACACAGAGATCCCTGGCCAGGCCACTGTCCATTCTCAGTGGACAGTGGAAGGACAAGCTGAGTAAAAGACAGTAGCAGAGACAGGGCCTTAGGGAAGAGCACTTCTGCAATGCTGTGGGCCCACTGCACTCTCCAGATCAAAAACCATTAACTGCCTGACAGGATGGTGAAGCTGCTTCCCTTCAAACCCCTGTCCGAAGAATCACATTCGATCACTTAAAAATAGCATCATTAACATTGTTATTGTAATATTTTCATGAAGTAAGGTGAATTCTAAAATATTTATGAGATGATATATAAATGTAAATACTTGAATATGCTTATGTGGGCAATAATTCTTTCTGTGGATTACAAGTCAAATTTGATTCATACGCACGTACAAACTTGTAATTATAGTTATAATGTATATGCATTTTGTATGTACTCTAGTTATGGGCATGCATTTTTATTTAATTATGACAATGCAGTGTTTCAATTAACAGTTAGGAGCAAAATCCAGATGGGATTCCCTGTTTGACAGCATTCGTGCAAAATTAGACCATTAAATGCGTATTGACAGTTTTTGAGAAACCCTATACTTTAGGTTAATCTCTCAGAAACTGGAGCCATAACTCTACGTAAACCTTCTCTAAAGGATAGGTAGAAGACAGTGGCGGAAAGCAGAGAGTACAAGCGAACAGTCTTAGTGATTTTACGTATCTTGTTTTTTTTTTTTTTCAACTCCGTCAAAGTGACATTTTTCCATGATCGTCATGGTTATTAGGGAGGGAAAGAAAAACAAAAGAAAGAGGGGAATTACAGGGGCAGATTAACGCCTCGCCGGTGCTTCAGTCTATCAGGACAGGGATTACCAAGGCAACAGCTGTGGCGCGGTCCCCCGGCTGAGCAGAATTACAAGTATTATCAGCCAGATCATTAAAGCCGGTTCAGAGACGTCAGGAAAGGCCTTAATGAATTCAGCCCGGATTACGCAGATCCAGCTGGACCCCCTCCGTGAGAACTCGACTTAATTGACCAGTAAGTGGCAGGAAAAGGTACGCGCTACGTGATAAAATCACAGGTCCAGAAGGTCCTTGCAATTACGAGGAGCGCAGAGAGGGGAGAGACGAGGGTCGGGCCAGTAAAGAGGTCGAAAGCCTTTGGCTAAGCACGGTAGTGAAGAACTTTATGTTGCTCGGCTCTAAAGAATCCAGGGCCTCATTTGGCACCTTCATTTCCCTGCCCTGGGCTAGAGCTCAGTGATACCCTCACCACATTTGTCTTTACCATCGGAGCTTCAAAATATACTCCAGGAACGCTTCACCCAGCTTGCGGTGGGGATTGCTGGTACCTAGCCAAACTTCCAACGAGTTTCCCTCCCTGCATTCAGCTGCTACTGAATTGTCAGCAACTCTGGCAACCAAAGCCACACCACATGCGGTTGTACCCAGCGCTTGTGTGTCTGTTCCTCTCAGTTTGGACTTTTAGCAGATTCAGATTCTCACATCTAGGGTTTAAACAGCACATACAGTCCACCGAGATGGCAGCATGAAGAGCGCTGAATGCAATACAATAAATGCTATTGCATTTATTGTAAAATCTCTTCCTGTTTCTCAGGCGAGCCGTGGAACAAGAAGAGTTGAGGATCAAGGCTAATTTCCGAAAACATTTCAATTTGGGGCGCTATTAAGCTGCTGACTGGGGAGACAGCAGCTCCGTGACCCTGCCTGCATTTGCTTCCCCAAAAAATGGCTGCTGCAGACGTGTTCTGTACGAGCTGCCAGCGCTGGCACCTCTTTCCTCTCCTTCTGCCGCTGTGCCTTTGATAATCCAAATCAAAACAACTGTCCCAAACAGCTTCTCCGCTAATAGGGATGTGAATGAATTAAAAGGCCAACGCGCCTTTGAAATCTCTGCCTGCAGTCTCCAGGACTGAAGCAGCTTTGCTGAGAGGCATTTTCATTATCATAGCGTCCTGCTGTAGGTGTCCCAGCATACTGCTGTTGGGTTACACTCATTTGGAGGTGGGAATGCATTTTATTTCCTCTTGAAGGCAGTCATGCTGTAAACAAAAAAAGCCTAGGAAGGTTTGAAAACATTGCAACTGATGTGAAAAGGTGTGTATAAATGAATGTGTGCGCGTACGCATGTGTGTGTGTGCGTCTGTGTCTGTGTGTCTGCTTATAGCGCTCCAACAAGAACACCAGTGAAGGGGTTAGACTGTCTCAGCACCAGGCTTTGAAATGGATTTCATTTGTAAAGCAAAACAAATGATTATTGCAAATGTTTTCAGTGGTATGAATCCTGAGGGGGATCCCAGTCCTTTTTACTAATGTGACAGCACACTATGATGTTTAATTAGATTGTGGATTATGCCACACATGGCTCTGGCTGCTGAAGTATGCAAACGCTCACAGACCCACATAAACTAATGTAGTTTTTATGCCAATCAGCTATTAAATGATTCAAAGTGAGCTGTGTCTTCTTGCTACATGAAATAGATAATATTTTATTTAACTGTATTATTAACGAGATGGGTTTGGCAAAAGGGGAGGAGCTAAATAATGTGTTTAATATTCCTTGAGGCTCATTTGCATGATTTAAAGTCGCATATTTTCCAAACTTCTCTCAAATCTGCATGAAGGTAACTTCTTCTGTTTGTTTACCCTGGTGCCATGATTCTGCCATATTAAATGATCGATTCATTCATGTAATAAGCTTGCTTATCAGAATGAAAAAAAGAAAAATGTAAATATTATCTGTCCCAGTATCCCTCTTTTACATGTTGCTTTTAATATCAAACAGTATATGCTCTCCTTAATTAAAATGTGCGATATTTCAAACTCCTCGAGCTGCTATGTAAACAGCCCAAAAAAACTTCGGCTAAAAATGCCCAGTAACAGCACAACTGGGATATGCGTGGACTAAAGCAGTATTGTTTTGCAGGTAAATAAGGTGAGAAAGGCTGTTCTGAAAGACAATAAAAGGAGGCGGGTGCATAACGTAACTGCAAATCATTTTTTTCCCTTTGCAAACTTTTCTTCTTTTCTTCTATTTTCATGCCTAAAGCGTTGCCCTACAAGCAAAGCATTACAGAGCAGAAAATTAGAGTTGTTAGCACCAAAGTATGGAGCAAAAAGAAATGGAGACAGAAGTGGACTCCTGTGCTTCCACTGATGTTTGCGGTCTTTAAAGATGGTACTGGGGGAAACTACTCATAATTGTAGTTAAATTTTATTTATTTATACATCAACTAAATCAAAGATCATTTTTTGTGGTGATAATTTATACTTTTAGTTTTACGTTCCGGCAGTGCATTGGTTATTCTGTAGAAGGCTTGCAGAAAACAAATTATAAAAAGGAATGGTCACTGCTGATCAAGTTTTTTTAGAGTAAAAAGGGAAAAGAATAGTTCTCTGGTGCAGGGCAAAGAGGATCACGCCTCTTTCTGCTGCTGGAGTCCCAGGCCTCACAGCCAGTCTGGCAGGCTCAGAGGCGCTTACTGCAGAAGCATGGGTTAAGTCTACCGATATCAATGACATCATGCACAAGAGAGGAGATTGCGCCTTTAGCGTTGCCGTGGCAGCTCCTCGGCCATGTCCAGGGTCTCTGGTCAGGCATCTGCTGCAAGCTCCACCCCGCCGCGGGCGAGGCAGCCAGTCTGCTACCGGCCATGGCAGCTCCCGTCAGCTGGGCCACGGGCCCAATCAGCACCAGCCTCCGCCACAGCGCCGGAGGCAGCGGGCAGCCGCGCGGAACCACGCGCAAACACTGCGCTAATTACCCCGGAAGATGACCGCCTAATTGCCCGCGGTTCAGTCGGGAGTCTGGGGGGCTGAGCGGCGGGTGTCCCCCGCCGCCGCGTGGCAGTGGTCCGCCGCGCGCGTTCATCGCGAAACTTTCGGAATGCGCCAAAAAGACAAAGGCGGTACAATAATAACGGAGGCCAGCTGTGAAACAGCGGGCCGATTGAATGTCAGTATCAGCCCGTGTCTTGGGCATCGGGGCGCAGCGCTTACTCCGCAGAGCAGCAGTAATCAGATCATGGCCGCCCGCAGCACTGCAGACAGCCCTTCTTGTCCTTCTGAACAGCTACAATATGCGCACGCAGACACCGGGGAGTTCTGCGTTCCGCGCGAACACCGATCTCTTCGCGCGCCGACGTCTGCGCGGAGGCACGCCGCCGGTGGTGACTGCGCGCTTACGAGGGCTCGTCAGAAGGCTTCGCAGCGTCGTTAGAATCCCTCCTCACCCCCGCCTCGCCGCTCGCTCTCAGCAGATCGCAAACGGCACGTCCACTTCACGTTCCTTCGTCAGCCTCACTGCACCAGTCTGCGTGAAACATTCAGAGCGCGTTTCCTCGGTACAATACGCCCGGGGTCAATTATGAGCGGAGTTCGCCTGGTCGGGCACAGAATCCATCAAGCAAAGTTGTTTTGATGTCCTCCAGCCCTAACGTTGTATTTTAATGGTAATAATATTGATGGGTGGGATTTTCAAGATTTAAAAACAACAAATCTGGTTCAAGGTTCTAGTGATTTAGATTTATCTGAGTTGCAAGCCATTGACATTTCACTGGCGGCAGCACAAGAACCTTAGCTGAAGAAACATTCTCACCCCAAAGGTTTGGGGGGAAAACATACTCTTGTATAAAAATTTACCTTGAAAATATTTGCAAAACTATTCAAATTTTGTTGTTTACTTGGAAACTTCTACTTCCAGTAACGTAGAATTTTATACATTTTAAATAGTGTTTGTATGGTAAATGACTTGCACGTTTTCAGGGAAAACTGCATAAATTTCAAAGAAATGAGTTAAGCAGGGAAAATGTAGGCACCTACCTCATGCTACTATTGACTTAGGGAATCTCAGCTGCACAGGAAGACTCACTTCTTTGTAGCACACCTGAGAAATAAAAAAAGAGTCCTATTTAAATAATGACTCCCCACGTATTTTCATCTCGGGCTCTACTTCTATCAAGATACAGTAAATCCCCAGGTGTATATGCTGTGCACCTATTGAATAACAATTTGCTGGATGTTGGGAGTACCTGCCAGTTCCCCTTTGGCAGTGTAAACCATCTCTTTTGTGTGTAACACATTCCTTCAGGTTATCACATGGTATTCTTTTTGGAATTTACACAGCGCTATTAAATTTCTGACAAGGTTGCAGACGGTGGAGCGTGTGCTCATTGGAGCGCAAGAGCATTTCAGCTGGGACATTATTGATTTCTAACACGCCCTTAAAGGGTTTCCAGCTTAAATTCTGTCGGATTGAAAGTTGCAGGGCTCTTTAATGCTTTTCGGTAAAGTCACTCACAGGATGATGTATACTGAGGTAGAGGAGCCTTGAGGAAGAGCTGTGAAATTCTATTTATTTATTTTTTTATTGTACCCAGGCACCGCCGAAGACATCGCATTCATTTTGCTCAGCTGGGACCTCCGGAGGCTTCATCAGCTAATGGATTATGGGAGTGCGTCGGGAAACGCTGGGCGCGATTTGCATGAAAGAAACACAAAGGCTGATGGGGCTCCAGAGTGGAGGGGGAATAAGTCAACAGCAGACTTAATAATATCCTGACTCGCAAGGAGATGAGAGAGCGGTGAAAATAAAATAGTCTGCCTACAGGTACGGGGCTAATTAACTAAGACTCAGCTACCCAGGGAGTCCAGGGCAGAGGAGAATGCTTAAATCTGATATCCCCTGGAGATGGTCTTCAAAGCTCCAACTCTCAGACTAAGAAATAACCGTGATGAAAAAGGTCACAATGCAGTAGACCTCATCTACGTAGTGTAACACACAAACATAATAAAATAAGTGAGTGAGCAATCTAATATCGATATAGCAATAACAATTATTTTTATTATTATTTATTTCCTTTCCAGTCCTCATTCGGGGCGAGGTTTTAAATTTTATATTTATTTACTTATTGTGTTTATCGTTTACATACATCTGGACATTTGGAAAACAAATTCTGGTACCGTACCTTGCCCGTGTAAGTTTTGGTCATATTTAATGAACTGTTCAAGCAGAGCTGAGTAAGCTCACAGTAAACCTGCCACCCACTTATAAATATGGGTAAGCAAACAAACAAACTAGTGGGCACACAGAGATGTACGTAAATAAATAGCAAGTGTTTCTTTGTGATTGCTCATGTCTTAGTGTCT
This sequence comes from Anguilla anguilla, assembly GCF_013347855.1. Lineage (NCBI taxonomy): Eukaryota > Metazoa > Chordata > Actinopteri > Anguilliformes > Anguillidae > Anguilla > Anguilla anguilla. Next base: position 11,533,030 of record NC_049206.1, on the reverse strand, counting down.
GGTTCACATCACCTGCTCAACTTACATATCTCAATGAGATGTTGACCAGATGTTCTCTTCTTGAGATTTGTTCATGACACAAAAGAAAAATGTTCACTGTAGCCAGCATTTTGTTTATTGCAAATGGTGCATAAACACATAACATGGTTTGTGTTTTTTTTAAATGACCAGTGACAATAATAAATAAATCTGTGAGGGCTGAAAGCAATGCAGCACAAGAACATAGCTTAGTTTTATTAGAATTCAAATGTATACAGATTGGCACAGGAGTTGTAGGCATTCAATTCTCAACCAGCCATAAATAGCCTACATGACGTTCCACATTATTTCACAGTTTCCCGAAGCAATTAAGCACCCCCTCTGATTTTATTTTCAGTTTTCCCAGCACCTCCTCTTTCAAAATTGTGCAGTATGGTGTTTTATTGTGGAGGGATTACTGCTACCTGACAATAAAGGCGTTTCCTTTGGGGCAAGAAGCAGTCTTCAATGCAAGAAACAGTTTTGAACCACTCAGCTCGAAAACACGCAGTACTCTGCGCAGCATTCTCTCCCTTTTTTCAGTTTGAATTTGTTGCAGAATTTGTTTCAAGGGGGTAAAAGAGCTAGTACTGTCAAGCACTGCCGTACAGACTGCCCAGGGCATAATTCAAAACCAAGTTTCCTTCCCGGATATTTATACAGGCGGCCAAGATACCGTCGTCGTTTCAGCGCTGTAGAAAACTGTGCCTCAGCCGAGTGCCACCAAGTTCACTCACTCTCCTCCTCATGCATCACAGCGTCACTGCCACCCTGAAGCCCAATATGCCGGAAGACACCTTCCCATTCAGCTGAGCATCATGGATCTGTTTGCTCTGTGTCTCAGTGGCCGTGGTTTTTCCAGCTGTCTGCTTATATTTCACTCCAGAAAACTTTGGGCAGTACAGCGGTTCGCCTGCTGTTAGGGCACGGATTATCCGCCGAAATCGGTATCATTTTTCTTTCTTGGCACTTCAGAACGGAGGGTTTCAGTTGCTTGCCTTGAGCTACCGAAAGCACATCAGGCGTCCCGGCCGCAGTAGAGCGCTCGTCTTTGCGGTTCCATTTTTAACTTGACAACACGCTCCCGTTTTTCAAACGGGCCGACTGTTGTTGTGTTTGTTTGTGCTCCGTAAAACGCCAACCGGTAGTGTCTGGAAGGAGTGACGAACGCTCGCTATGAAACCCTCCACGTTGCGTGAGAAATGTTGATCTCCTAATCAGTCACTTCTGTCTTCTGTGCAACATTCAAAACCCTTCCGTAATCCTGTTTACCATTTTGTGCAGCACCCCCGGGCCTGTTCATGTCTAATGAAAGAGAAGACAAGGGAAAGACTGTCAGGATCACTCACAGTGATGCTTGGCCTATATAGTCTGTTGCCTCCACCAGACATTTTGTTTGTGGTATTTTTGACAGCCTTTCAGCATTTCCTTCCTCACCATATAGCTTTAGCAATGTGCAACATTTTTTAGTATGGGAAAAAGGAAAAGTGACTGAGCTGCCTAGTACGAACATGAATATAATTCTACAAATTGACATGTGTGCAATATACACAGTGACACACAGTGCATGTCAAACAATTTACATTTCACTGAACTTCGAATGCCTTGAAACCATCCAGTAACTGCATACATCACTGTTCTCTTTCAAAAAAAGTATTTTATTTTATCATAAGGCTATAGCAAACAGTCCAATTGACAAAGGTATGTAATGCCGTGACTACACCTAACATCAGCAATCACAACAATTCTGTGTTCTTTAACTCCTGTAAATTATTCTGTCTCCCTGTACTTTACCACTCAGGCCATCAAGGCAGGGGAACAAAGGAAATGTTGTGGTCACACCTCATCTTGTTGGAATGTGCTATGTCCTCAGTGCATTGTAAAATAATCCCAATGGCAACCAAAACATTTTATCAGTTACAGTGCTGCACTTTTCATACTCAAAATGAAAATTTTCTATTTTTACTGGCACATTACGTTTTCTATTTAATTGTTGTGAGACTTCCCTTTTCCACAAAGCAAATTTTGGATATACACTCAGCTATGGTCTGTGTGGTGGAAGATGATGGCTGCTTTTATAATATTTGTTCCTCCAAATAACCCTGTCTCAGAGACATCTGTTTCGATATGCATATGTGCATGTCTCATGAATATGCATGAGAGTCACACGTTGTACCTTGCTATGATTCTGTTACTGCCTTCAGTCTTTCTTCTTAACACAACATATGACCTTTCTTTGTTCTCCCTGATTTATGTTCATGGTAACAAACTGGGATTGTAGTTGGAAAGGACAGCTACAATACTGAAGGAACTGCTCTGTCTGTGTCATTAACATACTAATTACCATCCTAGATGGGCAAATCGTCATCCCACCTCGCACACATACACACGGATGCATGAATATACACGTGCTTACGCACGAACACATGTAAACACGTGCTAACACACACACGAGTGAATACCCTCAAACATGTAACGCATGTGAGGGAATACTGACATACAAGTACATACGCCTACACAAACATGCATGCACAAACAGACATGTTGGAAAATTCTCTGTTTCTCTTACACAAATAAGCACAAACATGTACATTATAATGTATTAATGTATTAATAAGATTTTTCACAAGGACACCGAGACCCTGGAGCCAGAATTTAATTGCAAGAGACATCATTAGGGGGAAAAATCAACAGTTTTAAAAATGCACCATTTTCTCCTCCAGTATTCTGTAATCAACGCAAGTAAGACAAGGCTGTAAGGGTGATCAGAGGTCAAACCAAGTTAACAATGCTAGCGGGAAATTCACAATCAGCTCCATCCAAAGTGATGCTTTCAGATGCCCTGATATTCAACAATTCCGCCTGAAGCTGCAGTCATACTTGCACCACTGTTATTTCAGTTGAAGATATGTCTCATTTGGGGGATGGGCACATGCACATAGACGGTGCAAGAAATGCAGTTTTGAAATGGGTTTTTTGCTCACTCACCTGTCTAAGTTAGAGTTTCTCACTTTAGCAGTTGGACTGTTGAGAATCTCCATTCCATTGCAAATGTGAATTGCTTTCAGTTGAGCCCATTATGGGAGCACCACAATGGCTGTCACAATCAGGAGTTCATACTAACCCCTACCTCAGGCCCCTATATATAATAATAATAACACATTATATGTTTTCAGGATTACAGACTGGCTAAAATCTTTTTTATTTGTAGTTAAAATTCATTGTATTTCTACTCTTACGAGGTCACATTGGGTCACTTATCCAGTGAACACTTTCTGGGAAACAAGGATGCATAAGAAATGGAAGATACAATATTGTCTTTGCAGCAATTTCAATCAAAAGTCTGAACAAATTCAGTGATTCCCTGTTGGGATTCACATGTCTAAAGGGGTCAGAGGTCATTACCCATCTGAATGGCTGAAAGAGCAAGGTCTCGAGTTAGAATTCCAGCACAATTTATTAACTACAAATATTGACAATTGCATAAAAGCTGTGTCAAATGCATGTGGGTGATCTATTTTGTGATACTCCCCAAGAGTCTTTCAGATAAATGTATTCTCATCAAACAAAACCAATGACAACTATACTGGCTCCACACATAAAAAATATATAATAACAAATACCATGGGAATGTCCTGCCTTGTTCTATCAGTCATGTCCTCTGCGCACTAGAAATAATAAAATGATAAAAACAAAGCAAAAATATTCTTTATATTTTCTAAAAGATGCACATTCATCCAACCAATCTGTCTTCTTTCCTTCGTTGTCTGATTCCATGCTTTCATTTCAAACTGACTTCCATTAAAATGACAATTTCTAGAAAGCTTGTTGATTTTGTGAAAACTCAAGCATTTTAACATGACAAGTGGATTTGATTAATATGTGGGAAAAAGGCTAAGATCCCTCATACGGTTTGGGCATAAAAGCAGTTTTTTTTCTTATTGGTACACAGTGGTAAGCAGTGCAGTTTGGCTGTTTGAGCTTGAATTTAATATATTCTTGAAAGGACTGTGCTAATGAAGAATACATAGATGAAGCCAGAATGCATCAATATATTCTGCTAATGTGATGCTGTGTTAAAGATTGCACTTCTTTATTCAGAGTAATATCAGTCAAGCTGTAATTTAGCATTTAAATTTCTGGCCAAATATACCACCACTTTGATATTCTTTTAGTTTGTAAAAAATGCAATACTTTCATAATTATATCATTATGTAATTATTAAAGGAACACTTTATTTTTTTAATTTGTCGTCATTGGAAAATTATGTGTTTGTGTCTACAGTCGTTACAGAAAAGGGTATTCAAAACATGTCAATATTTTAGCAATGATTTAAAATATACTAATATACTATTCCAAACCTAGTCACTAAATGAATATCTTTTTCCTGAATGGAATCATATGTTGATCCTTTTGAATGTCTTGCTATGCTTTTATCTTCTATGGGAACTAATGCGTTCCTGACCTTCCAAGAATTATCATTTTGAAGTACAGTGTTCCCACCGCTGACATGCAACTTTTTCATTGTTGCACCACCAACATTTTACATCCTGGTGAACTACAACCCCAGTTTTGCTACCTCATGAGTTGCCTCATCCTTTCAGTAGATCCACAACACAAAACACAAACCCACCCCCAGATCATACGTGGAATCCTGTTTTGTGAGAACAATAAATTGTCAAATGTTGTTTTGACTGGTGTGTATATAGGTATATATATATATATATATATATATATATATATATGTATGTATATATACCAAAACTGTTGTACACTAAACATGCAACAATCCTAGCCCCTATTTCTGAGATGAAAAAATATATCAGTAATTATTATACAAATGCAGTTATGCCAACACAACCTTTAAAAGTGTAAGAGGGCCTAAATGTCTTAATATGGAAACCGATACAGCGCTAACTGAATCTGATTAGCTCCATTTATCTCTAATTAATTACCTTTATCTAATTAGACACCCCATTTTGACTAGACGTGGAGTCAAGTAGACTAGATTATTAGTGCACTCATTGGGCCTTTACAGAATCCTGAAATTAATGAATCGTGAAAACAAGTCTGCGGTTTTAATTGCATAGGTGTTGCCTTGTGGCAAAGCTTCATCATCCGCACTGTGGGATTATTAGTGGGTTGTCATACAGAGGAGGAGTCTGTGAAATGTGCTGTGCCTCAGTAAAGACTCATTAGTTAGGCTTGTTACAGTACTCCATTATTTCTCACATCTGGTCTCCCCATTACCTAGATTGATTCATAGGTTTCTGTACGCCTTGTTCTCAGGGGCTATATCCTATTTATGCATAGGAAAGAAGAAAAAAAAGATCTGTACAAAAGCAAAAAGGGACTCATATATATATATATATATATATATATATACTCAGTGTTAAAGCAGTTTGCAAATGGCCACACAAAATCCTTTCTCCACTAAAATTTTTACTAAAAGAATTTTAAAAAAGTTTTCCATTCACAAAGCCAACATCATTGCCTGTTAAGAAGACACGATTTACGGGCATCTCAAGAGACTCATCCCACCGTGATGTTAGCTTTTTCTACAATGATGCGCCCTACAGTTGGCAGGTTGTAAATTAAAAAGCAATTATTCATTCTTGAAATAGCTTATTAAATTGTGTTTGAGTTCCAAGCTGCACAGTTCCGGACAAATTTGATAATGTAAATTTATGAATTACAGCTGTGCTATGTAGTATTGAACGAATGTGCAGACATGAATACGCTGTGTACCTACCCAAGTTGTTCATTGTAAGAAGAAAATGATAATATATGTAAAATTATATTTGGAAGACACGAAGAATACCAAACAACAAAAATATTTTTGTATTTGGGCAAACACGGCCCAGTGGTTTGTTTTCTTCAATCTGCAGAAACAGATGGCCTTGCACAAGCACACGATGACAGGGACTCATTTTAAGTGATTCATTCCAGGGAGACAGTAAAAGGGACATCTGATATGAAAACATTTAGTAATTAAATCCACTGCTGTCACCAAGAGGTAAACACAGATCCTCACTCCATCGTTTGAAACTGGAACATTTCAAGGGCATCTGCGTATGTTTCCCGGAAACATAAACCCTGGGATAATGTTTGACTGGATGCAGAAAGGGAACTAATTCAGCACCATACAGCTATCTGCAATACATGGTGCTTAATAAGTCATCTGGTTTCATAATGTGATACAAAAGAGTCAATCAAACAGTGGTGTTTCGTGAAAGCAAGCTGTTTCTGGCGGGGGGTAAACAAATAGAAGGCAAATATTTTCCATTTTAATTTCCCGAATTGAATATGAGAGGAGTAAGCCATTTTTAACAAATGCTTTAGTTTTGCAGTTTGCGATTTCCAGATCTGGGTATAGATTGGTTATGACTGAAAATGGTTTGCGGCCATGGCGGCATGATTTTTGAATTTTTCATTTGGCTTGCCTAACCCATTGTGTTTCATGTCCGCCTCCCTACCATGGGACACCCTGAACCAGTTTCAGACTTTTTTTGCAGACTTTGCAAAAAGTGTTCATGTTGCAGTTACACAAAGTACAGATCCATGGATAGTGTTTTTCCTTCTCAATTCAGTGCCTACAAAGTCACGGTGGTTTCCTTGAAGAAGGCCCTACCGTGGATAGCATCTTTACCGGTAGCTACCTGCCGGAGTAGCATTATGATTCAAACCACAGATGCTGTCAACCCAGCAATGCTTCACAACACACGTGGATGTAAAAAAATGCGCACAGCAAAAAAGTGAGATGGATAAATAGAATGAAGATGAATCGCAGAAGTTAGACCTGAGAATCGACCCAAAGTCACCATCAACCAGGACATCTCAGACTAGACGAAGAGTATCATTCTGCCGGAGCCTGTCGCAGTCCCAAAGCGGCGCTGTCCCCAGCACCTCACTAGGGCGGTGTCTAATTGGCCCCGTAAATCACGGCGCAAGAAGCGTGCCCCTGCGTTTACTTTCCCTGACAGTAATGTAGTGCTTGCTCTTTCGCACACTAGCCGTCACGCCTTTTTCCCCACGCTAAAGGCCCGCGGAAAAAGGACAGTAATTAACGGCGCGGTGCGCACCCACGCTAGCTCCTTCATCAAAGCGTGATAATTGCGCACCTTGTCTGTCAGGGTAACCTCTCAGTTTCCCGGCATTTCCATGTGGCGATTTGTCAACCGGGGGAAGCGTGCTTTCGCATGCGGCTGTTCCGTCCAAATGAATCTTCCCGAGACTGGTTTTCCTATTTGTCCAAAGTGTAGGTCATTTGTCCTTCTGGTTTAACTTGTCAAAATTATCTAGCCTGATTCCAGGCACGATTCATGGGAAACACCTGGATTTTTGGTAATAATGAGTCTATGGCTCTGGACATCAGGTGATAAACAATCTTGGTGCTGAAATGTATATTTGATGAGTTGAGGCACTGAGGATAAATTCAGCTTTGATGGTGAATTCTGGCATTCCATACAGATTTCCTGTTTCATTTGCATGTGTAATCATGTGTGTTTGTGTGTGCGTGCGCGTGCACAAAATGTGTTTGTGCTCATTTTTTGTGTGAATGTCTGTGTGTGGGACAGTGATTCATTCACTGCTTTGTTATGCTGTTCTTGAAAATTGCTATATAAATAAAAGTATTGTAATTATTATTATTATGCCATATCAATCATCACTGACAGCTAAGCATCCAACAGGCTAAGTCATGAATAACTTCGGAAGAAGTAATGTTACGCAGTGCCAAATTTGATTAAGTTTCTTTGATCGGTGATGACTTTTTGCTCATTGTTTCCCCACATGGACGTATGAGCCTTTGGGTGGGACTGGGCTTTTAAATGCTATCATAATAACTACAGTTGCTTTGTCCTTGTGCTGTATCCACTGAGGCTCCAAGCATTGATTCCTCATTGGTCGGTTCCTGGGCCCCTGGGCCTCATTTGCATCAGCCACCTCCCCATCCTCCCATCGGCTCTCCGGGAGATCACGGACTGCTCCCCACGCAACCTGTCTGGATCAGGGATTACTACGGGGGTTGGAGTCGCGGTAAAACAAAAACAGAAGAGTATAGTCACAGCTGGGCACTCCCCCGTTCCCTTCTTTCTCTTTTTTCTGATTAGCAAATCACAGCCGCTGGAAGGATTCACACTTCCTTTGTCTGATTTTGTCCTTTTCTGCTACATATATATTCTTTTTATATAATTTCTTTCCGGCTGGCAGTTCTCTTTATAAATGGTTCTCGTCTGGCCAGGGTTCTAATGACCAGTAAATCCTTTTCAGAGGGACCTGGTGGTGTCTGTCCTGTGCCACAACTCCAATTTGTCATCTGCGGGACTGCCATTACCGTGTAAACTAATCTTTGTGTTCAGCAAATCATGTAATGCAGTAAATATTGTGGTTCAGTAAATATTCAATGTGCAGTGGAGTTCAGGACAACTGGTCGCAGGTTCTAATTACCATTCACCTACCAGTGTTTTAAAGCTTAATTATCTTTCTTTATATGTTCCCATGGAACAGAGAGAAGTCACGACAGAGCCTCCAGAGATAAGGAAGCCAGCCTTCACCCGTCTGTGTGTAAATAGGCTGAACGCTGCTGGCATGTCGCATTATCCTGCGAGCAAACAAACACGACTCAACAAACAAACATTCTGATAAACCTCGCAGAGAGGACAGGAGACAAAAAGATGAGACAGAGAAGGAGAGGGAGAGAAAAAACATTTTTTTAGATTTTTTTTTGTTGTTGCTCTGACTGCTTTGTTTTCTGTGTACTTTCGGCAGATAAGAGATGAGCAGGTAGTAGGAGAAGGAAAGAGAAGGCGTCATTATTTTTTTTTTTTTTACCTTTCTTTGGAAAGAAAAAGCCCTCTCACCTGATCATGACAGTCACCCTGTTACCCATTTGACAGTTTCTGTCACCAATTAGCAGCCAAATGAACCTCCACCCCAAAATGCCGAGACCGAGCTGTCTACTTATCCATTATTCTGAAAGTGTACGCTGTGGTTTTTATCCTCTTCTTTTTGGAGATACGCGAGACTGCCGGCGTCGGCTCAGCTCAGATCCGTGGCTCAGGGGCGCCCTGAGCAGCCCTGACGGGTGGGATTAAATCATCGGCATTTCTTGTCACGGCGTCTCCCGGGCTGACGTTCCACCCCTCTCTCCCGGAATTTACAGGCTTGCCAAAAAAAAAAAAGAGCCAGCCGAGCCGGTCGCCACGGCGCCGGGGGGGCTCCCCGTGACGACGGTGAAAATGAAAATGCGCTGTGCCACGCGCAGTTTGTTATCATTCAATCTGCTCCAGACGGTCATTATCCACCCATTACTTCCCTTGATTTACAAGTGCTGGCAGGGGGAGGCGGTTTCTGCTGCGCTCTGTGGATTCTCTGCAGGCACAGGGGAATCATATTCCAATTTGCATTTACATGATCCGACTGTGTAGCTTATTACATCCGGGTATTCACTTTCCACTTAAGAGATGTTTGATTATGCCGTGATAGGGTAGGAGGAAACCGCAGTCAGTACCTGAATGGCGCTACCTGGCGCTTTCTTTGATGACAGCCCGGTCCCAGGATGAAGAGGCTGAGAAACATGGTCAAAAATGGAGATTAGAGAAACAACTGGGGAGAGAAAACTCAAAGAACAATAATAAATCTCTGTTTGCTGCCCGGACCAATGGAGGACAACGGAAGTAATGAGAGCATTTTGGACTAAACAGTCGGCTAAAATCCCTTCATTTTGTGTGCCGCCAAAATTAGAGCTCAGGATATCAGCATCCGGATGCTGACAGAGTAGATGTTGCGCACTTTATCCACGGCTTCCCCCAAGTCATTGTCCCACAATGCATCGGGCACGGACGCCCCTCTACGCCAACACATGACAACCGTAATTGAACATTATTGCCTGACTTGGAATTTCATTAACCGTTTTCACTTCATTAAGCCCTTCCGGGCCAGTAAGTGAGGGGAGGGCGAGTCGAGGCTCAGCACCGGGGCCGTCTCCATTCGCGTTTCGCCGAACGCCAAAATAATTACAGCGGCCCCGCGAAATGCAGGCTGCTTAATTCAGCCACTGCAGGGGTGTTCAGAAGGTCACATTAAATTGTGCTTCCATATGAGAGCCCAGAAATCTAGCATGACTTCTCTATAAATGCATATTGAGAATGAATATCCTGCTTGGAAAAAGATGGTGTTAACATTCAAATATATTGGCAGGTGGTTAGTGTGCAATTATCTAATGCTTTTCAAGCATAATGAACAGGATACTATATTGATGGGTCTTTCATGGTCCTTCGGCAATTATATGCAATCTCTTCTTATGATATATCTCAGGATTGAAATTAATCACAATACTGTGGTGGTAAACACTTTCAAGGAATCACAGCTATGAAAATTTAGTTTTTCGGGAATGCCTGACAGCTTTACGCTTACAACACAGCCTACACTAAGTCCTGACATCGATACTGTCAAGATAAGTTTATTGGGCCTCATGATCTGAAAACAGCAACAAATCAGGACAATGGATTATTGTACTATGAATGCTGTGCCTCAGTTGTGAGGGTTAGAGTCTCACTCTGTTGTAACACCATACTACAGGAACTGTCCCTGTTGACTGTAGATGAATCTGGTCATTGAGAAAAATACAGTCACGGTCAATGTTCCTTCAACAGTAGCACTCATTTAATGCAATCATAAAATCAATAGGTTAGATGCATCCTCACCTTTCTTCTCAATACTGTCAATCTTCAAGTCTCAACCTGCAGTACCACTTCACATTTAAGCACTCTACTGTTCAAAGAACAAATAAACACAAATCTCTCCAGCTTTTTTCCTGTGTTAACAAACTAAAGGGGTTTAACAGTTCACACCCAGAGTCATACCAACCTTAACCTTGATTTGAAAGAGTATCAGGGACTAGAGCAGAGTTCCAAATTCAACAGTGACCAACCCCCATCCCTTCAGGTACTGAAGAAACAGCCATTAGCTAGCATTCCCAACTTGAAAAACTGAATAGGCTTGTGGTGTGGGGATGGCTGGTTTAAGCAGCCACACCTGCCCTGGGTCAAGCTAATTAGACCTGGCCAATTGTTTAAGAATTAGATAATTGGCCAGGCTAATTGGACCCAGGAACAGGAGTGGCTGCACCTGTGCGTAGTGAGGTAATCACTGCGCACAGGTTAAATCTGCCATCCCCACTCACATGGGGAGCTCTCTGTCATGACAGGGTTTAAGATCTGCTCATTTGGCTGTACCACCTTGCCAAACCCTCGTAAAATAAATCTGGACTATTTGAACATCTTCTCCCTGTGTCTCTGTGCTGGAGGGCCCCAAGGAAAGCCACTTCGGTGGCCTGTGGCAGGCGTGTTTGCCACAAGGCTGCTTTCACGGAAACTATAACTTTGTTTATATGAAACATAACACTGTAGGCTATTTTATTCCACATAAACATTAAATTAAATTAATGTCTTTTTATCATAATCTTTTGAAAAAATTTGAATACATATTCAAAACATTCATTTGTGTATTATTGCCTTCTCTCTTTGATTTATGTTATGTTTTGTGTCCATAATTACGCATAAAATGACCAAATGCAATGCTGATTAATTAAATTTGAATAAAATACCAATGCCAGATTAATTATTTGCTCTTAGAATGAAAGATTAAGATGAAGGGATTAAAATAAAATTATAGTATGTGTACAAGAAATTGTATTATTCCTCCACCAGAACACAAACCCATGAAGCCCAGTAAGTGTCTCAATAATTTCCCTTTCACATCTCTTCTTCTCTGAACAGCCATGGTGATCCTCACATAGAGAGGAAACAACACTTGCTGTTACAACATACTGTACAGAGAAAAATATACCGGACCCCTAAAAATCAATAAAATATTTCTCCCTGGTGTTCGGTATTTAAAAATGGACCCCTGGAGTCTGCTTTGTCTTTGACCGGAGGCATTATTATACTCTGGCTGTCACAGAGTATCCCCACAAGTCATAACATCCAGGCAGCCAGGGTCCTTGGCAGGAGAAAAAAGTGGAGCCTGCTCCTATCCAGGCCGGAGCAGGGACGACCGGAGCACACTGGCTATGGATCTGAGGAATGGGAAATGTGAGAGTGCTTGTGACCGGTGACCCATTGCTATATGTGTCCAAGCTGGGCTGGTTTGCTTGGTTGGCAGAGACTAATCATCTAATTATCCTATGTGCAAGCATGAAAGTATATGATTAGGAAAACAAGCTATTCTGCATATATGGACTTGAACATTTGTCTTCTTTGTGTCACGCCTGCTCTTGAACAACCCCAATAATCTCTGCGTTGATTGTATTTTGCTATTCCATGCGTGAATCACCGTGTGAAATAATACCTAGTGTTGGTTCTGTAATTCAATACGGCTAATTTCCACCTATAAGCCCTGGACTGATCTGTTAACACAACACAGGTTTTGTGTGCCTACTTAATCAGTAGGCGTAGTCCCCAATTCCCTCTCTCCAGCTGTATACAAATCTGTACACAACTCTGTAAACAAATGCACATTCTACTCTGAAGAAATAAAAACCTGTCACTGCACTCCCTGGAATACCCCGACAAACAGAACAGTTCTTTTAACCGTTTCCTGTGATTACAGGCAGCCCGATGGCGGTTGGCGGCCTCGTCTGTAGCCATCCCCAAATCACGCCGCCAAACTGCAGGCCCGCGGCCCCGCACCATCAGCACCTGGGATTAATTACCTCGCCGTGCGCTCAGCCCCGAACACAACGGGGACCAAATAAAAACAGGATACGAGCCAATTCCGCGAGAGAGCCGCTCAGGAAGTGGAGGTGGCATATCACACGTCTTCCGACGCCCCCCAAACAAATCCACATCATTCTGCTTTCCAAGCCACCCCGGGGTGTGTGAAAATAAAGCAGGGAGAGAGCCACCAGGCAGAAGGCAGCAGACTGTAAAGAAGCAGCAGCATCTGTTTAACTGCTACGCAGATTAAAACGCAGAGCCAAGAGCATATGCGCAGTTATCGAGTCAGGTCTCGTTAAAATGCACACGGTTACATCCACTTCAGGTGCTGACCCAGCATGGAATGGCCACAACAGCCATGAATTTGAATTATGGGTGGTCCTCTTAAGTTCATAAGAGATCACCAGCAGCACATCAAGCAGTCGCTTCAGCTGTGCTAAAAAAGAAGTTAAAATTTGTATGATTGGCAGAAGTGTTTTATTTTTTTCTTTCGAAGACTGTTGCTCTTTTGACACATGTTGAAGCGCACGTTTTCACAACAGACGAAGAGCAATGTTACAATTAATTAGCAGAAATGAGGAAGGAATTAGCTTTGGGGGAATTAGTCACGGTAAGTTCACCCCAGATAAAACACAATACTCTCACTAAATTACAGTAGCAGAGCGACAACATCGCATGCTGTTGATGTTGCTGTCATTCAAAGCTGTTATGTCTACTTGGGGCTGTTTCCAATCACTTATTTAACCTCCTTGCATCCTTTCCTTGCATCCTAAGCTCCATCCAACAGAGGATGCAAGGAAGGGACGCAAGGAAAGGACACAAGGATGGAGAAATCGAGGAAACAGGTATCAGGCAAATGGAACATCCTTGGCCTAAGGCAACATGTATGGGAGTGGAATGGAGACAAGAGAAGTACTTAACAGCACAAACTGCACCTCAGGTCATGTCCACAGTGGAATCCAACGTGCATTTTTATAAAATGGCCAAATGAAAGCATATTTTAAAGAGCTATCTGACAATAAGCCTTGCAAGTACATCAGGAAATAATCAAACCAATAATATCCAATATCTGTAGTGTTTCTGTTAGTGTGGTTAAGTTCAGTGTTGATTGCCTCATAAAAATGAGGAATATTAGCAAAACATATACCCATTTTTTATCAGTTTATTTGTGATTTTACTCTGCCTGACCACACTTTGTGGCACACAGATTACAAGTGGCTTATTCCTTATATCCTTATCACCAATAGTCACACTTCAGAATGTGTCGTCGCCTTCAGCAGAAATATTGCAAACCCCTGCAAAAATAGTGATGCTTAATGAAAATGCTCACCCAGTGGGAGGACATTCTAGCAGGACCGCTTGCTGGAGGTGAGGAAAATATTATTAACTCAGTTTTCTCGAACGTTAACTTTTATAGCCTTTTCAATTGAAGGGCTCTGCACACAGATGTTGGAGTCAGCACTGGTTATTTCTTTATTTATGTGACATATAAGCATTATTGTGTTCAAAAATATAAAAACATTTACATACATTTAAAGAAATTATTACTTTGTCATATGTGCTACCTCTGAAATATGTATCTGAATGCAGTTATATAAAACTGAATTCAAATTTTTGGCGTATACTATGAATTTTAACGAGGCTTAAGCTTGGCTTAATTCTCAGAATGGTTGAACAAAATAAATATATGTGTATATTTTTTATGGGTAGTTATAATTAGACAAGCTACTGATTGCTACTGCTGCTAGTTAGATAATTCATATTTAATTTAAGGATAGATATTAAGGATAGATAACACTCAGCATTAACTGAAACCATAAAATAACACACCTACAATAACTACACAAAGATGACACAATTTAAAGAGTATGACGGGCTCCATGAACGATGAGCCCATTTGACTGTTTACAGTGGATATGTGAGTATTGTAAACACATATCAAAAACACATTTTTGTAGCTATTCAGAGCAGACACAAAAGAGGCTCTCATGAAAAACTTTGTGAAATTACGGTCCACAGAGACAGGCCTTTTTACGACCCAAACAAAATGGCTGTCAGGCAAGGCTGTGTAACATATGGAAAAGCAATGAGCTCAGCCAATTATACCACAAAAATGTGAACCTTTTTTACGGCAAGTTATATATCACAAGGTTGTTGATCATTAAGGGCATGATTACCACAAGAGTCTAGAAGTGTGGCACATTTATTGAGGCAGCAGATGGGAACATCGGTCTTCCTTGCATTTACTTTGAAATTGCCCATCGGACAGCAGTATAAACATGATGTACTGATTAGGTGCTGTGACCGCACTGCAGAACAGCAAAATGTCCTATATGCACAGAAAGCGGCATCGCATTCCCAGTGTCACCAGCGACTGATGTAGCAGTGTTTTCAACTTCTTGGCTTAAGGGTGCAGTGCAAACAGAAGAAGCTTCCTTCTTCCAGTTCAGTGATGGGGTTGATGAGGTTTAAATAAAGCAGACACGGGATAAAATGAATCCCACTGAAGAGCGGGCAATGTGAGTTTGCGAGTTCAAAAAAGCATGATGCAGACAGAAAGAGGAGATTAGCTAAATTCTCTAATCTTCAAACAAATCTCACATCGACACAGACAAAATTTGGTAATGAGCAATTCAATGAAGCATGCCGGAGGAAGAATGGTCTGAAATTGTTGTTTTATTAAGCTGGTTCCAAAGGACAGGCTGTTCAAAATGCAAACAAAGAAACTTCCTGAAGCAACTCACGATAGAATTTCTTAAATTATTCTGTTGGTGGCCATCCATCCTATAAAAATGAATTGAGGGTCTCAAAATATTTCCAGCAGGACAGTTCAAGTATTTTATTCTTTGGTTGACTCAAAACTAATTCCAAACATAGCGTTATCATCAATATATGAAGTAGCTATTTTAATATTTCTGTTACTTAACTTCAACAGCATAATCTAGTCTGAAAGGAGTGCCTTGTTGCCTCGACAGGTTTTGTAATATGTTTTTAAATGTCAAATCAAGATTGCTACAAAAGACAAATGGTAAGAGTAGTTGAATTCACAGGGTGTCTGCAGTTCACAGAAAGTAGGATGGATATCACAGATACCTGTGGGTGACTGGGTATCATTGTTTAAATTAGTAATTTGAGGGTACAGTTTTTTATTTTGGGAAACTAATGTATAATTTAATGCCACAAACGAGAGATTTACTTTTTACCATATTCACTTAGAGGTTCTGTACTCTCACCATGTATTGGATATACAGCAAGTAGATATTGTGCAAGCATACACAAGAGGTCTTAGCAGTACAGCTGTATAATTTAAGTAGATAAAAAACGAATGATAAAACAAGGAAACACAATTGCCCTAGTGATTTAAACAGCAACATTTTATGATCCTGGCATACTATGCAAATGTTGCGAAGTGGTCTCATTGTGAGATAATTATATAGATGATGTATGCAGAAAAGTCAGGGGCAAAAACAACAGTTACCAGTTTCATTTTTTCAAGGTGCATAAAAAGTGTTATTATGCACAATATCTCATTGCCCCTGCAAAAAAATGTTATTTATTTAAACTTTTTCTGCCCTTCAAAAAATACACCAAATATATTTTTATCTTTTGAAACTTTGTCGCAGAGATTATATCCCAGAGAAGTGAGAGCATATGGAGTGTATTTTTAAAAGGCGTGTTACTTTGGCTGTTGAGTTTTCCTGTATCCTACACCCTGGCTGCCTTAACTAGATAATTATTCAGGCTACTTTCTGTTCTTTTTAATTTTAGCCTGACACTTTTTTCAACTCCATTACACAGCAATGTTGCAATTAAATGAGGTAAAGAACAGACAATCATAAATAGTGCCAAACAGCACAGGATTTCCCATGTTGCAGTTGCAGCAGAAAGGCAGAACAGACAACTTAAAAACAATTCCTTTGGCATTCACCTTTCTTAGTCCTAAAACAAGAAATAATATACACTATGAATGCTATTTACAGTCCATTAAATTTTCCTTTTCATGTAAATGTCACCAGGCACAAGGGGCACTTCTGCATACGGAAAAATATTTCATTCTGTAAAACACAGTATGTTAATGTTAAACTAGAAGAACACAGATTTCTATCTAAAACGCATGGTTTACATCCACAGTAATGAGAAAATCTCATTTTATCCTAGATTGTTTTTGGTTTTTTTTTGTAATTGACAACAACATAATTTCCAAACTGAAGGTAGTAGACCCATAACACAAGAAGCCCAATATATTGTAACAATTGCAAAAAATGTTCAGCTTTGAGTCCAATCTTTTGGTGGAGCTACACAATGTTTTATATGCGAGCGAGATCCTGTCTGGCTTGTTCCTGGTTTTTTATTCAGTGATTCTATTCATACACAAATCCTTTCATTTTGAGACTCACCCCTGCTCTATTTCACGCAGTCAAAATGAGGACAGCACAGCCTAGAGGGATATGGGGCAGCTGCTTGCTGACCAGTTCTCTCACACCTAACTTTATTTCCACAGGCATTGTTTAGCGAGTAATTAATAGGAAATAATGGCACTGCCAGAGGTCTCACACAAGCCTCAAGCGTGTCACATCCTAACAAGGACTTTTCACAACATTATTTTTATCACTTTAAATGACACATAATGGGTTGTGCTATTAGAATTGACATCCCTGGCTGATTTCAGCAAGCACAAAGCAGACCACTGCCACATATTTAACCCAGAATAAAGAAACCTTACTTGTCACCTACTACAGTCACTGCACTTGCTATTTCCGCAAATACAGGTATTATGTAAGGTCTCCTATATCCATTCAGAAAAAAAAGGATAATGTGAGAACAAATGGTCAAATGCTGGTTTAACTAGTTCTGATTGTCCCAGATTTTACTGGAAATCAATCTTAATGTTTGTATAATGATTAGACCAGATAAAGGATACGATACTTTCTTACACACATAAAAACTCATTTTCCATTACAGTCTATCAAAAGATGGCAATTGTCAACAGGGGTTAAATACAGACTATATAAAATCACAACAATTAGCCATTCTTGTTAGGTTTTGAAGTACAAAAACTAGTGAAATCCACTAGTTTGTTAGCATAACACTTCGACATAATTAGCCAAGACAGTTATTAAGATTCTGGGCCAAGTGATGTCTTTATTTAATCCTGGCATAATGGTCTATAAGTCACTAATTAAAATGCATTCACGGTCCCGCCACCCGCCTACAGGGCATTCTGTGATTACGACCTGTCAGCTGCTGAACTGAACGGAACCAGTCGACCGTGTTGCGCAACATGACATGGCATTGTTAAGACTTGTCAACACATTAACCTGACTGAACCAGTGTCACCGCGAGCAGGAGCTCTGCATTTCCACATGGGAAAGAAAGGAGGCTGCCATTTTCTAATCATAGATTGATACATGAACAGTTTCCGCAGGCTGCAAGCTTTCTTCCCCGAGCATCAGCAATGCAATATATTGTATTACTTTAAAAAGTACAAAGTTCACAACTCACGCTGCGGGTCAGACCTTCGGTGAACAATATTTTGAAGGTTGTGATGATATTTAAATAAACACAACAGTGATTATTCGAAGTAATACAGTGGAATACACATGTAAACTTGCTCTTCTTTAATCATTTAACCATTAAGAACTTAATTTAAAATGATAAACATGGCATTACATTTATTAAAATCTGCTCTATTAGTTTTTATACATGCAATACATTCTTAGTTTTTTGCTCATTATTTTCCATCTATATCTCATCGCCTACATATTCCTGAGGGATATTTCAAAGCTTTAAGTTGTTGTATTTGCTTATGGTGCAGGGAAGTGAAACAAAGCATGCATAATGCAGTATGACAAGAGCTGATGTGTATTTTTACAAGATAGTAAATGGTATTTCTGAAGAGGCTCTGATTTGTGTGTCAAAAGCTATTGATGTGCAATTCTTCAGTGACATTCACAAAAGAAGAGTCTCGAGCTGGCTAGGACAATCTTTCCATACCTTTCAAGTAACGCATGGCTGGGCACAAACATTCCTATATGATTCATTACAGAGGCATAAAGGGGTGCATTTTGTGATTTCCTCTTCAACATTTGTAGACATGCTGCAGTACAGTAAGCCTTTTAATTATCACAACAATCAGCATCCTACGTTTTCCAGTCTAATTTGCATGGATTATTGCCTTTCAAACTTTAAAAGCCCAACTCAGGTTAGAGGACAGCAGTCTCAATGAATGCATTAGGATATGGACTTGCAGGATGTCCAAACATATAGAAGCATCCACACACGCATGCACAATAATGGGGAATAAAGGTAGAGACAGAGTAAGGACCCACATACAGGAAAAGAGGGGGAAGACTCCAGCTAATAGCCATATTCGTTTCCTCCGGTAGGTGAATAACTTAACAAATGAAGGGACGGAGGAAAAGAAGATCTCCCCCCACTAAGCATGCTGTCATCTATGTGGTCGCTCCCTCTCACAGTCCAATCCTGTTCCAATCTCACCGGTGGATGTCCGCACATTTCCTCTTGGTCAGCAGCAACAAACTTGCAAGTATGATGAGTACTGCGAGCTGATAGGCCGAAGACACCGTCCAATCGTATAACGAAAACCTATTTATTCTCTAGAAGCCTCAGGCAAAATGAGAAATGTCGCACATGTCAATCACAAGTAAAATGTACAGCGAAGTGCAATGCAAAACCGAAAACAAACACAGTACACTGAAGATGCATAGATGTCCTTGCAAAGGATTTAGAACAGCCCTCCACATAGAAAACATAGGCATTTCCAGTCCAACTTTATGCTACCTCCTCTCAATTATCTAAACTAAATCAGGCTAGCCAGCCGCCATAGATTACATTTGTACAGTTTTACCGTTTCTTGAACAGCCACCCATTGAGAAAGAGATGTCAATTTCAGTGGGTCCTTTCCCCCTGGATAAAGGATAAATACATAAATAAATAATGAAGCAGGCTCCCATGGGGAAGGCCTTTGATACACCGCCTGATAAGGGCCTTAGCATGCATTACCCTGCTACCAGTTCATCGCCATGGCAGGTGGCAAGTGCTAGTTCTGCAGCAGCTACACAATTCTGCACGTTCCCTTTCTTTCTCATGCATGATGTTGCCAATGCAGGACAAAAAAAAAAAAGAAATCCTGGTCATGGTATTACGATCTCATTACGCTCTTCTGCTTTGTCGCGTTCCCCTCGGGGAAAGGGTCTGGCCACAACGTGACTTCCAGCCTCCACGCCGAGCGTGTTTTGATACAGCCACTGGGACCTAATAAAGTCACAGGCTGGCAGAATTGCCCCCAATGAAACGGCATTAAGGCTCTCTAAGTCCCCCCGGGGCCGGGATGACTACCGATTGGCTCGCGGGGCTTTGATCTCTGCTTTAAACACCGCCAGAGATGAGACGCTAAACTGGGGCTGGCCCTTTGCACGTGCTCCTCAGCAGAGCCGCAAATGTCTGTCAGAAACGCATCAAATGTTGCAAATCCCATAGCATGGAAGCAACTTATACATTTCCTAATTCAGTTACGCAGCCAGGCCACTTTTTATCAGACTGATGCATTGCACAGAACAAAAGAAAAACACAGGAAGCACACCTACCAAGAAAAGACCTGACCGAGTAAATGTTAATTGCCTATCATTTTTACTTAAAATGTAAACTTCTTCAACCTGACTATTCAACTATACAGAAATTCACAAAGACTGTAGGATTCAGTGTCTTCAGATTAATGTGCTATAATGATACCAACTTCCCTTCTTGACTATTTATCTGGGCATGAACATGCCTCTGGAAAAGGGTAATCTAACATAAAACCAAAACTCAAAAGCACTCATGGAATTCCACAAATCATTTAACTTGTGTTCGTGAAGAAAATAGTGTTAACTTACCAATGAATCTCAAAACACTTTAGCAATTAATAACAATATTTATAATGTTAGTACCTACACAGTAACAGTGTAGAATATTAGGATTCCCAATATTTAGAATCTATCTGCAGTTTAAGACATTGTTCTGTTTGTATTATCTCCAGAAACTAGAATGGAAATAAAAGATAAATGATTAAATCTTTTTACAAGATTATAATTTATTTATATTACTTGCATGGAATGCATGTAAAACAAATGTTATGTAAAAATGTGTAGTTTACATAAGGGGAAACTGTTACATATACAAAAACATGTATACTAAAACATGTAAAAACACTATCATACTAAAATGCAGCTTTTTGTGGGATGGTGTCCATACATGAATTTTAAGGCACATACAAAACATTAAATAAAATCTCTCAAAAGATTTACTTTTTCAATTTTTAATATCCTACCTGGATATGTTCACCACATGATATGTCAATTACCAAGCAATTTTTTCACTTTTTGTACATGGATAAAAAAGGTATACAGTCAAGTTAAACACAAAGCAAAGTAAGCTTTACCTTTATACTTTATATCAGCAAAATCAATTGTTATATCTACAGCAATAAAATGAATGAACACATGGTACAAACTGTCATCTCAACACATCCACAACTTAAATACAAATGTTTAACTGTTTTTTCTGTAACATTCACTACTCAGAAACACACGTTGTCAGGGTGAGTACGTATAATTGTAAGCTTTTTTTTATTTAGCATACCTAACATGAGGATTCAGCACCATAACCATGTGATTTACATTAAAAATAATTTAAAAACACAATTTTAAATGGCATAAATCCTGAAACAGTAAATTTGTTTTAAATACAGTAAGTGAACATAAGGAGGTTCTCTATATATCATCAGGGAGAAGTAGTTGTAGCAGGTATGGCATTAAACAATGTTACAAAACATGAATGTGCTTCATTATGTAATGAACACCAATTCGAGGACCTGATATTTTGTGTTTGTGAGATGCTATTGATTGAGTCCAGTCAACCACAGCGGTAAAAAAATCCACTGACAAATTTTCACTGAGCTGTTTGTTGTTCAAGAAATCTGTATAGAAAACTAAATCCATAAGCACTTTGAATACATTATGAGAAATCTTCACCAAAATGAATATTTATAAATTTGACTGCATGACTGAAGTGTCCTATTCATTTTCAATATTAGAAATAAGTTGCCTTTGGGGGAAAAAAAGCCCATGTAGTATTTTTTCATTAACCTTTGTGTTGGATCATGTTAAATGCATATGCAATGTAACAACTGAGGACATTTTAACCCTGTTAGAAGATGCGTGTAAAACCAGTAAACAAGGACATATAAACGGGGACCGTGCTCAAAGAATGTAGTCCTTAGAGGCCCCACAGACTACAAAAATGGACAAAGCACTGACACACTCTGAGGTATGGGGTTGTCTCTTTTGGTCGTGGGTTCACACAATCAATATTACTGCATTAATAAAAGGAAAACAGTGACCTCAATATAAATCCTAACCCTTAATCGTGGACTGTGTAAAATATCACTAAAACATTGCGAGAAATACCCCAAAAATGTAGTGCTACACAGGAGTCAACGAGATACAAATATTTTTTTAAACTCATCGCCATCTTAATTGTTCCGTGTTGCAACTAGACTTCATTTTCCATAACCAAATCACATGATTTAAAAATCGTAAATGGACTGCGATATAAAAAACGGGAAGGAGAGATCCGCATCCATCGTAAGAAAATTTTATATACATATTTTATAGTTATTTATATATGTACATGTGCATGTTTGACCTAAAGTGAAAGAGTGAGTCTATAATCGTTCCGTCGCTCACGAGGCCACCTGGGTCACCGGCGGGGGGGGCGTCTGGCGCTCGGGGGAGGGCGGGTCTTTGGGCAGGGACGTCACCTCCACCATGCCCGCCCCTGTGCGTGGGACGCTGGTGTTCATGATGTGCCTCTGCAAGTGCTTGATCCAGTCCTCCTGGACTGACAGAGGACCCTGGAAGACTAGGTCGCAGAATCTGGGAGGGGGCGGGGGGGGGGGGGGGGGGGGGAACACACATATCTCAGCCAATCACATGTCATCTGTCATCTGGGGGAGCATGGCACCGCCCAGCACATGTGAAACGCCCTCAACCATCAAAGTAACTTCAATGCTACACAATCTGGATGATTAGAAATATTTTCGGACTTGGAAGGTGTCAACAAAACCAATGTCATTGAGCATAAAAGGTCATGTGTGTCACACTATCTTGTACCATTTTACAAGTTCCATTTCTAAGCCATTTAGTACTATTTGGAGAATGGTACGCTCTTCTGAAAATGCCCTATGAAGTGAAGGATGTGCCCTATGGTAGGATGTTTGTGGTACCTGCAGGTGAGCCGGTAGATCTCATCAGCCGCGTGTGGCATTGAGAACATCTTCTTCTTTGGCCCAGGCCTTGATCTTGGCTTCTTCTGCTTACAGTCATAAGCTAAAAGACACAAACATACTGAATTCACTGGATGCTTTTATGGCACATGGCACCCTATTGGCTCACTGAATCCGAACACCAGAAATAAAAGATAATAAAACAAATAAAAATGTTTCCACGTGTAAAATTCCAGTTGATGTTATGTAAAAGCCTTTGAGTGAATGGCGTTTCCTCTGTAGGATGTATAGGGTCAGTTGCAACTCTGTAACTTTTACTGTAACTAAAAAAGCCAATCTGATACTTAAGAACAGCCATTTCAGAGTTCAGAGTTCTAAGCCTACAGGTTTAAAAGCCTTGGAATTTTTGGCTTTCTGTGTTTAAATAGGGCTCTTTCTGCAGGCAGTGGGTTCTTACTTGTTCCCTCCAGAAGCGCAGCTCTCTTCCGTCGCGCGTACGCACGCAAGTGATTGGACAGACTGACCGCACTCGGGAATGTTGTGTTGCAGTGTATGCACACCTTCTTGTTCAGTTCATTTTTCTCTGGAAAACACAAACAAGCGTGTTAAAAAAACAACAACATCCACAAAAATTCACGGAAAACTAAAAGGAACAGAAAAAATTACTTTTGTAATTTTGCGAACAGCTATGTTTTACAAGCGAATGCCTACATGTCTTGAACACCTGCCCATCTCGCTGGGTGTGTCTGTTCCCAACAGCAGTCTGGATGCTACTTAGTTGTAATAATTGTAGTAATAGATAATAACAGATTGCTTTCCTCAAATAGAGTATACCATAAGCTTCTGAAGATATAATTTTCCATTCAGCTTAAGTTTGCTCAAGTCGAGCCTGCTGCCCAGTAGGTGGCAGTAGAAGGCATTGTACGCTACTGAGAGCAGATGAAGCAGTTAAAGTGGCATTCCATCCACGCTCATGACTTCTTCCATCTATTTCCACACCTAAATGGATGCAACTATAGTGTTTTATTGCTTGATTAATCTTCTGAAACAGTAATTAGGAAATCCATGTCAAATAAGAACTGGAATATTGCAAAGTGTCTTCTGCGTTGAAGTGTTGAACAACACACAATGATAGAACCTGTGTAAAATGGATGTACAGGAAACATCCAGCCAGTCTTTGAAAAAGAAATAATCATACAAAAGATAGCTTGATATAATAATAATAATAATAATAATAATAGTCTGAGCATGATAAGCGTAGGCACAGAGAATTTTATTTAATTCCTAGTACTGTGGCAGCTCTTATAGCAGGCCTAATAACCGTGTTGATCACAGGTAGCCTAAAGGGAACTGCTCTCTAGTATTTCATCTGTGAGTTCCTGTATTCCACACAGACACAAAGCTACAGTGCTAACATCAGTGTCCAGACATTTTGTGAAAAGGTTCCTCACCGGGGTGCCAGCTGGACTCTGTCTTAACAGGCTGTGGGGCAATGATACGCTCTTTGGGAGGGGACACGCTGACACACTTCCTGGCAGTCTGGGAACGGTTCTTCTCCATCTCCTCCTCCAGCTTCTTTTTCTTAAGCAGCTCGATCAAAGTGCTTGAGTGGGGACCTTTGGCCCCGGGTTTGGTCCCTGCCGGCTCCTTCTCCGTGCCCTCCTCCTGCCCGGACGCCGCCGCCGGCCCCCACGGCTTGCCGTCCTGGCCGACGTGGTGGATCTTCACCGGGACGCCCGCCGGCGACAGGAACAGGCCATCGCTGCTGGCGAACTTCTGGGAGACGAAGGGCCGGGACAGGAACTGCTTCTTGTTTAGCACCTGCAGAATGTTCCGGTACTCGTCCTCGTCCTGCATCATCTCGTTGAGGATGCACAGCGGGGACTTGCTTGAGCTGGAGATCGTCTTCCCGATCCGTTTCAGGTGGCCTCGCACGTGATTGGACAGCCCGGTCTTCGTGTCGAACCAACCGCCGCATAATGGACAGGTGTGCTCCGTCTGTGACTCTGTCTTGTGCGCTGCAAAGAAAAAAATGTTTCAGATCAAGCAGAATGTGTCACTACAATCAACACCATCTATCATTCTTCAATTACTATCATTCTTTAATTAAAGATATATAGATATATATATGTATAACAATTTATGTATTCGACACCACAGAAAAAATGTATGCCGGACTAATCCAAAATAGGTAAATGTAAAATTCCACATGTTTTTAAGCATATATGCATTTAATTACATCATTATATGCAATATGTAATTACATTATTATATTTTACATTATGAAAACAATAAAAACAGAATTAAAAAAGCATTCCTGATTTAATGGAAAATTCACCTCTTAATTAAATGATGAGCCCCTCAGCCCAGTAATAAAAGGTTTGAAACAAACTCAGTAACTTAATATGATATTAGTTAGTAATATATGGAAGGCATACAATGTGACGATGGCTCTTAGTGCTGCAGAAAAGTTGAGTGGGGAGAGTGCACTATACAACAGTGCCCCCTGTGACATGTTGGATGCCTGCAAGGCACGATTTGGATGATATTAGCAGTGCAACAGAAGTCATCACGTAAGTTTCACAGCATGTGCACCAACACTCCTCCACCCTTCTGAGCAGCAATAGCAAGCACTAGCTCGATAACACTAATGTTGAACTAAATTACGCTGAGTGTGCTGTACACATGCACTTCAAAAACATGACCGGGTTTAAGATATATTTAGATATCCAGGGACTCACTTAACACACTTAATCACATTAATGTATGTGTATTCACGCAACACTGAATTAGCAATACTAAGAGCACAAGATGGCTTCAGTGGGCACCTTTTTTGATGCGGCGTATGCTAGTGATCTTCCGGCGGATGCGTGGCCTCCGGTCCTGGGAGGCGACCTGCTCCGGCGACACCACATGACGCGCGTTGTAGCTCAGACCTACTCTGTGCAGATGTCCACGGACGTGATTGGACAAGCCCACCCCCGACTCAAACTGGGCAGGGCAGTAGGGGCAGGACTTGTGATCGGTCCCGAAGGGGGACAACTCAAAATCCTGGAGGGTTTCGCTAAGGGGACCCGCGTCAGCCTCCGCGGCCTCCTGGCACACCTCCGTCTCGATGCACTCCTCTTTCACTACCAGTTTCTGTACGGGCTCGCAGCTGTTCTCCAGGTCGCAGTCCTTTTCGGACAGGTCGCCAGGGGACCCTCCCTCTTCTTTGGTGGTAAACCTCTGCCGGCGGATGAAGTAGCTCCTTGCGTAAGGGTTTTGTTCATTTTCGCTATTGTCAAGGAAGTTGGACGTGGCCTCGCTGGTGTAGTCATCGAAGTCATAAGCTCCCTCGTAGCCTGTGTCCTCCATGTCCTCAGCCATTTCATGCCTCTTTGGAGTTTGTTCCTGTTTTGGTAAAAGCAGCTGAGGTGCTTTGTCCATAGTGTTGTGATAAGGAGTTGACATTTTTCTTTTGGATGGAGGCTTCCCTTTTATGGTTGGCTTCACTGTTAAACTCTTGCTGTCAGGGTCATCACTACCCCCTTTCCCCTTATCTGAATTGCAGCCAGGGTAGAAGATGGGCTTTTCCATTTTGGGTGTTAGTTGCTTGGAGCAGCTGGAGAGAGAGTTTGGCTTTTTTGTGTTTCCTGAAAATGTGCCCCCATAACCTTGGTCATTGTCCTTGTAACCATCTTCAACGTAAGGAAGACCCGTTGTAATATCTATTTTTTCAGCGTGCTGAGGTGAAAATTTTCCTTCTTTGTCACTAGCCTGTAGTGTTGGCGACTGCTTGTTCGTGGAGTTACCAAGGCCCCACTTTGCCAGTGAGGAACCGAAACCTTTACGGGCTTTCTGTGTGGTTTTCTTCTTCCTAATTAAGTCGGCTATGTCGTCAGACCAAAAGGGTTCTGTCCTTTTCCTGAAAGGCTGCTTCTCTACGCTGAACTTTGGCTTTAACTCTAGTATGTCTCGATCTGTTTTTTGGGACTTTCCTGCAAACTTGTGTGGCTCATGCACAGGTGTTGCATAGTTGTTTGTACTTTCGTAGGGTGGGCTATCGCAATCGACATATGGCTGCTGATGTATCAGTTCGACATGCTTTTTCAAGGCGCTTTTGCTTGGAGTGCTGAAAGGGCATATTTTGCAGAGAAAAGATGAAGAGTCGACTGCATTGTTTTTCTTTGTATCAATGGTCTTCTTTTCCTGAAACCGGTCGTTTTTTTTCATCGAGACGTACTGGGGCTTGTATGTCACGCGGTGGGTGCTGTACTGGTGGTCCTCCAGCTCGTGCTCCGTCACGGCCATGAAGTTGCACTCCTCGCAGCAGTAGTATCGCTTGTCCTTCTCGTGCGTTTTGGCGTGCTGGACGAACGTGTTGGGGCAGTTGGTTCCAAAGACACACTGGGGGCATTGCAGGCGTGCGGTTCGGCCTTCGTCTTTCAGCTCGTTCAGTCCCTTGATCTCCTCCATGAGCTTCTCTCGTCTTTCCTGGTGGATGGTCATGTGCTTCAGAAGGGAGTTGCGGTCGCGAAAGGAGCGGCCACACTCTCTGCAGATGAATGGCCGAGGCACGTTCATGTGACGAAACTGACTGTTCCCGTCCAAATGGTGCATCATATGCCTGTGCAGGTGCTTCTTCTCTTTAAAATTGACGTTGCACTTTGTGCACGGGAAAAACGAGGGCTCGTCTTCCGAGCCCAAATCTGACGATGGCTCGGTGTTCAATTTGCCGCCCGCATCGGCTTCACGGATGCTTTCTTCCTTGTTTTTTTTTGTAGGTGCACTTAACATAAGCTGCTTGATGGCCTCCATGGTATCACTCGGGTATGTTTCACAGGAGTCCAGCGAAGACTGTAATTTGGGCCTTTTCCTACGGGAATGTACCTTGCTGCTAGAAATGGCATCTGGGCCACTCTCTTCAAAATCTGAATCATCGACCGCCGGCAACCTTTCATTAAAAATCTTTTCAGAAGGGTCCACCATCACCACCATGTCCATCTTGCGCTTTCGTCGTCTTCCTTCAGTGGTCGGAGGCGACGCCTCTAGCTTCTTCCCCAAGTCTGGATCATCATGATCATTCCACAAGAACTGCATGAACTCCTTTTGGGGGTCCCAGTTCAGATCGCTCGCGCTCTCATAGTCGTCCGAAGAGCTCTCAGAAGACTCCATGTCAAAATCCCAAATTCTTCTTGCACCAATTCCCTTCGGGGCCCTGTTCTGAATGACCGGCATTTCGTCCTGGTTCTCCTCCAATGGTCCATCCAGGGTGTCGGACTTGCTGTCGTCTCCTTTCGACGGCATCGCCTTGGCACACACCTGCGTGGCTGAACCTTTGGGGAGGATCCCTGGCACACAGTTTAGGGAGCCAGTCTTGGGCTCTGCGGGCGGCTGTGATTCGTTCCCTGCCTCCTCTGGTGCAGTGTCACTCGATGAGACACCGCCGTTGTTTGAGACACAGAGCTCATCCCAGGTGGCATGTGAACTAGGTCCGTTTGCAAGAGCCCCTGTCGGTGATGCATCAGCATCTACATCACGGACAGTGCCATGTACAAACAGAGCAGGCTGGGCTCCATTTAGAGGCTTTTCAGAACTGTCCAAGGGCAGCGGAGACAGCGATCTGGACATGTTTTTCCTTAGAGAGGACACGCGGCTCTTCAGCGATTCCTGAGTGATGTCTGCTCTGTCTGCTACAGAGTCTGCATCTTTCTTTTCCTTGGCATGCTGCTTCAGATCAGCCATTTCTGCAATTTATTCTGCAAAAGAAAAAGTAATAAAATCAAATCAGACTGGTGCACTGTGGATTACTGACAATTCTGCAGACTATTTTGGGGCCATTCAGAAGTGGAGAGTATTTATTACCACAGAACATTTATTTTGCATTCACTTATGAATGAGGGATATGACCAAGTCACAGGAATTAAGACAAGTGTAGGGTACATTTTTAAATCTTCAAAAAATATCATATATGACAAGTAACATACAGGCACACATGACACAATTAAATATGGTGAAACCTCTTTATTCCTACAAATTAGTAGGACATTATTCTGTGTTGCATTATGATTATTTGACACCCATTTTCACCTCCTCCAATTCAGCATGAACCCTGCTGTTAGTCTCTAGATACACTTGTGCGCTCTAATTATGCAAGTGCACATAATCCACACCTCTAGGTTACAACCTTCCTGCTTCTCCCTTAAACACTCTCAGCTGCCACCGAAATGTTACTGAAATGGACCAATTGCCATGGGAACACACATGCACCCCCAATGAAATCATACTTGATTATGTCGCCCTATAGCGCCAACACAGTTCTCAGCGTGAGATTCATATAGCGTTCAAACTACCTACAAATGGGCTTAAGACAAGAGAACTGACTGACATGACTGAATAAACCAATGATGGGCTCAGACTATAAAAGTATGCAAATTTATTGAATTTAAAAAGTCAAATAAAAAAAGCAAATAAATTTAGTTTATCTTTTCTAAAGCCCCTCCCCTGCAACAACAACCAAGCCAAGCAAGCAGTTAAGGGATGTTTTCCAGTGCATTTTCAGGTCCGCAGTTGAAGTCTTCCAACGGCTGGATATAAATCCTCTACGAGGAGTTTACGTCTTTACTTGCTGCTCTCACTTGGAAGCCATGTAGCAAACCAAGTGTTACTGCGTTATGCAAAAGTGTGGGCTCCTCTGGTTAAACTGCACGTTTTGCCGAATTTCTACGTAAAAAGAAGTCAGCTCTACCTCTGCAGGGTACAAACTTACACGTGACATATTTCTGTAAATTTTAATGCATAATCCTTTTGACTTATAAATTCAACAAAACGTTTGACCAGGGGTGCCAAAACCTTCGCGTGTCACTGTATATTCAGCGTTAATGAGTGGCCTCACCGTTACCACCGCTACAGTAAAATCTTCTGTGTACCAAACCCTCTCCATCTGTTGGGGTGTTGGGAGGTTCAGGGGGAGAACAGTCTCGCACTTAAAACCTACTTACTTTCCGACCGAACAGTGGGGCCTTATGTTTGCTCTACAATTAACAGCCTCATTAACAGGCTTATCAGTCAGGAGAGTAAATGGCAAGCATGATTCCATGCATAAATATGAGGGGGGAAATCAATTTATTATGAATTTATGCCATTTTGTCTTCCGGTCAAAAATGCAAGCCTGCTCCTCATTTCTATAAGTGAACAGATCTTTTTTCTCTTCCTTCATACACTAAATAAACAAAATGTGTGTGCATGGTGGGTGGGTGCTTTATACTGAATAAATATACAAAGTATCCTTTAATTTATTTCAGGAACAAGGACTCATCCCTTATAGTTTTAGAACCACTTCTTTAATAATAATAATAATCTTCATTGTCATCTATAAGGCGCAGAGCTTATTCCTTATTCCTCTTAATTTCTTCCCCCGTTCTTTTGTCAAACCATCGGCTCAGCAGTAACGCCTTTATAGCACATCATCCTGAGGTTACCACAGAAAAAACGAGGTGATAATTGCACATTATCATAATTATTCTATAATCCCTGCAGATCACCTTTCTGCAGATATTTAACAATCAAAAGCAAGCACAAACTACACATCATTAAGCAAGTGCTTTACATTTTACATGTATGGCACAATAAAGCTAAACAAAGGCAAAGAAATTAATTAATGAAATATCATCAATTTGAATAATATAAGGAGAAAATAAATTTTTGACAATCACCTCTAGAGATAGAGGAGAGTGGCAACCCCTGCAAAGATTAAGGTGTGAACACACTGGAGGGGTGAGAGTGAAAACAAAAGGTCAAAAATCTTACTTTTCCCACCATTCAACCAACCACTTTAATCCGTGTACTACAGCATGCCCTATAACAGACTGCTTATTTCACAGAAACAATGCCCATATACTCAGCAAGTTCATCTGTTTATCATCTCCTCTTTTCCCTCTGTTATTACTAACCCCTTGCTGTTGCCCTAGTGTAGTATTAAAAGATTTTAAAAAATAAAATAAAAAAGTTCTAAAACTGAACCAGCCAGACTGAGGAAATTCCAGAAACGAGCAAGCCATATGGCCGAATTACACAAATGACTTTTTTTTACAAAGCTAGTCGACACCTGAACGACACCAAACCTTCAATCAAAGTTTAATCACCAAAATGGTGCGAGAGCATTTCCACCTGGCCCAGTTCCTTGCTGGCTGGGCCAGGTGCACACTCAAACAATCGATAGGCCAACGCTCAAAGCACATACAAAGTCTAACAAATGAATAAGTAAATACAAAAAAGAAATGTCTCCATTTTGAGACAGACGGTACACTGGCCGTGATGAAAGGGGACAGGAAACGAGTGACAGCTGGGTTCAGGCAGAAGTCACGCTGGAGAACGGGCAAGAACATCAAACGACCAGGTCACAGCAAACCTGCACAGCCTTGTCTTCAGGTAGGATTTCTGGTGCAGGGGACAGATTAGAACGGTTCGGTTCGCAGACACTGACTTTTCACTGGCCTGCAGGGCTAGGAAAGATTAAACAATGCCAACTGTGAATCTTAAAACAGAACCTTTTAAAATATACAACTGTCTAATGGGGATTCCCCAAGGCTCTGCTAATTTAGCACCTCTAGTTTAAAACATCAGGAGTGTTGCGATTCTTGGGTATGTGACTATTTTAATCAGGTTTTGACTGAAGAGAGTTAACAAAGGTCCATTCCCAAACTGAGTGGACTTGGTTCACGCTTTACTCCAATATAAGAACAGGTGAATGTGTGTTAGAACTGGCAGCTTGCACATATTTTACCTTATTTGCTAATCTGAGCCTCTCTAATCAGTCTCCCCTGAATGATCTCTCAGCCAGTCAGTCTCCTGAATGATCTCCCAGCCAATCAGACTCCTGAATGATTGCTGAGCAGTCCGATCTGTCCAATCCGCAGAGTCGGTGCCTGAGCTTGGCTTGTCCTGAAGAGACACAGCCTTGGATCATGTATTCAAAGGTGCTGTCAATATTCCCTCTCCGGCCCGGACGGGGGCCCGGCACCAGCGGCGTTCATTAACCTCTCCATACTGCTCTCAGATCAGCCGGAATGACAGATAAATCAAAGGCGAGCCGCAAAATAAGGGGGTCGCACTTCCTCTATAAACCGAAAAGGAGGGGAATCCAGGCAGGGATGCAAATTGCCTCCCTGGAGACTCGCAGGGAAGGAGAGGGGAGTCTTGCTGGGAGGCAATAGGAAGCTAATGAGTGGAACGGTGAATTATACAAAGAGGGGGAAGAACCCTGTCTTCATACCAATTAGCATCAGCTTATCAATGAGTCTGAGCATCATGGCTATCATCATCAGAGGTTAGCAGCAGACCTCTGTGAGCTGCATGTAGGCTTCATGAGTTCACCGTTCAGCCACCTCCACATTGCAAATTTATATTTAGCAGTATAATTCTATGAAAAACATGCGTGCTGACACCTTTTCATTACTAAAAAAACTATTTTTAAAAAGCATTTGGGCTTTACCCTGCATTCTATACTGCTATAAATGAAGTGCTAGGTGTAACTCACACCGAGTATTTAGAAAGTGAGCAGTCTTATATTTAGACACACAATACGACTATCAAAGCAATAAAAAAGATATGCCAGAACAATTGCGGGTGTCAATAAATAAAGTTATTTATAATATTCATGTACTATATTGGTGTAGAAATTAAAGTCAAATTCAATTAGCAGAAAAGCAGAACGAGTGTAAATCCACAGTGAGTGATCCATGTTTATAAATATTTATAAACCCTTATAAATTACGAAGTCCCTCTACATACAAACAGACTGTTCAAACTATATTTTCTTGCTCAAAATAAATCTGGTTATTTGAATATATTTATCAAATCTCAATGACAATGTTGTTAATATGGCTATAAGTTGTTATATCACGTAATGAATGTTGATCACGTAGTGGACTGGGTGCCACACAGAACAGACAGATGACCCTTCTTCAGGACAAGTTGCAATACTACATATGGCCAGCAGATGGACTCAGTCCCACAGCAAAATGCAGACGTGCACAAAAAACCAACACGCACTGCCATCGTGGTCATAGGTGGTTATCTGAGAATTCTCAAGGTATAGCACAAACTGAATAAGGAACATTAGGTTATTACATAAAAAAGGCCTTGACAACAATTTGATGATTTTTACTCCTCAGCTAATTCAAAACCAAATTTGTGTTATTGAAGAGGATGTCTTTCTAATAAAAGACAATGCTGCTTGTAAGATTATAGCTTCACACCCAGCCTTATACCTTACAAATTATAAAGGGAACAAGAAACAATACAATAGGTTTCCAAGAGAACAATCTGATTTATCTTCAACATGAAACATACAAGGTATAGTAAATTTTCTGTGTGTGCCCTTTGCATGATTAATCTAAAACTGGAAATGCTATTGGCTCAGGACAGCCCTCTTTAAACAGACAGATGACTGTTAAAGATGTTTGATGATGCCTGTGTGCAAAATAAAAATACCATCATAAAGACACAAAAAGTTTTGCAAAAAACTACCCTGACAATAGGATGTTACATCAAAATGAAAATCGGAAAATTGCTGGAAATGCCAGATTCCAGTGAGGTTGATTGTTGCCACGACTTACTGTGAAACCTTTTCCTTTTACCCAGCAAGGAATCTTTGGCTAGTCAATGCATAAACGTAGCACACAACAGAAACAAACAGGAATTGGTGTCTGAATGATTCAGCATTAGGTCAAGGTTTCAAATAAATGTACCGAACTGACAATAGACTGAAACTGATATATCCAGTTCACAAACCTCACATTCCCAATCATGCAAAGAATCTCACCTCAGGACAATGCAATGCTTAATTATAGAATTCCTCTCACTGGGAATTGCACATACACGGTCTGCACACATTAATCAACGATCACATTCTGCCACCTAGTGGTAAGGAAAGCCTATCACAGTACAGAGAAGAATCAAGGGGAAGACTTTTGACAAACCATCAAATACTGTAATAGTTGGGAAAATTCAAGCCAGCATTCAAGGCTTAAAAATGAGTGGATATTTTACAACAACAAAACATTAACCCTTGTGAAGACTGGTTACAAAAAAAAAAAAAACCACCACAGAGGTAAAGATAGTCTATATCTAAAATGATCACAAAATCAGATTTGCTAGAAGGATTAAGGTCCAATAACTTAGTGTTGCCATGGAAAGCAGGTTTGATTGAAAAGATGTGGGATTTCCAACCACAACATTGTCTTAAAGAAATCCCAAAAATAGGGTAAAAATGAAGTCTAACAGAAAGGATGACATAACTCTCCTCAGTACTAGCCTATAGCTTTACTGTTTTCACAAGGTACTGTTACACCTCTGCAAATCAACGTAAATGCCATCATGACAAGTGAACAGCAATTAGTGCTTCTGCGGTGCAAAAAAAGAAACTGCAAAAGAACAAGAAAAAAAAAAGTTACATCTCACAAGTGTGTTCAGCTGTCACTTGAAAACCAGAAAGCATTTTTTTCTAAGGCATAAAAGAGCACATATCTATTTAGTTGTTGAAAACAGACTTGTTTTCCAAAATGGCATTTCATAGCCTTTTAATTGGAGGTGTGGTAAGGATTTGGGGAGGAGGGCACACGTCAGGGAGAGAAGCTGTCTGTCCCAACACGCTGCCATTACAAGGAATTACTAGCATATAACTGATAGCTGCTTTCAGTATGACAGAACTAGCTATCACACACAACCATAGTCTCAAAATGCAATAGACTGGAAAGCCAAACATGGCAACTGCTGCATCTCTGCATGAAGGCACATCGTTGAAGTTCAAAAAAGAAAGCTGCCTGCATTTTGTCCCTTTGACTGTAATTGAAAGGTGTTAGGCCTAAAGTATCTCAGATTGAGAAGACAGGTAATTATGATCACTCTCCCTATACAATAACTGATTATATATACAATATTTGTATGCCTAACACAAAAAAAAAAAAAAAGGATGTAGGATGTTTCATGGATCACTGCGGGAATCTCTTACCAGGCTGTTCCAAAGCATTGGCTCCTCCCTGCTCTCTTCTGAAAATCCACCTGCAAAAAAAATGAGATATCTTGCCACTACTGTAATATCATAATGAACATGGCTGAGAATCAACCATGTCAGATACAGCATTCAGGGGCAGTTTTCAACATGATATAAACTTAGCAATGGGGAAGAGAAGAATATTACAGACAGCCAGCAAATGAGCATGTTGCCATGTTGATAAAGTGACCTCACCATACACTAGCTTTCTATAGTTAGGGGACATTAATTTGAACTACTACCTCAGAATTTGTGAGCAAGGGCAGAAGTACAAGCTCAAGTGACTCTGGCCTGTGAGTGAATTCAAGAGAGGAAGTGGATAGCAAGTACGTCCACACACTGTCTAGGATTACACTTATAGCACACATAAAGCTAGTAAACACACTAAAATTATTTCATGTTTATTATTAGTTACTGCTAAGACTTGGAGTAAGATTCCTGAAATAACACATTACTCTAACAGTACAAACCGTATATGATGTTGCACGCCTTGGAGCTTTTCTGTACACAAACTGAGATTAAAATTCTGGCACACCAGATAATGGACAGAATCACCTTGTGTCAACTTTAAAGATCCAAACTCTCAAGAAGAACTGAACTGACATCATCCAAAAAAAAGTTCCATAAATGTAATGATCAAGTAGCCTAGATGTTTCTAGGAAACGGTTTCTTCCTGAACCACTGACAGAAAGAAGCAGTTAAACGCCAATGATATTTGAGCACCATGACAAAATGGCATGCCAGATGTGGGGTACAAGGAGCTTATGGAACAGTGACATTTTTCAGTGAACATTTCCTTAATCCATGCAGAGACCTATCAAACGTCGTAAACATGATGCTGTCGCACAGCTACACTTCTCTGAGAAATAAAGGAAGTGGCAGCTCCTTTAACGACAGATTCTCAACTGTAGAAACTGTGGTGGATGTTAGTGCAAGCTGCATTTGATACTGAGGAACTTTTGAGTTGACAACCATTAATTAACAGTGGGGTGGGTATTGGACTGGGCCTATTGTTTGGGGGCCATTTACTAAGCCTCAAAGATTCTCTAACTGTCTTTACCTTTGGTTTATAAAGACTAGGTTTTCTTTTCTCACCTATAAGATTATATTTTTGTGGATACAGATGTGTGTTGCTGTACCTGGTCAGCTTAGAAACACAATGCAGCTACAGTCACAATGCTGGATAAATCTGGTTCACATTTGATGACAATTTCACCAAAGATGAGTATTCTGCATTGTTTTTTTGTGAGAAATGCCTAAGCAAGTTTCCAAAAAGACCATTTGGAGACTCCAAAATGACACTTGGTAACCAAATGATATTACGGGTCTTTAGAGGTGTAAAATACAACATATTTGTATACTATATGCTTGTGGAAGTAGTATGTTGAAACTCCCTTTCCCTGCCTGTCACCCTCCCCCTCCCACTTACTATCTGTCTTCCCCTCCTCTCCACCTCCCCCTCCTTACTCTCCCCTAAGCACCTTTGGCAGCAGCAGGTTTGGAAAACTGTAGAAAATAACTACATTCGCAATCTAGCCACAGTAAAATGGATTTCTTCCAGTATTCCATTTTTACCATTTTTTGTAAAATAGGTAATTAAAACAAATTTGCTTCCTATGCATATTTTTCTATCAGCTTGGCTAAGAACATGGCTAGCAATCATAAAACACATCACTACGTTGCTAGCTTTTAAAGATCATTGGTTGTAGGGCTGCTGGACGACTCATTTGGTCAAGGAACCACACTGTAAAACATGGATGGCCTCATGGCCTCTGATTGAATCCAGAATGTGCCAATGCCGACTGGCCATTAGCTTCGCAAGGCTACACACCATTGCCAATCACATCTCCCAGGGATGGGAGGGTTCAGTCGGCCAGGGCTCCACATTCAACGCTATCTAGTGACCCCTGCTGGTTGATCAGATGGCCGTAAACTGCAGTCAGAAGCTACATGACAGGTTTTCCTTGAAATCTACCACAAAAAAGATTTCGTAGCTAAATGGTTGCCGGGACAGCCCAACTTTACCAGCTTTCATTACTTTTTAGTATAGTTGTAATTAACTAATGTTAGCTACCTAGCTATGCCAGTTCCTAGCAGCAGCTGTCGCTCGTTGGAACGTCAAAGCGGAATGTTAGAACTAGGGACGTTACGACACGTTTCTGTCCGTTGACTAGTTGTTGTCTGAAACAGGCTAATCTGTTTTTATTGGTCGATGTAGGATACCGCAAATCAAAACACGCCATTACTTGAATCAGTGCAGATCATGCTACTTCACTCACTGCATAGGTTAACACAACCCAATCATCAATGAAGTGGCAAGTTATAGTCACGTAAAACTCAGTATAGTTAGTGCTGTCCACACATAGACGGTTATCACAACATTGTCAGATTTGGAATGGTACAAAGCAAGGCAGCTGTTTCCCTACATTCTGTGATGGTTACTCATGCAATCATGCAGTATGTTCGGGCTCAACAAATGGCAGTAGCTTTCAAAACCCTCCGCACTTTACCATGCTTATGGGAAGCATGTCATTCGTTACTATTTTAGTAATTAAATCTCTTGTGGATTCAGCTAGGCAGCTGTCGCACTGATGAGGTTTCACTACGAAGTTGGGTGCTTGTTTGCTGTGATCCCTTGGCCTTGGCTTTTGGTTCTTTGGTGGGTAAACATCATAGATGTCGACATGTAGTATGCAAATTTGGTGGCACATATTTCGCACTGAAAAGTGTTTTCATTGAGCTTTTCAAAAGCATTCCAAACAAGGTCCTCTTTTGCAAGCTGGCAATCATTTCAACAATTCGACATGCGTGCTCGCGAATGACAGTCAACAAATCGACAAATTGTTCAGAACTAGAACTAGAACTAAGCTGAAATGTAACCTAAATGTAGGCATAGCATCTAAAAATCTAGCTAGAAATGAGTATGACACAATACCATAGTTAACTATAGCAATTAATTTTTCCCTGTCTGATTATTAACAGGGCAGTATTATTACTTCCATTGCATTAGTCAGATACAGTTCACTCAATGCCATTGATCATCCTACCTTGTTCAGTGAATGACTAGCTATTCCCTCACTGGGGAGATGATGCAGTTAACCTCCACGTAGGCTACATCTATGTCAAGGCATTTCAGTAAATTACCTATCAGAATTATCGCGTTTGTGTCTGGTTCAGTCATTGCCGTTTTATGCTACAAGTCTAGCATACAAAAGGCTTGACTTGTCGTTTTAGGAGAATAAAGATGAAAACATGTTAATAATGAAATGTTTTCAATGTAGGGTTTTTGACACGTCATGTGTAGTTGCACAGTCTACAATTTTTGGGTCAATTACATCAATTTGCACTTGCAATCATTCTACATCAAGAACTTAAAAACTTTCAATAAACAGTTTGTTAGTCTCTGTGTTGTTCTTTTTTAAAACACATGCTTCTGATGCTCTAGCAGCTACCACTCTAAAGCCAATAAATAACCATTTATTTTAGCATTTATTGTAGGCTATGTACAAACAGAGGTTTCACTTAAGAAATTGCATACCATGCTCTCCTTAATAGACCCAAATTTTCAGTTGCATACACGTAGGCTCACAGTATCTGGGGGTACTAATAGTATTATTTCAGCTAGATCGATTGGTGCAGTTAACCAACTGAAGAAGACACAAAATGCACTTTAAATGCAAGTATAAGACCATCTTATTATTGACAGCAATATGTCAATGGTAGCCCACGTGTGGCCATTTACTGAGTGTACGGCACGGCAGATGGAAGTA
Source organism: Anguilla anguilla (assembly GCF_013347855.1). Taxonomy (NCBI): domain Eukaryota; kingdom Metazoa; phylum Chordata; class Actinopteri; order Anguilliformes; family Anguillidae; genus Anguilla; species Anguilla anguilla. The sequence continues at coordinate 11,494,201 of NC_049206.1, read as the reverse complement.
ATGGGATGATTGATGAGAATAGGTATATGTTGCTGTTACTTAGGTCATGTCATATGGCAGCAGTACTGTTAGCGTAACATAAATCATAAGCTAACATTAGTCAAACTGAACCTGTCTGGAATTAGTATCAACAAGATTTCCAGTTCAAACCATGTTGAGGCTTACTTGCTATCTAGCCATATAATACATGACTTCAGCTTAGCATATGCTTAGCCAAACTGGCACACTACATTAACAGCATCATTTTACTTAGCTTACCAGCTGACTGTAGCAAGGTAAGATAGACAGCCTATCAACCATCTTTGTCAACATTCTTATGGACCTTAGATATTAAGAATCAGTTGGTTTATCGCTGAGCTATATTGATATAGATAAGCTACCGCAGAAGACACAAAAATTCACTTTAATGATAGATATGGTATAGTGGTAGTAATATGATATTGGAACATATCACAATAGAAAATAGATATGTTGATGTCTTTGCATATTGTAACAGTAGCAAAACATAACTAGCAGTAAGCTAACATTAGCCAACTTGAGGATGTTCGAATAAAATGTGGAATCAAACAATTTCAGCTTAGCTGTCTTAGCAAGGTAACTACACTAACTGTATATGATTTAGCTTCTTAGCTAAAACAGTGATTGGATTGCCCTTAACTTTATATCACCATTTTCTTTTGTCCCCAGTTTGGGCCGCTGAGTGATACCAAGGCTCAAACCACTGCTCCAACATCCTTCGCCAAGTCAGGAGGTCACACATTATAACACACATGCTCCGAAATATTTTGAAGTAGTCTATATAGCTTTTGCAATCCATCAGCTGAGTTGTACAATAAATGGCTTGGAGGACTGATTTTTTCAAATTCACTAAAACATATGACTGTCAATCTACTAGCTTGAAATATTTGAAGGATTGCAACTGGAAAACAACAACTGAAGGTCAAATAAAAAAATAAAAACCTTAAACCTAAATTTTCCCCATGCTTGTTTTGCCAATGGTTGGACAATTTAGCTAAAAAGCAAAGTATCTGATGAATTTTACCCATGGACAGCACAAATGCTAGCAAGAAAAAGGTCTGGGCTTGAGTTACTGTAGCTCACTAGTTCGTTAGCTAGCTAAGAATGAATCAATCAATCAGTATTAGTTTAAATTGTTTCCGTTGTTTTTCTCATCATACAAAGACAATTTAAGAGAGAGCACTAATAGGTGATGATGCAGTCTGCCACCTGAAGCTCTCCCTCATGGGCACCACTATAGAAAATAGTGGCCCTCTGAGACTCTTGGCCACATTTGCAACTGGCAGTCATGTGCCACCTGAGAGACTGCAAATACAAAACTGAATGTTATTGTATTGTCAAACAATATGTGTGCATACACATTTTTGTTTAACATATTCTTGCATTGGCTATTTTGGTGGAAATTATCAAACTAAACAATCAGAGAATTTAAAATATTGGACAGTTACAATAGTAGAAAACGTGTTTTATACAATGAGTAATACAATGTCAGTAATACATATACTGCAACAGCTCACTACATATTTGAGGATCTGATAAACATAGTGTTGGTAATACTATGGATTTAGCATTTCAGTGAGTCTAGCCATCAGTGTTACCTAAAGGTGTGCAGAGATGCAACATTCAGATGTGCCTCTGTGTCCTGAAAGAAATTTAGAGGATCTAGACTGCAGAGATGCATTTAATTTAAAGTATAAAACAGATCTTGTCGAGGTATGAAGTGTGAAACACCTGTCAGTTGACATAATGCAGAACATTGTCTGCCAAGGGGTACAGAATGTGCCAACCCGACCTTTGATGGGCTGTGGAATGGCAATGCAATTCACTCGTTTACAAGCTTGCACTGTCAAATCACAAACCTTAGGGTGCAGCAGCGACGAAAGTGCAAGAGAAAACGCGTGTTGATATGAAGAATTTGGTTTATCTTTTCTCATGACTGACAACGCTTTGGATCCGTTCTAACAAGAGTCTCGTAAAACATGGGGTTACACGTCAAGTTCTTTTTGAGTGCAACGGCGGAGTTCTTTAAGCCTTCAAACTTTTGCTGAGTTGAAGCTATGCATATATGTAAAAACGTTAGCACTACGAAACACCCCAATTATCTTCAGAGTTTGAGACCACGCAGGGGGTAGAATGGAATCATGGCAATCCACACAATCGCATCAGATATGCCTGGCTCCTTCGTTATCTCACATGCTGTTGTTGTATGCTGAGTGTCCATTAGCTAATGTGCCATACCAAAAAGCAAGGACCCAACCAACAGTACGCGGCATGCTGACAACACGGAATGCGTCTGAGTAAAATACTGCAATGGCTGGACTCTTGTAATATAATGAAAAACCTACCTTTCCAATGCAGGAAATGTAAACAATAAGAACGATAATCGTTACAGTTGATTATTGTTCGCTATCGTCCTCCATCCATTTCACAGCCGCCATTTTGCCTGATATTCTGCAGGTTAAACTACTCCTATGAGAGGGTTGTTCTGTAGACAATATAAGGAAGCTTACATACTAAGGGCAAATGCACAAATACTGCTAAATGCGGTCCAGATGTTCACTAATTTATTTTCTAATATGGCTTGACTTTGATTTTCTTTCTACGTATTTCAGCGTGTTCATCGTGCATGCACATATGTTGACCCCCTATTCAGTAAATGGATTCTTCCAGACAGACGGCAGAAAAATTCTTGGTTGAAAAAGTGGCTGCTTGGAAGGTTGGAAAAATGGTGGGAGTGGGGGCAGACACATCGTCTCTCAAATTGTTATATGGTATATTGCCCCTTTCGGTGCAGGGTATTGTTAATAAATTATGTCCCCCTTTCTACAATACGTCCTTGTTTTTGTATAATCACGTTGATGGTGATAGTGAGAGGCTCATTAGAAAGACAAAACCAAAGAACACACCTTCAAGAGAAAAGGGCAAGCAAGCGGGGTCTTGTGTGCCACACAGTAGCAGACTAACATTAAATCACATTTTGGGCCGCATTGCAATGATCGCTTAGGTGAACCACCATCAGTGCTGAAAAACGCAGACCAACTGGGTGTTAGTGAAATTGTGGAAATGTTTAAACGTTACAAAAACAATAATTATTGGTCCTGTTTTCATCAGACATGCAATAACTAGGTAAAATTAATAATTGAATCTTAACTGGAACAATGAGAATGGTGTCATGTTATTGCCAGCGAGGCTGCCATGGCAACACTTACATTAGCTGTGCAATAGGTAGGTAGGCAGGCTATGAAATTCATGCTGCGATATTCCCCACCTTGACAAACAAATTTCCCTTGTGCCCTGGGTAAAATAACATCCCCTCGCTTCACAGGAAAGCGGTTGGCAAGAAGCCTGTTTTTTAAGCCAACCAACTAAATATTACATTGGAAATGTACCTGTCTAATGATTATAAGTCATTTCAAAGTATCTTACTTGAACATGTTTAATCTGTAACTTCGATACATCCTTGGAAGATCACATGATGATGTAAAGCGACGAAATAACGTTCATCCTCGAGGGAGTTATACAAAGACTCACTCATGAGCTGTAACTGACAATGTAGTATTCATCACATTGTGTGAGGCTATATGATAGTTATATAATTAAGTACCGTAGATTTTTTCATGTTTAATTTAGCATGGTGTACAATATACTGTAATTGTCAGTACACTGTAATTAATAGGCACTGCGACCGCCACGAAGTGGCTCTGCTGTGCCAGGTTATCATATCAGTAGGCCAAAAATTACTTCAATTACATGATTATCTTAAATATCCAACAGTTTTATAACAAGTGTGCTCTCGTAATAAATAACAACAACTTATAAATGTGTTCGCAAATGCTCTTCGCTATTTTTGGTAAAAGGTAGCTAATCGCCTCCCGATCCAGGAGCGTGACCAGCGCCTCGCGCCCACCGTGGAGTTCAGACTGCTGAGAACAAAGGGGGTGAACGATGACAAGCCAGCTCCAGTGGGTCAGAGTTCAGTGAGTTCTCTAGTTTGACTATTTGTTTCGATAAATTATCTATCTAAAAAATGTAAATAAAATGTGTGCTTTAGTTATATGTTCTTACATAATAATAATGATTACCACAGGCTAAAAGGAAATACAATTTCGGAAGCTAGCTAGACTAGCTAGTTATTTAGATAGAGGCTAACTATTTGCATAGGTAGCCTACGATACCGAGGCCTATCCATTTTAATGAGACATTTACTCCAAGAAATGGTACAGTCTCATTCATGTAGGACAAAACCTGACAAGTAAATAAAAAGGTAATGTACTTTTCCTACTACTTTCAGGCTGTATCTACGTCGTTCGTTGACTAGCCCAGTTACCTAGCTAGCTAATTTGACGTCACAAACGTACAGACATGACGTCATTAGATATGACGCTGTTTGTAGGGGTAAAAAAAACTCAAAACATTAAGGGAAGAGGGAGATTCTGTTTTTGTAACCGATGAGTGCAAACATTAAGTAAAGATTTTTTTCCAATAATTTGATTGATTTCCTTTCATCTTGTTGAATAGTTGCCTCAACTGACATAAAATCAACTGGAAAATGTTGGATCCAGAAGATGGCACATTACCTTTGGATAGCCTGTTTTTTGAAAGACCCATTATCCATAAAGTGTGAGTTGATCTTTTCAAAATGGTTTTTACATGAACTAAGAAATGATGTTGGTCCAACACCATGACTCTCTTATCCAGACGTATTCTGAGTGTGGATTTTTTTTGCTTTTGTCATTACGTTTTCTACAGAAAACCACTCCGCCAGGAGCAAGGTGATTGGAAGGGTGAGCCGCCCCTATCAGTCTGAAATACCATCGCCGCAAGACTTCCTCAGTGAAATCAAATCTCTTTGTTCTTTCCCTAAGTTGCCTATAAAGTGATATTCAACACGTTTGTCAGGTTTGAAACTAGTAAAACAACAAAAACAAGCCAACTGGAGTAGCGGGACACTATGAGGTCTGGATTTCCATATCTGGAATTCTTTAGGCAGGAAAATTATAATCTTTAGAGACAATGGCACTTGAAAGGGGAGACTACAAAGCTGTTCTTATTCTGTTAAGTGTTTTTAATTAAATGTGTTCCAGCTATTTATCACTAACATCTTTTTATGTTAGCCTAATTGTACCATTTTCTTCTGTTCAGATTTGAAAAAGTATATTGACATCAGTTTTCTCACTTAAGCGTACATTTCATACATCACTGCATTAAGAATGCAGTTTGTCTCTGAGTAGCTTGGAAGTCTTTCTCCTAAAGGATTTTAATGATAGAGTGTTAACACTGTGCATTACTGGCTCTTCCATAAACAGTTAAGCCAGTTTGGTATGTCTAATCACATTTTTTAGACAATCCTCTGTGGCAATGTCCTCAGTTCCTCAGTCCTTTCAATTGAGGAGATTGCTGACTAGCATGTGTGTTCTCTGAAATGGGTGCTACCAGCTATCACTCATTTTCAGCCCTGTTCAAACAGACAGTGGTGCAGGTGGCAGAATTGCACATGACTGCACCCACTCAAGAGGTGATATGCTGTATTTTGCTGTACACTGATGACAGAATAGTTTGCACTATTATTTTTATTGTTGGACTGTCATATAGTAAGCAGTCACCAAAGCAAGAGTAGGAAGGAATAATTTAATTTAGTAGCTAGCATAATAGCTGCCACATGCTAGCTGGATAACATAAAAAATGGCATAGCCTTTAGCTAGTGAGTTAGCTATTTATAGTTCAAGTGAGGAAGGCTAGAATCCATTGAAGATAATGGCAGTGGCCAAGATGCCTCCTTCACTCTGGCTGTATAGAGGCTGACTTTACAGTCCGCCAGCTAAAATGGCAACTGAAGCCCTCTTTCTCTGGGCAGTGTAATGGTTAATTGTAAGTCACCCCTCGGGACACATTCAGTGCTAGTAATGAGTCTGAGTATTTGACTGTTTGAACAGTTGTGTATGTGTAAACTATTGGATTAACTTGCCGTTGGCATGTAGTATCTTCGCTTTTTACCTGGCTTAAGCGATAAATCTTTCTGGTAAACATTTCTCTGGAATTCTCTGTCTCATTCCTTTGTCCTAATGCAGTCCTTACTACATAAATACAGTGAGTTGTAATACATTTTTGCCATCATAGCTTAATGCGCCAGAACGGCAATGTACTGTATCCAGAGAGTGCTGTTTGAGTTCTAAAAATTTTCACCCTTACGGTACTTTTCAGTGTTGAATTACTAGTCCCGGTTTGCTTCTTATTTCTGGGTTCTCCCATCCTTTCACAGATTCTTATGAGAGGTCAAAGACATCTTTACCTCCTTTGAGAAGAGAAGATTGGATCAACAATCTTCCAAAGCAAAGAGGGGATGTCGTAAATTGCAGTGTAACAGATGAGTCACCTGGACAGGACGGGTCCTTCCTCTGGACTCAAGATCTCCTGGGCCGTGCTGGAAATGATACTGACCAGCCTCGAGACTCTGATCATCTGTATACAGGGAGTCCTTTTCCTTCAGTCTTTAACCAAAACAGTGGAGAGCGCTCACAGTTCAGGAGAAGGTACCCCTGAGAAGTAGAGTGTAGTATAATATAACCATTGTCTTTGCATATTTTGCTCCTAACATTTGCTTGAATTTGAAGTTCCTTGAGAGTACATCGAGATAGCAGTGTAGGAAAACAACCTACCACAAAACAAAACATACTTGTAAGCCTTATTATCATTTTGATTTTAACAAATATTGAACAGTCTATCTTTTAGCATGTATAAGCATATAACCAAAACAGTACGGTTATCAAATATAATACCATCATTGTGATAAATTTCCTGACCTAGAATGTCTTTCCCTCTATTTTTCAGTTTATTTAAACCCCCTCCAAGGATGGTCTCAGAAAGTGGTGACCATGGCAACAGTGCACCAAGTCAAAGAACATTCCAGACAAGTGCCTGTTTCAATGGGCAGGTTTCTAAAGAGACAGAAGATCCATTCATCACATCCACCCATATTGCCCCCAGTCCTTTGACAGGTTCAGGGCTGCGCCGTGCATGCAACCCTCCCGCTTTAAAGCACAACACGGGTACGAAAAAAGCCCACATCCTCCCCCTGACACCTCGGCCTCTCAATATCCAAGGTAAGGCTCCACCCCAGTGCTGCGTGAATTCCAACAACCTGCACTCATCTGCAGTTACAGTTACCTGAGCACTGTGTTTATTTTTGTGAGGAATCAAAGGTGACATCAAGTCTCTGTTTTCAGAGCACAAAGTAATTCTTTTAATGGCCTGCCGACTACACGTACCAGAGTTAGATTTTTTGCTACTGCGAGAGTACGGGATCTCAGAATATCTGTTATGCTGTTTGTGTCTCCCGCCCGTGGTCATCATCATCATTTCATACCGTTGGATACTGTGGGCCGTTTGCCTCCCGTTTTCAGCTGCTGCTGTCTTTTCTGATCTCGTCCGGTGAAGACTAAGCTTCTGCCTGGAGCAAGGAGCGTCAGAGCTTCAGAAACCCCAATCATTATAAGTGCAGCCAGTTTACAAGCTGAAAGTCCAGCTACAAGTTTTAAAACCCATGACACACTAATGTTCAAGGTTTCCTGTATGGAATTTTGCCTTCAGTACAGCATCAGAGATTAAGGTTTTTTTTTGTTTCATGCCCTTTACAAGCAACAAATACCATAGAGCTGTTATTAAAAGCTGCTCAATATCCCAGTGTTATATAGAAAGGTCAGAAATGTAAGCAGTGTGTGAGACTGTTGATTTGACTTCCAATCATTCATCTTCTGATGCTTTTAGTTTTTTATGTTATATACGTAGTGTAGTAACACCATACATCAGCAGACTTGGTGTGAACTTTACTTGTAATGACAGGTTTAAGTTGGTGTTTTATTTACACTAACTTATAGCTGAGAAATGAAGTTCACACTGAGTATACTCCGTCCAATCCACATGTAGCAGTGATCAGCTATGATGGGAGTGAATGGGTCTGTCTCTCATTCAAACATTAAAACCACTTGTTTCCAGCTAGTGCAAATAATCTGTTTAAAAATGTCAAAACTTCCTATCAGAAAATACATTATCTATTATACTTTCTCCTTGAGCTTTTTATATATAAGAAAAAAATTATGAAATGTATTCTTCCCATGACAGAAGCTGCAATTTGTAGTCAATGTGGCAAGCATATAGTTACGGCCTGCTGGTCACACCTCCATGTCAGACCGTCATTTTACAGTATTTTAGCAATCCACTGTAGTCCAGCAGATGGCGCAATTTCTGAGCAGCAAACCAGTACAGAATCCAGTCCGCCATTATCATAATTCACACCGTATGTGCTTGCTTAATTTTTATGCGTTGCAGGCCACTTTAAATAGATAATAGCATATGGTTGAATGAATTGATTTTGTTTATTTACTGTTATCCATAAACTAACAAAGCAAAACAATTGCAATACATTTTATCTGAACGACAGAAACAAAAGTAAGCGCAGAATAATCTTTATTGTTTATAGGCATAAGTCTGAAAACAGTTCTATATGCTTCTAACATCAAAATCATAAACCTATTAGTTATCCTTTGGAGCAAAGTATGTACTTCACACCAAAATGAATTTAAAGCCTACAAATTCTGCAGTTCTGACTGCAAAATGTTGTTTATTTCATTTTTGATGGGTAATGATGTCAATATAATAGTGTTTGTATTGCGGTGTTTATGCAGGTTTCCTTTTATAATAATCACAAGCAATTGATTGAAGGTTCTTTATGAATTCAAGCCTTGAGTAGTGACCAAAAGCTTTCAGTACTCATATTCAGTGATGAAACAAGCCTCTAACAAGACCTTGGTATTTCAGGGTAACACAGCAGTACAAACAAACAGTCTGTTGCATCTGTCTAAATACCTCAGAGACCCAAAGTGTTGTAGCTAAGGTGATATTCACCCACTTCCCTCCCTTTCCTTCCGTTTACAGTTCACACTTCCTGTTTAAACCGTAGAAGGGAAGCCTTATCATACCGCACAACTTTTGTCATCTCACCCAAAAGCAGCTTTAGTAGCATCTGCAAGGTGTTTCCCATGATGGTGTAGCAACATACAGACTCAGTTTGAACAGTGTGGCTTCATTTGCACGCAAGCACGATTATCCAGTACTTAAGTGTAAACAATATGGGGTGGTAAAACCATTGAGGCATTGGCATATGCTACTGGTGCCAACCAATGATTGCATGTTTTGTGCATAATAAAGTAGTATTTTTATGCATGTGTCAATGTTAACATTTTTAATAGACATTGAGTTTGCTGAATGTTAAATAGATTTTAATGATTCAGACTTAGAGTAACAGCATGAAACTCTGCATTTCATATTGCCATAATAACTTTGGCCACAAGGGGTCTTGTATTCAGTATGGCTATTAATGGATGCATGTGCAGTTAGGTTTATTTTGGGACATTTGCTACTTTTCTGTGCAGGGGTATGTACATATATACATATATAGGTTCAGCAGACACAGTATTTGGAAACTCATACCTGTTGTAAGCTAGGGATGGATTATTTATTGATGACTGTTTCATTATAGGGGGATCAGGGTCAGGGATTCTCCGTCCAGTTACTGAAATCTGTATCCTTTTTCCATAAGCTAGCTTCCCTCTGTTTATTACAGCTAAATAGTGTGTCATATTTCTGAAATCAGCTTTTGTTTCATGCGTATTTTGAGGCATATTTGTATGTATATATTTAATTGGATTTCTGGATTGCAGTGGGCAGCGCTGTCACCTCACAGCAAGAAGAATGGATGGATAAACATAGGCTTAGGTCTTGATGTTCTTCCTGATGTATGATTTTAATACTATTCACTTATTTTTCATTTATTGTGCAGATAAGTGCCATTAAGGTTAAACGAATTGAAAGAATTCACATTTAAGCCTTAATATGGTTCGCACAGCTGCACAATTCAGATCTGTCTTCAAAGAGTTCCCTTTCTTCAATTACGTTCAGTCTAAAGCCCTGGATGACGTAAGAGAACGAATGCATCTTGTATTGAGACTTGAGTCATTAAACCCCAAATGTCTGCATGTATTGACTGTTGAATGTTACATTTTTGCAGATTCTTTACACAGGCAAAAATTTTGTCGCTTGTGCACCCACCGGCTCAGGAAAAACAGTGCTCTTTGAATTGGCAATCGTTCGGTTGCTAATGGAAACCCCTTCACCCTGGCGCAATATCAAAATTGTATACAGTACGTGCTCATTTAAGCTCAAGTATTACATGGGTTTTATTGAGTATTGGTACTACTGAATGTAGTACCAATACCAATACTTTTTTGTTACTGTTGTAAAAGTAGACAGGAAATGTTTATTCAACAATCAGGACAAAATGTGCAGTTCTATGAGTAGACAGTCTGGCTTAGAATGCAAATTTATTTTTATCTTGCACTAAAGTGTGGCTTTGGGGAACATTTTTATATCATTTCACATAACTTATAATCTATTGCTGAGACAATTTCTAAGCAATTAAAGATGTAAAATAAGTAAACTATTGTCTGTTGTCTTGTTAATTTAGAAATATGAGATTCCATGGAGGATGGAATTCTTTTTAGATCCTTGATATAAATCCTGAAAAGCCTTTGATATTCTTTTAGTGGCACCAATTAAAGCTCTTTGCAGTCAGCGATACGAAAACTGGAAGCAGAAATTTGGGCCTTTGGGGCTGAACTGCAAGGAGCTGACAGGAGATACAGAAATCGAGGACTTCTTTGAGATTCAAGATGCTCATCTCATCATGACTACACCAGTGAGTGACACTGTGGATTAGTGCTCATGTATGGAGGCTTAGCTGGATGAGAGCAACCCAAACACAGCTGCTGTGTAGACAGTAAGCACTTGACTCTTGAGGAACTGTGGCCATCTTTTCTCACTCTTCCCTAGGAAAAGTGGGACAGCATGACCAGGAAGTGGAGGGATAACTGTCTTGTTCAGCTGGTCCGGCTCTTCCTCATAGATGAGGTCAGTGTTTGAACACATCAGTTGATTGGTCATGTTGTAATTACTTTTCACGGCTTGACTTTATTGAAACTTGGTGGCATAACTATGGCGTATATTATTGCAATTCATTTTTTTTTACCACTTGTGGATTTACACATGTCTGGGCACCTTTCTCAGGTTCACGTGGTGAAGGACACGACTCGTGGCGCAACACTCGAGGTCGTAGTCAGCAGGATGAAAACGATGCACACCTACCGCTCTGCTGAAAACCCGGATCCCAGCCTCGCCATGAGATTTGTGGTGGTTTCAGCGACCATTCCAAACATTGCTGACGTGAGTTCCCGCCAGCACTACGGCATGGTCCAAAGCAACCCATACTTCCCATTAAAATATGCACAGTCGAATTTCTTTTCTCCAGTCTCGCGTCAGTTTGAAGGTTAATTTTTGTTGTCCAGATAGCCGATTGGCTCTCGGACGGGACGGGCCCGGCCACCTGCCTGGAGATGGACGAGAGCTTCAGGCCCGTGAAGCTGAGGAAGGTTGTGCTGGGCTTCCCCTGCAGCAGCGGTCAGAATGACTTCAAGTTCGACCTCTCCCTCAATTACAAAATGGCCAACGTCATCCAGACCTACTCCGACGAGAAGCCTACGCTCGTGGTGAGCGCCCGCCGCTCTTTTGGGCAGGGAGCGAGCGGCGTGGCCGCTTTTGGTGGGGAGCTCTCGTAACGGTCGCTCTCTGTCACGCCTGCAGTTCTGCTCCACGAGGAAGGGGGTGCAGCAGTCCGCGGCGGTGCTAGCTAAAGACGCTCGATTCATCATGAGCGCCGAACACAAGCAAAGGTCCTCTCTATTTTTTTTTTCGTCCCGGCTTGGGTTTTGACCACTTTTGGCACAAACATGTCTGTTCGAGGAATATTTCATTACTAATTTATTTTTGTTCTTTTTTTGCGCTATGAATAAAACAAATCAAATGCTTGCCTCTGTTTATGTATCACTGTGGATATTTGTATTTACCATGTGTTTTTTGAAACAGATCTTATGGCTGAATTGCATGATAGCACATACAGTATAAGCTTATGTGTTCTTTGCAAATTTAATCTGAGAGTACATTTCCTATTTTACGAAAATGAGTAATTGTCTTTATTGCAGGTTGATGAAGTATGCAAATTCTCTGCATGATTCAAAACTGAGAGGTTTGTACAGTCTTCACATTTTCTTGGCAATGGTACCCATGCCAATGTGTCCGTATGTGTCTCAATACATGTGAATTGCCTTGTTGAAAAAACAGTGTATATTTTCATGTTTCAGTATTCCTCCAGTTTATTCAGTATGTTTTTTGTGTGATTCAGATCTGGTGATGTATGGAGTTGGTTTCCATCACGCTGGGGTCGACATGTCTGACAGAAAAACAATCGAAGATGCTTTCACGCTCGGAGACCTACCAGTTCTTTGTGAGCATCACTTTTTCCAATAAGAGGAGTCGCTATTAGCAATCTATTGACGGGCTGGAGGATGTACAACCATCTGTCAGCAGGATAAAGGTTAAGGAAGCCAGCCTCGAATGATTTGCTGTTTTGGAAAACATTTCTGACCTTTCTCCCACCACCTCCTTTTTTTACTGTTTTTGTCTGCTGACATGATAGTCAAATCAAAATGTAGACATAATTAGACGATCGAAATAGATTGTTTGGGTGCTCCATGATGAGTTACAATAGCGTTAAGGAGTGTGACCGTTAGCACCACCAATGCTAAACACTGTCTGAGCAGGCTGCCAATAGGACAGTTTATGCATGTGTCAAGAAATAAATGTTCTGTGGATTCATTTGTGGGATTTTTGCTTTTCACTTTGGTTATTTAAAGACGTCGCTTGATTTATGTGTTTGTGTCCTTGGAAGAATAAGCTCTCAAAGTAAATTACGTCAACCCCAGTTGCGCTATCAAAAACTTGGCTATGCTTGATGCAGAATCTTAAGGTCGTTCGTTGTAAGTTAACGTAGAGGAAAAATCAGGTATTGGTTCTATTCTGATCCAGTTACAACCAGCACTTTGGCAATGGGAGTGAACTTACCTGCTCATCTTGTGGTGATCAAGTCCACCACGCACTACGTTGGAGGGTCGTGTGAGGAGTACAGTGAGACCGACATACTGCAGATGACTGGACGAGCAGGCCGACCCCAGGTATAGATGGGGATCTGTCCATGTGGATATTAAATTTTTTTTTTGATATATATATATATATATATATTCTTTTACAGCCGTCTGGTACATTTTTGACAGTCTTTGTTCTCCGTCAGTCATTAAGAAGCTAATTCCAACCGCAGCATTAATGATTTCTTTGCATGTGTTTTGCCATGCATTTTGGAAATGCGCTTTTGCTAGTTTGACACAACGGCAACTGCAGTGATCATGACCAGGTCCCAGACAAAAGACAAATACTCCCGGCTAATGAGTGGGGCTGAAACCATCGAGAGCAGGTACGGTGTTGCTGATTTTGGGGAAAAATAATTGAGTTCTGGATTGTAGTATTCTGTATAATAATGGCTCTTGCCGGTAGAAATGACAGAGCCGTTATCGGTTGCAAAATATTTGTGTGCATCTCACTGTTTGTGATTTCACTTTGTGATGATTTATTGAGCCTTTCTATGGCCTTGGTCTCCAGCCTACACACACACCTTGTGGAGCACTTAAATGCAGAGATCGTTCTGCACACTATCTCCGATGTGAACGTGGCTCTGGACTGGATTCGCTCTACGTTCCTCTACATTAGAGCTCTGAAGAATCCTGGACATTATGGTGAGCCACATCCCCTGCCACTGCTTGCTTGGGAGGAAATGATGATGTCAGGGCATAGCTGTTCATCATGAGAGATGTAATAAGTTATTAAGCAAATTCTCCATTTCTAGGTTTCCCACCTGACCTGGACAGAGCTGGAATTGAAATGAAACTGCAAGGTGAGGTATTTAAGCAGGCTTCTCTTATTTTGTTTTTATTACTAGAAGGAGTTTAATGATTACATGCATCCTTTTCTTTAGAGCTCTGTCTGAAGAACCTGAATGAACTGGCGGCCATAGGCTTGATCACTATGGATGAAGATGTCAACTTCAAACCTACCGGTGAATGGCCTTATGTAGTGCTTGTTAAACATATCTGTGTTTTATCTTTATTTTTTGAGTTGCCAGTGTTAATTTGAAGTTTCTAGAACATTAATTTAAAACTCTTTAGGTCCTGCTGGTGTGTTTCAGCACTTGTGCACTTAATTTAAGTCACTGATTGACTAAAGAGTCCTTGCACCTGTTTTTTCCAGGGCATAAACTGGCTGCTAATTGAAATAGACAAAATATGCAAATACTACAGCCATCCAAGACTGGAATTTGTGACCCCTGGTCTATAACACATTGTATAAATATAACATTAGTACAAACATGCCCAAAAGTAAAGTGGTTACTCCTTATGTATTTGATAGAGGAATAAATAAAGGAGTACGTGTCTGATTTACTGTGCATATTCACATGGTTTTCCACAGTGGAACAATTGATGGTCCTATGGCGCACGTCCATGTCTTAAAATGGAAAACTTTCTTTCCTGACTTACAGAAGCAGGGAAGCTTATGGCCCGATACTACATTGCATTTGAGACCATGAAACAGTTCAGTCTTCTGTGTGGAACAGAAACACAGCCTGAACTGGTAGGTGTATTAAAGGACGTTTATATGTTTTCTGAATTTAATTCTATTATTATGGAGTATAGTTGTGCACTTAGGGGAAATCTGTTCCTTACAGCTTCAACTGATCTCCAAAAGCAAGGAGTTCAGTGACATTCAGCTGAGAGTGAATGAGAAGCGAACGTTGAACACCTTGAACAAGGATAAAAACAGGATAACAATCAGGTTAGAGAAGGGATCTTGAATTGTCCTTGAGGATAAGATCTCTTGCCGTCAGGAAAAAGAGCACTCAGCTTTATGTCTCCTTAACTTTTGCCTTTTTGTGCTATTCATAGGTACCCCATGGAGGGGAAGATAAAAAATAATGAAATGAAAGTTAACTGGTGAGTCACAGAAACTTTCCTTTTCTCAGTGCTACGAGTGCATGTTTGATGACTGCTTTTAACTATTGACAAAACAAAATGAAGAAACACTCAATTTGGCTTTGGTTGACCTGGAGATTGAATGAAATGAAGAAGGCCTTGAATGAAATGTTACTTGCTAACAAAAAGTACAAAAATGAAGAAGAATAACCAAAGTGTTTTTTGAACTTTTTTTATACAGGAATGCATTAATTTTTTATTTTATTTACTTATTCAGTACCTGCCCATAGAATTGTAGTCATCGATAACACGTCTGAGGTCTACTGACGATTTACATCAGAAATTTGATTTAATGTTGAAACTAATGTTGGTAGCCCATTAATCCATCAAAGTGAAGGTATTAGTGCCTTTCAAATGTGGCTGCAAATGCAAATATGCAAATATCTCCCTGTTTTTGCCCTTCCAGATGCTATGTTTCATCCTGTGTATCATTTTCTTTCTACAGCCTAATACAAGCTCAGCTTGGCAGCATCCCAGTTCAAGAATTTGGATTGTCACAGGACACTGGGAAAATATTTCGAATTGGAATACGAATTAGCAAATGTAATGCATTTCCTCCACTGTTGTCTATAAACAGTAGTGAAGTCTTGAACAGTCTTGAATAATGTCCTACACAGACATTTCTTAGAGTATAATGCAGTTTGTTCTAAAATATAATTTTTTGACTAAGATTTGATTAGTTGGTTTGGTATCAATACCATTCTGTGTTTGTGAAGCACTCTGCTTCATTATGTCAGCCCTAAAGGCCTTGTTAATATAATTCAGTGAAGTTGATGATGGTTTTCATTGAACCAGGCTTGTCTGAGTTCCTGAAGCAGTTGCCGAAGAAGAGCTTCTCAGCACTGTTGAACTCCCTGATTTTGGCCAAGTGCTTCCGGGCCAGGCTTTGGGAAAATTCTCCATTCGTCTCAAAACAGCTTGAGAAAATCGGTGGGTTTGAAAAAGCTAAAAGAAAGTTCCACAAATTATAGTCCTAAGTCCTAAAATTAAGTCTTAAATATATGATTTTTCTTTGCACTTCAGTTAAGTTTATGGCTGAAATTAGATTGTACCAGTGGATTTCATTCCCGTCACCCTGTGATTCTGGGTTTTGGTCTAAGAGAACTTTGTGACTGAACCACAGATGTTAACCTCCAGTAATGAAAACAAGCTGCAAAAACAAGCAGTGAAACGTCCTCTCCTAGAATGACATGCATCCGTGTTTGACAATGCGCCGAAACAATGTGTTTTCAGTAGAAAAATTTTAGTTTCAGTCCTAAGCATGCTGGCCATTTCCCATCACTGTCACTTTCAATGTTTATTGGACAGAAAGTCGTCTGTGGTGAGAAATGTTGCCCAAGAACCAGACAGTCCTGTTTTTAGGTGTTATAGACTTTAAAATGTGAATATTTTATTACACATAAAGAAAGAAAGAATGCCTGTACATGGCATCCTCCTTCTGCAGGCCTTCCTGAGGGCCTACTGCTGTACGGCTGTGGAGGTGATGAAGCCTGTTACCTTACAGTACCTTTAAGGACAAAGTGGGGTTGTAGCAGCCTTGACCTCAGAGGACCTTACAGGACAAGCTGTTTAAATTCCTTGTGACTAACTGAAACACTGTTCTACTGTGTATTATGAGCAGCTTTTCATGCCAAACAGCCAACAGATGTGCCCTTGTAGGTTTGCCAACCTGTGCCCTGGTACAGGGAGGGAAGGGGGGGGGGGGCTTCAATACAGATGCCTGTCTGTTTGGTGAGCTCACCCAATGTTCTGTACAGATCTGACAAGGCTGACCTACTGACCATGTGCTGCCTTCATTTCACAGGACTGACACTCTCCACTGCCATGGTGAACGCGGGCCTGACCACATTCCTCAAGATCGAGCAGACGAACGCCAGAGAGCTGGAGATGGTATTCCAGAATGTGCATTCAAGAAAAAATGTTGCCTTCTTGTAATGGCTACTCCACTGGTTATGCGTTTCAAAATGAAGCTGCACAGAACAAACATCTGTTGTCACATAATGTTTTCCAGATTGTCAACAGACATCCGCCATTTGGTAACCAGATCAAGGAGGCTGTCGTGCATCTTCCAAAGTATGAAGTCAGTTTGGAACAGGTAATCTACTGTTGGTCTATTTTCATACGTATTCAAAAAAGACCATTTAATAGATTATTCTAACTATTAATTGGTGGCTAATTCTGATTAATAGTTAATTTTGTCAAAAATAGGCTATAATTGAAAATGACAAGCTGTCTAGATTGAACTTGTATTGTCGTCTTTTTAGATTCCAAGATACAATGTTGCAACAGCAGAGATCCTTGTTACGGTGAACTTGAAAAACTACGAGCAGCTGATGTCAAAGAGAACAGCTCCCGACCACCATTATGTCACCTTAATTATAGGGGATTGTGACAATAATGTGGTGTTCCTGCAAAACATCACGTAGGATTTGTCCTAACATTCCTAAGGCTTTGGGACAGGCTCCCACATTTGCACACTGAAAAACACAAATGAATGCACGCACACACTAACACACACACGCATACGCACACACATACCTATAAACACGCACACACACACACACACATACACACCCGCGCACGCACACACATGCACACACACGCACACGCACACACACACACACACACGCACACACACACCCGCGCACACAAACACACACACACACGCACACACACACAAAATTGAATTACTTTCTGTGATATGTTTTTTCTCCCTCAGAGACTCTCTCCTGCTGAAGTCTGGAAGCTGGTCAAGGAAAATTGAAGTCACAAGAAGTCCCAAAGGAGAGGAGCTCAGTGTGAACTTGATCAGCTCAGAATTTGGTATGTGGTCCTGGAACAATGTAAGCTTTCATGCTTTTCTTTTATTCAAGACACAGGGGCCTTTCTTTGTCTTCATAAAATGGCCAGAAGATGTAAGGGGCCTAAAAGAAAAAAAATTGCATGTTGTGTTCTTCTGTGTTTGCTCAAGCTAATGTTTTATTAATGGATATAGCATTGGCATTAAAATACAGTGTGTTGATACTTGAAGCGTGTCCTGGAATTAATTTTCTGGGAAATAAAGTTTTGAGATATAAAAATAAAATATTAGCAGAGAGTGCTCATGAGATGGGTCTTAACATAAATGGTTTTGGAACCACAATGTCAAAGTTCTGGTTGTTCTTTAAAAAACACATAACACAATTTTTAGTGCTAAACACTAAACATTTGTTCCCTTTGTTTTCTACTTGTTCTTATTTACTTGTGCATTAAATTAGCCAAATTCAATGTACTTTTCCTTTTTTGAAGTGGGCCTGGACATTCAGCAGAAGTACAGCGCGTTCTACTCTGGAGCGAAGCGCTTTGCATCTGAAATGGACAGTTGGGAGAACCGGCAGTCCTCGGCAAAGAGAGAACAGGGTGCGGAGCAGAGAACGCAAACTGCAGCAGGGAGACAAGAACATGGCAAAGCACCCAGAGCAGAGAGTGCAATACAGAAAGCACAGGGCATCGCACAGAGGCCTAATGCCAAGCCCTTAACTGCCGGCCCCTTAGGCAACGGTAAGATGGTTAAACATTACAGTTTAAATTGTACTACACATTTAAAGATGTGAATGTACTGTTGCCTCATCGTAATCACGTTTGATTATAGGCTTTCCATCACATGTTGATACTTAAAGTAAACCAAAATTTTGATTGTGTTATCTTGAGGAGCTGAAAAATAGCTACATGAATAACAGATTACAAATAAACAGAAGTCTCATATCACAGACAGAATTGTTTTTTAAAGCCAATAACTTTTTGTTTAATGGATTACTACCTTTCGGGTGGATGACTAACACAGTTTGTACATTTAGTGATTGTCCTGACACAACTGACCTAAAAAGCACTTATGCTAAAAAAGGTTTTCTTTTTGAATTAAAGATTCTTCAAAAGAGAACATGTCCGTAGAGCAAGGGAAAAGAGAGTGCAACCACTTCTGTAAAAACAAGGAGCAATGTGGACATGATTGCTGTAAGTAGCTGCAATGTACATATGGCAATGAGCATGTACACAGCCATTTAATGGCAGTTTCACAGGGTTCCTTAAATGAGTGGCAAACTCTGTTCCATGCTAGGAAGTTACTTTGTTACTTAGTTTCCACATTTTTTATATGTCAGATTGCAAAAAGATTTATTTTCATTACAGGTTTATGCTTTGTATTGTTTTTGCACCGTAAAATATGTAAAGGCGCTATGTACACAAACCCAATAACAACAGACAGTATGCATGTGTTCCATGTATGCAATCCTTGTATTTCATATTGTTCAGTGCTTTGACTTATATTTCTTTTTCACAACAGCTTCCAGGCCAACACACAGGAGACAATAAACCTTATATTCAAAAGAAGAGTTACAGTACAATTTATCCATTAATTTCCATGCATTGCAATGTATATCATTATTGCTGTTGTGTTTCTCACAGGTAAAGTTGGTGTACACATGGTGCTGAAAAGGCCCTCAAATGCAGAGTCTGGTTTTTCTTCCTACCTCAGAGATTTGAAAAACAGGAACGAGACGCTCGTGCAGACTCCTGTTAAGCGTCTGAAGGCAAGTTGAACAGACCGTTATCTCTCGCCATTACATTCCTCCATAGGGTTGCACAGTAGCTGTAAAATCCGACAGAAAAGGCCGAAGCCATTTACAGTTTGTTTGCAAGGAAAGCCTAAAAAGCCATTGCCCTGATCTTCAGGTTTGTCGGCTTGCAGGCAGCCAAGGCCGAAGATTAACCGCAATACCGCATAGTGTACGGTGCTAAATCCTTAAGGTATTATGGCTCTCACTCAAACAGACCTTAAATTTTAACAAACAAATGTGCTGTAATTTAGTGGGTGAGTCACACACGAGGCTATGATTTACGCGGGTTACTGCATTTTTCCAGGGTACATCTTTCAGAAGCGTTATACTAGACCTGTGAGGTCTTGACCACCCTTTTAAGTCGGAGCTTTGAGTGAGGCACACAGTGAGATTTGAATCGCAGTGAGATTTGTCGGTGCTGTATGGGTGAACTACAGTTCTTCCATTAGATGAAAATGTGCAGCCAGGCTCGGGCTGCTGCCATGCACCAGTTCTCATACAAACCCAAAGACATCCTGCCTGCTGTCCCAAGGTAAGCTAGTCTCACATTGCAAAAAAATTAATAGGTTTAACAGGTAGATCATTTTGATCACATAACGTATAACCTAATAAACCTAATTCAGTATTTTAAATTATAAAACGACTACACATCAACCAGTCCAGTGGTAGGAGGAACATGACAAGTGGGAGTTTTGGTTGTTAGCTGTAGTTGCAGATCTAAAATGACAGACAGATGTAAATATATACAGTATATAATATAACAAATAGAATAATCATAAATATTGGCATACAGTTTATGGTTAGGTATGCACGTATTAAATCAAATGTGTATGTAAGGCTGTATAGTCTTTCATTGGAACTTAATGCAATGTCTATTTTGAAGGTGTGAAGGGAACCAATATTTTCATCCAACAACAGAGGAAAATGTGGACTACTTTGAGGATTCTGAAACACCTCGGCAGATATCAGGAGGGTCATATTATGATGGTACATGTGGCACTGACTCAAAGCCCTCTTGCTATTCAGTGAATTCAGATTCACAGCAGAGTACTTATTAAACGATTTACAGACCGTTTTAAGGACAGAGTTCAATGTGTAGGGTTCTTTCACTTGCTTTGATCCAGCAAAGAAGGCAGACATATTTGAGACTGATCTGCAGTATGAGTGAGCATGTCCAGGAGGATGCTCAAACCAATGACTTCCACTTCTGTTTGTGCTTCCGCAGACTATAGCAGCTACTTGGAAGACATGACTGAGGAGGAAGCACCTGTACAAGCTGCTTCTGAACCACAAAGTAGAGCTTCACTTTTAACAAAAACATTTGGTTATTTGAAATAACAGTAAAAAAAAAAAAAAAGAAGCCAGATACGGGCTAGCTTTTATTATTAGTGCCATAATCTGATATTTGCCCTGCGCTTTTACTTTAACCAGTGTCTGGGGAGTAAAGTGTGTTTGAATTAACAAGACTCAGAACGGGCAATACGCCACCTTCACTGCAGGATGGGCTATTGGAAAGTGAAGTAAATAGGCACTGTTAGTTACCTCGACTGAACTGAAAGTAATTAAGTTGCCCTGATATTTGGATGTTTATGTTTTCAGACGTTCCGGTGTGGAGGCGGTCTGATGCTGGCAATAAGGGAACATTCAGCAGCACCGTTACGGGCCAATCCTGTGGTTCTTTTGGAAAGAGGAGCACACATCATTCCAAGGATAGTAGCTGCTTCTCACCGGATGATCTCAGTGTGACCTTTGACCTAGGAGTGGATGACTGGGATGATATTGACGATGTCAATTTAGTGAATGCCAGTGAGATTTCGTACACCAAGATCCCGACCAGTGACTGCAACACACAGAGAGGTATTGTGTTGGTGGGCCTCTGAGAATTCATGCTAAAACAGTCAATTACAATTCAGACCAGTCTAAAGTGTAATATAAAATAAATTTACAACAATTGATATTACAGTATACAGAAAACAAACAGTTCATTGTGAAAGTGACTATCATACTTTAATTTGTGGCTCTTTATACTTTTTGCAAAGTTTCTGTGGGCTCTGGCACTGTCCATAAGTGTGTATTAAATTAAAAGCTTTGAACAGATGAGGCCTTGATTATGTGCACATTTTCAGATTACTCGACACCACTGACTTCTTATGAACAACCCAAATCTATCTTCGCTCAGCTCAGTAGATCACACACGTAAGTTTTTTGCTTAACAAATACCAAAGCACATCATATATATTTCTTAGATGTATAGCATATTTAAACAGGAGATATATTATGTAAGATTTGTAGCATATTAAAAAGAAATTAAGGTTAGCCATAAATATAAGCTTTTTCAGCAAAGTCATGGTAACACGACTAAAAATAATTTCTTAAGTACATTAAACTGTGTCAATGCACACTAAGTATGTTGTGTTTGTTTCAGGGTGAGCTCCACCGATGTCAGACCTCGAGAGTCTCAGTGTCTTGGACACATTCCAAATAAACAACCACTGGACAACTGGAGCCAATCAGATGATGGCCTTGTGAGTTAGTGCAGTATGGACAGTGTACGCTTTTATTGAGTAGCTACTGTAATCCTGTTTTTATACAATATGTCCACACTCCACGAAAAATATATGTGTATATCTCAAATGAGAAAATAGGAGGATTTATTCTTCAGTATTAAAACACAAAAATAGTAATCCTACTTTTGGATATCGGAGCCTTGGTTTATTCTGGGCCTTCTGAAGGAGTCAGTTGGTAAAGGAGTACACCAGGAGTACAGTCTGAACCTGCTACAGACATCACCAGATCACTGTCATCAGGTCTATATAATTGCCTGCTGCGGTTAAGTGGAAGGGCTGTTTTAAATTTGCCTAGGTTCTGTGTGTTTACTGAATTTTTGGCACCCCCTAATGACTCAGCAGGTTACCAGCAGAATTACCAGCTGCATTTGTCCCTGCACAGGCATACTGTAAATGTCATAACAGTGGCATGAGAACATAGGACAATGCTGGGTAAAAATGGGGAGAAAGTGGGATGTAAAAATTATTTGTCTGGAATACAAAAAATATATATATATATTTTTTTCCATTCTCAGAAAACTTTCAATGAAATGAATGCATACAGGATGAGTCCCTCCTTCCCAAAACAGAAGTCATCACACTCGGCCACCTTGAATAGAACGCTCAATTTCTTTTCACGGCCAAATGCTGTGGAACGCAATGAAAATTCTGGCAGGTATGGGTTTGTGAAGTTTAAGTGTACATCTACTTTATATCTCAATGTTTATTATAATATGTCTATATAATTGTGAATAAAAGAGTAAATAATGAGTTTTGTGACCATAGTATGTCTATTACAATGGCAGATTACAAGGGAAAGAAGACTCTTCAGATGTTGAAGCATTCCTTGGAATATTTGAAGGAATATTTTAGTGCTTTATGGACTGTTGGATATGCTGAACTTTAGATGCCATTTCTACTGCAATGTAACTTTCAGTGTAACAAGATATAGTTCCCTGTTGTTTGCGATAAACAACTTTTTTGAATCTGCTGATGCTGCTAATGTGGCAGTTATTGTGAATGTCTTTGTTTTGTCAAAGATGTCAGCTTGGAATAAAAGCCTTGTTACTGAGCTAATTTCAAAAAGCATTTTATCTGTATGAAAATCCATTTAATCTGTATAAAAATCGATTTGCTTCAAAAAGCGTGGCTCAAAATCATTGTTTTCCTTCTTCTAGGATCAAACCATATACTAAGACAAGCTTTTTATGCCACTACATTAAACAAATAACCATGTTAGTTTCAGAATGGAGAAAATTATTTCGTCATAATTTGAGAATTTAATTAACAAACCTCTATTTTGCATTTACGTAAGTTACGTTAATATTCATGTGACGACAGAGGACAGCCCCTTACGTCAGTTTTAGCGCGGAGTTTGTTGGCGGAAAGAAAGAACGGAAGAAAGGAAAAGTAAGTAACTTGGCTTGTATATTACGTTTCATTGTGGCGCGTGTGTGAATTATACATATTCATGTTGGTTAGCTTGCTAAAATAAAGAAACATTTATTCTGAGGTAAAGGGTTATGAACAACCTTGAAAGAACGTGTTGTATTCTAATAAATTGCTGGTATTCTGTGGATAGCAATCCTGATAGTAGCTATATTAGCTAAGTTTGTTGACTAGTCTAGTTTGTTTAGTTGCCCGGTCAGGTTACCTAACTTATTTTAAATGCCGCAATTTTGTGTGAAACAAGTAGCTGGTTGATAGATGCGTCGTTTGGTAAAGAAATTATTGCTAATCGCAGGATATGTTGCTAGCTGTCTCAGATCGGAAGCATGGTGTGCCAATGATTGCGAGATGGTTAACGTGTAAGGTCGCTGGGTTGCAAGCGTATACTTTATTTCTGACTAGATAGCCTATCTAACGTGCATTCGTGCTTTCTTAGTTTACTCTAAGCTAACTAGATACTGCTGTAGACATGTAGCTGGCTAGCTAACGACTAGACTACAGCCGTGTTCTTGTCTGTCAGTGTCAATAGAACCCTAGCTACCTGTTTTAGCTGTTGTGTTTTGGGTTACTGGATGGCAAGGCCAATGTCACAATGTTATGTCTTCTCTTGCAGATTCACATCTTAAATGGAAGTCCCACCTGTTGATAAAACTTCGAAAGATATCCGTGGATTGGATGTTCAGTCCAAAGTTGACAGAAGCAATGGGAGATGTGAAATTCGAAGTACGTAGGACATGCTGCGTCGTAGTTTTGCGTTCTTATTTTAAAGTTGAATGGCTCTACACTATTCAGTCTATTCTTGTTTTCTGGGTCATCTGTTTGGGGTTTGAGTTTAAATCATTTTTGTGGTAAGGGAAAATAACAAGATATGTTTAATTTAGGTGACGTGAAGACGGATATAGAGTACCTGTGTGAAGCAGTACCCGAGCTTTCAAAATTTTTTCACATTGTTGACAAAATTGGTGAAGGTGAGTGTATCCTCTAATCACACCAAAATCTACATTCCAATGATGCATATTTTCAATAGCTTTTTTTGTAAAGTGGCATTTAAAATGTGGAGAGAATCAAAGCATGAATAATGTAAAACAATATTAACAGGAACGTTTAGCACTGTGTACCTGGCGGAAGCACAGATGACGAGTGGGGCCAAAGAGAAGTTTGCTCTGAAACACCTCATCCCTACCAGCCACCCAGTGCGTATAGCAGCTGAACTCCAATGTTTAACAATGGCAGGGTGAGTCTATCACTATAGTTGTTTCCATTGTAGGTTTCCTGAATTATATGAAGTCTTCCTATCAGCACTTGGGACTTTTTTTACAAATCACTGTTGATTTACGCCGGTTGATTTATGCAGCAAGGGATGTTTGCTCGTTTGTACTAGTTAACAGAAATTGGTAATGCTTCCTTTCACAGTACCTTAAGTACTAGGTATTTACCAGGAAAATATGTGGTAAGAATAGCACAAAATTGGGTAATTACTATTGGTAAAATAAGTAAATACTTAGAAACTAAAACTGAGAAAAAAACGGAAGCTTTATTGCTTCAGAAATATATTTTTGTACAAACCTATGCAGTCAGTGTTGTATTTACCACTAGTGAGCATCAGGCAGTGACTCGCTCTTCTTATGACTGAGGACGACGATGTGAAGAACGGAGTATTTACTGGAAATAGTACTCACGGCATATTTAATGTCTTTGCAGGGGGAAAGAAAATGTCATGGGTGTAACTTACTGCTTCCGAAAAGATGACCATGTGGTTTTTGTTATGCCTTACTTGGAGCACCAAGCCTTTGTGGTAAGCCACTCCTACTGCAGGATACGTTCTCCTCTGAATTGAAAAAGTTCTCAGAAAGCCTGATGTGATGTAAATCCTCTTGCAGGACGTTTTAGGCTCCATGAGTTTTGAAGAAGTGCGACGGTATATGTTTCACTTGCTCAAGGCCCTCGCTCACGTCCACCGGTTTGGCATCATCCACCGTGACATCAAGCCAAGTAACTTCCTGTACAACCGACGGCTGAAGAAGTATGTAATCTTGCGTAACTGTACAGTGATGCTCTGGAATGCAGACATTGGCGCGGGCCAATTAAAATCTTTCTTTTTCCCCCTGCTCCCTCCTTGCGAGTGTTGGAAGTCTGTACAGCAGAAGTTTAGCTGAGTTCATGTGGCCTCATGTCATTTTCACTGTAATTTCTAATTCATTGTTTTAATTATTAGGCTTCGGAGAGCCTGACTTGAAACGTAACCATGTAAATTCTACAGAATCTTCCTGTTTATAATCGTGCTAAATTCAGTTTTCCAGCGGAACATACTGCATACTATTGTGATTTTTGAAAGTGTGCAGAAAGTAGAAGCAAAGTCAATTTTAATTTCCTTTGTGGAGTACTGTTACTTCATGCTAAAGGAAATATTCCAGGTTCTGAGCACTCAATGAAAGTACAAAAAACGTATTAAAGAAATTTAACCGTGGACCTCTAATATATGCTAGACAGCGCTCCTCTTGTTTATTCTGAGACGTGACGGTGCCCCTCGCTGCCGATTGCAGGTACGCCCTGGTGGACTTCGGCCTGGCGCAGGGCGCCCCCGACACGCAGATCGAGCTGCTCAAGGTGCTGAAGAAGAAGCCCCCCCAGCAGGAGGGCTGCAGCGCTGGCAAGCCTGCCGCGCCCGGGGGGAATAAGGCACCGCACCGCACGGCCCCTCCCACAGACCCCACGGGGCCACACTCCTCCACAAAGCCACCCGCTAAGAGAGCCCTGTCACTCGCACGGACCAAACCCCACAAGGTCCTGCGCAAAAAACACACCCCCGCTTCTGGAACACGCTTAGGAAAACGCTCTGGCCCGTTTATAGTTTCCATATGTGAATGTGGGCAGCGCTGTTGTTTTTCTTTAAGGTGATCTGCTTATATACTGCGGTAGAGGATAAAATGGATGTGTATTCTCTACGTGGAAGAGGCCCACAGTGTAAATCTGCAGTCCACCTTAATGCTTTGAAAAATATCGTCTTTGTTTTATAAGTTTGGAGAGCCCTGCCGTTTTTGGAATTTTGTACTTGGCATTCTTAGCCGTTTATCATCTCAACTGTGCACCTGAAGTTAGCCTACACATTCTAAATCTTTTTGATGACGCGTTGTTTCTGTGTGTTGCCAGAAGGGGGAGCCACCGATAAAGAATTCTCAGCAGGCGATGCTCTCGGTTGCTCTCCTAGGCTAGTGTTGACTGTGAAATAGAGCTTGAGGAAGAAACCCAGTTGTTATTGTCAAATGCCGCATGTGACACTTAGTAAGTGCGGCAGCTTGACAAATTGGCCCCTGCGGTGTCATGTTCAGAGGCTGGCACCAGCAGATCCCCGTACCCCCTCGCCCTCACCCCGCTCTTCTTCCACATGGCATGCGGCACTCCGAGGTGTTTACGACTCTGTCTAGACTTCACTCGGGGCTCGCTCCCTGGGGACTGGGCTCCTGCAAGCACAGCCCCCAGCACTGGGGATCCTTTTACACACAAACACAGCCACTGCATGCGTCACTGTTACGAGATGATGTATGAGGCTGTGGGTTACAGAGTGAATACAGATATTTAAGAAATGCAGTGGTTTTGTGTATCAGTAAATCCTTTAATGTGATGGTAACCTCTGCCCGGTGCAAATGTTAATTTGTGCACTGTGCACTGTTCTTTACAATATGCTTGGTGTATGCCACTTAATAGACTTTCTACGTCAGTGTCTAGATTGTCAGTATGTGCCGTTTTGATTTAAAAGAATAAAAATGCATTCCTTACACTGTTATTTTCTATTTTAACTTGTGTTCTTTGTTCTTCAGGAATCGATGGCAGTCAATCCAGCGCAGAGGTCGGTGTTCGGAGAAAGAAACCTGAACAGCCTCAATCCTAGTGAGGGTGCCGTTGTCAAGGTAACGGTGAGTTCACTGAAGATTAGTTGAGGACTTGCTGTCTCCAGGTTTTGTTGAAAGGGTTTGCCAAATTAGTGCATGTAAACCTATTAGGTTTTCCACAGTAATGACAGCAGCATAATGGCAGAAGCTCAGTGAAGGTGCAGAAGCTGCTTTGGTGGCTTTTAAAAAAGGCCCAAAGAGTGGTAGGATGAGAGTAATACACAGTGCTGTGCGAGTGCGAATTTTCAGCATTAAAGCACTGAAGAGCGATCAGCACAGTCCTTACTAAAGATCAATAAGCAGGAGCCTCTGGCTGGTATCAGGGGAGGCTTGCGCAAGTCCAGCCATCTGGCTGCGGCCAGGCCTCTGGACAGCGATATCTGTTCTACGATGGGGAGTGTGAAATGGCTCTCAGCACCACGGTGCTCTGGGGAGGAGAGGGAGGAGAGGGAGGCGTGGGAGCGAGCGGGAACGCGGCTGGAGAGCACGGACGCGCCGCCCACTAACAGTGCCCCTAGCTGACCCCGCGCCTGAGCCCTGAGCCCCTCCTCTGTGTGTGTGTCCGCCACGCCAGCTGGTGAAACCCACCAGGGTGGAGGACGTGGCGGCGAGGAGGATGGTCCTGCCGAGGCGCCGGCCCATGCCAGCGGGGGCACCAGCGAGCAGCAGCAGCAAGCCCAAAGCCAGCAGCCTGGGCCACGGCCTGACCTGCAGCTGCTACACGACGGACCGCGTCTGCAACGTCTGTCTCTCCAGGTACGCATGTAAACACATACACACGCATGCACACACACACACACACACACACGCATGCACACACATTCGCATGCACACACACACGCATGCACACACGCACACACGCATGCACACACACACGAATGCGAGCTCACATGCCTTCACGCTCATTCTTTTATACCCGTATCTAATTGGAGCTTGAATTTAATTCCCCCTTTTTTTCTGGAAAAAGTAGTGAACTCCTGGGTAAGTTTGTCTGGCTGTTGCAAGCACAAACTATGAGCGGAGAGGTAGTAGGAGGGTCATAGTATTTAAAGAATGGCACTGGTATCAGAAAACCTCCAGAATGTACCATCCTGTTGCCCAGAGTAATCAAGGAGTGTATAACGCTGGCAAAATTCCACATTTATGGGAATAAGGATTTATGATAATAAATAATGTCAATAATAGTAAGCAAGAATGTTAATGTAGGCATGCAGTTACTGCACAGCCTAAGGAAGTGCTCTGGCCTGAGAGAATGGGTGAAGAGTATATTTAAAATCAGCTCTCCTGCTGTCCCTTCCCGTTTTTGTGTCAATTTCCCTAGCTATTCGTACCAGAATATGCTTTAAATGCATGAAATTATTACCCATGTATGGCTGTAATAATTTCTGTGATTTTCTGTGAAGTGTTTATTATAACCTCCTCACACATAATTGGTAAATATGGCTCAGCTTTTTTATGCTTTCTGCATTATTGTCTGCAGTGTGTAATATAATTGCTTTGACTTTTTGAAAGTTGGTAATGCTGATATTTTCCTGACTGGCTGTACAGTCTGTACTTCTCCGACCACTACTGGGCACATCCATCAATTTGATTAAAACCACTCTGCCTTTATTTGTACTCAGTTTACTGTAATTGGGCTGTTTCCTTCCCAACACTAATCACTGTAAGTATGCAAGAGAAACTTTCAAAAGGCCTTCTGCAAATGTATCCCAACTTTTATGGTAAAAGTGGTGGCTCAGGAATAACAGTATTGTGGTGTGCTGTTGAATGCACATCAGAATGACCTCATATGACTTTTTTTGGTTTGCATATCAACGTAATATAAATATGAATTTAAAAAAAAAACCCTTTATTTAATACCATTAATACCTTTTCACAGAACTGACTGAATGTCATGTCATAAAGGTAGTAGGAAGTACTCATTACTCCCCCTCGCTGGCCGTTGTTGCGGGTGCCAGGTTGGGCCTTTCTCTGCATGTATAGGGACTTGCCGTGTGCACCGGTGGGCTGGCTGGGCCTGTGACATCACGGTTTGAAGGGCTATCCTCAGTTTCCTTCAGCCTGCTGTGGCCTGCTCTCACCTTGCACCGACGGCCCACTTCATCACCCACCCCCCCCCCCCACCCCCCTAACTGACATCCGCTCCCGTGCCCCCGCAGGAAGCAGCAGGTCGCCCCCAGGGCCGGGACCCCCGGATTCAGAGCGCCCGAGGTCCTCATGAAATGCCCCAGCCAGGGAACAGGTAATGCCACCACCGGGGGAGCCTCCGTTAAATCTGCGTGCCGCTCCCAAAGAAATGGCCGCCTCTTCCATTTCAGCATCTTCAGGGCCTGCCAAGCGCACGCCAGCTCTCTTTAATTACGTTGTTCGGCTTTTCCTGTCCGGCTCGTTTGAGATGAATGCGAGTGGATGTGACCTGATCGCAAACATCGTTGCTGCTCTGCTGAAGAGGCCCGGCGAGGGAGGCTGTCCGTGAGGGGAAGGGCAGAGCCCTCCTCCTGTCGGGGTTTCTGCGGCTCGCGGTCGCATGTGGAGTTCATTTGGAAGCGCATTCTGACACCATTAGGCCATTTCCTGTTTTTCTGAATGAATGCTGAGGAGCAGCGTGACTACAATGCAGCCCCCCCCCCCCCCCCCCACACACACACACCCTTTCCATTTCTGTAAACAGCTTTCCCCATTTCCTATGGGACGGTTTACGCCAGGATTAGCCGCAGACCGCAGCTTGACCACGGGCCTGCGCCAGTAACATGGTCTCGGTCTCGGGGCTCCGCTCTTAATTCCCGTCAGCTGTAATGCGCATACCTGCCGTCTGTGGAATTCAGTTTTCACTAACAGCCCTCTTGAAGGCTGGTTTACGTACGCAATGCGATAGAGAGAGGGATCTAGCGCTAAGCTCGTTTGTTGTCGGTGCTTTGGCGGCATCTGACGCTGAACACTTCCAGTCTTCTGTACGAATGCCGCCCCGCAGCATGGAACAGAGCATAGCGGTAAAGGCAGTAATGGAGACTGTTCTCTTCAGCACAGTGCCCCAGTGGTGCTAGACTTCCCCAATGGGCAGAGAACGCTAAAAACTGCACTCGGGCGTCTCTTCTGTCTGCAGCCAGCCTATACACGCTCTGTATGAAAGCAGTGCTCATTTCACCTAGAGTTTCTTCAGCGATGTCACAGCACACGTCCGCACTTCGCCCATCTCAAAGCTCTGGGAGCTGCGGTTGAGTGGCCACAGCATGCACAGCCAAAGAAAGTGAACAGATTTTGTGTGCGCCTGTTTGTCCATAAACGTAACACACATTCTATCCGAGAATGAGTTACCATGTTAGCTCCATAACGTCACGAGAAAAGGCATGAAAGGAAGGACGTAATTTTAAGTAAATGGGCGAGTTCATCTTCAAACAGTTTCCATGTGTAGGACAAAGGCCCTTTCTTTTGAGATTTACGGTTGGCTACTGCTGCTGTAATTTGTTGTGTGACCGCTGTGAGTATCAGTTTCCCTGCCCGCGCCAGTGAGCGCGCTGATGGAGAAATAACCTTAGAAGCGCGCCGGGGCCGCTCTGTTATTTACGGAGAAGGCTTTTGCTTGTGCTGTTCACAATGGACTTCCGCGGGTACCCCGTTATTTTGGGCCCGGCATTGTTCTGTGCACGGCGGCGTGTGCGCATAATTTCCACGTCTTCAGGCTCGGTCAGGAAGCCATGCGTGGGGCTTTCCGCAGAGCAAAGCCGTGGGGACACTGCCGGAATTTACACGGGGAAAAAAAAACGTTGCATGTTTTCAAAATGTGTGTCATGGATTGTGTTAAGTTGATGCATTAGAATGTGCAAAACTTTAATACAAAATCTGTCGTTTAAAAATTCAGACAATGGATCGCCTGCATTGTTCTGTCCTATTTAATCTAGGGCTGAGGTCACTATTCTTTGTACAACCAGAATTTCTTCAGCATTACAGTTCCCGTTATGGGTTTCATTGCAGTAAACAAAGAAAAGAAAACAAAAAAACAACTGTACTCTTTAAGATTCTGAAAAGCAAAGCAAAGCGTGTTGCGGTAGTTTTGAACAGAGATCTAATTTGCATACGTGGACAAGGCGATTGGACAGGCCCTGTGAAATGGCCCCCTCAGTGGTATGGTGTGTCATATGGTGTGAATGGGGTGATGAATATAATTACCCCGCCTCCCTTTCCTTTCCTTTCCTTTGCAGAGATTGACATGTGGTCTGCAGGAGTCATTCTGCTGTCCCTTCTGAGCGGCAGATACCCCTTTTTCAAAGCCAGCGACGATTTAGTCGCCCTCGCGCAAATCATGACCATCCGAGGATCCAGAGAAACCATACAGGCTGCTAAGAAGTTTGGTATGTGTGTTTTGTGTTTCCCCCTACCCCCGCCCCCCCACCCCTCATCCTTGTAACCCGTGATTTGTGAGTCATTGCACTGCATTTAATTGACCAAGAAATCATTTTTATGAGAGGAAGTTGCAGGAAAATGCCCGAAACAGTTATCATGAGTCTTTTTTGAGGCTCCAGAGATTGCTGTGGGTGTAGTGGAGGGCAAAAAAACCCTTTATAGGTTTGCAGCCTGACTAATAAGTGCAATTTTCAAGAACAGATTCCGTAGATAAGCTTCAGGAGGTGAAATATGAGAAGGTCATAGGTGTTCAGCGCTGTACACCAGCTTGCCATCCATCACCCAGCAGACCGGCCTAGTTTGGCGTCCCCTGCTGCGCGATCTTAACGCTATCCGCCATACGATCACACTTACCCCAGCGTGATTAACGCAGCCCTGCCCCGGGCAAGGTGGTGCGATTCGCTGCGGTTCATTCGTCTTATATATCTCATCAGTGACTCTGTTGCCCCCTGGAGGTGATTGTCGGGACTGCGCTGAGTCAGGTCGTCTGCCTAACCGCGCGTTTGGGTTGCAGGGAAGGCGGTGCTGTGTAGCCGCGACCTTCCGGCCCAGGACCTGAGGACCCTGTGCGAGACGCTGAGGGGCACGAGGCCCTGCAAGGGAGGGGCGGTCCCAGACAAGCCCCCGGTGCCCCTCAACGTCGCCCCCGACAGTAAGGAGGACCCCGGGCTCTCCGGAAGCCCGCCCAAACAGCACCGCCTGCAGGACGACGCGAGGCGGTCCCGCGCGAGCACAACTGACCCTGCAGCCGCCGCCGAGGAGGACCCGGCGGACCGGAAAGGATGGGACAGGGTGCCGGACGAAGCGTACGACCTACTGGACAAGCTGCTGGACCTGAATCCCGCCACCAGGATAACGGCCGCCAAGGCACTGCAGCACCCGCTCTTCAAAGACCTGCGAGCTCCATAAGGGGGAAGGACAGACCGGCTGTGGTTCGCTTCAGGATGGAGAAAGGCATTTCATGTGATGTTGTGTTATTTTTAATAATTATTAATTTATTTTTTTAACCTTAGCCCTGCTCTTGCTCCTCTCCAGTCCTGTAGCGTATAGTGAGCGGTGCTTCACTAGCTACCTGAAGCAAAGCTAGTGAAGCAAGCTAAAATAATAACCTAGCCGGCTCCCTATCGTTAGCATCCTCCGTGAGGCTTGTGGCTGGACCGGAACCACAGACTTCCACTCTTGGTTCTACTGCCGTTTGGACTGTTTTAAATTTTTTTGATTCTTTTGATTTATGCAACTGAATTTTATCTGTGTATGTCTCTGAATTGTTTTATTGGTCTTATTAAATTTCATTTTTTTAAAGAAGCAAGTAAATTCATTGTGTTTGGTCTGAAAGCGTTGAGGGACATGTGGACACCTGTGATCATTCTTGCCTTGAGGAATTCAAAACGGCGAACGTGAAAGAAGCCCTTGACCAATGATGATCTGTGTGCATCAAATGACATCACACTGTGAACAGCTTCCTGTGTGACCCAAGGGAAAGCACTGTGAATGAAGTTGGGGTTTTCTGTATGTGCTGGATTGAGTCATCAGTCCAGAGAGGGAGGTGTTTATTAATAACCAATCTGCGTGTCAAAATGGAAACATCAGTGAACATGAAGCTGTCAGTGAACATGAGCCAAGTGAGGTAAGCAATCTCAAATCAAGGAATAACATATAAATTCATATATTTCATGAGACTTCTCTGCTTTTGGTTATAGTGGATGGTTGGGCAGTGGAGTAGACAGAGGAATGTACTGATGAAAAGTGATATAAAAGGCTGTCAAATCTGTCAAATAATGAGAAAAGGCTGTTCAGCTAATCATTTTGCCTTTAATTTAGAGTATCAGTGATGAGTTCCAAGCGTGTTTGAAGAGGCCTCATTACCTCCAGAGCAGACGGGTGAGTTGAGAAAAACAACTGGACGTCCCGTCCGTTTATTGACCGTTCCATGGAAACGGCCACATCGTTTGTTTTTGTTTTGTTTTAGGGTACGGCCTGTACACACGTAGCATACCTTGCGCAGATTCCTTCACCAGAGCCCAGACAAAAAAACACAAGGCCAAAAAACTCGCAGCTGTGCAAGAGATTACTGGACGGAACCAGAGGCTGCCTGAAGCCGGCTGCTTGCTGTCTGCTGAATCAAGATGGCCGCATCTGACTTCTGTCTCTGACGAGGTGCAAGTGGACCGAAAAACGGTCCCGACGTTCTCGGTAACGCCCTACCAGCAGCATGCGTCTGTTTGCCGTTTAAACTTTGCAGCATTACAAAAACGCGCTCAAAAAGCATGTGGAAGGTCAGCGGGATTCTGGGAAAAATGAAGAAAATAAACCATGATTATTGGGTTTGTTTATTTCATGGAGCATGCATTTTAATCTCATTGTATAATTTACAGTAATAAAAACAGACATCCACACTTGGCTCTCGGTTCTGCAGTTGTATAGCGCAGCTACACGTGATCTTTCATGATGTTAAGGGGGTTGAGGTGAAAGGGCTGTTGACATCATCAGGAATCACTCCTTACGAAATCCTCAAAGCTCAAAGTAGAAATCTGTTGTATTCTTTTTGTCCTTATAAGGCAACAAATATCCCTGGGTAACAATTGTGCTGGACCTACATGGGTGGAGAAGGCTGCTTGTTTTGAAGGTGGTGAAGACAATGTGGGGGGGAGGGGGGGGTGTCTAGGGTCATTACAGAAGACATGGCTCTCCTTGGCTTTTGGCAGTAGAAGCTACAGAGAAATGCTAGCAGATGTCTGTACATTAATTGTGCAGATGCTAGAAACATAAAAAGCACTATGTCCTAGCTCTGTCGAAGCCATCTCTGCTGTTTTTGTCGTTTAAGCTCAGTATGTCACTGAAATAATTTTTTTCATGGAACCCAGCCCGAAGGGGGTGAGAAGTGTGATCTTTCATAATGCCTAATGTTTTTTCTGAAGTTTAGCAAAGATTACATTAGCAGATAGTTGGACCCCTTTAATAAAGACTGTGTGTTGTGGAGTAGTGGTATAGGGCAGCATGTTAATGTTGATGTGCATGTTGATCTACTGCTTTGATGATTAATTAGTCATGAGAACACCTGCTAATCTAATTTAATTAGAATTGAATTTGTGCACAAAAACAAACTACGGTGATGCTTTGTAGACCATATGTAAAGTTAGCTTTTTTCTCTTTTCTCCCAGTTTGGAATGCCCAGTTGTATTCATCAGCAATGCTTATTGTCACATCCTCTGCTGTTGATTCAGGAGAGCACAGCCAGGCAGGTGCTCTTCTCTGAAGCACGTGATGTCAGCCGCTGCTTCTTAACGCACCGCAGTCTACAAGTCGGTCTTGCGCGGATGTGGGTCACAGGAAGAAGCTTTGTGTCGTTCACAGGCACCTGGTGGACCAGCAGGGGTCGCTAGGGTGCAGTAAGTTGCCAACTTTCCAGCGGACTGAAGCCCTCCCCCTCCTGGGCGACACTAGCGCCAGTTGTGGATCGCCCCGTGGGGTCTGGCACTGTTCGGATTCAAAACCAGATGGTGGGCCTCATCCATGCTCTTGAGTAGTGCCTTGACACTGCCAAATGACTAAATTGTTAACAGGACAGGCTACCCAGCAGCCCATGCGTGACACTTGTCCTTCCTTGACATGGCTGTCACGCAGTTGTACAATTGAATCAACTATTTTCCCGTATTCCCGACAGTATTCTCATCCAAATCCATCCATAAAAGTTTGCACTCAGACATACTGGAGCTATCACGCAACCCCCATCTACTGGTGGCAGAGGTCAGCATTTCTATTTGCGTCATAACCCACCAGCAGAATAATGAGAAGTAACATCTGTCGTTTATTAAAAAAGGCTTGAAAGGGCTGCATTGGCTGCATCTAAAAATAAGGGGAATGAGAAGAAAGGAAAATCTGCAGGGAGCATGGGTCTCATTGAGGAGGTTAGATAGTGAACGCAAAAGTCTCTTGTGCCCTATATAATACAAGGTGTCATTTTTTGCCTGGAAAATACAGAGCAGCCAGTATAGCGTGTTCATAAATAGAGGATCAACACAAATGTTCTACTTATTGTGTCTTATGTTCCGCTGCACTTCAATTTAGGTGATCCTGGTGTTCCTGGATCCTTGACCCTACCACAGGTATATAATGGTGAATCCAGTCCAGCACGGGTGAACCAGTTCTTGTGCTCTGGTTTTCCCTGAGAGAATACCCAACAAGTGCACCTCTCTTTTCCTGTCTTCTCCCCCTTTTTCATTCTCCTCTCTTCCCTTCTGTGCACTCCGGACCCGTCTGGATGGTACATCACATTTTTTTTTACGAGAACGAGCCTCAGACCTGCATGCAAATCAAGACCTGGAATAAAAAGCAGACATATTAACTGTGTCCAGGACAGCCCTGACACAGACACAGACGCATGCAGTGTCTGCTGCAGTGATCGAGTGGACAAAATGAAGACTCCTGGGGGAGGCAAATGGGATTAAGGACCTAGGAATTCAGCAGCCATTGGCTAACGTGCACCACTTCATCACCTGTGCATAGAACGTAAATGTATTTTTTTTTAATTTTTTTTAGTCCGGCCCAGAAGGGTTTGAATTCCTGGAATCGGTAGAATTTTCTTCCTCTGTTTTGTACGCATATAAATAAGGGGAGAATGTTCAAATATTTATTCTCAAGAGCACCAACTGAAATGAAGTATGAGATTCTCTGGATCATTTTCATTGCCACTAAATCTGATGCCTAAGGTACAAGTTAGAGACCGAGGCTAATTAGAACCACCTGGGTCCAAGGTGACTGAAATCTTCTCATTCTTAAAAAGATATTGATAGAGCTCATCCTGGTTTATAAATATTTCCTTTGTGTTGTCTGCTGATGGTCATGACCTTTATTACTACTGTGATTGAGAAAACGTTCAAAATTACCCCACAAATTATCCCTACCAATAGAGAACATTTTAAATTATGCAGCCATTCCATATTTGGAGTTTGTCTTACCCTCTAAACTCTAGGTACTGGAGGCGTACTACTAAAGTTTGGAAACACTCCTCAGAACTGAAAACATGCTCATCTGGCTATATAAATATTTATACTGCAGTATCGTGTGTATGTATTTCAACTATATGGCAGAAATCGTTATAATCATATAGTCAAAATATTATTTGAGAGCCAAGTGATAAATAGTTGGCTGGCCGTATTGCCTGTGTGCCGAGCGTTGGCACGCAGGTGCAACCATATTGAAAGGATAGATATCAAACACAGGCTTTTGTTGGGTGTAGGTCTGCTTCCTTTTTGTTTTGTAGATCACAAGATGAAAGTTCTGCTTTAATACCCTAGGTGGTTCACGTGCTCCAAATTCTCCCAACATACCCTGGACCTGTTTATCCAGTGACTTGAGTGGCTAAATGTTGGATATGACTCCAGTAATCAATCAATCAATCAATTTTTATTTGTATAGCACTTTTAACAAAGGAGCTTTGTCACAAACCAGCTTTACAGAGAACTGACCCCCAAAGAGTAAGCCTAGGGCAACAGTGGCAAGGAAAAACTCCCTGACTGATAAGAATACATCACACAAATTGCTGTGCATAAATGATATCAAATGATTCCACTTGAATGCAAATATGATACATATAAGTATACAGACCATCAGGATAAGGACAGTTGATCTTGAGGGAACTATCTGTCCTCACAGTTCTTTCTTAAGATAAGACTTCTTGTGTCGGCCTTGTAAACTCCTGAAAGAATACCTACATAGCCGAACACATCTACAGGTCCATATAAATGTTTTTAGTTTTTGTTTTCCCGTCATTGTGAAGCGACCAAGCTGACATGTGCTGCCGCTAACTTAAATACCTCATCGACATTTCTCCTCCTGCATGAATGGCTGTATGTTTTTGTGTACCCTGCCCTCCAAACGACAACCAGCTGTTTCTAGGAGTATTTACGTTGTGTGCACTTTATATTTGATCTGCTCTGTTTCCTTTACCTTTTCAGTAGTGTCCTGGGCTGTGAAGGGGTTTTCAGTAGCACAACTATGGCCTTGACATCTGCTGTTTTCAAGAATTCAGGTGATCGACTGGGATCATGCTTCAACCAATCACGTGGAGAGTGTGTTTAGTACATTTAGACAGTCAGGCTGAACATCTGGTAAAGTTTACGTCGGGTAAATGGCATTGTGGCTTTCTTGGGTTTGTTTCAGCGTGGTACTTTGGACCCCTTGCCGTATTACTTTCCGAGCGTTGCCTTCCAATTGAGTCTGCATTCCTGGAAAGTCTTCTGCTTTCAGGTAAGTATAGGAGGTGTGCCGCTGTGCTGGTTTCCTCCAAAAAATATTGTTTTATTCTCCAAAAACATTTACTATTTATTTATTCCATCGGATTATTCTGAATTCAGCAGAGAAATAACAATGAACCATCTGAGCGTGAACAATCTGTTGGTATATGGGAGTATTTTCATATGTGAAACACAGAAATCTCCTTGGTATGAATGTGGATCAGCATGTGACCACCAGAGGGTAAAATGGTAACATTTCCTTGGTAGCTTGAACAAACCCACAGGGGAAACAATGTGCAATATACAAACAGTGCTCGGAACATATATAAAGGTAATTATTCGTTTAACGAGTTTAACGCTTAAAGAGTAATTCAATCAAGTCAGTCAATCAAACTTTATTTAATTCTCGGAAAACGCATTGGGGGGCGCGCCGTCATTTACAATGATGCCGATATTACAAAATACAGTTGGTTCGCTGTGAGAAAAAACAAGAAAATTACATAATGGGTGACCACTGTGATAAACGGCCATCCTTCACCAGTACTGCAGGCTCCACTTCAGACCCATTCAACCAAGGAGATAAGCTCATTGGTTCCATGCCAGGTAACCTAGGCAACATAGTCAAGTAACTCAAACAAACTGGTGGACTTGTTATACTCTCCCATTGCCCTATCTCTTGCCCTGTGTGTACCCCATTAACAAAATGAAGGCACTAAAAGATCCATATTTTTTAAATAAAGTGAGATTATGTCAAGTGGCTTCAGATTTCAGAATTTATGCAGTGGTCGGTGAGATCATTTCCATTGCGCCGTAGATATTGGCATGGAACAGCACTGTTTTTAAATGATATTATTTGGTTCTGATTTTGAGTTTGAGCCATTTGTCATCATTGTCTCTAATGGATAAGGACTCAGAAGGCAAAGAACAGTCTGGATATTGCAATCCTTCTCACTCCACGCTTCTTGGGTGTTAAGCAAATTGGTGAAATGTGATAAAAATGTTGGATGACAAAAACATCAAAAGATTGTCACTAAAATCCTTTTTTCCACTAATAAAAGAGACCGCTTTTAAAGACAGCGGCAGTACCTCAGCTAGATTTTGTATCAGCCTGGAGGACAGAGAGTTGTACTATTAAACAAGCCTGGCTTCTCTACATTTGAGTGTGCGCAGCCCCATTGATCACAGTGGGACTTCTGGTATTGATTCTTCTGCTGAATGCATACCTGTGGTCCTTAAAGTAAAAAAAAAAAGACTGTCCATTCTCTGCCGGCATATGAACATATTAACCCACAGTCATACTAAGAAGTTACAGTTACTGGTGATACTACAGTACCATGTGTAGTAAAGATCCTTTTTTGTTACTCTATTCCAGATCTGACAAGAAGCCTTAGGAAGAGCTAGAGTGAACCCCCTGTAAACTGGCCATAGGAAGTGTCATTACAATTGAGATATATGCATATGAAAGGCAGTTGTTTTAGATCAGAACCAGAACGTATAGATGCTAGATGTCTCAGTTATTTAAAATGTTATATTTTACACATTAAGTAAGAGTTAAACTGGCCTACAGAGACGAACAGACAACAGAGCTAGTATTAAATAACATTTTATCCAATGCACCTTGCAAGAGTGTATACTGAAAGGTTAGACATGGAGCAGAGTTGGTACTAAATTATCAGTATAAGTGGAACTAATGACTACGGTTTTTTTAACATATTAATACAATTATTTTTTGATGTAGTCATTGAAAGATAATATAATAACCTGTCATCAATGACAAAAGTTGTTTTACCAATAATGATGCATTTTGACTGTGTTCAGCATGAAGAAGTTATAAAATGTTATGTGACAGCTCACTAAAATTCTTTTTCAAAATGTGTTGGAAATTCATTGCAGGTTTATCTTGTTCACAGGAGGATAGAATAGATACCACATCATAGTTACAGTTGAATCAAGGACAGGACCTCACAGTATGCTACATAATACTTTAAGAGAAAACATATTTCTTTTAACATTTCTGTAGCAAGGTACCATTCACAAAGTAACATTTGTGTCCTAATCATCCCCAGAGCCAGATCATACGTGCATTAACAGTGTGCTGCCCAACAGGTCACTTCATGCCCAATGGCACTGTGGCCCTCTGGGGAGGGATGCCCAGAGAAACAGCCTTTATGCTTCACTCCCTGCAATGAGAGAAGGCCCACAGAGGATGCCATGGCACTGAAGCCGTGGTGTTAAGTCAGAAACATCAGGTTCCAATTTTGTGTTTCACAAAACAGACCCTGCAGAGAGGGAGTGGGGGTGATTTGGATTGAAACAGGATTTTTGGGGCCTCAGCTGTGAGCTATTGATCAGCACCCAGCATGAGAGAAAATCTTGGTCCCTCCCTGAAATGTAATGGGAAGGAGTACGTTTGCAAGTCGATTTGTTTCTTTGTGACCTTTCTGCTGAGTTGTTGGGCAGCGTCTCAGAACCTCCAGTGACAACCGTGGCTAGTGCATGGCTACATCGGTGGGCTGAGGACCCCAAAGGACTGTCCTGAGTGCTGGGGTCTACTTTGCTTTCCCTTATTGCCTGTTCCTCTTGGCTGGGGCCCTGGTTAGAGCCTTCAGATTTTCTGCCAGTGTACTGAGTCAGTAAATCCAATCACAAACCCAGCTATATAGCAGAAGAAAATGGGGAGTTTATGGAACAAAACCCTGCATGCCCCCTGCAATGTGTTTGGGTGGACAATACAGCAATTCACAGAAATATCATGAGACAACATCTGGACCCCCAGGGAGGACACAAAAAAATAAAAAGCATCAAAACATTATGTAGAGCAAAACTGACGGTTCTGTTTTATTTCATGCATGCCCCATGTAGAGTGGACTGGCTTCAAAGCATATTAAATTTGTAAATGAGAGATGTAGCATCCCGAACAGAATACAATGAAACATTCTTCAGTGTTTACCCTTGCAATATTGGCATGTAATAAACATGGATATTTGGTCTGCGGAGCATGGAAAGAGAGGATAACCATTTCATGGTTCTTAAACTAAACTTGTCTGTACAAATTTCATTTACTGTAGTTATGATTGTCACATTGTTTGTCTGGGTCAGAACCATGGCGTAGCTTAAGCAAATTTGAACGTGTCTGGAGGTCGTTACATCTGCGTTCTGCTTGGATTTCTGTCCATTAAGTCACCAAAGCACATGGCATTAATCAAACCAAGCTGGATGAGACTATGTCCATGTACCAGATCAGAATTACATGGATTTTCCCTCGGTGTGGAAGCACTGAGTCAGGGAAAACAGGAGACTCAAGGATAACTAGGTTCTACAGCTATTGGTGCACAAGAAACACCCAAAACATGCCATACCAAACCAAATGTTTCACCTATATCAAGCAACATATCACCAGTCAGGATGTCCATAACTTCTGTTCTGCTAGAGTGAGTCAGGCAACTGAAGTACCTTAGATTCATACTAAAGCTTGTGCAAGCCTTTTACATCAGCCTGGCCTCATAGAGATATTTTACGTAGATGAACATGGGTAAATATTGAAAATGAATGAAAAATGTGGGTCCTGATGAACACATCCTCCAAGCTCTTGGTCACTGAGTGTAGCTGGACCTAACAGAACCTGACTGGATTATATAGGGTTAGTCCAATGAGAACGAGAACTCCATTTTGGCACACAGATTATCTTATTGAACTCCTGACTCAAGCCAAACAATAAAGACAGGATTGACCCAAAGCATGAATGTGACTTCGTTCAAGGTGTCTCGGCCCACCAGAGGGGGCCTGCCTTTCATAACAGGGATACAAAACCCTGCCAGAAACGAGCAGACTTGACCTACTTAAAGTAATTACCTTCAGGCAAGTATCTGTGCCAAATTGAGATGGCCCCTTAGAGATTGCACATGCTTTTTGATCACAGAAAGAAAACCCAGCTGCGTTCTCTCGTCGGCAATACAACTCAGTTGTGTCCATAGTAATAAATCTGCTTTTGAGAAGTTTCTGTGACTTAATTTTCCTACAGTTTCTACTCAGTCAACTGGAAAAGATTGTTTATTTGTCAGCAACACTCACTTCCCCGGATTGATAGATTTATGAGAGACAAAATGGGTCACTAAAACTTTGTCACTAGAAATGTGTGATTCAAATTACAAATTGAATGATAAATAAGTCTAATGTTTATCACTGACAATACTCAAGCCACATTTTTTTGTTATCATAGTCAAATAATAGCAATAAAATAGTTATATATTGCACACAGTGTTAGCAGGATTTAATGTGCATAGCATTATCTCCACCATTAGCATCACTTGGCATTACAAATGAATAGGTTGATACCTTTTTACTTTAGGAAGACATGTCATTAAGCATGTCATTGATCCCCTCACATCAGACAATTCAGCCAACCAGCAATGTAGGTTGATATAAGAACTCACACTGTGCAATGGCCAACAGTCTCTGATAGCCCTACGATAGGATTGGTGTATGGCTTCATCTTCTTTTGTGCATAATTTTGTACAAAAAAACAAACAGAAAAGGTAGTTTCACTTTTGAACGGTAATAGGAGATGATCTGTTTTGTTTTTACCTCAAATTCTTTTTGCAGAATTGATCATTCATACCAGTCTTACATGTGAATCATCATTCCTCCACAAAAATTAGTTAACCTAAGTACAACATTTTTGCTATGTCCTTTAACTTTCAGAAGCCACTTGTTGTTTAATAGCCTACGCCTGAAACCGTAGCTGACATTTTTTTATCCTATTTATCCTCGTACTAAAAAAGGAACACTTTAGATTTCCAGCTTGTCATACAAACTAAAATTTTCAGTGATAAATCATTTCTTACCGAGTACATATTGTCCCTAATGGACTCATAAGTACTCTGTTAAGATTTGAATTATCACTGGACATTATACTGCGCATTGGAATTTTTCATACCTGTCAACCCAGCTGCCCTTGTCGTTTTAATGCTCCAGAAATGGTATAAATGCCCCCAATAGACAACGATTTGTACATTAACTAACGCACTAACCAAAAACTCCAGCTAGGTACATGGATAGCTAACTAGTTCATCATGAGGACTATGCTTTGTTTTCAGAAGGGTGCACTAAAGTGTCCTACTTTTGGACGGGGTTTCATCACTGCCCTTCTTGCCGGCACAGGGCCCCTCAGCCTCTGATATCATGGGGCAGGTTTATTTTCCCCCAAGGCAAGGTGCTTACGGCGTGACCGGCGGAGACGGAGCAGCTGTGGCCGTCTAGGAGAGAGAGGGCCAGAGTCGGGAGTGTACACGTCTCATCCCTCCCCTCCCCTCCCCTCCCCAGCCCTCCCCATCCCCTCCCCTCCCCACCCCAGCTCCAGCCAGCGCTCCTCAGGCTCCTCTCCAGACCTCCGGCATTATCTCACGGCTGTGTGAGAGGAGTCATCGCTCGCAGTCACGACCCACCGCCGGAGCCAACGCCGCTGGGCTCTGTTCAAAAACAAATATGTCCGAAGTGACGGGGGAATGGGGGTCCCGTGTGCGGGGTTCAGAAATGTTGGGCTGAACTGCAAATTCACACAAGACTGATGATTGAACAAATCACAAAGTCCAGAAGACGCTGTTATGAAAGATAAGACTTTATTATGTGTATAAAATGCATGCACATTTACAGCAAAGGGTCTTTACAACAGCCTACTACACTAGAAAATAAAACAAAATCTTAAAAAA
Source organism: Anguilla anguilla (assembly GCF_013347855.1). Taxonomy (NCBI): domain Eukaryota; kingdom Metazoa; phylum Chordata; class Actinopteri; order Anguilliformes; family Anguillidae; genus Anguilla; species Anguilla anguilla. Next base: position 11,450,335 of record NC_049206.1, on the reverse strand, counting down.
CAAGGGTGCTCAGTCGGACCATGACTGAATGGTAACATGAATGCTTTAGCTAATACTATACCTTTTCACACAAAACCACCTGCCACATTTAGGCAAGATGTTTGTATTAATTTATTCTGTTAAGTGTTTGGAATAATGCATCTGGACAAAAGGAGCATTTTTTATTGGGAAACTCACTAACTTGCGAGAAATTGCATGCTGTTTTGTGTGACTGAAGGCATAAAATACCTGCCCCCCCCCCCCCCCCAAAAAAAAAAAAAAGAATAAAAAATAAAAGTGAGGTAGATATACATAAAAGAAGCAAGCAAAGCAAAATTTACAATCTTAGTTTGAGAGGGGGATCATTTACAGGGTATAAGCTTTCCCCTCCTAAGGCACAGCTGGCAGGGTTAACTCTGTGTGTACACACAGTGCAGGGGCCTCTTTATTGGGGAAGACACAGCCAGGATTTTCACAGCTCCTGATTCCCCGTCTTTGCCCTTCTTGCAAGTTCACTGTTTACTCGGAACGAGGAAGCGCGGCAGGTATTTCAGCACACCGTTACTGAGGTCGATCAACGGCATCACAAAACCGCAGGCTTCCTCTTTGTGGGGGATTAGACCTGAACAGCTCTCACTTCTGTGAACTCTTCTTTTAAGTCTCATTTCACAATTCATTGAAACTATATAGGATGAGGGATTGCCTCACTCTCCCACGGAAGCTGGAACAAATGGCCAGTTTTTCTAAAGTGCAAAATCAGTCCTATGTTTTTTTTTTTTTAAAGCTTATATCACTTAGATACACGGTAAAGCCAATCCACAGTATAGCAGGAATTCCCACAGAAAGTTAAGTGAATTGTTGGCACAGAGGAACATGAAGCAGCTACTGTAAGGGGAAGATGCATGGTAATTTAGTCAAAATGACTAGCAGCTAGTTTTAAACACACAAATTTATGGTGGCAAATATGACAGCATTTAGTACAAACACCACAATACGCAATAGGTAGTTGGCACATTGATCCGTACAATAAACAAGTGGACCTTTCAAAAGCACATTTAACAAACATGACGGCAACAAATGATTGAGCAAAAGAAATTAAAAAGAAAATTAGATGACACAGCTGGAATTGTAAATTTTTCCAAAAACATCATTGTACAAAAATATTGTGTTCACTAGATTTTAGTACAAAAACATTCCTGAAAGAACTGAACTGGAAAAGTGAAAAACAATTTGGTCTGCTGTATGGTAACCTCAAATGTTTACATGACAAAATTATTTAGTTTTATGAACATCTATACACAAAATACTTATCCTTGGCGTTAATATTCAAAGCAAGATTTGGACATTTGTAGATAAATCTGTACAAAAATGTATACAAACATACATGGCTATATATATGTGTGTGTATATATATACACACTAATTCACAGTATATGACAGAAAAAAATATAGTTGGCTCTATTTATGTGAACACAAATACAACTTTATACATGCTTTCCCACAATATATACCTGTATTACTAAAATACTCTGTGGTCTTCTTTGAAGATATTTTTACATGTTTCACAATCACTTTAAAGCGTTCAGATAAAAATACATTCTATGATTAAGGTCTGCAGAATGAAAAATTGTTACACATTTAGTTTTATGATCTGGTACAAGTAGACTACACATTTTTTTACTATTCCATACATATATACACATTGTGTGATTAACACGAACATACCCTCCATTTTCCCTTTTTTGCATTTTTAAAACATTCTTTGGTTCCCTTTATGCTCAGAATTTTTTAAACATTTAAACAAGAAATTTTTGAACTATGGTATTAAATTGGTGACTTTGTACTTCCAGGAACAGTCAGTTAAAAGTGAACAACAATGTAAATACTGATCATCCATTATAAAACTATTCATTATAAAACTGGATGATAATATATTGGGAATAAGGGCAGAAGTGTTTGTAGCCAGAAAACAAATTGGTACTTATTGCAAATGTTAGGGGTTGTGGCAGACAGTGGCATTAGACCCAAGAAGGTAACATTATTTTGTGGTAACAACAGATTTCTTTTTCTTTTTTTTTTTTGATTTTACATGTAAAGCCCAATCCTTTGATATTGTGCTGAGGAATGTTTTCCATATTTACTGTCCACAAACTGAGTTTGCAGATGGATTAATATTAACATTATAAATTATAATATATCTTGCCGACCTAAATTGTGGCTGGTTGCCATTTTAACCAATTTCATATATTCTTATACTTTGTACATAATTAGAACCCCCAGATAAGACTTAGCTTTTAAAATTATACTTTCCATAACACTTCCGAGTATTTACAATATGTACAAAAACAAAATAAAACATTAACAAGCTTATCCAAATATCCAATTTGGTTTACATCACCATCCAATTTGTTCATTGGTTGGAATCCACATACTGTAAAGATCTACAGGTTTTTACCATGTAAGGTAAAAATTAAGGATGTCTCCTTGTTATGTTTCAAGCAGCATCTGGATAAGAAATCTGTAGTAGTTGTGTTGCACATTTTTCTATGGAAAGGAAAGGCCACTGACAACTGTTGGTAAGTTTTTCTTTGCTTGCTAACCCAACCAAAGCCCCCCCTCCCCAAAAAAAACCCCGACCAAAGCCCCCCCCCCCAAAAAAAAAAGACCAAGAAAGAACCACATTATTCTCCATTGGCAAAAGCAACCCAAAATAATCCCTTTCATCCTGGGAAAGTGGACATCAGCAAACAGTCTATGTGACCTGGAGGGGCCTTGCTGTCCTCCCAGGCTGTGGGTGGCGCCCTTCGGGTGGCCCCCCCGCAGGTGGACTAGGCGGTGCTGCTGCTAGAACAGGGCGTGCTCTGTGTGCTGCCGATGCTGTGCGCTACGCTGCTGTTCTCGGAGGCCGGCGGACACTTCTGGACCTGCTGCCGCCCTGCCGACTCACCTGCTTGAGAAAGAGAAACAACTGATCATTAACGGCCAGACAGGTTCACAGTCCACTCTGCCTTAGGGGTGCCCCTCGGCCCATTCTTGGCCCCCTATGAACATGTCAAAGCCTAGTTCAAAGAACACTCAGAAACATTCAGTTTGGCAGATGATGAATATGATGCATAATTTTTTAATGATTTGAGTGTACTCTAAATGACAACAGTAAACTATAAACTAATTGTAAACCAACCATAACCAAATCGTAAACAAATCAAAACCAAGAACTTATGGATTCATTGTTTACTATCGTATATCTTGGTACAGACACCAGTGCATTTCCTGAGTAAACTGACTTATTTCCTATTTCCTGACTCACTCTTCCAGCAGAGAAATGTGATTGCAGTCTGGAGCCACATTTCTCTGCTGGAGCAGTGAATCCCTCATCATTTTGGTTTTGAAAGAAGGTGACAACCCCTGGCTAACGGAAGAGCCTCGCCACAGGCCATGGGCGGAGGATAATAAACACTGTGGCCGTGGGGTCATCACTTTAAGCAGAGCAGTTTCAGCCTGCTGACCGTGTCCTTAGGAAATATCCCCTCCAGCAGAGAGAGAGCAACACCAACGGAAAGATCTAGGGCTTCTTTACCCGCTCCTCTCCCCCGCCATTCTCCATATCAAGTTTCCACAACTTAAGCAAATACAGCAGAGTAAACATCGGGCAGGCCGGTCCGCTGGCTGAGCCCGCCTGTTTATCACACGCCATTTCCAACGTGCATTCCTCTTTGCCCTGGGGTGCGCGGCATAACGACAGCATTTTGAGAATTTTTTTATTTTTATTTTTAATGCGTATTTGTTTGGAATGCTGGGCTGGCGTGGGGGAAATTGTGGTACTTGTTTGTTTTATGTGCTTGGCATGGCGTATTTTTGGTATAAAATCTCTCTCCATCCGCTGGTTGTTTTTGAGCAGCCTCCCTTCCTGCACGGTCGTCTGAGGGCAGTGAAGGATTCTGCCCATGTGCGATGCAGCCCTTTATGATCAGTAATGACTCCCCCCCTCCCCCTCTTCCTTTTCCTATTGGTTTGGGTAGAGGATCTGCAGCCACCGATTCCCTCTTCCAGGCCCCTCTAGCTCAGCTCTGCCAAAGCAAGGCTGCCAAGAGCTTCAGCTAAAAACAGAAAATCTCCTCATAGCCCTGCTCTCTCCTGCCCAGGGATGCTTTTCAGGTAGACCGCTGTCTGGTCTGCAGTCCCATTGGTTACCTTCCCCTTTCTGACCACATTCGCAGTGCCAGTAAGCTGGGGTGGTAGTGTGGCGCGCCAGGTACACGCCTGGTAGCCAGCTGGATGAAGTTTTGAATCCTAGCCGGGGTATTGCTCTTGTATCCACGAGCAAGACATTTGCCATGCAAATGCCATTTCTTCTTTGTGTTTGCTCGAGTTAGTTACTGATCGTGGGGTAATGTTTTGTTTTTGCATTTACGGTATTCACATGAGAGAGCATTTATCTGTAGTTACTGTCGTGAAAATTAACATAACACAGTTGAGTACCATTGACCAATGACCATTTTCTTATACTGTGTGCCTCCCAGCGATGACACTGGGGTGACCACCCTCACTCAGCAGTTCATTGTTTGTAGAAGCCCTTCCCTTCAGTCCTCTGGGGGAGAAATCCCACTCAGTCCCTGTTGTGACTTATATTGAAAGACCCATGTGCGGCATTTATAGAAACATGCTGTTTTAAACATGTCATAAAATGCAAACCCACAGGAGACTAGTGTTCTCTTGTTCTTTCCAGTACCCAAACCTGCCAATACATCGCTCGGATATTAAAAATATATGTTTTCCTGAGATTTCCCTTCATATTACGAAGTAAATCAGTGATTGGCGTCTCCAAGTCATTTGAGAATTAAACCAGGCTGTTTAAAAAGCAGCCACAGCTCTCAACCACAGACCGCTCATAAAGACAGAACAACAAATGAAATGATTGTTTGTTTTGGCACTCTTGGGAAAGTTACCAAATTTAACCCCCTTCTCTGATCATGAGGTTGCGACATGTGTCCACGGTTCACTTTTTAAACGCCTATTTCAGTTTTCTACACTTTCAAAGGCCCATGGCAATTTAAATGAGAAATCATCCTGTGGTTTTTCAGCTGCCAAAATGGTTTATTCTACTGTTATTTTATATTCCTCCTACGTGACCATTGGTAGACCATTCCACTGAAACGGGGGGTGAACGGGGGGTGGAAAAAGCACTAATTTAAATTTATAATTATTTTCATGTTTTAAAGTAGAAATGCCACACATCTTGCCATTTACCATCTTGCAGAGGCCGTCTGCAGCGAATTCACTGCCTGAAGCAAGAATCTTTCTGCCTATATTAGGAAACACAAAAACAAGCTATACAAAGAACTGTAACAGCAGGACAGCTGAGAGTTGAATATCAAACTAACCTAAATGCACATCCCCTAACAATTACCAGGATTCTGACACTTATTGGCTCACATTAAAAAGCTCACATTCCCCATAATGCCTCCCAATGTTAATGCTTGTATGTTAAGGTTTAAATTTAAAGCACATCTCTACATGGTGATGCTGAGAGGTTCACCATAAACCCCTCCTCCACGGTCTGTCAGTGGTTGTTTGAACTCTCAGGGGGTGGAGGAGCTAGGATAAATCCATATGAGGTTTGGCTGCATGTGCCAGGATGCACTGTACTACAGTGGGTCCACTCGCTTTGGTGTGCCTCAAGAGATGGGGGAGGGGGGGGGGGTTATTTTTAAAAGTATATTTTTCAATTTTGTGAATATTTTTGGGTGGGATTCAAAACATTTATTATGAGCATCTTCAAAACAAGGACTCACAAGTCCTAGAATACTACTAAATATCAATTTTGGGACACTGTGTTGTCACAAAATCCATCAGTTTCCCACTGCATTAAGAGTCTGGGCGGGGCTCTGAACATGGAGGAAAGAAAAAACAAAGTCCCTCAAGTACATCACCTCTATGGCCTCTGGAAGCTATGCTTTCTTCCTCTCCTCTTGTATTTGACAAATGTAATTCTCTCCCACAGGATCAAATACTGGAAACAACTGAACCAGCTCACTGAATTCTGACTGTAGAAAATTGTGCTTTGCACAGATCCGTGTTCTAATAATTACAGTGTAAAGTGCAAAAGTTTAAAAGTTGCCATTACAAAATACCATAAATTGTGTCAGATCACACTAGGTCAGTTGGAATATGGCCAAGTCCTTCCACAGGCATGCTCCCTTTCAGTCCCACTGCTCTCAAACTTGGATGGACAGCTTTTTTCTTTTAAATATCCTTGACAAATAATATAATCAAATTACATGGTAATGTTTCTGCACCTGTCTTGGTGCCTTCCTAGGAAACCAGACTAAAACGAGAGAAAAGAGCTTCCAGCATAAACAGCAGGCTGAAATATACCTGATATCCATGGAAAGTCTCAGAGAACAGTGCTACTCTAGGCCACACGGCAAGAAGGCAAAGTATTAATCTACTTTTAAACCATATTGACTTAACCAATGAACCATGAACAATTTGCAGTGATCTGGAACTCTCCAGGTCTGATTTCTAGAAAGAACCAACAGAGCAACAGGGATTGGTCATGTGGTGGTGACCAGTTCAGCTATTCAGTGGGATTGGACAGAATAAAGACCAAGGGCATGTGTGACACTCACAGCCAACCCCAGGGATGGTGGCTTTTGTCCATCAAACTCTCCCAATCTCTTCACACTTCCTCATAGTTAGCTAGTTCTGAGATTAAAGTCTGGATTCAATCAACAGGGGAAACATTCTTTTGTTAACCAAGGTTAAGGACAAGCATGGACTGAATCCAGGTCAAAGTCCCTTTGTGAGGAAGGTGTTGGCATCCAGGGGATGGATTGTGCCTCTTCCTGTGCAGGGAGGGCAGGGCTTCTGATTGGCCTGGAAACAGCCGAAACCACAGGGGAGAGCGTGCAGTACCGGACATGAAGGGGAATTCCAGACTCGGGCCATTGTGCCGACAATACGGCTGAACATTCCCTCATCCCATAAATGTTTCACCCAGCAAAGAAGGACAAACAGGATATACTAAAATATCAATTTAGCCGTAAACAAATTGCTTTTTCGGGTTTTTAATCTTTACAACAAATGTTCTGTGCTCACTCGTCTATGTTAATGTGGGCTTTAGGAAAGACTTTTTGCAGATATAGTTGGCTGACTATTTAGAGACGGTCTGACAAAACTACAAGGGACATACACCGATTTTGTCCCCAATGCTAGAGAGTGAAATAAACAAGGGCATTCTTACCTGTGTGTGAGTATATGAACCACAAAGCTCCCGTTAAGAGTGCTCCAATCACAAAGGCTGCAAAAGCAATCCCAACCACAGTGGGAGTGTCCAGGACGTACACTATGCCTGCAAAAAAAAGACAGTGTACAACTTTACCACATGATTCAAATAAGCATCTCTGTTATTTTGTGTGCGTTCTCTGTGCCAGCGCTAGCAACAGTTGCACTAGTCACCAATGTAAAGCTAAATTAGTGTGATTCTTCTGCCTTCAAAAAGGCGGACTTACATTTTTCATCCTTTTCTGCGGCAACGTGGGGAACAAACTTGCTGGGGGTAGCTGAAACAAAGAAACTTTCAGTTAACTTCAGACAGCATGTAATCCCGCTCTTTGGTTTTCACCCAACAGGGATAGCCACGTCCTTTCCAACCATTGCAGTTCTTTTTAGGGTAATCTCACATCTGTGTGGAGCAATTTAATTAGTGAGGCCCGACAGAAGGCTTAATAACTTCAGATTGGGAGTCGGTGAAAGGTTGTCATGCCTGAATAACATCGCAGGCAGCTTTCTCTGAATATGAGCCTGGCATGGGCTCATATGGGGTGGTGGTTTAATGTAACGGTTAAGAAACTGCACTTTTAGCTCAAAGGTTGAGGGTTCGAACCCTAGCAAGGATGCTGCTGTTGTACCCTTGAGAAAGATGCTTAACCTGAATCACTTCAAATATCAAGCTGTATAAATGAATGCATAAAAATGCAATCTACTTTTGTAATATCATATACAAATGCCTCTGGATAAACCGAAATTTTTGGCAATCTTCCTCTACAATACACACTATATTTGATATAACGAGTTCTGAGATAAAGGCCAAGAAAAAAAAAAACTCGTTTGAATCTTGAACTGCATCTAAAGCGAACAAAGCATTTCATCTAGCAGTGCGGTTTTCTTTAAAAAGTGAAGGCACTGAATCTGTGTCAATACAAAGGCCTGTTTGTCACAAGGAGCCTGAGAGCTAGGCCCCCCCCAGCAGAAAGGCCCTTCTTTGACAATGGCGGCTATTCTTGGAAGCACCACCTTGGGATGTTCATTCCTAGCGTTGAACGATGACAGACCCTCACACGGGGAGAGGGCTGGAACACGGCCTCCCTCTTATCTCCTCCGCATGGTGTGCAGGGACCAGGGCTGGGCCCTGAAAACCACAGGCTACATGTGGTTTTCCCAGGCCAGGGGGAGAACTACAGCAAGCAGCGAGACACTGTATTTGACTTGAAGCCAACTAAATTATCGAGGATGGGAATACTCTTACAAAGAACAAAAGATGTGAGACAAACCCAAAATTTAGAAACTGAGAAGACCCCCCCTCCCCCCCGCAAGCTGTTCTAAGATTCCAAATGTGCTGACAAGACTGAACTGAGGGAGCTCTCCTGAAAACTCATACTTTCTTTTTGGTAAAGTACTTCATATGTCAGTTTTTTGCTTATATAAGTTTGGGTGCCTGCATTTTAATGTGGCCGAATTTAAACTTTTAGGTGGATTATAATCTGTGTTTCCTCAGAAACTCCTGGACAGACCATGGTAGATTCAATTGAAATGTGTCCTTAACTTTGATGATTAAATGCAAACCTTTATTTCTTTTTTTGTTTGGCAAGTTATTCAATGACTAACCCTAACTCAAGAAACTGAGTTATTGAAGAAAATGCATAAAGCTGGCATTTACTTCTAAATCAAAATTAAGGACAAATGTTAAATATAGACCCTCGTGGGAGAGAAAGAACCCGCCCTGAGTAGACAGTAAAGCAATGGGGTCTGGCTTCTCCCTGGGTCACTGTGCTGTTCTGCCCTACGTATGCTCCTGTCAACATTATAAAATTTTAACCCAGCCCCAACACCAATAGTTGCATTTATCTTTTTTTTTTTTTTTTTAAACTAAGGCTTAATCACTGATTTTGCATTTCTTTATACGCAACACCTGTACCAGTCGGGGCCATTAAAAATCAACGTTCTGAACTGTGCCAGGGTGAACGGTAAATAAGGAAAGCCTGTCCAATACGTGCATGTCATGGGGAGAATACAGAATGAGGTATGAAGTATGGCCCTGAAAGTTTGGCAGAGTTCTTAGCCAGTTGTGAAAAAGCACTTTCTCCGTATTTTCTCATTTTTCCCTCCAGATCTTATCGCCTATTTCCCAACCGAGCCACAGTGTCTGCACGATTTCATGGAATACCTTCTATCGTTTGCACACTTTCAGTTACTGGAAGAGGAGGGGGAAACAAATAAGTCAGGTTGGATTTCCTTTCAGCTTAAACTTACATGCCGAAAAAGGAAATTTACAGACATTGAGGGGTAATAAACTCCACTGGCAGCATGCGTCTGAAGATCACTAGAAGTTCCCTCTATGCGTTGGAGGTCAACCTGGACTTCAGAGTCCAGTCCGCTGAGAGACCACGAGCGCATGAAGGCCTGTTTTTTTGGCCACCTAGACACATCAGATGGCTTTCATAAAATAAACATATAATGAGCTCAAACCCCTTTTATGAGATGAGTCTGGATTTGCTTGCTTTTAACACAGGAAAACCAACCCACAGAGAAGGCAGTGGCATGTGCCAGCTCCCTACCCACAGCAGACAACCGCTCAGTAAAATGAAGTCACGCAAGAACTTCGTGTTTCCCATTTTGAAATGAACAGATAACTACAGGGGCAGTTTGCATACATATCGAACTTTTCACTTGCTTTCCTTTTCACCTTATATCATCCTAAATTCTGCGGAAAAGTCATTTTTCACCACAGTAACCAAAGACAGCAACCCAAGCACTGAGGCCATAAATACTGTGTTCCTATTAATATTTTCCGTGCTTCGTTGCTTGCGAAATCAGTTTTTACATTTTTGAAAAAATTAAAGATGAAAAACGAGAGGCCCATGATCAGCTGGCAATCCCAGACCGTTTATCTGCACCGACGGGATGCCACTTGAAAGCCATCAGCAAGAATTCTAACGGTTTAATTCCAGTTACAGTCTCATGAAATCACCCGATCTCCGATGAGATCATAATTAGTAAAATGTGACTGTCATGTGTGCCTCCTGTGGTCCGATGACACATGTGACCAATGCAGCACAATGCAGAGACTAAGCCTTCCTGAACAGTTTACTGAGGCAGGAACGGAACTGGAAACAACCACAACCTCAGCGGACGTTCATACCACACTCAAACTCGGTAGGCACGTACCTTGCGGCTCGGGGAGCGGGGCCTCAGGTATGCCGAACAGCTGTTTGGTGGTGGTCTTGGTGAACCGCGTCATGGCAATGATCACGTCCACGCTGAGAGAGTCGCAGGCCTGCTTCGGCGGCACACACTGCAAAGACACGCACATATCCGGATGAGCGCCATCGCTGGTATCGACCTCAACCAATCATTTAAGTAGGTTTCCCTGCTAAATAAGTTTTGTCATATTTCATGACACTTTATAGACCTTTTTAAGATTAAATAACATTTTCAATGACTGTTGTAATTGCTGCAATACTGAACCACTTTTAGAGGATGTTCTAGGACCATTAATAGAAAAATAATGTTGAAAAATGTTGAAACATATTTGTCTTGATTTTCCAAGGCATGTATGCTATAAGACAATGCAAAATGTACAAGCCATTCATACATCTTTTTTTAACATCTTTTATGCTTTGTGAACAATGATTTATTCACTTTAGGAATGTATAGGGCATTTAAAAACACTACACGTTTCTATATATTAAAAAGGATCCAGGACAAGGTTAAAAGCTTTCCCTTGGGCCACCCCAGAACTCAGCCTTAAATTCAGTCAAACTGAAGCTCATTGTAAAATGTTTTGTTTGCGAAAGGGCCAACACGCGCTACGACTTTATCAGAGAAGCGAGAGGAAAAACAATGGCAGCAGTGGGGTACTGTTTGGCTCTAGCTTAGGAAACCTTAAGAGACGGATGCTTCCTGTTCACTGCCAGGGCGGTATACAGCAGGCACGTGGAGGGCACGAGGCCTAGCCGGCGGGCCGCTAGCGTGAAAGGGCTAAGTCCTCACTCACCTCAGGCAGTCCCTGTCCGTTCGGGAGGCTTCCGGAACACGGGGACATCTGGCAGTGCAGGTAGAGCAGGGACATGTTGAACTTTGACCTGAAAGTGAAACGGAACCTCTTCCTGCCAGCGTTGCCGGGGGAGACCGGGAGCTCCTGGGAGTAGAAGGACACCGAGTCGTCCGTAGGGCAGACGTTCTCGATGAGGGTGTAGTCAGAGGAGTCGGAGTCGGCACTGGGTGTGATGAAGCACGACTGAATCATGAACCCGACTTCCATATCAGCATTGCTTGCAGTGACCTGAAACACATGAAAACAAGCATTTTATTTATTTACTGGCCTGGCCAAAATAAAACACTGATGCAACTACTGAAAATAATCCTGAAAACACCATATCACTTTCACACCAACATTCAGTGGACCTTTTTCATTGGATGGGTGAGAATGGACTGTGAGTTTGGGATTGGAGAAAAAACGATAAATCTTTATAGTTCACATTGAAAAGGACAAGCAGTTGACTTTTGACCACGTGCTATTCCCCCACACCCCACCATGACACTTTCTCAGCTGTGTTCTTTTTTCTATCTCCTCCTACCCTGTTTGAATAATAAAGCAACTTGAAAGGAGAGCACACTGTCCCACTCTCCTTTAAAAAAACAGCAAGAACATTGTCAGGATAATCCTCGGCTGTTTTTAAAATATATTTAGTTAATAATTAAAACACAAGTTTGGCTTCCAAACATACTTAAACACAATATTTTCTTTAATTAATCCCATGAACTTTTGCCACTGTAAATAAGTCATCATGGGTAAGAGATACAGGAATTTGGCAAGCAAATAAACCGCTTTATATAATGCAATCAGCAAATACAAGCTGACCAATTGATTTTGCGAGGGGAAAAAATCAAAACCAAAGCCGTCACTGACATCAATGTGAAACTTTGGCCCTTTAAATCACTTTAAAAGGATCTTTCCTTTTTGCAATTCGCAAGACATTTCCCAGCACATAATCAATCTTTTCATTTTTCTGAAAAGCACAAGCTACACACGTGTTTGCGAAACCGCGGCGCTGCACTGCCAGGGCCGCTAAGACGCGCGCTCATCTGGCTGAAGTCGGGAGTCAACAGAGCCGGCTATTTAAGTCCTCCACAGCGCCGCGTCTCTATCTCTTCTGACATCCCAGCAGCAGGAAATAAATCCCGCCGAGACGCACCATCGACGGCACATGAAAGGGGAAGCCTCTATAAATCTGGGGTGCCGCCTCCGCGCACCGCGGGGCCCCGGCTACTCCGGAGTGCTCTGAAAACAGTACCAGGGCGAGCAGGTGGGGCCCGGGGCCAGCCGAACAGGAGAACGCACAATCTTCCCTTTGTGGCCGCGCTCGTCTCAGCGTCTGCACCGTTAGTGTTACTGTCGTCTGCAGGCCCGGCCATCAATCACAAGCCCAGAGACCTCCTGCGGGACCTTTTCCATTCGCTTTGCCTAATGTATTTTCGACTGCCTCGAAGAATTTTTGCCCGCTGCCTCCTAGAACGTTGCAGACCGAAAGCCGCCCCTCCCCCTTGCCCGGGCCCTCGGCGTTCCCTGAGAACTGCGGACGACATTCCGTGGAGGAGAGGGTTAAGGAGGGGCCGCTGGGATGTTGGCTTTAGAGCCCTGCAGTCAGAACCAGACCAAACAGCCCCTGACCCCGAGCACATCACGCTCACAGATGAAAGCCAGCGGCGGAGATGCCAACCTGAATAAATGTTTTTCTGCACAATGTGACCTGCTCATTATGGCATGAAAATCACAGGCAGACACAAACACACACATGTGTATAGCATACACAATCCCTGCCTTATTTTCCTACCGCCAAGTGTCCAGCCTGTCAATAAAACTGACTCTATAAAAGGAAGGTACTTCCCATTCAAACATCCACCAATAAGGCGTGGTAATGAAAAGGAATTAACATCTGAAGGGAAATTTACCACAGATGTTTCCGTATGAGTTAATATAAACTATTATAATGCGTATGCAACTCAGGGTTTTACCTCCACAAAGACTGACTTGTTTTCTGAGACCTTGAAGAAGCTGTGGGTTGCAGGCTGAAGGAAGAGGTCAGAGTCGTACAGCTCCATGTTGAACTCCATGTCGTTGTCCCAGGGTTTTGTGTGCTTTCTGGGTGCGACCCCAGAGAAGATGACCGGGAGATCCTGCAGCTTCCTGTACGTGCAGTTAAACTGGAGGGGACAGCAGACAGTTAACACACCACAGACACCTGACTCCAGCAGCATTATAACCATGTTCACTCTGCATCTGTGTGTGTGTGTGTGTGTGTGTGTGTACTCTATATATGAATGTCCGTGTGCATTTGCTTCTCAAAGTCTGTTTCACACGTGTTGTAATCCAATAGGATTCTGATATTAATAAGTGATGCAAATTTATAAAGTCTGAAGATCACCTGAAAACCCACGCGCACTTTGTATTTGGTTTACAATCATTTTCACCTCAACTTAAACAGATTTTGTATAATACACACTTTTTTGGCTTCATTCCCCAGAGCATGATGTTCACATTTTTAAATAACAAGTCTGCTACAGAGAGAAATAAATAAGTGAAGAGGACTTCATATAAGTGAGTTAAACAGTGGTGAGCGGGAGAGAGACGACTAGAGAAAAAAAGAGAAAGAGACTTTGGACAGAATTGTGAATGGAAAGAATGGCAGCTGTCCCGGCATCAGGTGGAGAGCAGCAGAGGAGGCAGACGTTACGGAGCAGCTTGGAAAGCTGAAGCCTTAGTGAGAGAGAGGAGCCAGAGGATCCTCTATTCTGGCATCTGGACACAATTTGTTCACTCTGGCCTGCTTTCATTTACCAGACTCACCAACAAGAGAAGTGAATATACCATAGATTTGCATATAAATATTACCCCGCCAGTTTACTGAGGATAGTAACACTACCATACACCTACTAATTCATGCAAGTATACATTAAAAACATTATGTGCTAAAGTCACACCATTGTTTAATTTCAATACTGCAGAGAATATATGTCCAGGGCACTGTGTTTGAGTTTCCAAGTTAACAGTTCTGCACCAAAAGTACATATTGATTTAATCCTCACTAGCCACACTCAGTTACTCCTAAATAAAGAGAGACAGGTGATGGGGACCTACCATGATGTGAGCAAGCTTTGGTTCTATGTGTTCAAGGAATGCCCCCCTCTCCTCATCAACAGGGAAGCCATTGTCTCCAGACTGCACGTCCTCATCATCCACAGGCAAGCCACTTCCATCTTCTGGATCCGATCGGTTAATCAGGACCTACCAATCACAGGAAAGGTTACCAGGCCACTCCGAATAATAAGTCAATCCAACTAAGACTAATGAAGTTGGCTTTCACCCTGCTTTTCCACAGCAAACGCCTCTGGTTTCGCAAACGTCCCGGAAGGTTTCAGGCTGCTCACGCCTCATATGAGACAGAGTGAGGTGGACCTGTTTGTGAATGCCCCACTCACAGACTGACAGACAATTTATTCAGAGACAGGCCAGACAGAATTCATACACAGGAGCCTACAGTGATTTTGACTTCAAAAATTCAGAGCCATTCACAGAGCTTTTCATTTGCTCGACTCGAGTTCTCGTGATTTGTGCCTTGCCCTGCTTGCCCCGGGGTAGAGAACCGCCTGAGTCGAGCTGCCATTGCAACACATCGTACTGCAGCATCAGATGAGTGAAGACTCCTGAATTTCAGAATGAGTTTTCTCTGTGGTTCAGTGCTCTGTGTTACAGATTACCAGGGGCCCTGTTAAGAATCACAACATCAGAATCATAGCTTGTTGATTAAAATTAATTTACTTTGGTTATCAGCCACCCTTGTTAATTATGACTTGCATCCCAAATGGTTACAACAAGAGGTCAGCAAGGATGGGACTTGGACAAATTTGCTTCACCCTTAAGCAGGATTAGTCAACAATGATTTCAGCCAGTAAGCATGCAGCATGAGTTTTTGCTGGCACTGTTTGGTCTGAACCAGGTGTCCATAGAACTGTCCCATGGAGACGGCTCAGTTTTCAGTTTTCCAGTTCTGCTGGATGCTTGCTCACCGAGTTTATGTAGGTGACCGTGGGGCTGGAAGGGAACTGGTACTTGGTGGTCTTGCAGCCATTCAATGGGGTTTCCAGTATGTAGTGAGTGGCATTGAGTCTGGCCTTACATGAAGGATCCTGGAGGGTGAGCTCAGCTTCTTGATATCCGCTCACCTGCAAAAGGGGTGGAACATGTCAGGCTGGCAGATACCCACTGCACACTGCAGGTGATATTTTGGGTTAGTCTGGGTACAAGAACCCTGCGATGCACTGAGAATGTCTTTACTAGATGGTCTGTAACTAGCAAACAGGTGAATGAGACAGAAATTTGTGCAGGCTGTGAAAATGTCTAGAAAGAGACACCGACAATGGGTTCTTCCCTGAAAAGTGTAGTGATTGGTTTACTGGACCCTTACAGCTGTTACTGGACATTAGGAATAGCTGACTGTGACCTGAGAGCCCATCACTGACCTGCAGACTCTCCTTGTCCAAGGTCACCACCATCCTGTTCTCCTCACACTTAACACTCAGGCCGACATCCAGGCTGCCCTGCTGCTCCTCCAGCTCCTCGGGCTGCTCCTCCACCGAGCCGGGCAGGGGAAAGTAGGGGAAAGGGAAGGGCAGCATCGAGTGGCTTCCAGAGCCCCCGGGGCCTGGGTGGGGGTTAAACTCAGGCGGGATGGCCGGCTTTGGAGGGGAAACTTTCTCCAGACCATCTTCCAACACATCTGGAAGCAAAAAGGCAACATTAAACTTCCATTCTTACTGGAAGACCTTTGGCTCATTGAACTTCAAAGAAGTATACATACCATCATAGCTCAGAAAAAAACAATACGAAGAAATATATGAAGAATTACCAAAAAAAAAAAACAGAAGCTATAGTACAATGGCACTGCTAAGCACAGTTGGACACATGGTGATGATTGACAGATGACAAGGCGAATAGCCTACCTGGCTCCCTCAGCCGGAGGTTGAAGTGGTTGGCCACAGCCGTGTGGGTGAAGGAGGTGACCGGGCTGTAGCCGTGCTCCTCGGCCCACTTGATCATGGCCTGGGACCCAGAAGGGAGGTGCTGCTTGGGAGACTTGGTCATCTGCATCATCCTCTCCGTGTCAGAACCCAGACCCACGCTGTCAGAGGTCTGAGTGACAGGGAAAGATACAGTAGAGGTCACTCCCAGCAGCCCATGGCCTCCAGTCCATATTGTAGTCAAACCAAAAATATAATGAGTGAATCACATTGAATCACATTTCACAGATCACTAAACAACACGCAATGATGGCTAAAGCTGACACCTAAGGAACTTAAGAAGTAAATATGCATATTGTCTAAATTTATTTTGTTTTAACATTCCTTAATTGTTGATGTTAGATACACCTGCCAGTAACCTAATACTGATCAGAAAATTAGGTGTGACAAAAAGTCATCTGGGGACAGTGCATATAAAAAATAGTGCCACCGGATGTATTATATTAAGTGGTTTTTATCGGTTACTGGTTAACTTATAAATGAGTAGTTTTTACTGTAACTGAACACAAAAACAAAAAAAAAGCGAAGTCCTCAAGCTGTGACAAACAAACATAACTCCACCACACAGGCAGCATCACTTCCTGCATTGTATTTGCTGTCTGCAGCACTAACGTCACAAGTGTGGCTTAAAAAAAGCCCCCTCGTTTCACAGAGCTGGGAAACGTTCACCAGAGATCAGCGAATTCTACCTCGTTCTAATTTCGCCAACCACAAATTGGAACGCTAAAACTGCTCGCTACATACCACAGTGACACCCACA
The DNA here is from genome assembly GCF_013347855.1 of Anguilla anguilla. Classification (NCBI taxonomy): domain Eukaryota; kingdom Metazoa; phylum Chordata; class Actinopteri; order Anguilliformes; family Anguillidae; genus Anguilla; species Anguilla anguilla. Next base: position 11,433,237 of record NC_049206.1, on the reverse strand, counting down.
TTAAATACACTTGCAAATATCCTCTTTCTCATTCTCTCCGTGTTCTGTTGAGACTGAGATGTGTTTTATTGTCTTAGGGTCTCCATGGTGACCCGTGACTCAAGGTGTCAGTTTTCGAGCGCAGTCTTCCTGATCAATGGCGGGCCACGAATGTGTCCGATTTCTCCTGAATTCCGCATTTGTTCCCCACTCGCTCGGCTGTTACTGTGGACGGACGGTAATCCCTTCCCACAGCCATTTCCCACGGATCCGCACAGCCGGCGCTGCGGCCCGTATTCCGACAGTAGCAAGTCTTTGGCTTTACGAGGCCATCATGTCACACACACGCACGTAATATTCTCCCGTGTGGACTGACGCGCAGGACAGATAACAGACACGTGTACCGCACGCGTAAGACTGCACACAAGGACCCACATACATGCACACAGTCACATGCATACATGCACAGACACGTACAATACACATAAACTAAAAAAATGGGCTTGACAGGCATACATTTGCGAAAAAATGCACAGAACTGCACAGCAATCTACAGCAGTAAAAATCGCTCAGTGCTACAGGTGTGAGTTGAGATCTCGGTGCTGCATTTATGAGTCGCAGGTGTGCGCTGCAGTTTCTAGTCGAGGTGTGAGTTGCTTGTGTGAGCTGAAGTTTCTAGGCGAGGTGAGAGTTAGCGGGTGTGAGCTGCAGTTGCTAGGAGAGGTGAGAGTTAGCGGGTGTGAGCTGCAGTTGCTAGGAGAGGTGAGAGTTAGCGGGTGTGAGCGGCAGTTGCTAGGTCAGGTGCGTTGCAGCTGTGAGCCGCAGTTTCCAAGCGAGGCGTCAGCGCGGCAGGTCGAGTTCTCGCAGCGCCGCAGGTCTGAGCCGCTCCATGCATCGAGCGCGCGCGTTCTCGGGTGTCGGGACATGTGTTTCCAATCGCCAACCCGCCACACATCGCTCCCTCCCAGGAGAGCGCGCCGTCAGCCGGAAAGATTTAGCGCGTCGACGGGGGCAGCTGCACAAACAGCGCTCTCCGACAGAACTGCAGCGTCAAGTCTGGCACGGATCCCACCGAGCCTGAGACTCTTTGTCACAACCCAGCCCTTCTCACAAGCTAAATCTTAACCCAGCCCAAGTGATATCATATATTAGATAACGAATATCACAGCCAAAATCAGCAAGAATATCGTAGATAACCTTACCCACATGGTAACTGGCTTGGCATAAAAATACTGCTTGTGTCTAGTTTCATAGCTTCAGTTATTTGTAGTAAACAGAAGTTGTTTTCTCATATATATGACAAAAACTTCTGCATCAGAAATTCATGATAAATCAAAATGATATATTCATATTCAAAATGCATTGATCATCGGAACTTCCAATGGAAATGAGTCACTTTGTTTGTGACTCAAATTATTGCTGACGTACTTTTTTACTATCCACAATAGGGCATTTAATAATACATGTGTGCAAGGTTGGCACAAAAGTTTAGTGATGTAATTAACATTTTTTTACTAAAAATTACATTTTTACTCCTTTTTTAAAAACGAGCTATTTTTGTAAAATAAAAAATGGTTTCATCTGAGTAAAAAGAGCAGAAATGTCAGCAAAAAGTACGTTTTATGATATCTCAGAGTCACTAACAGCACACACCGCTTTAGCTCACTGTCTGAAAGGCCAGAAAGAGTGTGTTTGGAGCCAGCAGTCCTCGTTACTCATGTTTTGACGGGTGATGAACGAGCTAGACCGAGCGCACAAGAATAATAATCTGATGCCGTTGGCTTGCAAGAAGGTCTTGGCTCGCCCTGCCCCCCTTCTGCCCAGCCCCGTTCGAATTCGATGTGGCGAAGAAACAGGTCAGACCCGTGGAAACTTCATACCGCCAGCCGGTGTTTCCAAACAGCAGCCAGAGACAAGATTCGGTTTCACTCGTCGCCGGTGACAAAATATTTTAGGGCAGCGACAGCTCAGTGTTATATAATGTGACAGCACCCGTCTCCTGGACGCGTTCCAGGGAAGCAGACACCGCAACGAATGGGAAGGTGGGATTTGCGTGCGGCTGTCTCCGCAAATTGATGGTTTGCTATTTGCAGGAGTAATATGAATAAAAGCAGGCCAAAATGGTGCCAGAGTTTCTATACGAAACACACACCCTGCCCCCATCCACAGTGTGACCAGAATACGAAAGCCAGTGCATACCAGAATCTCCAGCTTGCCAGTGACACCGTGGGCTTCGATCACCCAGTTAACAGATTTTCCACACTTAAGCAGGAGCACCAGGTCCCGCCGCAGGGGCCCGTTCCCGTCCAGCGGGCCAATATCCACGATCACATCAACCTGGAAGGCGCTGTGATAGAGACACAGATAGAGAGGAGGGAGGGGGAGGGAAAGAAAGACAGAGAAAGAGTGAGAGGTGCTTAAAAAAACACATTCCAAAAGCCAAGGGTTGTGAATTTATCAAGACCTCCATATTATCATGTCTCCTCTGTCTGGCCAACTGATTAAAAAGCCCCACACACTCCCAGAAAAAGAGGACACGTGCGGAGCAGATTTACTGCTACGGAACAGGCGGAGGGATTTTCACGCAACACGGTGCCTTCAGACCTTCTCGTTTGTGCAGGGGAGTTTGGGACACATTTTATGTGCGGTCCTTAAGCAATTACTGAGGTGCAATGTGCTCTGGGAGAGAGAGGCCATTACCAGTGCTTTAAGACAGAGTTTCCTACACGCTCACTTACTGAATATTATTGTAACCTAGTGTGATCCCAAAGGCTTCTCAAACAATCTGATACGGAAATTTTTCACACTTTGTCCAGGCCTGGTCACACATGGTTGGGCATTTAGCTTTGGGACGACAGCCAAGAGAACCCCAAAAGACTATAAAACATCTGTGTAATTGAAAATGAATTCAAATGAAGACTAAGAACCACACACACAACGCAAACACACGCATGTGCACGTGCACACACACACACACACACACACACACTTACACACAAACCATTTTATCTAGCAAATAAATCCAGAAACGTGCTTAAAATGAACTGTGTGACTGGAAGGTGGTGCGTCCACACAAAGGTCAGATAGTCAGCTGTAATTACAACTTGGCCAGCATAGTTGTTTTTCATGCTTTAAATTATATAAAAGAAATATCTCCAATTATTTATGAAGTGTCGTAAAATATAATGAGACTGTGCAGGACTAGACTGCCAAAGAGCACTGGAATTTCAGAGCTAAAAATCCCAAGAACTGTTCTCATGATCAATGTGCTAACTTTCGATAATATATACATACATATATATATATATATATATATATATATATATATATATATATATATATAAACTACAAATGTGAAGCTTCCAACTACAAATGGCTAAAGTGCAGGTTTGACTGCAAGGGAAAATGACTTATAGGATAACAAACACAATGAAGAAGATTATAATTATGGAAGATTGTAATTATACACACAATTATGCGTATAATTACAGACATTCCCTGGGTTGCGTTTCTACAGAGAACCACCAGCACATTCCCTCACATGCTTAGGGCCTCCTCAGGACTGCAGCTGACGTTCGGGGGGGGGGGGAGCGGGGGGGGGGGGGGGGGGGGGTTGGGGGGTCTTCGCTTGGGCCTCACCTGCTGGAGTTGGGCGCCTGCAGCTCGATGATGTGGACCTCACGGTCCGGGGCGGGGCCTGAAAGAACGCAGCCCCGCGATGGCTGAGGATGCTCGTAGCTCGCCAGGTAGTTTAGGGACAGGAAGTTCTTGTCAATCTTGCAGGTGTCCGAAAACACGGGGTCTGAAAGAGAGGAGGGGTTTCACAGGACAGGTCTGAAACAGAAACAGTGCTCCTTAATTTATTTAACAAAATGCAACAATGCTTTGGCACTATATCAGGGTTTGACTGAATCCAAACACAGGCACAGGGCACTGGTTTTATTTGGCAAAATAAATGAAAGTGAGTGTGCAGTCTTCTTTTTACTAGAAGGTTCTCTAAGGGTACAAGGAAAATCAAAGCCAGATATGCTTTTTGTTCAAAAACCTTGAACTGAGGCCATGTCGGGCAGTTGTTTATACAGTTTTCTTAAATTTGAAAGATCGTTGGACAGGCGAATATGACATACATAGACGAGGCAGATCAGGTTATTATCTTACATGACCCCATTATTTGCCATGTTTAGAAATTACACACTATTCGTATTAATCAGCACTCTCTCAACCCCACCTTCTCTAGGTACTTTTGCAGAGTAAGAATCTGCCTTTTACCAGTCAGATAGAGCATTCTCCCAGGAGCTTCTGGTCTCACATTGAGAGCTGACGTGCCATGTATAGCAGGAACTTTAAGGTTGGAACGAGTCCTGCTAGACATTTCCTGGCTATGATAAGACAGTACTCATTAGCAATTCTCACGTTAACAAGACGTTGCTCGTTAACAATTTTTTTCCTCTCTTGTAAATGACCCAAGTGTAATTACACAGATAAACCCTCATTAAATCCATTACCCAATTAATCAGATTCCAAACGCCTTGTTTCCCCCTTGCTATCAAACTATCAAATAAAAAAGCCTGTTGGATTTTGGCTCCTGAATTTCACATATTAAGAGGTCCCACTCAGTCCATGTAACAAATCGCTGAATTATTCATGCCGTTTTTAATATCGACTAATGAGTTTTTGGGTGAATTGTAACCCGTTCCCCCCAACTGAACACGCCGATGGACCAATGCCAGCTGGCCCTGTGGAAATCTCCTTAGCTTATCGACAGTCAGATGGCCTCTGTTCTCTGTGTGCCTCTCTCAGGAGCCTCGGTTTGAGAGCTCCATGTCTGCTTTAGCTCACCCATTTCAGCGTATATCCACTCTCAGCTCTCCATGCTATTTGGGTACAGCTCCTGTTTGATCAACCCATTTATGCATTCAACAGAATTGACAGTAATCCAAACGATGTGGATTCCCAGATACGGACAAGGGTATTATCCATACTTCATAGAGAAAGGCAGGGGGATTAATCTCAGTAACTATTTCCTTTGAAAATAAGCCATCGCTCTCTCTCACACTCTCTCTCTCTCTTTCTTTCTCTCTCTCTCTCTCTCTCATTCTTTCTGTCTCAATCACCATCTCTACAAACTACACTATAAATCATAGTCAGGATTTGTCATTACATTCATTATTCAACTGGCCGCTCTCCACTCAAAATACCTTCTCCCACTTTGATGTAGATGTTTTGGGCGACCTTGAGCTCAGAGAAGGAGGTGACAGCCCTGTACTCATTTTGGGCCCAGGTCAGGAGATGCTCGTTGTCATGGGGAAGAGTCTGCCTCACCAACTCAGAGGACAGGGAAAAATTCCCCGGCTCAAAATGGATGTCCGAGCCCTTGGATACCTGGGGACCGGAAAACAATAATACATTACAAATAATAATAATAATAATAATAATAATAATAATAACAATAATAACAATAATAATACAGATCCCTCATTTATGCCATAAAGCAACTTCAAGTTGTCCATTAGTCACCCCCTTTAGGTACACCTGTCAATCACTTCTGCTTTACTGTATGCACAGAAGTTTATCTGGGGCTCATATAACTCCTGATGTAATGAACCCTCAGCAAGAGCTGCAAAAGGAGGCCTTCAGGACCTCTTCAACTATAACTGAGGTTTAGCAGCATGTCTTCAAATGCTATTGACAGTACAGTGGCTAACTGAGTTCCCTTACTAACTTTATTACCTGAGTTGGCCATAGTACTGTCATTCATTTGAAGCAGCTTTTACTTATTAGTGTTGTCGGGGTGGAATATCACAGGAAGGGTTAAGTGTTCACAATTAATTTACTTTACAACTGAATTTTGAAGATTTAAAGTTAGGAGTAGCAGTTAGCACTGAGATTTAAATTTGTGTGGTAATTTCAGGGAAAAAGGTTACTTTTCAAGAGAAAAGTTAAAGATAGGTTAAATACAGTCAGACTGCAGCACATTTGAAATAGGAAAGCAGCTGCAATTTATCATACCACTACTTTTTATTTCTGAAAACTTAATAATGACATCACTGCAAGTCGCAATACTGATAAGAAACATATTAACATAAAATCTCCAATAAAGAATCACAATAACGTGTCTAACTCAACATGAAGAGAGCCAGTTATATTTGAATGAAGTGCAAAGAAAAACTCAAGGTAACTCGAGGCAAAATACAGAAGAACTATGCCCTTCCAAAACGAAATCTGTAGTTACTCTGCCAAAACACATCCTTCACACTCAGTTTTCAGCGTTATTATAGGCCTCCAGAAATATGCTCTCCTTATTTTCACACATGGTCTTCTTGCACAATGTGGTGTTGAGTTTCCAGTGTTTATATAATGGGTTATTGTGCGTCACCAGGAATACTAGTGGGATTTTCAAAATGGCCGCCACACCGGTTGGACTGGACTCTATCTCAGAGACAGCACGGCTACAGACCTTTAAAGTCCATCTGGCTTGCATGATAAAACACTTCCAGTCTGTCTGCAACTCAGAACACACTGTACCAAAGGGAACACAGTCGAATACTACAAAGCCCCGGTCACATCTCACCCCTGTGTGTTTTGACAGGCAACTCAATTAGACCCTCCTCCCTCCAATGCACGCCAACATGTATACAAAGTTGCAGTAATGCAGTTTAACAGATTATACGCCCTAACAGTTTTTTTAAACAGATTTTCAATTCACCAGCATGATAACCTAAAGAGAAATTATTATTAACTGTAATCACGCAACAAAAAAAAACAGCAGACTACAGTACAAACTGAAAAAGGTTAAAAAAAATGTTTTTTTTTTAAAAAAAGGGTCCAAGAATGGCATTGACTAAAAACACATCTGCGAGAAGGGACCCTGAAGCATGGGCAGGGATCTTGATTACGTGCCGTTTGGGCTTTGGTGGAGTGACTTGGTCAGGACCGTTCCACAAAGGAGAGACAGCCCCTTTGACTCTAAATGGAGCTCGACCCATGTGCTTCATTTCAGAGATAAGCAGTCACACGTGCAGAACAATCTACTCTACACTGCAGTGCCCCTCGCACATATTCCAGACAGCACTGCCATTGTGGTTTTCCTGTTTGTTTGCCCACTGTATCGTGCCTTAATAAGGCCAGGTCATCGCAAACGGAAAAATACTGACGTCACCTCTAAATGAAAGCAACTGATGACAAACAGAGCTCTGGGTTTGATTAGCTGCTCTAACCGTGCAACAGCCCAGCCCACAAATCAAATATTCAAATCAGAAACGGGGCGGGGCACAAGGAGGACAAATCCCAACACCCCTGCACTCTTCCAATTTGGTCGGTATTTTGTGTTTCCTCATAAGGCAGCTCCGATGTAGTGCGAAACATCTGCCTGACCTGTGGCCAATCCGGTCGGTTCCTCTGGCTTTCTCCCCAAAGGTAATTAAAAAAAGAGAGATAGCAAAAGGCAGTGTCGTGCAGAGCTTTATTTAGCATTATCTTTTTTTACTACTACAAGAAGGAGGAAGAAAGATAGTGTTCCACATTTTACGACTACTGTGAAGCGTCAGGAAAACACAGGGAATTTCATGTGAGAGGAGGGGGGGTGGGTTTCTCTGGAAGTCAGAAACCAACCTCTCTAGAGTTGAGGGCTCTTGATCTGAGGCCTGTTTACCGATACATAGGGTATATCTCAACCGCATGTGAACCACAAGCCATAATTATTTTAAGATGGTAACTGAAATGTTTCATTGAAATGGTACTTTGCAGAAAACTGTTTTAAATAGTTGTAGAAAGCTTGTGTGCACTGTGGTTACTGACTGATGATGCACATCACCTTCGCTTTTCACACAGGAAACAAAGGTTTATGATGCATCGACCACAATGTTTCTCAGGTGAACTTTTAATTTTAGAAGGTGGGCGGTAAAAGAGAACCATTACAAAGTAATTATTTTAACATTAAATTCATCTTATAACACAAGGTAGCAATGCCCACTGGGTGTCCAGGTGAAAATTCAACTTCATCTGATTCTCTGTAGGGTCCGTGCACAAATTCTTAAAGAATGCCACTCCCAAGCTCTCAAACATATCACTTCTGTAGAGCGTAGTCTGCATAACAAACCTTAAAGGGTCAAGCTTCCTTCCTGTGGCTCAGGCCTGTTTCTTCCTCTGAGGGAAAAAAAAAAAAAAAAAACAGCTTCCTGCTGCCCAGCGACCGCTTCCGCTTCATACGCTCAATTCACAGTGACTTCATGGCGTTTGTTCCTGCCTTCCTTCCAGGCGGCCGCACGCTAACGCCACACGTGCCGAACGCGGGGGAGAGAGCGGCGAACGCGCCACGGTCATCCGTCGAGGTCCGCAACGCGTGCGCTAAAGCAGCCCGCGGGCGCTTCTGAGGAGGCGGCGCGGCCCAAGGCTCAAAGTCAGTCAGGTTTCGTCACTTAGTGTTCGGTTGACACGCACACATATGCGATAATGCCCAAGAAGGCCTTTTTTTGATTTGGTGTAAATATAGTTCCAGACAAACAAATCTCTGGCTGCAATAACGGGTTCTGTCTCAGGGACCTGGCAGGTACGTGCCACAAAAGAAAATGGCACCACATGCCTCGGCCCGTCCTTTCAGTTTAAAAGCAGCAGTGGCGTTCACTTACTAGTTTCATTACCGAACACAGAGGGGCTTCACTGCAGGCCCTAAAACAATACGGGCAGGCAGTCAGGCGAACGCTGAAATGTTCTGCCCATGGTACATTCTGTACCAAGTAAAGCAATTTATTCATGTTCAAAGGCAATTCATTTTAATACTTTCAGTTTCAATAACAAATATAACGTTATTGTTTTGTGGTTTTATTTTCAAATGTATGGGAAAACAAATGTTAAAACTGAACTCAAATCCTCACTAATTTAGTCCTCAGAAATCACAGCCAAACCATGCTGTGTTCAAGCTGAATCGGCCATAAAATTCATTTGGACCACAATCTTTACAAAAATCTCCCTTATGTGTTTTATCGCACTGGCATAGAATCCAGCTGGTCAACGCGAAGTATGTTTTACAGCACCGTGTCTGGATGGAGGACTTTAATGGCAGTGCTGAAGGCGGCCAATACCAACAGTCCGCACTTGAGTCTTTAACCCAAACTCGCCCCATCTGTAAAAGTGGACTCGGAGTGAAAAACTGAAAATCACCAGGAAACCAGGGCTGGCAGGCCTGTTCTCAGACAAACTTTCCTCAGGAAAAAGCCTTTTGATGTGGGAGCTACAGAACAGTATTTGGCTGTAACCAACCCCTGGTGAGGTGTTAATGACTACAAGCTGAATAAGTGTCCATTAAAAATGCTGTTCTATAATCACCAGTCCACCTGTCTTTCCCTCTGTCTCCACGTCTTTCTCCTTTTCTACAACAAAACTGAGTCAAACATACGGGAGAAGCCAGGTGTGAGCATCTGCAAACTTGAATCGCATTTTAAGATGTCCCATAACATTACAGTTACGAGTTACGTTACTAAAATCTTGCTAGAATGTTTTCTGCATTCCCAGGTTGTTAAACTCTGAAAGAAACGGGCCTCCGCTTTAAAATTCAGCACACAGGGTGCCAGCCCAGTCTCCGCCTTTTTCCCATAATGCAGAGGGGCCAACGGGCAGGTCAGGTGAGGCCGGCGGGGAGCTGAAAATGGAACAGGGGTCCTTTCTAACGTGCGCTCGGGCTCGGCTGTGGCATGCTAATGAGTCCTCCCAGCGGAGCAAACCTGACGCGCGTTGTTCCTCGCAGAGGGTCAGCTCCCCAGCTCCAGTTACCCCTCGGCTAAGCCACAGCGCCCAGATCAAACGTGCCAAGGGCCAATCGGGTCGCATTGAGCCGGCCCGGATACGTCAATCAAAAAAAAAACAGCCCGTCCCTGCGTGCCATTGTCCGTTTACGGCACCATGGATGACACAGGGTACAACTGTCCATGCTACGCGATCACTATGCTAACTCAGGGCAGTCGCTGACGTAGTATTGCGCCATACTGTATCCATGCTAAGGGTGCGCGGGACGTCCTCTGCGAGTTTGGCTGCTATCGGGGGCCTGCAGTGAGCCATTAGCCTGTCCCCAAGGAGAGTCCTGGCTCTGCCTCTAACATTTGGGAAACGTCTACCAGAGTGAACGACCCATCCAAATGCATGGCCAACAGCATTAATCATACTGCATTGGGTCTACGTGTCAGCTTTTGTTATGAATGTTGTAAAAAAAAAAAAAAAATGTTATTTTTTTTACGTGGCAAAGCAACAGTTTTTTTTTTTTTTTTGCTAATGAGTTAGGGTCAAATGACCCTGTGAACTTAAGCGTGTTAGCTTAAACTGAATGAAACAACAAAATTGGAATTGGAATTTTTATGGGACATGATTAATTAAAATGCAGAATGAGAAAGCTTATTTCAGCACGTTTTTGTGTATATGTGTGCGTGCGTGTATGTGTGTGTGCATGTCTGCATGCGTGCATGTGCGTGTGTGCGTGCGTGCATGTGCGCGTGTGTGTGTGCGCGTGTGTAACTTCTTTATGACTTAATCCAGATCATTATCATTAGTCAGAACTCAAGAACCTTGAACCTTGGGGCTATTGAATGGTGCTTCATGAAGCCAAAATGAATGGAGCCATCATGTGCCATCAATGACTCATTGATTTGATTTAGAAAGAGAGAGAGAGAAAGAGAGGGGAAGGAAGGGGGGTAAGAAGAGAGAGGGGTGGCAGGGAGGGTGATAGAGAGGGGGACAGAGAGAGAGACTGCAGAGGAATAGTTGGTTGGCATGTTGCTTTGTTTTTAACACTCAAAGCACATTCAGTTCCAATACTATTCTGGTATTGTGTTGCACAGTTATTGAATTCACTACATTTCAATTAAGCACCACTAAAATTTAAATTACCAACTACAGATTGAGAAGCAGACACAGCAAGGTGATTATGGAACACAGCTGTAACAATTTTACACCGAGCTCACCACCCCATAAAGAGTTTAGCTGCCGTCAGCCAGCTGTTGTTTTTTACCTGAGCCTGCATGCCTTTCACATTATCTCTGCGCTCACTGCTCTCTGCTGGCAAATCTGCCCACACACTGAAGCAAGCGCCCAGACACACGGGTCTGCAGACCCTGCTGAAAACTCCAGCTCAAACCAGCTGGGATTCTATGCTGGTTTAAGTTGGTCTCTAGCTGAACAAAGCTATAGTTAAAGTAAGCTAGCGTTCAAGCTGGTGGACTAGCTGACTTTCAGCAGGGAGAGAGAGAGATCTACAGAGGAAATCTCACACACTGAAGCAAGCGCCCAAGGATTTGCCTCTACAGAGAGAGAGAGACAGAGAGAGAGAGAGAGAGAGAGAGACAGAGAGAGAGAGAGAGAGAAAGAGAGCACTGTGTCATCTCAGACTCTCTCCTTTCATTCAGCCTACAGCGGCGTTAGATATGTTCTAACCCGGCAAGTGTGTTACATCTGTGCTAGCATCTGTGTACTCCGAGCCTTTAGGCTGTGTTAGGTGAGTGCCAATCTCTTGGCTGTTTAACATGCATTTCAAGCCTTTGGCTGTGTTAATGCATGTATCAGCCATTTGGCAGTTTAATAATATATCAAGCCTTTGGCTGTGTTATGTGTGTGTGTGTGTGTGTGTGTGTGTGTGTGCATATGCCTGTGTGTGTGTGTATGTGTGTGCCTCTTGTGTGTGCCTGTGTGTGTGTGTGTGCATATGCCTGTGTGTGTGTATGTGTGTGCCTCTTGTGTGTGCATGTGTGTGTGCCTCTGTGTGAGTGTGTGTGTGTGTATGTGTGAGTGTGCATGGTAGCCTTGTGACCTTTCATGACCAGTTTTCCAGTACTACAGCTATGTTGCATGTGTTATGACCCTTCAGCTAGCTGTTTCACATTTAAGCAGTAATGTGCACATGTTCATTCTGAAACTATGATACAATTTCACCAGCCCTTCGGCTGTGCGTTGTGCCTTTGTATATGACTTTGTTACCCATACACACTGCAGGAAACCCGCAACTGGCAGTGGAAACTAATGAACCACACAAGACACCCCCAATAAAAAAAAAATGCATTTTCACTACTACTTTTTCCACTCATAGTATGTTCATTTGTTTCCTTGAAGACTAAAATATGCATCAGGTGCTGCGGTCTGAATCTTACGCAAAAAATATAGATAGCAGAGATATGGTATGTGCACATAATAATGTTCTTATGTGGCATTATATGGTATGTTAATAATAAGACATAAAACTTCATAGGAATGTGCTTTGAGGGCAGTTTTAACAATACATTTGGAAATGATTATCACGTAGAACCACAAACTACATGAAAGTATTTGAAGTGTATATACTACAGTCTATAAGTATTATAGTTAAGGGATTGCTTAAAGGGGCCTGAAGTTCAGATGAGGTGGCCTCTTGCTCTTTCTTCACAATGATTTTCTCATGTGATAGGGTGTCTTAAGCCAAGAGAACTAGGCCAATCCATTTTCTTTTTCTCCCTAGGTTTAAGAGTTGGGCCCCCTGAATTCCAACTAAATATATCCAGGGAGTTTTCATAGCGGGCGGGGGGGGGGGGGGAGAGGGGGGGAGAGGGGGTATGTACCCTTCCTCCAAGAATACCCTATTCCCAACGCGCACCACGCAAGCTTTGCGTCACCACAGAGCCTGGGATCGTCCTAGATAATCTCAACTGATTTTCTTTGTACAAACGCTGCTGACCCATGTGAAAATAACTGAGAAACATTTCTGAAGAACTGTCTGGAGGACAGCAATGCTGTTAAGGGGTGTGGCACCAAAAACCCTAATCTCGCTGCTCCGCCGTTATCATCTGTATGAATATGTTTTTTCCTAAACGGATTCAAACTGGAAACCGCAAGCCTGTTCCTATGACAACAGCAGGGGCTGTTTTTGGTATACACCTTGGAGTGGCCTCTGAGAATGAAAAGCGAGCAAACGAGAGCCTCCTTTTCCAACGTTTGAGCACACAGGAGGGTCGGGCGTGACCGCTAGGCCTTCCTGTCAGTGCAGAGGCTGGTACAGTGCGAGAGCGTGGGTTTACAGTGAAAATATGTGGAAATGGCTTTAAGCAGAGATATACATACTCACACTAACAAACCACAGAAGCCCCTTGTCTCGCCCCCAGCCTCACTTTTCCCAGATGCAGATTAAGACCTCTTACAATAAGACTAATTAAAGCCAATAATTTAGTCAGTGTCACTTACAGAGGGTAGCTTCAAAAAATGGAAAATCATAAAAGAGCTTCCTTTCAAGTAGAACTGCTACAGCTATCTTCTGATCAGGTCTTTTTATGCATGTCAGTTTGAGCAGAAGAAGGAAAGATTTTTCACAGGAAGGAAGTCTGATGTAAGTCACTAACATCAATGTCACCTAGCACTGTGCCACAGCTTCATTAATTGGGTCATGGAATTAGTGAGAAGAAATGTGTCAGTAAAAACCGAGGCTTCCTATTGCGGGTGTACAATGAGACGGCTTTCAAAATGTGGCACTTTTGATACTGAAAATACAGTTTCCATAGTGAAAATACACAAAACTGAAAATACATACAACTTAGTACATAATAATAATAATAAGAAGAATAATAATAATAATAATAATAATAATAATAGTTGTTATTATTACTATCAGAGGCATTAATATGTGTGTGCAACATAATTTAATTTTAAATCCCTCTCTCCTGTAGAGGGCATGAATTTGAAAGTCTACCATTCGCCTGAGTTTAAAATCAGCCTCACTACCTGCATTCTGAGTAATAACAGAACACGCTTTCCATTTCTAAAGAGGTCTATGAAAGGCCTCAAAGAAAGAGAAAGACTTCAAAGGTCATCAGTGGGCCGACGTGACATTTAGACGACACTGCGATGCGAGAGAGATGAGAGGGCAGGAAGTGGTAGTGAAAGTTACAGAAGGTTGGCAGGGAAGACCGTTGGCAGAGAAGACCGAGCGACTCACGTGGAAGACGCGCCTGACGTTGGGAGCGAGGTTCTCAGTTCTGATTCGCCATAGCAGACGCTGGGGTGAGTTCAGCACGAAGACCAGGGGCTTACGGTGGACCTGGAGGGACTGGATGGGCTTCAGATGAAGAACCACCTTCATTGAGGGGGAAAGAGTACAACCGTAAGTTCAGAGAGCACTTATATACACTTAATACATTCCCAGCATGCCTTGAGGCCACTATCACACTCCATACAACTATGTCACAGTCCGGTCAGAGAAAAAACTTGGCCTGCATGTCCTCTGAAATTTGTGCTTGCAGCCAAAACACAAAAAGCAGAATGGGTAATTACTATGTACCTTATTTACATAAGAGTATGCATTTTTAGGTCATAATCAGTGTGTTGTTTTGAGTGTTAGCAGTTATGAAAATCGCTTTCACACACTTAGCTCCACAGTTAAAGCAAGTCAAGGCAAGAGGAAGTCTGCAACTTTGTGCACTCTGAGGCATGCACGCTGGCCTTAAAATTGATTTCTGCCTTATGTGAGTGACAGCAAGAACCGCTCCCACACGTTGTTCTAAGCTGCCCCGCACCGCTGGCCCACACCAGGGCCGACAGACCAAATTTAGCGGGGTGATTTAAGGCCTTCATGTGCAGCGAAAGCAAACCCCTTTAGGGCCACGTTTTAATTTGGCCCCATCAACAGGCTGACAAGGATGTACAATTAATCACAATTAATCATAATCTGCGTGCGGTGAACGAAGTCCTTTTTTTTTTGGGTGGGGGTTGGGGGAGGCGCTATCTTGCCTGAGTGAAAACAGTCTCTCTGGAACGGACAGACCTGACTGAAGTGCCACGAGTTTTAATAAGAGTCAGGAACAAGACAAACAGTTCTAATAATGTGTTGCTGTTACAGCCCCCCACCCCCACCCCACACACACTTTAATTCCCAGGCTGGTCCTATTAGGGACTTCCTGTATGCGTGAGCCCCGTGCCCTTCCCTTATCCAGGCCGGCCAGGATTCCAGTCAAAGTAATATGGTCCACTCTTACTCTCTGAAACTCAATCAGCTCTGCTTGTTTGGACAGCCTCACTGAAGAGAAGGAAAACAAGGGGTTTTCTCGGCGGTAATCGTTTCATAATATTTTGATTTTCGTTCGCGGACGCAAGTCCCTGTCAGAAACGCAGTGACGAGCGTAAGAGGAAGAAATCCTTCCCTATTGCGCTCGGGAGTTCAAAGTGCTTTTCTGATCCCCTTGTGATACCAGTGTTATGCACAAGCGTCTTAGGGGAGAGGTCCTAGAACAAGTCCCGTCATGTGACCGACGCCCCTCAGTCTTAGAACACTTAAGCCATTCACGGCTCTGCCCGCGGTCAAGGTCTGAGCACAGAGAAGACGAAGATCCTTATCCGCCGGCAGGACGACCTCTTTTTTTTTGTAGTCTAACCGTAAATCGACCGCAACCGGCATGGACTTGTCATAACAACGCGAATGAGATTAAACTGTATAAACAAGGGCGCAGGCAGAACAAGAGACAGAAGGCTGCCAAACTCTGAAGACCCTGGAACCTCTGCGTTAATGAACGAGACACGCAATGTTCAGCCTGCACACAGGGACCGTGAACAGTAACACACTTTCTGCCAGGACGATACACATACACAAAACAATGAATGACCAGCAGCTGGTGTGTGTGTGTGTGTGTGTGTGTGTAAACAACAGAATTTAGCAAGGCGGCCCATAAAAGCAAAGCAATAACGGCGATATAAAAGAACTTTAAGAGAGAACCGTGGCAGATAGGGCCTTTGGCAGCCTAACCGCAAACACAGGCGTGTGAGCGGGAGGGACAGGGCCCCGTGCTGCAATTTTTACGTTTCCACTTACACACGGATACGGCGACTTTTAATTCAAATTCTAAATCAAGTCAACTGTTTACGTTACGGCTGACGTTTTGGGAAAAGAGACGTATCCCAGTTTTGAAAGTAAAAGCAATCACTGTGGAATAGTACCTGCAAATTTTGGCTCCACATCACGTTCTGTGAGGAGTTCCAGAAAAAACAGTAATAAAGAGTCAGTGAAGGGGAACCAGGGGGCAAAGTGAGCTTGCTATAGTTGCGGAGTTTTACAATCAGATGCCAAATTATTCAAGAATAAATGACTTCAAATTACGTAAGCAACCAGTTGCACAGAGAGAGAAAGGCAGAGACAACGAAGCCATCGGTCAAAATAAGGGTGTATCCATGCTACCAGTGTCTGTGGGCCACTGGAAGAGGATCTTGGCCTAGAAAGCTATAAGCCAGCATCCAGCCCTCTTTTCTGCTTTGATCTGTCAATATATGTACAGACAGAAAAATGAAATTTCATCTCCCAAGTCGCAAATACGCACAGAGGTACAGAAATTGCCACGGCAACCAGAATACAAAAATAATCTGCAGGGCCTGGTAAACAGTTTAGACTCCTGTGTTGTTAGGAGGCCAGGGTGAGAGAGAAGAAGAGGAAAAACAGAAGGATCAAAGCCTGCAAATAGAAGCCATTAGCCCTTTGTCAATGCCCTGAAAAAAATGCAGATGAAACAAGAGAAAAATGCAGTGAGAAGACAAGAGCTGATTAATGAGTCTTGTACAGAGAGAGCAGCATTGGTTGGATTCGGCAGCCACATTACACCGGGTATCGCAAGTGCCTGCGGTGGGGAGCAGACACTTGCAGGGTGGGTGTCTCCTTCCCGTAAATTTGAAACCGCAAATGGAGACAGCAGCTGCCATTCCGGCAAGGCGACCACTCATGGCGCGTTCCTCTGATGACCCTCACCTGTGAGGGGGCGAAGGCGTGGATGATCCTTTTCCACAGAAAACCACAGATTTGGCCCTTGGGAAAGGTCCAGGGCCAGCGCGAGGGATGACTAATCGTCCCCTTGCACTTTTCTAACTAACGATGGTCGGCCTCTCCGGATGTTGTCAAAGCAGCCAGCAATCCAATGACGGGATGCATCTTTTCAACTGCTGAGTCATTGTGGACTGAAACAGGATGCTGTCAGTTTAGACTGAGAACACGTTCACTACTGCAATGCACTTACATAACGGCATTTAACATCACTACCAAAACGTTCTCCTCCACTATCCAAGTTGACAGCATGGTTTTCATCAGCACCATTAGCAGGAAGTGGCTGCTTCCTCTATTGACTACGGATCTACGAGACACCTCCCTTCAGTCAGTGACTCACCACTAAACTTGACACAGGCCTCTGAAATCCATTTTCTCCAAAAAGCAATAATGTAGAACAGTTGTTAAAAAGAAATATGACTTGTATTTTAGTCACTACTCCATAGTGTGAAACAGGGAACACAAAGCCATTTTTTTTAAACTAGAAGCCATAAGGGATAGGGTATGTATGTATGTATGTATGTGCATGAGGAAACCATAGAATTCCTCGACCTTGTCTGGTGGCTTGTTCATTGCTTCTGAGGAAAACATGTCACTTAAATACTCCGGGTGCATGTATGTATGTATGCAACATGCTCCCCTACACCACCCAAAGTATACCTATGGCCAGGAAACTAGAAATACCGCCTTGCGGTTGTATGCCTCAGCAAACCAGTAGCCAGTGCTCTGTTTTTCGCGGTGATGTGCTGGGGTGGTGGTATCAAGGCTTGGAGGTCAGCAGCCTCAACAAGCTGTTAAGGAAGGCCAGCTAGGTGATCAGGTTGGAACTGGACAGTGTGAAGGCAGTGGCGGAGAGGAGGACGAGTGTGTATATACGTATTAATTATTAAATTATAGATAAAATGAACAGAACGGAAGCATTTTTTGGGGGTTTCAGAATGGTTTTACACACAAGAAATGCAATGGAAGTTGAAACTGAATTTCTTGAGTCCAAGTGGACGTTTATGCCAATTTTAAAGAAATTCCCTCAAAGCGTTCCTGAGATATCACGTTCACAGGAGAATGGGACGGACGTGAGGTCACAGTGACCTTGACCTTTGACCACCAAAATCTAATCAGTTCATCCTTGAGTCCAAGTGGACGTTTGTGCCAAATTTGAAGAAATTCCCTCAAGGCAAAAACATGTTTTGTGAGGTCACAGTGACCTTGACCTTTGTCCTTTGACCACCAAAATCTAATCAGTTCATCAGTTCATCCTTGAGCCAAATTTGAAGAAATTCCCTCAAGGCGTTCCTGAGATATCGCGTTCACGAGAATGGGACGGACGGACGGACGGACGGACGGACGAACAACCCGAAAACATAATGCCTCCGGCCACGGCTGTGCCGTCTCAGAGGCATAACAAAACTGCAAATAGTCTCCTTTGAGTGCATCAGAGTATGTGCAATGTGTTTGTAACCATGTGCAGCCTGCATTACTCTGTACTCTCACAGATGCGAAACTGCTTCATCCTGCAAGCAAGCACTTTTCTGCATGACACAAAGTGAAACTGTGGTGCCCTTGTTCATCTCTGAAGTTTTTACCATTTGTTTGCCTGTGCACGTGTGTACAAACGCAAGTGTGTGCGTGTGTTTGTGTGTGTCTACGTGTAGGCGCCTGTGTGTGTGTGTGTTTGCACCTGAATGTGTGACAAAGAGACGCAAGATATCTAGATAGCTTATATATCATTTGCATGGGACTAGGAACTAGAGGGTTCGTGTAAGACAAAAACACCAGAGGAAGGAATTCAGCCATAAAAGCAGAATAAAACCTGTTGACTGCTGTTCTCATCAGAGGCTTCTGATCCGTGCCGATGCTGCATCAGTACCTGGAGCCTCTCCGCTGCACTCTGATGGCAATCGGTCTGTCTCTGCTCGGTGGCAGAACATAAAAGAGCAGCCCGATAAGGCTCCGAGACAGATAAGCAGGCCCGGCGGACCGCGAAAGTATGTGCGCCCAGCGTCGGTTTGCTCGAGCCTGAGAGAATACGCTTTGACTTCCGGGCCGCGCCGGTCCCGTGCATTACCACTTCCTGCTCGCCTGCGGCATTCACACTCCCCTGACAGAACGCACCAGCATCACACCTGCTCAATAAGCATTTTGAGAAAACAACAGAGACAATACAATGCAAGAGATAAACCAGGAAATATTCTGCGGAAGTTCATCGAGCCTTGTGAAACAGTAAAGCAACTGCATTGACTTTGCACAGAACGCAATGCGCAGCATCATACTATTGTGGAAACTGGTTACTGTGGAGATACATTTACAAATGCTGACAGAATCATAAAAATGGAGCTGGAGTAGAGTAATGTTTCACGAGCAGCAGTCCAGGGTCAATGAAAATTAAAGTCCCTTTGATTGTGTGACATATATTTCAGCTGGGGATTAAAGCATCTTCAATCATTGCCTTCGGATACAAGCTCTGCCAGGAACATTACTCTGGCTATACAGCAATAAATTCTCTTCCTACTTTCATTACTAAAAAAACTTTACTATTTTTCCCAAGGACCATAGTCCTACAGGAAAAATTTAAGTTCAGTAACAACACAAAACTGCATTACAGCAAGACTGAGTTATCTGTTTTTATTCCACAGTAAGTTTACTCTGCACTAGGGGTGGAGGGGGGTTGCCAGTGTTTATCTGCCTTCTTGCTTTTGATTCCCATGCTGAACTGGCTTCCTTGCTGCCTGCTTTATGAATGGCAGATGTTGTGGAGCACTAGGCCAGAGTGAACACAATGTCCAGTCACCAGCGAGTAACGGCTCCACTGTAAATGCGAGCACTTGTGGTGAACCAGATTTGATGAGGAACAGCTAAAACGTAAGTTGTAGTGCAGAGAATACAATCCTCACATAGTATCTCTTCTCTGGTCCCACTCCTTCACAGGAGCAAGTCAAAGTCGAGCCTCTTGACAGCACTGAGGCACGATCTCCAAGCAGTGGGAGAGACCTGCTGTATAATCCCCTGTTTGTGCGTCGAGAGCTGGACAGTCTCTCCAGAGGGGCTATCCAAGTAAACCCACCTGATAAAACATTTGCCCACCATTACTCACTTTGATTCTCAGCCAAGCGAGTTGGTTGGACGCTTCAGTTTACTACGGTGATTAGAGGAAGGCTGCCTGTAGGCGAGATTAAACAGTCAGTTCTGCCCGGTCTGGCTTTCTTGTTTGTTCTTCGCATATCAGCTAATCGTCTTCAGAAGTGTAGATAATCAGTCCTGCCCTGCAGTGTCTGTCTCCGTAGTTACAAGTTAGAAAAAACACATTGTTTTGTATCAGAACTATGTTCCTTTACGCCATCCTTTATACACACAGGGTAAATCTGAATGCCTAGCAAGAAAAATTGGTAAATCTTCCTTTTATAGTCACCTAAATACAAGGTAATTACCAGGAAATACATGGTAAAATATTATTATTATTATTATTATTATTATTATTATGATTGGGTAGTTATCACTGGTTAAAAATAGGTAAATACTAGGAAACTAAAACCGAAATGCTTAGAAACAGTTCCTCTATTACCTATTCATTCAAATTAAGAAAGGTTTAGGCTGGTTATAGCCTGAGCATAAATGTGTACTTCGTACGATCTCCCAGTTTGATAAACCTCATTCTTGATTTCTAGGCTGCAGTCTGAGTACAGCGACAGCTGAAAGGGTACGGCAAACCATGAGGCTATCATGCTAACGGTAATCCTGCAGTTAACCTGTAGTGTGACACACAGCAGAAAAACACTGAAGGGGGGGGGGGGGAAATCATCATTCTCTAGCATTAATCAGCTCATAAAACTGACAGCTACTGCCTGGCCTCAACCTTCCAATTCACTGCATGACACTCTACAATAAGGTCAAAGCTGAAATACGAGACACAAGCCCTGATTGTTATTATGGACCCTTTTTTCACCAGCTGGGAGACCTATTAACATTTTAGACCGAGCGTCTAATCTTGTGTAAATGTGCCACAAAATAATTCAGCGACTTATCTGAAAACAGTATTAACCTCTGTCTCACTTCACTGTCTGCCGCCTAATGTTTTTATCAGATATTTCAGAGGGTGCAGAATGGCGGCTTTGTTGCTTTTTGTTTTGCTGGTTTGTAAGGAGGTTAGGAATGCATTCAGGCACACGTGAAGGCAGCGGGTTCTGGAACTCCCATTAGAGTCTGTTTCGGCAGCGGCTGAGGTCACTGTTTTTGTCATCGTTTCTAGTCCGCCCCGTTCCAGACACTAACACACCGAGACCAAAACACTACCGTCCGATGATGCTATGGGTCAAAACACATTCCTGGCAGGATCTGAAAATGGATTACGGTAATATTTTGTAGTCTGTGTATTACTGGAGAAAATAACAGAAAATTTAAGAATGGCATGCTTGTCGTGTCAGCAGAGACCTGGAAATAAAGATGCAGCATGCAACAAAACTTATTATTCAAACTTAACCGAATAATCTGTAAGACGAACTAGCCTGCATTTTGAACAGTAAACTACTCAGTCTTTTAAATGTTCATGGCAGTAAGTTGCAAAGTTTTTGTGTAACTTTCACAGCTCATACAACTAATAAACACTACAAGATTACTTTCCTTTTAAGGAGAACAGAAGTGTTTACCACTGAAGGATGTTAAAGTACACAGACTTATTCTGTGAAATATAGAACTCCAAATGTCTGTAAGCGTAAGAATGTGTTTTTCATCATAGCTTAAATGTTGTTTCTCTTACCAAATTTAGTCAGAGAAATCTAATCAAGGAAAAAAGTCTGAATTTCAAAGGGAGCACAGCTGTGTATTTCCTTGTTATTAATGAAACATTACAGTCCAGGTTCTCTAGGTTATTCCCATAAAATATGAATTCATCTAAAGCATGCAGGAAGCATTTCATTTGTTCCACTCTTTTTATGAAATTCTAGGAATCACAAACATTTTCCAAAGGTTTCACACCAGAATGCTAATTTGAATTTGATGCTTAACAGCTGGTGTGTGTGTGTGGGTGTGTGTGTGTGTATGTTCTGCCTTCAAATGTGTAATAGTCTAGTGTGTTACCACTCAAGGCCCATTAGTCACTGACGCTGACCAAGGGTGATTCAATATATGAAGTGCATGGATAAATTCCCATATTTTAAAAATATGGATAAATCATAATTTGACAAACTGGACTTTAAATAAAAACAAAAGTTTATTGAATTAAAATAAACAGCTAGCAAACTCCTCTGTTTTTCCTTTTAGGTTGCTTTCAAAAAGTTTAATAACCGTGGAGGCACCCTTGAAACTAGCTTTCAATGTCAGCTACAGAAAAATCCAGATAATTCGTGCATCAAAAGAAATCTTTTCAGAAATCAACAACAGAAACTTCCTGTTCGTAAATATATTTAAAAATGATCAAATGAAAATGATCAATGTAAAAAAAATAATAATTCAGCCAACCGTGACACTTACAGTAATGCCATCAATTTCTGTTTCCATTTCCGCTAAACCGCTTGAATCGTTTGAATAAACACATACTGTGTAACACTGATCTTTTACACATGATATTGGAAGATTCGTATTCATTGGAATACTGTTGACATTTTTCCCCACCTCCAGATAAGTGCTACTTGGCAAGGACTTGGGAAAATACAAAAGGGGAGTGGTTCAGAACATTCCAGCCAGATCAATTATTATTGCATGCAGGGCAAGATATACTACACAAGTTAGGGCCATGGTTAGGGCCATTGCACATTTTGTATGTCGCTTTGGATAAAAGCATCTGCCAAATAAATGTAATGTAATGTAATGTAATGCACATGAGTTTCATACAGAATCAACTGTGTAGAGAAAGTAAAATAGCTAAAATGGAGTTAAAACTCAGGTGAGACAGGCACAACATGCTAGGAATTCCCTTACTAGGAATTAATATGTCCTTTAACAAAAATGGTGGCTCCAGCTGTTTTCAGTCAAACTGAAAAGTAGTCATGCTGAACTTCTAAACTTTTAAAATCGGCAACTGATGTAAAATCCATGATCCTGCTTTAATTGAACTTGCCCTCATACAGCAGACTACATGTAGGATGGAAAATGTCAGTAAAAAATGTGCTGTTTAGATGGACTGAAGAGGCTCTCTCCAGCACATCCCGTTTGTCATGTAGCCCATAGTTCAGGGCAGTGGGAGTGGGACTCAGTTGAATTAAAATTATGGAGATGACCAAGCTAAACACCCCGTTCCACTCCAGTTATACTTCCTATACCGTTGCGTAGCAGCATGGGGAACAGACCAAAATGGGGCATGAATCACCGCCTGGCTGGAACGTTCTTTGTGCCTTCAGCACCGTGCCCAATGGCAAGTGGCAGGTGTGGACAACAGAGTCTGGCCACACAGAGCGGGAGGACCCTGGCCAACCAGAATGGGATTCTCTCATAGCCTATTATCAACCTGACCACTGTGCGCACTCTGTAACATCAAAGGAGCTACCCTTTGAGCAACAGAGAAGACGTGGCCCTCTCCACATAGATCTAGCCATCCAACCTGATGCATTTCCAAAGGCCCCGAAAACAGTGAGAGTCATCACAATCATGATAACCTCCGAAAGTTACTAAGGAGATATAGGTGAAAAAATACTGCAATGTACAGACATTAGAGATTTTATATTATCTTTTTTCTTCTTCTTTCCAAACAACTGCATTTAAAATCAGGCACACTTGTGCAGACAGGCTTGCATATATCCAACTGTGGAAACTGTCTACGCTGCCTTGTGTATTATTGTACTACGTAAAAGTAACATTTTGAATTTTTGGATATCATTCATCTTACCACCACTAATATTAATCAAATTGTAATCCATTCAAACACATCTCCTTAATCTACTGTAGCAGGAAGAAAAAAAGTTATCCTGTCCCTTTTTAGACATTATATAAATAAAGCTAATCAAGGGTCATAGCAGTATAGCTAATCGGGGGTCTACTTAACTTTGTTCTATGGGCTTAAACATATGTTTATGATCTAAACTTCATGACATAAAGAGTTATCAGTGATGTAATATGCAAGATTGATGCCTTCGGTGCAGAAACCTGGCAGTCGGTGACATATTTTCCAGGATGCGGAGAAGGACACAGAATTGCAGGCTCTAGGCAAAGCTCTCCCCAAAACAGAGAGCTTGTGAGCATGTGTGTCACTGACCACAGACCCCTGGCTGTGCTGTAGACCACTCTCTAAACACAGAAAAAAAACCAGAGAATAGTCTGGCCGACACACTCTTTCCGTCAACGTCCTGCTGGATGCCGTTTGAATGGGGAGAAATAATTATTGCCTGAGCCATATACTGCCTCTACAGCCACTTCTTCGCTGACTTGGAAAATAAGCTGCCTAATATCCCCCTCCAACACAAATAGAGGAAAAAAAACCACATAAAGCACAGCCAAGCCCATCCAAAGATTTTTGAGCAACTTCTTTAAAGGGGCGGCTAGTTTCTGAAGCTCCAGGGGTCTGTACTTATACACGTGAACAAGGCTTTTGTTTCCGTTTGTTCTCTTTCACACAACATGGAATCCACAACATTTTTGGGAACAACAGCTTTCCTGTTCCTTTCAGTGTCGGAGGAAGCTGTCTTTACCACAGCCAACAAGCCCAAGGACGCTAAGGACTCGGTGCAAGTGCAATAATTCATAGCACTTTAAAAAAAATGAAATCAAGATACATGATACCTGGAATTTTGCATGGAAAACTGGCAAAAATACTTGAGCGGTTGGTTTAAAACTGTCAAGCCTTCATCCCAAAAACACTGAATAAATCAAAATGACTTGCTCAACAATTTCCCCTCAGGAAAAATATGATAGGCCATGAAGTCATAGGTAAACTACAAGCACTAAATAAAGCTTGGCTTGATCGCTTGATGTACCCTGAGGTATTAAGATACTGGTTGATTCAGAAGATGACAAGCGGAACTATATAAACCCTCTCAGCTTTCAGTGTTGGAATACTGTAAACAGCAGAGAGACAGTAAATCACACATCCAGTGAATTGTTTACGTCTTTGAAAATCCCTGATTTGACACTTGGGGTCACCTTCACGAGACCTGACCCTGGGTTCTGAGGGGTAGCTGACAGAGATAAAAAAACAGCCTAGGGTAGGTTGGGTGGAGGGGTACATTTATGTGACAATGTCTTACGTATGAGCCTGTAGCTGTCTAGGAAGTCCTTCACCAAGCACCCAGCTGTCATAGCTCATCCGCTAATATGCCAGCAGCCTTAACAAAGGCTTTTAACCTCTGCCCAGGCTGGGGCAGTCCTTCGGTGCGGCTACCGTCCTGCCAGGCCCTGACCTCCCGCCCACGTAGTGAGGACCACACAGAGAGAGGGAGCCTGCCCATTGGCCGAGACAGACAGAGCGTGAAAGCAGGGTTGGTTTCACTAGCCAAATGCAGAAATGCACCACGCGGAGAGAGAGGCGGCCTATCCCTTCTCCCAGGGCAGAACCTCACCTCATCTCATTAGCAGTAATCCAGGCAAGTCATCAATCTACTGAGCCCGGGCTTTAGGGACCCGAGGGAGCAAAGATCTCTGGGACAGGGACCAAAGCAAAGAAGCAAAGCCGCCACAATCCTGATGGCCTGAGAGATATTAAGACCATTGGACACCGGATGCCCAAACAAACAAGGGCTTCTCAGCTCTGAGGGTTAAAGGGGCTTCACTGCCACAAACTGCAGTTTCATTTATTATCCTTTCTAGTTTTTCCAATGTGGATAGAGGTGCAAAAGTTGTCAATTACTGTGCTTTTTACTATGAACTAAGAAAACCAGAATATGGCTGTGATTGTGCCAGGGAAGGCTCCTCTGTCCTCTAGGATGTATAGGTTGTTCCATTAATTGTTTACAAGAAGTCCATCCGTCCATTATCTATACCCGCTTATTCCTGATCAGGGTCACGGGAGGAGCTGGAGCTTATCCCAGCATTCATTGGGATACATCCTGGGCAGTTCTCCAGTCCATCGCAGGGCACATACACCATTCACTTACCAACAAGTCAGGACCAGAAAAAGACTTCAGATTAGCTAGTGTTCCAGGAACAAATCAATCACCAACCAATAATTCTTGCTAAAACCTGCAAGACTACTGAGCAAACACAAGTTTTTCACTTCAGGGACAGTGACTGAAACGCTAAAGTAGATTTTAGTGATTTTAGCTTGTGTCATTTGGGCTAGATATAGTACTACCAAATAGAGGTTTTTCCACATACAATATATTCTCTTGTCACAGAGCACTAAGTCTGACAGAAGGGGTCACTTGTGACTTGTGAGTTCTGGCTCCCAGATAAGATCTCAGCTGAGGAATGCACATATATCAAGCTACTATTAGCTTTGTGTCCTGTCCCCTATAGTCTGCATTTACAACTGTGCAAAAACTGCCCTTAAGATAGCGAAGTCTAATAAATACCTGGAGCATTTAACACTGTGAGCGGAACGATCTTATCAGTCAGTCACTGTAGATAAAGCTCATCCGGCCATTGCAAGACACCATATCCCCGAGTCATATTTGCTTAGTGACAGGCGAATAACCTTTCTGAAACAGTCAGACGACTTATAAACAAAACCAAAGTAATTCCTGCCAATTCTGTGAGGTTAGAATATGGGTTTTGATCCTCAACTGTCTGGTCACCATACAGTATATGCTTGATTGAATTCGATGTGCATATGAACTGCAAGAATGATAATTACAACAAGAAAGCAATGCAAAGTAACTGCTTGAAAGAGCCAAAAGACCCCCAATAACACACTTATTTTAAGTGGAAAATACAGCACATTTTGAATATTTCTAATTATGTTCAGATTTCAACGAAGACAATCAATCCAGGTTGGAACCGATTAACAAAACAGAAACTTACTTTCTGAGCCATGATAAATAAGACACATGTTGTAACACAACATAAAAATATGATGCGACACCTGTGGAATTCTCTTCTGGTCAAAATGCCAGCACGCACCATGAACAGGAAGACAAATAAAACCTCAGCAATGTGTCAGCAATACTCAATGGTTGTACCGGCTTTCTTTCCAGCAAATCTTGCAAAGTGTTTGCAAAGTGGAGCAACTCATCACTTATTACGCTCATCTGAAGTGATCCTGTAATATCATGCCTCATGACTCTCCTTTGTTTCTTAATGGATAGGCATATAGATAGAAACTGGCATACCATTTCATATGCATACGATCTGTGACAATAGCTCAGGAGAAACAGATATGAAAAAGAGTTTTGCTCTGTCCTTATTTAAAAAACAATGCAATGCATTTAAGACTGAATAGACACAATCAGTCTTATATATGGTTCTTTAGTAGATTAATGCTCAGATCTTCATCTGGTTCAAGCCTTCATAGACCTGGGATGCTAAAATATTAAAGCACACCGAGAGACAAGAGAGGCAGCCAATGCTCTATGAGTCATGGGGGGACTTTTATAAGCAGTCTAGCCATTCGAGAGTCCAAAAGTGAGGCCCTCCCAGAGTCTGCCGTCTTTTGCAAGAACCCCCACTCCTAGCTGTAGCCAGTGGGAGGAGTAACAGAGAGCAAAAACTGGATAAAAAAAAACTCAAGCCAACAATAAGAACCCAACTGATTTAGACTGTTTTCCTAAGTCTATGGTAGACCATGGATTGTTTCACCGTCACATTTATTGAAAGGGAAACGTTTTCTTTTATTTGCCCAGCTTTTATTTGCATTTTCAAGGCGGGGCATCATACCGATCTCTTTCAACTTGTGTATTTAAAAACGCATCTGTTCATCTTTGTGTGCAGATGTCTGCAATATGTTTACTCAATGGCACACTGCTGATATAGATGAGATCATGATTAAGTCCTCTCCTTTTGTCTTTTGCGGGGACAAAAGAGCACTGGAGATTTTCTGCCATGAGATGGAGGCGATAACATTTTCTCCGCTTTTGTTTTTTTTTACGTCACAAGGTTTCCAGCGACAATCTGATCTTCGGCGGATGTTTACAATCTTCTGCTCCCTTGGTTTTGGCCACGCGAGCCTTTCTTCAGCTTCCTGCTCACAACAGGGGAAGGAACAGCCACTGTTTGCAGGACTCTTAATTACAATGGAAGGACTCAACAGGCAGACAATAGACGCCACGGCAGCAGTATCTGAGAATGTGGGCAGGATAAAGACTGCTGTACAGACCCCAGACCCCCTCTGACTTCTTCAGAGCATGTCTCTATAAATCATTAGTTATGTGCTCTGTAGATGAATCCCAGGTAATTTACATGGCTTTATTGGTTATACACAAGTCTGCTTATCCACCCAAAGCAAGTCAGACTGCGGTTCTGTATCAGCCAGGATTCACAGCTTCAAACTTGTGGATCCAGAGCTGAGTCCAGGGCTCTAACCTCTACCCCACAGTGTTGGCATCAGTATGTGTGGCTGCTATAAGCCTGTCAGCACTGTACTGGTCACCCAACACCATCTTACTGCATTCTGTTCACTGGCAAAGAGACTGGCCTGCAATCATAAAGCATGGATACACTGAAAAAAATCTGCTTTTTGTCTTCAACAGCGAGGCAAACATTAATATTAGCTTGAAAACCATCTAAGCTGCGTGCACATTGCACTCTGGCAAAGACGCAGTCTCAGATCTGCGTGGCTGATCAGGCCTAACTATCTCTGCGGCTCTCACGAAACGGGGCTGAAACCCCAAATCCACCCGGCCCCACTGAGAAGAGCCTGGGGGTTCTAATTCCTTTGAAACTAAAGGTTGCACGGCTGCTCTAGTAAACTCCAGATAAGCATTCGATTAGCATCATCAAACCTTATTAATCGAGTTAAGCTGAAACACAACAGCACACATGTTGAGAGTTGAGGGAGGAGGAGGAGGCAAGCTGAACCAGATTCATATTTCAGGTTCGGACCAAGGCAAAGCACGCTAGCGTGGTTTCCGGGCTCTCTGAGTGCATGCTGCTCAAGCAGCAAAAGTAAATTCTTGCGTTTCCAGAAGTGCCATCTGGCCATAACTGTACTCAGTCATTTGGGATGGTCAACACAGGAAGTGAGCATATCTTCTCTGTCTGCAGTGTAATACCGTGCAGGACCAATCGGCAGACGAGCTGAGACACACAAGCCCATTTCTGTAGTGAAACATCACACTCGACTTGTGCCGCTCCATCCCATGTGATCCGGCTCTGGCCAGTGTAAATATTAAAAAAGATTTTATGGACGATTGACTCTTTTAAAGGCAAGATAATTTATCACATCCAGCTGTCAGAAAACCCCCAAGAAAAGCTGGACAGAGAAATCACATTATTTGCCTCCACATCTGTACCATCCAGGCAAAAAATAGAAAACATCTGGGCTGGTTAACATGAAAAGATTTCAAGGATAATTATAACATTTGTTTTTTTACTGCTAGAAAGTACTATGAATTTTGGCATCCAAAGTAAGCAACATCTGAATTTGACTGAGTGAAAAGCAGCCTAAATTACCCATAGCTATGTACAGTACAACTAAATTAGTGTAGGAGAAATACAGTTGAAAGTTTCACAATCAAATGACTTGTTTATTATAACATTCTATGGATTCTATGTGATTTCTCTTCGGTGAAGGTTTTAGGCTGCATGGCTGTGAAGGCCTGAGTGTTGAAGGTTCTCTTTGTGCCGCAGATTTGCATGCTGCAGGTTTACTTGCATGCATGAGCTGTGTAATGCAGGGATAAGCTGTGTGGTGCAGGAGTGGGCTGTGTGGCGCAGGTATGGGCTGTGTGGTGCAGGAGTGGGCTGTGTGGTGCAGGTATGGGCTGTGTGGCGCAGGTATGGGCTGTGTGGCGCAGGTATGGGCTGTGTGGTGCAGGAGTGGGCTGTACAATGCAGGAATGGGCCGCATGGCACAGGAATGGGCTGTGTGGTGCAGGTGATTTACCTCAGCCTGCCCCTCTTCAGTCCTCTCAGGACTGTTGCTTTTCAGGTTGATGACATGCACTTCCTGGGGGAGGCCTGTGGTCCCTCTGCTGGCACAGCCTGACAACGCAGTGAAGCTCTTCTGCAGTGCCTGCACAGGGTGACCCTCCCCAAGAGGCAGCAGCTCACATGGGCTACGGGACAGCGGACCTGTGTGCAAACACAGGGAACAGATTCAGCACAGAGCATTCTTCAACAATAACAGCAGAGGTTCAGCACAAAGCAGCTTGTGTCTACTCACAGGTATATGTGCCAGGTCTTGCTTAAGTTAATACTTTATCTTTGGGAAATTTATTACAGCCTCAACTAAGGTATCTCAAGTTATATCACAGAAACAAGGACTCACTGTATAAATATACCAAAAACACATTCAGCGAAGTTGTTTAATAAGACCCAAGTTCTCCTACCAAAAGGGGGGATGAGGTCATTACCAAGGTCTCAGGATAGCCCAGGAAATGAAGCCCAGGAAAAAGACCTGGCTCAGTGCTCCACAGCTCCACAGTCTTTTTCACAGGCTTTTCACCACTAAAGACAATAAAATGAGCCTTTCGTTTTACTCCAAATTAAGCCCTGCTCTTCCATGGGCTGGCTTATGTCACATAATTACGGTAAGCCGGGTTTATATAGAAATATGTCAGTGGATTCTGACCTTGGAAGCCTGGGCTAACTTATCCTTTGCTTTCTTTTTTTTTAATTTCTTGATTCTTAAAGGAGAACATTGGGCCTCTTTACATCTCTAGCAAGGTGGAAGTCAGCAGAGCTGGCTCTGGAATTCCCTCGATTTGCAGCCAGCTAAGGTCATCTGAGCCAGACAGAGGAGCAGTGGCTTGGCCAGCATCTAGGTCTTTTGCAAGAATCTGTCGCCACTTTTCGTTTCTGACTTCCAAATGGCAAAGAATGGGTACACGCTAGACTTCCATTGACCTTGGGAAAAATACGAGAGCTTTTAAAATAATGATGGTTCAGAAATACAAAAACATTGGCCCAGGGCCCCCCCAGGTAATTACCACAAATTCTTGCTTTCTAGAACAGTTTTCAATCAGGTCCTGTTGATTAAAAACCTAAAAGGGGCTTCTTCCATATTTCCTGTTATTCAACTGTTTTTATAGATGTGATATGCACAATTTGTCAAATAAGTGCTTTTATTTTGTAAGAGCGATTACCTTTCAAGTACAAACACATTATATAATTGTATAATTTATTTTTGTTTCAAACCGCAGCACTGGTTCCTACATAAAACCTAAATAGCAGGTGACTCAACAGCAGATTTTGAGACTGAGCAATGTCAATATATGCTCTTAAAGTAGGATTTTCCTGGTAAGAGCAGCAGGGCACCAGTCCAAAAAGAGTCTCTCACCAGGGAAGATGTCTTGCTTCAGCCATATGATAAATATAGACAATGTTTTCCTAAGGAACCGCAATAGGACTTATTTGGGGAGACAACACAGACTGTGTTGCCTTTTACAATAGCAGTCGGATCACTTCTAAGACAGGGTCAAGGATGAAACAGGGCCATGGAGGTAGCTAATAAATGACACCCGGGAATGTTTTAGGAAAGGAAAGTGAAACGTTGTGCGAACGTTACACGTCAACAAGGTTCTGCTCCTCAGCCAACGGCGAGACCCAAACCAGGAGGGTGCCTTGTGTGTTATGTCTGTGGCGTTAAAGAAGCAAACCGGGGCTTTTCTCTGCTACTTGTGCTGCTGGGAGTCAGGGAGATAGACGAGATGTGGAGGGCGGGTCAGATTAGGGAGAGGAGCATGTGAAGACACAGGCTCCCCTGGAACAGGTGTCTGGCAACCCCAGGCCTCCATCACTGAGGCCCTTCCACATCCCCCACAGACCCCTAGAATAGACCACTTCAGCCAAAACACATAGAGAAACATCACAGAACTTAAAGTGTACTGTCTTTAACAAA
Organism: Anguilla anguilla; assembly: GCF_013347855.1. Classification (NCBI taxonomy): domain Eukaryota; kingdom Metazoa; phylum Chordata; class Actinopteri; order Anguilliformes; family Anguillidae; genus Anguilla; species Anguilla anguilla. Next base: position 11,401,603 of record NC_049206.1, on the reverse strand, counting down.
ACAAGACCAGGTTAAAACCTAGCATACGGCTGGACCTAACACGTGTAACTTCATCACTCAGTCAGTCACTCACAGACATTTGCGTTTGCAGGTCTGGCCCCGCTGTTGCGGTCCAGCCAAAAACATGGGGAGGGATACCAAAACACCACATTCCTTTAACACAGGATTTGTAGCACTATTCACTATATTTAAATATACAAAATTTGCCAGTTTTGCATATGTATGACATGTATTCACATACATCTGAATTATATATGATAATATACAATACGTCACACTATATTACTTTTCTGCATGGGATATCTAGAACTGGTTATCAAGTTGAGACGCTGATTTGCGTACTCCCGGACAATCACTTCTCAAGACGTTCCACATCACTCGAGAAGAAGCCGTGATGACAGAGCTTAGTGTTTTAATTCCCTTCGTGAGTAACCAGCAACGGCTAGCTCAGTTTAAGCTTGCTCTGTCAGCCACTCGTAGGCTTTGAATGTGTTCACCAGAACACGGAAGCGCTGCCTTGATCCATAACGGGGGCAGCTGTTCAGACGTGCTACGAAAGCCATGACATACGAAAATGCAACGAGGGGGCAGGCCTGACTGTAAAAAGCGTGTATCAGATGCTTTCCCAAGGGCACGACTTCCCATCATGCCTTGCTCCCTGACCCGAAACCAAAGGCCCACCAACTCATACTTTCCTCACAGAAGGAACTGTGGAACAACAACTATTGGCCAGACTCAAAAAAAGAGGCCCCGTAGTCTCCCCACACACACACACACACACACAAAAAAAAGCTTTTGGAAGATGGCCAAGAGATTACGGTACTTACTCTGCAGCGATGCCGTTTCTTTATTTAACTGTTGAGAAAGTATATTGTAAAAAGAATACACAAGATCTGCACAAGAATGGTAGGAAGCCCCCATTTGTTTTATAGTCCCAAACAGAAGTGGTATCAGAGCTGGAAGCAGCATACGGGAGAGTGTTCCCATGCTGCCAAGAATAGACGTTTGACCATCCAAATGCCCATCCACTGTGCCTGGTCCACACTGTCTGAACTAAATAGACAGGGAAATGGTCCGATTGTGGAATTCGCATTTTCGCAACTGAAATAGATTTTTTTCTGAATGGATCTAAGAAAAAAAAAAGGACTGACTTGAAGCAGCGTAATATATGCCAACAATTTAACATGTTGTGATTTTTTTTGCATCAGAATTTTTTCTATTCCTTGCATTTAAATTTGAAATATAATCAATGATATTGAATAGTTTATATGGGTCGAATGAATACAAGTGAAACAATACCAAAATTTCTGAGAAATGAAATAAATCTTTGTACCAACCGTTTAATTATACAGCTATGGGAAATACTGTGAACTGATTATTTCTTTCATAGCCTGCTTAAATGGGACCTCTCCATAGACGTTAATGAAATTTATTGAGGGGACAGGGGAAAAGAACATGCAATAAAACTGGGTTTTAAAAACATTTTTATGATTATTTTCTGTCAACTGCATTAACCCAGAGAAAAGACTCCTGCAAAAATTATTAGTATTTATGCTATCATTATACTATTTAATGTTCTTTAATACAACGTATTCTTAAGCGTATCATTGCATAAACAGGTAGCCTAACAGTCTTGGACCCTTGAGCTCAAACAGCTGTGATATACAGGCCTTTAAATACGTTTACATTGTAGGCACACATTATATAATATTCTATTATTATTATTCGTTTTCTGGAGTAGCCTAAAAAATCGAGTGCGAATGAGGGGCCACATCTGGAATCTTCATCAGAGTCTCCGCAGCACGGATGAAAGGGGAGCTGTTATTGGCCTGCTGGCCTCGCCATGGCCTCCCACCCCCCACCCCCCACCCCCCCCTCATCTTTATGACCGCGCTCGTCTGGGCCCGAGCACAGATACCCACTGTCTGGCGGGGGCAGCGGCTACACACCGGCCCGGCAGGACACCCGCCGGAGAGGAATGAGGAAAGATGCCGTTCACCGGGCCGGAACACTGCCGCTTGGCTCCTCCCACCGGACGGACCGCTCACGCAGCTGCCGACGGACTGCGGTACGACGTCTCAGATACACTGATCCCTTTGATGCTCAACGACCGATCCTCATGTGCACGTATTTCCCCACCGGCCGACAGTGAAGCAAGACCTCCATATCTGGTTTTTGTTATTTCAGATATTACTCCTTTATGTATACTTAATAAAAAAGGCCTTATATTATTTTAAGCTATTCGCTCCTTTCTTTAATAAATTCTAAACTCTCATGCAAGAACTGGTCGGTAGCACTGATTTTGTGGATTATTAACATGGCTGACGGTCATATCCCTGTAAGCTGATATCCTCCTAAGACCCAGAAACTCATTTTTGTCCCCTGTAGGAGACACGAGTCTCGGTTGTTAATATGAAGAACCATATATTCTACCATGCTGAAACCTACACAACAATACAAATAAAATAATTTTTTTTTTTTTTTTGAAAATACTAGCACTGCAACATATTTTTGTCATCCAGGACACTTGTATTATGTCAAAAAAAATTAAATACTTAAAACTTTATTTTCGGCTGGGTCTCACGGAAAGTGGCTATTCATCTCTCTCAAGAATAGCTTGTTTAAATATGACCGCTGGAGCAGGAGGCAGATGACATTGAGCGCATGAAAATGAGAGAACTTGGAAAATGCTAACCAATCAAAGCAAAAGGTGCAAGGCTCAAGGACAGCTAAAACCCATCAAGAGACACACACCCCAGACTCCGGTAGGGAGCAATCCTTCCTGCCCCTACGCTGGACCCTGTCTGGGTCAGGTCGGTACCAGACAGGAGAAACGAAGGATTCAGCACCAACATTCCAAACCGCACGGCTCATAAACAAACGAGTCGATACCACGAGGCGATATGAAAAAACGAAAACATTTATGAACCCAAAGGGGACATTCGCCTTGGCCCTGCAGGTGGTGGAAAGCTCTCCGATGGGTTGTAAAAAGAGCAGCAGGCTCGGGTTCGGTCACGTTATTTTGACAGAAAGACGCGTAGCTGGCGTTACTGCGAGACAGGAGGGAACTGAGGTAGCAGCACTGAGCCACAGACAGCACAAACAGAGCTGCGTACTGCCTGTTATTTTACACCATTTAACAGGGAAGAAACATTGTCTCTTATGGAAGGAAAAAAGCTTTCACTAGGTATGAATTTCCATTTGTTTGCATTGCATTGATAGAATTTAGCCTTTGATCTCATGATTTCAGTAATGACGACAACCACAGAAAGTGTTTCTGACATTTGGATTAGCTTTACATAAATGTATCACAGTGTTGGTTTGGACACTAAGGTCTGTCTTTTCGTGAGGATTCAGGGCAAGTGTATTTATGCAGCAAGGAATAACAGCTGGATCATAACAGCTGAAACCTAAGCCCTAAGAGTTCCAAAACATCTGAATTTAGAAAGGCAAAATAAAATAAAAAGTAAATTTACAACCAAAGATCGGGCAACTACAATAACAACTATACTAAACCTTTTTCCTGTCAACTGCATCTGTTTCCACTGAACACCTCAAAGTTGCAGGATTTGCTGCCCAGTACTGCACTAAAAATATGTGATAATGTTCCAGCAGCTTTAAATAGACTATTTTACTACATTTCTTTTGCTATTTTCTACCACCCATTCTGGTCTTGAGACTCTTTAAATGGCATATTTTCCAGCTGAACAGAATAAAAATGTGAGGAGGACCATAACACATCCCAGCATGCATTTCAATCCATACAGGAAGCTCCTAGCTTCTTGCTCTGGTGTCTACAGAAAATGGAGAGGGATCCATAAAGAAAATGAATAAAGAAAGCAATGTACAGCTATTTACTTCCAGTAGGCAGGACATGAGGTGGAAGAAGCAGACTAATTTGTGGCTTTGGTACATTTTCATAATAGTACCGCAAACACAGTTAATCTGCAAATAAAATACTCAGCAGAAGCCCAGGACCAGGTTTAGTACACAGGCATGTAAATGGGAGGTGAGCAACATTTTGTCTCCACTGTTCAGTGCCCAGGATTTTTCAGTAACCCAATAACAGCCACTGTGCCAAAAAAGGCTGCTATGCTGGTTTGGCTGCACAGTCAAGAAGAAAATGTGTCACACAGTCTTCCTTTTGTCGCTTTGAAAATGAGTCCTGCGGGTAGGTACTGTACCTTTCTGCACAGGAACCACGTTTTCCAAGAAAACTGCAGGGGAAGAGAGGAGTTGAAAAACGCGCGCAGCCACCCACATCTTTTAATTTTAACATGCCGCAGAAGATTCCACCGGGTTGACAGGGGGGCGGGGAGGGTGGCGGGTTGTGGAGTGACGGGGCAGCGGCGGCAGTGAGTAATTCTCTTCACCAGATAGGAAGCGTGCAGGTCGAGCTCCCAGCAACACGGCTTTATAGTTCAGCAGCACAGAGCCTGCAACAGCTCACCAAGGGGCTCCTGGGTAGGACTGCTCCACTCAAGGGTGGCTGTAAGACAGCCACTGTGTCAGCCAGCTCCATTCCTGCCTGGTCAGATACCCAGACAGAGGAGCCCCCGACTCGTAAGGCTTCGCAGAGGAGGAAGAGAACGGTCGCAGTGAATAACAGTCTGGATATGACACGCCGGTGAACCGCAAACGCCACACGAGCTCATCACTCTAACCCCACACCATCCTGTTCCACCTCTTCCTCTTTTTTCACCTTTTCCTGTTTACCATTAACACACACAAACAACAAAAAAAAAAAAAACCCATCACGGACAGACATAATTCTTGCATATTGTGCTTGTATGCCATCCCAGACATAACCACTGTAGACAAGACAACCGTAAAGACATCACAAACCAACAGCTCAGTAAGACATGAAAATAACAAATAGTAAAATACTAAAGGAACTAAAGGAACTACAGGAAGTGGGGGGAAGGGGGTATCTCTTTAATGTATGACCTGATGTGAAAATGTCTGCTGAGTTTCCACAGGTGGCATGATGGGTAATTGAAAACTGATATTCTCAATTCATAGGCTACTTACACTCAAAAAAAGATATTATCATAACTGAATATGCACGAGACCTTTAGGTAATTTTGACAAATCCAGCTTGTTCAGAGGTGAACTATGTGGGGTATCACAGGAAATGTTTACGCAGACATTTTTATCTGCATTTTGTTCAATGGACTTAAGTGGACTTGATCCTGAGTTTGGTTACACTGTTGTAAGTCGCTCTGGATAAGAGCGTCAGCTAAATGCCTATAATGTAATGTAATGTAACATTGGATACAATGGCAATTAAAGCACTGAATCTAGAGGTACAAGTCAACCCAAAAACGAAAGAGCTCCAGGATTTTTGAAAAGTGACAGATCTACCCACCACTACCTCTTGAAAGGTCACGAGGCCACAATTCTGGGCACAGACGTAATGCCATTCAATTCCTATATTTAAAAAGCTTAACGGTCTTAACCGTTACTGTTGATGTCACTTCCTCCACTGCTTTTCATTTGGGATACAAATTTAGCATAGAATGCAGCTGCAATCAACGCAACAAGAGACAATACTTTGCACATTCCAAGTCAAGTATGTTACTATGAAAGTAATACCAAATGTGTGTTTCTAAATGAATCACCATCCAGCGGAGAGACAGGCCTGATGAATTATGGAGCACAGAAGACAAATTGTAAACTTATGGCTTTGCAGAATCAACCACCGCCTCAAATATAACTGAACAAACCAGAAACAGATGATTCAAACACTGAATCACAAAATACAAAAAATCCTCCAAAGCCATTTTTATGGCTTCTAATAATTGCCTATTAGCAATCAACTGAGCCTCAAAGCTCGCATTACAGTAATCAACTTCTCACGGTGACAAAATTAAGGAAGTGACTGCAACATTCGATAGGGACAGTTTCGTTGATTTGTTAGCTTGTGACGTGGTTTTTAGGACTCGTTTGGGGCAGGAAAAGCAAAAGGAAGAGAGGAGGAGGCGCTGAGCAGGATGAAGGTGGGCGCTCTCTCGCACTTTATCATGGAAACAGAAAAACTTTCCCACCAGGGCGTGAAATCTGAAACAAATGCAGTCCAGAAAATACCCGCAAAAGGCATGAAAGGACCCACCAGGTCATCTCCAGAAACAAATGGTTTTCAATGAGGAGACCTTGCCGATCACCAGACTGCGAGCTTTATGGGGGAACTCATTGGCCGTCTGCAGCAAGGTTTTGGACCTGCGATAAAGCTTAAGCACTTTCTGCTAGGGCCGAGATGGAACTGGGAAACTCAGAGGAAGAAATCGGGAGGATTAGCTTTGTTCCCTCTCCAAGGCCGTGGGCAGGGGTGGGTACAAATCCTACTTAAAAGGTGGAGACGGTCGAGGCGCTGACGAGCTGGGCCAGACTATGACTGCCCCAGTGGGACACACCTTTCACAGCAGATGTCTGGACGGGTCTGTCTGGAGGGGACGGGGAGGGGCTCTTATTTGAAATCAGGGGGTGGAGAACAGGCATAGATGAGATCCCAGGATGAGGAGCACAAGTTCACATGTGGATTAGAAAACGGGCCAGAAGTCTCGTGAAGACACGTACTGTAGACTCAAGGCCAGTATCCCCCAGGAGGTGAACCCCAAAGTAAAAAGAGAAGTCAAAAACCAGAGAAGAAGACATGTTCACTGATGAGCATGACTCAATGTGAAAGGTCCAGAGGAGGCTCAGTGGAGGGGAGGAGGGGGGTGTTCTGGAGATGATCAGAGTAATTCGGAATTGTGTACCTTTCCAAACAAATCCCGTAAGACATCCTCATCCAGCATGTTTCACAGGCAAAAACTAAAGCAATCCAACTACAGCCAAGAAAGATTTCACATTTGTGCTGTATTCCTTTTCTCAATGAGACAATACAGCAACCTTCCTAGAGATTGTGTACGCTGTACATTGACAGACCATGTCAACCAAACAGTCAGCGGTTTCTAACAAACAGTATGACTCAGGGAACTAAAAGTCTCTTTACGACCTCAGATGTAAATCATGAATTTTCGGCGGGGCTTTGAAGTGAAGGATAACAATGCGGGTTGCCGTAGGGAAGGAGGGGATGACTCACTCACGCGGGAGCACGATACCCTGTCTCAGTCTTCAGCCGCTAGCACACTAGTAAATGCAGCAGGACCCCGAGCTCCGCAGTCTGTGTTGGCCATAGGAGGAGGACAAATTTAACACATTATAATAGGCTGATGTCAGAAGCATCATTTAGCATCAAGGAGGTAGAGAAGAGTGAGAGTTTGCCTGGGGTGCAACGTGCCTCCTCTTCCCCCATCCCAGTGAACAATCCCTCAGCCTCCCCCACACCCCCACCCTCTGAACCCCATCCCTCTTGGGCCGTCTCACTAAACAATCCTCCCCACCACCCTCTAACAGCATGGACCCCACCCCGCCCCCCAACTCCCCCCAATCCCCAAGGTATAACACAATTAATTTGTTCTTTGTGCAGAAGCGTGTCCTGTTCTTCTCACCCCCCTCAACTGCTTCAACAATGGCTTTGGCACTGCCCTCTGCTGGACCACACAGCCGCCCTCAGCTGTTAACACCGCATTCAAAAGCCACCCATTTTCAATGAGATTTTTTTTAAAGGCTCATTCTAATTACAGCTTCTGTTGAACGGATACCCTATTTTCCTCTGTGCTCTATGGGTTTCTGGGGGGTAAAAAGACAGAGGGGTCAAGGGGGTTCCTTAGCAAGCAGTTTGTTTCTTTGTCCAGCCGTATGGATTTTCTGCATGCACCAGCAACAGGTTGCGGAGGCCATAAACAGTGGGAAGTAATGGAATGTTCCTTAAGAACACGCTGACCCCAGTTGTCCGTCGGTCTCAGATATATATCACGAGAAAGCAGTAGCGTGCCGTCCTCTCTGCTAAACAGTACGCCGCCTGTGACACCACCTGAATAAACTCTCTTGCCTCTGAGCGAGGACAGCCCATAAACACAGGAAAGCGTCCGCAACAACAGCAAAGGGCGACACGCAAGCGTGTCCAGCCCGGGCCTGGGTAACAGATGAGTGCTTCCTCGCTCCATCACTGCCAAAACTGGATCCACTTCCACTCAACTTACAGGCTTAAGGAAGTTCTGCTACATAAACCAGGAAATTGTTTCTCTGTGATCCTTCGCAATTACAAAGTACAAACTTTCACATTCACAGCGTCGCCTCGGCAACAGACTGCAAATCACCACATCCATCATCACAGCAAATTACTGCATCCACCATCGCGAGAGGAGAAAATCTAAATCTTGCGTCCCTCTTCCAGTTAAATGAAACCGTGCTGGGAGTAGAGGGGGGGAGAAATTCCCCTGGCTTGCCTTAACTCAAAGGGCAGAATCAGACCGAACGGCGTGTCCAGCAACAGGCCGCCCCATGAAACACTGCACAGGGAGCGCTGGATCCCCACTGCTAAAACACAAATGGAAGCGAGCAATCATCTGTAAGAAATCACGCATGACAGCATGGGCACAAGAAATCAGGAAAGTGACAAGTTTGCCACAGTGACAGAAAAAGTGAAATCACGTGGCACCGTAAAAGCTTGAGTTCAAACAGAGACTGGTATCGGTTTCAGTATTTCTCAGTTACGTTGCAGAGCTTATCGGCGTAGGCAGAAAAAAGGGCCTATACCGCATTCTTACCTACAAGGGAATTGCCCAAATCATGTTCATGTAACAAACACCTGTAAATCTATACTTTAAGTATGGACCGCAGAAACTGAGGCTGTTCACAGCATTTTATTATGCATTTCGAACCCTCATACATTGTGCCCTCAAACATGGATTTAATAAAACAACAGTTTAAATTATCCTTGTGAGTGCTGTCCATTTTCTCTTTCATTCATAGTTTGTGGGAATCAGCACCAAACTATTAGTTAATACACTTGAGTTGAGCACATTAATTTCTTTTAATTTTCGAACTATGATATACCCCACCAAGCATGACTGCAACACTGAGAAATGAGGTCCCAGTTTCATAGACTGCCCATAAGACCTATAGATCATCCATTTTATTCTGAAGTATAGAAGTAGATAACATGAAGGCATCTGGAAGCCATCTGCCCCCATCTCAGCTGTGATATGGTGGAAACCAATGGGGGGAAAAAGCAGGGACGGGCGGGGGCGGGGCCTGGAGGGGGGGCGTGGTCAGTCGCATCCACAGCCTGCCAAATGTACCAGGCCACAGATAAACTTAACAGTCACTAAAGGTGCATGAGCTAAACTCCCGGTGAGCCTGGAACAGAGGAGTCAAAAACCTTACCTTTATATCGATCATTACTCTCAACCTATTTTGACTTGATAATCACATCACATACTGTACAGTAAGGAGATGGGGTACCGACACGACATTAGAGAAGTAAATCCCAAAATATAAAGGCCGACTGAAAAATAAAAATGGGCAGTGCTGAAAAAAATGGGAGGGACATGACTGACAGAGGGTGCTCCTTTTTAATCCTGTAGAATATATGCTACTGTATATACGGTATAGCCTGGGCGTAGTCATCACCAGAGCCAGTTAAAAACCACTCGGGAAAAGCAGGAAAAACTGACAAAAACCACAAGCAGGGTGATCAAAACGCCCTCAGACGTCCTCGTAACTGCAGCGGGGGGGGGGGGGGGGGGAAGCTGAGACTCAGCCGTGAAAAATAACATTCGACCTCAAAAAAGAACATGGCACACGTCCTCCATTTCATACAGCCGACAACAACAAAAAAAAAACCCCATCTCATACCTGCTGAAGCGGGCTTGTTTTTACAGAATGAGCCCTTCTATGAGAGCCAAAGAGAGCCCGGGCCAGATTTAGGCTACTCCTTTTCCTTTCTCTCAATGGAGGTGTGCATCAAACAGCTCCTTCTCACTGGCTTTTTTTTTTTCACCGCCGCACTGAACACAATGGAAAAGGCACGGTCACCCCAGCTGGGCTGTATTAGCGCTAGCCCAGAGTGATTTAAATGCCTGCTTACTGGCAGGGCCCAGCACACACATGTGTGTGTTTTCCATACAAGCCAAGGAGGCGGCCGGGATGGATTTCATCGGTCGGGCCTGTTTATCTCCGCAGATCTGTTTCACGGAACCCGGGACTTCCGAGCAGGGAGCAGCGCTTGAATGCTATCCAAGTAGTGTGTGTGTGTGTGTGTGAATATGTGTGTGTGTGTGTGTGTGAATGTGTGTGTGTGTGAATGTGTATGAATGTGTATGTGTGCGTGCGTGTGTGTGTGTGTGTGTGTGTGTGTGTGTGAATGTGTGAATGTGTGAGTGTGTGTGTGTGTGTGTGTGTGTGTGTGTGTGTGTGTGTGTGTGTGAATGTGTGTGTGTGTGATTGCACGTGTGTGTGTATGTGTGCGTGCATGTGCATGTGCATGCGTGTACTCATGAGGCCCTATGCAGGCACATGTATGCACAGGCCCTGTAAGAGACCTATTTACCAGGGCAGGAGCCAGAACCAAACCATTCCATTCACTCACACTGTATGTAGCTACATACACAGCACACAAGGCCGTTTCAAAGCTACGGGGCAGAAAGAACAGCCTCATTCATCACGGAAAACGCACCATGGAAAACTTAATTAGATACCAAATTTCCATGACTCTACTCACCAACTGGTTTTCGATCAATAAAACAGCAGCCACGAGATATGTAAACCCAAAATCCACATATGTATTAATATTGCATGCTGCATAATGTGAGTTTAAAAAAATCTACAGGAGAAAGGCACACCCTGCCATCATAACGATTAGATTGGCTCCACTCAATGAAGCATGTGGAATATTGTAACCAGGCCTCAGAGGATCTCTGAGCTGGCAGCAAAGCAAGCCAATACAAACACACAGTGAGCTGCCCAGTAAATGAAACTAATAGTGGGGTCTAATAAGTAATGCGCAGTGCGGATTGTGTCCATTGCACAATTCATCTCAGCAGGGGTGGAAAATCCAGTTTCAGAAAGTAAAAGTCCTCCCCAGTATTTTGTTCAGCTGGATTTGCTGATTAGCACAATTATTGAGTCAAGAGATACAAACTAATTAGTGAAATCAGTCGGCTGAGTTCACAGGTGGAAGAAACACACGGCAGGACTTTCACATTCTGGCCCCTGGACTTTCCACCTTTGCTTCTCAGTAATGAACACACAGGAGCTGATGCAGTGAGACTTCATCAGGAGCATAAGCAGACTGTTTCTTAAAAGGTGATGGGGGCAGGGGCTTAGGGGGCTATAAAGGAAAAACCAAATGGAGTAAACAGAGTGGGTCAGCTCAGCACTGTATATGGTGAGTGCCATAACCCCGTTCAAGGCCTGACATGAGTATCACGTCTGCAATCAGACACAGTCCAACTTACTACTTCGACACAGCTACATTTATTCAACAAGTCCTACTTTCACATCATCATTGTGACAATGCATAACATCCTCAAAAACAGACACTGTAGCGTTGGAGCGTCCGTCATTCTCAAATGAAGCCAAAGGCACATTTCCACAGAAGTGGAATACAAAGAATCTATATATCTATCTATCTAAATTGTATTTTTAAAGAGGCGTGTATCACGGACGGCTATATCCAACGTTAAACCTTCCCCTCCGACAGCGCTTCCCAGACACCGTGCAGCTCGCACTCGAGTGGAACGTCCCACGCTGCCAGCGTGCGGCTGACTGGTTTTCGGTTGCTACGTAAACATTTCCCCGTTGCCGCGCGAGGCTGCCAACCCTGCGGCCGGGCACGCCGGCTGCCGGGGGCCCGCGAGCCAATCACGGGCAGGGCATCTGGCCCGGCGCATCCGAAGGGCCCCGTTCGGAACGAGTCCGCCGTGAGCGGAGGAGAGGAGAGGAGAGCGGAGCGGGGGAGCTGGTCTGCCCCTCCCGCGGCCGTCCCGCGGACCAATCCCCTCGCAACGGTTGCGCAATCGGTTCTTGGCACCGCCTCGTTCGGGACCCCGCGGAGTTCAGTGGATACAGATTTCGATTACGACTCCAACCTCTCGCTCGACGCTCCCTCCAGAGCCAACGGCGGACTGCCACATAAGGGAGGGCTGTCTGAGAGAGGAGCGCGGTCGAAAATTAAAAGCAGTTTTTAAAAGAAAAAAAAAAAGGAGAACAGTACCACTGGTGCGCAGTGCCTTCGGAGCACAAATCAAACTGACGGGAGTGTTCTAATCGCTGGCGTGTCCTGATTCTTTCAGGTGGCGTACGATTGTTTTACAGCGACCCATTTCCTGCAGGAGACGTGAGGAGTTTGAAGGGTGTTTCCTGGTCTTGGTTATAAATTTAGACTGGCACGTTCCTCACAGGCTTTAAGATAGTGACACATAATGAATGGGAGAATATATCCCTTTCACTAGGGCTTGCCGCTTTTGTCGAGAGGTAAACCTAATATAACTTTTACTCATAACTTCATACTGTGAATAGGGGGGTAGGTCAGAAACGAAAGAACATGATACATTTTGTATGTAAGGAAGACACACTTAGCATTATAAATTGTTCTCCTTGTCCTCTTGACAAGTAATACGCCAAACATGTTACCTGGTAGGAAACATTTTTCTTTCTTTTCATTTTGTAACGGATCTTCAGAACATGAACGCAAAGTTTCAGCTGACAGTTCACTTGTCTTGCAGTCTTCTTCAAATGCACAAAGTCACCAGAGAGCATGATGTCACCTCTGAACAAGGAGTTCATCCACCGCGTCTGCGGACTACATACCCCCTGGAGAGAAAAAGATATAGGAAGAAAGCGCTTCTCCCTTCCGTTCAGAGGCGTCCGTCCATGTTCACTTGAACAGGACGCCTTACAGAATGAAATATTGCGCAATGACGGCACGGACAAGGCCTCGCCCGTCCAAGCGTGAGTCAGTTTGTTCTCGGTCACGTCTCCGTCTCCGAGGGACCCCGGCGGTGGAGCAGAGGGCCTTCGACGCGGTCGGCGTCCTGCCGGAGCTGTTTTTGGCAAGCCCCGTGAATGAATTTCTGGACCCGGCCCCGCTGCACTTTTCTTTTTTTTTCTCCCCCATTATTTATTTTTTTTATTTTTTTGTTGCCGTGATACCAAAAGCTTTGCGGTGGACGTGCTTAACGGAGGACTGATTTTTTTGGCAGGGGCCCACACAAAAAGGGGGGGGGGGACTGCAATCACAGACGGGGGGGGGGGGGGGGGGGGGGGGGGGGCGGGGGGCAAGGCAGCGCGACTAAGCCCAAATGGTACTGGTACTTTTTGGGACGTGGAGCGTTCGATGTGCCCCAAGGCAGGGAATTACCTAAGCGCCCCTCTGGTAGATTTAGAGCTTTAATACACGGATGTGATAAAGCAGCCAGCAAAGTGTCTGCACTCCATCTTCTTACTTTCACCAGGACTCCTTCCCTTATCCACAGCTGCTCCAAGCCTTCGCCTCTGCAGCGACATTCATTACTCACCCCCAGTGTGGTCACCCAGCAGAACACATGTCTAATAAGACATTAGAAAAAATGCTTAAACTAAAATGAAAACTTAAAACAACTTAATGGTCAATTTGTCTCTGGCCTTTTGCAGAGAGATGGATCTAGCTAGGTCAAACATTTGAACTATTTGCCTAGAATGCATATGCAACATCTTGTCTTGAGTCACGCTCAGTCCCTAATTCAGTGCTAGCCTTAAAACTGAGTACGATGAAGCAATGGCAGAGAGAACCCCAAATGGCCAAATGTTTCTTAACCTGTACTGTACACAAAGCAATAAAGCACTAATTTAATTTTCCATGTTTTATATATTAGACAAATGATGACTGACTTCTCCAAAAAACCTACTCATGACTCAGGTCAACATCAAGAGCATAATCAGAAACAGATTTCCAGATCCTGGATAATGAATTACAACATCCTGGATAATGAATGACTCATAGGCACTGCAGGTATCCGCTTATGGAAAGTGTGTGTGAGAGTGGGTGGAGGGGTAGATTAACAAATTAGTGAAGTATTTTGCACCCCATTTCTCCAGAATTTCTAAGCATTAGTCCGGTGGAGCAATACACCCAGCCATCCAGAAACAATGGCAGACTACGGCAATGCCGATTGAGGTCTCCCAGCCTCACAGGGAAGTGAATATTTGCCCAAAGTGTAGTCAAGGCAGGGAGGGTTTCAGTCACCAATGCTCGCTGCTCACTAGTGCCTCTAGTGGCCAATCATGTGCCTGCATGTGTCTGCTTGTGCTAGTTCTCCAGTACAATGGCCACACAGCTACTTGACCTGTACCGTGAAAATAAGTGCTGTTTATGCTTCAGAGTTTATTGCAAATGATGTGGCATACAACTGTGATTGGGCCTTCTACATGGAGAGAAAGTAGGTATAAAGAAGGTATAATATTATCCAGTCATGCATACCTCCTCACAAAATTCTTTAAATTTTTCACCATGGACTACATTTCCTATTTCACCTTAAACTGACATATTAATGCTAGCATGCCTGTGTGAGTCTTCTGTAACCTCCCCTTATCACAAAGAAAAATCACAGTCATTAGAAGATCCCAATATCAAAACCAAACCCACAAGTCACAGTGAATCAGTCACTGGAGGTTATGGTATGTCTACCTGCCAGTATAAAATGTTAGCAATTAGCCTGGAACGTTTGAGCCCCTGAGAGAACTTGCTGACACCTGAGAACTCCCGAGCTTTTTTTCGCAGGAAACTTATGGGTACGTGCCGACAGATCCATCCACAGCAACAAAAAACCTCCTTTGATTAATTAATTGAATTTCCCCTTTGATGTTTACAAGAATTTTGTGGCATAGCTGCGGTATTCAAAAAATGCAGACCTGTAAATATTTCTGTCTGAGTACACTGAGAGAGGCTGTGCCTCTGATGTACAGAAAATAATGACATTTGGGCCCAAGGGACATTAATGCCGTGGGCTTTGAACTCAAGCCACTGTCTACTTAATGTGGAGCTTGTTTTCTTATGATAGGGCAAACAACTACACATAAACTATGTGCTACCTTAATTCAGACACATGCAGCCTACCATGCTCTAGCCCTGCAGCAGAAACCGGCCTATTGACTTCATATTCACATTAAGAGGAAGCACAATGCTGGCACCAATGGTAATGTTCCACAGAAAGGCCTTGTTAAACGGCGCATGGAAAAGTTGAGTATGAGCTCATTGCCACAGTGAGGAGAGGAACACTGGAGATACAATTAGCTGAACGCACAAACAGATGCCGAGTCCGTGCCTCGCGCTCACCCTCAATCTGATATTCAGCACCTTTAAAGGAGCTACGGCCACCCCTGCACAGCTTTTCCCTGGGAAGTCAATGCAGCTCCATTTTCACGAGTGCTTGTTCTGTACACACCTATCCCACACAGACACATTCATTACACCATCTGCTTCTCGTAGCGCTACATGTACGCGTGCCATCAGATTGCTAATGTAACATCTGAGAGCACATTTAGGTTGCTATTACAGTAGATCGGGAGAAAAAAACACAGCAAACTTTACACTAGATCAGACAAATATGATTTGTGGTCCGTAAAAATAAGGGAAATACTGGATGTAGGAGTCACCACAATCCCCAATACTCATTTTCCAGACCTTCCTCAGGATCCAGCCCACACCGTAAATGTTTCCAAGACTGGAGAGGCACAGGGCTCAAACCTTCAAACCCCAAAACCACATCTACACCTCTGCTATTGTTTCTACTTCGGGCTTGTTTTCCTCTAACGGCGATACGCCGTCTGTCCTGCCAAAACAGAAAGAAATAACAGCTCTGAAGCTCGCCCCAAATAACCTTCCCATCTACCGAGCCTTTACACGGAAAGTCACAACGAGGTCGGGAAGTCATCAGAGTGACGCCCGGGGACTGAGAACGAAGCCGTCAGCATTTTGGAAAGCGCTGAATCTCGGTATCCGCGATGTGAGGGAGGCTGTTTGGCGACACACCCAGGAAGATGCAGCTCAGGGAGGAAGTCCAAGAGAGAGCCGTGATTGGTGGAGGGGCTCAATAACAACAACAAAAAAAAAGACTTCATTCTACAGCAGAAATAAACGATGTCGTCAGCCGGTCGGATTCGCTCAGCTGAGGCTTCAGTGGACAGGCTCCCTTCACTGTCTGCACCTCTCAAGTCCAAGATCACAACTCAAAAGAACAACATGCAGGCTTCAGTTATGGCCTCAGATAGTCATAAAACAGGTCTCTGTGAAAGATATGTTCCCTGTTCAAATCCCAGTACGGTCAAAGTGGCTTACCATGAGTGCAGGCTTAATGTAGGAAAAATTGAAGACCTAGGCCAAAATAGTGCACTGTATGCTCTGCTAAATAACTACCCTTTTAAAAGGAAATCACTCCCATTTCAGAAAGTGTTTAGGAGTACTTAAAACAAACCCAAATGAAGTAATCCACCAATAAGAAGGAAGTGTTGATAGATTACATGACATTACAGGCATTTAGCAGACACTCTTATCCAGAGCAACTTACACAGCTTTTTACACAGCATTTACATTGTATCAAATTACACAGTGCGATATAGGCTGAAGCAATGCAGGTTGAGTACAACAGCAGAGTCCTACCGGGGAATCGAGCCTGCAATCTTCAGGTTACAAGACCAAATCCTTACCAATTTTATTGGGGCGACATAGCTCAGGAGGTAAGAGCAGTTGTCTGGCAGTCGGAGAGTTGCCGGTTCAATCCCCGCCCTGGGAGTGTCGAAGTGTCCCTGAGCAAGACACCTAACCCCTAACTGCTCTGGTGAATGAGAGGCAACAATTGTAAAGCGCTTTGGATAAAAGCGCTATATAAATGCAGTCCATCCATTATTACACTGCTGCCCAAGATGGAAGCCCTGGTTTAGACATCTTTGTACCTCTTGCAAAGAAACAAAAGGACACTTACCAGCAGAGGCCATGCAGCAAAAGGAGAGGACAAAGCAAAACGTGACGTCTCTTCCCGCCATTACAGTAAAGCTGAGCGTATCTCAGGACGCAGAAAAGGAATTCTCCCCGATGGCAGCGCGATGTACTTTTCCTGCAGAAGAACTGAAATCCCTCTCTGTAAAGAAAAGAACAGTAATGTGGGTCAGCACACACAGGGCCACTTCAACACAGACAACAGGAGGGAGTAAATAATAACAATAATAATAATAATAATAATAATAATAATAATAATACATCGTATTTATCAAGCACCTTTCTGAGCACTCAAGGTCACCTTACATTGTATAAAAACGTAAGTTAGAGCGTCACACTGCAACACACAGGAAGGTCAACAGCCCGGGGACCCGGGCTTCATCTGGAAAAGCTAATCGCCCCTCGTGTGAGTTTTCAGGCAGCTTCCTTGACTCAGCTGGCCTACTGCTTTTGAACCGTGACTTGTGCGCCCGGAGGCGAACAGCGCAATCCGGGGGCCGTGACCCCGAACGCGATACTCCACGGCCATTCCGCGTGACAAAAAGTCCACCGGCTGGAAATCGCCGGGGCTCCGCTCGGCCGAGTAAGCAGATCACGTGCGGTCTCGCGTTAACGGCCGTGACCGCAAACTGGTCCTTAGGAGGGGGTTCATCTTCGGTCAAGCCCAGAGAGGTAGAGTTAAACATACACTGACCCCAGGCCCACAGTTGACATCATTGGCACGGTTTCTCTTTATCTTAACAACTCTTACGGAAAACAAAGGACACCGTCAAACAATCTGACGTCACGAAAACAGAGACAAATGCTTTGGGTACAAGATTCCTTTTGAAATTCTAACATGCCCAACCAAAGGAACGGGACAGGCAATAGCTTGTTTTGGTGATTCAGTGAAGCCTTCCAAAGCTGCATGTGAAAGGCACAGAAATGCTAAGGCTAATCAGGGTTCCCGCTACACGTAGCTTTTCTCTTTCCTACAGATTCCACAGACTCCACGTGAACAATGGAACATGCTGCCATTATAATGACTCAAAATACAATATCAAGACCAAAATGAGATATTGGAGCATTTCGCAATACCTGGGAAAACGTCCAAATTATGGCCTCTTTCACATGTTGCAACATATTTTTGTGAATGTGCTCTGAAAATTATGTCATTATATTTTCCCAAAGCCCAGATATTCACAAATATGTTCAAATACATTTCTTTAAGGGCCCATCTGAGAGCATTCTCCCTGTTCCCAGCACTAGAGACGAGAACCAGCCACCTTGACTCGTGAGTGAAGAAAGAAAACTCAAATGAAGGTCAGGACATGTGAAGAGGGTTTATTCCCCCAAACGTGTTGCAGCGGTCATGAGTGCGGGGATCTAGCCAATACTGCGTTCCTTTGTGTGCTTTAGTGTATTTGAGTGCCAGTCGTAGCCGTTAGCTCCCCCCCAGGCTAAAACTGTCATTCAAAAAAAATGTTACTTCTCTTGTGAATCAAGGTGACTCATTTCCGTCTTTGGGTTTTTGGCCGTCTTAAGAGTACTTATATTTCATACTTATTTACTTAATGTTTCTTCTGCTGCTATACGCAAATTGAACTCTTTTTAGCAATATTTCCCAGAAATCCTTTTGATATTCTTCATATTGATCAATATCTTAAAAACATTTCATTCGTAAAAATACGAAATGTATGCAAGAAATGTCATAAATGTATGCACTTTATACTTTTAAACTGCAAATTTAAAGTAATATGCAGGAAAATGAGAGGATTTGCAGCATGAACCTCCTTAATCTTCTATCGTCAACATTTATCGCCGGAGACAGCACATCTTTCAACATATACACCATAAAATCAGTTTAAAATAATCAAAAATCATAAAACCATCCACACACAATATCACTATTGTACATACAAAGATTTTCAGAACTCTGCCATCTTTCAGGTGGCAATGCTGCATAATTACAGTTAAGCATACAGAAAAGAAATCTGTGCACTGCTATTAGCCTACATACATTTAGTCCATACTTGGTTAAACTTTAACTTCAAATCTCAAAAGGCCAAAAAGACGCTAACAATCGATTTTTAAAAAGCACATACACTACATTATAATGGTAAAGAGAGCAAGGATTAATTTGATAATAATCCAGTGTGACTTCTGAAGAATCTGACCGCTAATGGAGATCTGCATGAGGTGACCAGAGAACACATGAATGTGTGAGGCTGGCCCTCTCGCAGTTTTCACAGGGCTTCTGGGATTACTGTACAAAAGGAGCTTATGAAAGCAGAGGGCTTCGTGACAAAAGAGGGCTAATTCCCCCACGCGACACCAAGGCCCGGAGCTGTGCCCTTCCCCACAGGCCCCCGTCAGCCAAATGAGGTCCCGGGCAGGTGACTCGGACCAGGCCGGCCCGCACCCAGACCCCAACCCCGTTTTCCTCCTGCAAGAACAGAGGCTGAATTAGGAGGAATTATGGGAATGGCGGGAGTCCCATGACGGGACGCCGGGGCGACAATGAAAATAACAGCAGGATGATGACAATGGACAATGGCTTCGCTGACTGGACAGGGTAAAGGAGAGATGGTGTGAAAGTCGGTTCTCTGCCCCAAAGTGACGGCCCCATTCGTCCTTCATACGCCGTAAACCTTTCCGGAACGTGCCTCTGCATCACCCAGCGGCGCGGCCGACCACGCCGTAACCGTCACAGCGCGCCGTAACTCGGATACCTGGCGCCTCGCCAGAGGAGTCACCCCGCGAATGTTCCGCGTCGCATTTCGATGAAGGCGCGAGGTCACGCAAGGTGAGAGAGAAGCCGGGGCTTCCGGTACACCGACGCGAGGAAGAAACGCTCAGAGGTGGAGCGCGTCACAATTCCCACGGCAATGTCTGTGGCTGCAGCGTGGCAGAGAACGTGATGGCTTTGTAGTTGGGGGGGGGGGGGGGGGGGGGGGGTGGGGAGGGGGCAGCAGACTGGCAGACTGGCAGCACACACAGCTGTGGTAACAATGAGTCTTTCACTGCCTGGCAGCTGCAGGGAGGCGTACTGCAATTCTAAAACATCTCTACAAATTTTCTACACATCTCTACACTTTCGGCAGTGGGACGGGGACTGACTAGCTGCCCCCTTTACCAGCAGGGGAGTTGGGGGGGGAGGCGGGGACACAAGTCAAGGGCCATAACAAGTGCCACTCACTCACTGACTCACCATGTGAGCTGAGAAACAGCCCAGCAAGTGCTATACAATATGAGACATTCATGTGAGTGTTTGACAAGCAGGGTCTTTCCCACGTTTTAAGAAGGGGGAGGTGAAGAGAAAAACAGTGAAATTTTAAAAGGGGCCCCTTTGTCTCCTCCTTCTGTGTAATCCCCCCCTCCCCCCATTCCAGGTTGCAAAATCACAATGGTGCATGCCAACTACCTGCCAGTGCTTAGACTTATCACCTGACACCAGCTAAAATCAAGGGCAATGTAAACTTCAGCTTGAGTGGGATTTACTGTGACGGGTACCCTTACATGACTTCAGTAGCACAGGGGCCAGTCCCCTAATCTCACTTCGCTCTGTTCTGGAATACCCATTAAAGGAGTAACAGCCCTCAGACCGCACAGAGCTATATGCATCTGCTAAATGCCCAAATGTAAAGGAAGTTACAGTACAAATAAAAGAGATTTTACACAGCTGCTTGGTCACAGATATCCATGTCCAATTTTACCATACAAATACAGGGACTTCAAGATTTTTTTTTCAACAAACACTTTGGCTAGGTATTTTTTATTGCTGAATTGACCAAGCTGTGGAACACAAATTAAATTATTCCAGAGCCAAAATTTATCCTTGCCAGGTTGAAGAATCAAATCTTAATAAAAATCTAAATCAAAGCTCCCTGGAGATGGACTTAACCTGTCAGTGCTGAAGCCCCCGCCTCTCCTGACAGGGTTCACATGGCAACAGTAAAGCCAAGGGCCTGTCAGCAGCGTGATGGCGGACGCCTGTCCCGTATATACCATAACAGGCTGTCACTGATAAACACTGGAGACAGCTCTGACCACAGCCGGCCCGGTCCTTGAACTCCAACCGCTGCGCATCGACACGCACGGAAACAATCGGGAAGGAGCAGGGGATGCTACCACTCCAGTCCCGGAGCGGAGAAAAGACGCAAATCCACTTGGCCGCGGGGAGAGCTCGCGAATAACAGCTTGACGTGTTGCCTAAGCACAGCCTAAACAAAGTCATGGATTCACCGTTTTCGACAGCCAGCAGCTATGCGGGGACGTAATGTGTTTAGAGTGGGACATCTGCTCCAGCGATAAACACGGAGCTGCGGTCTGAACGGACTCCCCTCGTCCCGGAGGCTCGGCGGCCAGTGTGGGTCACGCGTCGCGCCGCGCCGCGTCGGTGGCTAACGGGCCGGCCGGCCGGCACACGCACGCGACCCCCCGCTTCGCGCTCCCGTCCCGCTGGGAGCCCGGCGCTGACCTCACCGTACCCCCAGCAGCACACGAAGGTGGTCTCAGAGGACCCCCGTTCTGCCGCAAGCCTCCTCACCGACACACAAAACGCAGCACACGCAACTACACGCAGGCCCTCCCGCATACACTCGCCAGGTTTACTGACTTATTTCTGTCCGTCACACCGCACTACTTTTTTTTTCCTGTCCTGATGCAGTATATGTTCTCTCAGAGCATTCCCAAAGAAAAAGTGTCAAAATCCAAAACAGAAAATGTGCTATTTGGCAATATACCTACAACTGTTCTTGATGTAGAGTACTTTTCAGAATGTATGCACTTTTGCCAAAATTGCAACACGGCAACAGCGAGAGGCAACGCTGTCTCACATTTGACCTTTTGGGTCAACCACAGTCCCTAACACAGACACCTCCCCCCAGCTCTTACCAGAAAAGGCTGATGAGTGTTGCCTCAGTCACCCCAAGAACAGGGATCAACTCTCATGAGAGAGCAACAGTGGAACAGAACGAAGTAGGGCCCAGGGGCCCCGGGGGCCTGACGTGTCATTCTACACTTTCACAAAACTCTGTCACCAAGGACCATTTCTTTGGCAGGATATCTACCAAACAAATAAATTAAATTAATAAAAATCTCTTTCTCTGCTCACCATTCTTCACAGGCATGAACCTTCCACCATCTCACACCTCCTCTTCAAAAACCCATTCATTGACAGCAGGCTAGGCTGAGAACGCTAATCCCTGAATGCTCAAATCTGCAGAACGCCTTCTTCACACCTAACAGCGGGGCAGAGCTAAAAAGAGTTCCTGTCCAAGTCCCGAAGGCTCCTTTTCACCCCTCACCTTAACTGCGCATCAATCAAAGGCATAACTGTTACTGAGCAGATGAGCCTTTCTGAGGACGTTCTTATCCGTCTCCTTAGGCTGTCAAGTTAGAAAAACAACCACGTAGAGTCTCAATGATGTTTAAAACAGGTTGAGAAGTATTCATGCATGTTTGTCTCTTGAGGAGGGTAGATATTGTTATTAAGTGAGGGTTTGTGTAATCCCAGAAGTTTCTGCGGAAACTTGCCACAGTGTTCACTTTTTAACAGACATGTACCATAAATAGACGGCAAACACTGGCCCTATGGTAAATATGCGCAGGCTGGTAGACAAAGTAGCAAATGCAAAAAGCAATGGCTTCAGAAAAACACACGTGAACATTACGATGTCTAACAGTAGGCTAAGTAAATTAATCTGAAGAGGTACTGAGGAGGATATTCAATTAAGCTCCCGCTGCGCATTTGAAGTGCTAGCAGACTCTTTCTTTGCCCTGAACACAGACAGCCCTGTAAAGCAATTCCGCTTCTTAATACTTAATTTTCCGATTTTCACTTCCGTTTGTTTTCATTAAATGGCATCACTTGAAAAGATAAAAGGGTCTGTATCTCCTAAAAAGATTGATGCTGATTAAGTAGGCTTCTACGTGCTTAAGTGTAAACACAGGTAAGCCCTTAATTATACAAGTGAATGCACACTCACTCATTCATGTGGCCAAAGGCTAAACAGATGAATTTATAACATCCTCTTACATACACGCAAATACAACGCTGTAATGAACCACCATCAAATAGCCTATACTGCAAATCCAGCACATATTCCATACACTCAATGGTATATTCATCATAAAAGCTACATGTTTCATAGCTGGATTTTTAATGCAACACAACTCCATCATCAAACACATTTAAGCAGAAAACATGGTTATTTCTTTATAAGCGAAATTAAGAAAGATGTTTAGTTTTTTTTTCTTCCTTTAAAAAAAAGCGCCTCTCCTGAGTAAGTACTGCTGCATGGTAATGAAAATTGTGTTTTTCTCTGAAAGTAAACTGAAATCGTTACCATACCTTTTGCTTATCGCTGGCGTTTAAAATATTACGTCTGTCCAATCACTGGCAACTGGTTTGTACTGAGGCTGTAAAGTTGTTTTTAGGGTGAAAATGTTGACAACCCAAAGACAACTGATCGACCATTTGGCCATATCTTTAATAACGGCAATATGAGGCAATGTTACCTTGAACGATATATATGACAAGAACACACAAATCCTCGCGAGTTTCAATTCCATAAGTTGCTGTAGGCAACGATATCTGACTTACTTTCCTACGGCAAGGATTCGGCTGTGCAAACTAGATTTAGAATAGGCTACTTCGGTTTTCAAATTCTCAAAAAATTGGTCTAAGACAGCAGCGCAGTACACATGGGCGCGTGCACACACACGCGCGCGCACACACGCCAATAACAATAATGGCACCAATATCACAGGGTTTTTGGTTACTGCTTCCATGAAAGTAAATAACACTAATATTCACTTCGGGTAGGTTAAATTGCATATGTTCATTGTTCCTATTTGTATGGCTAATATTAATTTTCATTGCTGTCGCCCTCGACATTATTTTGATTTCCCTGGGGCACTACTGTCCATGCCGCGCCAACTATTCATTCAAGACATTAAAGTGGATTACAAAGAAATTAGTAATTGGAGACATGAAGTACAGTATACTACCATTTTGTGATCCAATAAAATAAAACGTATGTTCCCTACGCGAAAACCGGAGTCCATGTCAAAATATTTACGCAGCTTCAACAATTTAAAGATTTCATTGTAACTTTGAGTTCAGTAAATTCAGCAGTCATGTAAGGCACCCACTGAACTGTTTGTGCAGCTATAGCTAAATGAAAATAACGACAGATTGTTTGAAATAGTTTCTTTTTTTTAATCCTGGGAACTCTTTGACATCGGCTATTATATCGATCGACGTAATATATTGGGTTAAGTAATCTATCGTTTCTTTTCCAAAAAGCATTCACAGTAGCCTAGTTGTTAATGCAGCAATTGATCAGTTTTTTTAATCTACGGTATCGTAAAAAAGTAGAAACGTCTATCCCATTTTGATAACCAATCCGTCCATGCGTGTAGTAGGCACGCTACATTTCCTTATAACCCGGAGGAGTACCAAAAACGTGTAGTCCTGGAACAACATCAGCGTTGCAAATAGCTCAGTTAATTTACCTCTTTGACAACATTTCAAATGACCTAACTCACAACGAAAACGTAGGTCAACCAATCACAAAATTCAAATCATACGCAGTCCAGGACGTACCATAAAGAATCTTCAGAAATGTCAAAAGTGGAGCTCAGTTGTCGAGTTGTAGCAGATAATTCCCGTAGATGAAGACAACCCGTGTTGCTCCCTTTCCTTAGCACAAAAGATGCAAAGCCCCGGAGATTCCACTTTTACAAAAATAAACAACTCAGTTTAATTGTTTTTGGGTAATACAAACTACTCTACGCTAATAAAAGTTGAAGTCTAGTGATAGCGCTCTGCTTTCACTACGCACGACTTCGGAGGTTGGACTAATAGATGACTACAAGCAACATCAATCAAGATGCATTTCTGGGTTTCGATTGGAGAGGAGCAGGAAGGTGGGATTTGAAACGAACGCTCCTCCTCTTTGTTATACCACAGGGTATGAAAAAATACTTTCCAGTTTTTTTTAAAACAATGAATTCATAGGCTATGCTTGCATAGCCAAGCATTCTGTATATGCGATTCAATAAATTGTCACAGGACAAATGCCTCTGATTTGAGCAGCCTTTTGGGGCAATTATGCACAAATATAAGAAAGCCCTCTTCTTTTCAGAGCACAAATATCCGTTATGTGTATTTAGATACGCTGAGCAGGCTAATTATAATATTTCTGAGGAATGAATGTATTAACAAAAACAATATTTTAAATAGTAAAAAGATAGCTGATATAATAGTCTATTATGTGTAGATGCTCCCATCTATTACTGCCTATATATTGTGTGTACAATTAGTTATTATTTTATGGATTGACTATTTATTTATTTGTTTGTTTGTTTATTCATTCATTCATTTAGTTATTGCTGTTATTTTTTTCCACATTATTCTCTTTGTGTCATGAAGGCCAAAGCCAAACACTATTTTAAGCCAATTCAGTTATTTGATGAGGTGTTTTGAATTGACATTTTATTGTTCAGTGTGAAATAAACCTGTCTCATAAAGGAATAAAGAGGGCTTTGAGCCCTCTATTGTGGTAAATATATAGCATGTAATCATAGACAGGACCAGGGCTGCCCCGGAGCTTTCGGGGCCAATAAGCAAAATGTTATGTGCATAACCCCCCCCCCCCCCCCCCCCTTTCTGTCTATTACGCTGAGATCACAGAAGGCTGAGGGAGGGTTTGCGACTGCAGACTAAGTGGGGGGTGGTGGCTGGGGGGTCCGAGTGGAGACTGCTATCATGGATTGGGGCTGGGGGGGAGGTCTATTTCGAACAGCGGTTATAAGCCAAGAAGGGGCCCTGTATGCAGTGCATATCTTGCATATAAGACAGGGCAGCACTGACAGCTATCCTCTCGGGGGCCCTATCCAGTGACAGGGCCCCCCCCCCCCCTTTTATGTTAGACCATGTAGTGCAGGACCAGGAAGACCATGCAGTTGTCTCATGAAGGAAGTTGTTTATCTAAATTGCTCCATAAAACTCCAGCTGTATAAATGGACCATATAATAGAAAATAGTTTAATGCCGGCCTGGAAAATTAAAATGAGAAGTGCTGTTTCAGGAACTGGACTCTGGATCAATTATTGTAGGTTCAAACTACATATTGGGGCATTGCTGTTATACTGTATCTTTAACAAACTTTAACTGCTTCAGTAAATGTTCAACTGTGGAAATAGAGCATATGTTAAAAAAAAACATATACCTTAGCTTGTAAAAACACATCTGTTTAGTAAAGCGATACAAAACTATATTTATATAAAATAGCATATGTGTTTCTTTTCTCAAGTCTTTCTGTTTAGTTATACCACTACTTGTTATTGCCAAGGTACATTTTGCAAGAATACTCAAATACTTTATTTTGTGTTGCCATGGCCATGGTTTTTATGATTATTTCAAATTATGTCCTTGCTAGTTTTGTCAAGAAGTAAAGTTTTTTTAAGTAATACAAAAGCATGAGTTTGAAGGAGATCAGAGACTGAATTTCAGGGTTGTGGTGAACATCAGTGTTGTAATTCAGAATGATCAGTTTTGAATTTCAGAATCTTGGTGTCAGTCATGGTGCAGATTATTTCTCAGTCAGTTAGTGTTAATTCCATATCTTTATCACATTCTTTGTGATGGCCTGACTCAAAATATGCCTCATGGACATTTTTTGTCCACTGGGGATGAGAACACATTCCTGTTTTATTCCCTCTCTGAAAGTATTCAAGGAGATTTTGCTGAGGATACATATCTCACAGGCATGACAGGGTGTGATATAAAATAAATCATTTTGAGAAAATGAAACTAAATTCCTGAGTACATTCATGATAACATGAAATTGTGCTTTAAGCATTTTGTGGTGGGAATTCCCTTGAAAAATGCTGCATTTCAAAAAAATCATTTTCAGGAACTAAGCGTTGAGTCAATCAATAGAGTCAAATAAACGATTCTTTAAAATGTACTTATTGCCTTGCAATTAACTTTTTAAAGCAGCTAATTTCACAAGCATTAGGAGCCGTATTTTACCAAGTGCCAGTTTACAATCAGTCCAGGAATGTACAGTGTTTCTCCAAACAATAACAAACTGAATGCTTGAAAAACGCATTGCATGCCTGCAGTTAAGAGCCTGACAAAGTGATGCCGGTCTGTATTATTTTTTTTCTTTCAAAGTGATCGTGAAGTATTGCAAATAATTATATTGTTTGGCTGGATCACCCCTGGGGGATTGGCAGTTGGAAACTGAGCTCAGCATTCAGGCCAGAAACCACATTCTAGGGGAACCAAAGCGAACACACCCCATCGCTCACAGCGATATCAGCTTCTCAGGCCATGAGTCAACAGTCATCCTCCAGAAAGCATATATCAACTCAGTCCTGACCTCAGTTCCAGTAACACGCTGAATTTTTTGCCCATTGTTAAATTCTTCGCCGACAGGGCCAATAAAGCAAAACTGAAGGATATTACGGTACAGTAAAATGTGCCGGCTGCTTGATTATTTAGTTGGAAGCACAGTTGTGCTGACTAATCAGAGGTTTTATCTGGGGGCAATCTTGTACTCCAAGGAAGAGCAATACAACAGAGTTCACTGTTCACATTAGTCAGATCCATTCAATGACTTGTTCTCTTTTTCATCTCACACATTCAGTAATCCACTTGAGCAATTTAAACTTTAAAGCAAAAGCCCTTAATCAGCAGCCTAATAACATCGGCCCACACAGAATTGCAACTCACAGGTCAGAGGCCTTGTATTTTATCTGTTACCCACAAGCTACCCCTACTAGTCTTACGAAGATGTGAATTTTGCAAGGTTGGATTGTTGCTTAGACAACTGGACACAGCCGTGGTCAAAGGCACAAAATCTCGATTGCTCAACAGATAATTTATTGTGTGTTTAGAAAGGGAGCACATTGAAATTGAGTTACCTCCCTGGAATCATGATAAGAATTTTTATGAGGGACCTGGGCCTTTTGGCCAGCAAGATAATCATGTTTCTTGTCAAGAGGTGTGACATGTTTTTGAAGTTTTTGTATTAGCTTAAATCACACAGATTGCATAGTACTAGTGAATGGGAACTCATTGTGTGTGTGCATGAGTGTGTGCATGCATGCATGTGCGCGTGCATGCGTGCGTGTGTGTGTGTGTGTGTGTGTGTGTGTGTGTGTGTGTGTATGTCTGTTTGTTTGTTTTAGGGTATGTTTATCAATATGTTTTGTCCTGGTCCCTTTATCGGATTGGAATGTATTTAAAGGTGGCAGACCTCAATTGATTTCCAGGTCATCCAAGGAAACGAGAACGGATAAAATAAGCAATTGGAAAGAGCCCATTTCCTTGCCTCCTTCCCTTGCATCATCTATTGGGTGGAACAAAGGAGCGAGGAAAGGATGCAAGGAGTGAAAATAAGGGAATGAGCCCAGCGCCTTCATATTTCTAAACTGATTCAGACCCCTCTTTGCTTAGGGGCATGAACCAGGCTAAATCCAGGGTTAATCCTAGGATTTAACCTCACTCACAGCCCTAAAAGCACTAAACCTCATAAAAGAGGCATAAATCAAACAGTGGGAAAGGAACTGTTTGCAGATTTTGGCACTAAAACTAAAAAGGACAAAACCGCTATAACCCAGATAAACTAAAATTATGCAACAGGAAGAAATAAAATAACAGCAGAGACAGTGCTGAGAACAAAATTGTGCAATATTCATATTTCATGGGGCTCGTTTCATTAAAACCAATAGACAGTCTCCCCTCAGTAATTACTTGGCAAAATTAGTGTAGCTGCATTTTGTTGTGTGCTGACAGGTGTACTGTTGTGCACTCAGGAGCCATGAGTTAGCATGCGAACATCCGCTGCAGAGCATGAGGTCACCCCTGGAGAGCGTGATCAGTTCCCTTAGTGGGGGAGTAGTTTTGAAACTCACAACAGCGGACCTACCCCCGCTACACACACTGTGAAGATGTGGCTGTTGGAATTAGCTCACTTGGTTTGATGAAAAGTGGTTGATATTCTCTGCAGTGACAGCACGTAAGTGGAAACATAACATGGTCACATAATGATGCAGATCCCTTTGGAGATCTTTTGTTTGTTCTCCAAGTGCTGGTAGTGATGCAATCTCACTCATGAGTGGATAATTTTGCCTGCCAATGGACCTCAAGCATAGTTCTTGCCATTAATGCAGGGTTATGAGAAAGTTCTCTCACTCTGCACAGTCAAATTTTACCTCATCTTCTTTCATAAAAAAGAGGTCACTGCAGTTGAATATCAGATACTCTGGAAACACACAGGAGAAAATTTTTGCATGACCAGATGACCATGTGGAACACTTTACTTACCGCTAACTCCTTTGAACTAATTCGGAAACGAGGTCCCACTTTCAACACCTCTCCTGTGAAATATTCTTACACAAATAGGCTACATACATTATTTACATCCTTTTCATTAAAAAAAATTAAGTGCTATTTCCCATAAGATAAAGTCACAGCAGGTAAACAAAACTAAACAACATGAAACATTATATCATCTCAAAATCATTTTTGAGGGAAGGCTCTTTCCATAATGGTCAGTAATGAAGACCTTCCTTGGGGTGAACTCAAGAATGCTCTTAAAATGTAGGCAGTAGGCCTATGCTCTAAAATAATTTAAAATCTCTTGACCTAGATTTCCACCCCTGTACGTCTAGTAGTCTAGATTCCGACTTGGGTTCACTGTGAAGTTTATAGGCACTGCTAACTGTGGCAGTTTATTACATGACTCATCAGTTACTCAGCATCATCTTGTTCTGACTGACTTATATACACATACACACGATTCCAGAAGCTATTAAAAACACAGCATGAATGAGGAACCCAAAGAGAATAACTCTTATATAATCTCTCATATTAACAGAAATGTCATGAATAACTTCCACCAGGACATATGGTAACCTAATTAGGAAAGAAAATAATAATAATAATTTAGCGAATACCTGGTCCCCGTTTACTGCCATCTGCCAAATTCTATGTTCATTCTTTCTGCATGAGAGGTTTGGTGTTTGGCGTCCTCCAGTGGTCCAAAGTAAAAACTGCTTGTTCATAGACTGCTGAAAGAGCACTTGTTATTTTTCATTTATGAGGGCTTTCATTTTTATTCGGACAGGTTTCAGATAATCGTATTAAAAAATTATTGATAAAAAGTAGACTGAAATACATTTGCACCCCGCATTTTAGTAGATATTAAGTTCAGTCAAACCCCTATATTGGTGTATTGAGTGCATATTTATGTATATCACCTATGATTTATTTACCTTTTCAGATCTTACGTTTTTAGCAAAGGTCCTATTATTCTGTTTCCATTCAACGTAACATGTGCACTTTAGTTCTGCAGTATGCACAAAGACAATGAACTGGGCTCAGAATTACTTGTAATGGCCTGTCCATGTGTCTGATGTGTACCTTGTATCTTGTTGCTCCTATATGTGAAGTATGCCTTAAATCATGTCTAGTCAGGCTGGCAAATGCCAAAATGCAATGTTATTTCAGCATTGTTAAATTATAGAGATATGATGATGCACTATCATGGTAATACTGTAATAATGTTTTGTGTTTGTCAGAAAAGCCCATGCACCATAAAATACTACAGAAGACCAGTAATATTTTTAAAGACAACATTCATGTACCATTGCTACAGTAAGTCATGATCATTAACTCACAGTCAATGCACAAAACTCAATTCTGTAACGTAGTCATGTTTTTTTCCAATGTTCATTAGAATGCAAAATAACTGCAAAAGCTTTGATGAGAAATTTCACAATTCCATGCCTTGAGCTTGCTTTAATGTTTCTTCTGTTTGCCCTCATATTAACTTTGTTGCTCAATTTTAGTTCCATTCCATATTTGGTATTAGGATTTTTTTTTTTTTTTCACATTTTCACTTCCTTCTTTCCTGCTCCTTATCAGTCTGAAGTCAGAGAAATCACACCTGCACAACATTGTGAAAACACAATTTACTTCTGTTCCATAAATTGTGTTCTACTACTGTGGATTCTAGGTCATAGTCACTGTCATACTCCCGATTCAAACTTGTGATATCTAATCTATACGTCCCAGCCTGAGTCACTCGAGAACAAGGAGCAACAGGCTTGTTTATTCTTCTCTCTATTTATATGTGACTTGAGACAATAAGGAGACCCTGTACAAGACATTCTGAACAGAAACATTAAATCCTTCAGCATCCATCAAGCTGAAGAGGTACATTTACACCAGTCAACATTGGTTCTTATCCACACTGTAGATGATTTCTGTAGTTTTCACAGCAATATTACACAGCAATCTCTCCAACAATGTTGTAAATGACGTTCATCCTCAACTGTCCCCATCCTTCCACCTTCCCAGGTATGTCCCCACAACCATGCCTGGCCTTCTTCATTTGCTACTTTTATGAAGTCACTCCCACCCAGTTGAGCTACTCTATGTGATGTATTGCTAGCTGCTAGCTAGCTTAACATACAGTAACAATTTTGGAAAGTCAGAACTATCTCCTGACTGCAATGATCAGTGTGGGAACTAGCTATCAAACCTACTGTCATTCGTGAGTCAGTTGAACTTCTATGAATTTCAGCGGCTGGAACTGGTAAGATGTTTACAACACTGGGGTTATTGCATAGTTGCTTTGCACTTGCCATCTGGTAAAACCTAAATGGTAAAACCTATTTCTGCATAGTATTTTCAGGTAAGGTATGCCTGCCACGGAACATATTAACTGATTTGATCCAGTGGATTCCAATTTGGAATCTAACAATGATGCTGCAGACGATCTTTTGAGACCTAAATTTACATTATAGGCTGTGCATGTTGACTGATTATTTTCAAACATTAGCTAATTGCTTAGAGGTATTTTGTAACCCCTCGCAATATCTTTGTCAATATTAATATTAAGAGAAGGATAAAATAAAGCCTGACATAAAATCCATGCAGATTAATACAGGATTACAAATTACTGCTTGCTAGTTATATGCTGTATACAAATGAAGGCATGACTCCTTTTACAGTATGACAGTGTACATACGCGTAAGAGTCCTACAGCAAGTTCAGATTTGTTTTTGCTTTATCTGCTGTCTTTATTCAGGTACATTCAAACCATGTCCAGGTCCTAATGAATCATTATATTGGCGATGACGTATCAGAACCCATAATTCCCATAATCCCTCAGAAAACAGGGACACAGCATCTTAGATCTGGTCTCCGTCTGGTCTACCTCTGCCACCCTGTTTGCAAAATATCATTATGCTTGCCTCTCTGCAGACTCTGGGAGGCTTGTTCATCAGTCACAGAACAGAGATCAGGTCAAAGGCAGTCAGATGACCAAAGAGGATGGGGAGGCATACCTGTATGTCTTCTCTAAGCCCAGAGTCCTCATTGGAAATGTTTTCAGGTGACTGACTGACTGACAGATCTCTTGTGTACCTGTGCAAGGTATTGCATTTGAATTGCTCCAGCTACCTTCCAGCTTCCTTACAGCTGTTTAATATGAAGAACTTTTATATGCATGTCACATGGGTAAAGGTAGCTGACTGCTGAGCAAATAAAACTTAAAACTTAAAACTACAATGTGTCATGCAAATTATTGTAATCATTGCAGATAGATTGTATTACACAGCTTTTCATATTGATGAATCATTCCTGTTAAGTGCTGCAGTACACTTTATTTTTCCGACTGAAATTAATGTGCCAGATCTGCCACTGGAGGGCGCCACTCACACATTTAAATTCTTTGATTGCAACTTCAGTCTCACGTTTAAGCCAGTGCAGACCTGATGAGCAGCTGCATTGTTTTAAGTGAGTTATTAAATTAGCCACGATGATAAACCTTTTTGAACCATTTGTCCATTGTTTTCCTGTCAAAAAAACTACATCACCTCCTATTTGTCACTGCTAGTTTCTATTGTTTGCTGGTGAGAAATGTATTTCCCTCACGCATTCCTGTGCAAGCCTTCTTCATTGCAGTGTAACTCAGCATTCGTATGTTGCATGTTATCCACAAAAGGCTGCCTGCCCCATTCACTGAATCCCCTTTTTATGCTGACCTGAGTCAGTCCTGGTAATCTCTTCCTCAGGAGTCAGATAGCGGTGTTCAGGCCTCATCATCTGCTGGTGAAGCCTGGCCCATTATCTCTTCACTGCCAGAAAACGGCTCAATCCTCTTTTTTTATTGTGTCCTCAGGAAAGAGCAAGTCCCTTGAAAGAGCAAGACCTGAAACCCTTGCACAGATTCTGTGGAGCGCAAGGGATGTCTTTCAGTGTCAGGAAATGGCCAGGATGTCCAGTCTCATCACAGAGGGCTGCGTACACCTAAACCTCATACTCAGGGCCAGCCACTGGCTGCAGCAAGACTAGCCCAACATTGTCAACACACTGATAGGGACCTTCCTCAATGAAGGGCCAGAAAACCTACAGGAATTGGCCACACAATAGAATTTTCTACGAAATTCTAAGAGGGAAGTTAGTTTTCCTGGATGAGATTTTATATAAAGTGGCTTAAAAAAATAATGATAATCATAGCATTAGTGAACATTATTCTGCTAGGCTTAGTCCTTCTGTGGATTGTTTTCATAAATGTTTGATGTTTTTTTTTTTTTTTTAAGGATTCATTTTTATTACATCTGTGCAGTCCAGGCCCAACTGTTCTAGAATGGAATGGTCCCTCCTTCATAGGTTTCAGATTAAGAATGTACTGGTTGTGTCAAATGAGACGGGGCACAGCGTCAGCATTCTAGCATATAACATTCTTTCATCAGGGTGGGCATGACTCAACATGTTATGAGACTATATGCGGCAGCTTTAGTGAGCTGGCACTTCTGCAGTCACAATTTAAAATGCATTTCCAACAACAAAATGAAGGAAGCATGCCCCCTTTTTTTGGAGCAGTCTTGCCAACCTCAGCATGGTATTTGTGATCCGGCTGCAGAAGCAAGCCACTAAAGCCCTGTTTTGTTTAAAAAGGAGTTTGTCTTGCAACCGTTGGACGTTCTAGAATCAGAATAACAAGATTCTGAAATCAGCGTTTTTATTATGGGTTTTATGAAAGGGTCTGTGTCATGGGACATGTAAGAGTTAGTAAATGTGCTTAAAGTGTGTCCTCAGAACTCACGCCAGCATCAGCCACAGCCTTAGATTTACCTCTGAACTATATATGCACAATAAGTGCGTTTAGGTAGCCTACAGTGCATGTTATGTTAATAATGAAATGTTGTTCTGGTTGTTTTGCTATGTTCTACAGAATGTTTATAAAAGCCTACTCTTGCTCGTTAACGTATTGCCTTTTCTTTTTGTATCCGGGCTATGTCTCTTGGCTTATTATAATCCAAAATAATTTGATTGAGTCTCTTCTGACCTGCCCACTTTGGCAGGGGGTTTTGCTTCTGGAATCGTCGTCCGCTGCTGTGGACAGTTCGGTGCCTGTTTGCGCAAAGTGTGCGTCCTTAGCCAAAGACCCAATTTTAAATTCCGAAGCGGTCGCCCCTCCTCGATTATTTCTCGCAGTCACGGCAGATTTATATCGTATTTTCTTTGCAGCGAACGTTTGTCTTTCCATTAGTGGTGTGATAAACAAAAAACACCTTGTTAAGAACATTTCGACAGTTGCTTGTATCTGTATGCCATGGTTGGAATTTGTTGGGGAAAAAACTGCGCGCTCTATGTGTTTTCTCAGTCCGATTGCTTCTAGCGGGACGGCCGATCACCTCTGTGCGGTTCGATCGCACATATTGCTTCTACTCTTGAGCTTAGTGTTGGATGAAAGAGGGACACCTCTACTTTTGGACAAGCTGAAAGATGCTGATCTTGGGTATGTTATTCCAAAGTTTCCTAAATGCATTCCAGTTGCGGAGAGGATTAGATAACAAAGTCAGTTCTTCTTCAGAGGTGTCTATGAGACACTCGAAAGTAGCCCAGTTGTGATGCTGAAATCCTTTGGCAATTATCCCTTTTTAAAAACGCGTCCACTTACACGCATTTCTCCTTCACTCATTTTGGTTCAAAATAGTCTTCAGTACCAGAAAGCGATATGCTTTTATTTCGCCATGTGCATGCACCTTTCCCACAGGTAAACAGTTCTTCCAAAATCAGTCTCAGGAATGGAGGGAATTTAGGGAAATTCAGGTAGATGGGTTGCAGGGTATCTTAAATGTCCCCGAGTGAGCGGTCCTCGCTATGTGGCAAAATCCAGTTCATTGTTTTTTATTTCTCTCAATTTATTTTCAATTTCTGGGATTCCCCTATTGATTCCAAAAATTATCCGGCCGAAATCGCTTTCGAGAATCCGTTCGTCACTTGCGAATCTAATTCTGGTACTATCTGGAATACTTTAGTTTGTAGGATAGTTCAATTTACTCCACTTGGTGGCAGCAACAGACCTGACTGAATTCCCTCCCTAATACACAGTCCTCATTTGGTTATGAGAAGAACCAGGCTAAATAGCATCCACAAATCCTTATAATATAATCCTTATAATCCTTCAGATTAATTCTATGTTCAGTATGGTAACCTCAAAAAACTATAGACATTGTAACTTCATCCTGAATATACAGTATAACTTAATGACTCAAATTATGCAATGCAATTATATCCCACAGACCACAGAACCTAGAAAAACGCCTATCCTCAAAATTTACCTCACTGCAACTAACAGGCTTGTGAGAAGGGAGAGAAATAATCCAAGTAGCCTATCCATAGTGAAACATGCTTTGTCATTTGTATGGCATGCTAAGCTTTTGCCAGGCTCGATGGGAACATCCAATCACGCTGCAACCAACAGAGTAACTTTGTCCTGAAAAGGCCCCAAGTCATCGTTGGCTTGGAAATGATTCATTTCGTCGCAGCAGTCAAATGCAAGAAGCTAGTGAGGAAACGGTGCGAGGACTTACGACTCTGGAAAAAAGTGCACCCGGTGCCGCTAAGAGTGAGAACATATTTTAATAAGGCATGGGAAGTGCTTTGATCTGTCTGCGTGTAAGATTCAGACTCTGACTCAGGGGTGACATCCCACCAGGAGGTTTCGCTGAAAGCACTTCACTTTGTGGAGTGACGTGCATTTGACACAGCTGTCCATAAATGAGAGGAATACCGGAGGCAAACGCCACAATGAAGCCCTGTAAGAGGGTTTCTTTTCATGCATGAGAAATAATAATATTAATAATAATTAACTGTAAAGCACTTTGAGCATAAGGTTTGAATAATAATAATAATAATAATAATAATAATAATATTGTTGTTGTTGTTATTATTATTATTGCTGTTGTTGTTATTATTATTATTATTCAAGCCTTATGCTCAAAGTGCTTCACAGTAAGAAGGTATTAGAACAGAAAAGACAAGATAGAAAATTGACAAAGGTTTGGCCAAACTAAAACATAACACCATGCAACAATAATATTCGCTAATGAATGACCTTTTCAGCATTTACTGCAATTCCACAGTGTCGGGGCCTATGCTTTAGCAGCAGTGTCAGCCATGTCATTTTTGGGCGTCATGTTTTTGGGCGTACACCAGAGCACTTGTCAAAAACCTCAGGAAGAATTTATTCTGGTTTATACACGGTCAATAGTTCCCGAAGATATTATGTTCGGTGGGTAAGCCTCGCAGTGCCTTAAAGATATTTCAAATTCAAAAGTATTTCAAATTCATGTCTAGTCAAAAGTAGGGTAGGGAAACCAGGATAAGAGTGATGTGTGTTCTCTTTTTTTGTTCCAGTTAAAACCAGTTTCATCATTCTGAGCTACAGTAGCTGCCACCAAAAGAGGCTGGCCATTAATATTATAGAAAAAAAAACATTCCATTCCATTAATGAAGGACAACTCCACCAATAGCTCTCCAATATGCAAATCTAAAAAGGCAACTTGTTTAAGTTTACTGAAATATCCCTGCTTCCTTGCTACACTAATTAAGGCCTGGATCCAATTACCACTTGTCCTTATTGATTGGGAAAGAAATTTTAAGTGTAACTTTTTTTCCCAATGCAAACACATTTCCATTTACTTTAACAACCTTGGAACTTGCAAATGCACGAGGAAGGAACTAAAACATAACACTTATATTTAAATGCCAAAGTTAAGGATAAAATATTAACCTGACTTGTTATAGCGTTGTTGTTTAGTTTTTGCTTTGCTGCTTTCACTCCCTGCTCATTTCTCCTGTTGCTTCCCGGCCATGTGATCAGAATGCAGCACCCAGAGATTTATGGGAAGGGAGATCCTCCTCCAGACATGGCCCACAAAAGCACATGAATATGAATGTTTCATTTACATTTAGAACGCAGACCTTTTCCCCTGAAGGACAGGGCCAACCACAGTAAACACTGTAAAAATAAGACCAATAAATGTTCTTTTATTACACATGCTCCCTAACTCAGCTGAGCTTAATTGTTTTAGCCTCTTTGAATAATGCTTTGCATTGTCCCACTCATTGCAGGCATTAATGTGCCTGTTGGGGTGTCCAGTTTGTTGTTGCTCTCCGGCTGAAAATATGGCCTTTGTAACCAACTGGAACTGGAGTTGCAGTTCTAGCATTAGGCAGCAGGAGAAGATGCTACGGCCCTATTTCTGCAGAGCAGCGAAACTGTGTTTCTGCATTTCGAATATTCAAAGACTCCCATAAGTATTTTTAAAATGGAAAATTCAGATAATGTCACCAGAGTGCCAAAACCAATGCTTTTTAAAGCACCACTTAAATGATCATGTGTGATCATGTGTTATTATCAATAGATCATCAGTGCTAATGCTATGATCAGTGATGCATTGCTTTTTTCAGTTTTTTATTTGATTTTATTTTTTTAGTACAATAGTGCTTTTTTCTTTTTAGAGTTCTATTACAGATGAATATGTGAAAAAGCAGCAAATGTATGGCCAGGAGCTACAAGCATCTTTCCTCTGCCTGATGGTTAAAGCTAAATTGGGCTGCGATCAGTGGGGCTGCAGCTGAATAAGGGGACAATCTGGGAATGGCAGGCTGCAGCTGAAAGTTCTGCTAATTTAGCAGCAGGGGGCAACCTTTACTTTGGAGCATGGAAAAATACGAACACTGTGATGAGGGACGCTGAGGCACAGAGGGGGGACATTTTTCAGCCTTGACTCCAGACAGTGGTCATGAAAGATTATGGAAAAGAGGAGGGAGCTCCTCAGTGTGTTGGCTAAATTCCCAATTTGCCTTGCTCAATTCAAGCTATGTAATCATCTCATGGTATAACTGACAAAATAAATCACTCTTTTTCAACCTCCCCAAACAGTGAGCTTTTTGATATAATAAATTAGTGCTATCCATGCTAACTATTAGTATTGGTCAAGGTGAGTCAACACGCCCACATTGTAGAGTGTTATCCGATCCTAGGATGAAAGGTACTTAATATTAGCAATAGGAGGAGGTATGACACTGCATGGTGAGGAACGAATTGTATAATCTATGAACATATGATTTGACACAATACTGTTCTACCTATACATGTTGGCCGTATCTGATATTCCTTTTAAAAGGTTGGCATGTTATCCCCATATTTCAGCAAATACACACACACAAATATATGTGTATATATACGAAATTCATCCATGCCTGCTAAAAATGTATACAAAGATATCAATTGTGATGATGGACATTGTAAGTGGTCTTATACAAAGTAATGTACCTGCAATGTCCTTTGAATGTCAAAGGATTTGAATGTCACTTGAAGCCAGTGATATGTTAAAACAGGAGATCAAAACGTCACAGTGTGACATCTTCGCTATTAATCAGACAGCTGCTGTCAACAGAGTTGGCCATTTTCCCACCATTATGGACAGCATAATGCTAGCCCAAAATGAAATGTTGGCGCGGTGTTTCTGTGATGTTGTGACAATGTTATGAGAGCTGGGTCTATCAATCCCCTAGCACACGTGCTGGAGAACGTTAAAATGAGGGGTTGCCTACAGTCTGTTTTTATAAACCAATGTAATTATTTATTATTCAGTTTTCATTGCTAATGCTTTTAATTTGACCAATGTATTTGTTTTGTTTTCCCTTCACTTTCAAACTGTTTATTTTATTGTTGCACACACACACACACACACACATATATATATATAAAAAAAAAACGGAAAAAAATGATACAAGCGAGATGCGACTTTGCAAGTGCAAGAGTGCTGTGCGGAAGTTGACGACTTCTGAAGTGAGTTAGGAACATCACGACCCAGACGCCTGTGTCTGTGTCTGTCAGCTCGGGTGGAGAGTTACAGGCCACTGGAGCCCAGTGTAGGCAGTCTGGGAACCGAGAACGACTTTTTTGCGCTTTTGTTGTTGAGACAACACAACAACAAAAGCCGCATACTAACCCAGACACGCTGAGTTAAAGCTGAGTTTAAGTTATGCCCGCGCTTTTTCTCCAGAAATACACGAATGCGATGCTCATGCTGACTTGATGCTGTGTGTCTTTTTTCTTGTGTGACTGAAAGAGTTAAAATTTCCATTCACTATGTGTTATTTGGATTAAATAATAAATAGTTCCTTATATTTTCCTCTTTATTCAGGATGTCGCAAGGAGGCGAGGTGTCATCTGTTGAACCGTGTCTTGTTTTGGCCTGTTCACTCTTGGGTTCTGATTGCCTGTGTCACAGAAGTGTTAGCGGTTTGATCACTGCGCGCTCCCTCTCTTCTCTCTAGGGCTGCCGTTCGTCACCTCGTCTAAAAATAGACCCTTGTACGGTACGTGATGTGCTTTGAAAATGAATTCATAAATTGCATCTGAACAATATGTCATGCATTTCTGTAATTTAATGCACTCTGGACAGTAAGCAATGAATAAGCTTATAAGAGAATGGGCAGCTGGATTGTGTAGCTAAAAAAAAGAAAGAATAAAAATGCAGATGTTGTGTAATATATAATTGATTATTATGTGTAAGCTTTGAAAGCTCTGGCCCAATTTATGGTCAGTAACTCTACAATATGTACAAAATGTCAGTGTCGGAGTGACCATGCTTTAAGATTATATTACATGAATAGCCTAATGTGTTCAATTACAGGAAAACACAAATAAACCATACACAGTGGTAGAAAGTGTAATCTGTGTTACAAAGAAAGGCATTAAACATGCCTCACAGTGGTCTTAACACTAGACTGTATCGGTATATGGGTATATGATTAGACCAATGTAATGCACAATTTTACAAAGCTTTCTGTGTTGTCCTTTTAACTTTAGATGCATACTGTACTACACATGCTAGAAGTGCAAAGATTCCTTGAAAGAAATTAGCATTTAAAAATAAAATAAAAATGCATATGATATTTTTTTCAAGTATCAATATTCTGATGGAATTACAGTATTGAAGGATTCTGAATACTGAAAAGGGTTCAGCTAAAGTTCAGTGCTACTGCATATTATTCTATTCTTAAGGATCTCTATTTTAAACATGTACATTTCAAAGCAGCAAATCTCTGACTATGGCCCTTCATGAGGATGCAGTGAACTGTGAGAAATGCCAATCTGTGCACCAGGCTTTGATTTCAGAATAAATTGTACTGTACCTGGTGGTGTGAAAATACACTGGGAACAGTTCATTTCAATGAAGATTCCAGTCTGTATGATATCAGAGGTTCAGTGACTTGCTATCAGTTAAAGTGCCAGACCCCTATCATATGTTGGTGTCAGGCTCCATAAAAATTAAGAAATGATAATGAAACACTGTTGAATCAGCAGCGTTCTGATGTTATTTTGATAAACCATTCTGGCTCTCCACCCGCTGACGTACTCTTTCTACCTTTAAGCCGTACTGTACATCACAGGTCACCTCAGAAAAAGGTGTTTCGAGGCACACGGACAAGTACATCTTTGCTTGCCATCACACATGGACAAAATGTAGGGACATACAAGTGCAAATGTTGCACTGCGGCAACCACTTGTCCCTGCAGACTCCATTTTCCCTTTAAACATGACTGACGTTGCCGTGGATTTCTATTCGATCCTGCTGCCAAGCCATTCCCCAGTCCTGCCAGCCGTGCTTCCACACAGCAACTGAACTCAATTATCTGTCTAGCTGGAAGGAAAGTTTGTTCTGCATCAAAGACAACAGGAAAAGCGTTTGATTAACGCAGCCTGAATTCAGGATTACAAAGCATGCGGTGTGTTCCACCTACTCGGTAAACATGCAAAATATGAAAAAATAAACAATTGTGAGGTTAAAATAAACTGTATAAGGTCAGTTTAGGCCTACCAGAGGGGGTGGGGGAAGGGGGTTGTGACCTTCTGTACATACTGCCGTGCGAGAAATTACACAACTTCTCCTTTTCTTTAACAGATATTACTAAACTTTTTACACACCTTGATCATACATACCTGAGACATTATTGCACACACAAGGGAAACTTGATTTATGCTAATCGTTTCACATTAAAACACAGCAATGCACCTGCCATGGCATCCTTTGTTACAGGCTAATCACTTTTCTCTATTAAATTTATTGTCCCCACATCCATGTTGCAATGGACCAAACACATAAACAAGTTCTTCCTTTCTTCTTATCTATCTTATTCTGCCTGACTTTGACAAAGAATAAGATAAAATAAAAAAGCTGGGCAGTCACATCGGCAAAAAAACATGAAGCATAACTATGCACAATGCAATGCTTCATCTCTACCATTTTTATAATTCTGCAACTGTGTTTTTAATCTATGGACAATACCTATAATAAAAACCAAGTCAATACATTATAGTCATGCATAATGACAACAAAATTATAGCAAGATCAAAGATGAAGAAAATGCATTGCACAGCATGCGGTTTATAAGGCAGGAAAAACGAAATAACCACGAGAGATTATATAAGACTGCAGCACCCTTGTATAGGAAATGGAAGGTTTGAATTACATGCTTTCCAAACCCTGGATAGCGTTATATGGACACTGGGGTTGAGGTATGACTCGCTTGCTGTAATGAGGTGATCTGCAGGCTGTCCTCTGCTTCTGCCAACACGCAATGATGCCCCCATCCCACCCCCCTCTCCAGAGCTGCCAACCATCTGGATATGTGACTGTATTAAACCGTTGAATGAGCTTTATCCCCCCACTCACCCATATTTTCACCTTTCAGTTAATGTACTCTAAGAGTACATAATGCCTTTTCTTTATAAGCAACTCTTTAATTACAAAAAATAAATAAAAATTACCCAATAAAACGGGAAATGCTCGGACCATGCAGTGATGAAACTAGGCTAAACTGCCTTCCTCCCTCTGGGCCACAGCCCAGAACATTGAGCTGGGTTAGGCTGCTATTGTACCTCTCGCCCTGCTGGCTTGAGGAGCAGCACTGCTAGTATTTTCCCCGGATCTAGGTTCCCAGTCTCCGTGATTCAGCTTGGCCACTTGGCAAATTAGGAGACCAGGGTGCAATATGGAAAGCCCCAGGGCACTATACTATGGCAGCATAACTAAAAGACGTGAAGAGAGGGGTGCGTACAACCATGAGAGCACCCCTGGACTGACCGCACCCCAACATGGCACAGAGCAGCATATCTGAGTGTCCACATGCAGTGGCAAGGCAACAGCACAGCTAGCTCAGCTCACATAACAGCTCTGTGGTCCTGATTTACCCCTCACAGACATCCTTATCTAAGGAACTGACTAAAGAGCTACGCTTTGAGCCGACACAACACAGAAGACAAAGAGAGTCTGTAGCAGGGGTGTAGCACAAAATTCTGGGCCCTATACGTAAGCAGTATCTGTGGGCCCCCTTCCTCTCTTGAGTCATGTCTCTCACGCATCATTCCAGGCTTTTCAAGGGCCCTCCCCCCATTCGGGCCCTGGGTAGTCAGTCCCACTTTTCCCCCCACTACGACGCCCCTGGTCTGTAGCCTGAACATACCAAGGGAAATTGTTCCATAAGATTGGAGCTCTGTTAGAGAAGATCTCTACCTCCCATTGTGGTTTTAGATATACTTGGAATTTTCAATTAGCCTGTAAGCAAAGTAATCTTGGAGGGTAATAAATAAGTAACTCACTAAAATATTATGAAGCCAAACCATTTAAAGCTTTATAAGTTATCAGTGGAATATTATAGTCAATTCTAAATTTAACAGGCAGCCAATGAAGAGTTTTGAGCATCAGATTGATATGGCCACATTACATTACAGGCATTTAGCAGACGCTCTTATCCAGAGTGACTTACACAACTTTTTTACATAGCATTTTTACATTGTAACCATTTATACATATACTGAAGCAATTTCGGTTAAGTACCTTGCTCAAGGGTACAACGGCAGTGTCCTACCCGGGAATCGAACCTGCGACTTTTTGGTTACAAGCCCAGTTCCTTACCCACTGTGTTACACTCCGGCCACATTTCTTAGTTCAAGCAAGAACCCTAGCGGCTGCAGTTGGAAACATTTCAGGGCTGAATTTGTACAACCAGACAAAAAAACATTACAGTAATCCAGCTGGGAGGTCACAAAATGCATGAACCACTTTTCAGTGTCCTGGAGGAACATGTTCCGTAATTTAGACATGGTCCTCAGGTGGAAGAAGGCCACTCTTATGATGTTATTAATGTGGGCCTGCAAGGAGAGTTCTGAATCAATAGTTGTGCTTTGGCAGATACAGAGCCACTGAAATTTAAAGAATTAAAAGGAATTTAAAGAATATTTTGTACAATATATTATTGTTAAGTTTCTTTCTGTAGGCTTAAATGCCTACATAAATCGATTTGGACGCAAAATCTGGTGTTGTTAGAATAAACCACCACATTGTAATGTTTGATGACAACAGGTATTCTACCCAGCAAATAGTCATTTTAGCTGAAAAAATAAAAGCTGATAGTAACCATATGGTTTCATGCGACCAAGTTGATGTAGATTATTTAGATAATAATTTGGACAAAATTGACTTAAGTAAACAAGTCTATTTTACAAGTTGGCATATCTAGTCATATTGTTACTTAATAATTTAGGATCAATTGCTCAGACAAAACGGATATTTTTAAAAGCAGATGACAGACACTACGTTTACTGGAAGGAATTACAAGCTAAAATACAAAAGACACGCTTTGATTTTAAATAATACTTCTCCTATTACCTAACTAAAATGTTATTTTAAGAACATATGTACATTATACGTACAGCACTATGTACGCAAATTAGTTCGCCCATGCATATTTGTTTGCCCAAGCATATATATCTCATGCATATTTTCCGTTCAAATTAAAAATTATAACCAGCATACTTGATCATTTCAGGGACCAAACTGTTAAATTGCTGTTATAACACATGAATAATATAACATGGTTAAATTGGCACGTAACAGAAACTCACTGACTACATAGTGTGGCCTACTTTAAAAAAAAAAAAAAAATACACCGGCCGATCTGGGTCTATTTCATTCAATCTGTCGTATACGCGAATCCGGGTTCCCTCTGATGAAAAACAAAGGCAGTGATGCATGCTGCTAGCCAAGACAAACGTCCAGAAGTAGAGAGTAGACTTCCAAAAGCCCAAGGCAGGAATCAGGAATCACAACTTGTCACGTGATGCAGGAGGCGGAACTAGCGTGCCTAGTAGCCAGTAGCTGCAAAGGCCAGGCAGCTCTCTATAAAAAAAGGGAAAAGAGCACGAATAACGGAACGATACAGGATTTATGGAAATGCGTGCTGTGACAACGCTGAACAAGCGTGGAGGTTATGCATAAATAAAATA
Organism: Anguilla anguilla; assembly: GCF_013347855.1. Lineage (NCBI taxonomy): Eukaryota > Metazoa > Chordata > Actinopteri > Anguilliformes > Anguillidae > Anguilla > Anguilla anguilla. Next base: position 11,357,078 of record NC_049206.1, on the reverse strand, counting down.
AAAACAAAGGAGAAAGTGGTACCGGGTCTCTAGACGATACGGGAATTCTACAATTGCCTGAACTGGCAACTGAAAATGGCCTGGATGTGGAAGGTAAGTCTTGCCTGTGATATGCCTTTCTCGGAGAATGCTACCAGAAGCAGTACTTATCACATTGTCGCTGCATTATTTGTTTTCTAGATATGCTAAATAATATGAAAGGATGACTGGTCGAGTAATGACGTTGACTCATTTTCTAATTTCACACAGATCACGCGAAGCCCAACGAGCTGACGCATGAGTCTTATGTCCCCTGCTGTTTTTAGCATACCCTACAGTTCTCCGCTTATCGAGAAACAGCTGCGGAAACAATGTAACGGGAAAAAATGAATTGGGGGTGTATGGGGCCCCATTGCTTTGGTGTAGTTTCGCGTTGTTACAGGCGAGTGCGAATTCTAAACGCGATGTACCAAGGATGTGCAAGGAATTGTGTCCTACTTTTAACATCATCTCATTAGATGCATTCATCACTTATTTACTAAACTCACTCGTGTGTGTTACGTCTTAGTGAGTATAGCCTAGTGTATTTGTTGATTTGTATACGTCACTATGTATACATACAACATCAACACACTAACAATGCATAGCTTTTCAGATTAAGTTTAATTTTCAATTACAATTTGAATTGTGTTATTAAATAGGCTAGACATTTGTTTATTTTAATGTCTTTGGAGGGGAACTACATATGCAGTGCATTTTGTTCACCAAAAATCCACAAGTTGATCTTTTCATCGAAGTTCGGTTCTAACTTTCTGCTCACACTGCACATACTAACTGTGCAGCATATTGCCTTCAGTTCATTGCCTTACTGAATATGCCAATATTAGTGATATTGAACCCCACCTTATATCCTTCTCTTTTGGAATTTTTTTTTTTTTGCGTCATAATCAATCAGCTCATAAAAGTTATTAATGTGTGTTTGTGCTGGCAGAGGCAATGTCATGGATGTCTATTTCAAATTTACACATAATGAAAAATAAAAATACAGAGGAAAATAAAAGGAAAATAATTTTGCATCGTATGTAAAACATATCGGCCTGCATATATGGTGCATTATAGTGCATTGCCTTATTCATGCATAAAAGATCATATTTTAAGGTTATAATAAAACATCCTGAATGCAGTGTATAGGTTGGAATATGTTTAAGGCATATTTCTTACATTCAGGATTTTATTTTATCTGAATAACATAACATTATATGAAATAAACAAAGTAATGCACTGGGTCTTGAGACGGAACAGGAAATGTTCAGTTAACTGGGTGTATAGTGAATAGATAAAGCACAACAATAAAATACTTTGTTGTGTAAATGTAATGGCTTATTAGTGTTGTCCCCAAACAAATGCTGATCACAATTGTAGGCCTGTCCAATTCCTACAGCAGGGTCTAATACATTTCATTTGGTAGACGCTTTTATCCAAAGTGACATACAGTAAATGGATACTGAAGGTCACTGGAGCGAACACAAACACAGGTCAGATTAATTGAAATTCTGTCATACAGTAGCAGCTATCCATAGCCAAGAACATCACATCTACTGTAGTTCACGGCAGTGAAGGGTTAAGGCTAAGTCATTAAAGTCCTAGGCTAGAAGTGAGGCATGATTACAAGAGATATGATGAAAGAATCACACCATCAGGATCGTGATACGAGTGCTACCTGCAAATTGAAGACGATCAGGATACGAGATGCAACGGTTACACGAAAGTGCTACTAGATCTGGGGCAGACCTGAAGAGGAGTGCAGTGTTAATGTTTGTCAAGGTAGAGTCTGAACTCTGAAGAGGTGTGTCTTCAGACCATGATGGAAAATGAGCAGTGACTGAACAATTTGCATAGTAGTGAGCGCGTGGTTTAAACACAGGCTGTCAGTTTTTTCACCCTACAGTTTTCGAGCAGCTGTGCATTACAGGACTGCACTTATTACACAGGGCGGCTGAAGGTGCCCATCAACCGCGGGAGTTAGTGGGTTCTCTGCCATCTGAAATTCTCCCTCCCTGTGTGGCGCCGTAGCTGGTTATGTGCTGCCCCACTCCGCAATGTGTCAATGTGCCTGACACATTTCAAGATTCAATTCCAGACTGCGGGGCAAATCACTGCACCAAGGGCTGGGGCTTTAATAGCTGGACGTGCCAGCTGACAGCACTGAGATGTGTCTTTGAGCGTTTTTTCTTTTTGTTTATTGAGAAGCTTTTTGTCCATATCCACCTGGTGGGTCTTTATTGATTGCTCTGTCTCGAGGTCTGCGGTGCTGACGGAGTATTGGCATTGGCAGACACAGGTATAAAAGCTCAGAGCTGCAGTCCAAGGGATTCACAATCTGATCAATTAATGCAATGCAACGTGCACTGCAGCAGTTACCCGGCAATCTTCCTTACCGTCTTTTCTCTTGAATAGGAATTTGTCATCCATTTTTGTCATCCATTTGGATATTTTTTATGTATCCAAGGATGATATGTGGCGAGCATTTCTTAAAGCTGCAACTCAACTGTTCTGTTAAAAATGTTGTTGTCAGTGGGGCTTTACCACCTAATCAACAACCCTTAATAAAGTCCAAGGTATATGTCGGTACATGTAGTTCTCCCTCTTCTGATTTGAGTGAAACTTTATAGAACACTGTGCCATCTAAAAGTGGAGCTACGCCCTTGCCTTTATTTAGAAGGTGCAAATGTGGTGTTTACTCTGGTTGTCCTACTTATTAGCAAAATGTTTTTTTGCCAAAGCAAATATAGGTCTAGGTGTGAACTGGAATATGAACTAAATTTACTGCACGGTGCAAATTTATCATCCAGCTGCTGCCATGGATAGTGATTTGCCCCAAAGGTGTTATTTTAAATATAAATCGAAATGAATCCAAACTGATTCGTCTGTTTTTTTAAAATTTATTTTCTTTTTACTATCCTTTTCTATTTCTGTTTTATTGTGCCATGTGCTTTGGGTGTGTGAATAGCATGCAATAAATAATTAATGCAGAAATTATTATCATTATCACTTGTAGTAGTATTGAACTGCAGATCTACAGCACTTGCATCCAAGAATAACAAACAGTACTGTGTTAAAGGAACAAGAGAATTCCTCCAGAATATTCTGTGAGCTGTTGTACTCTTAATTGGCAATAAAGAAAACAAACCTTTGATGTGTTTTAATGTCGGTTTATATTTTAATTAGGATGAATCCATCCACGAAAAGCAGTGTGATGCTAGGATAGGCCATAGGCCAGCTTCCTCTGTAAATTGTTCGAAACAGTCAGGCCCTTGCTATTACTGGTAATTATACACCGAACAATGATCTACTTTCCCAAGCCGGATATGAAACGTAGCTTGGTGTGGAAGGTCGACGGTGGGGGAAGACCTTCCAATATTGTTGCCACTTGCTCCTGCTTTCAGTCGGCACTGGAAACAAGTGCTTGAGACCCTCCATCTGAATTAATGTATCATTTGTTTTGTTGCTTTGAAGCTCTGCGGCAGATTGTGAAGGAGAGAAATATTAGTGGTGTCACTTTAGGAATGTGCTAACTTGGTGAATGAGTTTCAGTGAATTTCCCTTGAACTTCCAAAACTTTGATGCCTGTGACCGTGCACTCAGACCATAAACACTCCTTAATTGACAATTGAAATGCCTTGCAGCCAGAAAGCGAATGTATTAAAGAAAGTGTTTGCAGAAAGCTTTACGTCCAATAATTGGAAGTATCACCTTTTTCTACATCGCTGAAACTTTTTCAATAAGAAAAATCACTTTCTTTGACGCATTTCAACAGAAATATATTTGCACACAACCTCGAGTCTATTGGAAAGTCTGTGTTGTCATAGATTGAATTGGGTGTATTGACTTAGCGTTCCCATTCCATTTACAGGAGGGCAGTGCGGGGCTCCTGCCTGCTAGACAGTTTCATGCTGAGTCTAATTTATTCACTGTGTGGCCTTTACAGATAAGGCTCTTTTTTTTATCTGAGAGAGGCTGAAGATAACACCCCACAAAAGAGGGGAATACCCGCATGCATAGACAGAATAACGGCGAATATGTCTCCACTCTACTCTGCCTCATTGTAAGGTGGTCTCTGCGTGTGCTGGGGGCATTTCACATGAATGATTCAGAGTGACTGGCATTATCTCTCTGGTACCTCTGTCCGTGATGGCCATTGAGCCGTCCTTAGTTTCATTCACTGGGTCATCACTTTTTCATTATGCTTGTCCTGAGATATTAATAATGTATGTACGTATGCATATATGTATGTATATACGTACTGTATGTGTGTACGTACGTATGTGTGCATATTTTCATTGACTAGTAGTAATGATTTTAACTTCACCTCCATGAGAGTAAGAAATTTAAGAAGAATAAGAATTGTAATAGGAAATTAAGAAGAACAGACATTGGAAATGCTAATGTAGGAGCTAATATAGCAGCCATGTGTATATAAGGACAGGCTGCTCTGACAGTTAGGAAAGATTGTCCGGCTTCTCTCACTGGTCACACTCATGCCCTATGAACCCCAATTACTCCGGCTCGATTTTAAAATTAATTCGCCATTGACCGGTTGATTCTTTTCCTGCTTTATCATAATGCAAATCCTATCATTTTAATGTGTTTTATTTTTTTAAAACAGTATTTTACAGCGTTTAATGGGCTTCTCTTGGTAGCCCATTGCACTTTTATTATGGTTCATTGCCGCTTACTGAAATTCGTACTGATGCATTTGGCCCGGTTGTCCACACATTTTATTTTGTGTCATAAAAAGAGGACATGATTTGCATATGCGCGTAAATGCGGTTGGCCACATTTCTCCAAATGGCATTAAGAGGTGGATGGGGGGCAAGCTCATTGGTATGTACATGCATATATAGTCATATATAAATGGTAACATTTCAGCCTTCGGCAGTCTATAAAAATCAACCGGCCTTCTGTTGGTTTAGCAGGATTAAAAGGTTGCGGTGTGCGGGATTAAGTGCAACCTCATTACGCTCTCCTGCAAGTCAGAAGTTTCTCTATTAAAGGCAAGTGGCTTGTGGACCGCAGTCCACCTGGCAAATATGCCTCCTGACCTCAATTACACCTGCCATGATTGCTGGTCCTCGAGAATAGCCCCTAAGTGGGTGTTTGAAGTTGCGGTAAAATGTTCATGAAATTCAAGCATGAATGTCATCAGTTAACGGGACCCTATTAAATTAATAAATGTAGTCTTCTGCGTAGTCCCCAGAGAAAAGTTTGCAAGTGAAGGTTTATGGTAGCTATGTTTTCTCATTATGTATCCTTACCAATGCAAGTGTGGATCTGTATGTTGCCCAGTGAGCAGTGATCATTTTCAGGCCCCTTTGAGCAGAAACCATGAAACAGCGAGACAGAGAAGGAACCAAGCGTAGCACCAGTCTGGTTCCTTCAAGCACCATTGACTGTAATTCAGTATATACACATGCACATACGCACACACACAGACGCACATACACACACATATAGAATCACTAGTTTTCCCACAAAATGGTAATTGGTGTAAAATGAGAATGTACAAACCGCAGACTGGTTGCTGGGTTCCACCTGTCGCCCCCGACTCCAGCGTACCTGGCACAGCTGTGTCGACCCAGTGGCGCGCTGGCAGTGGCTCCGAAGCTCAGGGAGGATTGTCAGCGGTGGGCAGCTGAGCTCTCGGTCTTAGCAGCTCTGACGCTGGGCACTGGGCCCCTCTTTGTCCCTGTCTGCCACGGGTCAGGGGCTCGGCCCACACGCCCGCGGCTGGAAGCGGCGATCGTCCGCGGCGGCCTGTTTCAGTGCTGGGGGGGGGGGGGGGGGGGGGGGGGGGGGGGCGCTGGCTGTTGTGAGCGGCTGTGATCAGACGTGGGTCCCAGTTGGGCAGCTCTCTCAGCGGGAAACAGCAGAAGGTACGCCACCTTGGGGGCGGTGGCAGATGTTTTTCTTTTCTGTGCCCTTTCGCTTGACAGAGCATGTAGACACCAATGTAAGAGGATTGTTGTGAGGCTAAAAGCTTGTGCAATAGGTCACTTACTCTTTAATATTAGAGGAAAATCTTTTTCTAGAATTTAGAATTTAGCAGACCATCTTGAAAAAGTTTATAGGAATTTAACCGTTTAAGATGTATGATGATAAATATGTGATTATAATGTTCACAACTGAACATTCTAATGCTGATGTTACAATTACTGCTGGTAATTAAAAGCAGTTGAGTTCTAGAACACTGACTATCTAGAATTTTGAAAAAACATTCCAAAAAGCAAAAACCTACTTTCAAAGGGTTAATGAGGATTCAGCGGATTTTCTTGACGCATTTTATCCAGTTTGTCTTCTTCCCCCTGCGTGAGATCATTCACTATTGAGTGGCTGGATCAGCTCCTCAGCTGCTTATTTGTCATCACATGAAGGTGCTATTGGAGTTATCTCTTTGAACCCACTCTGATTTTTGATCCCAGGATAAGTGCAAACCGAGCCAGTCCGCGTGTCCTCATCCCGCCTGGCGCACTTAGTATTAGCGGTTCCAGTTAGGCTGAATCTTCTTCAGTGGCCTTGTTTCATCAAGCCCTTTGTTTTTCTACAGGCTCTATAAAACTTTGCAGTATGTGCCGTGCGGTGGCCACTGGTCGATCACCTAATTGAACTTCAAAGTTAAAGGTATTGAGGTTACGATTGAGGTGACAGTGCCATGATGGAAAATTCCTATTGGAGAGTTAATGGCGTCGGGCTTTCTGTCGTTGTCTCGGGGTCACCGAGCTGGGAGCAGAGCGGTAGAATCTACTCCAGACACGGTTTTGACTTCACAGGGGCCTGTTTGTTTACTGGGTCTGCATTGCCACACCAGTTTCCCCCCAGGGGGAAATTCTGTTTCATTACCTCCTTGAAAATCCACTTTTTCGAATTTGAGCTCTCCTACCTTCTCCATCAGTAGGATATATTGTTTGCTGTTGTCTTATGAATAATGCAGTTATTTTCGTCTCAGTGATCAAGATTTTTCATGGTTTTCATTTCCTGGGACAAATTTTATCATTTGCCCATATCCATGTGTGTTATGCAAATCACAGAGACTCCCCAAGGCGTTAGGGGAATTTGGCTGTCTGCCATAGTCATATATACTGGCTTTATAATCTGAATTAAAAACACTGCTTTGAAGTTTAAGTGAGGAATGTAGATGGTCATTTATGCATTTGTTTAACCCATATAAAATGTTAACTAACATGTAGAACAATAGAGCCTTAACAAACGAGCATGCCATGGAGATCATCTTGACTTATCGTTTTCCCAAAAATGATTATTTGAACAATGAAACTTGTTTTCACTGCTTCAGGCATAATTAATTTAGAACGTAATATATAGCCTGTCTGGGAAAATACTGAAGTAGTTCATCAACGGTTTGACAATTAAAATCTTCTAGTGTTACAGAATGACTAGAAGAATGGAAAATGATATGAGGTTTTTCACTCTGAAGAGCTTTATATTTTCCATCTCTTGACTGACATCCACACACATTGCATAAGAAAAGGGTCATTTGATGCTGATAAATGTTGTCTGTTTTGGGAAAGCTGGGCTCACGTAAGTAGCATGGTGCATGGTTCTGCACAGCATCGTGCTTACTGCAGTTCACTACATGCCTGCTTGTAGCCAGTGTTCAGTTGGTTTTGAGAGTTGCAATAACTTTCTTTCCTTCCATTTTATGTCTAAAAATAAAGCTATGCCCCCTTAGGTCCTACTGATTTTGCCTTATTTATTTTTGATGCCTAAAATGAAATATGTTTTCCTTTTTTGAAATATTTGCTGTTCCTTATTTGTTCAGGGTTACCGGTAACCTGCTATTGAGCAAAAAGTTACTCATTATCCATGTTTTTTGACACCACAGGTTTAATCCAGAGGTGTTTCATTTAAAGAAGTTAGCAATTACTGAAGCCCATTAGATTTTACTTTGAGGAAATGTGTTGTTTTGAGAAGCATCTGGCAATCATCTCTTAGGAGGAAAGCTTTGAAATCCTCCATTCCACTCCGGATCAATAAAACTCATATAATTCCATTTTCAGGAAAACAGATTTTTGCCAAATAGCACTGTCTGTTTATTAATGAAAGACTAATTCCGCTGGATTGGACTGTCTCTTTTTTAATCAAATGTTAGACACATTCTGTTTGCTAATGAGTTTTTGAAAGTGAAAGACAGAGTTTCCCTGTAGTCAGATGTGTCCTGTAGATTCACAAATTAAAAAGATGTCACCCTCAAGAAAAATGAATTACATAGTTCTAAAGACCCGAGGTTGCTACTTCTGTGTAAAAGTTTGGGGAAATTGCCCACAAAGCACAAAGCGATTCCTGTTTGGACAAGGACACTATCCACTATGAAAGGAGAACCTGAGGCCAACAGCATTTCCATATCCATATCTCTGTATATTTCAGAGGTTTTATACGAGACAACACCAGGACAACATGTAATTTATCAGCTGATACAACAAAACGAGACAACACATACTGTATAACGAACAGGGAAAACAAAGAGCAATAGCCCTGTTGTTGGCCTTTTAGAGAATGTACATGGTGAAGCAACACCCAGAGAAAGAAAGTACGTTTTCTCGTAGAAAATAGTGGCCAAGATAGTTACTGTGCCATATAGAGCTTGAACAATGTATTTTTTATACGGCAACATTGGAGCTAATACATACACATCAAAACTATGCCTCCACAAGAAATGAAAGTTATGGTTAGTCAAACTAGGAGGCATGACGATGAGCTGCAACATAAATATAATGATACAAGTGCAGTATAAGTGCTGGATGGAAATACTGGATGGAAGTGTAACATGAAGTGCTACGAGAACAAATTGAAAGGATTCAATTGATAAGTGATAAGAGTGATCCTAGATTGGGAGTGCCCTGCAGAGTAGTGATAGTTCAAATACAGTCTGAAGAGATGCGTGTTCAGACCACGGTGGAAGATGGGCAATGACTAAGTGTTTTTCACTAAAGATCAAACCAAGAAAATGGCTGTGTTTTATTATTTCTTTTTTGGCTCACGATAAAAATATATATGGCCGACACTAGGCCAGCTGGGTTATTCGTTTCTGAGACTTAACAGACCTTTAGTTCCTGCACTGCATGCACATTTGGGAAAAAGTTCACTTTCTGTGACCACAAAGCCTTCTCATGTTATCACCAACAATGTGCATAAAGCTAGGCTAGTTATGTACGATTCTTGATAACCTAAACTGTTTTGCATTCGTTTTGTGGCTTAATTAAAAGAAGGAGGGGGTTTTCAAAAAAAAACAATCCATCTCTGTGAAGAAATGGCAATTTTTTGGATTGCTTTATTATATCATTGTTAATTAATTTATGCACACACTTCACACATTACAATCTGGTAAAATCAAGATATCAATCTTTGGATTGGAAACGAAAGTAAATATAAATACTTGAATTTAATCCATTACTTGGCCCGAAATGCAAAATTATATTTATCCGTTGTTGATTTATTTACATGGACCACTAACCATATGCATTTGAATATGCATTTAACGTGGTTTGGCACTGCATAAACCCAATCTCATTAGTATTCATTATTGCATTAAATATTCATTGACAAGTGGCGCGAGTGAATAAATTTCTTATTCAGCTCAATGGAAATGTGTCACAATGTTGTATTCATGGTATGTGAAAAATGACGGGTTATATGGTCTTTATTTGTCAGTGTAGGAAAACTGCTGTACATGTTGAAGTCATTTCTGCAGCAGTATACCACCATGAGCAGTATTTCCTGTGCATCCTCTCTACGTAAGCTACAAAGTTGCTGGAGCAAACTGATTGAAACAGTGGAAGTACGGCAGAATACTGTATGTTAAAAGATTATTTTAGGGAGAAGAATTTGTCCTTGTCATTTTAGTCACTGTAGTCAGACAGGTAGACCGTGGAATGACTAAATAAATGTGGTTAAAGACTCTGGAACTGAGATGGTTTTAGTGTTGCTTCCACAGCAGGAGCTACACGATAGTGCTTTATGTCACGCTGTGTTCACATCTCAAGGTGGACCGTTGCTTTTAATTTATGTAAATGCTTGAATGTGCTTGAATCAGTCTATCCTTTCCTCAAGGGACAAATTTCCCTCTTGTTTTACATAATAAAAATATGGCTGTGGGCTATTTAAAGTGCCGTAGCGAGTAGTTAACTTGCAGTGGTGCTTCTGAGATGCTGCATCAGTACTCGCTGGTGTGGGAATGTTGTTTGCCTGGTCGGGCACTATTATTAATCAGGTGAATGCCCTTCTCTCCTGCAATTTTTCTCCTACATTGCAAGTCATTCTGTATAAATTAATGCAATGGGTCACTGTGTGACAGTGATGATGTAAACTGATTGGAATAATGGCCATGGTTTAAATGTGGTCTAAAAGTGACTATGAAAACCAAAATTGTTTGAGCTAATTGCTTGAGATATGGATAATGTTCATGCTATTAGAGGGTTCCACCAAGCTGAAATCTCATAGTCTTACAGTGGCAACTATTCTTATTGGACTCTCTAGAGAATGAGTCAGGTTCCAGGAAGCTGGCTCACACATGCATCCTGAAAGCGTTGATTTAGTGGCCTCACCAGAAGCAGATTTCCTGTTTTGCAGTTGGTGGGTGTGAGAAGGGGCAGGTTTCCAAGTGTTCCTTTCATAAATATCCAGCCAAAAAAACTTTCCTTCTGTGCTTAGCCATCTCTGCAGAACTAGGGCCTTCATTGTTCATTCCTCTGGGCTGTTGTGTGGAAGTGGGTTACCCAGGACGTCTAGGTATTCTGTGAGTCCCCCCTGTTTGATTGTACTGTGCGCCTCAGTGGATGCAATAAAGGTATGGTGCTTTGAAGGGTGCTGCTCTCTTTGGAAAGTGAGTTCCCTTCATTGTGCTAAATGGACTTTAGTGCTGTTGCGAGAGCAAGCCGATTGACTTCGGCTCCTTGAAGGACCCATTGAGAGGAGGAGCGGGTGAGCAGGTGGCCCTAGCTCCCACTGCACCCCCCTCGCGAGCCGAAACTTCCGCACTCCTGGGTGGTGAGGGCATAATCCGGATTTGGCAGTTAGCTCGCAGCGATGCACAAGGAGAAGTGCTGAGGGCCCAGCGGTCGGCATAAGACCGCACAGCTGTGTCCCCTCCGGCCCTCCGCTCCCCCATCGGCCTCTTTGGGTTACAAGACTAGCTTCTCCCCCCCCGGAAAAGCCCTCCGCCCCACCAAAGGATTAGAGCATAACCACTGCGGCCACCTCCACCGCCATGCGGACAGCGACAGGGCCTGCTTTCGCCTGACTCAGCAAGCGCTGCTCCGCTCGGCTCGCTTTCCTGGCACCTCTCATTTTTACCTGAGGAAACCCACGGGGCTCGGCTGTCTGGACTGACATTAAACCTGGGAATTTATCGCGCAGGAGGCCCGAGCCGCTTAATTCTTCGCTCAGCAAATTTTATGGGGGCTACTTCTGCTAAGGGTTTTGACCCGATGCCCTTGCCTGACACGCAGTACACTAAAAGATCGATTTGCCTGCCAAGCTAAAGACCAAGATCCCCAGGAAGGCAACTAGTTGTAACCTTGGTATGGCTACAGGGGTTGCTATCACCTTTAATAGCAGATATTCACATGGTTAGATATTCTACTGAACTGTTCCTCAAAAAACAGTTGGTTTGACTGTTTCACATAACCTAACTTTGATCAATTCAGACGAGTGAAGCAAAAAGTGAAAACCCAAGAGTGAGTTGTTGGGTCATTTAAACATCAGGTAGTGGGAAATGACCCCTGGGAGAAGAACGAACAGGTAGGCTACTGCTTTTAAGAACTGTTTTTTTTTGTGTGTTGGGGTGACCAGTGGTCTTTGTCCTCATCCAGCACCTCTGAGTGTTGGACAGATGGTGAGGTGAAGGAGTCATTTCCAGTACAAAGTGTCCCAGATCTCGACGTTGCTTTTAAAAGTGCTGATTAAATCAACACATAAAGTTGGTCTAATATGGCATGGGATTTTTAGGTCATTCTAAAAGAGAAATCTGGAAGCAGACATTAGAGAATGAAAGGATGGCTCTTCACTGCCTGGATGAAACACAATTGCTCTGAGAGCACAATTTCAGGGTAATACCCTAGCAGAAATCATCCCAGAGCAGGTAGAAGAGATTTTTAAAAGCAGCTTGTCGAGCTTCAGACTAAGCAGATGGAATTTTTATATGCTCTGTATATTGTGTTATTACATGAACAACAGTGTTTTTTAAACAATTTTAATGTTACAGACAATAACCTTCAGGGTTTATTTTTAGGGTGAAGGGCAAAAGACTTCCATTTCCTTGGCAATCTTGCAATTTTATTAATGAAGCCAAACCTGGAGCCTGGAACATCTGTGCATTTTAAAAGTACGTGTTTTTATACTGTTGTTATTCCCTTTATGATTTGTGACATGCCCGTTTGAGTCTATAAGGACAAGCACCGTTGGTCAGCCCACTGCTTCTATAGTGCATTTCCCATGAGGAAAAACCCTGGGGAGGTTTTTGTTTGGATGTTGGCTTGCTTCTGTGTCTTGACAGAAGTTACTTTAAATGCCCGAAGAGACGTCCCTTTTATGGTCATTGTTACGGTAGATGACAGTGATTTCTCATGCACCTGTCTTTCACTGTTTTAAAAAAAAAAAATTATTCTGGCATGGGAGCTGCATAAAGCATTACTTTCTAAAAGTAGTGCCTTAGTTTTTTTTTTTGAAAGATTGCAGAAAGCTTAGCATTTGCTCTCTCCAGCTCATCACGGCTCAGTGTGCCACTGCACATTGTTTTGGTAGTCCTCTGATCTGTCTTTTGGAACACGCTGTGAACTGAATCGCGTTAGAGCCTCACGATCCAGCTCTGATCATTTTCTGCTTCAGAGAACCGAAAGTTAATACTCATCTCGCTGTTGCAGAACCTGTGTGTGATGCAACTACAGAATAATTATGTCTGTTTTTTATTACAGGATTAGTGCGGCACGTTTGAAACTGTAGATACCGCAGATAACTTAACTTAAGTGCACCACAGTCTTGGGCGAGCCATGTAATTTTCTATAAATCTTTTTTTTTTTTTTTTTTTTTTAATAAAAAAAGTTTAAATGATGACTGGTTCCTTTTTTGCTTTCATATCCTTGGATAAGAGGAAATGTACACTGTTACATACAGAGGTGGAACGTCCAGGTATCAGAAAGTAAAAGTCCTGCAATTTGTTTATTCTAGCCAAAACTCAGCCAGCTGATGAGACTAATTAGTTTTACGTCCTGGCTGAAGAATTGTGCTAATTAGCAAATGCAGGTGACAGGAGCAAAATGCTCTGGTTACATATAGTACTTAGATAAGGACATGGCATAGCATTTGGATGTGCTGAAAAAGCTGTTCTCCTGTTGTTCCGCTAATGTGCTGACCAGATGCGGAATGGAAAAAAAGCCTCTTGATTTGAGTCATTCCGTCACATACTGTAGCTGTGATGATGAGAAGCCTTCAGATTATTAAGATGCATTTTTTTCTTTGTCATGTTACCCACTCAGGGCCATTTTGCCTCTTTCATGCCAGAAAGAGGGGTGACATAGGAGGAGGGAGAATGGAAGGAAGTAGCACCCCAATTTTGCAGAGTACCTCCAAAAATGGTGGAGATTTCCCAGATAGTTAGGATCCATTTGAGGCCTTCAGAAAGATGCCCCATTAAGCCGCACTGGCTAACATAAAAGACGGATGCTAGGCTGTGTTTTCTGGATTCCATTTGCTCATGGTACATCCAGAGGATGACGTTACTCACCTAACACCTGAAAACATGAAACATGAAACAACCAAATCTATAGAACAAACCGCAGCACAAAACAAACAATTTTCAGTTCACTTGACAATAAGGGGGTGGGGGGTGTTTTTAAAAAAGGTGCCTGTATGAGGCAGAGACATAGAAAAAAGAATTATAATAAAGTTGCATCGTGAACAGCATAAAAGAATGCTAATGTAGGCTCAATGTAGTCAATTAAATAGTGTAGAAAAATCTAAATCATGGGGCTGCGATTATGATATATTTCACACATAAACCATGGTACATTACTCACATAAAAATGTTGAAAGCAGCTTAATGTTTAATATAAATATAATAATAGATTCCATATAATTAGAAATTCTGTTTGCCAGTCTTGCCGTATAATTGTGTGCTTGGCTCATTTAAAACTGCGCTTTCCACTGCTAGGGGTTATGGGTAATTTAATGCCTGATAGGCATGTACCTTCCAGTAAGGGTCCTATCGCGTGCATTCATTAACTCAGGATCAGTTATGGTCAAAAGTATGTGGACACATGACATCCAACATCTCATGCAAAATTATGGCCATTATTATGGAGTTGGTCAACCATTTACTGCTACAGCAACCTCCACTTTTCTGGGAAGGCTTTGTACTAGATTTTGAGCATTGCTAAATGGATTTGCTTCCATTTGGCCAGAAGTGCATTAGTGAGGTCAGGCACTGATTGAACGATTAGGTCTGGCTCGCAGTTGGCTATCCAACTGTGTGCCCCGGGGAATTGTCATGCTAAAACAGGCAAGGCCTTCCCCAAATTGTTGGGGAAGCACAGAATCGTCTATAATGTCATTGTGCGCTGTAGCATTAAGGTTTTCCTTCACTGGTTTGTTTCAAGGCGCTGGTTTCAAGTCAACTCAAGCCGAGCTCGTTAGTTAAGGCTTAGTGCAAACGCAGGTGGACTATTTAAAGCTGGATATAATCTGCTCTAATTTTGTTGCCTGTACAGTATTGTATGATCCTTTAAAAAACCTGGAACGGCAGTTGGTCTGACAGCCTTTACACTCTCATGATAATTTCTTACGGTGATACCTCCCTGTGCATCAAACTGCCCCCTGCCCCTCAAAAGAAAACAAAATAAAATAAAATGCAAACATATTTTCTAAAAAGTATCTTGCTCTTTTTTTCTGCAAGGCCTTTAAAAGCCCAGACAGAACAGATTTCCTTGGGGCGAAGTTAGCACAGCTATTACAAACACACTTTTTTGTAGCTGGGGACAAATATCAAAGAAAATAAATACTGCCTACCAGGCAATAGATTTTAATGGGTATTATCTGGTATTGCTCCTGTTGATTGGCTGCCGCACAGCAGACCTATGCCTAGCACACATACAGTATATAGCACACGTGAGTGGCGAAGATGAAGGCTTTGCTTTGGTGACGTAATGTTCAACAGAAAGAACAGCAAAACTTGAAAGTTGGAATAAGAGCTGGAGCACAATATAACCGTGTTAAATAGCAGGCCATTTAATTGTAGGAAACTCATGTTTCTTTAACACGTGTAACTACATTAACAGTTATCCAGCTACTATTGTTCTTTAATGGTGAAGTCCGTATTGAATATATGAAGTTCATTGCTTTTGTATGCCGTTGCAGTATATACATCTACAGTGTAATATTCCTGAAATAGTAGCATTGTTTGTTCATACTCAGGAACAGTACTGTGGCACAATAACAGCGAATACTTTTACTTGTACAATTGTTTGGCATGTAGAAACAATTCTGGTTGAAATTGTTGGCAGATTTTTCAATAAAAGCATATGCACAGCACAGCACAGCATATGCATATGCACGTATGTAACTTTCATTCCTACCAAAGGCTGCGTTCGAGCAATGTGGATGCATTAAAGTTAGAGCCTGCTTTGATAAATAATGTTCTTTCATCCTGCTAGCTGGTAGATATTGTGAATTTGCCTGCCGTTTAATAAAAACTCAGGGATCCAAAATAATAATAATAGCAAAGTCAGACACAAAGCTTTTAAACATAACTATTAATTACCGCTCCATGTAAGAACATGAATTCCCTTCATGTGCACAAGCTTGGAGCAGAAATCTAGTTTTACTTTCAGACATCCTGGGATTTTTTTTTTTTTTTACCCCTTTGAGATTGTAATTGCGTCTGTAAAAGAAAGATATGTTAAGCACGTCAGAGCCTTTGGGTTTCACAGTGGGTTCAGCACTGCCTACATAGGTGACTTTTATACAACCTTCAAACACGTCTCGCACTAACCCATGCACAGTGTGACTCGCCAGTAAAGAGGCACTTTGATGGATTTCTTCAATTCTCTCTCCGGTACCTACTGAGTTTTGAGGCCCTGCATAAAATCAGTTTCTTTATTTCGGGAAGGAAAATTGCCTCACCATTAATCGAACTGCCGTGTTTATGGATGCCCAGGCAATCAAGTGGGACGTATCTAAAGAATCAATGGCGCTTACGTTGTACACTAACCAGATGTAATTACACAGTTGTCTTGTTTCTCCCCGCTACAATATTGCTTGCTCTTTTGGTCGTCTCGTATTTTCAATGTAGCTGACTGGTCAAAAGATTATGCAGTCCCATCAGAAGTTACTTATTTGACCCATACTGTGCTGACGGCACTAACCTGTGCTGCCAGTGCTGACTCTGCCTTTTTCAGATCCATTGTGGCCACAAATTGTGCCTTTATGCGGTGGAAATGTGCTCGGTTTCTGAAACCTTAGGGCTGGCATATTTACTGAAAGAAATGGTTAACAACACACACGAACAGTCCCGTGCCTGTTGTTTTGGACAGCTCCTCTTTCTCCTTGTTTGTAGGACACAAGACAGGTCCTTTTCTTCTTGTTCACGGTGATTTATATGTTTTGATGAAGAACACTGTGGCAATCTCTGCAGACATATCTGCTGTACAGGCCGGTGTTTGCCATAAATTTCTCACCGTCGGGCTTTTCAAAAACATGACGTGAAAATGGTTTAAGACTGTCTATGGCTGGATCATATCTCCCTTAAGTGATTGCAGGGCTTGTTATCTACTTGCATCTTGGAGCTGGTGTTGTGAAAGGACTGTGGGGCTAGTCCACCTCTGCAATGTCACTGCACATCAGTCAGCCGGGGGAGAGCCCCTTCAAAGGCCACTCTGTATTTGCAGGCCTTTCCTCTCAGTGTTTGCTTTCATTAGTGTAGCTGTGGTTGATAGATTTGCGGAAATTTTTACCCACAGCCTTGAGTCATGCGGTCGAAGTTGTTTGCCCTTAAACAGAAAACCTAAAGGAGCTCTGCTGTCAGATATGTGAAAGGCCCGGAACTCAGTCACAAAAAAACACATAAAACCTGCTGTAGGGACAAAGGCAAATCAATTTCATTTAAGGTTGCATTGGGATGTTTACAATGTAATTATAATATCAATGCAATATTAGTATAAATATGAAATTACACGTACACCTGGGAGTTGAGTTGATATCCTGCTTATTTTAGACATGAAGAGCAATCACTGCCTCAGCTTGATCAAAGAGTGATCAACCCTGGTAGTGGAAAACTCTTTGGTGCTTGAATTTATTTTGAATTCTTAGTCATGGGGAAAATTATATGTTCAATGTTCACTGATTTCTTTTTAGCCGTGAAGGCCTAGTTTGTAAATCAAGCAATCTTAGCTCAGCTTGAAGAGAGAAGGAATGGTACTGATTTGACTGGCCCAAAATAGTTATTCTCTGCACATGTACAGATTTTGTTTACCATTAACCCCCTGCTTATTTCAAGCTGTCAGTGTTTGAAATAAATTCAGTTGCACTCCTGTAACTGCGTCTCCTTAAATGAAACAAAATGGAAGTGTGCTGTTCAAATTGGGTTTATGTATTTAATTCAGAAGATGAGAGAAAATCTGAGAATTCTAGGTCGTGAGCTTAAGAGACCATTTTTGTGAAGAAGAAGAAGTAGAAGTACTGAAGTGTGCCTCCGGAAATGTGACTAAACCACGGCGGTATGCATATATTCACGTTTCCCTTCTTTGTGTTTAACTGCTAAAGAAAAACGACCTGCTCCTGCTGATTAATTACCGTTTACTGTAGATTCTGCCGCGCTCTGGACACAGAACAGCGGGACCCCTCTGATGAGAAAGAGTAGCTGTTACCCAGAAGGCTTTGTGCTCTGAAGTGCTTCCCTCACAGGTCTATTCCCTGGATTCACTGCTGCAGTACCAAGCCATCATTATCAGAATGATAATTGTGTGCATAAAAATAACTGTTGTAAAAAATCTTTACTACCAAATTAACGCGCCTCCCTGTCGGCTCGGTGTCGTATACTGGCACGGAACTGGCGAACAGATTTAGATGTCATTTTTCATGGAGTTCCATGAATATTCAAATGCACCTCTGCCTCCAGGGTGGTTTCCTAGGTTGCGCATTGCTCTATAAACAGAGCCGTGTTTAAATCGGACCGTCGTTTTTCACCCCGCGAAGCCTGGGGAAGGGGTGGAAGGAACGAGGTTGCGTCCTCTGTCTCAGCGGGACCTCCGTTGCTTCGGCCTTTATAGTTTCATTACGTACAGAGAGCCCTTTGAAGCTATGGCAGCCCGTCTCCCAGGCTGTCAGAGCGCGTATTCAGGTGAGCCTTCTCGCCGGTCCAGGAAGGCCGGGCGTCGCCTGACAGCGTGTCCGTGGCGATGAAAGGCGGCAGGTCCTGGTAGGCAGGAAGTGGGAGTCGGGAGTGAGATTAAAAACGACAGAGACGGCCGCGGAGGAAGTGGGCGCGGGTGTGGAGGTGTGGAGGGCCAGTCCTCGGAGGTTCCTGCTGCGACGTTCGGAGGGGCCGCCGGTACGGAACGAGAAGCGGTGAAGCCATCTGCGTTTGAGGTCACGGCCAAGATGGCTGGCTGTCCCGTGGCGTACCCTGCAGAGCGCTGACCACATGCTCATTACGAGCTACGATGTCGGCGGTTCGAAATTCGGCGTGACCTTTTGTCGCGTGTCTCTCCCTCTCTCTCGCTCCCCATTCTTCCTGGCTCTGTGCTCTGTCCTGTTCATTAAAGCTGAAAAAGCCTTAAAAATACATTTAAATAAGATGTCTGACCCCTAAGTCCACCGCCAATGTCAAGCGAGGGATATTGCATCAGAACAAAACACTAACCCAACACATTTATGATTATCAGCACCGAAGACCAACACAAGCTTAGCTTTTAGGTCCAGGACTAACCTCTAGATTCAGTCTGCATCTGTCTTTTGAATCATAAATAAATACAGGTTTTAGGCATTTATTATTTTCAAAATAATGTTTAGTGAAGAGTTTAGCGAAAATGAATGAAATACAAAATGTTCGTATTGAAACAAACCAAAATTTGCATTTCTGTATAGATGTGAAATGTTGACTGAATCCAGGAGTTAAGTGTTCATTGGCCTGGATTCACCCAGCATTCGTCCTTAACTTTAATTTACGAATAATTCATATATTAACTTTATTTTTCACTAAAACTTTGTCAAGTTAAATTTGATGGTTGAACTCACCCAGCCGTGTTTGTTAAAAAAGAAATGAGTCAGAGTAAGGACAAATGTTGATTGAATTCAGGTCGTTGTTTTGCATGAACAAGACTGATTCACTTGAGGCTCTGGGAAAACTCTGAAGTGCCCTTCAGGGGTAAGTACTGTGATTGTGTTTTTGAGTAGCGGAGTCACACTTTTATTTTTAGTCTTTATCGAACTTTCATTGTTTTCCACTGGGATGGCAGCCTTGCAGGGCAGTCAGAGATCATTAAGTGTCCGGCTAGTAGCTGTTTTTTCTGTTTGGTCTGTAAAGTGAGTAACCGAGCATTCTGGGAACTGACCAGCTTTAGCTGCTCAGGGTGTTCCCACACTGTGGCTGCCATTTTATATTTATCAGGTAGAGTTGTACTAGTGAGACCAGTCCTGGGTCTCACTAGGTTTTCTAACAGTGTTTTTAATATGTTATATTTATGAATATACTTTTCCTATGATTCTTCTGTTGTTTCAGCAAAATGAATTCTGTTGGGGTTCTAGAGCATTAGAGCATCACGGGTGTTTAAAATTATCAGTGCTGTATTTGACAGTAGCAGGGTGATTTCCGTTAACAACAAAATTAGCTTTTGTCACAATATAATTGCTTACGGAAAAGAGCGAGGTGTGAGTGTTGTGAACTGATCTCTCATGCTGTAAAAATGTAGTCCTTTGCCTCTGTAGTAAGGTAGACCAAATGAGTAATCTTTTTTTTTTTCCCCGGGGTAAATAGTTACATCACTGACTGTGAAGGAATAAGAGTGGAGTCATTTCAAGCCTGTGATACTGTAGCCCCAGATTGTTGGCGCACACAGTTTCGTGACGGCTATCGGAATGTGCTGGTGGGAGGCCACTTCAGCGGATGGTGTTTGAAATTAGCATGTGGCGCGCACAAAGCTCCACTTCTACCAGCCGTGAAAGGCAGACCTCGCTCCGAACGGCACTTTGCACAATCTCAGTTTTCTGTATTAGTCTCCCGTACATGTTGTTGAGCCAGGCAATTGTGGTTCTTAAATATAATAGTAAAAATTAAGTTTAATTTGAGAGTAAGGTGTTATTCATACCATTACCCGCCAAACCGTAATACCATTGATTTGACTCAAATCTGAGTTTTCACATACAGTAAGTCTGATAACAATCTTAAATTTTATTACGCTTTACTGAAATTAAAAAAATGAATTACAAGTTTCATCTTATCCTTCATTGATTTCTCTGAGTGTATAACATGGCACCTCACTCACTCTTCTGTTTTTTCAAGGTTTAATCTGAGTTTGTTAACCACACATGTGATGTGTTGCATCATGTGAATGAACAGATGTTTTCACAAATAAGAAAATTCTGTTTTATTTAAAAGGTGGAAATTGCCTTCGAAATTCGAATATAGCTGTATATACAGTTATCAGTAGTTATCACTTCATTCAAATATTATTCAGAAATATTACATCTAAATCAAGGTTGTGTTTACAGGATTAATATGGTGAAGGTAAGCGATGTGTTCTGAGGATTTGTTGGAATTGATTCAGTGGGGAAATGCATTAATGTTATATCACACACTGTGAGGATGCATGTGACTTCCAGAAAAGGAATGCTATTATCAGCAATTTACAGTCATTGCCAACCTGTGATTGCACTGAGGTGTCCAAGGTTACAGTGATCCAGATATGGTGGTTATTACATTTCAGCAGTCCAATGGCTTTATACACTGAAACCTAATATTCTCATTCTGTTTCATATCAAGATTTCTATTTAGTAATACTATCTTGGAGCCATAGTCACTTGGCTTCCTCTGAAAATGTAAGTAATCATTAATGTTGAAGTTAAAGAATTCATAGGTATGTATAGTAGCTTAGTGAAATAAGCACATACTTTATTTATGCATGGGCACCTTTCTCTTCAAGGAAGGCTGAAACGCAGAATCTCTTCAGTTCTTTTTGTGGTATATATACACCACAAAAAAATAAAGAAAGATTTATTTCAGACAGACCACAAACCCTACAGAATTTTCACATTCTCTTTCAACCCATTTTCTGATCTCAGCCCGATAGTCGTGGAATCAAATTGCTTATTTGTCTCCTTCTGACTCAAAAGACAGAAAACTCTGCCAATTCCCTTTCTCTGAGTGAATGAAGCATTTGACTTTCTCCTGATAAAGGCTTCTGATTTATTCATGAACTAAAATGATTTTTCTTTTTTATAATTTGGCTTAAAGGGCGGTAACATGTTTTTTAGTTGCCTTGACATTGGTTTAAGGGGTGGGTGGTTAAATAACTTTCTTATAAAACCTATACAAGTTATTAATATGCTGAACGCCCTCCGACTGGTGCAGGCAATGAGGTGCGACAGGGATACGTCTCTAAAGTTACTTTGAATAGTACGCAGCGAGTAGCCGTTTGAATTAAAACAAAATGTGGAAAACCGTATCTGCATCATCGTGTGATATGGCTTTATTGATGTGCTTTGGAGAAAAATATGTTGCGGCATTTCTCTGGAGAAACCGAGGCAATTGCAATATTAGCACGAGATGAACAGAAAGAGTATCCGCTAAGTGCTTGAATCCTGACTTAATTAAAATTGGATTTTTAGCTGCTCACTGGACCGTGGTGGTAGAAATAATGTGCTAAGAAGGCAATGTTTTTGCAATGCAAATGTAATTTTCTGTCTTATGCAGCCCGGGAGATAACTGAGAACAGTTAAAGCGTTATGTTTTTTATGAGCCATTTCTATTACTTTATACAGCTTATTATTTTAATTCCTCTTTCTGCGCCGCCCACTTATGCTTTGAAATTGAGCTTGAGTGGGCGGAGTGAGACCTCCAGATGTAGCCAGCGCAGGGCCCTGGGTATTTCCACTGATCGTTATAACCACTGGATGGGCAGAGCAGGAAAAGAGTATAAGACGAGCCTTCCAGACAATGTATAGATCAGCAAACCTTTACTTTTCATTCATTTACTTTTTTTAATTCTGGTGAAATGGATGCCCTGTGGAAGTGGTACAGATCTGAGTCTAAATGGGTAAGACAAGGTAGGACTAAGAACACCAAGTGTTTTAAAAGACAAAAATTGCAATTGCAAAGTTTTTTCAAGGTCAGAATATCATTGTGTTTCAAAGGTTCCATCTCCCTTGAACAGACTTTTAGAGAAATATTTAATTGCAAGCAAATCTCTCTTTGGAATTTGGAAAATTCCTCAGCAAAGCTTTTAGCAAGCTTTACCTCAGCAAACTTTGTGGCTCCTGAGCTGCACGGTGAATACCGCACATTTAAAATAAACCAGAGTGGGCTAAAGCTGTCCTTCAAAGCACGGTTTAATTGAAAATCCTTCCCTCCGGTAATGCCGGTATTATGCTTGCATAACATTCATGGATAAAAAAGGCAATGGTAAGCTTACAATGGTCTCAAACTGTACTCCTAGAATTGACCTGAATTAAGTTCACCCTAACCTGTACCTCCAGTGAATTTGTGCTTAAGACTTTAGCGATTTAACTCAGGGGAGTCATTTTTCCCGCGGTTGCAGACAGCAGAGTGGAGAGCTCTGAAGTGTCTGCGACGGGCCAGTGGTGTAGGTGCGCTGTGACCTCTCTGTATTTGTGTATCCCCAGCAAACACGCGAAAGGGATTAGAGCGAGAGCGGGTCAGAGGTCAACAGCACGTGAGCAGATCTGCGCAGATAATGTACTGGGCAGAAACGCACGCGCTGCCTCAGGCTTTGGGAGGGACCGATAACTGGCAATCCATGACTGCCAGAAGAAGCTCGGGCTGGACTGCTAATGGAACTCTGCACGGCAAGCTTGGTTTTAACAAGCAACCAATCAGATCACTTTTTCTCCCTCTCTGGGCTCACCTACCACAACCATCAGTTGGAATGCTGCAAATCCCTGCATTTTTTTTTTATTACATAAGCATTGTGATTATTTATCGTTTTTGGAATTATTAAGTTTATTGACGTGCAGTCAGCACCTGGGCAATTTTATAGGTGCTGTAAATGCTTTTGTGACTCTGTAAATATGCAGAATTCAGAGCAGGGAGACGTATTTTGCCCTTTTAAAATCTCTGTGATAGTCATTTAACAGGGACACGTAGCAGCGCAAATCTCAATCAGACATCGTTGAACGAAGTATGAAAAATGGGGCTTTTTCCCTTTTAATATCGGCCCCGTTCATTTGAGATCTCGCCGAGCAATTTCCAGCCCCGGTGCTCAGACGTCAATATTTCCCCACATTTTCCCAAATTCAATCACTGAGCCCGGAGCCTGGGCCGGCGGAGAGGCCGGCAGAATCATGACGCTCCGGTATTTGGGGGTCTGACCATGATGCAATTGTTCGGCCCCTGAATGGCAATCGAACGGCTGTGTAAATAAAGCTCGGCCTGGCATCGGCGGAGCAGAAACAGCCCTCGGCGAACAGGATACGGAGAAGCGCGTATGCAAGGCTTCTGAGAACTTCCGTCATGTTGATATACAGACATCAAACCACGGTAGCAGGGTCACGAGAAGAGTCTCACGTAAAATCGCAGAATGCAACAAATAGATTTCCGAAGAGGCTCTCCACAGGGAGTTTTTCCTTCCCACTGTTGCCTTAGGCTTGCTCGTGTGGGGGTTTAGGCCAGGGTTGTCTGTAAAGCGTATTGTGACAACTGCTGTAAAATACGCTATACAAATAAAATTTGATTGATTGATTGATTTGCTCTGCCGGATCCTTGATCTTCGCTGGAAAGGAATCTTTTTCCTTGAACCTGCAAAGGCGTTGTAATTGCAGTGGGAGGTGATGAGCAAATGTGATCTGTTTTGGAACTGTCGGTCACTCCCCTGTGATGAATGTAGTAATAGAATAAAAAATATGGTATATGTACGGTACATCCCATTCCCCTCCCTTCCGGGATTAAAACCATTAACTGTAATACGACTCTCCTCCTTCATTTTTGGTGTTGGATGATTTCAATGATTAAGAGTTGAATTCTATTTTAGTGTATGGCCATTATCTCCACATAGCGGGAAGGTAAAATGAAGCACTGCCTGGCCCTGTCTCATTTGTCCTTCTCCCATAAATATGCTCATTACAGTTGAACTGAGCATTGAATTGAGACTGGACAGTGGTGCTGTGCCGTGCTAAAAGTAGACTTTAGAAGGCATGACTCAGGGATCATGTAGGTTCGCCGGTGTAATTTCACTGTGGAGGTACATTCTGTTCTCAACTTTCAGCTTCTGAAAAATGAATGTGCTACAAGCAGTTTTATTCATTATTAGACTGATAATAGCAGGAGTTTCAGACCATGCAGACGATGCCGAAATCTCCCGTTGAAGCTGTGAAACGTGGCCTTCCTCGAAAAGTCAGTGAAATGTATTATTATGTAACTCTCAAAGGTGAGTAAGAAGGGAACGCTGTTCTGATCGTTCTCCTTTGTCTAACAGCCAGCTAGTGACCTACTTGAACATCAGAATGCTGCTTTTATCTTTTATAATTTTTTATTATCTTGTATTATTTTGTATTGCTTTCACTGTTTACTTTCTGTTTGCTGCATGACTTTTGTACCTAGTGTGGTGCGCCTTGATTTACACTTTATATTTACACTTTATAAATGTGTTATATAAATTAAATTGAAATATGTCACGTTGTCAATTCAGCATGCTAATTTCATTAGTTTATTCGACACATAATTATCCATGATCTGTTGCCATATATTCAAAGGGGGGGGAAAAAATAATTTACAGTTGGGAAGTTTTATACCAGCTGAAAAAGGGAGGTTTCAGAAATTCTTTAGATTCTGGAGTTGGCCTGTAAGTCATTCTGTGTGTTCTGAACTCTCTGGTCTCCAGAGTCTTTCACTCCCTTATCGTATAGAGATTGCATTCACAGGTGTTCTCATTACATCCTCTGGCAATGCCAATATACATGCAGCTAGTGCACAGTAGATGGGAACAATGGATTTTGCAATATCCCTGGTACATTGCAATCAAGAGGTTGATTGCAATCAATCAATTGCAGACATAACGGCTATCTTTACCCCTGCCCTCTTGTCTGAGGAGAAAATCAAATTGAAGGAAAACACAGGCCTTGGTAAGTACTATAAGAATGAAAATAAATTTCACCCACTGTATTATACATTCAGCTGTGTTCTTTTTCTGTAGTGTTCATCAATGCAATTAAAAAATGGAAAATCCTGTTTCTTCATTAAAAATGTAATCTAGGTGAAGAAATTCCCATATTATTTGTCCTTTAATTTATTATCATTGCAGTCTTGTTGAAGTACAGACTAACATAGTTGATAAATGAAGAACACACTCTCAGAAATATTGAAATAGGTGTTTTGTTCTAAACAGCTAGACTGATTTTTTGTATTATTGCCTGTTTGAAAGCTTGGGTACTTTCCTTGGATAAGCCCCTCTGTTTTCAGTTTTTTTATATTTTCTGTATACTGTGGCTTGTGAATGACTCTTCAGCAGAATCACTTGTCTTCCTGTTAGATAGGACATTATTTATTATTATATGTGCATTATAGCACTTCAGATGATTGAGATGTGACGTTGTGCATTTTGTGAAGTGCTGCAGGTCTGCCTGCAATCTAAATGGTTCTTTCTTCTGCCAGTCCAGCTTGTTTGATCGTCTTATGACAAAGTCCTAAAAAAAACTCCCAGTGGCTTTGATGTGGGAGATTCAAGCCTCCTTCGACACCGGACACTTTAGCTGATAGACACCCTGTTATTCCAGAGCAGATAAAACTCAGGATGACCTACTTCATTCTGTGAAATCACTTTGAGCAATCTGCTAAAAACCTGCTTTACACTTTACCAGTGGATTGTTTCTATACCTGTAGCTCAATGTCAACATGTTCATCCAGAGAGTAGATGTGTGTGCTTGCGTGTATGTGTGTGTGTGTGTAATAGGGTACCATTAAGTCTCCTTCAGTCTCTCTCATTCCCTTGTAATCCACAGCACAATCTAGGATATCCTCCAATTTGTGTCTAGAGAACAGTGGTTAGGTTATTATCCTCAAGGCCTTTATGGTTCAGCAAAAAGAACAGTAATGGATTTGTTCTTCAAGAACATCCATGCTCCACTTTTCCACTCATGCTTTAAACAGGCAAGAGGGAAAACTCGCTGTTTAATCATCACTGCGAAAGACCAAGCGTTCATAAATGATTCAAATCTGGGGGGGGGCAGCAACCATCCAGGCCACACAGAAACTGGAAAGGTGTTGAAAAAGAGCAGAGAACGCGCTTGATGAATGGATGACCGTTTGTGTGTGTTGTGTTGTATGTGCACCTTTTCCACCCTGTCAATCACTCGTGTACAATGAGTAATGACGAGTCGTTAGCGCTTGGCGTGCTGGTGGTCAGTCATCAGCTGACATCATTGTAATCCAACCGCTCATGAATCGGTGTCACATTGATAAATGTGTTCAATACTGTTATCTCCATTTCGCCCTGTTAACACATTGGCAGGAAGCACGTACCCTTGTGACCTCCAAGTTTAAGAAAACACACTTGTTCTTTCTTTACTTCCAGCTTTTCCGTTCTTTTACGGTAAAAAAAAGCATAGCCTTCGCAATTCTCTTTACTCAAGAGCAGACCTTCGGGTTTCGGTAAATACTCCCTCTAGCCAAGACCCTTCTCTTTACTTGTATGATGGGTGGAGCAAATATGCTAGGGTCAGGGTTATCTGATCCTGGATCATACAACAGTGACACGTGAGCCTTAACAACATTTCTCTGTCCTGTAGAATTGGCACAATAATATCCTTACACTCAGTTAGAATAATGACACACTGCACAGCTTTATAAACATTTTAGGACACACCCACACACATTTTAAAATGGAGAAAAGTTTGCCAAATCAAGACGAAAGAGACTGCATTCTAATAATCTATCAACTGGCAGCAGGGCAGATGTGCTTGGGAGGGGTTGCCAATATTTGAGGAAATTGTGTTAATTTACTTTGAAGTGAGAAACCAGTGAAACGAAAGATGTCGCGCACTGCAGTAAAAGCGTGGTATCTGCAGTGAGGAATCTCGGCACATTTCCCTCATTATCCCACCAATGCTGTGTCCGTGCAGAAATGTCAATCATGATTCAGGTTTACACAGAGGACATTGAAATGCAGATAAAAATGCTCCTCATAGGCAGAGTCTTAAACCTGCGGCTGTTAGATGTGGAATTAATTGCATTCTTGGGTAGCGTCCATTTGATTTATTGTGTGTTGAGCTGATTGAGAAGTAGGCCTCGCCTTTCCACCTGTGCATGTTGTTCCCAGAGATCTTTTTATTTCTGCATTTTGTGGGCATTATTCATCTCAGACATCCCCTCCCCCCTTTTTGCAGAATTGCAATTCTTCCCGCTCCCGGATGGTTTTGCATTTAGAAACGGATAAATCCATTCTGCGGCCATCTCTTATGTCAGGAAATACGGAAACCAAAAAGGCTGATTGCTTTATCTCACCTAGAATGTGGAATTCTAATTTCCCTCTCAACACCAGGAAATGTGTGTCTGCCCGTAAATGAGAAAATAGGATCGTGCTGTACCCTCATAGGCTCTTCGCTTTGAAACATGCAGATTTTCCACCGTATCGGACCAGCCAGGAGGACACAAAGCTTCAAGTGCGACAGAAATACACTCCTATATTCATTGATGTAATCAATTTCCTCTTCTGTGTTTGAGTACCGGTCTACGCCATTTCCACGGAGAGAAGAAAGCTGAGTGTTTCATTGAGTGTTGCTGTGGGTCTCTCACAGTCGCTGCCTCTCCTAACCCTGTCCTTTTTGTTCTCTTTCAGAAGAAGTCGGTCATTGCCACCAGTCTGATTGTGGCGGTCTCCCTCTTTGTGGTGGTGGTTAACTATGCTGAGAAGCCCTACGTCCTTCTGCAGCCCGTGTTCGGGGAAACCTTCAGCAGTCACTGGGTGTTCTCACGACAGCCGCACAAGACCTTCAAACCCCA
This sequence comes from Anguilla anguilla, assembly GCF_013347855.1. Classification (NCBI taxonomy): domain Eukaryota; kingdom Metazoa; phylum Chordata; class Actinopteri; order Anguilliformes; family Anguillidae; genus Anguilla; species Anguilla anguilla. Next base: position 11,328,871 of record NC_049206.1, on the reverse strand, counting down.
CCCTGGCTACATCAGCATCCCCAAACAGGAGGTGAGGGGATGTGCGTTTGTGTGTGCGTGTGTGTGTGTGTGTGTGTGTGTGTGTGTGTGTGTGCATGTGCGTGTGTGTGTGTGTCTGTGTGTGTCCGTGTCTGTGGTTGTCTCTGTGTGGTGAATTTGAGGTTTCTTCACGAAATCAGGTAGGTATGTTTTGGTAAACAATCACTGAAATACACTAAAAAAACTTTTTGTACAAAAGAAAAAAAATAACAGCATGTTCTTTACTTGTCAGTCAAAGAAGAGAACAGATGTCGATTGAATTCAGGCCAGTGTAACGGAGCCCTGTTGAATGATTTGATGGATTTTACAGGTTTACCTGCAGGAGTCCAGTCATATAAAATGCTTCTTGTGCTCACACAATCCATTGTAGCCAGAGCCATAACAATGGCCCCCACGGCAGCACAGCACAGTGCAGTCAGTACAGTACAGTTCAGATACCATTGCTTTATTGGCCCCTATCAGACAGTCTCTGCAGCCTTCCACATCAATGCAAAACTGCTTTTCCAGTAGCATGCCGGTTGAGCCTATTCAGCACTCCCTGTGGGAAGTGCACCTGATTGCAAGGCTCATGGGCTCAGTGAATCTGAGCCTGCTCATTTGTTGTCGTCAACCTTTATTCCTGCATTAAAGAGGACATGGTAATAAAATGAAAAGTTTCACAATTTACATTCAATTCTTCTCATACACGTGGAGCTGTAATATATTAGGGCTGTAAAGTAGGGAAATTAATAGATTCAACCACAGGGCTGAGTCGAATGGGAAAGATTAGACTAAATTTCTCCAGATATAGATTCAGACAGTCCACTTTAATAATGCAATGATTTCGATTCACCAGTCTGTTTATTCGGATATAAACAGCTGCCCTGGCGGACCAAAGGAAGATACATGTGACAACCGAACCAAATAGATCAGATAATGGTGTTCATGTGAAATTGGCTGCGTGGCAACCATCTTAGCCCTTACACGTCCTAAATCAGATACACAGACGCCCTGAAATGTATGAAAATATCCTGCTGCTCTGAACCATGCTATTTCCAGCCCAAAATGAGCATGGTAACAGCGAGGCCAGATTGATTAACGGCTGGGAGGTTCTCAGTTTCCGCGCGTGGAGTTCTATTGCGGGAGGGCCCGGCTCTCTGCATTCTGATACGTGTGTTTTTGGCGGGATTGATGCTTCTCGTCCGCGCCACGCTGCTGCCCGGCAAGCGGGCGTCGTTGATCCCTTTCCATGATTTATCTGCCAACTTGGGTCGGAATACCTATTTGTTACGGAGAACTGCGCTCGGAGAGCACTTCGCTTTAACAAAGCGGAATGCGATTACGCCTGATTGAGAGGCCAAATTTAAGGTTCTGACACGGCTCATAATGGTGATTATGTTCATACCTCCCCCGCATAAAAGCAGGGGCATAATCCTTGGCCTAGCCGCAGTGACAGATGCCATTCCGTTGATGCGCGCCGTGGGAGATGAGTTATGGATGACCGGCGGCCCGTTAAAAGCTAACCAGCGGGGTAGCCGAGCGACGCCGATCGAGGCCGCCTTGTGGCGATGGCTACCTGTGGAACCCGCGATAACAACGGCTTGACAAATGACTGCGTGCGCAGATGGAAGGCAGTTCTGTGCCTCGCATCCATTACTCCTGCTGGCGGTGCTGTACGCCCTCCTCGCACTCTCATCATTGACCTGTATCTTTCTAAGGCCAGGCTTCAATCCACGTTTAATATATATATCGCCTTACAGTTTTTTTTTTTTTTTTTGGTTTTCATGTTAAAATATCTATTACCCACCTTGTGTGACCACACAAGATCTGCAGATTGTCTGAATGTGCACAATGGACTGCTCATTGTTAACTCTTGCAGAGGTTACACGAGTCGAAGAGACAGCGTTGTCACAGTCGATGTAGAACAGGACGTTTTACTGCGCGGCGTCGATAAATAAATAAAGCGCTGTCGCTTCGGAAACGTTTGCGAGAGAAACGTGTGCATTTGTAGCGTAGCCTTATAGTGAGCAATAACACGCTTCATTCGCGACTCATTGCTCGCTTGCTCTCACTGCCCTCCCTAGTTGAGGCTTTATAAAAGCTTCTTAGCACCAGGCCTGCAGAAAATTCTCAATCCCGTTCTAAAGCAAAGGTCCTGGAGTGACCTGCCTACAAATGACCCCATCTGTCTGAGACGGGTGGGAATTTGCATTGTAGAATTCATGCAAATGGGACCCGCGTCCTCCATTCTCCTCTCCTCTGTCGAAAGCCTTCTCTCCGTCTGCATTTAACAGCCTCTCATCCTGTTACCTGCTCCTACCAGCCCTTGGCTGTAAAGGTAAATAAGCAACTGATCGTCTTTTTGAAGGCTTACGGAATAGCAAATGTAGTTTTTGCAGCCCCTGTCTACTTCAATCTAGTATTTCCGTTTTTGGAACCATAGAGGAAATGCAATTAACGTCCAAGACTAAGGTGACGTGAGGAAGGACAGGTTGAGGACGTGAGAGCTAACTGCACTAGGTGTGATGGACAGATGGTTAAAAATAGGATTCTATTTTAAACGCAGGCTCAGTGAACACTAGCTCGTCAGTCTGTGCCATCTTCACACATCTGTCCATAGGCCTGTATGCAAGCAACATTTGTCCTGATGTACTTGTCAGCTCAAAGTTAAGGACAGATACTGATAGTATCCAGGCAATAGCGTTGCTGAAAGGAGTGAGTATGTTCTGCTTTTGAATAGAATAATAATGTGCAATGGTAATATGATTTGATTAGCATAATTACCCCAACTTGACCTGCTCTCATCCCTTCCTTTCTGCTAAACCAATAGCCTGCAGCACAGGTTAGCAGGGCAGATTCTGTTAGAACATGGACCTTTAGGAATTGTCTGCATATGTGCAGAAGCCCATTTAGGTTTATGAGCGTGTTATAAAAAAAAATCACTTAAGCACAGCACTGAGAGGCTCTTTTGCAACTGATGGCCCATCATACTCAAGGAAAGTGTTCTGTATCTCAGGGGTTTCAATCTTTTTTGATCCAGGGACCTCCACCCAGGCTCAAAGGCATCCGGGTGGCCCCCATCACAGGTTAAAAAGGGTTATGTATTTTTAAAGTTCTTATATTTTGAACGATTGAACTATTTTGCCGAAGTCATATATTCTTCAAGTCTGGCCAGGGACCCCCCTATAGTACCTCAAAAGACCCCCATGGACCCCCCTGCTGAAACACCTATGTTAGTGTTATATAAATGTCGAAGCTAAAACTTTTCAAACGTTTTACTTATGACAGGTATTGCTTGGTTGTTTCATATTTCTCGAAATTGGTTTTTTGGCAAATGTCTGGTGTGCATGAGACAGATTGAACAGGACTTTGGTGGGCTGAGTGCTTTTAGAGAGATGAATACAATCTTAATGAAACACATAATTGAATAACTGAGAAACAGTGGATTCTCTGACTGTCTCTGAATGGACGGGGGGGGGGGGTCCACCTTTTGACCTTCAGGTTCTGGGTCTCTTTACATTTGCACTGGAAAAAAGCAACATAAGATGCATCCCCAGTCCCCAGTTTAACTAATAATCTTCCATTGGATATGGATTACAACAAAGGTCAAGCTCCTCAGTTGAATATGTGGTGTTTCTGTTGTAGTTTAGGGACATGCAGGAAGGACGAGGCATCGGACCGCGGGATGGCAGGTGTCAGGTGGCCGGTCAAAGTCGTATCCTAAACCAAATAAAAGAAAAGGTGCTTTAGAGGAACTGGGCTATGACCGTTCAGTTTCGCTGCAGGGTCCCATCCTAAACCTTATTGAGTTTCTGGGCTCACACAGGTGAGATGTGTCAAAGGTCAGGCTCTTTGTCCACTGTGTTTGACCTGCTTTCCTTCCTGTTATGAGCACTAACAGCTGCTGTGTTCCCATGCTGCTCCGGGGCAGTCATTACCCCTAAAGTTCTCTGATCGAATGTCACCCTTCTGTTCTCCCTGGGTCTTCCTTTTAGCCGTCTACTCTCATTTTACAGGAGTGCACATCAACCACCTTAACTAGAGTTCATACGGCCTCATTGGCTAGCTAGATTTTCCCATGTTCTCACGTTACTTTTGAAATAACTCTTTAAGTAGTACTGTATCTGGATTTAGCCTTTTACGTTTGTGTCATGTACAGCGTGATTTTTGGTAAGATAATTGTGGTATAAATGTTGTAATTACTGTGCTGTGCACGGCATGCCCAGTGTGACAAAGTTTAAGGAGCAGGCAGGTAAGGGCAATATCTGATGGATCAGATACAGATTGAACATAATATCTGCTTTTACTGTGACCAGCAAGTGTGGCCCTTTCCCATTCGACATGTTTGTGAATAATAATAACGATAATAATAATAATAATAATAATCATCATCATCATCATCATCATTGTCATTATTATCAGAGTAAAAGAATGGAATAGTACGCCTCATAATAGCACATACACTAGTAAAATTAAGTCACAATAAATCTAAGTAGCTTCATCTCTCCAGAGCATTAAAGAGTCACTAAAGAGGTGGAAAACTTTCTGTTTTTCTGTAGCGGCTTATTGTCGAAGGGGAAATTGACTTCTGCCTTACTTTCTCTGCATGTAGTGGAATGTTAATATTAATCATATTAATCATTCAGGACGCTTGATTGCCCCAGCAGTGCAGTGGCAATAGACTAAAGCCCTACAGTGCAGTACAGCCAGCCTGCATGCCCACACCCTACAATGTATATATCTCGTATTCCGTAGGCTTATTGTTCACAAGCGACTCGTTTGCTTTGTGAATGTGAGCCGGTAACGGCCGACGCTGATTCCCTCAGACCGGCCAATTAACGACTCCAGTCGTGCAAAAACCTCGAGACGGACCTTTCCTTTTTTTTTCCCGCCAGTTGTCGTTAACGGGAGCGAGCCGAAGGAATAAATCTGCAGAACGGCTTCCCTGTCTGCTGCAGCCAGGGCCCCCTGCTGCAACAGCCACCGCATTAGGATGCAGTTTTTTTGTTTTTTTTTTATTTTTTTTTGCACCAGGGAACCAGGTCCTGATTTTGCCATCACCCGGTTTGGCTCTAAACGCATTCCGCACATGCCTAAAACCTGGACCTGCTATCAATCCCATTGTCACAGCAACTGAAGGGGAACAAATGAGCAATAACTGGTAATCAGGTAAATCAGACGGGAGAGGAATAGCGGTGAAGGGGCTACTGGCGATATAGCCCTGAAGAGGCTCCTGGGTCTTTTCCTCATGGATATCTGCACCTTTAGTGTGAAATAGAATATAAAATTACTTTATTGATCCCCAGTGGGAAAATACATGTTGCGAACAGCAGAAGACATACATTCAAACCATATTCTTCATATTGTTATGAAATAATATGAAGCATGCACAGCAACTAATGCAATCACCTTAGGAAGTAAAAATGAATCCTGTAAGATACAGATTCCGTAAGATTAATGTATAAGTAGTTCAATACATCATACACAAAATGCATCTGACCTGTTGTGTATGGTTTAATACATAGCATGTCAAACTTACTTTGGTGGCTATGTTTAATGCATAGTGGGTCAATATAGATATACTGTCCCCCTCAGTCACCAGTGCTGTAATAGAATTTCCATTTTCGCAGTGTTTTGGTCTCAGTAACGTATCCGAGAATATACGTTTGATGTTTCCAAGGCATATATTGTATTTCTTCAAAGGACTTGGCCCGTGATACCATTCTGTAGACTTCAAACTGCTTTGTGTGATGTTTATTCCCCGGTCCATTTATGGAAATGGCAGTATCAAAGCAATCGCAATAACGATGAACTCTGTGTAGCCCATCTAACCCAAAAGGCATTTGTTGTCAGAACAGGGTCCAGAAATCGAATCGTCCAAACAGATATATATATATATATATATATATATATATATATATGCATGTGCACACGAAGCGTAATTTTCATTTCATTTAAATTTAGATTGTGCGCTGTTGCGTTGCTGGATGCAGGGCAGCAAGCGTTTCATTGGAAACCATCACCTTAAATGAGAAGGAAAAATCTTCTTTCCCCTGGACTGCAGGATTAATATAGTGTCTCGTACATTGGCACCGTGGGGTTTCTGCCACGACAGCCACTGAGCAATCAAATGGCCTGACATTCCTTCACCCACAGCCAGCAAAAAAAAAGAAGCCTTTTCCCCCCAAACCTGCTTTGATAATAAATCATTTTGTGTCCAATCCCCATGGATGCTCAAACAAATTAGGTTAACAGTTGAAATAAAAAATGTGCTTCCTCCTTTCCCTGTACCGCTGGCCGCTCTGATTTCATTTGCATCTCTTTTAGAGTCACAGCATTCGGTACACTTAACGCTTAACCGTTTTGTTCCCTACTTCATTTCGCACTCGTTTAATTTTTAAAAGCTGAAGCCAAAAGAGTGAATCCTGCCAAACTCAAGTGTTGCACATCAGGTGTAGTTTTATTAATTATGTGTGTTTTTTTTTTCATTGTTTCTGTTTACTTGCTGCGCTGTAATCTTGTTTGCTGCTCCAGCAAGGCTAAATCCAGTTGGCATGTCTGCGGTGATGTATGGCTCCACTTTAGGAAAGTATTCTGAAATATTAGGTTTATTTACCTTGTGTTATGGCTTAAGAGAAGCACGCCATGCTCAGAATAATAGTGAGACCCATTAGCGTGAGCCTACTTCAGTGCTTTAGTGTCGATGCATTGATTTATCCAAGCAGGGTAAAAAATGAAGATCAGCCTTTTTGAAACATTTTCCATGGGCTTGCTTGGATGTGGCTCTGCGCTGCTTTATTTATCTGAATGGCATTTCACGGTAAAATCCAGACTGACCAAATATCGTTTGTGACCTGTGTACGTGTTCGTGGCTTCAACTACTGATACAGCTCCCAAGATGTCAGTTCTGTTATACCCATCTAAACACTGCTATATGATTTGCTTTTGACCAGACAAGCAACAAGACAACAAAAGTGCACCAAGAATTCACTACGAAGGATAACTACATTTTCTGGGCTTGGCATGTTCACAAAATTTAGTTGTCAACATTTATTGATAAAGTGCCCAAAAAGTGGTTCACACATAAGATTCATAGATACAGAAGTTTACTTTAATTGAGTAACTTATTAACTAAGGAGATACAGTAGATGCGTACAGCCTCTTACCAATCCAGTTAGTCACTTTACTCATTCGTGGTTTTGAAATAATGCTAAGGCAGTTCTGAGTGATGGTAATGCAGTATTGGGCAGTCTGAATGCCAGGCTTTCAGAACCAAAGACATGGGTTTTAACGTTTGTGTCTTTACTACAGTGAGAAAATAGAATAGCAGTTTGGCTGAATAAGAAAGGAACCTCATCATTTCCAGCCAATAGGACATGCGGAAGAGTTAATGTAGTGGCAGCAACGACTGTACTTATCTCTCATCGTTATGCAGAAAGGTCAGGTGCTGGCTGTCAACATTATGGCTCAGTGTCCCATACACAAGGCACAGGTGTCAAACTTATGAATGTTACTGCAATATTGGAGTGTTTTTCAGTGAGCCAGACCAGAATAATTTCCATATTGCAAATATAGATGTGTATGGAAATACACACACACACACACATATATATATACACGTTTTTCTTACGGTCAATTTTGTTTTGTTTTTGCTGTTGAAAATTAAATCCACGTTTTTAATCCAGTCAACAACGGCAGATGAGAGTTCGATGATGCAAGGCTTGAACAAAAAATGGCTATAATTCCAGAGAGCTTTCTTCCTTCTCTCAGGCCGTTATTGCTTTTAATCAAATAACAGTTATTACTTATTAATCAGTAATGCTTGGATTGAAATGAAGCTTGAAGTTAAGAGCATCTTTGGAAAATAAGTTATGATGATTGTTTGTACTGCATTGTTGTGTATGGCTTGATGGACTGTGTTACGTTTAATACGGGAACAGTATTTAGTGCATAGAGATGTATGTTCACTTTTGCGTAAATTCTCATTTTCAGGACTTGTTTTTTCTGTATTCTGTATTGACTTCAGTACAGTAATCATTAAGGTGACTAATTTCAGAACCAAAGAGCTACATTATTCATTGGTGAATGATTATTTACCAGGCCAGCATTACTGAAATTAGAGACTATGAATATTCATGTATCAACCGCAGACAAGTAAACTTAATTAGAGTGTGAATTTCTGCTGATGTACTATGGGGCAATTTGATTTCAGTCTGGAATCAGCGACAGAGAACATTGGCGCTACGGATAGTGGTTTTCTGCATCCAGTGCTGAGCACGAAGTCTGTTCAAAAGAGAAAAAAAAGAAGGAAAAAAAAAGTGAGAAATCATCACAACAAAAGCAATATGGTGCTTGGTGCATATCACTGATGTTTGGCTGTCTAATACGATGGCTCAGTCTTGGCAGGAGAGTTATAGGTGTTATATTTCCCGGCATCACAGTTTGATATTAGTAACACAGCTTATCATGGTAAACAGCAAGGAGATGTTTATAGCCGAGGTTGCAGAGAATATTTACATTCAGTCAGAGAGCCGAGGGCCTCTGTTATACCAAGCAATTTGACCTTATTAATACAAAAACCTTTTTAAAATAGCTTAATAAAGAAAATGAATAAATCCCTCTCTTCAATACGAGTATGATGCTAGTACATTTTGGTAAAAGTCTTGGGAGAAACATTTGATTAATAGATCCTTCTCCTCATCTTCCATTGCAGTCATAAACTACGGAAATTGGCAGTACGCCCTATCAGTATATTGCAAGCTACATGCATTCTCTGTGTTTAATTGACGATGAAAGAATCCAGCTGCAGCACACCCACTAACATATAATTTATTCAGCACAATCCAGCCCATTTTCCACCTGCGTAGCATGCTTTAAGTTGTGCACTTCTCGCCTCTGGTCACAAAAATACCAGCATTCACTAGCCACGCCCATTACAACGTCGATTCCAGAAAATAGAGCCCATTATGTCTGCCTTCTTTAATTATTTGCCTCTTTACCAAATATCTATTAAACGTCACCCAGTGCAGTATGTATGTATGCTCTTGTAACCTTTATTAAGCACACACTATCCACAGTTCCAGAAAGAGGAGTCCATTAAACACAATCTGATGGAAAGCATTTTATCAGGCTGGAATTTGCAGTATATATGATGCTGTGGCACCAAAGTAAATATGAGCTTCACTTCAAAAGAGCTAAACCACTGTGATTTTCAAGTGAGAGGGAAAAACAATCCTCCTCTTCGAACAAACCCATCATTTAGACACTGGACACATCGTATTGCCAATGCAGAAGTACCTCGGGTAAAGGCAAAAGGTTGAAGTGACCTTCAGAGCCCTGGTTCAGGCACTGTTGTTATCAAAATCTTGTTTCCATTCCAGTGGAGCACCTCTTGGAGGTTTTGTGCTTTGTTGAAAGCTTTCTGTTCTCTCTTTTTTAAAAAAAGAAAATAAGCAGATAAACTGGGAGGTACTGTCAACCACAGAAGGAAGCTACCATTAGCAAGAGCGAGTTATCTGATCTCTTTGACTGCTGGTACATCTGACTCCATTTAATGCTGAGCTGTGGAACAGAGAAACTGCCATTTCCTCAAAGTTGATCGTCGGCAGTTAAGAATTTAGAATCTTAGGGTCAAAAGCAGTGTACCCAGCAGAGGCAGTTGTGTTTAATTCAGAAATGGCCCAATTGGTCTGGATCAAATCTTGGCAGTATCAGTGACAGTTGTGGTTGGCAGTGCCAAGGGACAATTAATAATAGGCCATATTGCTGTCAAGGGGGGGAAGCATTTTCTGATTAATCATTCCTTAGCAACGGTGCAGCAGGTGCAGTTACGCATTTGCAGAGCTAAGCTGTAGGTTTACAGTGCCAGCTGGCTGCGTGCACTTTGGAGAATCTACATGTTAACGTGTGCCCTCCTGCACCTTTGCAATGACGGGACAGGTCCACCGTTAAAATCGGGGATTCCATATTGGGGGAATTGGTAAAAGTTTGTTCCAATAGAACAACAAAGAACAGAATTTAATCAACATTTGTCTTTAACGTTGTCTCACTATTAAATGTAAGTGTTCTTTTTTATTTAAGTACTCAAGTAATCACTGAATTGACCACATGTGTTGATTCGTGGGTTGAAGTTCAAGACATATGTTCATTCAATTCAGGCCATAGTGTTTCTTAATGTTTCTTAATGAAAAAGATATGCTATACTTTACAGATTCAACAAAAATAAGTTGATGAATATCACTAGCCCAGGTAAACGTACTATAACATATTTACTGTAATCATGAGTCAGTGCTTAGAACAAAAGTTGATGGATCCTTGGCCAAAGCATGGCAACAGTAATTTCTTCAATTTGAGTATTTTTCCCTAGTCTACAAACCCTCATGTGAATTCAGTAAAGTACCACTTGGATTGGGACAGATAAACACTTGGGTCTGAGTTGCATCTACGTATTTGCATAAAGTTCTGGAACAGAAGTAGAAAGAATGCAAAATACATGGAGAGCGTGGAAGAGTCAGGTAACCATCATTTTAATTCATGAATTAATTTCACACATAATTAATGTAAGTACAAAGAAAGACCGTGTATGTCTGGCAGAGGGAGAAACCATTAATTTTACCTATTTTGTCACTGGAGACCGCAGCAAATTGATATGTGTGAAATGCAGTTGAAGATGGAAGTACGGTACGGTATGTGAGGAGGGTAGGAGAGTAAGGACAAAGCTGACAAAATGGGTCTTACTCCCAAATGCTGTGTCTGAGGCAGCCACAGGGTGGAGACCTGCATGCTTGCATTCGGAATTTTGCCCATGTCTTTGACTCACTATTACTGTTCTTCACAAAACTGTTTGGCTGGGTTGTTTGCATTGTGACACTTCATTATTTATTTGTAATTCAAATCCCATGATAAACGATGTTGATTATATTAAATGAAATAAAATGAGATTGATGATTTTTTCCTGTTTACGTATTTAATCATGGCATTTTTAACATCAATATCTTTATTCACTCTATAGTTTTTCTGTTTACATCAGTGTGATCTTGCCAGTCATTTTAACATAGCTAGATTTTCGGGGGGGGATTGACAAGATCAATGAGCGTGTGGAGTTCTTAAATGTTATTGTGCTTTGCCATTGGCTGCTTTCAGAAGAATTGGAGCCTCAGCGTTTCTGAGAAGTGAAGAGTTTGGAGAACCTATCAGTGCTGCAGTTATTTTCGGGCCTTTCATATTTGCTTGCTGAACGACATGCACAGGTTTTACTTTGTTTTCAGGTCTGGCTGGATTTTTGGTGGCTATGGAAAACGCAATGGCTGATCTTTTGAATTCACTACATTTAAATTAGCGTAGATTACATGCTCTAACCATCAAAAATGTGGTGAAAAAGAGAGACTGAAGTGCACGTGACTGTGCTGAACAGTACCACTGTTTGATCTTTAAGCCTGCACCAAACCCATTATAGGAACGCAGATTAGGAAAGGGGGTCTCTGGGAACAGGCCAAGCAGTGACTGATAGCCTTTTCCCAGTGCAATTCAAATAAAGGAAATTATTAAATTGCTCTTGGTTTGTCCGTGAGGTGACAGCTGGATATCTCTAATAGGACATGGCAGACGGAGTCGTGCACATTTGATTTGCTGTAGAATTCATTAAATTTGTCATTCCATCACATTGTTAGGTCAGACACCTGTCAGATGTCTTGTTGGGTTGACGTCCGACAAATCAGTCATGCAGAAGGCGGTAGCTAACGGTAAAATTCCTGGGTTCTGTAGAGAAGTATATGAGGGTACAAAATTGCCAGGTTCTTTAAAAAAAAAAGATTTTATTCAGTGTCACAGGGATCAGTCCCAAATTCTCTACACTTCTCCTGCAGTAATGCTCTTGAGCGGAATTTGGGTTCGTTTGTGTTTCTTTAAAAGCCAGTTTCCTGGCCATTCATTCCTGTTGAAGTGGGAGGCCGATACGTACCCACGGCGCAGAGAGAGTAAGTGCTCTGGCTGAGGGGAGATCTGCTGCTGTGGCCCGCAGGATTACCTGCAGGCCTGAGCTCTGCATTATCTGTGCCAGGCACCAGTGCAGATTGCCCTAGCTTTTATTTACGGTTACCCATTCAGAGTTTAGTGCAGGCGCAATGGGTACTCGTCCATAACTCCCAACCTGCCTCCCTCCCCCCTCACAAGCCCCCCCCCCCCCCCCCCCCCCCCGCCCACCTCCCCCCCCCCACCCGAGCCTTTTTTCACATCAAGATATTTCCCTGCCTGTACGTTGCATTGTCTTTGTCTGTTCCGTACAAGGTAATTACACCGAATCTGAAAATGAGTCGCAGGAGGGGCAGGAGAACCTGTAAAATAAAAAAAAGAGAGAGGCAGGAGTGAGCTGTGAATTGCGGGAGCAAAAGGCAGCGCGTGTCATTCAGTTGGACGGCACCCAAAATAATTGCCTTCCGCTAAGCCGCGCTAAGTACGAGAAAATCCCCCGACACAATGCATGTCGGCACCTCGGCCTGTGAAACGGAAGGTGGCTTTAATTGGGGTTAATATGCTCGGTTTGTTTTGAGGCGATTAACTTGCCTAAGTGAATGACATAATAATGTTTAATTTGCTTATAGCGGGGACGTGATGACATTCAGCAGCCCGAAATGTCATGTTTTGCAATCGGCACTGTAAACGTGTTCACAGACCCTTCGCTGCAAATTAAGAGAAAAGGAGCAACAAGTTTGGAAAATAACAAGTCGGTGTAACCCACTTGTTTGAATTAAATCAGCTTTATTTATAAGCTCAATGAGTAATTAAAGGCATCTTAGATTACATCTTGCAAGTACTAGCATCTGGTTTTTTCAACTAATCCGTCTAATGCTGTACATCTCAATTTGATATGCTTAGATGAATTATTTTCACACCGTTGAACCATGCATGGTGCTGGATGGAATTAATTAAGGCAGTTCCAACTGGAACCTGGTTCTTGGTTGAAAGTGAAAAAATAAAAAATAAAACAGACCAAAAAGCCTTCAGATAAAGGCTTATATGAAATTCTCACTTCTGTCAATGGAGGTCTGTGTGATATTATGAGATGAGAACATCTCGGTGCCTTCTTCTGATGGATGGGCCGCAGAAGCCTCAGGTCTGCACAGTGTCTCGGCTGACATTCTCATCATTGCAGCTGTAACTCTTAACAAGGATTAAGTGAGACAGGTGTAAGATAACTCAATTGCCACCTCCTTTAGCTTGGCACGCGTCCCATCCAGCCCTGAGATCGACTGCAGCATCCGCCGCACCACGAGCGCGCGCACCGGATCCCAGGCAGACTCGCCCGACAGCTTTATCCGTCTGCCTTCCATGTAAATCTCCTGTCAAGCCAGTGCCACGTTTGATGAATCTCAAAGTGATTGGGATTAATGTAAGAAATTACTGCGGCGCTAATGACACACAGCGCTGTAGCGGCCTGCAGCTATTCTCCTTTTTCAGTCTCTGTTTATTTTGTCATTTATCTTGCCAATTGGCGTGCTGTGCAACTGCGGTTTTACCAATTTAGCACCTTTGCACTTTTGTTGTTTTACACACGCGCGGTTATAGTGTTCTTCAGGGTTTCCATTATTTTGAGTGCACCTTTTCATTCCTGTGACTTCATGGCACACGGTGGCACATCTGTTCTGGTGTCTGTAGCTGCCTCGTCTGAATGAGTTCATTATTTCTGATTTGTAAAGTTTGGTCTGTCAAAATGTCACTTGATCATTTGGCTTGTCAGAAGTTAAGCAGTGAGTGCAGTGTTCTCTTTGCACTGATAACTAGTCAATGCATAATTAATAGTGTTAAAGTCATTTTTAATAAAGAAATAATTGTTGTATTTTAAGTGGTGCCATCATGGTTAACAGATGGCTAGGTGTCTGGGAATTTGTGTTTTTCTGGCTAATGGCACTAGCACTAATCTCTGAGGGAAGCTTTGCCATGCTTTCTTTCTCACCAACTTATGAGAAGAATAAGAATCAATTGTTAGTATCTCATAAACGCGATAAGATATGATTGCCAGATAAGGGCCTGGATTAAATCAACATTTGCCCCCAAATGTTCACCAAAATTATTTTCCAAACTATGTTTGTGAAGAGAACACTTATTTGTTGAAGTTACAGACAAAATGTTGATTGAATCCAGGAAATCCATCTGGAAACGATGTAATATCATTGTGTCTTAACTAAAACTTAGTTTGAGTTAAAGACAGCTGTGGATTGAATGCTGACCGAGTGCTGTAGTGTGAGGTCATGTTTACTTGTGAGGTCATCCTTACCGTGCTCTTCCTGCAGCCGCTGAAGCTGAACTGCGACGTGTGCAGCGTGGTGTCCAGCTCGGGCCAGATGCTGGGCCGGCAGGCGGGGGCCGAGATCGACCAGGCCTCCTGCGTGTGGCGGATGAACAACGCCCCCACCAAGGGCTTCGAGCGGGACGTGGGGCGGCGGACCACGCTGCGGGTGGTGTCCCACACCAGCGTGCCCCTCCTCCTGCAGAGGCAGCAGTACTTCTTCGGGCAGAACAACGACACCGTCTACGTGATCTGGGGCCCCCTGCGCAACATGCGCAAGGACGGCAAGGGCATCGTGTACAACATGCTGCGGCAGGTCATGGACAGCTACCCGCAGGCCCGCATCTACGTCACCACCGAGGAGCGCATGAACTACTGCGACAGGGTGTTCAAGGAGGAGACCGGGAAAGACAGGTGAGAGAGGCCCTGCAAGCTCTGTGCACATCAAACTCCCTGAGGGTACCATTCTGAACGTCAAACTTACCAGGACTCCATTCTAAACATCAAACTCCTCCAAGGTACCATTCTGAACACCAAACTCCCTGAGGTACCATTCTGAACATCAAACCCCCATAGGTAAACATTCTGAACCTCACACTCCCCCAAGGTACCATTCAGGCCACCAAACTTCCCAGGACACCATTCTGACTACACAGCAGTAAATGACCAGGGCCTAGATTCAGTGTACTAACTCACTATTAACTGCAATAATTGTATTTTTTCACAATGAGTGACTTTCAAAATGAGTGACTTTGCTCATTGCTAGACTGCTGCTGAAATGGTGAGCAGCTCACTAAACTTGTATTTAACTGTAGATCTGAGTTAAGTGCAAATGTGGACTGAATCCAAGCCCCTCTGTATGAAAGCCTGGTAACTTTAGTCATATAAACCCCAAAGCTAATGGGTAAAGCTGGATTCACAATTGAGATACTTACCAGTAACACATTATAAGATTCATTCTGGTCCTCACGTCATTGCGGGCATAGTTTTGCCCACTGAATCTTTGAGCTCAGCACTCTTAAAAGCAGAGGAGTGTCCTTCTAATCTTACACATTCAACATTGTTTATGCATATGAAAGGAAACATTGCATATGGCATCGGCAGGCGATAAAAAAACTAGCTTTGTTCAGCCACAGCTTATTCTGTAACATCAGATAAGGAGTGAAGCCCTTAGCAAAGCGAACCCTACATATGTTATTATAAATCAGCTTTCAATCTCTGTCACTGATTCCCCTGCGGCAATGTTCTGTACCTGTGGTAAAGCATTTCTTGGTTGCTTGCCTGGACTTCTGTTTTTTTTTTTTTTTCACTTTGCCAGTAGGGCATTTTTCCAGCACCTTTTCCTTGGTCTCTACATTACTCATTTGTTGGCCAGTTTGAAATTACATAAAGGTATCCATATTTTTATAGCCCGGAGTCCGTTTTCAGGATAACAGTTTAAACGGAGTTTAAAAATCGTCACACGTCACAAAGGCAGAGGGGTAGGGACAAATACCTGTAACAAAGAAACTAAATTGGGTCTGTTCCAGCTGTGGTAGAACTTACCCTGAAGAGAAGCCACTAACAAGACTTGCTTATGTACTTTGTCCTGCAAAATCTGATGGAGAATGTATTACACTCTACATGTTACTATGTGCTCTATATAATCCCTTTATGTTGATCGGTACATTTTAGTACAACTTTAGTCAGAATGTAAGGTAATTTGAAGTGTCGCTTATAATGGTGAGCCTGACCTGCTGACTGTTATCACCAAAGTAATTGAGCCTCAATGAGTATGGTTGGTATTTCTTTTAGATATTTTGTATTCTTCAGGCTGTGCTTTATCCAAATAATAGGGATGTACAAAGTGTGTCCCATTCCAGAAACTCCTAAAATCTTGACTAGTGTCATTTGTCTGTCTCATATCTATATCAGATTCGGCCAAAATTACATCATCTGTACAGACACAGAACCTCACAGTGTTCACTGGCCTCTACAAAAAGTTCACTGAAGGTGCGCAGTAGAAGTGAATACATCTGGACAGTATTACAATATAGGTTGTTTGGTGAACTAATCCTAGAATCATGTCAGCCAGATTTATTTTGACTGCTGCGCTGTAGTATCATCTGTTTGGCATGTTGAATAGACTTTCACTTGGGTCATGTTCCGAAATGACCTTCAAAAGCACCCGATGGGGTGGTATACAGGAACCCATGATTACGTCTAGTTTAGGCTCTCAGTGGAAATTACAGTGTTCAAATTCAAATTGCAACTCTGTCATTGTAACATTGACCTTGATCTTTTCCGAGCCAGACAAATAAGGCCAAAAAAGATTGATTAATTTGTTTACTGCTTGCAAAATTTTAAAAAGTCATGACCAGCCAGCTAATTACAAATTACACAAGGTGGAGGTTTGGTCTTAAACCATCAACAATCTTCATTGATAAATGACAATGGGAGGGAGACACTGACATTGGGAGGAGGCCTGGATCCAGTAAACATTTATGTCTAACTTTAACTCACAGTTGAATGCAACTTCTAATTTTTTTCTTCAAACACAGTAGGATGAGCTCACTTGAGATTACCAGCCAAACTATTTGTGAAAATAGTTCATTGTTAAAAAATCAAAGTTAATTGTTAATTGAACCCATTGAACCTGATTATGAATTAGGTGTTTTTGAAATGCCCTCTGTGTGAGCAAAAAGGGTCTCTGTGCAGAAACTTTCCAGTCTCTGGCACGGTACGCTAACATACTGTTTTACAGGCATAGCATGTGTGCCAGAACCCTAACACTCATAAATATCACAGGCACACAATCATAATAAGCATATTAGCGTTCTGATGATATGACTGTAAAGTTCACCTAACGTTGTTTCTCAGAGCACACCTTACCTCTTCATTCGTGCACTACCTTGCTATCAGATTTTATTTAGCTGCAGGCCCGTGCCCTCCACCTGCATTAATGTAGCAAGGCCGGGGATTCCTGTCTAGAAGGGCTTCAAGGTCTGCACGGGGTTAAACCTGTCTCACCAAGCAATTAATTTATCAAGGTTATTAATGAGCAGTAGAGGAAAACTGAGAACACATTGGTCCTTGCAGGACAATGGTTATGAGTCTACAGAGAGAGGGTTTGAGTTAACTACCTATCAACTGAGGATACAATTTTGAACGGCACCGCCGAGACCGCTTAGTCTTTTTTCAGAAAGGGCCTGATTCAATAGTAGGTCACGTTTAACGTTTCTTTAACAGGGGAATTGGTTTAACGTGTACTGACAGTGTGTCCTACCAAATCTGAAGGAGTATCAGGGAAGTATCAGTATTGGGAAGTATTTCCCAAATTATTTGCTGATGCTACATTTTCGGTAGCCAGTGCAGAGACTGGATCATGAGCTCTCAGACCTACACTTCATTAACCGTTTAAAGTGCTGAGCACTCAGCTATAAATACTCACCCCCGGCAGAGGTGACTTAAGCCATTACTTCCAAGCAATTAACAGATGAAGCTCTGGCAAAAATACCTGCTAGTCATATCACATCTTTTCTGATGGCAATCGATGCAGCAGCCAAATGTTAGTATTGGGAAATTAGATTTACTAAGCCACAGTAATTTGCTGGCAACATTATTTGGGAATACTCATTCAGGGAAATGTGGGAGACTTGATTGACAAATCTTGGCTTATCTCGTAATTGTACACATTTAGTCAGATGATTGCTGGTGCTCATTTGGATCAACTCCAGTTGCGTTCGCTACTACGGGGTCCGGCGATTGGTGTGTCCGGCCAGCACAGATTTGTCTGCACTGCTCTGCTTCCACAAAAAATGCGTTGTTGTGACTCAGCCTGGAGTAAAGGTTGTACGGAATGTCTTACAGAAATTTTGCTGTGTGCTAATGGGATTAGAGCAATCCACATTTTATGATCTGCTCGCTAATGTCAGCAATATTCCAGTTTGGATATATTTGTGTTTATTGTTAGGACACAATGCATACTGTATCAGTTGTCAGTATAATATGCATACTATATATACTACATGTAGGGTGGTGTACATGCAGAAGTTTGTTGTATTACATTGTAATATCTGGCTGGTTCAATTAAACTCATACCCTCCTAAGACCCAGTGGAAAATAAAGTTTAAGTATTTAAATTCTTTGACATAATATAAGTGTATTGGATGACAAAAATATGTTGCCGTGAAAATATTTTTAAATGTTATTTTCTATTTATTGAATATCCCTTGTGTAATGACCCTAGTGTATGTTTCAGCATAGCAGAATATATGGTATGGGTCCCTGGAGGATATGTTCTCATCTAGAGAAAGCTTCACAAGTTAGTAGCGACATTTCTGTGGAAGAAATAGTGCTCACAGTTGGTTTCTATAGACATGTCCATAAACTTAAAGTACCATCTCAATAGTTTTTTAGCCATGTAGGAGATTGTGCTCCATAATACATTGGTACAGTGTGGAATACATGGTAGATTCCTCAATGTCCTCAATGTCCAGGGCCTGAGCCATCAAGGCAGCCCAAAACCATCACCTTCCTGCAACAATGTTTCGTATTGTAAAGGGGTACTTCAGCAATGGGGTTCCTCCAAGCTAATTCTCCCATTGAATTAGCATTGATGAACCCCGCTGCTCACAAACATTGGTGGAAACATGACCATGCATAGTGGTAGACACGCATCTGTATTTGTGAGCCTGCTCAGCATTCATTCAGGCTGGTCCTGAATTTTTCCCAGGCAATATGAGTGGCTGATCAACAATTACAGGAAACATTTAGCTAATTGAGTTATTGCTGCTAAAGGATGTTTCACCAGTTAAGCTAGGGGGGCACTCATTACTTTTTAGGACTGGGTTTATGAAATGGTTTATGATTCTCGACAGCAGGAGGTGGACGTTCAGCAGAATTGTGGAGAGGGGCAGTTAGATAAGCCTGGAATTGAAAGGCTCGGTTGAGAACAGAAACTTAGAGGCCATGGTCTGTTCCTTAGGGGAGGTGGGCAAGAAGCCGGCATTCTCCAGCATTCTCACTCCGAAGTTATGCGCCCCACACTCTTTAATGCGTCTTCAGACACAGCTCTTCTCTGTTAGCGAGAACACTTGGCTGTGAATCTCTGCCCACTTCATCTGCTTTGCTTCAGCCAGGCATTCGTTGAGAGCACAATGAGTCAGAGAATGCCTATTAACTTGGACTGGTCAAGCACCAAGAAGAACTGCATGTACTGTTTAGAAAGTGACCAATGACTTAATGATGAGATTGTAAAAAATTCATGTTTATAAAGAATTGAAGCCATGTTTTGTCAGAATATCAAATATAGGGTTCTCTGCGGCCTGAATAGCTCCATAATTTAAAAACAATCTTGCAAGTATAGTATTTAGCTTCAAAGATTTCATTTTAGTTTCTTATTTTTGTGAATTCATGTAAGCAATTTTTTTACCATTTTAATCTTTATGTATTTTTCCTGGGGTTAACAACTGAGAATGCACAAGGGACGTACCTGTACAAGCATCTGTGAACAAACTGTGATTTACAGATTTCTCTCACCTCAAATAAATGATGGTGCCCTTTAAGAATAAACCAGTCATGCTATTGTGAATACACTTGTCTGGACTGCAGAAATCACAACTCACAAATAGCAGTTTGAATAAAGCTGCTATTCAAACTGCTATGCACAGAAGGTGTTATATTCTGGGGAACATTTGTGAGTTTTGGCACCGAGTGTGTTTGCTCTGCTAACTAGCCACCGTAATCTGCTGTATGCCTGCACATTTGCATAAAGGTAATTGTCATGATTAGTTGTTCGGGGAAACAACTGGGAATTGCAGATTTCCGTGATTCATATCACCCTTTTCTTTCTGCTGCAGCGTGTCAGGGAGGCATTTCCTCAGTACACAGTGCAAGAGAGCAATCTCTAATAGCAGGACGGTGGCTTCGATGGCCCCGCTAGATCGTTTCCACTCCTTGTAGAGAGCAGGCTTTCTTCACAGTCGATGCGGATCCGTTCTGATCAATGGACTGTCAGGATCCGAGCTTCTGCAGCGCGGCGTGTCTGCGTGCTGCCGGTCCGACGAATTTGCGAACGCAGGGGGGCTGGAGATGAGCAGATGAAATTGCCTCCCACCGATTTATCTGCGTCAGAGCTATTTCACTTACACGCACGTATAAATCAACAAGCTCAAATTCGTCGAGGCTTAATTAGTCTGATGGCTCCTTGTACCTTTCAGTCTTCAACCATCAGCAGTCTGACGGGTACTGGTGAGAAGCGCCTGCAGGGTTCTTAAAGCCAGAGAGACAACTTTTTTAAAATAGTGCCTGGAGCTAAAAGAACCCGTTAAAAAAAGTTTCTCTTTTTAAATCTGGCACTGCTTATTACACTAAAGGCTGGTTCAAGAAAATGAATGTGCTAAATTTACAGCACTGTTTTCACTGTTTATATAGTCTCCAATTTGCTGGAGGATCGGCTTCAGGTTCGGCTTAAATTTTAGAGGGGGTTGATATATCGCTGCCTGAACCAGAAGAATGGCTCCTCTATTCATATTGCCCTCTTTGTGTTATCAGTGTATTATCAGAGGTGTGCAGGAATCAGGCCTTTGCATACTGGCTCATAAACCAGATGGGGTGTAGTATTTGAGAATCGTGTACCTTGAAATGAGTCCTCTGCCAGATGACCCTGACTACAGGGGAACCGTGGCATTTGTATGCAGTGAGCAGATCGCGAACGAGCGAGTGAATCACGTCAGCACGGAGCCCGTTTCTGCAGGTACGACCCGGTACACGTAGACGCGTTCCCGTCCAATCACGCGATGAGACACTCATCCGACTCGCAGTGCTCCCAGGGCAGTAAGGGAGTAAGTGTTCCTTGGTGACGATCATGATTTTGATTACGATTTTTGCTGAAAACGGACGTGACGGTTAGCGCGTTTGTCGGTGTGAGCCGCAGTTCGTTTAAGATGAACATACAGCCCGTGCGTGAGGTGCCTGCTGAGCCTCTCCTTTGTGTACCCTGTGTCCGGGACGGAACACTAGCAGTGCTCTAAAAAATGAGCCACTCACTCAGTCTCGCTCAGAACATACAGTAGCGGTTGTATTAATGACATGTTCCTGTAATGCCAATGGGTTTTTAATACACCATTACAATTCCTTGTTAGCGCACAGCATTAATTCTCTCTTGGGGAAAAAAGGAGAGCTGTACAGGCCTCGTCCCTGCCTGTCATTTCTGGTGTCATCATTAGTAGGCTGGCAGCATACTCATTAGCGGGCGCGAATATCGCTGGAAATATTCCTTAATTTTAAAACGCCGTATTCCTGATTGGTAGGGGGGAAGCATTATGGATCTTTAGCGCCGGGCTTTAATCAAGCACATGACGAATGGTCTTCAGAACTGTAGCGCAGCATCTGCACGGTCGCGTTAATATGAGAGTCTGGCACTCTCCCTGGAGTGAAGTGTCTGGGACATAATGGAAAAATCCAGAAGTATCATTCTCATTGTTGATTCTTTTGATTTTTTTTTTTTTTTTTTGGCCCAACACTGATTTCCTAGTTGATGGTGTGTTTATTGGCAGTGCTCAGCTGTGCATACATTTTAAACTAGCTCAAGCTAATTCAAGCTGAAGTACTGGTGCACTGGTACTTGATGTTTGGAGGCTGTGCTTCTATTGCACTGTCCTCCTTGCTGCACACACAGGAGAGACATTTCTATATGCTAACTAAATGGCTAGATTAACCTGTTAATCCATTCATTATTACTAACCTGGGATCGTATGGAGCGATGGCATATTCCAGAGACCAGGCCAGCTCATTGGCAGTAGAAGTATTTAACTTTGTCTGAAAGATATGCTGGTGCTGATATTATTATAAAGTACTGGCTTGCTGTGTCCAAAATGAAACATGCAATGGGTATGAATTTAACAAGGAACTCTTTTTATGATCATATTATATAAGTAAGTACGGTAAATGCCATTCCTCATCCCATTTTCACAATGTCTGGCAGTGTACAACCCCAGAAACATGCTTAAGCAAAAGTATTCCAGGCTGATTTTTTAGATGATTTTTTGAGATGAACAAACAACCTGTCTAGATCTGCAGTTCACCCTGAACTGCTGACAAATCAACTCTGATGCAACTTAATGTATATTTATGTCCATGCAAATAGGAAGAACATTAACAAACTGACATCATAATGTCAGTGTAAGATTTATAAGGAAATGCATGCATCTAATTAGTTGCTGCCACACTGTAGATCTTATAGCTTTCACACAAGGATATTTCTCACTTAAGTTGCACACTATTTTTGCAATTTAGCAAGTGAAAAAAATTGAGATATGTCCACCCAAGCCATTCTCTTCACGATCCTAATTAGAATGCTTTTATTTAGTGCAAAGTTTCTGATTATTCATTTTGTGTTGAAGAGTTGATAGAGCGCTTATTCCTGGCATTTTTAAATTATACCTTATCAAGTTAAGCAGGCTACATTTAGAATTCAGTGGTGGGGCTGCCCCCAGCATGACAAATTTCCTCTGAATGAATTAAGGAGCTCTCTGCAGTAAAGCAGAATGATTGAATGCACGGTGAAGAAAATTTGCTATAATGAGGCTTTGTTGTCAGACTTTAAAAGGATGAACTGAAACAAAAAAACTAACACCTCCAAGAAGCCCAAATTACCCAAATCAGTTGTATAGACAAGTCCCATGCTAGCACACCGCCCCGGCCCGTCTGAAATGGTGCGGGCCTGCGCAGTCGCGGCTGGTTTTGGGAGTACAAAAAGTACCAGAAGCCTGAGCTGTTGTGAGCGAGGCCTCTTTGTCTCAGTCACCCACACTTCAGCTCCGCACAGACAGCTCTGACTGTGACCTTTGAGATTCTCTGAGTGGAATTTAATACTGCTGCCAGTATCCCACCACAACTGTGAATCTCAGAGGAAGCTTTTAGGCTGGAGGTCTTTGTGGCTTTAATGATACCCCCTAGCTTCTCTGTTCGTCTCTTTTTTTCCAGCCATAGTGTCAGAAATCCTTGGCAAATTAATTGCAACAAACAGTACGAGCTGTTTTCTAAACGAATCCCCCCGTTGCACCACACTTATTAAAGATTCATTGAACTGTGGATTTAATTAATCCAATCAAACACTGGTTTGAGGGTATTGAAGACTTACGTTTGCCTGCACACCTTTAATGCAAACACTGTGTGTCCTGGAGCTGTTGTTTAATTTGAAAAATTCATAAGACTGGCTTGGTAAAAAAAAAGCTTTCAGTGTTATTTGTCTGTTATAAAATTATAGCTCTCAGTGTATTGTAGTCATAGGCCAACTGAGATCCAGTGTGGTCCATTCATAATGCCTATCCATAACCTAATGCTGTAGCATTAAGTTAAGCCCCATATGATTATTTGTTTCCAAAATACTTTATGCTATGTCTGTGACAGAGCTAATAAGTGTGCAGGTAGGTGTAGTATTTAGGGAACTGGGATTGTAACCACAAGCTGCAAGCCTGAATTCCCAGTGGCTCAGTGCTGTTCTACCCTTGAGCGAGGTGTTTAAGCTGAAATGCGTCAGTAAACATCCAGATGCACAATATGTACCAACCATCCAGCTACTTTGCAAAATATAAACTGACTTTTTGTAAACTGTCCTGGATTTTCTAAATCAATATGTACTGCAGTTTGTAAGGAACTTTGTGACAAGGAAGTCTTATTGAAAATTTTTTTTTTTGCAGCAGCAGCAGCAGCAGCAAGCTGAAATGAACCTGCCCTAGAGCCAATATGGCATATTAATCATCAGTGTATATGCAGTTTATTTATGTTAATGTGAATGTGCTGTTGCTTTATACATGATGTGGTACGGCAGCAGAAGAAGACAGCCTTCCGGAATGTCCTGTTGCCTAGGCGTTTGTTGTGTGCCAGGTGAGGAAGACAACCTTCCGGAATGTCCTGTTGCCTAGGCATTCGCTGTGTTTTTGCTGAGGAAGACAGCCTTCCGGAATGTCCTGTTGCCTAGGCGTTCGCAGTGTGTCCTGGAGATTCTCCTGGCCATCGCTCACTCATGGCACTGAGCTGCTGGAACATGAGGTGCCAGGTGGTAGCTTTTATTCAGCTGGACACTGTGTGCAGGGAAGGCACCCGACAGTGAGATTAAACGCACCGTCACATCGCTGCGCCTGTTTCTGATGAAGTCACCGGGGCTCCTTACTTTGTTGGTTTCATAAACTAGTAGCAAATTCACTTGTTTAAATGCTGAGTTTTCCCCCAATTTGGAAAGGCCAAGCATGCTCATACTGTATCGCTCATCGCAACATTCATTGCTGATTTAGGAGTGTGAAGACAAGCGGGTCCTCTCCCCCAAAGCACATAATGTCACAGCCGCCACTTCTAATCACATCGCGCTTTGCAAGCCGGCCTCAAACAGACATGAGTTGGAGCAAGGTGCTTAATGTGCCGCTCTATAGGTTAACTTTCAGCGGGGGTTGCTGGTGTGCAGTGATGCTGTCACCCCGGCTAATTGGGACCCTCCTGTCCCTGGGAGACGCTAGGGCTAATTGTGCACCGCCCTGCTGGCCTGCCAGCCACAGTCGGCATCGGCACGGTCCAGATTCCATACCACACCATGGGGCCCATGTCATAATAGGGCGAGCCCCCCAGCCGACCCTTATACAAGTAATTTAAACACAAAACTGCATCCCAGTAGTTTACCAGTAGTTTAGATTCTGATGGCTGGTATTGTTGAGACTGAATTTGGATAAAGAATGGCTCTGGGTTTTTTAATAGTGAGAGTAATTATATGTTAGGCTGTGCCGTTTGCCTCATTTGGTGAGTTGTGATGAATTGAAAGACTTGTGCATTCAGTCTGCATTGGGAAGTCTCTATGATGTGCATATTCATAAAATATGACCTTCCTGCTGCTTTCCCCCTAAGGCAAGATTAAGTCAGAAACAATATTTGGGCCGTGTTTTAATTCCTAATAATTTCCTAGTAGAACCAGCTGAAACATGGCAAAAACTCAGAGCCACTGCAATTAGAGACATTAGAGTTTAATTAAACTTGTAAATGGCAGGGGTTTGCAGAAGCCATCGCGTCGCATGCTTAGTTTGGACACCCCACACCCCCAACAGTTAAACAGTTGTCATGGTCAGTGAGGCGCTCTAAAACTGCGGTGTTCTGGGCTTTTATGTTGTAACTGTCAGCCTTGTTCAGGTTTTTTGGTGCTTGCGCTGGGAATCTGGGTCCCACTGACAGCCCGAATGGACTTATGGGACCAGTGACAGATGGCGGCTTGATGTGAGTCTGATGTGTCTGTGCGCCGAGCTGTCCACAGTCACCCTGCACACGTCTTTTAGGATCCCACAGAATGTGGAACTGACAGCGTTGTGGACAATTTGGCCAAGTCCATATCCAGCTGCTCTCTTATCCACCACAATAGCCTTGTTCAAAAAATTAATTACAATGATGTGACATTATGACTGGGTCATAGCATCACTTCTGATTGTTTTTTTTTTTTTGGACAAATTCCCAATGGCTGTACATCATGAACGATTACTGAGACAGTGTCAACTTATCTCTCATCATTTTTCATGCAAAATTTACGTGTATGAGTGTAAATTGCATCTGTGATGAACGGTAAGCCACTGATTTCTACCTGGTTTCAGAACTTATATCATCTTCTACTTAAAAAGGCAATATGTAGCGTTAACATTGCTGGTAAAAAAAAAAAAAAACATTGATTAAAAAAATCGCATTCCTTTTAAAAAACTAATTCAAGGCATCCAGTCTATTAACGACTAATCCATCATCCATTGTTTTTGTTTTCTGGGTCTACCTTGTTCCAGATTATTTAATTCAAGGTTATGTGTTGTGGAAATGTATTGCACTGCAGGGTAATGACAATGCTTACACCTGCCCATGGCTGTTAGTGGTAATAAAAAGGCTAGCAATTACTCTCTGGGTGCTGGATTAATTAGCTTATTTCAAAGAGAGGTTTTTTTTTTACTTCTTTCAATTTCATTATGAGAATGTACTCGTTAAAGTGTGTTTTAAGATGGATAAAACCGCTGAGCTAATGTTGGAGATTTTGCTGTGACCTATTTTCAACCAACATTTGTCCTTAACTCACAAGTAAATGCAAGCGTTACACTTTATCCTCACAAACTCAGCGTAGTGCAGCCAGTTAGTTTTTGGTTATAGCTGAACTCGCTAAACTGTGTTAGGAAAGAAAAAAAAAATCATTCAACATTCATAGACCATCATTCCATGTTTTCATTTGTTTGTGAAAGTTAAGGACAAATGTCGACTGAATGCAGCCCAGTGTCTCCCTGCCAGTGACTGTGTGTGAAAACGATTTCCTCTGACAGTAAAATCACTACATCATTCCTCCACTCCTCTCCAAACAGGTTTGTAACGCATAGATGCACACATTCTCTCTCTTAATCAGGAATACTGTGTTTCCGCTAGCTTTTCAAAGGGAAATGCATAGCTTAATGTACATCACGATGATGTATTACAACTGAACTAAAAATATATACATGTTTTTTATTGCTGTGCAAACTTTTTAAAGTATCCTTCGTTTACCTTCTGACAGCAAAAGAAAACCAACAGATACTTATCCCAACCAGAGTTTAAATTTCTTTTTTGATGCAAGGGATATTGGTTGGCGTTAAAGATTTAGGGCTTGCAAGTTTAGGGCTTGCCTGTTTTATTGTTTGATTTGGCTACTTATGTGTAAGCAGTTAAAAATTCTACTGATATGACTGAATGTCTTAAAAATAGGGCCCATAAAGTGTATTGTGATTGAAGCATATTTGTACAGTTGAGAGTGAAAGCATGCCATTATAGTCAGTAGTTCTATTTTAGTGTTACGGTGAAGCATGTTAGCAGTTAACTAGCAGTTAATTTTCAAAGGTCCCAGCCATAGGCCAAAATCAAGTGGGAGTTTTTGAAAAGTGCTTTGCATAGTCTGAGTCACTACAATTAGTGGTGAAGCTGTCTTTAGAGGAAGAAAATTAAAACTCCAAAGTAAGAACCAATTATTAAGGTTTTAAATGCTGCCATGCGTAACTGTCAGGTCATCCACTCAATTTTTTTCTGTTCGATCTATATTATTAGGGCAACTCCTCCTCATCTGCTGTGGCAAACCTAAGCCATGATGAATGAGAGCATTTATGTGTTTAATAAAGTGTAAGAAGACTTTAGGCAACGGACAAGCAAAGGAGATCTATCTTTATGACTGTCTCCATAAGATCCATGCCTCTGTTTGAACATTTTGAGGTTTGAATTGAGACAAGAGGATCTGCTAGCACCCATGATGCTGCTGTCCATAGATGGATAAGGGGGGGTGGGGGGCTGGGTTGAAGCAGATGCCCATCACGATTAAAGAAGTGCCCAAACATAAAGACTCCAGCTGGCCAGAAGAGCCTGGTGGGGAGAAAGCGATGGTGTTGGCAGAAGATCGGAAGAACGTTCCGAGGAGAGAAAACAGGGAGGATATAGGGAATGAGACAGCATAAATGGGAGAGATGAACAGAAAATGATCATCTGAGAAGAATCAGGACCGCTGAGCCAATGGTGTTCAACTGATCCTGATGTAGTTTTCAAAACATTCCCTCAGACATTTTCGCTGAATTCAGGTCCTCCAGGATTCACTGCCTCTGTGTACTCTTCTTGTGTGACGGCTAACAAAAAAGCTTCACAGTCTCTCTCGGAGTGTCACATTTCTCACATAGACTCCCAGTCTTACTGAATCGACTGCCTCCTCATGGCATTTTAAATGTAATTAAGATTATCTGAGCAAGGGTGAAAAATAAACCATTATTCAGGGGCAAGGAGGCAGTGCAAGCAAATCAGGAGCGCTGTTTATAAAGCCATCAGCCATATGCTGTGAACGCTACAGTGAAACCTCCTAATCGCTGAGCGTGAAGTTGATTAATAACTGTGGAATCGCTTACCTTCTGTCGCAGCCGTTATGAAGCTACCACCCCCCCCCCCCCCCCCCCCCCAGCCAAACTCAGTTTGTGGACCAAGAGAACAAAGTTCTCTTTGGGTCTTGGTTCCCTAACTGGGCCTGTTATTAATCATGGAGTTTTCAAGAGTACACAGTGGGGTGTGAGACCAGTTGAAATGGCTATGCAGGTGCAGTGTCTTCTACTGTATCGGGGTTTGTGTTGCACTGGTCTCAGTTACAGTGCTAGCTTTTAGCATATCTAGATCCAATTTCAGATCGTGTGTCCAGGGTAAATAACATCTCTGTGAATAAACCCCAGTGGCAGAACATATAGCACTGAAAATTAGCTACATGGAATACAGGAGGAATCATCGCTCTAAAGTAAGATCAAACTTACCTGCCACCCATCATTAAAGGATTGTGTGACCGACTTGTGCTCCCCCATGGCAGCATTTGTAACCGTGGGTATGGAAATTCTGTACATTTACGTGGGAGAGGGTATTAAAGACCCTGTTAACAAGTCTGCCTTTGGTTGTGAAAACATATCAATTTGGAAGCTGTCAGCCATGGAAAAAAACTGAAATTTATATGACACTGTGAAGAAAAAAAATGGATTATGATAAATAAGTAATATGAAATATTCATCTGGCACACTTTATTGACACCTGTTATTTATTAACTGTTGTCATTGTAGAAATAAATAAATTGGTGCTGGCATATAATATAACAATGCAGTTCAATCAGTGTTACTAGTAAACGTATACTAATGGTTTCATAAGCTGTCGTAGAAATGTATTTATAAGTGTTGCATGTTGTGGGTATATATAGTTATGGGGCATATCTGCCATCCCAATTGTGCTGGTTTTATTTTGGAACATGGTGCTAAATATATTTTCTGTAGTATGTACCCTATCACTCCCTCCATATAATACATTTTACCTAATGATGTTGCTGTGATATAAACACCTGAGCTGTTAATTAGTGTTTGTATTTCAGAGATTTAACTTATTCCAATTAAATCTTAGTACATCCTGCTCAGTTTGTCATATTTGTTGTGAGCAGAGGGGTAGAGGACGCTACTCTACTTGGCCGTGTACACTTCTTAAAGACTTACAAGGATAATTTCAGAATTAATTTTCTCCCAAAATGGCACGGAGGAGCAGACTACAATTACCCTTGGCCGCGCTTGTCTGCATCTGAACTGACGCAGATAGCCTTCGCTGCGAGGCAGCCGCGAGAGGAAACAAATACATTTTATGGTCTATTTCTTTCCCATCGCGTTTCATCAGGGACATCGGCCACAGTATTAAATCACACACCTGCACTGGCGAAGTGCGCAATGACCCAAACCCAATTACTGCTAATTGGATCCACTGGCTGTTTGGTTGGAATAATTTGCTTAAATACCCATGTGTTTAGAAACAGAGGACAGCGCACCCTCGGGAGGACAGAGTCTGGGGTAACGAGAGGGACAGATGGGACCGATGGGAGCGTTATATATCACGGGTACACACTAC
This sequence comes from Anguilla anguilla, assembly GCF_013347855.1. Lineage (NCBI taxonomy): Eukaryota > Metazoa > Chordata > Actinopteri > Anguilliformes > Anguillidae > Anguilla > Anguilla anguilla. Next base: position 11,299,155 of record NC_049206.1, on the reverse strand, counting down.
AAAAAGGTTTACCTCAGGCTCTTCCTCGCTAGTTCACACAGTGCTCAAACTTTTAAGGTCTGGTTTACTCCTTCAGTCTGCCCTGGGGTAAAAATGCAGGAGTTTAATGAGGTATTGTGCCTGATGTGTGAAATTCCTAAAGTATGGGGTATTGGATCTGTCTTTTCATTTTTCCTGTACTTGAGACACTTGTGTCCAACACAAAAAAAAACATTCTCAGCTGGATACAGAATTTATTTTTCAGTGCTCCGTGTGGTCAGATACTGACAGTATGAGCAATAAAGAAATGCCCTCATTCCTATCTTTGAAATAGAAAGGCCTTGCTGATCACACTGGTACATTTCTTGAATGGCAATTGCCCAGCCACTTTCCTTCAGCGTTTGCAATTAAAGGAAGACTTTAGATGCCAAATATGTACTGGGACCCACATTTCACAATACGCCCTTCATAAAGTCTAGGCATCGCTGCATTTCTAATACAAAATGCACTGCCTCAAACCATAATTTCATCATTTTCTCTCCTCCCAGTTTTATCTACAGAAAAATGCAAAATAATTCTGAAATCTGGCATAGTTTAAGGGTATAATTTCATACAATACTATTCATGTTCATTTTTTTTTTTTTTTTAACCAATGGCCACAATTACAATGTGTGGCTGGCTGTGGGGGGGGGGGGTGCGTATATATAGTATAATGTTGAGCACAGGCCATTCTGCCCATCTAAACCTGGCCTTTATAGCAAGTGGAACGCAATGAGTAGCAAGCTAAGACCTCCAGACAGTTCATTGTAACAAGCTGTCAACGGACTTGTTTTACCTACTAATATCCTAACACTATTCCAGTAATAATTTTAAGAATCTATCATATGGAATTTTCATGACACCTCCAGCAACAGCATCCAGTACTTTCTCTCTCTGCCTGACTGAGAGATGCAAAAATCTGTAGAAATCACACATCAATTAGAATCTGTCGGCTGCAGTAATAACCTCATTCCTTATTTGGAATTTTAACCAAATATAATGTATTTTTTGGTGAGAGTTCACCCCCGATTACCTGAAAAATATGCAGCATACAGTACACAAAAGTAACGTGCGATCATAGCCCCGTTCTGTATATATTTAACTTTGTGCATTCATAATCACATTTGCCTGATGGCAAGAAGCAGGACAGAATATATAAGCAAATAAAACTAAGATAAATAATGAAACAACTCTGAAATGAATGATACATAAGTGTAAGTTGCTTCTTTCCCTTGGGGCAATACCAAAATACTTAGGAAAAACTAGATCCCCATTTTTGGCTGATCTTGATATCTTGAGAATTTGCTTGTGAAAGTTTTTATCCGCAAACTTTAACTGTTACTGTTCAGTGTCGTTATTGTCCACTGTGCTTCCATCATCCCCTACGCCAATAGCAATGTTATTTGTCTTCATTACTTCCCAGAATGATTGCTTTGTTTGTCTTTAATATCTTTTTTTTTTTTTGCATTGCTATATTGCTCTAATGTTCTTCCTGTCTCCCAAGTGTTATCGGTAACAGGCCTATTTATAGTGTGAGATGACATGAGGACGATGAAAATGAGAAATATAGCCAAGTGGAACATCAAAGTTTTTTTTCTCCTGCCTAAAAGACTGTTCTCATGGTGTCTGACTTGGGCATGTTTCCCAGGGCTGTTTGAGACCATTCCAAACGGCGTGTTTGTTTTAAAGGTGCCTTCAGTACTGCAGTACCACATCACTCCTGTTACTCAATTGTAGTTGTAGGAAACTGTTGTGCTATGTGGGTTGAGGGTTCAGTGCCAACAGTCTCTTTGAAGCAGAAAGTAACTTTTGAAAGGAAATCAATACGGTTCACTGTGTAGTAACTGTGTGAACTGCTTAGCAACATCATCTTTCCTTTCTAACGTTCTGACAAATAGCTCACGGCCTGTTCAATTTGCTTTGGACTCAGTCAGTAGACTATCAACAATGAACTTGACCAACATATTTCAACTGTAATTTTTAAAAGAGTCATTTTGCATGTAATATTTAATTATAGGCTTTTCAGTGACAATGAAAAATGCTGTATCAATTGGTAACTGCATAAAATGTCAGCCGCTGCTGTTCGAAATAGGAACTAGAGGCTACTCTGTCCTTTCACCTTGCTCACTCCAGATGTAAAATGTGGTCAATCCATTGTTAATTCCCATAAATGATGGTACATTTTACCATTTAAAGCTAAAATACGATAAAGCATTGAATTTATGGCCGAAATTACAACAGCTGTTCGTAAGAACATAAGCATGTTTGATACAACTAAGTCTAAGAGCCAACATATAGAAACAAAACACTAGATAAACAACTACCTCCTGTAACAGTGACTTCAATAATGAAATGATTTTATTAATCTCCTCAATGGTAACATTTGTTATCAACTATCAATTAAATTCAAGTTTACATTTTTTTCTTCATAAGCACAACTCAGCACGTTTCTTGATGACTAAATTAAATGAACAAATAGGTTTTGTGCGGTTAAAAAGAAACACCTCGACTTATTAGTTGTCAACCTTCAGGAAAAAATGTTGATTGAATCCAGAGGTGTTTTGAGTAGTGTCTTATCAGAAGGAACCGAAGCCTGGCTGTCATCTCCCAATTAACACACAGTTCTGCCATCATAAGGAAATGGAGGAAAAATAAGGGAGTAATGGTGGGAAATGGCCTGAACTAGCAAAACAGATTATAATTATTATATTATTATATTATTATATTATTATATTATATTATTATAAAACAGTAATAACAGATTAAAACAGGAAAATGTACAGTATAACTGAGAAGCGGCTGCTTAATATTCTCGGCTGTCTTTCTCTGAATTCTACATGCACTTCTTGTTTTGTTTGATGCAGAGCAAGGCTTTTGACTGAATAAAATGTGCCTTCTGTTTCTCTGTATGTTTGCTTGGAAATAACTTCCTTAACTGAATGAAAATGCTATACTCTTTGTCTTCTACACCGGTTATCACCAGCATCCAAACCTCACATCGAAACCACTCACTCTGACCTGTCAAACCAGACGTGGATTTCCTGAGTGCCCTCTCCTATTGCTGCTCTGTGCCATCATATATATTTTAACCATACTGAATACAGTCAGTGATACTGAATACAGTCAGTGATACTGAATGCAGTAACTGATATGGAATTAAGTCACGGATGCATCTAACACATTCCAAGAGCCATTGCATGAATATCAGCCATCGAGATGTCAACAGTATCAATGATGAGTTGTCTGTTTAATATGATCCCACCATTTCAAAATATCTTCCTTGGCCAAAAAATTGCAATCCCCAGAACCCCCCACATCTCTAGCAGTGCGTGTGCTTGGAGGAAAGCTGGAATGATGTACCACAAAAATTTTTTCATGCTTCAGCACAGTCGGGCACACAACTCTGCATTCACAATTCATATCAGCCCATTTATCTTCTGGGCCTGGAGTCAAAAAGAAATTATGCACTTAATACATCTCATGGGCGTTGGTACTCGTATAATTTCACAGCATCGGACTTAAACCTTACATACAATCTTATGAGGACCTCAATTAAGGACCATGTCACCGCTTAACACATGACTTAACCCCACAACATTTCTGAACGTAGGCCTGCAGGTGACAAAATGCATGTTTGTGTTACCATCAGCTGACAGATAAAAGCACACCTGACTGCAAAGCTACAATTCTGTCCTTAATAACGATCATTGGGAAAACATTTTCTGAAACTCTCCTTCAGTGTCAGAGAACAGGAACAATCTGTACCAGAATCTGTCCTCAGAAGAAAAGAAATAGTTTGCAGTTATTTTTCCTTCCACATTTGGTTTACAAAGCTCAGCAATTAAATCTATTATACGCCAACATTGGCACATCTTGTCATCAAATCCGCAACTACAGGACATTTTTATTGTCCTCCCGTATTCACTTACTACAGGGCTTGTAACCTTAGGGAGTCAGACGAATCCATACAGACACATATAAACCAAAGCCACCTTTATTCTCCAGTACCACCAGGCTGTTTTCCTTGTCACAATTGTGCATCATATAATAATTTGATTAAAACAAACGTCTTCAGTCATCCAAAAACTGGGAAGAAATTCCAAATTAAACAACATATATCATGCAATACTAAATGTTAAAATAGTTAAATTGCTATTATGCGAAAATTGATAATAGAATAATTGTTAAACTGACTGTCGCATGCCAGCCTGACCCCCCTGGGAGGGAGAAGTGGCAGTTTCGGGAGTGGACCGTCGGTTGCCGCATGGAGAGAGAGCGCACCCACGCCAGCACATAATCAAATAAATGAACCTCTGCACCCTTCCCCCTGACGAGTTCCAGGCGAAAACAATAAACTAAAACAGACTAAAACAGAACAGACAAAAGAAAGCGAAACTGAGCAGCAGCCTTTCGGCTCAGTGTTCATAGCTGGTCCGCTTTCCGGCTCACCAGCTCCACCAGCTTTTCAGCAGCGGGTTTAACTTCCTTGTCGTGCTGGGACAGACAAAACCGAAACTAAATGAAACGAAAATCAAAACTCACTCTCGCAGTGTGACCTCCGTGGGTAGCAGCCCACTCCTTTTCTCTTTAGATGGCATTTTGTGAACATATAACTGCAGAAAGCACATTGTTTGCTATAGCAACTCAGAGGCGGTGTAGCTGTAACAGCTGTTACATTTATACAGATGGGGACATTACCATTTTTTGGTCACCTAGCATAAAATTCCTGCAAGAATACACTCTGAAAACAATGCAAACTTTTCAAGGATTGGTAACTTTTTTAAATGATGTGTGACTTGATTTATTGCAAATAAAAATAAAGCCCTATATTGGAACAGGAACTACAGGATACTACTTCTTTTTTACACATTTTTACTTAGCTCGCCCAAAAACAGTTTTTTTGAGGTATTTCCTGCACATTGCTCCGTTCCTTTGGGAGGTGGTAGAGGACTGAATTGCACATGTGCAAACCTGAAATGACTACTAGCCAAGTTATTGACCGTGTTGCATTTACAAGTGTTACATTTCTGGCAACTCCCCTACATTTGCAAAGGAAGAGAATCTTTTAAAATCTTTTTGAAACACATGACTCCATCTTTTGGAACAGTTGTCTGTTAGAGAAGTTGAGAGACGTTGACTCTGGAGATGGTTGGCTATTAATTAGGGAAATTAACAACTCAAAATATTAAAACTGTGTTCTTAAGTTCTTAAAAATAAGAGGTGTCAACATTTAAAGGTGACAGCGCCTATCCATTGCATCCATGGATCCTGAAACGGGTTGCTTTCTTGCCATGCGCAAGACACATCATAAACACTTGCAGCAATGCATTTAAATGAACTTGCTGCAACTGTGCTCATTTAAATAACCCATCTTAGCAAATTTCCAGCTAAATTGAAAACATTTGTCAATGCAGAATTTTGCGGTACTTGCGGTACTTGCGGTAATTTGCGGCATGCCCAGTAAATATGGCCCCTAGTCTCTTCCCTGGTTAATCAAGTAGAGAGAAAACAGAAAGGCCATATTGCAATGTACAGAGTGATACTATTGAACATAATCTCAGTGGAAATGATTAATGCACATTTGACTGCGGCATTGTATTGTGTTTGCAAAGCAAAATGAAATGAGAAGATTTTGTCATTTGGCAGTGACATTAAAAACTGGAAACGAAAATGACATGCTTATCTCACGATCTGTGCTTCTGCCTGTGAACAATCGTCCATTGAATTCCTTTGTATCTCAGACACATGCCAAGAGAGCCGATGCAAAGAATGCTAATCATCCCTGAGCGAACACAGGTTTTTCTTCTGTTTTACACGGCAGTCGGGCACCTTTCAAATGTGTTTATGGTTTATATTGAACCTTAACTTCGTGTTATTAAAATGTGAGTGACAATCAGCCAAAAAAAGAGACACCTCGGTGGTTTTCTACAGTGTAATTTGAGGTTTTATTTTAATGTCTTGTTTCAGACAAATTGATAGCTTAGTTATGATTTTGGCTATTTTATGCAATGATGATTTTGTGCACAGCTGAGAATAATAATTTTTTCAAATGAGTCAATAGCTCTTAGTTCTGATGTAGAAAGGAAAATACAATGTTTTTGTATATTTATATGCCATTGATTTCATGACATGGCCAAAATGTCTCCTGGAGTGAATGATCCAGAATACATGAGGAATTCCTGTACTTAGCAAGCATGTATTACCAGAGTTCCTATGATGTTTGCAACTTGTAAACAATCCAGTTTTTCACTGGCATTATGTGGAGAGTGGTGTGGGTAGCAGTGTAGTATAATCGGTAAGGAGCTGGTCTTGTAACCTATAGGTCACAGGTTCAATTCCTTGGTGGGACACTGCTGTTATACCCTTGAGCAAGATGCTTAACCTGCATTGATTCAGTATAAATATCCTGTATAAATGGATGCAATGCAAATTCTATGTTAAAAATAGTTATAATGTAATGTATTACAATTAGGTCAGTGGCTATACTGAGGCTGAAGAAGTGTTACTTCATAATCATTCTCAGAAAATTATCACAATTAGCTTTTTAACCCCAGGCTGAGAGTAATGGTTCTAGGCCTGGATTTGTTCTTAACATTGTCCTATACTCAATCAATATTTGTCCTTCAGTTTGATTTACAAATAACGCAGGTGGTTTTTTTTTTACTGTGTGGCACATTGAGCAATCACCATTATAAACCTGCACAATTACATTGTGTTTGAAAAGCAACACACATTTATTGGAAAGTCAAAGTTAAGGACAAATGTTGATTGAATCCAGGCCTTGAATCCAGTGTATTATGTGCTGCAGTGCAAGTGCAGTGCAAGTTCCATTGTATACAGTATGTCCAAGTGATGTTGGGTGGTTGAATTGGGAGTGGAATTGATTGATTGGGAAGAGCTAGCAGAATCTATTCTTGGGTACATTGGGCTTCAGGAGTAATTATTTTAATGGTGCTGCACAGAACCACAGTAAGGAGATAGAAAATAGTGATTATTAAAGAAAACAATTCACATTTTAAGAGTCCTTTCGAGCCATTTCTCAGTTTCAGATATACTAAATTACAGTCGTGTTGGGTTATAATTCTTAGGTGTTTTCATGTTGACTGATCTATAAAAAGAGTGATCGAATTAATTCTGGAACCACACAGAATCATTATCCAGGATTAGATTCATTATGTGCTTAATTTTTTCTCCTCAGGATATTTTCTCCAACAGGAGAATTTGTAGGCTTTGTGCAAGCACTTTTTCCCTTTTGTACAGCAGCAGATTGCATTATTGTGTGCCGCTCCATAAAATATTTTATGGGCGGTATGGCATTATATGTACCATAGCTATAGCCTATAGTCCTTACTCCCACTTGTTGACGCACCAAGGTTGATGTGCTTGTTTTTGTTGCACGCTTCAGTGAGACACAGATTTCGGCACGGTAAACGTGGGGGGGGGACGTGGGGGGGGGGGGGTACCAGGGGACAGGGTGAGCTGGTTCATCTCGGTAATAACCACAGAGCCCCTCTCCCCCGTCCCCCTCCGAAACGACCCAGCCGACAGTCTTCTCCCCCAACCCACACAGCTCGCCCCACTGAGAAGGGCAAACCTGGCAACCCTGCCACTGTTAGTCAGCGATGATGCATCTTTTTCTAACGGCCATCCCCTGCTGCACGTTCCACTTTAGCAGCACGGCGGCGGGAGCTTTCATTCCCCCTCCTGTTGATTCTCTCGTAGTTCAGGGTGGTTTTACAGAGTGATTAATGACCACGTTGAAATTATTGAAATCTTATGTTTGCTCTAACCATGGGGCAGGAGTCTGCAGAGACACAGCCGCATATTTATCATTGCTTATCGTGGGCTAGGCTCATTTTAATGAAGCTAGCGCTAATGCTCCTCGCATTAAAAAGGGTTTAAAATGTGTGAAAATTTAAACAACATGTACTCGACGAGAGCTTTTATTGCAAAAATAAAGAGAAAACAAACAGGCACGTGACTTGAGTGTCACGTGAGTTCAAATGAATGAAGGAATGATGACAACACCAAACTATTTGCCTGCCCCAATATTTTTATCCTGCAGTTCACTTCATAGAACTGTTCCCTCTCCCACCAATGGGAGGCCTGCCCCAAGTCCCAAGCCATGTTTGAGCCTGCTGCCTGTTGCTCACAAGTCAATGTGAAAGCAGAGGCAATGGTCACCAAATTGGCTGTAAATATCAAAGTTGGTATCTCTAACACATACTCTATCTCATTTTAGCTTCTGGCTACAGACATTGCAATCATCTTTGAAACATTTGGCTTCACCTGTCAGATTTGTTCATTGCACATCACACACAGTAACAATTTGTTTATTACATAATGGTGGTATTGAAATTCCTTGCCTACTATATTTGCAGCATGGATATCTCCATCTCAAATAAAATAATAAAATAAAGCCAGTTTTGGTTGAGATGAGGCTTGGGTCTAAACACTGGAAGTAACACGTAGTCACCTCAGCCATCTGTATCTAACTGGTTTTGTGCCTCGACTTCGTCCTGCCCTTTACTGTACTGGACTTTTTTTCCCTGAAATTAGCATGTTCTCAGAACAGCAGAATTGAGTAATGTGGTGCCTCAGGCTGAAAAAACAGGGCCACATCTCTGGGAGCACGGCCATTAGTTTCCTCCGCTGCCATTAACACCAACATCTAGAGACTCTGCCAAGGTGCCTGTTTATTAAAGCACAGCACTCAAGAACACACTAATGGGAAATAAATGAACTCAGAAAGGTGCTCTCCATTTTACAAAAATTAGAAAGGAGTCCTTCGTCATTAGGAGACAGAATTAGGAGGGGTAATTTCTCCATCTGCATGGTGTGTTGTGACCTACGCGCTGAAGGTTTGGACCGGGTCCTGCGCAGCGTGTTTTTAGTCAGCGGTGAGAGGACATTGACACGCGTCTGGAATGGGTGTGGCCTGGGGATATTGTGCCAGTGTGTCTCCTTAAGGTGAAGAGAAAAACAAGTAGCATTCTCTATGTTAGAACTGACAGTTTTAATTGAGGGTTGCTAGAAAATGACATCTGCATTCAAGTGAATAGCTGCTAAATGTTTTAGGAACTTGTTTTTTTCCCCCTGCAATTTGAAAATGTGTTTTGTAAAAAAAAAAGGTTAGGTCTTTATCATTTGGCAAGAATTCCCATTGTGCAGTTTTTCTAGTTGAAGAAAAGCAATCGTTTATTTTTTACAAGCGAGTGATCAATGAGTAAATATCATCAATCATTGCTTCCCGAGCCTGGTTAAAACTAATGAACAGTGGTCTTATTAACAGCAGTGGGTTTGAATGCACATGAAGGGGGATGCTGGTCACAGCAGAGTTAAGTAAAATAACAAAATAACAAAAAGGAGAATTCCACAGCGCAGTAAAAATAAAACATTATTTTAAAAGTCAACAGTGATTACTTTTACCAACCAAACAAACCACAAAATATAATGTTTACAGTTTTTATTATGTGCACAAAATTGTATTATGCCAAGTGTTCAGGGACTTTTACTTACAAACCAAACACAGTATTTCAAGATAAATGAGTCTCTGTAACAGTATTTCACACTCATATATTCCATTTCTTTTCCATTTTAATGGTATATGCCGAGTCTTAGTTCCAGCATCTTGCTACATTGATTTCACATTTATTTTTAATTTACAGGGAATGAGAATGAGTTATCTGCATTCTTTATTAGGGGAATATTTTCGAGGCAATCCAATTATCCTAATTAGAGAAAGAGTTCAGAGACTTGTAATGGGATACTGCCCTGCCTGGGTGCTAAAGAGCTTTCTCCTGTGGCATAGGCACAGAAGGACATTAACAATTGAAGCGGAATAATAAGGACGACTGTGTGTTTAAGGCTCCCTTTTACATTCAATAGGATATCAGTGAAATTGTATTATTTTTACTGACCATTAGGACGGCTAAAACCGTGTCCCGTAGTGTTGGCTAAAATAACAAACAGCGATTTAAATAAATGTTCCGTTCACCTATAAATTTCCATTTGTGTTCCAACTGTGTTACTCAGGTCTGGCAAAGAGAGAAAATCTGTTGTTTTGTTTTGTGTTTGTTGTTTCTTCCAAGGTTTTTCAAGGCTTGCCCCTCCTCTCACTGTTCTACTGTAGATCAATAGTTCCTCCGCCTGCTAGAAGCCTTTGATGTGTAGGAGAGTGGATCATTCAAAGGTCTTTTATTTCCAATATATGATTTCCGCAGAGGCATTTAAAGTAGTCTGCTAGGAAAGAGAAATGAAAAAAAAAATGATGCCGGATATACAATGTCAAAAAATAAATACAGATGGCAGATATTAGATTTGCATTTGCAATGTTTTATTGCTGTGTAGATAAAGAAACAAAGCCTAATATATGCCCAAGGGGCAGGATTCATGTGCGGAAGGAAGGCAAAACAACTCTGAACCAATCTTTTTCATAAATAAGCATCATCGGCATGCAGGGGCGGTTAACAGATGCTCTCTAAACCTTCCTGTGGAGAAAGATGGTGGCGTAAGGACGGGGGAAAAAATATTTTGTCCACTTGACACCATCTGGTCAGGCTGCTCAGCCCTGGGTTTTTTGTCTCCACAAAGACTCGGGCCGGAGTAAATATTTAAAGTGCGGTTGGGAGAGCGATGAGCCGTGGGGTGTCCCTCCCAGCAGCGCACGGCACATTTGCGCCGGGGGCGTTCGAGAGACGGCGGAGCAGAATGTGTCGGCATCCGAAAAAAGACAAAATTAGGGCCCTTCACGGCTGAACGGAAGCCGCTGCCGTCTCGCACATACGTGGCAGCGTTAACGAGTGTCGCCTATAGCTGGCCCTGGGAGGGACTTGTCCTCGTTTACTAATATACAATATTTCCTCACTAAATCAGAGCACAGAGAATAATCTCTGTATTGTCGACAGTTTTTTTTTTGTTTTTTTTTGCCTCTAATTCAGTAGGGATGTGGCAGCTGCTCAGACAGGAAAGCGTGTTTCCGCGAGACGGGCCGATTCTAGATTTGATAGCGCCTCACCACGCCAGTTCCTCCTCCGTCAGTCGCTGTGATGTGAACAGCCCGGGAAGACGGGGGGTTGCCAAGTTCAGGCTCAGAAACACAGACGTCCGCTGAGGTGCACTTCGGTTCCACCGCCGCTTTCAATTGACGTGATTTACGTTTTGTCTGAGGCGTCTTAGACGGCATTGCCAACAGCAGAGAATCCCCAAATCTAACAATTTGTGTCAACAAAAGCTGTGCGGGTTATGGTCAGTGGCGCATCCGTGGGATCAGTTAGTCTGCCGTAAGTGAATACGCAGCACAATTCTCTGCTTTAAATCAACTTTAACACACTTTATATGAGTCCATTAGGGACTGGATGTTGTCTATTAGTGTTAGTGCTGTGCGGTATCTGAGTTGATTTCTCACTGAACATTTGTGAGTCCTGTAACTACGGCATTTTAAGCCACTTTATTTAAATGGCTAAATTGTTTTGAAGATGTTTCAGAATTGGACTTTGTTTCCGGGCAATTAAGCAGAGAAGCATCCAGCGCACGCAGCCTTTTTCTCGGACTCGGTCAGATCTTGCAAGGGATTGATGAAGCTTGCATCACTGGTCAGCACCGACTTGTTTTCCCCGCATCCGCAGCACGTGATTGCAGAGCAATCGTTCAGTGTGGCTTTGCAACCCTGCCTTGCCTGACTGTTGATCCTCACAGTACCTTTTATAATTGGATTGAGGGAAGGAGATCAAATGCTTGCTCGCAGTTCCAGCAGTTTGGCTTGTTTATAAGTTTAAAACTGACAAAGAATGTTGTGGTTTTTTTTTTCTGTTTAAGGGAGATAGTTTCAAACGAACTGCATTTCACGCAGACATTGGGGAGAATTGCAGTGTGGGAGGATGCTGTAATGAGAATACTATGACCTACTGGAAGCATTATTCTATGCGCTGAATATCGCACTAAAAAATAAAGCACATTTCGGAGGTGGGTGTTGTTGTAATTTAACTTGCAATATTATATGCCAAATGTAAGTAAAATCGTCAGACGACATATTTTCAGCTGACAGGAGCATTCAATTAAAATGTGGCTGAGTGTCTTTGGCACAGACATTCACTTTTTAAACCACACTTTCTAGTCTGTCAAATCAGATTGGCATAAAAAGTTTTTGCTTCACGATCTGCTCATTACCATATTTACCACAACAGAGTTTAGAAATATTGACATAAAAATTGGAGCAAACTTTTTTTCCCACAAATTAACTAAATAGAACTACAAAGAACTACAATGAAGCATCACACCGCACATTACAGTACCATGCAAAATGACAGCACCCGCAATATATTGAGTTACTGGAAAGAATGCCACAGTGGCAACATGTGAACATTAGTGTACTATACTATACTGCACTGTACTATGTGCTGTACTATATTTGGATAGTATGTACCCAGAGAAGACAAGTTTTGTTTTGTTTTTTTTTAAACGGGATTCTAGCTTGTAGTCAGGATAATACACAGAGGTTGTCAGAGACCGTGTGCTGAATGGTGAGAAGCTCAGTGGTGTGGATGTGGTCGTCAGTGAGGTGGGCGTCCACCCTTGCCTGAGGGCTACTTCCTGTCTGCTGCATGCGCTACAGAGCTAGCGCGCACTAGCCGCGCAGCTGAGGCCTCACTCCCACCGTCCGATGGTGCGTCTCTCTCTCTCTCTCTCTCTCTCTCTCTCTCTCTGAGTTAAGAGCTTCATTTCCTCCACCCCCGCTCACCCTTCAGCTCGTATTGACATTTACTTTAGGAGGACAATAAACCTATTAACCTGAGAGGAAGACTAGACAATTCCCTGAGCAGGGGGAGGCTATTTTTTTTGCTTATTTGGCTAAACTAAAAAAAAAAAAAGGTGCAGCAGACTAGCGGTAGACTTTTTTGCTCAGGGCTGTTCGAATGGATGGGCTGATGCACGGTATGGGAAAGTGACATAATTTAATTTGCATAAAGTAAAGCCACCGCAGATATCGACAGGTGTCGTCATTATGGTGCCATTAAGGGAACCATAAAGTAATTGCGTTTTCTTTGTCTGGTCCAGACTGCAGAAACAACTAATGGTATTGTTTTGTTTTGTTTTGTTTCGCTTTGTTTTGTTTCTCTTAATAATGGGCACTAATTAAAGGAAAGTCCTCAGGCAACGAGAAGACTTTTGTCGAAATGCATTGTGCGCTGTTGAGGAGATGTGGAGGGGCAAACACTGCAGTTCTTATTTATTATTCTGCACAGTTTGCTTTGCTGGTGGTACAGGGCTGAAGGCACAAAGGAAAACTGTTTCTTCGAGTTTAGGCTGTGCTCGTAAATGTTGGTTAACCTGACACGAAAACCTGAAGCACGTTTCATTTCAGAATTGTGTTCGGGTCGAGATGTGATCGATAGAGACCTTTTTATAGTAGCATACGCAATAAAATTCTCAATTTTAAATCAACGTTGGCCCCGATAGAGACCACGCGTTACGGCTAAAAGTACTCTATCAGAGTTGATTTTGCGGCGACCTTTTCGCTGTGTACCCATCAATCAATGGCGTCAGTTGTGCTAACTCTGCGCATGCCGGTGCTATGCCACACAAAATAAAGATTGCCACTTTATAAGTTCAACTTAATGTAAGAATCAACTTACGTTCTGTAAAGAAATTAAACAAGAATAAATCATTCTTAAAAGTTTCAAAATATGATATGATATTTAACTCATCCCTATTAACCATATCTCGTTTCTTTCTAAAGTTATGCTGCTCTGGAATAAAAACATGTTGAACCTGCTGTAATCCTAGCACTGATAACCAGGTTGGGATTTACTCTTACTCATAATTTACCTTTTGCAGTATCAAGCCCTCAAGTAATCCAGGGTTGAGTTTTTAAGTTGATGAGGCATCTTCTGCTGGCACAGGGACACATTTAACTTTCACTGTCCAGACTGACAGCAAGACCTCTACTGAATGTGATCATTGCCAAAAAAAAAAAAAAAAAGTCTAATATACAATTTTCTCATGGCTGCACAGACGTATCTTAAATCTTCTGTTCATTTTTTTCACTGGCTATTCTGTATGTAAGTCAGCCTGATCCTCCAAAATATGTAGGATCCATTAGCACTGGTCGAAGTGCAGGCACAAACAGTGGCCTCTATCAAATGGATCCCATATTAATTCATAATGAGGTCTAATGTGCATTAAGTCTAAAAGTCTTAAGAGTCAGAAGTCTCTAAGAGACAGATTTTTTTTATAGTAGTCTTTGCAGTGAGTTTTCTATGCTGCTAAAATCGATGCATTCCATTTAAGTACTTGAGCTGTCAGAGGGCTTTCATTAAAATAGCATTATCTTCCTTGAGGCTAATAATGCAGTAGTTTTTCCCTGAGCAGTGGCTGCTTGAAGTGTACTTCAATGGCAGTTTCATCAGAAGAACACACATTGATTTAATTGCAATGGTTCTGAAGTATAGAATGTCTTTTCATGCAGAGAAGGCACAGAGCACAGACAGTAGCCTACTTCTGCGGTCATCGAATAATGGGTTTAAGACAATCACTGATGGAAGCTAATGCCCAGCATGTTCTTCATAGATCATGTTCTAAATGCATAAATAACTACACATTTTAAAAAAACTTTCAAAATAATAAATAATAAGAAATGCACATAGTTATCTATGAGTTAAGGAAACATCTACTTGACACTATTTTATAAAATAAGGAATATTAAATGAAGGTAAATTCTAATAATGGTAAAATGCTATTTAATAAAATTATTCTTAAAAATATATTATGGATTATTTTCTGAATTTAAGTTTATAATACCCATTAAGATTTTATTTTTTGCAGCGTAGCAGCAGTTGATTCTAGGAATGAGGATCATGCTTCTAAATTACGTTGGGCTTTACGGTTATATCTTAACTAGGTGCATGACCTCTCCTTTTTTATCTATTCAAATGTACTACTGAATACAGTATGTAATGCTTAATGCTTAAAAATGCTTAAATACTGGTTGAATAGTTCTGTTAGAATTATTAAAATGATTTCAATTGCTTTGGAGGCAACTTTGGGAGTTTTTAATAGTTTTAGGGTGTGAGGTAATGCATCTTATCGTTTATAAAATGAAGTTAATAAAGATAAGAGTGGATCTGGAGAAGAGCGAGGCCAAGGGGACGCCCTGCTGAGAACTGTTTGAAGAATAATGAAAACAGGACAGAGAATGGAAACCTAACTGTCACGACAAGAACTGCTCCGCTGACAGTGGGACTTCAATCTCGTACCGCACACCTCAGCCCGTGTGAAGTAGATTGCCGGATGGATACCCAGCTGTTCATGGCGAAACTCAATACTGCAGCTCCTCTCGCTCGAAGCATCAGTCATTTCAGGCGGCATTGGGAAACAGCGGCTGCGTGTTCTGTGAAGATGTAGGAATATTGTTTTCATGTCCTCGAAAGGGGACTGCGCTTCGTGCGGAACTGAGTTTGAAGGTACAGCTTGTCTGAGAGGGGAGGGGGGAGCGCTTAAATGACAGGACGAGGACACGGCGAGTTTCGGCGTAGCTGTGGCGTGGCTGGGCAGTGCAGAGCGGGCACAGTGACGCGCGGGGACTGCGTTCTGTCTGGAAGAGGAGCGACGGGCTGGCTCTCCGCTCGGGCCTCCTTCCACCCGAGCTCATTCTCCGCCTCGCTTCCAGCTCGCTCCCGTTGCCTTGGCGGCGGCGGCGGCGGCGGCTGTGGCGGTGGAAGCGGCCGCCGCGTCGGCCGTAATCACTCTCGCACGCCACCTCTGCATCACAGAGGAGCGTGACGGGCGCTGACTGTGGAGCCGTGCTTCCTGGCTCCGCCGCGCTTCTCCTTGGAAACAGAAATAGGCACATTCATCCCGCATCTTCAGAGGCTGCATTCTCACTGCCGTTGCGGACTTGGGTTTCAGCCACGCGCAGTTCCAGCTTTGAATAATCTCGTTTTTTTCCTGAGTCAAGGACATATTTTTTTGTGCAGGGAAGGTTGGCCGGGGAGAAACGCTTGGTGTACGTTTAATTCTCGCGTAGCACATATATAACTATGATCGGCCGATTAGAGAGTTTGCTGAAATGTGGTTTCGTGGCCGACCTTTCGTCCTTCATCGCGTGAAATGACTTGTTCGTTTACAAATCATTCTTTGGAAACGTAATTCCTGTAGTCCTGTGGTGGGGGGGGGGGGGGGGGGGGTGCATTACAGTGCCATTCCGTAATTGCTTTGTCACAACGATCAGAAAGCCATTTTCTCTCTTCCCGTAAAAGTCCCAAGTTTATCTTCGTTAAACAT
The DNA here is from genome assembly GCF_013347855.1 of Anguilla anguilla. NCBI lineage: Eukaryota > Metazoa > Chordata > Actinopteri > Anguilliformes > Anguillidae > Anguilla > Anguilla anguilla. Next base: position 11,282,856 of record NC_049206.1, on the reverse strand, counting down.
CTGACTGGTGTGAAAGCGTCGCGCGGCTTTTTAGCGGCCGTGGAAGGCGCGGGGCCTTTGCGCCGGGCCGGGCTCTCTTTGTGTTGGCGGCGGGATGATGGATCCTTCGGCGGCGGTAATTCTGGGAGCCGCGCCATCGCCCGCTCCGGCCGCCCCCTCCATCACGCTGTCCCAACGAAAAGCCCCTGCCGACCGCTGCCTTTGTGCCACCTACCGCCCCTCGTCACCACCCCCACCCCATCCATTCAATCAGCTTCCCCTGCCCGCAGAAACCCCACTAACACATGCTCTGAGAAATAAAGGTATAGTGGAGGTATATTTTTGTTCTTTTTTGGAAACAAATTTGCCAAATGTACCCTGAGAATACAATAATGTTCCTATTTGGGTACGAATAACTGCCTTTTTACACGCTACAAATGAATTGCGTGTAGCTGGCTAGGGGTACAATTTTATGTGTCAAACGTTTGGATCGTTGTCGGCACTTTTCGTACCTTTTTTCTGAGGGTGTACGCTCTACCGACACTGCAATGACGTCCTGTCACCGTGATGTCATTTTAGACTTTGAGTAACACTGGCTCGGGTGAGTGCGCATTCGCTTGGGTCCCACGCAGCTGAAAACACCACCCTGTCCCCCTTTTCCAGGCTACAGGCTGCTAGCTTGTAGAACAGCAGATCCCTAATAAATAATTCAGAATAATTGTGATGGTCTGACGGGCCTAACAGCCGGAGCTACGCTGCCCGTCTGTGGCATAATGTGCGCTTTCCCTGCGACGAGGCCGGTGCGTTTGTCCCTTCCGTTTGTAACGAATGGGCCGTTTTTGCCCTCCGTCTGTGTGTGTTGGCAGGATACAGTCGGGGTCCTACCTCAGCACCGGCTGGTTCACGCTCATCCTGGCCATGGACATGTGCAAGGAGATCCGGGTCTACGGGATGATCAACGACACCTACTGCAGGTACCTAATGCGCCTGGAGCCTTTTGCAGTCCACAGCGCATGGCACTGACAGAGGCTAACACACACCCTCAAACGTCCTCTGTCTGCATTCGCTTGTGTTTTAAATGGAAGCCATTCAAGGACATGCCATTTACCAATATGAGTTCAGATTCAATACTGGATTACACTTTTGCATAAAATAACAAAAGAAGAGTGGTAGCATCTGAGCGAGTTGTTGTTTGCCGTGTAGGAGTCAGCCAAGGACCTATGCTTGGACCTCTGGTTTTTCTTGTAAATTAAATAAACTAGGATATTGGAAAAAATGTGAATTGTTAAAATATGTAAATGGAGAAAGTTAAATTCAACAATGACTTCACACTCAGACAAGAATCACTCTTATCAGAAGCAATTACAGGAATACAGGAAAGTTTAAATAAGATCCAAATATTGAGCTGTTCATTTGCACATAGTCAAGTGTAGTCTTAGCAGGAGCTGTTACTGGGTGGGAGGGGGGCTGGGGGATTTGATTGATGTGTTTAAGATTTTGACCACAAAAGCAATTACTTTCTGCTAACAGAGCCAAGGAGCACAGGTGGAAGTTAATTAAAAGTAAATTTCCAAAGTGACACAGGAAAATATTTCTTCGCACAGACAGATATAGACGCATAGAATAATTTGCCAGGATTTGTGGAAGAGGACATGAAACCCTTAAACTAGGCTAAAGTGAACTAAACTTCCTGTTCATGTCATAATACTTCCTTTCAGTAAGTTCTTTATCGTATTCTTATGTGTGTGTGTCACCTCTTTCTGAATCTGAGTATTTCACTAAGGAGTCCAGGTTGAGCTGCTGGATTATTAATGAGGCCATCACAAAATCAATCAAATTCTATTTAGCATAGTGCCCTTCACGTTAGATTTGTCACAGGGCATTTACACCACAATAAAGAGAATTTACTGCAAGGCATTAAATGTAGATATAATTCAATTATATGTGTAAAAGAAAGGCAGAAGCTGGGTAGCACATACCCTAGAGAGAAGTGCATTTTAAGAGATAAGGAACAGGCAGAAAACAGCAATGAACATAGCACCAATAAAAGTAATTGCATTAAAAATTCCATTAAGATACAAAAACATGTGATAATGAATGAATGGCACTAAGACTGATCTGATATTATCTGATAATAATAATAATAATATTAATAATAATAATAATAATAATAATAATAATAATATAGATCAACATGACCACTAAATTCAAAGGTCATGTTGGTCTATATTAACCTTCCATACTCTTCATCACAAAGCGTGCAGGGGTTTTATTGGTAAAACAAGTGAGTAGGTTTTCGCATGGCTGTTTATTTAACCCCGTTCTGCTTCTTGTAAGTACATTTTGTTGTACATGAGTTTTGTGCATAATTTAGTGTCAGGAAACTCTGCCAGTGATCTAGATTGTGACTCTGGATTTGCTGTTTTCCATAACTGCTTGCCAGTTGTTAGCAGAGTCTGGAATGAAAGCTCTTGATGTCCAACACACGGCTTGTTCTTCCCGTCCCCACAGACTGGAAAAGTGCCGTGCAAATCTCAGCCCGTGACTGCACATTTGCACCTGCTTGAAAGAAGGGGGGGGGAGTAGTTATTCTCCGGGAAGAGGGGATATAGCCGTGGTTAATTCTAATTACCAGTTGGTTTTCAGATGAAAGTGATGGAGTGTGGAGGCCGATGGTGCTGCCGGTTTCAAAGCTCTCTCTCTCTCTTGTTAGTATTTCTTGCGCCGTTCCTGTGCTCGGTTTGCAGTGAGCCGGCACCGCGATGCCCTAGAGCTTTTAGATCTTAGCAACTTTATTATTTCTTTCGCTTTTTCTAAGGTGCACAGAGCCCGGGTAAGCTGCAGTCAGCTTTTTGATGTGTAAATATATCTCAGATGTGAGAGATTTCTCAGGCTCCTTCGCAATTATGGCGCTCTAGAATCTTTTGAGGATACAGAGAGCATTAGCGGATGATTTGGATTTTCTTGCAGAAAATGCTGTGTGAAAATTTACTGAGGACAGAACTGTATCACTCTTTTGAAATCATGCTAGCCATGGTGCAGCTGACTGCTGTGACATCTTCGCAGGATACCCTCTGTTTCTCACAGAGGGACACTTCCGGACAAGCCTGGGCTCACACCTATTTCTACCTTGTGACACTACGTACACCAGTCGTGCTGTGCCTCGATAGAGCCTGTTGTGGCTTGGTTGAGCTCAATGCAGCCACCATTTGTGTTGAATGACACCGTTGTCTCATTTTCGCAAAAGCGATATGTAACCATGTTGTCTCTCAGACCACAAAGATTTGCCAGAACTTGTGTGATTATATTTTGCCATGCTCTATTTGCAAATAAATTTGCTACCACTTCAGTTATCTCAAACTAATCTTTGTTTCACAGCTGTTATTTGTGTTGCTTGTACAGAAAAGTAAGAGCAGTTAAATGCCTTGTGATGGAATTGTTAGCCTTTCATGCAAATTGTTATTTTACAGTTTTTTATATGTATCCTTTGTCAGTAATGATGCGCACGGTTCAGTGCATTATGGCTCAAGAAAAAAAGGTTGTTTTTGTTAAACTGCATTAATGATTTATTTGCATTGTTTAGGCTGGAATAATTCAGCACCCAGGACAAAATGTTTTTTTTTTTTGTTTTTTTTTTTGTTTTTCTTTTTTAATTGAGTTAGCACTTAAATTAAGGTAAGTTAATATCTACCTTTCTTTTCTTTGAAAAGAGTATTTGTTTACCAATTGCAAATGCCATATAATTAATATGTATTTCATAATATTGTGTTAGTCTGTATGGGTAGGGATTTTAATTATTGCCAACTGCATTGTTTTGTTTTTAGCATAAAATAAGCTGCATTAACCTGCTGGCACCTATTCCCCATTAAAGTAATTAATCAAGTTCTTTCTTGTCTACTTATTGCCATTGAAACAGACTGAGGCAGGGGAATAGAAATGATTAGTCGGCCTCCAAAGCACCATGCACGCACATTGCAGGATGTGTTAGCGGAACGAAATAGCATTTCTTTGTGAAATGCGCGAAAAAGAGGGAGGCAAAGTGAAGGTATCTCGTGGATATCAGCCCGCACGTCGCATTCTTGGTGAAGTGAACCCCCAGCTTGTTGTAGACTGTAATGTGCTTGTGCACGCTGGTGCATTTTGTCAACAAGCACGTAAAGATTTCGTCCACTGCGACCTCACAGGTGGGTGGCACGTGCCTGGCGGTCTTTAAATTACAGTTGGCAGATTGCCGTTCTTTCACAAATCGGATGGCATAGCCAAGAGAGCTATCAGCTCTCTGAATTGTGTCCAGTGTAGAGCAAAAACCATCAGTCCCTCTGCGTGTATAATGTAGTAGCCTGCATGCCAAACGAAACAACGTGATTAGTTATTTAAGGTGGGTGTTTTACCTTCTCTCTAGTTGAGTCTGTTGTCACCTCACCCTTTTATTTTCTGAAACAATGGGTCATTTTAATCTAGACGGATTTCTTGTAGGTAATTTAGGCTTGAAGAAAGTGGCACTCGCGGTCGTGACCGTGAGCACAGCGACACGCGGAAACGTGTCGGGGAAGTGTCTGTCGTAATGTAATGCATGGAGCTGAACAGCCAGCTGACCCCACCGGCTCCCCCTCATAATTGAAATTCAACAGGTGGTGCGCTGAATGTGAAATGGAATTGATTTGTTTTTGGTGGAGCAATGTCATAGTTCCTGGAACCGGTTAAGGAAAATAAAATCGTTAATTTAGCGATTTAACCCATTTAAGGCTGAACTGCTACCTAACAGTCTATTTCTCGAGTTAAATATGCAATGAAACAGACTGTGCAGGTAGAGCAAAAACATCTTTATGTCTCTAAAATGTCATTCAAATGCTTCATGTAGTCTTTTTTTTGTATATATCAATAAAATAAAATATTATTTTCTACAGCAGGCTCAGTACATGGTATTTTAAGTAATATTGAATATTTAATTTTATGTTTAAAAACAGATCCAGAACTGATAACTGCAGAGGGCTCTGCCTCTCTCTGTCTCTCTGTCGCAGGACGGAAGGCTATAAGAAGGTGCCGTACCACTACTACGAGGCAGGAAGCAGAGACGAATGCGCCGAGTACCTCCTGCACGAGAGCGCGCCGTACGGAGGCCACCGCTTCATCACGGAGAAATCCGTCTTCGCCAAGTGGGCCAAAACACACGCCATCAAATTCCTCCACCCGGTCTGGTTGGTATCATGACCCGGACCGTCTGAGACCAACTGTACCACGCTCCAGAACAACTCAAAACCTGCAACGTACAAGCTTCAGTTTATGTGAGGTCTCTCTCACACACACAAACACTCACACACACGTGCACATGGACACACACACACACCAGCTATACAGCATCTACCCAAATCCATCCACTACCACCTGTGTGAAACCACCAAAATGTTTTCTCAGTTCGAGGGAACTAGAGAATAGTGCTATTGTTGTGGGATTGGAAACCTGCTTGGCACAGTGGTTGACATTATTGCACTTGTTCAAGAAACAGCAAATTATAAAATGGACACTGCGTGGGAGTGTTTTGATGAACTTGTCTCGTCAACAGAAAAATGCACCTTGTGAATGTTTTTTCAGCTGTGGAATTCTGAGCTCTGAATGAACAACATAACTGAAGTGAAGGCTACTCATCGGAAGTGGGTCCTGGTATTTAATCAAACCAACTAGAATTATCTTAAGTGGGATTTTATTGTAGTGTTTGCTGCTGTAAACATCATGGTGAAAAAATATAGCATTCGATATAGCACTGCTAGTACACAGGTGAATGCAATGGGAGGGTTGTGAACTCCTCGCTCAACTAGGAAAATCCTGCTTCATGCCCACCACTTAATATAGGCTGCGGTTGTATTTTGTTTTATTAATTCTAATAAACAGATGATTTGACTGGAGCATTCAAGCAGCTGAGCAAAAGCTTGAATCTCAACTGTGGCCATCTTTAAAATTACCCAGCCCCAGACTCAGATTCAAAAAAAGTCCATCCTGTCTCACCCAGGCTAACAAAACTGACTTCTGATAGACATCTCTGCAGTTATTTTCCCCAGTCTGTGCTCGTACACCAAATTCAATCTTCCCCTATCCTCTGTGGAGGGCATAGCTTCAACAGCGGAGACTCTGTATTGGCCTTTTTTTGCCGTCCTCACATCTCGTAATCCAGGGGGGAGTAGGGCTGACATCCAGGGTTCCTGCCAGTGCTACCCAGACTCACACCGCAGTCCAACATCAAAGTTGGCGCTTCCCCAGCCCCATTCGCGTTCAAAATATCATCCTCACGTCCTGGACTGTGAAAGTTCGACAGTTAGGCTACTTCAGCACCACGAAATGAAAGCGTCCGTATGCTATGTCGTGTTTTATCCCTAGCAGACCGACACACTCCCGGTAGTTTATTAGCACGACTCTGTAACGTGTTTTTTCGCGTGACGCCCCTAAGAGGGGAGTAGCTGTAAAACTGGCAGTACTGTTAATGTCATCTCGGCTGTGGAGAGGAGCGAGAACGCACTCACGTTTGCTGTGGGCAGGCTGATGTATGACATAAAATTATCTGAAAGTGAATTTTCAAATGTCGTGCCTGCGCTAGGTTGTACATTAACACAGTGAAATGCATTCTAATAACCTCACTTATTTAAACTTTATTTTTTTGTGCCTAACTTTTTTAAAAAACCCTTTTTCCTTCCTTAGATGTTCATTTTTTGCGTTGGATCACAGACAGTTGCTGAAATGATTACGCCTTCACAAGCCTATTTGAAACCAACAGTATTCGCAAATTCGCAGTGTTTCAAACCTTACGTTCTGACTTCCTTTTTTCAGCAGTATGTCTTTTTCACGCCTAGATCTATGTCTCCTGTACACCACTTACATGTAATAAATACTGCATGTGTCATGATAGGTGTATTTTGTAACTTTTGAACGAACCTGTGATTGTGACATTGTCTGGCAGCTCTGCAGCTCATCCTTTCACTGTTGCCTTCTGGTGTCCCTTGAATCACTCCGTAACATTAATATTGCATTATATTCGCATTAATATTCCATTATTTTGCATTACCATCAATAACACTCCTCCATCCAGCCCAGAACCTGAACTTGAATGCTCATGTAATATACATGTCTATACTGTTTCTTAAAATAACTATTCTTAACCAGCTGTAGGGATTTCTATCTATGTGCACCAGCAGAGCAGCAGAGTAGACCTGTCAATCAAAAAAAAAAAAATAACACTGGTAAAAAGAAGAGAAGTTGAGGTACCACGGGTGCTAGTTTTGCTTCCATGCAAATACGTGAGCTCATCTTTCGAAGTTGAAATGAATCCGTTCGCACAGAGTGAGGATGAGGGTGCAGTTTGAGGCGTGGCCTGTAGCAGTGAGTGGCAGGTGTGCGTTGCAGAGGCCTGGTTTGTGCTGAACGGCGCGTACCTGGGCTAGCAGTGTGCAGCTGGGTACAGTACGTGCGCTTGGCCCGTTCTGGAGGCCGCTCCAGCCAGATGTGGAGATGGGCCATTCTCATCACCGCGGGCTTTCTGCGCACTGACAGCCGAGGCAGCGGGGGCTTCACCCCCACACGCGTGTGCGTGCGCGTGTGCGTGCGCTCCGTCCAGAACCCTCCGTCTCGTTGGTTTTTTTTGCCTGGCTCTTTGTTTGTGAGCGCACGAGAGAATTTTTGACAATCAGTCATTCCGCAGTCGACAAAGAGTGAATAAGTGGCGATCGGGCCCGCCCACCTGGAATTGCAGACGCGGCTTTATTGACGTTCTCAAAGGACCTCTGAGAGGAAGCTCCGTGGGGCGCGTTTTGATTGAGCCACTGTGTAGCACGGGCCTATGGCAGAAGCCTACATACAGTCCCCGCCCCCTTTCCTTACTTTCGCTACCTCCAAAGTGAAACTGCAAGAAAGGCTTCATTAGGAGCGCTACGATGTCACATTAACCAACCAATCACTTTGCCTCCGTGATTTTGCCTCCGTGGACAGTCACTCCAGTGGCACGGCCACATCCTTTTCTTTCTGTGGGATTCCTATGTACATGGCCAAGGCCTGGCATGAGAAGGGTTAATCTGTCCTGCCACACCTGGAGATGGCTCTTGGCATCCATGCCAGACGTAGAAGTAGGGGGTCACATTGTCACTTTTTTTTTTTTTTTGGTAATTTACCATAAAAATATTAATTGTGGTGATGTTCATTGTCGTGATTTTGTTTCTTGCGGAAATAATGAAGTCTTACCTCATTGTGACTTCTCGTAGCAAACGCATGCTTTGAAGTGCTCTCAAAATTCTTAGAAAACATTATGTAGAGGTAGGCTCGCATGCTCAGAGTATACACGGAGGTAGGCCTTCATTGCTTTCTCACATAACGTGGCCTTCCTGTCTTGAGTGGTTATTGTGAATTCTCTTCTGTGTTACGTGTCGTGGGGCTAGCGTACATTTGTACCATAAATATGCATTTACAGGTTTGAAGATGTCTCTCTAGCTTTCTGAAGATTGCGGACCAGCCTATGTACAGAAAACACACCACACTCCTTTCTCTGCTGTACTGTATTAGCCACTTCCTGAACTCGTCATTAGTGAGAGTTTGCTAAAATAACATTAAAAGCTGTGCAAATATATATATATATATGTTTTGTTTTCAAGGGCATGGCATGTTAAATACACATCATTAATCATTCCCTCCACTTAAAGTGAATGCACTTTTGGTCACTTTATTTGTCAGGTTTGCATCTCATGTCAGTGTTTTTACCACGAGTGTAATGACGAACAAATTATCAATAATTAGTTTTATACATTATTTTATTACTTCTGTCACTTTCTAGTACAGTATTTGCAAAAACCAATCAGTCATGCAATGAAACCAAGGAGGTTGCTAGTTACCCTTCAATGAACATGTAAGTGTATGAATGCACAGTGTTTTTTTCAGGGTTGGAGGTCAGTTCCATTTATGTTATAAATAGGAAGATATCCATATCCTATAGCGATTTTTCAATTAATGAATTGAAATGAAACTGACCTCAACCCTGGTGTGTATATGCATGATAGAGTCTATGGCAGAATTACCAGCATTATGAGCAACCTCTTTCTACAGACATAATAAATTAATAATGTATGGCATATCAGTGTGTGGGAACCATTAATATTTATTACTACCACTTGTTGTTTGAGTGCTTTTTTGCTTACTTTTTCATTTTGAAATGCAGTGGCAGTAACAGTAAAGTGTTCTCTGTCATCAAATCGGGGGAAAAAATGTTAATCCAGAAAATAATTTATGTCAGAAGAAAATTCCGTTTTTATAATTTTTTAAAATTTATTTCATTGTATCACCTTTACAAAAGTCCACCTTGGCCTTGTAGTTAGTGCATATGTAAGTGTGTCACACTCTGACAAATATGACTGGCCCTGTGTTTTTTTGCATGCCTGTAAAATGAACAATAGCACCAGTGTATTAAACCGATAACCTCACTTTTTCAAGCAAACGACTTCCAAGTCTGGGTGAATATGTTTTCTGCAATATGGAATGTATCTAAAACATTATGTGATTGATAGCCATTGTGCTAATTTTGTTTGTTTCTCATTAACATGCTAATGAACTTCACAGTAGTAGGGGGTAAAATGAGATTTTGTAAAATGCCTCTCCCATTATCTTATACGCATCTACTTTATTCATTATTCATTAATTTTATTTACACCCTAGTGTTCCCTCCAGTAGAGAAATGGTTTATTGATACTATACTTGTCTTCTCCATTTTGGATTTTGAAATGCAGTTATTCATTGTATTTGGTTGGGTGTGTATTCTTAACTAATCAAAAAGTTACAAATCCCTGCGATTTTTAATACGCACAGGATCTCCATGCGTGAATCTATACAGTGCAGTGTGTTGGGACAGCTTGTGTTCGTACAGACTAATGCACAATTGTGCATTATAAAATGATATGGTAAAACTGTCTGAACTGAACTTTGTTGAAGTGTTGGTGGTATGTGGCCAGCTTCAAGCATACTGTATATAGGCATTCATCGAGTGGAATGGAGTTTGCAGTCGAAATTAATGTCTTTATTAATGTGATCGGTAAAAGCACTTACTATGAGTGCAAGGTGGGCCCTGTAGTCAGTTCCAGGTTTAAGCCTGGGTTATGTCATTTGTTTCATAGCAGCGGGATAAAATTATCTTCTGTAAGGGATCGAGGGTGATTAAGTCAGCCTGTTCCTTAACTTAGCGGCCTCAGGCGATCCACAGTGGTGACTCCTGAGGCCCAAAATGGAAGAAATTAGAAGAGTTGGTCAAAAACCTGTTGTGGAGCAGCCCTGGTGTTTTCCAATACCATGTGTACTGTAAAGACAAAAAATGTAAAGTTGAAATGTTTTGCCAAACTGTGGATATTGCCTTTAAAAGGTTAGAGAAATTCATTTTGTTGTGTATGTTTCTTGCATTGTTTACATTCCTGCTGTTTTAATGTGAAACCCTTGCTTTTTAAATGTGCCCTCAGTTATGTTTTTAACCTTGAAATATTTGTGTACTGTGTCCTTTACGCTGACTGTCATTTTTTTGCCATAGCCTTTTTTCTTTACACTATGTTTTTAATTTCCAGGTTGCCTGTTTGGCAGCAACATTTGTACATGGCAACACGTACATTTTGTAAATTCATATTTAACTATTGTTACAGTGATGTTTATAGAATAAATAAATGAACATAATTACAGCCTTTCCTTATTTCCTGCTTTTTGTACTCCAGCATAGTAGAAATTTAGAATCTTTAAAAATATTCTCTGGTATGTCTTTACATAGAAATAAATTCGAAATTAAATTCGAAATTAGAAAGATACCAAGAAATAATTGTTAAGAGATAGTAAATAACCCATACAAGGCCACTAAATATATGAAGATATTAGATAAATAAAGTTCAGTTAAATAATCTTCAACATTTGTCGTGCTATCTTATATAACTTTGAATTTGGTGTTTTCAAAATCTAAATTGGTACAGCTTACCCCCTTTATAAACCAAAAACACTTTAATTGTACATTGTATAATCATTCTGTGATTAACTATTTTAATATACATGTTAAAATAAGACCAGGGCCTCTTTGATCCTAGTGAAAGAAAGATTATGCAGCTCATTATTTATGTTCTTTGTAAAATAAAAATGGCCTTGGTTATGTAAGTTATAGCATAACATTGTACTGCCTTTTTTGCTTGTGATTTAGGTGTATGTAATGCATTTCAGCTCAGCACAGAATCAGCTCCTTTGAGAATTAAATGTGGCAACAGAAACGCGATTTCAGTTTATGAATTCAAGCGCTGTCTTTCTTTCACATCTGTTTAAAAATAATTTCTCCATTTTTCAGTATTTCTCAGAAGCAAACAAATCTCCCCATGTAAACAAATCCGCTCCCCCTGGCACCACGTCGTCCTGTCACTTTTGTAATTAGCTGTGCCTCTCCAAGGTGAAATTATTTTCCCCAGCAGAACATTTCAAGGAGACCAAGAAATGTGAATCAAACCTGTCCTCTATTTTGTGCTGTATAACCACCACCATATAACCACCAGGCATATAACCACCACCATTTGCTTATGTTTCAGTCCCATCTTCCATCCAGGCCATTTCTTGTAATTGTCTTGCAGTTCTTGTAGGAGTCCATTTTGAAATGCTTTCAGGAAGCAAAAAGCTAGGATGGAAAATGGGGGAGCAGCTGTGGGTGCGAATGCATCCGATGTCAGCCGCCTGACCCTCTCTGGGCAGAAGCGGCCCATTGTTACATTTTACTGAGTCAGGAACACCAGGGGCTGCCAGGACTTGGACGTGTCTGTTTCTCTTTGAGACAGAGATCTCACCTGTCACTCCATACCATTTAGACTCGGATGGACCTTGTGGAGTTCACCTGAGAGTGACAGCGCCCACAGTGTGTGCACACCAACCTGGTCTCACCCCTCTGTTGCTATGGAAAGATCATAGTCAGTCTATCGACGTGAAGGAAATGAGGTCAGGTTTGTATTAGAGCTGGTGATTAAATTTTTAAAATAACGTGTCAAAGTCAACCCTTACAGACCTGATTTCCTCAGGCTAGAGTTACATGCATTCTCTAAAAGTAAGGGCTGTACAGTACATTGTCCACTATGTGAATGTGGCCAGTCAGAACATCTTAGAAAAGTGGAGAAAGCAACATGGACTCACTCCTTTTGCGTAAATAGGCTGACATCTAACCGTAGGGATGACAATACCATAATTCCAGCCTGGAATATTATTCATTTGGATTTTACGGTTTAATTGGGACCTAGAGTCTCAAGCAAATATGAGGCTGTGCACCTTTCAGGACCTTCAATAGCCTGCTTCGGCAATAATCAGGAGAAGAAAGCCAGCCGAGGGAAGCTTTCAGAAGCAGCGCTGGAATATGTGAGCGCCTGAGGGAAGGTAATTCAAGCTGACAATGTCTCTCCACATCGACCGAGGAGCGTCAGGCGTACATTACGCCGGACAGGATATTTCTCAATGTACTGCGAGCTGCAGGAAAAGGAGAGAGTATTGCCGAGCGGGCCATTGTGTGCTGAAAGAGCAAAGGCCTCTGGGACATCTGCGTTAAGGGAGGGTTATTGATGTTGCGGGTTTGAAGTCTCTGTGAACAGAAAACCAAATGGCTTAAAAGGTACAGCGCAGAATGGAGTATTATCACTGAGGGGAGAATTTTAAATGATCTCTCATGTGGTGTCTCTTTCTTCCAGTTTGAAAGCACCGCACAACTACGCAACTGAAATCTCAGTTGATGATGTAATTATACAATTTTTTTTCTTTTTTTTGAGAAATGTAGTTGGGGTTAAATAATATTATAATATTAAATTAGTCTTTCTAGTTCCCTCACAATTCATGCTTTGACCAGCGGATAGGAAAAGGCAGTAGACGCCAAAGAACTGGTCATCTCACAGTGACCTTCTGCTTGTAATGGAATCGGGTGCATTTTGTTTTCCCCACAGTTACAGCAGAGGACGTGGGGAGTGAGCACTGGTCACTCATTGTAATTCAGCAATATGACACCCATATGAGACCGATGGCTCCCTTTCTGGAGTCTCTTCCAGGAACACGTCAAAGAGGTTGGAGGGAGGTCAAGTGATTGCAGAATAGTGGCCAGCTGCCAGGTCCCTGTTAAAGGCTGAAATTCTCTCCCTTGCACTGGCAATCACAGGGCCTCCTTCCGTTCATTAACGAGTCAGAGCAATCAAGCCCATTAGCAAATCAGACTTTTCCACTACAAATGGGGTCAGAGAACAACTCTGTTTTATAACTGTGAACACACTTGTACAGTAAATACCGGGGGTCGGTAACTAAGTTACTAGTTGGTGGGGCGGAACACAGCCTCTAAATGAATAAGCCTATCATTAGGCCTGCATTGCAAATGGCACATAAAATGCTGCTCACGTGTCTGAGCAGCAGTCCTACATAACAAAATCAAATTAATTCAAGCTGTAAAATCACCCATATCTGTAATTTCAATTTTTTCAACTTGATCTCAGGGGAGGAACGTTCACAATGAGTTTTCATGAACTTACATTGTTCAGTTTTTTTTAAAATAATGACCTACCTACCCGCCTTTTCGTGATTTCATGAATCTAAAGTGATGAACTTAACCTAGCTAAACCTGGCTAAAACCAAAAATAGTCAATTCCTTTGCTGAAACTTCACCCGGAATCACACTCCCCAAGCGACACAGTTTGTTTACTAAAAGACTAAAAGAGGTGCATTGCATTGCTAAATAACTTAGCAGACAGCTAGCTTCATCCCACAGCAATGGTACTGTAGACTCAGACCCCTCAACTATGATGTTTAAGAACCATAGACTACTGTTGAGGGGAAAGGATCTGGGCTAGAAGCACAATGATTTTACTGGACATCACCGTTACTCCAAGTGGCCTGAGAGCACAGACAATGTTACGTATTCCAAGTCAAGACTGTTGTGTGGTACTACAGTATATGCATTTTTTTTTTTTTTTGCAATTTAAATAAATTTGCTTCTGCCATTTAACCCAAGGTGAAATGTAGCTCTGTCCACACTACACTAAAGAAATCATTTTGGCTGTATTAAGTGGGTCAAAAAAAACTTCTGTGGAGCCAGTCCATGTCCCTCCCAAGGTAAATACAACCCATACACTCTATATGTAGGTGCAGTCTCACATCCTAACCATATATGAATGTGTCAAGGCTGAGTTTGAAATGAAAATTGTAATGTGTGCTTTTGCTTGCTCAATGAGATCTATATCAATAAACCATTCATCTAACTATAAGGCCACGGAGACAGCTGTCATCAGCATTTGAATGACTGCCCCATTCAATATACATTGATGGCAGCAAATGACATAGCTCAGTGGGGCTAGTCCAATAGCAGCTAACCAGAGGCAGCAGTGGTGATTTATACACAAGAGGAAAGAAAGCCTTAATCTCACCCTGAAAAGTGTGACTCAGCAGTATTGACTTCATTGAATTACTTATTTTTATTTATTCATTTATTGTTTTATTTATTTTCCAAAAGTGAAAATGTTAAATTGCAAGTGTAGCCATTATCGTTTTCATGTTGTTATTTTGGGTAAGGAGTTGGTCTTGTGAGCTGAAGGTCACAGGTTCGATTCCCCGGTAGGACACTGCCATTGTACCCTTGAGCAAGGTACTTAACCTGCATTTCTTCAGTTTCCAGCTGTATAAATGGATACAATGTAAATGTTATGTAAAAAGTTGTCTAAGTCGGTCTGGATAAGAATGCCTGTAATGTAATGTAATAAATGTAAGAGATATTTCTGGAATGACTGCTCACTGATATGTGTCTCACAGCTCGCTCAATTCAGTGCCTCTTCAGAGCACAGCGGTGTTCCATGGGCAAGGACACAGGAAGTGGGAATCAGGACAGGCACAAAGCGGAGATGTGTGCTGGAATAAGGGTGTGCCATTTTGCAGAGTACAGCCAAATACCCGCGGGACCAAGCTGAGCAGAACGCAATGCCCACCCAGGCTGCTGATCTCCTCCGGGAGATTTTAATCCCACAGGTCTCACACACCCCTCTTCCGTGAGCACAGCTGGTCGGAAAAAAATGGAGCGTGTATGATGATTGGCCTCAGTTGTATTCGTGGCATAAATATATTTGTTCTCTACCTTTATAGGTTGTTTCTTTTCATGTGTATTTTCACCAGGCTGAACATTCAACAGGTTCAATCTTCTGTGCCCACCCAGCTCTCAGGCTTCTGAGATGATGTCACACTTAAGCAGCGACAAGACAAAAGAGGAATTCTTAGTCACAAATGCAAAAAAAATCCCTTGTACTTAAAAAAAATGTACATGAATTAAGTAATGCTTCTTTTGATGCAAACTGTATATTTAAAGCTCGACATGATACTGAATAAACGTATGAGAAATTTGCCAAAATCTAAATAACAGGAGTCCCTAAGGCATTGCGTCTAGGATCTTGTTCGGATCAGCTAAAGTAAATAGCAGACTTTATTTTCAGGGAAATTTTCTTTAAATAAATGAGCAGCTGTATACTGTGTCTGGCATATCAGTCATCTAGATGCAGCTAAGATGTTACCACCCTCCGCTCTCCAGCACTGCGGTGCTCTATCCTCCTCCTGTGCATCATATTAATTTTTTAAGGGAGGTCAGGCACAGAGGGGGGAAAGAACCGCTCAAGGGATGTCAGTGAATTACAGGGTACAGCAAAGCAGTGTCCAGCTGTGCTGCTGGTATAGATTCCAGCAGAAGGTCATTCTCACCCGGAAACAGAGGGGCCTACTCCAGGAGAGACCCGAAAAAACAGGGTGCGTGAAAGCTGGGGTTCGACCCAGACCTCTTTTCTGCCTTAGGATTGGGGTAGAATTGCCGTCAACCTTGACGCAATATGAACTTCCGTTTTTTTTTTCTTAGCACCACAAGCGGTTTCATTATTCTGACAGTAATTGTCCCCCTTTTAAATTTTTTTTTTTAATCTTCCAACAGCCCTCATTTATTGCTTCAATCAATTATGGGAACGGATGCACCCGTGTGACGGCAGCTGCTCTAAATTAGTCTCGGGTTTTAATGAGGCCTCGTTTGAGTGATGATACGAGCCCCAAATTGACAGCGTCGTCGAATTGCGAGCGGGAACACCGGCGGTTCGCAGCGGCGCCGGCTAACGTTCAGGGGACCTGTCCCGCGCCGCGCCGCATCGCGAGCGTGAGAACGCCTCAAAAAGAGCTGGACTGTAATCCTCTGCGAAGTAGCCGAAGACGACGATTTGACAGGAAGGAACGGCGAACCCGCAGCCGGGCAGCGGTGGATATGAGGAGCTTTTATCGACCGCGTTCTTGGCTTGTCAGTTCACAAGAATTGGCCCCCATTTAAGTCTATCAAGGAAGGGTTAGAACACGTTGTCTTTTAAGCTAAATGGGTTCCCGGCAACCGGAGGCAGAGCAGAGGTAAAGAATGAAATGTTTCTAAAGGAGGCCTGAATGCACTTCCGCTGCTTAAGAGCCATGTGGTTTTTTCACTAGGGTATGCACAAAAGATATGAGTCAATAACTGGAGGGGGGGGGGGAGGGGGGGGGAGGCAAATAAATGATTTACAGCCATCAAGCTCTCTCATTTCCCAATCCAGCTCCCTCAAGCTGCCCATCTAATCACTCCCCAGTTTCAGTGGATAAATAAATCCTTGACTCTCTGACTCAGCTGAGGTTTGGGAATGGAGCTCAAAATATATGCCCTGCTTGAACCCGAGAGCTTTTATGGTCTTTCAGGTCTTTCAAGCTGCAGTGTATATGCGCTGCTACTGAAAGAGCTGCATGAATCTGACTCTATCAGGTTTGTTTACCTAATAAGCAGGGACAGTACACCAAAGAAGTCCCTTCAGGCAGGTATCTGTTGACACTTTGACCTCCTCCTGGATCAGGAGCCACAGCACACTGACACTGTTCCCCTCCTCCTGGATCAGGAGCCACAGCATACTGACACTGTTCCCCATCTCCTGGATCAGGAGCCACAGCATACTGACACTGTTCCCCTCCTCCTGGATCAGGAGCCACAGCACACTGACACTGTTCCCCTCCTCCTGGATCAGGAGCCACCGCAGAAGGAGGCGCAGCCTCTCTTAGGGGAAAGAGGCGTGACCGCAGCCCGGCCTCAGCGGCCGCCCCTCTTTCACAGATTCCCGCCTCCCGCCATTAACGCTGGGGCGCCGCTGCCTCTCCGGAGACTTGACGGGCGCATTTGCATCTGCAGGGCAGGGGCGGCCTGCCAGCGCCCGGGGCAGTGCGGTGGAGGGTGTTGGGAGGAGGGGGGGGGGGGGCGTGGAGCCAAAGCCTCCGGCAGACATCTGCTGAGGGCGCGCTGACGTTCGAGGGCCCTCGACCCACGGTCGCCGTGACCGCCACGCCCCCCTCCCTTTCATCCCGCTGGAGCCGCGGCCCATTCTCCCGCCATTCTCCTGGCCCCGCGGGCTCCAGGCTCAGGGCCAACACAGCGAGGGGTGCCTCAGGACCCCGACCGCTGGATCTCGAACACCTCCTCCATGTGGAGCTCCCCCCTAGCGCAGCCGTGGCTGGGAAACATCTTTTTTCTTTTTTCTTTTTTTTTTTAAAAAGCAAATCTGAGAAAACCAGGAAAACAAATTTAATGAAATGGAAAGGGGACACAGATTTTAAGAGTGGTGGACGCATTACTTTTTTTAAAAACAGATTTCAAAAAGAAAGTACCATTACAGATTTCACCCACCACACGAAGGAGGACTGTTGAAAGTGCTTTTGATAAGCAACAAAGATGAGACTACAAAATGACTTCTAATTGAATGCAATTACAATTAGGCATTAACATGGTATTAAATGGAACAGGAAGACAATCTAGCACAAAGGCTTCAGGCAAAAAGCTTGGAAGGGCATGTTACTGTTTTACAGGAAGGGGGAGAAAATGCTACCCACTATATTACACTGTTATTGATATAAAGTGGTATTGGTTTTACGGCTCATTGTGTTTGTCCATGCTGGATGAACTGGATGGGCCCGCCATTTCTCTGGTGGATCCACAGCAATGTCTGCCGCAGCTGTGGGTCAAATATGTATTTCTAATGCTTTTAACTCTTTAGATGCCAGTAAAAAAAACATCAACACTCCTGAATGCTCAGTGAAACATGTTACTAACGGACAGAGAAATTTGACTGCAATCCTACTATTGGTCAAAAAATAATAATATTTTTCTCTTAAATTTGTCAGTAATGTGCTGAATTTTTATTGATGTTTAAACGGTTTGAGTATTTCAAATAATGTATTTGGACATTTGTCTGATGGTCTTTTTTAGCTTTCTGCCTTTGTGGCCCCTATTCCAAGCTCCATTAGACCCAAGGGGGAAATTTCATTAAAGGCATGAAATAGACTCCGGAGAATGAACAGTTTCAGCTGCAAAAAACGATCACAGGAAGAAAAAAAAAATCATCTGAAAAACAAGCCCCTCAATTGATTAAGTCTGTGTAGATATCCAAATCAGATCTCAAACCTGCGGCCTGCGAATGCCTAAATGTGTTCTGCACAGCCATTCAAACATTGATCCTGCTTGATAATGTTGTTCGGCGCAGACAGGGGGAAATGGATAAGAGATGGATGCTTGTTCGCCGCGGCTAGATTGCGCTGTGGCTACCGTGTAACCAATGGAGGCAGGCTAACACCTCGGGGAGAGAGGGCGGTGCCGCGGGGGCTTTTTAAAGAACGAGCGAGTGAGATGAGTGCCGGGAAAAGTGCTTTCATCCTCCGCAGGACAGCTTCCTGACCTGGCGACCCCATCACACAAACGCAATAAGACAGTCCGGGACCACCAGCGATGCTCTAGAGACTGTTTCTCTGAGAGCGCCGGCCACACACCAATAACTTCAGAGCGCTTCTCTTTCACAAATTTTTATCTGCGAAATATGTCCGCACAAGCCTCGCCCTCCGTGAATCGCTGGTTGAGTTCTGTTCGTAATTTGTAATTAGCAGTGAGCGAGGTGAGCAAACAGTACGCTATGGCAGTATGTCTTTCGCCGAAAACCTCAAATGTCTGGGATGCATGGAGGGTGGATTCAAAAGGAAATGATAATTGAAAGATTTTTGTAATTAAAGAAAGTATGCCTCGTGGCATTTGCTTTTTTTTTAAAGCAGGTATCGCCTTGCTGACCTTACCCAGAATGCGATGACAAACAGCTAGGAAAAAACATCCGGCAGTGAAACATGTGTGCAGTGAATACTAATTAAATGTAACAATAAAAGGACACGATTTAACAAACATAATTCAATTTGCAGACAAGGGATGGAGAAAACCAAAAAATGAATCAAGCTAACTATTAAATAATGCCATGTACAACGAGTACAGCATGTTTTTATTTTCCAAATTGGTATTGTAGCTGTATTTTCTCACTCTTTTATTGAATTGTATGGTAGCACCTTGACTGCAGGTCAGTCAGTCAGTTTCTTCTGATTGCAAAGCATCACATTTAAAAATATTAGCTTCCTAAAATGAATGAGGACCTAGTAAATATTGAATGAAGTGCAGACTTGCCCGTTTGACTTTGTCCTGAATGTACTACTGTACAGGCCAATAGTATTCAGCCACTTGTGGTGTTTAAAAAAAAACCTGAGGTAGAGAAGAATTCAGTTAATATATGTATGTATGTATTGAATATAAAATCATTTTTCAATTTCTACCTGCAATAACACAAAGCGATTCGTTTTTCTCAAAAATAATATTAAAACATGACTTTCCACAAAACAGCTTACTACTTCTCAATTAAACAAATTATTGAAAGTTATCCAATAATTTTGCAAATGTAGGGGTGGGAGGGAGGTGGAGGGATAGTTACATTGACTGAAATCTTACCTACCTTAAGTTTTTTTAAAGCCACAGGTAGCCTAATACCATTGGCCTATAGTGTCAGTAAAATAGGCACTAGGCTATTAGTAGCCTAATACCATTGGCCTGTAGTGTCAGTAATATAGGCACTAAAGCTGCAAAAAATATAACGAAGAAGAAAGAGTTAGGTTTAGATGTGTGGGGCCAAGTAAACATATTGTGGAAACTTTGTTATTCAATAAATGTACATACAGTATATATAAGAAGAATTCTTCTTGATTTTATTAAACTACAGGTGGCCGAATACTATTGGCCTGTGCTGTATAATTACTGATAACAATAATCCTGATGTTGAATGGGGTCACACAATCCTGGTGCACAGCTGCTAGCTTTACTGTAGGGAATAGCCTTATTATAGCCTTATTATATGAGCCTATATCCATCTTTGAGCGGCATCTCTTTAGCACTATAGATCTTCAATTTCTATGCAATATTCACCAGCTAAAGACACTGTCTTCATTCTGTACCTGGCTTTTTCCCTTAGTGCACAATTTCCTTTATTATCGCAATCATATGAAAAGTGTGGAGCATTCAGTCTACGGCCCATTGTTCAAAGCCCGAGTGATGAGTATTTCAATTCTTGGACATCAGCGAAAGTTTGGCGGGCTCTGAAATTAATCAAAAATGCTGTGTAAGAACAAAAATGGCTTCAATTTTCTACTGAAAGATAAAAATAAAGCACCTTAGCTGTTAAGCTGTACTCTAGGTCCCCATTAGCTTTGAGCATGCTGAGAATCACAATTGCGTGCTGACAGATGCTTTAAACAACTGTGGCGTGGACAATTGCAGATATTTCATTGTTTATGAATAAAGCAGTATTCAGGACCCAAGGAATAATTTCTTGGTTTCGTCATGTGATGACTGTCACATTTACATCAACATGCTCATGACTGCAAGGCCACTTCCTTGAACTCGACATGGTTGTTCTCCATGCCCATAATCTGTTCATCTCTGTTATGTGAGGGGGGCAGTGTTGTGTGGTGCTGTTGTATGCATCCAGCCATGGGTTAATGCGCGGTGAACTGGATGCACTCTTAAATAATATAAGTGAGAAAAACTGTGCCAAATCCCAGCCAGGTGTTCCTGTTGCTGTCATGAGGCGATGTCCCAAAACATTACTACAGAGTCACAGTGGAATCCCAGATTAGGTGTGCTGTAAAAGAGATATATACCGTTAGCCTGTGGGGCTGATACACTCAACCCAGCCCCTCACAAGTTATGGTGTTAGGGTAGCATAAACGTCCCGGCGTTATTGCCTTGATAAACACCAGGTGATCAAAGCAGAATAACAAGCTTTAATTGATGGAAAGTGCCACTTATCTCTGCGTGTCTCACGTACCCCCTGCCGCTGAAATATGGACAAATTGATCATTACGGTTCTGCAGAACTCCGGATCACATTATCCATTTAGGAGACGGGGGGTAGGGTATACAGCGGGGATGGCAGAAGGGGGCTCCGTCGTTGGTGCGTGCTAACCAGTCACATGACGCAGTTTCCGGGACACCCCCCCCCCAGCCCCCCCGGCCACGTGTCTGGCCCTGCAGGTGTGATAAATCGAGACGGACTGATGGCGCCATTTGGCAGTCTGTGGAGATATTAAAAGCTGGCTTTCGCTCACTCCCTACCACTGAGCCCATCATCGGGCAGACACTGCAGTGAGAGAGAGAGATCAGCCGATCTGGTCATTTTCCACAGGCGTGGAGCAAGGGGGGGTCCATTACTTATTCATTTACTGTAAATGTTAGCCCTGTAATAGGAACGGAAGTAAAGGGGCCAGAGTCACCTGGGGCAAAAAGTAGCCCTGATTCATTTCCTCGCATTTCTGCCGCAGAAACTGAGATGATGGGTTTTTGGAAGACCCTGTGAATGTAATTCATTTAAAAGAGTTTGCGATCTAACTGCGTGTTAATGACAGTGAAGAAAAAAGGGCTCATATTGTGAGGTCCTCTGCAAAATGTAATGTCAGTGGAAGGGGGCATTCTGTTTCATCCTATGCTGTGTGGCAAAATTTTATGGCTGATCTCTGTTAGACTGAAATGTGCCCCACATCACATGCACGTCACAGGTTAGCATTGTTAATATGGACCCTGGCAAAAGCCACTATTAGCAAACTCTAATACTGACTTTGCCTGTTATCAGAAGGAATAAACTTTTTTTGGCAAAGAAAAGAATGTGTCTGCAGCTTTTACACTGAGGCATTATTAAATTAAAGTTTTATTATGACAGTATGCTGAGAATTCTGTTTACTTAACAGTTTTAGTAAGTGGTAAATTATTTTCTTAATCTGTACTGACCCACAAGCTGACATACTGTATGAACAAGCAGTTAAAAGGACAGTAAACATAAACATAAACATGCTCTCTAGGTGTAGCAGAGTGTTAAAAATGTAATGCCGTTTCTAAAGTTCAGTATGGATGTAAAAAAAAATTAATTAGTCCGACTGCATGATTACCCAAAGGCTCTACCCCGATATTTCAGGGAATTTCCTGTCCCAGAAGGACCTCTCTTGCTCGATTAACCATGTCTGATGAGCAGATGCTATTTTTCATGCGGCCGATGCTCCCGTTCCATATTTTCAATCTGCTTTCCACCACGCTGCTCTCTGGGGGTATGTCTCCACTGCATGCTACCTCTCTTCATTTCCACTGACCCCCCCCCCCCCCCCTCTCTGAGCTTGCACCTGACCTGGCACATTTCAGAGCCTTGTGGTGCCAAAGACTTCCTTTTCACGCCCCACACAGGGATGTTAAATCTGAGTCATTAATACTGCTTAACCCCCCACCCCCACATACACACACACACACACACACACACACACACACACACACAAGGGTCACAACTAGTTTATCAGATGCTTTTTTTTTCTCCCGGAAGCAGCATGGCAGCATTTGCATATTCCTCGCCACACGGGGAGTGAAATGAGATTGCAGCTTTCATCCATCCGACTTGAATCCCATCGAGGTTTTGCTGTTTGATAAGGGCTCAGTGCTGTTTATCACTGGGACGTCCCTGCTCCACAAACCAACACATTTGCAATTCACATATCACATACAGGCTTTTACAAATGGCAGCTAGCTCTTTAGCCTTTTGTTTCAGTGCATGGGTTCCAGTGAAACTAGCACTAACGTGGGAGAAGAATGTTAAACGACCTACAGTAACAAAAAAAAAAAAAAATGGAACCCCTGGGTGTGGTGTTCACAGTACGGACTCACAGAGAGAGCTTCACATACATGACTCTTCACACAGTCACGTGCGAGCGTCTTCGTTTGCGCACTGCAGCTATGGCAACACAAGAGCCTTCCTTGAAGCACAAAGGAATGCTTAACATACAGTCGGAGCTGTGATGAGAAAGGTCGGGTCGAGCATTAGGCATGTTAATGAGGCCCGCCAGAAATAAAGGTCCTTCCCAGCATCCCCTACTGCTTTTAACGGTAAACAGTGCTATCACTCATGTTTACTCACCCACTCCACCTTAATACAATGCCTGGCCCCGCTGTCTGCGTGCACCTGCGAGAAATCCTTTCAATACCCATAACCGAAAATCAGTTCATTCTTCTCAGAGATCTCTGCAATGATAGGCTTGTTTGGCAGCCTGGAAACTTCTATAGCCATCATTCTGACAATGCAGCACTGTGTCACAAATTGCTTCTATAAATTGTACAAAGAAAGAGCACTGTACTCCCTCCGAGCTTAGTAAAAACTTGCAAATTCCCCATCTGTCTGGAAAAATGGCTGGAAAGACACATTTAGCCTGCTATTTCGAAAGCTGCAGGCTACTACTCTCTACTGTACTCATAAACTAGAGCCCCATACATAATCCATTTACAGCTTGAAATTCAATGTGCTAACAAGCAGAACTTGCTATTAGTTATAAAAGTAGGAATGCTGGCTACAGTATACCCATTGCTGGCTACGAGATACCTCTTTTGAAATGAACACATTCAATTTTGTCATGAAAAATTATAGGCACCATTTGCACATAGTTTATGATGAAAAACCTAAGGCCGGATAAATTGGGCTAATAGCTGTTGTCAGAAATCATTTGTTGTAAATCAGGAGCATACTCTATTAAATGGCGATGCGCTACAATGCTTCCTCACACTGCACATCTAGTATCACAGACATGTGTTCATGGTTGTGACATTTATCCAGACGAGGACACCCCTCATTACACAAGTCTGCCGAGACTGGGGACAGTGGAATGATAGTTGTCACCAAGACAAAGCGTAACTCATGGCAACTGTTAGCTCAGCACCTTTCATGTCCGCTCCATCGATTTCCAGTTGGATGAGATGCCGGCAAAATCACTTAGCGCATTTGACGTAAAATGGACAGTGCGACCCGCAGCTTTTTCTCCAGTTCCTGCGGATTGTTACCGCGACGTGGCACGTAGGTTCGCATTAATTTGATTTGGAGTGGGCTCGCGGGTGATGGTTAAAGCCTCGGACCGCTATAATAGTCTCAGCGAACATCCATAACTCCGGAGTTTCAGAGCCCAGGGGTGCTGAATTGATAGCGCACAGACATCTGTCACGCGGATGCAATCCTGTTTTGTGCTTCCTGTGATCGGGGAGGGAAGCTCTCGAGCAGAAATTTGCGGCGCCATTCATTATCAAAAGCCGTGCCTTTGAAAGCTTGAGGATAGATAGGTTAATACTGACACTGGCCCTCACTCTTCCTCTCACATGCAAAAAACATTTGGACAAAAACTTACTTTAATTAAAATTAAATTTAAAAAACACTGAAAGTACTCCTTTGTAAAGGGTTGCAAAACAGATCAGTTGCTAATTCCAAAAATAATATTATCAAAATTTGATCTACTTTTTTTCTCTCTGAAGATGCCTAGAATCCTATTTGCAATGCTGTCTTTTTACCAGGATTTCCTGTCAATTCATAAGTATGCTTGAGAACATAATGACAAGAATGGGCTGCTCAGTGTACGTAGGCTTGTCGTTTACCTTCAGAGTATGAGCGTACCTAGCACAGCATCAAGCCTGCACAAGAATAGCCTACCCAGAGTCTATGCCTCTACTAAATGACCTGTCAAACTGTCCAGTGCAAATTTACCTTGAACTACCTGTGCCCTGTTGTTCTGCTGACTGAACTCAACATGAAAAATCCATTTTTGTTCACCTTGTCAACCCCCTTTTTGAATTGAAACCTTCAAATCGCCTTTAATCTCCTGTTGCTAAACCTAATATAAAGCATCTTAACTATTTCCTCATAGCCTTTCTGTTTCATACCAGGAACCCATTTAGTTTGTATTTTTTAACGAGCTTTTATTTATTTCTTATGACACAACATCCAGAACTACACACAGTATCATACCCAAAATGTGGCATGACAAAGGCATTGCATAAAATTGATTAATATAACCTCCTTTGATTTATACTCAGTATTTGTATAAAGCTTGTACTTTGCTCTATACAGTATGTTAGCAGCCAGCTGGCATTTCTTAATTACAGTGCAATGCCTTGATCCTGACCGATTTTTGTCAACTACTACTCCTACGTCATTTTCAAATTGAATGAATTCTAATTTTTCCCCTCCCCTAAAATAATCCTGTTATATTTGTATATTCCCTTAAATGCAGAACTTTGAACATTTACCTATATTGAATGTAATCTTGTGAGTTTGTGCCCACATCTGTATTCTGATCCAATCTAGAGAGCTACTCTTGCCAGCTAGTAGCTCCACATACTGTATGCACTCAAGTGCACCTGTCACGGGCAGACGGGGACAATCCCAGCAAATGAACCCCTACCACTGTGGGCATCACTACGGCCAGCAGGGCTGCAAGCCACACTCGGCACTGGGCATGCTCAAGAGTCAATAACTGTAACTATATAGGGTGTGACTAAACCGAACAGGTGCTTTTCCAGAATGAGCCATAGGTCATGCAGCTGTCTGTCATATGAAATATATATGAAATCCAATGCACGGGGGGCAAATCGGTGGTCATCAGCGGAAGTCCTTGATGTTTCCCATTTTTCTTTGTGCCCCTGTTGTTGTCATCACCTTAACAACCAGATTTACATTTAAAGTGAGGGGTTAAATTTAGATGTTGGGAAAAAAGTATTTGAATGAGAAAGGGGGGGGGGGGGGGTGGAATTCGATCTTGAATATTGTCTGTGTCATCAAATCCAAAGATCTGTAATTCTGGGAAGCAATAACCTTATGGTAAATTTCAAGTTTGAACCTTGCATGAGCGCTTGATACATCAACTTTGTATCACTGTTATTGGCTGCTCAGTCTCCTGATTCAGCCAGCCCCACAGATCCTATCTGATGGTGCCGTACAATATGGCTGAACCCCCCCACCACCACCACCACTAGCAACCCTGGTTGGTGAAGATAAGTTCAACCCCACACAGCCTTGTACTAAATATAAAATAACTAAGAACAATAAAAAATCTTGTTCAATAACACCTGTGAATCATGGTTGAAATGTGTGCCTGCTAGTACACTCTTCACAAATAAAGTATCACTGTATTTATTAGTTTTGCTTTTATATTTCCCCATGCCTTTTGTAATAACTGACTAAAATATCAACCTGGGTATATCTTTCTCATTGACTTCATTGCATTGCAACTGTATCTGTAATTTAATCTCTCCAGAATTAAATTTTCTACGCAGTAGCTTTCAAGCATGCTGATAAAAGATAAATGTAAACAATGAAAAGATCTAACTAAAGAAAATAAATCACAATCAAGATGGTGATAATAAAACAATGTATGAGGCTGCATCTCACATATTGCACCAGTCCTCAGGGGTTGCTATTCTGATTTGATT
This sequence comes from Anguilla anguilla, assembly GCF_013347855.1. Classification (NCBI taxonomy): domain Eukaryota; kingdom Metazoa; phylum Chordata; class Actinopteri; order Anguilliformes; family Anguillidae; genus Anguilla; species Anguilla anguilla. Next base: position 11,256,222 of record NC_049206.1, on the reverse strand, counting down.
ACTTTATAGGTTTGGTTAGGAAATATTGATATATTTGAAACAAAAATAGTCAGTAGGAAAATCGTTTCCTAATTTTGTTTTGTAGGCGGAAAGTGGTAGCTTATCACATTTCTAAAGTGTGTCCCGCATGATTCGATAAGTGACGACACCTGGCAGTGCTTTTACGTTTGTTTTCAAAATGCTGCCAAGGTGTGGCCTGGGTTTTTCAAAACACTGCTTAAATCTTCTTTGGTGTGTGTTCAGGGACACCATTTCAGATTTTACCTGCCAGCTTAATAAGGGCCTGAAATGTTATAAGGTCAAATACCTTCCATTATGCTCATAATGCTTGTTTCCACCTGATGTGTCGCAGAAAGGCATGAACAGAAATTGAAGCTGCCCATTCAGAACAATGGAGCTGTTGCTATAGGATACATTGAACTTAATGAAGTGTGATGTCACTTTCAAGCTTAGGTGATGGCCATAGACAGTTCCAGCGTCTCGGATCTGGTTTTTTGTCCCATCCCAAGCTTTAATTGGACGATTGGATCAGCGGATAGGCCGAATAAATGCAAGTGACAGATTGTTTAAGGTTTCTAATTCAGAGACTGAATAGATACAGGTATGTGGCATTCCAGGAACAGGACCACCCACTTATTCCATTCTATTTAGAATTAAACTGAAGGTAGAGCTTTAATACATTCACATGTGAAGTTGAAATTATGATGATGTAAACTGTATCATTACAACACCAACTCTCCTCACTGTCAATCTTCGTAGTTAAAGCCACAGAGATCTTCATGTGCTGCACTAAATGTTAGTAATGAATGAATATAAATACTGTGTGATATATGTCCTATTACTTAGCTTGGCTTTTACTTGAAGATGATTGATGAGGAATTCTGTAAAGTATAATGAAAACCATTCTGTTCACGTTTTTCAAGATTAAAGTTACATTGGCACCATTTATTCAGCAAAGGCCAAGAACCTGACCTTGAAAAAGAACTAAAATGGTTCCAAAAAAGGAGACCCCTCTGTTTGGTATTTATTGGTATGGCCTCTCCACATAGCTTTTCCCCACTGTTCCCTTCTTCTTCCTGCTACCTCATCTAGTGGTGGTGTCCCATATCCAATTCAGCCTTGTTTATTCCTACCATTACCTCTGCAGTATAACCGTAGGCTAACCTTCATCACCCAATCTTCCCCCAACACCTCTGCAAACCCCATGTGAACACCCACTGTTGCTCAGATGATTACCCTGCTCTCTCCAAGACCCCCAGCAGAGGCAGCCTCATTCTCCTAACTTTGCACCAAGGTGGTGGAATGAGTTGTGTGTTGCTGTGTGGCTGAATTTATTGTAGGCTTATTAAAGACTTGCTCTTTAGGGAGCACCCAAGCTCCCTAGAACAAGTCCAGTACTGGAAATATATTCTACTGTAGACAGTACCTGTATCTGCCTCAGTGTGGCTCTTTCTTAAATAGCATTCATGTGTATACGCATTTAATATTTTGCCTGCAAACTTCTGAATGCCCATTAGCCTTTCAGTTTGCATTTTCTGTGCTTAGTAGCCTACATGTCTATATCGCACTTGCATCCTGGATAAAGAATATAATGCATTATAATTAGATTTTCTTGTAATGTAATATAATGAGAAGTCAGGCACAAAACCAGGTACACATGAATCCAACTTGCTATATTATAATATTGTTCTGTGCGCATAGGTCCGCGTTTTGTGTGTGTTTTTTTTTAAAATTCCATACATAAAGATAGGCGACTGCTGACTTACTAGTATTTTAGTCGTTTTGAGGAAAAAAGATTTAATTGCCACCTTCTGATGTCGAGAGATTGAGTCGTCTTTGTGACGACTTAAAACGTATTAATGTTACCATTGCAGATTCGTATTTTAATTACAAACACTGTAGGGTACAGTTCAGTTAAATATGATCGACATATTGCCAAATCGCACCAATATAATACTGGCCAATGTGTAATGTCTATATGCCAGTAGGCTACACCATATATTTTACAAGCACGATTCTAAATATTTTAAACTCGGAGATAACTACAAAAAAATATTCGGCGGAGTGTAAATTGCTGTAAAATGTAGATTCCATTGTTTAAGATATCCGTAGTATAATATAAAACACAGTGCACTTTAAGACCATGCAGACCACAGCGAATGGCAACATCTGCCTACCGCTCTTAGTCTGTGCATTACAGTGAGAGAATAGGTTTAGTCCATACCCGTGCGAACGGTAATCTGACATAACAGCGATACACTGCCTAACGCATCAGCTGTGCTCCAGCCGGACTGAGGATGCGATGAGGAGATGTACCGTATTATGAAGAGAAGTGGACCTACATGTGAAGACTTGTGGACATAGCAGAGCGCACCGCAAAATGAAGACACCGATGGTAACAGTTTTTGTGATACTTTTGTGAAATATTATACGGCTCAGATAGTCTCCCACCGAGTATCGCTACACATAATTCATCGTTTTTAGGATTATCGCGTGTCCTGCAGTCCCAAACACAATAGCATCTCGTGACAAAGGAAAGTAAATTATAATAATGATATGGATACTTGTTTTAGTGCACTGAAATGCTTACTGGCTGGGAACCGAATTTCGCATTAGTGCACAGGTGTAGTTGATTGCTTTTATGAAAATTGTAGCTCAGTGTTTAAACTATTAACAATCAGAAAGACGAAGCGGGGATTTAACGTGCATTTGCGACTTCACAACTTACACTTAGGCTAAACCTTCCGTCAATAGACTAATTCAATTTAAAAATTCGTAAGGCTAGTAAAAACTATTCGCAAAAGCTTGAGCGTTAGCTTTACATAGCCTACTTGCATGTTATCTGTTCAACAAAGAAGGATGAGTCACATGTGTTAATGTTAACGTATAAATAAATAAATAAATAAATAAATAAATAAATAAATAAATAAATAAATGGTTTCTGAGAAGCAACCTGTCACCCACCTGTAGTACAGAAATTAGGTTTTCATAAGATATTTTGTTTGATAATGTCACCAATAGGCTACTCTTGAATCACTAGGGTTTGACAAGTTATATTTGAAAACAATTGCATGTATTGCAGAGACCCCGGTGTGGGGGGGCTTACTTGCGAGCATATTCCATGTATGTATTTATTTGTATGCACTCACGGTATGAAAGCTTTCTATAGGCTAATACTTAATCTTATGAAACGCAAACGTCTTAAAAATTGGTCAGGTGTCATGGGTTTCTCTTTTTGTAGCCTACACATCAGTATTTTGCACATCATGTCCACAGAATATAGTCTTTCTTGCAACTTGTTTCTCCACTGATGTGCATGGCATTGCTAATTTCTGATGTCCCGACTTTCTTTGTTGTAGCGGCATGGCGTGGCTGTGTTTCTAGTGATTACCATGTGTACCAGCTTGTTGTTCGTGTACAACGCCAGCTACAACAACGCGTCAAGAGATCGTAGCGATGTGGACAGTGGACAGAAAGAACCCGCCAAAACAAATGCCAAGCCCCAAAAACCGCAGATATCAACTTTACAGGGATACAGCAGCATCATCGATCAAAAGGTAAGCTTGAAACATCTGGTCCCTTATTGGAATTAAATAGATGACCTGGGCAGTCTGTATTGACGACCTGTCCTTTACTAAATTAATCATTATTTACCCCCCGACAGCTTTGGTTTGAAGCTGGGTATTTAGCGCAGGCAATCGACAGGTTGCTTGTCAATAACGGGTACAGAGCGCTATCACTGTGATTTGATGCCCTTTGGAAAAATACTGGCTTTTGTTTATCATTTGTATTCGCTGGATTTATTTCTTTATCGACCTCAGAATCAAAATGAAGAATTTTGGATATTGTTTTAAAGTGCCTTGCACACCCTTGCAATTACCACAAGCATACATCCCCTATAGCTGTCTAGCATAGTGCTTTATTTGTTACACAGTGCTGTAAGAGATGAGCTGTTTCTGGTTTGTATAGAACATCTAAACAAAGACAAATTAGATTGCCGTTTGTAGTGTGCAGATATTATGCTGATCTGGCATTCAGACAAATAAGTGGTGATGTGTTGCAAAAGCCTGATAGTGGAGATCATGGTCACATTCTGCATGATACGGTGTTCAAGGTGTCACAGAGAGGAAAGTGAACAACGAATTAGATTTTCTGTACTGTGATATAAACAGTCCTTTTTTTTTTGGCAAGACTGTCCATATTCCTGGCTGTGAGCATCTGTGTGGGCCAGTGCTGACTGGAACACATTAACGCTTTGCACAGGAAACACTGGCATATTTCCGGAAAATGATTCAGTGGCTGTCAGCTTTCTGAATCATGCGGCAGTAAGCAAATGTCTGGTTTTGTGGTCACTTTGAGGACACTGCCAGCCAACGCAGGGAATCGGCAGTACGACTGCATGGCTAAAACTGGAGAGCCTACCCTCTGAACAACTGCAGTACAAACAGCCCGTACCTCTTTCTCCATCCAACTCGTGGGGTAGAATTAACAACTTGTCATAACTTACCCAGCACTTGCCTTTCCATGCTAATCTGTCTTCAAGAGAGGCTCAGGCTAGAACACAAAAGAAGCCCCTGGGAAAGGTTTAAATGGGCGACCGATAAAGCTTCCGGAATTTCCCCACAGGTTTAGAGTGATAGGACCTCGCAAATCCTCTTCGCCATTCTTGAATTATCTCTGTTCATACACCCATCAAGAATTGGGGGGAAAAGTGACCAAGTGCAGATTATTCAGTGATTATCTCATTTTTAGTGGCAAACCGGCTGGCATTGATGAGCTGACAATAACCCGGGGGCTGCCAGAGTTCTAAGTGCTGGAGAGTGCTCTGTATGGATTTCTTATTGAGTTATTGTGATGATGTCTTTGGACAACTGGACGCTTACGCTCCACCATGCATGTAGCCCGAGCCATCATAAATGCTCTCAAACAACAACTGTATTATATTTGAGTGGTTGCATTTATATTTCCTCGTTGAGTTGGGGTTTGAGTTAAACAGTCAGCAAAATCAATCTGCCAAACTGTTTTTTGTGAGGGAAACACTTTAATATGTTTGCCAGTCACAAATTAAGGACTGTTGCTGAATTGAATCCCGGCCAAGGTCTATGGGCACTCAGCTGAGGGTCGGTGCAGAGAGTGACGGAAATTTCAGGGGAACGGCATTCCAGCATTTTCTTTTTTTTCATTTAACAAATAACTGTCATAAAAGCTACATTTGAAATGACTCAGGCTTATGGGAATCTGGGTGGTGTGGACGCACATGTGGCTGTACGGAGGAGGAAGAGGGGGCCGGTATTAAATCAGCGAGCTCTGTATCTGAAATAAGCCCTCGTGCTCAGAACAGTGTGTTTCTGAGCCATCTGGAACTCTAAGCACCCTAAGTGCCACGGATGTCTCTTTGTGAAATATATAATGGATGGGCTGCACATGAAATATTTAGATGTTGATAATTTTCTGAAAGGATGGGCTTCTGCTCTCTGGCATTCTTACCATTTCCCGGGAGGCCATAGTTCAGTAAAGCCATATAGTCAAAGTGCATAAGATGAGCACTTAAAAATACATTTCTTGTGTAAAGTCGTAAAGGAGACTGCTTTGAGTAACAGCGGTACTTTTCCGTACAGTACCTTTCAGGAGCCTTGTAGCCAGGCATCTTAGAAAAGGCACAAGTGGGATATTTGCATTGATGCCTGTAGATGAGGCTGCTCTTTTTGCTCTTGAAATATGAATATTTTACCACGTGTACAAAATACCCAGTGAACAGGTCCACGCAGCCAGACCTCTGAATATTTTTCAGCATTTCTCATTTCACTTGAATCTAATCAGATACATTTGATTAAAAGTGAATTTCAAAACAGTTAGAACACTTATAATATTACAGGCATTACAGGCATTTAACATATAATATAGCCCCACAAGGCTATAAAAAATAAATGCTCTGTTTATATTTCTACATTTGTTGAAATGTTTTCCTCTTATCAGAAGACTTGTATTTTCGACTCGCTCCCAGAGGTTTGTGGGTCGCGGACAAAGCACCAATTTGACAGTTGCATTTAATCAGCCTGACTGACTGGGAGGCTCATCCAGTCAAGCCACTGTTCTACTGCTTGGACCGGCCCCACGCTCTGGTATCGGTTCCAGAACGCGCCGATTTCCAACTGTGGCTGCCAGCCCCGCAGGGTGATGGATAGCTGCCGCCAGCGTCGCCGGGGAAGGGAAGTTTTTAGGTCTGTCGGGATTGCACCAGCGACCCCTGCTGGTTGATCAGATCAGCCTGGAGGCCCACCTGTGGAGTGCCTTCCAGCCCAGCCTGCACACTCGCAGTGCGATGCAAAGTGGCCGATGACATCATGCGCTTGCTTTGTGCCCAATCAATACCGAAGCCTGCAGCAACGAGCGCTGATGAATACAATCGGACATTCCAAATAGGGAAGAAAAATGGGCGAAGGATAAAAAAATTAAAAAAATTTTAATCAGTCTATTTATCCACCTGCATAAATGGTTTGTTAGTCAGACATAAGCAGGGGGAAGTTTCCCGGGCTGAGGCTGTCTGCTCCATGAATAAATCTCGCCCGGCAAAAGGAGCAGGTGCTTCCGCACGTGCCGGTGGTCCGTCCACAGGCGTCTGCGTCGCCGTCTTTGATCCACAACGCTGCCTCCCAATTCAATTAGATCTGGCCCAGCTGCATCTGCGGCGGCTGTTTTTAATCAGGGCCAGCGCATTGCCAAAGCATCAGATAGCGGGGCCAGGGTAAATACACCTGGAGGGGTGCAGGGGGCGGAGGGAGAGCCCGGCGAGGACGCGCGGCCCCCTCCCCGGTCGCCTCCCGATGCGTTTCATGTGCAGATGAGCAGCCCCTCCTTGTCCACCTGTGTCAGAACGCTCATCAGACTAATTGGGGCGCATTTTCAAACAAACCCCGAGGACTCCTCTGGTCGCACCTGCACCCGCCTCTGAGCCACTTTAAAAGGCTACCAAAGAAGAAGCCAGCTCAGTCTCAAGTTCTCCTGAAAATATGTGGTATATAAGCAACGTTTCTGAATACACATTTCTTCTGTGAAGAAATTATTGACTATATAATTTAAAAAAAAATTTCTCCTACTCTCTTTTTTTACTATGTTATGTTAAGTCACATATTGATGCTGGTCACTCCAGTCTACTCAGTGGTCATTGTTTTGGCCACTTCTGTTATATGCACCTGGGAAATGCTGTCTTATGCAGTGACATTAAAGTAAGAATTTGGGAGTTTTCCATTGACCGATGTCCTTTTTGCAATCGTTCTACCAAACATGAAAAGCGGAAATGAACAAAACAAAGCAAGCCCAAAATAGGTTTATCAAAAGTGATTCTTCTTTCTGGCTGAAAGGGTTTTTTTTTTGAAGATGCAAAACATTCAATGATGTAACTGTCCAGGGTCCTGAAAACTTCCCAGGCTGTTCAAAATAGCAGGGGTGTGCCCTGCCTAGTCCCACACTCTCCCTCTCAGCATTATAGCACAACAGTGCAAGTTTTGTAAACCACTGTTACCCATCAGGTTAGGCTACCAAAGAGACTTGAAATTCAAATATAGGCGTAATCTTCCATAGGCATAATGCTATGTTTAATATTGATAGGTTCAAAAGTTACCCTTATGGTTTAGCCTGCAATTTTACTGGCAAAATCTTCATGGAAAGTGGACACCTGTATGTACGTGCATGCATTTCCAAATGGAGCATGTCTCTCCCAGTCCTACAGTGTGTCCGTTGAAATGCAAAAAATTAATTTTCTGTTTATGAATGTGTCACAGTTATTGTTGTGAAATGTCATCTTGGGTATGTGCTGTACTGTTCTGAAGACAGCCAGAGAAGCCTGCTGATTTGTATCGTATCTATTTTAGACAGCACTTGAACGGGCCTTTTCAGAAGTTTTAAAAAGACTATTCAATTAGGTGCTGGGATGGGATCAGATGAAAATCACTCTAATCTGGCAGCACAATATGAACTTGAGCCTGTGGTACTTGAGGCCAGCGTATATACCTGCCCTGTCCTACTCTGTTATCATTCAGTCCAGTGAACTCCAATAAACGGCAAACATTTTCACGGCTAGCAATTCCATCAGCGGAAGCTGTGTTTTTCTGAAGAAAGGGCTATATTCATGATGTTTCTCCCCCCTGTTGAAAGCGTCGTCGGGGCAAAAGTAAATTAAAGACTGGAGGAGCATGCTTCCTCAGCTTATATGCCACTGGTTCCCAATGAGGCAGCGCTTTCAAATGAGCAGACTGCTGAAGGATCAGCGATCGCGCACGAGGTGCTTGTCATCAATAATGTCAGTGTTGCTGAGCCATTCATTGCATTAAGAAATGTTGACATTTGTGTGCTGGAGATGGATTATTCCTTAATGCCACAGCCACATATTATTGAATAATGATTTATGGGTAGAAGGGACAGAACTAGGGGAACAAGATTAATCATTTGTTTACCTTCTCTTGAGGAAAAGAACTGAATTGTATTTGTCTTCACTTGCGAAACTCAGATCTTTTTGGGAACTTTGTACCTTGGGTCAGGGTCATTTTCAACAGTAGAATCCTTTTTTGATCATTTACTACTGACATTTTGACACTCCAGATAAAGACATTAAATATCTTAAACATGTCACAGTAACTGTGTAACGCTGTGTATGCAGTCTACATGTTTTGCACACCACACCAATTCATTGGTGGGGGTAAAACTGCAACTGTTGTGAATGGGAGCTCGAACATAACTTTACAGTGTTTCATCCATCCATCCATTATCTGTACCTGCTTATTCCTGGTCAGGGTCATGGTAGATGCTGGAGCCTATCCCAGCATGCATTGGGTGAGAGGCAGGAACTGTTCGCCAGTCCATCGCAGGGCACACACACCATTCACTCACACACTCATGCCTGTAATATACCTTTGCATGCTACAAAACTCTATATGAATATGATTAATAGTTTTTTCCACCAGATTTTCCCATCTATAATTTGTAACTGTCGGTGTGTCCCATCGCTGCAGCGTCCTGACTCACTAGTGCATGCATCCTCCAAACGGCACTCCAGACACAGCCTCTTTCCACTCTGCGATCCGACAGCGACTCTGCACGCTTGCTGCACTGGGGGAACCTGCAGGTGTAGCTGGCACAGATGGATGGCAGGTGCCCAGTTCACCAGGTTGCTATTGTGTGATGAGGCAAGGAAAGGAGTAGTGTCAATTCCAAGGTGCCAAGTCTGACTGCAATGCTCCCTGGGCAACGCTGGGGCCAGTTGTGTATTTCCCCAACAGACCTCCAGCCAGTGGCAGGGTCAGGATTCCCTCTACACCATGATACAAAATCGTTGGGAACATACGGTTGAAACGCACACACATCAGGGTCGGTGTCAATTCTAGTTCAATAATGACAAAATTAAGCGTTAAAATTAACTTACAAGTGGAAAAAATGCCTATAATGTTCTTTGAGGATTTTTCAATTGATTAATTACATTTAAAATGATTTTATGAATTGAAGTGAAACAGGAATTGATACCAACCATGATACAAAAGCACATTGCTCATTTTATCACGAAGCATGCATGCATCAATTAATATCGAGCTAATTAGGAAATATGTCAATCGTGCAGAAATTGGGACTGCTGAGAAACGGAACTCTGTAATCCTGTCAGGGTGATCAGGAACTGCAAAATGATTTTTTTTTTTTTTTTTGCTTCTGGGGTTTCGCACGATTTTGGTCTACAGGTAACCATGCCATTAACCACGCTGAAAAATGGCGTAAGCACATCTGTACGGCACATCTGCACGGCGGTTTTCAGAACCGCGGAGACGAGAGCTCTGTCCGTTTCACGCTCTAAATCAACCGGCGCCCGAGATGGACTTTTAGCGCGGAACTTTGACTGAGAGTGGGAGCAGCGAGCGCGCGGCCAGCTGTAAGTAATGGGTTTCAGCGGGATCCTCCCGGGGTCACTCAAAGATTTATTTTTCCTCCGGTTTATTTTTGGCTCCAGGCCTCGAGGTCCAGGTGACACAGTGCCTGTCATTCTCCCTGTGCACAAAAAAGTCCAGCAGCGCTGCTCGCCGACATCACTTCCCTTCGAGCTCTGGACTTCCTGCCGATCGCCCGAAAAGTTTTTCAAATAATCTAAAAAAAAAACCATCTCACAGGTAAAAATCGGCCTGAGGTACGAGGTGACTGTGGCGTCTTTCTTTACCTGTTGGGCAGTGCGGGGGAACGTAAGAGAACTTCCTAAACGATGCGCCCCCAGGTGCCGCTGAGGCTCGTGGCACTCAATAAAACTGCTAACGACAACGAGGTCCGGAAATTATTCAAAGGCAAACCCTGGAATCCATTACTCTAATTCAGAGATTGCTGCAGTGGGGGCAGTGGGGGGGGGAAGAGGGGGAGGAGGAGGGAAATTCAGCAATTAAAAAGAAAAAGCCTGTCACTAATTGGCCATTTAATTTGATTGGTGTGCATTGGCGAAATTGCAGGGCATTGGTGGTTATTATAGTTCAAACAGGAGGAGGGGAGAGCGGGCCGGGAGCTCATATATAATAGATTAAAGGGTTTTTAAGAATAGGTACCTGATGCCCTTTTAATAGACACACAGGAGGATACTAAGGAGGATAAAAGCCGGTGGAAAGATTGTGTTTGAATATAAGGAGCGTTTGCTATCAGTCAATGAGGGTCATTGATATGCTGTATGCTTAGGTCTTCCCGCATAACATTTTCCCTAGGGTTCATTTTAAAATACTTAAGGACTGTTTGGGAAAAACTTCAAATAAATACCAAGCTCTAATTACTGATTTTTTATTTTTTATTACTGATCATTATTACTAAAAGAAACTGCAGATGATGTTTTACAGGGCCGCACGGGGTTTTTTGAAACCAGACCTGGGTCAAATACGTATTTGTTTTGGATTCAACTACTTTTCTATGCTCTATTGATCTTGTCTGGTGTAATTGAGCCTGCCAATATGACCATAAGGCGGGGTTTGCACTTTTTGAGAGTATTTCACTGGTTCCAATACACCAGATTAGATCAGTAAAGCATAGAAAAATACATTATTTGACCCAGGCCTGTTTGAAACTTTGGCGAAACAGAAAATAGAAAGTCTCATTGAGTGTGAGAGTAAAGTGCACCACTTTCCCACCACCCCTAACTGACAGATAAAATGGGCGGATCCATAAGCTTCTGGCCAGTCAGATTGATCCCTCATTAGTCAATCTTGCCCAAGCTGGTGGGATAAGGAAAAGAATAGCATACTCAAACACTAAACAGGAGCAAGCGTAGAAAAATCGGCTGGCACTATCTCTGGTGACACAGCACCTCGGGTCCTGTGATGGCCGGCTCTTTACAACAAAGGTACTGATGGAGGCTATTAAAATGCAGGCTGTGGCCGCTTTGTCTCATCTTTATAGTTATAGAATCATGAATGTGGCATAAAACTGCAGAGCTAATGCAATCACCACCAACCACCATCACTCCCCCCCCCGGCCCCCCTGCCCGCCCGCCCCCCGCCGTTCTCCAATGGCACAAAGAGATGTCTCCCCCGAAGAGCCACTGACCTTTAAGGTGTCAGCTGCGGCATCATCAATCTGAGCTGGCCTTTAAACCTGGTAATCACCAGTCCTGTCGACGCGGTAAATCTCTGCCGTAGCAGGTTTCCCCCCCCCCCACCCCCAACCCCAACACCCCCCCCCAACCCCCCCAGCATCCTCTTCAAGCAACCCCCCACCTGCCCCCCCACCCCCCCACCCCCCTCCTCTGCGCTGGTAAGCTCTGAGTGCGGGGCCCCGTGTCGATGCTATCAGCGACGGAGGAAGGGGGAGGCGGCCGACAGTTTATCAGATCAGAGGACAGAAAACACCTGCACGGCTCTCTTTTGTGGGATTTATTGCTCGGACTGAAACCAAATACGACTTATGATGGGGGGGGGAGGAGAAAAAGAAAAAGAAAATATAAAGATGTACAGTACGAGTACGCGGGCGGCGGCGGCGGCGGCGGTGGAGCCATCAGAGACGCTGGAGAACAATGGCAGAGCGCGCGCGGTACATTACGGCACGCGGCGGCGAGATTTACGCCAGCGCGCCCGTACCGCCGCGTGCCATCACAACACTCGCAAATCACGGCTTCATTCCGGAGCGTTCTGTCATCCCGTAATAAGGCCCAGCTGCCGGAGGGAATTGGACGTTTTCGCTAAACGCCGTCAGGTAAAAGCTGCCATTTGTGAGGCAGCTTTCTAGTTGCACGTTGAACTCGGGTCCTATTTGAACTTTATAACCAACAGCCTATACTTTACGCCAAGTTTGGCGGCTTGGTAGCTGCACAGTACGTACGGTGCTCTTATGGTTAATGAAAAGAAATATCTCAAGGTTCCATAATTCAGTTGCCTTGCTGTCCGCGAATACTCCATAGAGGCTAATATTTCACTGTAATCATGGCTCGGGTCAGAGGTCAGTCCCTGTGATTACTGCTCCATTATGAGTGAAGTGTACTTCATGACTCTTGAGGTGACTTGCATAACGTTCATCAAACAAAAATATGAGTCTGTTTAAGAATGAATTCATGGTGATGGCATATCCAGGATGGTAAAAGATTAAAGGTTTTATTAGAGACCAGCAAGTACCAGCTTCTTCTATCCTTCATCATATCCTTCACCACTCTTTTCACTCATTTGCAGATTCTTCAATTTTTAAAATACGTCATTAATAGCCTGGTAAGAGGGCAGAAACAGGGTTTCCTGGACGTTCTGCATCTTTCAGTTGAAACGCAGTCAAATTTTGAGCTGTTATGAGCAATTGTTTGTCTGCGGATGGCTTGCCGAAACGTCACATTCGGGAACACCCGAGCCTACAAACCGACTGTGCCCCATAATGCCTGCTGATTTTACCCACTGTAGAGTAGAACATTACCATTCGTTCAGCGTATGAAAGTGCGCTACATCATCAGTCACACAAAGCACGTTATCATTGATCAATACGATTTGGAAGAAATTCCTGTAAAATATGAATCACATTAACCAAAATGGCATACAACATTGGTATAAAAAAGATGGGAACGTGTCTAATTTTCTCCTCATGCTTACTGCCGTCCCCCATTTCATTTTGTCAGTTCGTGGTTGTATCCATCCAGCAATGGAAACTGACCAACAGAACACAGTGAAGTTTAGACTCACAATCTTAGTGGCAGGAGCAACCCAGAAGAGCTAGAAAGCCACGTCAGGTCGTGTCTTACAGAAATGCCGGCTGGCGGTATGTGGTGAAAGTGCTACTCGGGGAAGTGAACTGCCTGAGTGGTTTGAGCGAGGGGGTGGGGGGGTAGAGTGGGGGGGGGGTGGCAAGAAGGTTGCGGTAGACACCAATTACGTAGTTTCCGAACAGAGGGTCCTTGTTAGTGTAGATCACTCTTGACCCTTAATCAGTGATGATCTCCTGGGCGTCCAGGATGACACATCAGGCCCATTAGAAGAACATGACATGCAGAGCTCTCCTCTTTCTCCCTCTGCCGCCGGAGCGGCGGGACCAGGGACTGAGGAGCAGGATCTTTTCTCCCTCCTTCACATCAGGGGAAAAAAAGTTATAATGAGTCTCAAGTTGTCAAGCTCCGACTTAATAGGGACAGAAGGAGCAGAGAAGGAGGGGATTATTTCCTGGCCCGGCATACGTGGCCACTGTGAAAGCCAATTATAACTCTTCAAAACAGGAATCAAAACTTTTGACTCACCCCCCCTAACGGCTAATTAAAGAGTAACTAGCGTGCCGGCCTTTCGTGTAGGACAGGCAGGATTACGGTATTTGGAGTAGCCGCCCTTCTGGCAGACGATGTTTTGGAACAGGCGTAGGAACGCTGCACGGCGAGCAAACGCGGCGTTCGCCTCACCCCAGACCGTCGGCCCGTTTGTCGCTCGCGCATGGCGCCGTTTCTGATGCGCGTGCTCTGGCCCCTACATTCCCCATGCTCCTGCTTCCTGAGGGGAACAGCGACCCCGCCCTTAGCGCAACGCTCGCGCTTGTACTCATGAATAAAGGTGAATGGTGTCTGGGGGGGGGTGTGCATGCTCAGGCTTGCTCTACATACAGAATGTGCCCTCGGAGCTGTCCTGGGGGGTCGAAGTTGGAGCGCGAGAGGCTCTCCAGAATGCGAGCAGTGTTAAGCGCCGGCGCGGCTGCAGCCCGGGCGACCCGGGCGACACTCTCTTCACCTCGCTTCGCAGGCGACCTCTCCTCGCCCTGAAAGGGCCACGCGGCCTCATCGGCCAGCAGAGGAAAAACGCTAAATCACGTCTGCCCTGCTGAGAAGACATGGGGGTGGGGGGGGATATGGCATGATGGGAACAGGCGGGGGGGGGGGGGGGGGGGGGGCGTTATGAAACGCAGCCCCCGTTTCGTGCGGACGGCGGTGAGGTGGGGAGGGAAGCGTCGGGGGCGGGGGGGGTTTAATGTCGAGCCGCAGCGTTTCCGGTCCCCTCACGCGCTCGCCGCACGGACAAACGAGCAAAGCTCCCGGCTCCCGCCATCATTATTACCCCTCGGCTCCCGCCATCCCACGCAGGGCCGAGGAGTAATTATGGATGCGGAGGGCTTTTTATTTCAGCGAGCGCGTCTCACAAAGACCCCTCATTTGCATGCCGCCGCGTTCCTCTGGGTGTTTCTCAGGTAGGTGAAATAGGCGGCCGAATTAGCATTTCCTGCACAGAGCCACAAGCAGAGCTACTCGTGCTCCTTTAAGCGCGGAATGATCGTTTTAAATCTCCCAAGTTTAAATATCGATTGGTCGCGTGTTATCGTTCGATAGAGTTTGGATATTGAACTTATATATATTGGACTACTTCTGCAATCAGAGCCATGGAAAGAGAAAGGATCAATGCGCCGCATGAAAACATTTATCTTCCCTGGTTTGTTTTTGCTTGTGGCACTTTTCAACCATTTAGTCTTGATTGATGAGTTTTTCTTCCACGCTGAGATAAAGAATGATGAAGCCATTATTTGTGTTTTTGGTGTAATCTTGCTGCAATAAGTCCTTATGTCAATGGTGTTTCCCCAGAGATTACCCGCGTATTGGAAGCAGAAGTATTAATTAAAGGTCGGCAAAATTAGTCGGACAAGATTTTTGGCCAGGCTTAATAGCTATTTTTAATTAAACTATAAAAATTTTGACTATTTAACTAAAAAAACAATAGAAAATCAGTTCATATTCACACACGGTTAGTCTTTAAATATTTACAGTGTGGCTAATTGTGTTGACAATTAGCCTAATCCCTGATGCAAATGAGGCAGCACACAAAGTACTAACCCAGAGAAAATAGTTTTCTTCTGCTCTGACTCCATGTTTGATTCTTAAAAATATGACATGGATTATTTATGATCTACTGTCTACCGAATAGAATTAAGTGAACATGACACAATGACTAGATGCCAAAGTTCTTCCAATTTTTCTTGTAATTGAATACTGTAAAAAAAATCTATGCAAACACTGTGGTGCAGTTGTTCTGTTCTACACACTTGCCTGGATTCAATCATCATTTGTTATTAACCTTGACTCAGACAAATAAACGCTTTAGTGTTCATCTTTCGGTGGTAGTGGTGGTAAGTTCTGCAGCACATAAATTCAGTATTTACTATACAAATAGTGTTTATGAACTCAAAACATGAACTCCTGTATGAACAGAAGTCTATTTAATCCATACCACTGTCTTGCTGTGTTCACTCATGTACTGTCAATAAACTGCCTTATGGATCCACCTCACAATGATATAGCCGCACAGGAAGAGAAATCTTATTGTTTCACACGGTAAATTAATTTGTGAATATCTCATTGAGCTGCACTCAGTGAAGGGCATGGGTTGACAGTTTCACTAAACATTACTCAACCAACACACGGCACAAAGGCCCCACGGTTCCGACAGAAACGCAGCCGTACTGCACACGCATTACCCATTGCAGAACACATTAATGGTGACCTGCTGGACCGCTGTCTCGTTACTAATGGAGATGGAGTGGACCAGTCTGTAGAGGATCCTTTCCCTTTCCCTCCACCTTCATATTTACACCTTTCCAGCTTTTCAGCTTTGTCCCACTTAGCCTCTTTATGATCTGGGCTAATAGGATGTGAAATTCCAGCTATTTCCAGCGGTGAGCTGTTGTCTGCAATCCTGGCGCTCGCTCCGAGCCTCCGACTGGCTTCCAGCCCTCCCACTTGTGCAGGTGCATCGAGCAAATGGCCAGATTTAAGGCTTGACGGCAGAAGTCATTAAGAATTAAGAGCATGTGACGGACTGACAGCGAATGACAGCGCAAAGCGCACCCGAGCTTGTCTGTCATTAAATAGAGGCCTTCCGCAACAAGCAAAGCTAACCTTAATGAGTGACTTAGTCTGTAGAGCTTTGAAACGCTGTCACTGCTTGACATATTTTGGTTCAAATGTCAAACTGCATTCTACCATTTGACCATTCACCACTGTGGGGGAAAGATATTGGTTCCAATCAAAGAGTTGGAACTCAAACACTACTTGTGCATTCCTCTGTACTGTAGCAAACAACAAAAATGCATTACTCTGTGGCCTAGTCACAGTCATGGCCCAGGGTATGCTGATACAGTATGCACATACATGATAACTTTTGAGATTGCAAAATGGAAATCTGCGATGACATTTGAATCTCCAAAATCAGAAGGGTGATGTCGCGTCGGTTGAAATCACACAATATTGGCAAGCAGCTCCGCGCTGTTTATATTTATGGCCCATAAAAAATAAATGAGACCGAAATCTCATTTACAAAGGTTTTCTCCTTTTTCCTTGCGATTCAATGGGCACTAATGAGCGGCAGGAAAGTGGCGCAGAATCATTCAACGCGGCTTGATGAATGTCGCCGAGCGCTGGCAGCTGGCGATGTGGCAAACATGACATTGAAACAATGTTGATGGCAGCGCCGTTTTTTTTTTTTTTGCGCGCGCGTTCTTTTTTTACGGGCGTGAAAGCCGGCTGTGGGCTGCCAAACTCAGCCCCTCGCCCCCCGCCCCCTTCCCCCCCCTCCCACCCCCCCAGCTGCATTTGACAGCGCTGCTCTGTCTGGGGCGTCTGTCGCATTGTCTGCGGCTCTGTGGCGTTTGGCCAGCGCTGAGGATAGACGCGCACATCTGGAGCGCAACGCGCAACGCCGTGTAAACACTCGCTCCCACCCAATCATCATCTCTGCGTCTGACTCCCAATCAAGGACCGCCCTGCTGCCGATGCCAAATGTCAGGCGAAGGAAGTGTTGGCTGTCATTAGTTAGTTTTCAAACTTTCAATCCTAATTATATTTGAACAAACATCTTTAAATTGGAAAGGGCTCTGAAGAAGTTCTTAATAAATAAAGATAAGGACGATGATGATAATGATGATCATGATAATTATTATAATTATTATTGTATTATTTATTTATATATTTTTATGGTCTACAAGTTATCTAAAATTCTCACACTAATTTCTAAAAAGCAAGAGTAAGAAGGTAAAAAAACTCTGTTTGTAGTATGTTAGGGTGGGACTTTGGCATCATTGCAATTTGAAGCAGGTTACTGAACGCAAATCCCATTCCTTACATCCTGGCCTCCACTGAGCTGGTAAGGACACAGATACACTGTATTCCTTCCCTGACTGAATTACTTAATCCTCCTTCCATATGATGGTTACTTATTTATCTCTGCGCATAAATATGGGCAGGCGACTCTCTGAGAGTAATCCTGACACGGTTTCTTCCCCTCAGACCTTTTACATTACATTACAGTTATTTAGCAGATGTTTTTATCCAAAGCAACGTACAAAACTGCATATCATGGTTAATGGAAAAACTACATAACACAAGTTCGATAAGGTACAACGCTTATTTCGTACAGTTATTTATAGCCAAGAACACAGTTCAGTTCACGCAGTGAACATTATTCTGACCTAACTTATGCCGAGTCAAACTAGGGGGAAGAACAAGCTGAAATATTAGGACGAAAATACAAATTGCAATAAGTGTTGGAATGGGGGTGGAGAAAGTGCTTCTCTGTACCATGCACTCCCCTGTTCTGTTTACCCCAGCCTACTGCCTGCTCCTCTCCTCACTCTCCACTCCTGCCTCACCTTTTCTTCTCCGTGATTGCTTTTTTTTCCTCCCCCCCCGCCACGGCTCTCCTTGAAAGGTGCGGGTTATCACGCCGGCCCATCTCTCTCTTATAAAGCCGGGATGAATGGCAATATCTCCCCCGGGGGCCCCCCTCGCCCCCCCGTCCCCCCCCCCCCCCCCCAGCTCCGCGGGAACCCGGGACGGCTCCGACTTTGTTAATCTGCGCTTCAGAAGCGCGGGAGATTTACAAGCCAGCGCCTTCGCATTCAGGGGGCGAGAGGCGAGACAATCATCCGGCCGGGGACTGGGTACGTCAGCGCGTCTCCATAACCCCCCCCCCCCCCCCCCCCCCCGTACTCGGATAGGCCCTTCGACACACGCCTGTTTTACTGCCTGCCGTAGCTCGGTACTCAAGGGAGGGTGTGATTTACTGGGAGACAGACCACCGGTGGTCCTGCTGCCGGTTCTGGGGCCCTCATCATCATTTGAACTTCCAGCATTTTCTACCTTTTGCCGTGCTCAGATAACATTTCACGATACGAACAAGCTCTACTGCGTTGTCTGTTTTCATGCCGTCCAATCCCCGTCACCCAGAGCTCAATAGCAAAGCAAATTCTTTCAGCCATAAGAGAGTGAATAAGCACAGATACTGAACATACCGCTGGGTTCACGTAGATGGATATGAACACATTAAATCACACGGTCTGCAAATTACATCATAGTAATTTAGCTCCGGGTGTAAAGAGGGGGTGCGGACCTACAGTTAAGCTTTACTGCTCGTAATGATGAGCCCGTGATGAGCCCATGATGAGCCCATGATGAGCGCATTGAGCTTAGCTGCTTTGGCCTCCCCACGAATGTAAGAATCGCACTGGCTGAGCCTTTCCATCTGTGTTCTTTCCCATCTGCCCTCCCTGCTTCAGACCTGGATTTTTCATCTGAAATACCTTTCCTCCCGGGGACCAGGCTCTCTCTAAAAAAAACAGCACATATGGGTCAAATGTTCTCCGAGTTTCATTTGTAAAAACAGTCACGAATAAGACTTATCGGGAGTGCTTTTAAATGCTTTTAATTCACTCTGTTATAAATGTACAAAAGCAAATCTGGACAGTTTTTTTGACAATTGAGATCCATCTGCATACAGTAATAGCTATTTTTATGATGAAAGAAATTGAATAAGAAGTGACCAAGTCTGTCAGGCTGCCAAGCGAAGAGCCCAGCAGTGGAACCTCCACACTGCAGAACCCCTGAGGAGTTTCACCTCCTTACCGCAGAACAAATTGCGCTTCCCTGCCGATCAGATTTCAACTTAACAAGACAAACATTAGCTCCTGTGTGCTACAGTACAATGTCTGCCTCAATTACAATACAAAAAAATCTGGGCTTTCCTAAGCACTAAAATAACTGTTACAGTCTCCACTTGCAAGATTTCACATTTGAACATACATACTGTATCTAATCAAATTATTCTTTTCCTTGATAATTGCTCTGCAGAATGGCTTTTATAGCCCCTGTTAGTAACTTTTCCCCAATTAGACCCATCAGTGTTAGTCAAACCGTTGTGTAACTTAACGATTTTTCGATGGGCGTACTCCTCTTAGACCCATTCCAGCATCGTGCTCAGCCTGGTTGTTTGATTGCTGTCTCTTTCGCTAGCCCACCAGCAATCTGAAATCAGAGATACAGATGAAATGGTCCCAATGGGGTCCTCAATTGACCGGGCCTTAATTACTACCCTCGCAATGTAACTGCACTTTTATTCCCTTTCAATGCGGCTTTTTTAAACCAGCGACTTGTTTTCTGTAATTGCCCGGCGTATGAGCTTTGGCTCTGTTTTCTGTTAATACTGAAAAAAATAATCTGACCACTAAGAGGAGGAAGCCTGTTGTGATAGCCTTTCCCACACATGGGTGTGAAGGCCTCTTCCGAAAGAGTTGAAGGAGGGTTACTGTGTTCCAGTGCTGGGTGGACTGATAGTGGTGTTTCAGAAATGGCACTGCATTTACCGGCTGTCATGTCTGTTTCAGTCCGGGAAGTCTTGCTGTTCTCTGTCAGATTACCAACAGATTCCGTGAGGTCTGAAAGATATCATGGTCATTTTTAAATAAAACTAAGCCAACTCTAAAATGATCGTAATTACTTAGTTGTGATAATTCCACAAGCCCAGGGTCATATATTCAGTCATGTACCAAGGTGTAATCCCAAGTACACTGAATAGATTGGAAGTCTGATTGCAGGGCGATACCATAAAATTGAATATGAATTCTGAAACACAAGTAAATATTGATGCATGTTAATTAGGCTTTACATTTAGCTACTGTTTAAACATGTATATTTGTTTTCTTCCACCACATTCCTGTTAATCAAGATTGCATGATCTTCATAGATTTATATTCGAGGATTGCATAATATTCATGGATTATTATGCATTTAGCAACTGTTTAAACACATATATTTGTTTGCTTCTACCACACTTGTTAATCAATATTGCATAATATTCATGGACTTGAACTTCTCCCGTGACATGGCATTGTAGAGAATAGTGATGAAAATCAAGACTGACTGACTGACTGACTGCAGTACATCTGATGCAACAGCTCTCCTCCCTCATCAATCTGGGCCTTTAATTTCCTGTATGACATTTTCATTTCAGGCCACCCTCCACCCCCTCTCCCTCCCCCCCCCCCCCCCCCCCCCCCCCCAACCCATTTTTTATTTTTTTTTATTATTATTATTTTTTTTGCATTGCACTTCCACTGTATTAGATCGCGCGAGGGCCAAGACGGAGGGCCCTAAATTGGGGTCAAATTTGAAGTGTAAGCACAGGTTCTGTTTCGTCGTCCGTCGCGCATACTAACAGGCTCGAGCACCCACAGTATCATTTCAAGGACAGCATTCTGATTTCAGTACGCATTAGTCCCTGATACACTGGGGCTTCTGATCCCGCACTGTTTGTCATTATGTTTCTGAATTTCAGAGACTCCTGTCAAATTTAACTCCTGGAGGGAGAAGCCCTATTACAGCTTTTTTTTTTATTTTTTTGTTCCAGATTCTGCTTGTAATTACTTAATTAGCACAATAATATACTTAGTTTCAATTTTTCCCCCTCTACAGTATGTATTAAAAATGCATACCAGCCGAAGCTTGTTTTTTTGCTCTGCGCTCAATGAGTGTTCCCGAAGTTTATTCTGGGAACTGCGTGGATGAAAATGCGTACAGCTATTTGACTAATTACAGCAATTAAGGCAAGAGAATGTTTTTAACAATAACATGTTTACAGGTGCCCTGCAGGAAATGAGTCTGACACCACTGCACTCTACAGTTTTTTTGTTTTTTTTCACAGCGGGGATAATTATTTATCTCTTTATGTACCACGGCAAAAAAAAGGAGTCATGTTTCACATAGCGCTGCTCAGATCCTGTCCTTCTAATGTGATTTCACCGCATGTGACACTGATTCTCCCAGCGCTGCTCTTCAAGGTAACGTCGTGCATATTTGTTTCGTTTCCATAAACTGCAAATGATTCGTGCGCCTTTCAGAGGAAGCTGCTCATAGCCTGGGAAGCTAGTTAATCTGCGCGCACGCATTGTGTGCCACGGTGTGCGCTGTTCTGAGATTTCTCAGAGGTCGTCGACATTCAGCGTAAAAATGGCGAGCATTGTGCGCTCGCGTACACGCCGAAATGTATCCGTCTCTTCGGAAACAAACAAAACTATCACTGTCGTAATTAGTGACTGAACATGCGCAATACATGTAATATTCAGTCACTAAAATTGGGGGGACTGTGTATAAAAAGGACTGTAATTCCTACTACATGATTCATCCAAATTAAATCTGACGGTCATGTTTAATTTTAAATCCAATTTGCTGGAGTAGACAGCCAGAACAACAAAAATCGTGTCACTGTCACTATCCAAATACGAACTATATATATAGTGCATATTATCGCCTTAACGGCACCATTTCCAGCCCCTCTGTGGTTCCGGTTAATATTTCCACTCCTGCCTGTTCTCGACCGGCAATTCTCTAAGACGACTGAGGGAGAAGCACGCTAACAGAGGGACAAAAAATATGCAGGATCTCAAAAATGGCCATGGATATAATCCGAAATGGAAAAAGGAGAGAGCAACCAATTATTTTTAACATGAAATTTTATGATGTCATCCCACGCAGGTCTTGGCAACACCTCAGTGTCTGATAAATGCCAAAATTTACGTGTACATTGTCCCAAGAAAAGCAGATGACAGGTCCCTCTTCCTTTGCCTTTTATGGGCCCATTAAAAAGTCAGGTGAAATTGGATTTACGGTATTTTTAGAATGTGAGCCTTCCTGCTTCCCCTGTTGCCTCTGTGGTTTGCAAATCAGGAATGTCCTACGAGGGCCAGGATGTGTATAGGTTGACCCACAGGAAATGCTGGAATTTTTTTTTTTTTCTTTTAACTGTGTGGGTCTGGAGCGAATGCTTGCTTGAGTAACCAGGACCTTATTAACACAGTGATGTACCACATCACCCACCAGCTTTCCCCCTGAGCTACCGGGGTAATCCATCACCGAGGGAAAAGTCATCAGAAATGCACATGTAAATGCCGCATTTAAAAAAGAGCGAACGCCTCAACGTAAGATATATACCTATAAGACGGAGTCTCTGTAGGGAAGGAGTTATACTGAATGTCAAAGTGACTCTGAAAGAGGGCGAGAAATTGTTCGGTGGGGATTGCTGTACGCGTCGTCTGCCTCTCGGCTCCAAAGATTCAGCCTGTCTTTGCACCGCCACGTCGTTGAGTACAATGAAAGGATTTTACGGGCCCTTTTTTTAAAAGTGCGAAATGATCTTTAAGAGAGAAAATAGCGCCTCATATTGCGCACCTCAATTCAGTCCCATTGAAATCCACGTTAGAACAGTGCTTTTATCTGTATAATTGTGCTGTTTTCGCTCCCACGCCGAGTAGCCTCAGCTTATGATCAATTTTGTATCATGCAAGGGCTGGAAAATTATGGCGTTAAACCTACCATTCCACCCTTTTGATAGCTGAAGTGACGAAGAAACATTGTAAGTGCGTAAACAGTGATTTTCAGCATATAGAGAGTAGATTGAAAAATCTTCTTGCGGGTCTAAAATTGCCACTACAGAAGCAGCCTCCAGGCCCCCCACGGGAGTGTTCAACAAAGGAAATGGAACCTAGTTTCCTTTCAAAAAACACAATGCTGGGCTCCCATTTTTATTTTATGTTACAGGTTTCTTGGTAATGTAACTGCACTCTACTGCCAAAGCACAGGGCAGTGATAAGGCAACACCATTTTGGCTGGAAAACTGGATTTAGTTTTTCTTTCCAGATGTTTTACTCGTTGCTGTTTCTCATGCAGGAAATAGAGATGTCGATTCTCAGAATGAGACTGAAGTATAAAACTACATTATGACTACATTGGGACATCTACAAAGTTTCCATATAACTGTTTGTTAAGCTTCAGCCCAGTCGTACGTTTTCCCATGATCAGTACATTAGTCCAAGGTGTGAAAGTAATGGTTTGTGCGTTATTGATTGATTAACTTAACCCTAAGGTCCAGAGTCACCACTGTAAGTGGCTGTCCTGCCATCGCAAGGGTATTTGGGGTCCAAAACATGGCAGTGGAATCTCCCAGTACTTCTCAGTAACTAGTTAATATGCTAATATTAAGAATACATCTGCACCTGCACTAACAACAACGCCCACCAACATTTAATTTTCTTTTCCTTGACATTTTATACCCGAGAAACAGCATGAGGGGAAACATGCAATAGCTTTTTATGTTGCTGTTTTCTTAAGTGAAAGCACAGAATGAATGTAGTTTGGCTTCAAACTACAGTCAGGTATCTTAGCATGTGAAAGTTCATCAGATTAAAGTGTATCCGGTACTCTGCAGCACGGAAGGGCCAGCACCAGTGTTCCGGTTGTACTTGACGCTAAAGTGGGCTCTCTCTTCCACTCCCCCCCCCGACCCCCCCCCTCCCTCCACAGACTCTGAAGATGCACTGCAACAGCTGCGCCCTGGTCACCAGCTCGGGCCACCTGACGGACGGCGGGCGCGGGGACGAGATCGACCGCACGGAGTGCGTCATCCGCATGAACGACGCGCCCACAGCGGGCTACCGCCGCGACGTGGGCCAGCGGACCAGCCTGCGCGTGGTGGCGCACTCCAGCATGCAGCGCGTGCTCCGCAGCCGCCAGGAGCTGCTCAACGCCAGCCAGGACACCGTCTTCATCTTCTGGGGCCCCGGCAACTACATGCGCCGCGACGGCAAGGGCCTGGTCTACAACAACCTGCGGCTGATGAACCAGGTCCTGCCCCGCCTCAAGGTCTACATCATCTCCCGGCAGAAGATGCTGCAGTTCGACGAGCTATTCAAGAGGGAGACGGGCAAAGACAGGTGAGAGACCGCACCCGCCGATTTGTCACCAGATTATGAGATTCCGGGCGGGTTTGCAGTCAATGTCAAGCAGAAATCTTGCGCTTATTTTTTTTTTACAGAAAACAGTAATTATGCCTTTTAAAACCTACTGCCCCAGGGACACTGACAGAAATGGAAGAAATGCCTCGGCAGTGGCAGTACAGTTGAAAGTTATTAAATAAACATGAGCTGTCAACGCTAAACATGAAGGTGGTTGTTAGGTATGCAGAGTACAGTTCTAAAATATGTCTCCTCACAAATTTAGATCAGAACATGGAGGTTGTGTGTAAGGACATCAGAAAATACACATAATGCAAATGTGAGCAGCTGGCGGAGCCAGAAAACTGGTATGTTACAGACAGAAAAATGAAAAAAAAACCCAGTGTTCAGATTTGCCTTATATTTACAGCAGAGGATCATAGTGCTGTGATATTAATGTCTCCTCTTAATCCAAAATGGGCCATGACAGTGCCATGGTAATCCAGGCTTAGAATCTGGAAAAGGGATCGTCTTTTAATCTCTGCTTTGGCTGGAGAGATATTTCGAATGCTTTCTGCGCCGGAGAGCTGGCAAGAGAATGGGTATCAAGCCCAGGGGCCGTCACAAAACTGCTGCCAGCACAAAAGAGGACAAGTGCATTTGCAAGCATGCAGGAAAGCAGGCAGATGCTATAAAACGTTTTTTTTTTTTTTTTTTCCATGCAGCTCTGAGCCAATTAAATTCTGCATGGAAATAATGGTCACTCAGGAGCCTTGGTGCAAAGCTGAAGCAACTCAGAGTCAACCAGCCGGCACTGCTTAATGCAGCAGGGGTAGGGGCTGTAATCTGAGCCCTTTTATCAGCGCGTGTAATATCAGCCTTACACGGAAAGAGGAACCATAATCCTCCAAAAAGACCTCTGAAGCATAATTCAGACCAGATTCCGAAAAGCTAGGAGTTCATTAAGACACTATAATTAGCCGGAAGCACACACCCACAGGGGCCTGGCTCTATTTTTTTTCTCCCACTCGATAATGGAGAGTTTTCTGCTTCCCTGAACCAATCTAATTACGGCTTGGATTCGAAAGGTTGACCCTGTACGTAAATTAATGAATGCACGCTGGCACCCGCAGGTACTGTACCGTCTTTTTCGTCGAGAGGACATTTTTACTATTCATCGCCAAAACCGGTCATTTTAATGTTGAGACATTTTCAGTGATTACTGGCTACTGCGGATGGGATGCCCTGGGCCAAAGGCTTAAGATTCATTCTTGTATTACATTCATTTTAAGGCCCGTCAGCTGCACCAATCTGACTTGGCTCTATTAGGTGGCTGAAAGTGACTAATAGTTTCAATGCAAACCGGATGAGGGTGTGACAGGTACGTTTGATTGCTTCCACATGGAAAGGGGGGGAAAAAATTACATCTTTAATAAAAAGATAAATGCACGATTCTGGATGTGACAAGGTAATCTCGATTATTAAACTCATTTCTCTGAAGTAATGAAAGTAGGAAACTGTTCAGTAAATTATGCTAGATGTGAGTTCCTCGGAAAAAACCCTTTGTTACAAAAAGCAGTTGGTGTGCTGCGTTCTTTGGCAGCTTCCCCCTACTCCACAGCTGGTGGCGCTGTCACAACCCTCAAACTACCCACAAATACTAATGCCACCACCAGAGAAATATATAAACTCGGCTAGCAGAAGAAGAGGGTTCTCAAGACTATTCCAGTACCTTTTGCTAACAGCTGTTTCACCACCTTGAACGTTGAGCGGAGGTGAGAAGCCCACGGAGTCTCAGTGGTGCTTGTGGCTTTGAGGTTTCCCATTTAGAGTCTGCAGGGGTCCACTATTCCTAGAGGATCTCGCTCCTGATCGGAGAGGATTTCATCCAATTTTATCTCTGGGAGCTATGTGATCACACTAATTGTTCCATTTACTGCGTCAATTTGAACGGCCTCTCCAGCACTGAACTTAACAGTGCCTGAACGAGGCCTGGAAAGACAAGACTGGGCACACCTCACGCTGTCCTTCGTGCCACACATTATCACCTTATTGGCTAATATTGTGCATCTTTCTCAAAGAAGAATTATTCAGGAAGGAGTGACTTACAAGTTATATGCAACTTGGAGACAAAAGTTCTCTGTGATTCTGGTCCATATTTTTACACATGCTGAATTCATACATAATAGCTGAAGATAATTGGCCTCATAAAGCACCTGTAAGCAATTTCTAGCAGGTCACAAATTTTGTAAAAACAATAAATAAATAAATAAATAAATAAATAAATAAATAAATAAATAAATAAATAAATAAATAAATAAATAAATAAAAATAATTAGTCAGATTTGGGTTTCGTTTGCCAAGCTGACGAGAAGGGCTGCCAGCTAAATGCTCCCAGCAGCTGTTTCCAGCGGGAAGCAGTGTGTGAGCCATAGAAGAAGAAAGACGTCAAGGAGACACAAGCAGGACGTGAACATTAATGCAAAAAAAAGTGCGCGTGGCCCGCAAACAGACGACGAGGAGCTTAGCGGATCTTGGCAGACGCACAAGCGTTTATTTGATCCATCTGCGGGCACCGGGCTACCACCACAAATAACAGAAGCACAATGAGTGGGACGAACAGACGCACAGTAAGTGAGAGGCAGGAGCTGGCCGGCTTGGTGCAAATGATCTGCGATTCTGCGAGACCACTTGAAACTGTCAAACCTGCAAGAAAGCAAGACTTCGTAAATACGTGTGGTAGTAATTGTAGCCATCTCCTAGGGGAATGGCATGCGCAGTAGTTACTGCAATTTCTCAATCTCAAAACCTGCTTTGTGCGTCAGCCCTGATTCCTGTAATTCCTCAGAAGCCAGCTTATGCGGTGTGACAGGTGCACTTTCAATCCTCTCAGTTGTGATTTCCAAAAATTGCACTGTGAATTTACTGAGGTATTTACTAATTACTTGTCCAAGCCTGACTAAACATCCTCCATGCCATGGACATATAGTCAGACATGGGACACTGGCCTGCTTAAGGCAAATAATTGACCGAAAGCAGTAATTAAATAAAATTAGGTTAATTATCTCTCAGGGAATGGAGTGCCTATAGTATGTCTGTATGTAATCCTGAGATATGAAGTGGCATGTTACTGTTGCCTTTCCACATACCATTCCTCAATTGTGGAAGACTTGTGGTGATGTAGGAAGGTCTGATAATGTCAGAGAGTACACATATAGTATTGCTTCTTTTCAGTAGCATCATACATGCTCTTGCAAATGATCTAACACATTTCATAACCTATTCAGACTGATTATTGTTGAGCTGAAGTGCCAAGGTAGAGAATTCAACAGAATACCTAGCTAGGTTAAAACACACAATCCCATGGGTCTAGTACTGAAGTACAAGTCTGTATAGAATATGTGCCTGTTTTTGTTCTGAAATTGCTCATTTTAAACAAAATTATTCCGTTTAAAAAGTGACCAGTATACCTTGAAGAGTCAAATTAAAGTTTTAGTATCCGATAAATCTTTCGGTCATCAAACTTTGAAGTGTGCACAGCCAAGCATTAAATGTTAAACTGTGAGAAGAATGTAATATGAAGCGTTTCAAAGGCCATCATTAGCACTTGTAGCAGACAGTATGCAACAGAGCCTCAGTCTGAGTAATGATCAACAGAAAAGGTCTCTGCATTGTGCAGAGTTTCAACAAAAAAAAAAGGCTGTGCTCAACCCACATATTGAAAGTAGCTGGCAAAGTCTGCCTGAATGGCTCTACATTTGGTCTTCCAGAGAACAATTAACAGTAAAAAAAAAGAGGCAGATGGCATAGTAGGAATATTACTTCCCTTCTTTACAGGAGAAATGTGGTCGTGTTTCCAGAGGCGATGATTATAAAGGCAGAAAGCTTGCTTCTGGAAAAACGGTTTCAGTCAGTTCCCAAAGGAGGGAAGGAGGGTAGGAGGGTAGGAATATGGGAGCGACGTTGAGTTAAGTGTTGGGGGGGATGGGGGATAGGTGTTCAGAAGTGTGTGGGTCTCCGGCTCTGCTTTCTGCTGATAAACCCAGAAGAAGACAGGCACGGTATGGAGAGGTTTTGGCACGAAGCGTTAAAGCCTTGGCAGAGCGAACGTACACACCGCTTGCCTCCGAGGACCCTTCCGCTGCTCAGTGGAGAGGAGCACATGCAAGTGCAGCCTCAGGCTTCGGCGGGAAAAAAACGGGCCGTGAATAAATATCGATAAAACTCTCAGGAGCCTCCCTCTGACCTACAAAAAAACGGCAGCTGTTGGATCATTCCAACCGGCGGGGGGGGGGGGGGGGGGGAAGGGGGGGATGTCACCCCTCTTGGTTAGGGATATAAAGGGAGGCTTTTTCGCCGACGGCACGTATGGGCCAGTTTCACGCACAAAAGAAAAAAAGAAGACATAAGCACATCCTTTCGTCGTATATGCGGTTTTGTACACCTTTCTCTTTTTTTCTGCTTTCGGCTTGATTGTTCAGCTTTTTGGGGGCCGTCGCCATTGCCGCCGTCGCTTTGCAACCCCCGACAACGTGGGAATGCACTCAGCGGCCCCGTAGAACAGCCCACAAGGCAAGAAGACATAAGCACATCCTTTCGTCGTATATGCGGTTTTGTACACCTTTCTCTTGGTCAACTTGTGGCTTTTTTTCTGCTTTCGGCTTGATTGTTCAGCTTTTTGGGGGCCGTCGGCATTGCCGC
Source organism: Anguilla anguilla (assembly GCF_013347855.1). Lineage (NCBI taxonomy): Eukaryota > Metazoa > Chordata > Actinopteri > Anguilliformes > Anguillidae > Anguilla > Anguilla anguilla. The sequence continues at coordinate 11,227,041 of NC_049206.1, read as the reverse complement.
CGTCGCTTTGCGACCCCCGACAACGTGGGAATGCACTCAGCGGCCCCGTAGAACAGCCCACAAGGCCGTCTCAAAATCGCACAAGCTCTATGACTCTGGAGTGGAAGTACAGTGCGATTGTCAGGAGCAAGCTGTGATTCAGTCACCAGATATGGACAGACCCCAGCACATCCAGCTCAGACCGAACGTATCACTTTCATCTCTGATCGCTGAGTGGCGTGTAGTCATGGGGCCTCATTTATAAAAGTGTGCTTGGATTTAAACTTAAGCACAATCTTAAGAACATTTCCCAAGGTATGCTTACGCCTGATTGATAGAAATAATAAGACCAAAGAAAGTTGCTAATGTTGGTTTAGCATGGCGTATCTGCAGCTTATGCAGGTATGATATATAAATCTCAAATGTACTTCAATTTGAACTTCAATAAATGTGAGTGGAGCCAATAATAGTATTCTCATGTAGTGCACAATTACTGTAATACGCCATTTTGTTTTCAGTAAAACTTCAGCCCACTTCAACTGTCAGACATGCAGTAACTGCACATAACCGGCAGGAAATTAACTTACGTCTAGTATAAACCTTGCGTAATACAATCATATCCATGTCAAAGTGGGAGTACTTAGTCATGGTTTTTTCTGTAAGCCACTATTGAAGATGCAATTTGATCATAAGGCCATTCTATAAATGAGGCCCCTGGTGTTCTTTGCATGTATTTTTTTCAAACCATAGATTATAATTATTATGCATGCTATTAGTCTCAGGGGGTGGGTGTAATGTAAATGAATTATAGTGCATTAGCTAATCTTTTGGGCTCCAGCATAATAAAGAGCACCTGGCAGCAGCCTGTCTGTGACCTGAGGACACACTGTGAAGGGAGGGGGATGTCGATGCAGTCACTGACAGCAACCGGGGGCGGAGACAGAACTTGATGCTTGATTTATTCTGTTAGCCCCAGAGCTAATGGAGGCTGTTTCCCCCCTTGCGCCATGGGAACGGTCTCCAGGCATTTGTCAACGGGTTGTCATGACAGAAGCTAACCTGGAACGGTGCGCCCCGCCTGGTCTCCGGGGTTCCAGAGGCTCCTCACCGGTTTTAAAATGAATGGGAGTACCGTACCGCGGAAGGCGGTGGCTGGGGACCCTGCGCCGTCCCCCAAAATCCTTCTTTGTCGGGACCGAGCTGTATCCGTGATCGAAATCCCACTGTTGACAACAGATTCCGCTGTTCGTAAGCCAGTCCCATCATCCATCACAATATGCAGAGCGTTCTCCAGTTTTTTTTACATCCGTTCTTCCGTGAAGATCAAAGGCGGATTAAGTAAGAATCCAGTAAGCCCTTTTCAGATAGAATTGATAAGCACACCTTCACATTCTGTACCTGTCTTCCCCTTCTCTCATTTGCACAAGGTCTATACCGTCGAACAATACGGTGATAAATTTAAGTAAAGATAATTGAGCTTTACTAGTGTGACATTCACATAGTTTTTTTTTTCTCCATTTGCTCATATCTCCTGGGTTTTTTAGTCCTTTTGTGATTGATTTCAGGATCAATGCAGATGTCCTTAAGGGCTGCCTAAGGCTCTCCTAGCAGTCGACCTTGCTGCTAACGCATAGGTCTACTTTAAATGGCCAATCAGAGCTCAAGGGTTTTGCTGTAGTAAATTCTTTAACTTCATTAATTGACAAAGCAGCTTTGGAATGATATACTTTTCATATTTTATATTTTTTTTTATAAAAAGGCTTTGTCCTCTGTGTCTAGCCTGGTATAAGTCATAATCACCCTCACACCAGGCAAACACAATTTCTATCAATAGAGTTGTGCGTGGGTGGGAGAAAAGGAACATTCTGGCAGATTAAATATGATATACCTTTTGATATCTCAGAAATACATACGCAGTGCATGACTAAGTATTAGAAACCGTGTCCTGTTAGCTTTGAACCCAACCGTGGTCTTCATTTCAGTGATGCATGCTGGCCTTGACCAGCCTGAGCTTTTCATTTAGAGGGAACACCAGCATGCAAACCCCAGGTGGGTACAAAAGCCGTTTTTCTGCAAAAAGCTCTCTAAAAAGTGCCAAGAACTGCAAGCACTATCGGCGTGTGGTGGGTACATGCAAAGTACTGCCTTATTCTCAAACTGAGGGAAAAAGCCAACCTCCAGTGGAAGGATTTGCGAGTGTCATCTATCGTTTTATTTCAGTTTTGCTTCCAGTTATATAGATTTTTATTCGCTCGCTGCTCATGATGTTTCCAGGAGAGGCCGAGTATTTACCCTCCCCTGTACATTCCTCAGAGTAGCCAGGTAAATGCGCATGAAATTTGTTTAAATCAACTCATAGGCCCACAGTAAAGATTCACAGCTCAGAAATTTTAAGACTCAAGCTGTTTGACTGATTTTTTACAGTCACATCCAGTTCCCATAAAAACAAAACAAAAATAAAATGCTAAATCTCTGGCCGTCAGAAATCCCTCTCTGAAATCCCCTGGAGATGCGATCAGAAACCAGCCGCAGAATAGATCATATGCTAACTCTTTGAATAAGAAATTCCAGGATGCGGGAAACATGGACGTCTTATTCTTGGGCCACGGCATCTTTGCAGAATCATTTCTACTCCCCACACCTCAGAGAAGCTGAAAAAGAGTACCAAGATCCTGGTACCGAGTGAAACAGTGAACAAAGTCAGATTGCTTTCCAAGGACCCAGCTGCTACCCATTGTAAAGGAGGAGTAATTAACAGTAATGAAGTGCTGGCTGGGAATGATTCAACTCTGAAACAAATACTGCAGTAATTAGATAAGGGTATGGAGTGTGTAACCATAGTGATGAGTGATCTGGCTGTGGCCAGGTGGAGACGTTCTTGCAGTTTAGATGTAATTTACGACCAGTAAGAGTCTCAGAATCAATCACATGTCAAGATTTATTATGAGTAGCGGTTTCTCTCCCCACTGGCATTGCAGTCCCTTTATTACCTTGTATTAAATTAGAAAGTATTGAAGGCTCAGCTGATCCTTAAGACTGAAATTATGCCCCCGTATGAATGATTAAAATGCAATGCAATCAAAGCCCATTCGTACACACACCCTCTCCTAAAGCAAGGATGGATTTAGTTTCCATAATAAAATGTTAACTATTTTAACACGTTTTTTGTATAATATTCTATATTAATGATTTTTTGGGGTCCCGTTGAGAAAAGTAACAATAGATCGGTCGCCTGCAACGAAGTGTCAGTTGTAACCTTATTCAAAATTGAACTTTTGTCTATTTCAGTCATCAGTTCATTCTTTATTTATTTATTTTTTTTACCCCCTGCGCTGCAGCAGTGTTCCAGTTAACCGGCGAAGTCCGTCAGTGACACGCTGCGTATTGGTATTATGCTTTTTTGCGAGTGACTAAAGATGACCTTTTCCGCTTCGATCTGTTTTTCTCGCAGGAAGATTTCCAACTCCTGGCTGAGCACAGGCTGGTTCACCATGTCCATCGCTCTGGAGCTGTGTGGCAGGATCAATGTCTACGGCATGGTTCCTCCAGAATTCTGCAGGTGAGCCCCGCTTGATTTAATGCTGAACCGTCAAACCGTAGGCCTGCCCTGCTGCTGCAAAAGTCAGGAAGGGGCTCATGTGACTTGTATACAGGGAAATGTTATACAGTCATTTCAGTAATAGTTTAGACAGGAATGCCCTGTAACAACTTGGAACAAGACTATGAACCTGGAAATCGATCATATTGCTGGTTGCCATATTTTATCTAATTTATGAAAAACCGAATACTTTTTGAAGACCCAAGTGATTAAGACTAAATTTTAAAGATTAACTATGCTGCTGAACGAGTGCTGTTATAATTTTCAGTCAATGCTCTTTTTTTACACAGAGGGATAACAGGGAAATAGGTTGTGTAGGTGATCTATAAAAAAGCAATGGCTTAGAAATGATTCATAATGATGTTCCCATAAGTTGAATTAAGTCATAATAATTAATATTGATTTGGCCAATTACTGTATGCAGATGGCCAGCAAACCACTGCATGTGTCCAACCAGCTGGAGCCGATTTACTCATCACTTCCTCACCATTATCAAACAGCCCGCTTTCTTATGCTATTCCACTTTGAGCCTGCTTCACACGACAGGATTGGCTTTGATGAGATCAGTCCAACCAAAATAAAAGGGCCCTTCAACTTCAACCTCTCTCTCTCTCTCTCTCTCTCTCTCTCTCTCTCACATGCAGGGAGCCTGCCCACGTCTCGGTCCCGTATCACTACTACGAGCCTTCAGGGCCGGACGAGTGCACCATGTACATCTCCCACGAGCGCGGTCGCCGCGGCAGCCACCACCGCTTCATCACCGAGAAGCGCGTCTTCGCCAACTGGGCCCGGACGTTCGACATCCACTTCTACCAGCCCGAATGGACCCCGGCGCCCGTCGGCGGGAACAGGACGGCACCGCCGGCCCCCTCCGGCGCACCCGGCGGCACGACCGCCGCCACCGGCAACACGTGACTCCTCACGGCGCTAGGCAACAGCGCGGCCGTACGGTCGGACTAGCGCGGGCAGGACCGCCCCCCCCCCCCCCTCCAAAATCCCCTCAACCTCCAAGACCGATGCTTTTTTTCCCCCCTGGACGGTTCTCTCCTCTTAATATCCCGCCTCTTCTTCTCATTTACAAACTCATTCTGAGTTCTATGCCTTTTTGATCATGAGTTTGCTCAACCCAAGAACAGAAAAAAAAAGCAGCAAATGGTTTACAGGTGATTAATGAGCCTCCATGTATTGGCCCTTTGTGCTGTCAGGGACAATAGCAGGGTTCAATATATTAAAGCCATCAAGTCTGTGTTTCAACATCACAGTAGTCTGTTCTCATAGGATTGCTACGGAAGCCATTTTTTATGTTAGGATTAGAGAAATGCCAAAAGAGTACTTTTTGCTAGTTGAGAGATGCTAAGACTTTAGTAGAGGGTTGAATCAGGGGGAAGAGTATCTTGAACGTGCCAAATAGTTTCTCTTACTCAATTTGGAGAATTATGCTTTATTTAAACATGCCACGCTCCTACGTAACGTTTTTAATGGATGTTTTGTATGCTATTTATTTTGAATGATTTGTGAAAAGCATTCAGTTTTGTCATTTCAAATGATGTGCGAGTTTTATTTTAAAATGCCTGTACAGTCAGGACAATTCCTTGTTTCTTATAATTCCAGGAATGTTATGTAAATATCTGGGCCACAGCTCACAGAAAAAGTGGTACTGTACTTCTTTTCTGAACTTGCATCATCAATACAAACCAATATTCAGCACATGTAAGAATTAAAATCAAGTCAAATAAAAACAACTGTTGAACAGGGAACAATGAGAAATTTTAAATGAAATCTAACAGAACACCAAATTCCTGTGTTCTTTTAAATATTTTGATAAACTTTTACAATCCTATCCAATCCGTTTTGTCACTTGAATAACCACTGCTAAGACAGCCATACTATTAAAAAATGTTTGCTTCATTTGAATGTAAAAACAAAAAAAATTTAAATACAATATAAACAGAAAAATGCAATCCAGTGGTCTACGTCATTTTATTTTGTTGGTTGGTGCAATACTCCACAGCAAGGTGGGACATTCAAAATGAAGACTGTGGCAGAAAGACATGGGCCCAGATTGAGCCAATTTGCCCTCGACTCATACTGTACTTTAACATTTGTTTTTCTCCAGGACCAGGCATGGGCAACCTTAGTCATAACCACCAGTGTTCAGCTCAGTTGTTGGGGGCCTTGGGTGCACCCTTGGACTGAATTTAAAGGCTTAATGAGCCCACTGCCACTGCCACACACTGAGGAAACTGCGGTATGGATGTGCAAGTCTGGAAGTTTGATTTGGAACCGGGAGGCTGCAGCAGGAAATCCTGGGTGTTGGACAACGCTGATGTAATGCAGAGCCAGGGCTCTCGGGCTGAAACGGCTCAGCAAATAGCCGGCTGTGTAACCAATACAGAGGCGCCTTGCTTGCCAGGTTGTCTCCAGTAATCCGCACGGGCTGAAAGTGTCTCCTCAGCACATATTGTGAGAACTTGTCAGTATATTACTGCAGCGTATGCTGGGAAATGCTGTCAAGCACCGGGGAAAGGGCTGGGCAAACTGTAGCGCAGGCGTTTGACTGATCTGAAGGAATGTTTAACTCATGTACAGCAATGACAAGGAATCAATCTTTTCCTAATGGCCCCTCAAGACTTCTATAATAGGAAGTATATGACACCTCTTACACGGTAGTTCTCCTATTATTAAAGGAAGGAGTCGTTTCCTGCCTGGTCCGTGATCCACTGTTGTGGAAAATTTCCATTTGAGAGGCTGAAGAAAGTAGAGGAGGGAGCCAGCGCTCCCTTTGAGATTCTTTGTATTCCCACCCCAGCTCCATAAATGATGAGGACATAATTAAACAGATTCTCCATTTCGGCTCAGAGAGAGAGAGGGAGCCAAGATGGTAGCATATTACACAGGAATAATTTATATGCACATAATTTGTGGCAACTGTAAAAATGTGCTCTCAGTCGCTCCCGTGCCCGCTCTCCGGGTGAGAAACGGCAGGACAAGAACAATAGTTACTCGCACAGAATTGTAATTGTGTGTACAAGCCAAAGCCACCATTTACTAATTAGCAGGTCTGCAGCTCATGAAATATTTACAATGCGTGCATGCCGGTGTGTGTGAGCGCGCGTCCGTACGTCAAGACATGTAAAACACGCTTTCGGATTCATCGCTATGCAACCAGCCCAAAATGTCTCCCGGACGTCGAATCGTCACGGACCCCCCGAGCCTCGGGAGAACGGAAGAGACGTCCTTATTTACGGCCTTCGCGGCTCAGTCCACAATTAACGAAGCGGTAAATGAGGCGACGAGGTAAAGGGGCGCGTAAATCCCGAGGACAGGAACCATCCAAACCCGTGAAAAGTGACGTGCATCAGGAATTTGTCCGAGATCGAAAGCGCTGTCCGAGAGGACGACGGACGATAAAGATAAGCGCCAGGCGGTCTGTCTCTGCATTGTTTAATTTGTCTGCAGTACATGACAGCTCGGCGCTAACCTGCTATATCTGCTACTGGTGGACAAAACGTGTCCGGAGAAACCCAATCATACTCAACGATAAAATGCAGAATTTCCATAACACAATTAAGTGTACTTTCCAGTCCTCTACAGATACTTATTTTGGCTATACACAGATATACTCATTTTTTTTAGAGAGTGAAACCCCGCATTTGCCCACTGATCTAAGGAGGAGAACATTAGCTTAATGGACGGTCCTTGTGATAAGAGTAAACTTTGTATTGTGTGACTCTTGTGGGGCTTTGCAAAAACATTTCCAATCTCTACACCCAATCATGATACAGACTCTTCTCTGGGGATCCAAGATAAATCTGAAATGACGTTCACAACTCTAGATTTTTTTTGTTTTAGTGTCTTTTCTTTTTTTTTTTTTACAGAAAGAAATGCCTTAGACACTTATTTTTTGTCCTTTTGAAGCTTTACTGATAAATTTGTACCTGCTTGTATTGTGAGCAGCCATTTTGAATCTCAGCAAATATTGTTTTTGCAGTTTTTTGGATGCTTTAGAATTCAAGTAAATCTGCAGATGAGATCACTCTCAGAGGGGTGTTTTGGCTTTTCTTTAGGCTCAAGGCTACAGTAAGAGACACTTTTATAGTATCCCGTCAAAACAAATTCATTTACATGATTCTTCAGTAAAGTGTGGAAAGATGGAATTGCTCACGGAAATGAATTGCAGTGAACAAACATCTAATTGCGATATTCAGAACAGCCTTCATGAAATTAAATTATCACAAGGCAACGAGCATTCCTCCCTTTGTCAGAAGTTTTCTATGGACTCTATTATATTCAGTGCTTACAGGCAGTAGGAGTAATGTGACCTTTCCCGAATAGCTCAAAATTGGCCTTGCAAAATGTGATGTGCAGGCGCTGCCATTTAAACAACCTCCCCGCACTCCAAGGACAGTGTTTATGCCCCTGAATGGGGGCGCCCCGAGCCCCCCCCCCGTACTGTATTATAAAACCCAACCGAGAGAAGCAGTTCAATATCTTTTATCTCGGAGAGAAGGCCTTTCCATTTGTAGCCATTAACTCCCAGTGATTTCTCCATTCCTTTGCAACGTTACCTGGCCTTGAAAACTGAAAAAGACTACAAAAGACACAGGGGTTACTGCGAGGACTTTATCACGCAGGGGGCTACAAAATAACCGGTGAGTATTGGGCTGACGCATTAGCCTACCTGTCTCTACATGTCCCGATCCCCTCCACCCGTAGTCCTGCGATGGGACCCACAGCACCTCTGCCTTAACCCTCAAATTAGACTTATACCCATGTATTAAGGGAAATAAATAATTAAATAATAAATATTAGATGTTTGGGAACAAGTAGTTGCATCCCTTTTTTTTTTTTTTAGTGCATAGATGCGCATCTGCAAAATTCATACGCAGTGAAACATTTCAACATTGATAGTCATGTCAGTAATTAAAACCTAATCAGGGGTTTTATTGAATTAAGCAACCATAAAACGATCCTATTTTACAGTTTTCAAATAGATAATCATATGCGCACAGAATTTTCTTCAGCAAGTTCAGTGCAGACACATGCATGTTCTGTACCCAGATGTGCAAAGCAATGATCTCTCCCATTAGGCTAATATGATGCATTTATGTGATCATGGCTTCATATGGACGATCATTTGAAATCAATAATGAATGTTTTTGGAGGGGAGAGTTTTAGGACAGCCTGGTGCTTAATAACGGTTTCCCTTTAGCTAATTTGGCACCGTTCAGAGCTTCACAGTCTGCCAAACGCACACCTGAAAATCTGCCGTGACTACGGCAGCACACCTACGTTCTTCCGCTCGGTTTTTTCTTCGTTTTTGACCCTTTTTTTTGCACTTTGTGAACAACACAATTCAGTATCTTCTATCCCCGATGCCCAATGCCAGCACACAGATGTGACAACAAAAAGAAAATGACAGTGTATGATAGACACAGAGAGCATCAGCCTCACAAGGCACCACTTAGGTCAGGTCCTACATTGGGAGTGATTGATCAGTCTATAGAAGTTCTGGCTTTTGGGAGGGCCTTGTCTCTAGCAGTGTGTGTCGCAGGCAAACCCAAACCCCCCAACGTAAAACAATCATGACAGATGTACTGTAAAAGCAAAGAACCCTTGAAAGCAAACAGAAACGCTGGTGCACCAAACCTTTCTTTTCAATGTGACCACAGTATCAGTTGCTTTTTAAAAAAAATTTCTGGCTCCCAATCAACACGATCTTCTCAACTTCCTGTAGTAGACGGACATCACCAAAAACACTCAAACCCCAGAAAATTATATAGCTTCGATAAGCTTCCCTCAAACAAACCCTGACCCCCCCACCCCCCAACTCCACACAACCTTCAAAGGGCATTCCGTCTCATTTATTCATGGGGACCAGTAGGCTGCGTGAACTGTGAAGCAGGGCCTTTGTTCCTCCCGCCTCCCTCACAGCTACCGAGGGGCCTTCAACACCAGGCCTCGGCGCCCAGCAGAGAACCGACCTCGCTCAAGTTCGCTTTATGAGAACGCAAGCAAAACGCTATTGAAGAAATATCAGAGAATATAGAGAGAATGAATCAATAGTCTATTAGACTGGGGTTGGGGGGTTGGGGGGGTTGGGGACGCGCTGCATACCGATTTGGATCTTCGGCGTTTTTACGAACCGGAGCGAAAAGCAATATTGGCAGATGTGTTTGTACTACACGAGAGGGCGAGTCTTGCTCTGCTAATAAACCCCACTTACGCCCCCGGCGTTTGCGGCCGCGTCGGCGCCGGGGAGGCCCGTCGAGCGTCGCGTTTTCCTCGCGGGGACAAATAAGGCGGCTGAACCGATTTAAGCAGAAGAGGCACTCGAAACGCTAAAAGATGGACTAAACGAAGAGATTTCTTAATAATGCGCGTTTTCCCGACGCGCGGGTGGAAGCTCGCGCGAACACTTCAAACGAAATGAGGTCACGAAGCATCGTTTCGGCGTCCAAGTGGATGATGCGCGCCAAGTGATCAAGCGCCGACATCCTGTTTAAGGCCATAAATGCGCTGCAGCGACAAAGTGGTTCAACAGGCAGTCATTTGTTGAAATATTAGTATTTGAATTCAGCTGACTAGTGGGAAAATTCTCTCGGTAAATTACCTGACAGTCAAAAAAAATCACTTTTCCCCCCGTCATGGTCAAACGTATTCTTTAATGCAGCTTTCATGTGATCTTTCATCTCAGTTCCAGACAGGTTCATCAGCATCGGCTTCAATACATACTGCAGCAGTCTGAGCACACAACATGCAAAATGTCAAAAAGGAGGAGGAGGAGAGGAGAGGAGAGAAGAAAAAAAAAACCTTTGTACAGGAATTGTGAATGAGAGACAGGCCAGTCGCTGGCATAGGCGCAGTAGCCCCCTGTTGATGCCTTCATTGAGCAACTGGGCTTCGGAGCTGGACGGAAACCTGACCGGTGCCAGAGAGCGCCTTTTCATCCGATTTGTCAATACCAGAGCTGTCACAGACGGTATAACGAAGCGGGGCTGAGCGCCGCCGCCGCCCCGGACATCCATCACGCTCGCCGCTGCCCCGCGACGCCGCGGACAGGCCGCTCAGGCCACGGAGACGACTTGCAAATGGGAGAAAATCTGGAGCGGGTGGAAGGGATTATCCATCAAAGGGGGCGAGCGCGGGAGCGCCGTTCTCCGCGCGCGTGAGCAGGGGCCGGTGCCAAGCGCATTCCACTCCCGCTTAGGAGCGAGGTCAGCACGGGAAATACGCAAGAAAGGGGAGCTTTCAGCGAAATGAAATTTACATCTTTGAACGTTTCCCCGGTGCAGTGGGTAAGGGGTCGGGGGCGGGGGTGGGGGTGGGGGGGGGTCGTTGTTTCCGACCCAGAACGGAGGCACAGGGCGCGCACGAAACAGCAGACAACAAATTACGAGAAGGAAAATAAAGAGTCGAACGACAACTACACACAAGTGACGAGGGGAGCCTTTATGAGTGAAGCTTTGAGGGTTAAATCCCCGGCGGTGCGCCAGCTCCCTGGCATGCCCCGCCTGTTCCCTGGCAGAGCCCGCCTGTTCCCTGGCATGGCCCGCCTGTTCCCTGGCAGAGCCCGCCTGTTCCGCGGAGCTCTGTTTGCCGGCGGTTGCGTGAGGCTTCAGCGGCGCTGGTGTTGCCGCTTCATTGCCTCCCTCTCAGAGGAGCCCTTTCAGCAAACGCAGGCGACGGGCGCAGGAAGAGGAGCGCTGGTGCGCAGGAAGAGGAGCGCTGGCGCGCAGGAAGAGGAGCACTGGCGCGGAGTGTGTCGCCGCCTCAGACCGGCTAAAGTCTCGGCCCGGCAAACGGCCGTTTCCATGCCCGTCCCACTGGCGTCTGCTGTGGGGAGGGTCTATCAGTGCACCCACCGCCTTGCCAATCGTGCCACCTTACCGAAGTGTATTCCCCATCAAAACATCGAGACTGGTAGGAAGGGGGGGTTGGGGGGAGGGGTGGACGGGGAACTAAAATCAGTCCGGTAGTGGGGTGAGTTCCCTCCTCCCCGCCCCCCCCCCCCTCCCCGGGGGGCACCTGAAGGCTCAGAAGATGTGCTTGAGGTGCTTGATGCCGTAGGTCTTGAAGAAGACCAGCAGAATCAGGGTCCAGAGGCCCAGGATGAAGCCGTCCGGGGGGTGCCAGTCCTTCAGCTTGGGTTTCTGCAGGAAGAGGAAAGAGTCGTCAGTCAGACGGCGGTGGCGGCTCCGTGCAGGAAGCGCAGAGCATTGTGGGAAAAAACAGGTTACCGGTGAGTGCAGAGAGTGGAAACTGCCTGCAGGCGGCATGGGGAAGAGTCATACAGGAGCAAACTGCAATTAGGAGAGTTATTTCAGTCTCTCGAGAGGCACAGTGGCTCAACCCCAGAGGCTGAACGTAAGGTTTACACATGATGTCATCAGCTAGCACAGTACAATCGCTAAAGCGCTGCTGATCTGAAGCGCTTAGCTTTTCATTCTGCCTTCCGCTACACTGCGACATAAATGTGCACATGATTCATTCTGAGCCACAGCACAAGCCAAGGACACATTTCATAAGCGTACGTTTAACCTGAGGTTTTCAACTGAACCGGTAGCCCCCTCTTTGCCATAACCACACCTGGACTGTATACACGAGCCGCTTCACAACAAACAGTTAAAGCTGTATAATCATCACCCTGAGAGCCGGCGTGAAACTCGGGCGAGTAGCAGTCCTGCGTTCCGCTCCGCCCTTTTTCTAAAAACAAAACCTGCTCAGGCTCCACGGTCACGTTTCTGACGTGTGAGAATGTGTGGGGGTGGGGGCGGGGGGGTCGGGGCGTTGTTTTTAAGAACGACGGCGCGGCCGGCATTTGTTAGCCGCTCTCGCTTCGTCGCCTTGCGGCAGAGGTGGCGGTGCGCGCGGGATTCGCCGCCGGCCTTTCCCGTCCCGACGCCGTAATCAAGACGGATGCGGGGCCGCGGCGCTTCCCCCGCCGTCTGAAAGGCGGTTAATCCCGACGCCGAGCCGCGAACGCCGCGCAAGAAATCACAATTACTGGGGTAAGGAAAAAAAAAACACAAAGGGGCCCGAACACTTCTCCAGAAACAACGGCTTCAATTAAGGACTTCTGATTAGCGAGGCATTAAGGGTTTGAAAACTCATCAGACGGATTTAATCCAGAGCCCCGGCCAGCCCTACGGGCAAAGCGGGGCATGAGGAACTCTGGCGTCCAATGGGAGAGTCGGTGGACGAAACGGACGAGGAGCCGACACCGCCTCACCGCAGAGCGCCATCTGCTGGGTGGGGTGCGCCTCCGATTTCGCCCACAGCCCCCCCAACCCCCCGCCCGCGTTTGCATGCAGATGTTCCGCCCACGCATTTGCCCATGGACACTGCATGGCGGACCGGAGGGCATTTAGTTACATTCATTACAAACGGAAGGTTTGACCTCGAAAACTCCTTCCGACTGCGTCTCCGCTTCGCATTTCGGAAACGCGAGCTCAACAGCGGCCGTTTCGGCTCCCGGACAGAGGCAGAAAGAGAGAATGGAACCCTGCATTCTCCGTTAACAGTGCGAGCAACGCGAGCACGTTTACAACTTCCACTCCTCATTTCTGAGAATACGGAAAACGGTAACAGTGCGAGCAACACGAGCACGTTTACAACTTCCACTCCTCATTTCTGAGAACACGGCAAACAGCTCGTCTCCAACGTGCCACGTTTGAGCTTTCAACGCGTGACCTTCTCGCTATCAGTATAAGTGAGGCGTGTGTAATGCACGGCGTATTTCGTTATGACCTCACACAGGAAACATGCAGCGGCATGAAATGCGGCGATACAGACTCCTATGGTGCAGTAATGCAGTCCCTCGTTAGCGAAGACAGCCGCTGGGTCAAAAGTGGAGCAGGATGGCAGAAACCCCCTAGAAACATGCAGCAGCGTGCCTGCGTTCTTAGCCTGATCGTGAGGTTGGAAGTAATCTGGCCTTTGCGTGACCCTGCCCGCTGCAGTGCAAGGGGGAGGGCGGAGGGCTACCATCTGTGCGTATACGTCCTCCGCTTGAACCCTGAGGTACCTTCGCAGTTCCTTACAGCCCAGAATAACAAGGTCACGTGCTTAGGATACGCCCCTCTGCTAATTACTCAATCTGCTTCCACCCGAGCGTACCTGTACCCGTGCCCACACCTGTGCCCGCACCCGTGCCCACACGTCCTCTCGCCCGAATATGAGCCCTGCAGTTTGTGGGGAACCCGAGTCTCCCTCATCTGCGCCCGTCCCGTCCTCCCGTCTCACCAGTCACGACTCGGGGGGGGGGGGATACGGGAGGGGAGAACCCCAATCTACTCCCGAGACGCACGGGGCCCGGGCCCACGCGGGGGGGTGACTCACGCGAAAGGGGGCGAGAGAGTCGTGACGCTCCATCACCGCGTTTGATAGAAATCCATTTCGGTTTCCGTTCCAGTGCCCCCACAGCCGCACGAATAAAAAAACAATCACAACACACAATACGGTTATAAAACACAAAACTACATCACGTCACGTCAACACAATGGCACTCGTTCACTTCTCATTGTAAAACCTCAGCGCTTCAGGAAAGAATGGGTCCCCGTGTTTTGTGCTGCCGGAGACCACTCCTCCCCAATCTACTTTCATTTCATAGCTTTCGCATGTAGTGGGCGGCAAAAATCACTGAAGATTAGCTTTATTGCGCATTAGACTTCGGTATAGCTCAGTCACAGTAACTTGGGCCGGGCTAATTACCGTACGTGCGGTCCTAATAGCCCTAGTCCTATCAGCTCTTCCTCGTTTGTTTCTGCATATTACCAAAAACACAAAAGAGCCTGAAGCTAATGATGCTTTGCAGCACACTTTTATGAAATGGCTCCTATAAACGGTTTCAGCAGTGGAGTTGCCTTAAAAAGTCAAAGCTTGCAAAGTTGCATTTTCTTGAATGGTGACACGGTAAAGGCTCCAGACTTTGTGTTAATTATCAGTTTCACCATCAAACTTTTTATATTCACCCACCCTCTCAATATCCACACCTTGAGAGAACGCCTGCCTAGTTTGTCCTAAAAATTTAATTTAGTGAATAACCATGTCCTTGGTTTCTACAGAATGAGACGTTTCTCTCAAAACCATCCATGAATGACTGACTTACTGCTGTTTCAAAGTGAGAGAGATAACAAGCAAAAGACAGTGAGAACTGTCAATCTCTCCAAACAAGCAACCAACTGTCAATCTCTCCAAACAAGCAACCAACCGTCAATCTCTCCAAACGAGCAACATGCATTAAACGGCTCTGTACAGTGCACAAGCATCATGGGCTGCTTTTACCCGCTCAGTGCTGAAGCCGTATTACCATGCGTCGGAAATAATAAGTCCAACACAATACAAAGCCAACACAAAGCCTTTAAGAGAAAGAGGAAGAGGCTCTCTCGCTCCTATTCTTCTTCACACTTGAGGTGCTGCTGAAGCCACACTTCATATAGCCGGAATGCACAGGAAGCCTTTTGAAGGCCGCTCTCGTCACCTTCCACAAAGGTCCCTGTGCGACCCAGGGGCCCGGGCGTTAACGGGCACACAGGCACGCGGACGCCGCACGCTTTCTGAAGGTCATCTTCCGTAGCGGTACGCGGCGGCAGCGGTGGCCCTTTAATGCCGAGAAGAACCGCGATCGCGTTGGCAGGAAGTTCAGCGGCCGAGCGAACGTTGGAAAAGAGCTGCAAAAAAGTGGAGAGAACCTTCCGGCGTGGGGAGCGTGAGCATGGCGGCCAGACGGCGGTCGGCGTGCACCGGGTGCCGACAGGGCGGTCTGATGGATGGGGTGCGACAGGCCGCGGCGTCAGCCGAGCCGACGGGCAGAGAGAAAGACGGCCGCGCATCTTGTCTAGACGGGAAACAAAAACACCGTCATCCCCCCGGCGTCCTTTCAGGCCCGGACGCCGAGCCGAGGAGGCGCGCCTACGCGATTCCATTCAGCTCGCATCACTTCCTGCGTCTTCCCAATTAACGGAGCGCCGAAACTGCCGCATCCAAATTACTGACCTTTAAAACTCAATTAACTCTCATTTCCTCATTTCCTAATTTGTCCACGACTCAAGTTGTTGAAAAACATGCCAATTGCCTCCTGGGCGGTGCACAAAGTTAAGGGACTAGCTGTCGATGCGGGACGTAGCCCATGGTCCAGACGGGAACCCCCCCTATCGTGCCAGGGCCAAATGTGGCCCCGGGTGCAACTGCCAATAACGTCACCCAGGGACAGAGGGGCTCGTTTGGCAGGATACGGTCCCACCTCAAGTCTGCAGACTATCTGTACCTACTGAATGACTCAACGTGATGGCTGGCTGCATGTAAATTTGATGCGTGGGCCGGGGAGCAGTCTCCTAAAGTCACACTGGATGCTACAGTGATGAGAAAAGCCTTCAAATATGACTGGGAACTCAAATTCGGAGAGAAGTAAAAAAAACAAATAGTTGCTAAAACTTTGAGAGCGATCACTCAAATCAGCCAAACAAGCAGTGTTTTTTTTTTTGCCGGAGGGGGTTTAAAGTTCATTAGTCATAATGACTGAAATGAAAGACGTTTGTGCGTTCGCAGTGTTGGCCCTTAAGTCGCCGAGAACGTCTCGGGCTATTAGCGTCAAATCGCCGAAATCTTCCCAACGTGACAACGGCGGTCTAACCGCTCGCTTTCAGACAATGGCTGCGACTCTCTGAAGACAAGACGGCCTGTAAAATGTCAAACTGTCAGGGCAATAAACAACAAACTGGATATCGCGGAGAGGAGCTGTGAAGAGGAACCATCAGAGGAAGACAAAACTAATAGAAAAAACGTTGTACCTTCAGTAGAGCGCCCGCCCGCCCGCCTCCCCTCCCCCCCCGCAGCATCGATTCGAATGCGGTGCGCCCCAGGCACGGCGAGGCTAACCTCATCTCAAGCATGAGACAGCTGTCAGAGAGCCGGCACATTAATCAACTATTTATTCAAAAAAGGAAAGGGGGGAGAAAAAAAAAGAGAGAGAGACAGATTGAGAAAGTAGTTACCACGGTGACACCTTGAATACTCCCGGGACTTTATTTTTCCGATACCGCCGACGTCGGAAAGGGAAATGACAGGCGTCTGGCGCATTTGCCTGATTTAAATGGAAGTTGAGGAATTAAAGCATGAAAGCGCGTGTTGAAAGGAAACCCAAAGACGGCTCTTTCCATTAACTTGTCATTTCCAAAAAATGAAAGACCCCAGGTTTTTTTTTTTTTTTTTTTTTTTTTTTTTAAATCGCATTCAGACGGATTATGAATAAGCCCCTTGGGGGGAAGGCAGGAGTTAGCATAGCCGGTAAATACACAGCAGCAAGCAATGAAATAAATATACACATAAATTATTCAATAAATATATCAAGTTTCCTTTCCAGTTATAAATTTCACATGCAGAGAACTCATTTTGACCCAATATTTTTCCCACGACTGAATTAAATAAGTTGTTCCATTTGTTTTCTCTGTTGTTTCCTTTAAAATAGCAGGGTACTACATATGTCAAGCTCTAGATGTTTGTATTTATTTTCTGCAGATAGATATTTATCATGATTTTGAGTAAATTATTTCATAAAAAGGTTCAATCCAAAACATTTTCTGCCACGATGTATCAATGCTGGGAACTGGTAGATCGTCTCTGCTTAAAGGTATACTACGTAGGATTTTGTGGCCCCTGCAGACTCTGTGTTTGTAGACTTCACTCACACCTCCTTTGTCCTCAACCCCACCCACACCTGTTGAGGACACACACTTGAGCGCTTCAAGCAAAATGTCAAGCGAAGAGGTGAGGTGGTCAGAGATACTGAAAATAGCATTCTTAACGCCATGAATGATTCCATATAGATTGTAAATGTAATTAGGCAGTTACAATAACAATCTTTACACTGAGTGCACCCCTTAAAACTAGGACTGAAAAAGAGCTGTTCTGGGTTTTACTCCACACAGTTATCCAGCAAACTCAGTAATCCTGCTTTTTGAAATACCCCCTGGACATTTACTTAGAATTGGGATATAATCGAAAGTGGAATAAGTAACACTAGCAGGCCATATGTATATCATAGCAAGCTAATACACATGTAAACTGAATGACTTTTCCATTAAGTTATCCGTAGCATTTTAAAGTTCTTAGCAACTTTGTTATCTTTGTCAGTGAAGTTGGCTACACATAATGTTAGCTAAATAGCATGATCCCATGCCCCCCCTTCCCACGCAGAAAAAAGCACCACGCCCAGAAACATCCTGCCAGACTATGCCTTAGCATAGTCATTTCATAATATTTTCCGAAAAAATACCCTGCATAGTATGCCTTTAATCCAAAGTATAGAAATACAAACTATGCATATTGAAAAAAGAACCAAACTCAGAGAGGCTGAACAAAACACACTTGGAAATGGTGAAACTTCCAATGGCCTGAAACCAAATTTTTCAAGAAATTAATAAAACTGTGCTTCTTAATAGCCCAGTGTCATGACACTTATATACTGAAATCATATCAACAGCAGGTTTAAACTGGCCATGCTAAGAGAAATTGTTTGGATCCAAACAATTGTCCAAATGTAAAAAAATGGCGTATCTTCTCGCTGGCATATATTGTTGAGTAGCAGGTGGCTCTCCCAACTCTAGTAGTGATGATCTTGGTCGTGGCTACAGCACAGACTCCCTGGAAATACACTCCCGTGTCCTCAACGTGAGCGGCACTCGAAGTCCCATTTCCACGGCGTATCATTTCAGAAACTATGGCGCACGCGGCAGCGCGCGAACGCACCCCGCAGATGTGGCTACTTCAGGAACCCTGCTTCAGACGGAGGAAAATCAAACGGAAAGTGAAATTACGGATCGCTCCGGGCCGCGGAATGAAAGCGGACCGCTCTCCAAGGGTCCCTCCTTCGCCATCGAGAAACCACTGTTGCGATAAAACTGTATTCAGAAGCTAATGAATTACGGCGAGCGCAGCTCTACAGCGAGCGGCGGGATAGCGCGACCTGCTGAAGCGCCGGTTCTCAGCACAGTGAAGTGGCCCAGGGTCTGGAGTCAAACCCCGCCTGTACAGGAGCCAAACTGTGGCCTGTAGTGCAGCATGGGAGTGTTGGGGGGAGGGGGGGGGGGGTTGCACAGTAAGGCTCTCATTGCCAATGGGGCGGCTCCTCTGGGGGGTCAGGGACCAGCCGGTGCCAAGCGCACGCGTGCAGCGGTCCGGTGCAAACCCGCGCGGCCGCTGGCGCACTGCGGCATGGAGAAGGGGGGGGGGGGGGGGGGGGGCGGCCAGCCGACTGCCAGCCTCTTGGAAGGACGCGCGCGTTAGCGACGGCCTACGAACGCTGCAGTGCCGCGGTTCTAGCATCACGCTCTAGGATTCGGGGGTGGGGTGGGGGGGGTTATCTCTTCTCCTGGATCAAGTCCTGATAAGCCTTGCGGAGCTCATTGAAGCTCATTCACATCGGTAAATAGCACGGTAATGACTTAATTTTTGATGCTAAATATTGACTGAGCTTACAAGCTGAGCTAGTCAAACAAACCCGTGTCCCTTAATCACTCCCAGGTGTTTAAAAACATACAGAGCATAAAGCAGGCCATTAACAAACAATCCTCTAAGGCGCTAACAACTCCCGCCAAGCAGAAAACTCCATCATCACAGGCTCACAAGCATAAAATCCCTTAAAGTGAATAAATAAATTTGCTGTATATTTATTACATTACTGCATAGCTAACACCTAGCTTGCACTCTACACACAGCACTCCAAGAATGAAGGACATCTACTCTGTGACTCAGTGATCTGGGACAGAAAGTTGTGCTTTTTAGCTATGGTGATTTTTTTTTCCCCCCAAGTTGTTCCCAAGTTCCAAAAAAGCCTTCCTTCACACTGAAAGTTCCTGTGGGGGTTTGAATGACTTGAGTTAAAGCTACAGATGGCCAGTGAATGTGAAAGATCTGGTGTCGTAATCCCGAACTTCTCGTGCAGATGGCATGCAGGCAAAGATTTAAGACGCTGTCTGGCCCAGAGCAGATTTCGGGAAGCGAAGCGTCGCTGTTCTCTAACCTCGGGACTCGGGAGAAAAATGCATTTAACACATTTTTGGGAGAAAACGGTTCATCACTGGTCTCACCTGTTATTTTTGTTCCTAGCACTGCGCCTTGTGCTAAGGCCATTTCTAAGCACTGGTCCCAAACCTCATCTTGCATTGTGGGGAAAAAACATGGACCATATCATTAAGTTACTCTCTGCATGCTCTATACGATAGAGAAAGGGATATTACTGAGAGGAAAGTTCTAGCTCTCAGCTCTAGGAATTTATCCCACACCAGCACCAGGGATTCTGCAGCTCTCTCTCCTCAGAGATGTGAGGAGTATTTCTGTATGATTTGTAAAGTGGTAAAAGGTATCCCTTTATAAACAGGCATATAAAGGTAAAGCCTGACCTACTGTAGCAGTGTGGGGGAGGCATTCATGTTATACAAACCCACACAGGCCTTTCATCCATGTTTTCACCGGTAGTGCTCTGTGCTGCTCGATCTCCCCTTCAGCTTAGGCAAGATCCAAGTGCAAAGACATATCTCAAAGCCTATTGCACCCCAAGCCCAACCTATCAGGTGCATCTATGGACACAGGACCAGCCTATCAGGCACATCTTTGGACACAACACCAACCTATCAGGTGCATCTTTGGACACAACACCAACCAATTAGGTGCATCTTTGGACACAGGATCAACCTATCAGGTGCATCTTTGGATACATCACCAGCCTAACAGGCACATATTTGGGCACAAGACTAAAGTATCAGGTGCATCTTTTCAGCGCCCATCGAGTGGAACATTTTATGAGCCGAATGGTTTTGTTCTTGCAGATCCTAACTTAGAGTGGGAGTGTCTAATGAGTGCCAGGTTCAGTGATTGAGCCTGTTTGTTAACAGATAAGAGACAGATGCAATTAACAAGAAATAAAAAGTGTTCAGTGTTCAGGACAAACTCATGAAGATTATTGCACTCAAATAATTCTTCAGTTTTAATTGCATCTATTCAGGCTCAGATATCGCCTGAGGGGGAGAGAGAGAGAGGGAGAGAGAGGGAAAAAAAAGAAAGAAAAAAAAGTCAGCTTCGGTCAAAGTAATTCAGAACAAAGTAAATCTTCAGTCAGTAAATCTGTCAGTTTCACCCGGTGCAGCTCAAGCTAATGAATCTGTTTGCTCTCATAAAATATTCTCTCAGGCTTCGACTGAGCCAAGCGGCAGGACAGGAAGAGGCTAAAGGCAAAGGTATGCTGGGTAATGGAGGTGCAGAATTTTGATGAGAGACGGAGATATGTGGGATAGGGCTCATGTCCTGGAAGCCCCCGCCATGCTAGAGTCTGTGCTACTGCCTGTTTCTATCCATCACAATAACATGCAGCGGGGGGGGGGGCACACTCACTAGCACATCTGCATGAATGCCCCTCTCTACGCACTTAGTTACTTTGGAATATTAGATATTTTATTAAACACTGTCCTTAATCCGTATTGCAGAACAAATGCATGGTGTACACATTTATGTTTTCCAAATATGAGAATTAAGATTAAAATAATAAAGAGGGTTTTCTCTGAAAGAGTTTCTGTTCAGTTAAGAATCAATGCCTGTCCTGTGCAATATTTAACAAATATTTATTTTTTTCCATGTATGTAATAGGCTCAATGTGTCCAGGATAACCATTTGCTCATTTGCTCTTACCTTGCTGTAGACATGGAAAAAATAGTTTCATTCGAATCCCTATCTCTTAGAAGAATCACTGTGTGTTACATGCAAAATTTAATGAAACATTGTTCTGGTCATAAAGTGATGTGAACGGTCTAATGCACACTGAACAACCCTTTATGCTGCAATGCGACTTCACAGCATGCGTCACATGTTTCTGGTCACATATAGATTGTGGAAATATGGACAAAGCATTAATGTTGATTTTAGGTTAAGTTGGCCTTCAGCCTAAACAAAGAACATAAACATCTCACTTCACAGAGGCAAAAAACTTCTAAGTGGCATAAAACACAAACCTTTACTGCTTTGCACTAAAGTACCGCAATGTCCAAGGTGGTGCACACGAATGGCAGAAATTTACACTGCTGACATCGATGTTTGACAAACCCAAACTATTCAATTACCTGAAAGTCACGAACCATTAACTCAGTGACCACAATTACGGTGCGTTACGATTCACAGCCCCAAGAAAGGAGCTGAGCTCCACACCACAGAACGGACTGCGAGAACGCAGTGTATCAATGTGAGCGATACACAGAGCTTGTAAATAAAAATCACCAAACATGCGAGTGAACCCGGGAAACTCACCTGGTGGATAATTTCGGCGACAGGCAGCTGGTCCACGTATGACTGGGCCTCAGTCCTCTGCCCACCCGCTACGCCCCTAAAAAACACACGGGCACAAGCACAAGCACAATCCATCACTTTCGGAGGCAATCGGGGAGGTGCAGCAGCAGCAGCAGGTCTGGATGGAGAGTCCTGCGCCGGTCTCAGTAAAAGGCCTGGGACTCAGAGGGGAGCAGATTTATGGGCGGCGTGCGGAAAGACAATGGTCCTGCGGGCTCACGGGGGAGCGTCGCATTAGGCCTGCTTCCATTAGCCGAGCAAACTTCACATTCAAAGAAGGCCCTGAGAGAGCGAGAACAACAGCCCTTTCCTCTCCTCCTCCCTCACCTGTGTGTGTGTGTGTGTGTGTGTGTGTCTGTGCCTGAGCGCGTGCGTGCACACGAGTGTGCGTGCGTGTGCACACAAGTGCGCGTGCGTGTGCGCACGAGTGTGTGTGTGTGTGTGTGTGTCTGTGTGTGTGTGTGTGCGTCGACATGAATGTGTATGCGTGGGTGTGTGCATGTGCGAGTGTGCGTCCGTAAGCATGTTTGTGCGCACTGGTGCACATGTGTGTTTGAGTGTGTGTTTGTGTATGCATGTTTGTATGCATAGCTGTGGGTGTGCAAGCATGGTTGTATGCATAGCTGTGGGTGTGCAAGCATGGTTGTATGCATAGCCATGTGTGTGCAAGCATGTTTGTATGCATAGTTGTGTGTGCATAAGCATGTTTGTATGCATAGCTGTGTGTGTGTAAGCATGTTTGTATGCATAGCTGTGTGTGTAAGCATGTTTGTATGCATAGCTGTGGGTGTGCAAGCATGGTTGTATGCATAGCTGTGGGTGTGCAAGCATGGTTGTATGCATAGCCATGTGTGTGCAAGCATGTTTGTATGCATAGTTGTGTGTGCATAAGCATGTTTGTATGCATAGCTGTGTGTGTGCAAGCATGTTTGTATGCATAGCTGTGTGTGTGTGTAAGCATGTTTGTATGCATAGCTGTGTGTGTAAGCATGTTTGTATGCATAGCTGTGTGTGTAAGCATGTTTGTATGCATAGCTGTGTGCGTGCAAGCATGTTTGTATGCATTGGTGTGTGTGTTGGGACCCTGGGGCCTGTATCACAAAGCACGATTACTGAGTTGGCTGGATAACAGTAAAACCCGGAACCCTCTCAAATAAGGAACATGGACTGAAGTAAGCAGAGCTGTTCCACGTTTTACTCTGTGCAGTAACCCAGCGAACTCAGTAACCCTGCTTTGTGATACAGGCCCCTGGAGCCATGGAACAAGCGAAAGAGCTCGGCCCTCTCTTCTAAACCCAGCCAGAGGGAAACAAGCAGCGGGTCCCCATCCAGCTCAGCCCCGCCCACCCCCAAACCTTCACCCCAGCCTGACTCCTCTTTACAAAATTACACAGCACCGCCTTCCCCAGTAAGCTCTGCAGATAATCTCTCCTGGCTGGGGCCCGCTAAATTGCAAGGTGTAGACAGAGGAATTTTGCACTGTCCCAACTTCATACTCCAGCAGTTTCCGAAATTAAAATTGTGGCTGTGGCTCTGTGCGGGGGGGGGAAGTGGGATTTACTTTTGGTGTGGTTAAAAACAAAAAGCAGAAAGCAACAGTTGTTATTTCTTGCTGCCTGGCAGGCTTGCCACGGTGACCTTGAGCAGCAGTACTCCGCATAGTGCCAGCTTCAATTTCTCTATTCTCTCTCAACCTCACGGTGTCAATAGAAAATTTTACACTTTTCCACCGGAGAACGGGACCCTCGCACCGAAAAACTTGCAGGGAGCACAGTCGTATTGCCCCCGCCATACAAAAAAACCTGTATCAAATTCAGGATGATACACAGGTGACCTCTGACTAGCAAAGCCATCCAAATAAATAACGCACAACAAAATGGATACCACAGCTCAGACTAACAACTGCTCGTCTGACTGAAACGTGAGCAGACTAGTTCGGGAGTGGTGTTATGGTGAGGATTTCTACTCCCCAGTCAAAGAACAGAGAAACTCTCCCGTTTCATAACCCCACATGCAGTTACAGTTTAGATCAGTGGTGCCCAATCAGGTGCCGCGCAGGGCTGGGAGTATGAAGGTTTTAATTCCGACCAATCACGTCACCTGCTGATTTCTCTCATTTCTATTAGTTCCCTCGTCTCTGCTTGAGGGTGTGTTAATTAGTGAAATCAGCAGGTGTAGTGATTGGTGGCAATGAAAACCTGCATACCCTCGGCCCTCCATGGCAAGACGATTGGTTAGATCATGGCAGAGCAGCCATCCCTGAATGCAAGCCTGCCTCTGAATCCTTAGAACCAATTCACTACTCACAATGCAATTATACATATAAAATCCATTTGTGTCATTGCTGGACCAAGTTAACTCATTTTATTAAAAAAATATTTTGATATTACAAATCCTCCTCTTTTAAGCACAGTGGCAGAAGTGAGAAATGCGCACTGCGAGCGCATCTGCTCAGGTTTGAGTTATCGCAGCAGCCTGTCGAGCCGTCCGAGTCTGTCCCCTTCCCAATTAGCGGAAAAGCTGCTGCGGGGATCGCGCCTAAATGAAAACCAAAAAAACGGCACCTGTGCCTCCGTCTCAGCGCCGGCGTCCAATTACGGACTGAGAAGGGCCGAGAATTTAAAAACTCTGCCCCCTTTCCCACAAGCCACTGAGGGAGACGCTTTCACACCTGAGCTGGCTCATTATTCCGCTCGCCGCTAGACCCGAACGGTCTGCTGCAGCCCACTGCCGCCTCGCACCAAACTTCTGAGGAGTTTAAACAGGTGGCAGGGCTTCCGGATATAGGGCTCTAAATTACACAAGGGAGGCCTCGCCTCAGCCACTCTGAAAATCAAGAGCTGCATTTAAAAATGTTTTAACCCTTTAAAAGGCGTGACATCACAAATACGCGATTAGAATGTTCTTAACTGAACATTCCGATGCTGATGTCACAATCACGACAGGTAATTGAGACAGATGGAGTTCTAGAACACCGACTTGGGATTTTTTTTTTTTTTTTTTTAACATTCCAAAAAACCTGCTCTTCAAAGAGTTAAACAAATAAGTCCTCTCTCCACCACTGTACGTTCCCATAGCTACCCTCCTGTGGGCTAAATTTCGCCAAGGTCCCCTACATGTCACCGTGTTGTGGGATGAAATCTAATATGATAAATTCTGCTACCAAACACTTCAGTTTTCTTCATCTTGCTTGAACCCCACTGCTAAGAGCCATTTAGATCCCAAAACCCACTTTGCTCCAGGTCTACGCGCAGAGGGAAACGCTACGCAGTGTTCCCTCTTGCATCAGACTTGCATTTTCTAGGACATTTCAATGACTTTTCCGAGTCTATGATGCAGCGAGGGAGCAAGGCTGACACGCTGTTAATGTCTACATTGATACAATTAATGGACAAAGGGGGATACTTTATATTCAACGGCCATCTCTGTCCACACACCAGCACAGTCCAAACACACTGCTTCTGATATCTCTCAAGGTGACTCCTCTGTAGGCAAAATATTACTCTTCCCAATGCACTATATTTCCCACCATATTCCATATAAAACTTATGTTCATATGGACAGTGATCGCACAAGCGCTATGTGGCAATGCCTTTGTAAGGAGCACTATATTCATTAAACTTCTGAGTGACTTCACGGGAAATCACACCAGGCTGAATTTAAGGAGCTCGGTAGATTATTCCAACTGAAATACCTTAATATCCGGTCATTCGACACAGAAGTTTCTGTTGGGGGATTTTGGCCAGGGGAAGACCTCATCAATGCAACAAAACAGACGTTAAAACACAGAAGCTTACGAAAAATAAAAAAATAAATAAAACTGAATTTTTCTGAAAACACTAAACGTGACAGGCTTTTCCTGATTGCGAAGATTTAAAAAAAAAAAAAAAAAAAAACTTTCATAATGCCATTCTTCCATGAGGTTTCATGAATAAAAAGTCATTTTTTAGGAGAGCAATTTCCCCTTGTCTGTGGGAGATGTTTCTGCCAACAGGTCGCTCTTGCATTTCAGACGTAACTGGAAGCAGGTCCATGGTCAGCTGCTTCCCGGCAGCAGGAGAAGGCGCTGTTCTTTAGCCGGACGATGAGGGCTGCCATTCTCACGGCCGCCCACCGTGCCAAATTCACACCGGCGCGCACCGCGCTTCTCTGACCTGTACAGAACCTGCACCTCGTCACATCGCACCGGGCCAGGCCGGGCCAAATTTGGGCACACTCCCCTCCACTGAGATGAGGACTGGTTTTAGTATGTGTATAAGCACACATACTGTGTCTCTGCACAGAATGCCGAAAGAGCTTAATAGAGCAGAATTATTTTTGACACAAGTAAATCACGAATGACGCCTAGGCAACATCTAAACTACGATACAGGAAATCACAATCTTGGATACACAATTAAATACGGTGCATTCCCAAAACAATTCTACGCCTGGGAATTAGCCAGTGGGCTACCAGTCAACTGCAGAAGGCTATGTAATCGCAAGCGCAAGGATAAAAAGAAGTGCATTTAACGTCCAGCCCTCAACTCGGCCGAGAGCTCATTGATGTGCCGCTTAAATTAAAGCCACAATTTGTTTAATCAAATTGAGTTTCACAGTTCGGCTCTTTATAACCGCTCGTACAAATTTAATTACGTGCTAATGGGAAGGCACAGGTTCTGAGGCAAACTCCTCCTCAAAACGCGGATGAACGTGAGGAAGAAAGACAGGGTTTCACCTTGGTGGCTACATATCCACTTGAACTGTTACAGATGGCTGGTTCCTACCCTCCTCGGGCTATTTCTGGAAGCACAAATGGTCCTTTCTTTCTGAACGCACAGTGCCAGGCGCTGCCATGTAGCAAGCCGCCGCTTAAGAACTGAAGAATAAATGCTGAGTTAACACTCAGGACTAAAGTGGAGAGGCAAGGCCAAGCGCAATCTTAAACGCCATCAAACTGCAAGCCAGCAGGTTTGAGACCTGCAATATACACGCAATCTCTAATTAAATTTGGGGGGGGGGGGGATTTAAATTCGAGTAACTGGTACATGGATACAAAGCTTCTGATTAATGTCAAGCCTGGGGTGAATGGCTTTCCGCCCCAGAATATAACCCTACTTATAATGCTTCAGGGCTCTACATCATACAGTTGCTAAAACGCTTTTTCTAGCGTCCCCAGTTTACAACTTATTGGGTTTTGTAGTAGACACCTGTGATGTATGCGTAACAAGGTGCCCTAATGTGGCTTATAAAAACCTGCCAAGTTTCCCTATGTTGTCCAGACACCCAAGGCACATCTAGCCAATTTACCCAGAGAGTGATAAAATAATCTTGCCAATAAAATTTAGTAACAATCTTCCATTTCCAATTCATACTGCCGTAATCACAATCACATTTCAACTCTATACTACCAGCAGGAAAAGTAGCGGATCCACACTTGGTGCAGAACAAAGGCACTTCATTGGCTCTTCTGTTGTAGATGCCTCCAGCCACACGGTTGATCGCTAAGACCGTCCCGTATGCACTGCGCTTGCTGTAATGTGTCTGAACGGGATGCTGAACCAGTCCGTCTTCACATCCGCGCCTTTTAACAAAGTGCTGACATGCAAACGCTTCGGTTGAACACCGAAAGGGAGGCGGGACCATTTGAAGGTGCAAAAACATCAATTTGCTCCGTTTCATCTTCAAGCACATTTGACAGTGCTGCTCTGCCATTCGCCCCCCAAAACAAATCACCCAAGCCTTTGAAGAAAAGCACAAAAACATAACTCAAATGGCCATGAAATATGAGCAGAGATGTAACGTCAATTATTAATCAAAGACAACTACTGTTAAAAGATTCATGTGGTTTTTTTACGCATCAACGGAACATGCTAGAATGGCTCAAAATGACTGCGTTGCCAAAATACAAAATAAGTACCGGAGGACAATATATTTCCTTCATAACATTATTCAGTTAAAATGATGTACTATTCAGATAAAATGACAGAAAAGCACATACAATTCTGCATCAAATCGAGTTAAAAAAAATATTGGTTAAAAAACAACTAAAGAAATATTATTTTTGAAAATACTTCTGAGGAAACTCATTTTCAGAGTGCTATTACAGTGGTCATGGGCAGTGAATTCCACCTTTAAGGGAAAAGAGAAGGGAGACCAGGGGATAAATTTAATCTAGTCTCGCCCTCAAAAGGAAGATAAAAAGGGGAGAGCTCTATCATTTTTACCGCCTTTTAAAAACACACATGCATAAATAAAGGACATAATCCTACTGTTCTCTCCACTGGCACTGTGGACTTCAATAAAAAAAGACCCTCCATTCAGAACTTGGAACCAGAGCGTCAGCAGGTTCCTCGCCGCACGCTAATATCATAATTATACACTACGCACAAATTAACAAGAATACAAATGTTTTCACAGGGTGAAAAACAAACCGTTAGCTGCTCGTTTCATACAGCGCCGGCAAACAGCTTCCTCTGTAATGCTGCGGCTTTCCTTCTCCCCGTTTAGACGCTTGGAATGTATTTGAATTATTCAGTTTCAAAGTCAGTACAATGGGAGAAGGGGGGAAAACGAGAGCATCTTGTTCATTAACAATCGTGCCCCGAGGACAGAGCTGCTCAATGCAACTAAAATCTAATTCGAGATGCTAATTAGTTGTAACCCAACTCTGATTACCTGATTAGCACAATGCATTATTTTCGCGGCAAACACCCTTATCCGGGCCCGCTTGCACCGCTCGCCTTGTACATGTTTGCTCGTATGCAGCCAGTGGATTTCATACTGAAGCAATTTAGGTTCAGTGTCACGCTCAGGACTAACATAAACCCGCAGGCCCCCGGCTCCCAGAACACTGCTCCCAGCCGCTGTTAAATAATCCAAAAACGTGGCGCGCGGCCAACGCGGGGGACAAATCCACGCTACGAGGATAACTGCAGTTTATGCGAGTGGGGACAGCGGCGAAAAGCCCCACACGAATGTCATCTGGGTCATTCTTTCTTGAGTTGATTTTTTTTCTGAGCCCAATTTGAATATTAACTTTGCTATTAAAGGATTTTTAAAAAATTAATATCCGTAGAAGAGTGTCTTCCTTTGGATTATGCCAAACCGATATAGGGATCCTGTGCGAAAAGTTAAATTGGGTATGGGTGCAGTTATACCAAGCTGCAATGGCAAACAGATTAATGTTGCCTCTTATTTTCATGACCTTCACATTCAGTATGAATAAGCACAGCCTTGAAAATGGGTTTAACCTTGGTGCAAGTCCCCGAGGACAGGTTTTGAACATTTCTTCGGGTTTCATTTATCTTTTTGTAAGAATTCATGTAAATACCATCATCAAAAAGTAACCATAAAAATACATAATTCCCCTCAGACTGAATAACACTTTCACATATAATGAAAACCTTGATCACCCTGGAGTGAGAAAGAAAAAAAAAGAAGACGCAGCATACCAAGGAAAGCAAGATTAATACAAGACACACTACTGCCATCTGGTGGTTAACTCCTGCATAAACTCATCTGTACTGTTCCTTAGATTAGATGGGACACGCAGTACCTACAGGTGCTCCCAGACCACATAAGCAGGCGCTTGAGTCATTTAAGATCCATATGAATCATTACATGTAAATTACAGCAACATCCATTCAGCAGACACCATTATCCAAAGCACTTATTCAAAACAAAGCAAACCGGTGCTCTGAAAATGGTCAATAAGAGCAGCAGTCACACTTGAAAAACGATGATTGAAGCGAAGTGCCAGGAACAGCGTAAATGGTAGATGGTCTTAAAAAAAAAGTGTTAGAATCAATTGCACTATTGGCACAGTCAACTCTTCTGATGAACATATTCAACTCACCCAGCAGCATTTCTGATACTAGATGAAGTGCTAAGGGGACGTTAGAATACAACATCATTCAGAATTAGTTTAAATGATGAAAAGCCTGCTGGTAGCAAAAAGCAGCTATTTGTCATGGAATACCCATTTGATTTTGCCATATTATTAACCACTCAATGCTATAATATCTAAGATATCATATGCAGTAAACCAACAGCCACATTTCTTTTGAAATTATACTGAACTTCTTTCTTGCACAAATTAAAGAAGACTTGAGCTCGAAATTGAGGCAGAAGTTTGTCCAACTGCACAGTCCTATTACTGCATTAAAGAACTAAACTTGGAATCACTTTGCAACTAACTCACTAAATTTGTGAGTAAGCATTACAGTAAGTTTAAAAAAGTGCTGGCTGGCTGATGTCACCTCTCACATCTAGCAATAAAGAACCTCATGCATGCAACCCCATCCATGAAAACCCTCTTTACTGGTCTTGTCAAATTTGGTTAGGTTTAGGTTTCAGGCCACTTAAGACTGCATCGGCTGGGGCTGTCTGGCTGCCAGAGATAAGTTCTCCCAAAAGTTGTCCCAAAGACGAGCAAAGTGCACATCCAAAGACACGCTAGAACTGTAGAGAGGATACCCCTCATACAGTGGAGCACTGAGGATCACATGATAATCGTGATAAGATGACAAGCGTACAGCACAGTATCATTCCAGCCAGAAAAGTGGAGAGGACTGCCAGTTCATAACCCTGCTTATTATCAAAAGTGAACCAAATGGCACAATGTATGAAGAAATAAATCTATGGAACAACAAAAAAAAATTCCTTAGTAAATGCCAAGATTACGGCTTTTAGTTACTACTTCTACTAATTACCGCTACTAAATACTTATCACTACTGCAACAATCCAAACGCAAAAGAAGTCGATTGCCTCTTGAAAATGGTTCATTTAAAACGCTGAATGCAAGGTCCACAAGTTCAGAGTCAGATAAAGGGCTGGGATACATTTAGGTATACATCAATAAGCGCACATACTTCTAAGTCTAAGCAAACTTACTTCTCAAACCCCCCACTGGTTAATTAATAATTAACATAAATGGATACATAATTAATAATCAAGTCCTCTCATCTGATGTGGAATATTCTAATTAGCCATCTGCATCATTTTACACAGCTTAAACTGCATAGCAGCCACGGTAACCTTGCAAATTATTAGCACTGTTGATTGCTATTGCTAACGGGCCATTAGGAAATCAATATCCCCATTACAGCTTTGTACCAAACCGCCATCAGGGCTTCTAATGTGGTAGGCCTTACACCTTTCCAAAGCCCCGTTTCCATGGCGCTTAGGCTACTGCATTCATTTGTAAACACAGCCTGAAAACAGGCTAATTGCAACTTCCTTTTTCAGCCTCATTCCCTTTAGCAGGAGTGCTAAACGTGTTTGCTGGAGGGGCAACCCCCTTTAGTTCTAGAACATTCCCTGGCGGCAAATCAGGTCTACTGCTATCATTAACAGTATACATTTAAACACACAGTTGCATAAAATTGTAAATTACCAACCAAACAAGTATGTATAAATCCCTTCTGTCCTCTGTCGTATTTTAAGTTTACAGAACATATCAATTTTTGAGAAAATGCTAGTCACAACTAAAAGCTAGTCACAATTAAATTTCATATGAGACCATCAGATACTCAAGAAAATAGTGAAAATTTGAAATGTACATTGTGAAGCAAGTACTAAGAGACTGGAAAACAACCATCCACAAGCACAGGGGAATCATGGGTTGACTTACTGATCCTCCTCTGGAATTATGGGTGTCGTCAGATTGACGGTCTCCATGGTGAGCTCCACTTTGCGCACGCTACCAAAGAAGTCGGTGATGAGGACGCTTCCGGGATCCCTCTGGAACAGGTCGGTACGGTGGCCAGGGGTGGACACACACTGGCTCTTTGGGCACACCTTAAACTGAGACGCACAGATAAAAGAGTTCACATCAGATTTGGGGACCAATTTTGAAGGGCCAGGCAAAATTTTGGCTGCCTTTTCATGTTTCATTTGAAGCAAATGCTAAATTAAAATAATATCAGAGCACTCCAGCGTCCTTTATTTCTCAAACTGAATATGATACACCAATTAGTTAATCACAAATTACAACGTTCATAGATCAGTTGTGGTTGAAGTTTGTTATGCACCTTTAAAAAAAACCTCCAGAATGGATTTTCTAAAAAAAGTGCTTTAAAACTGTAAATACAGTAAATAATGAAAGCACAGACTGGTGTTCAAAGTCATCAGATCATATAGATCAGCTCATAGTTCATATATGCCTATTTTTCAAAGCCCACAAGCATTTTATTTGAGAGCAGCCAGTCCCTCAAGCGTTCCGAAGTAAGACCACGAAAAGAACTGGATCAAACCTTCCCAACCAGGACGGTGATCCACAACATCAACACTAATCCCTGACAATCAACCAGGACAAGCCCATCTTTTTAAACCGCTACAGTGGCCAGAGAGACGCCAATTAGCCTAGCCCTCGGCGCCGTCGCCCGCGCGGAGCCCGGGCGCTCGACAGCTGCGGGAATTACGGCGTCTGATCCGGAGCCCGGTCTGGCCACGGCACGGCGGGGCTGGCGGGGGGACGGCGGCTCCTGTTCTAGTGCCAGTGGATTAACGGAACAGACACGAAACCGAGGGCCCGGGGGCCGGTGGCCAGCGTGTGTCCCCCCCCCTCACCAGCCCCCCCTCCCCACCCCCACCCCCCCGTGCCTTTGAATCGACCCCGGTCCGGCTGGAGGAACGCCGCCTTCCTTTTCAAGCCCTTTCAAGGAGGGCGGCCTCGGGTCGCCCGCTTTCTTCTCTGTGACGGGACGACTTCTGAGGGCTGGCACCTCTGTGAAGAGTGCCAGAGGGGGGGGGGGGGGGGGGGGGGGGGCGCGTTACGAAAAAATCCCATTTCGTCTCTACACAAAAAAAGGAGACTGTTCTCTAAGCCAGGGACCTTTTCTGAAGCAGCAACACATCTCTCAGAGGCCCCACAGAATGATACTGCATCATTCGATCTGCAATTAGCGCTAGTGCTTCCTTTGTAAAATACAGCCAGCACAGGCAACGCTGGATCAGGACGCCCCTTAGCCCCTTAATCAGACAGGGGCTTCTGTCCCCGCTGGCCGCCAGCGATCCCCTCTGTACTCCCGATTTTAAAACTATCTGAGGAGAAGGCGACTTCAGGGAACAGTCGCTGTGTCCCGTAATCGTTGGTTAATTGATAACTCACAATCCTTAAAGTCACTCTGTTCGAAGATCACAGGACACACTAGTACCCGGCTAGTACATTCAGCCCAATTCTTTACATTTGTGCCTCCTAATGAAACAACACAAGGTGGTCTATTAGAAAGGGAAGTATATCAGAGACCTGAAGAGCATTTCACTCTTATTAGGTCTCTTTACCAGTGCAGCAAACCAGGCTGCAACTTTGAAGAAACAGAAAATACAATATATTGATGGAGCTGTTAGTCAGGCAAGAAGCCATTAGCATGGTAAAGAAAAAAATCAAGACTTCTGGAGATTAGAGCTGCTGTTTATTTGATGCCAGGTCTAAACGTAGGGGGGAATCAAACATGGAACACGATCAAAGAGCATCGTTTTATTCTCTATGTATGGAGTCCAACTAAGTTTGAGTAACTAAGCTTTCCTTCCAGCAGAGTATCATCAATGGTTTTAAATAACATTCCTCTGGACAAGAACCAGCCAGTAAATAATGTGCAAATCCTTTCATGGATGTACAACTGAGATTGGGAGGTGTGGAACCTTACTGGCTATTACTACTTAAATGTGAACAGTAATCATGACAGGTCAAATGTAATGGCAAAACAAAATGGCTGAAAGTCCATCTCTCACAGGACTTGGAAGTCCTCCACAGCCCCAGGTGCATGGCTGAGTAGCTGCCTGTATAAATACAAAGAGAACCAAATTCCCAAGGACAAGGACTCCGACACAGAGAAATACTGACGCACTGTCCCGCCGAAGGAAATGAGTCACAGTATATGATGTCACTGTGGAACAGTACCTCAAACTAACACGCCATGATCTGCTGTAACACAGGCATGCATCAAATTAACAAACTCCTCTTGAAAATGTTATAAATACTCATTTTACAAACTAAAATGCACAGTTAATCTATATTCAAATTTGTACCAAGGTCTGTGCTGAGATTTACTATTCAATTGAAATTGAAATGCATTTCGATTTCAAGTATAAAAAGCTCTGAATTTCATTCCATAGTGAATCCATTGAGGTGCTGCTGTGGAGAGGAATAACAAGGGGGAAATGAGGTCTTTATGCATGCAATCAGTGTGTGTAATCTTCACTAGTGTCAGCAAAAATGCTCTGTGATGACCATCTGATGTGCCAAGTGCAAATGTGCAGGAAATTTTCAATTTCTATACTATTTTTTTTCCTGAACTCTCCAAAGCCTTCCGCGGTTTCTCCTCATTAAGCGCAAACAGTATATTTGTATTCAATGAAAAGAGGAAGCAAGCACATTTTCCACACCACCAGTGCACACACTCCAAAGATGACTTCCTAGGCAAGAAATGGCTCAGGATGCACAGGACAAACAACATGGGCCCGAGGTACTTGAACAAATATAGGAATCCACAGATTACTTTGGGGTATGGCCAATACAGTTTTTGTGAAATGTATTGGTGAAAAGTTGTAACGTGGCATAATTTTGATGAAAAAGACTTTAAGGAATTGTTTGTACAGACGTATAGACCGTAAACTTTGTATCTATAACTTGGCTTTTTTTTTTTTCATTGAAAATTTATTTGTCGAGATAAACAAAACATGCCGATAAATGCTCAGATACATCCAATAGAAACGTTCCATGGGTTGACTGACATCTCTGCAAGCCAATAAAAAGTGCCAGTGATAGGGCTCATGGCTGGGGGACACTCACCAGGTCGTTCATGTTGGCCTGGCTGGCAGGGTGTATGTCCTCCAGGAACTCCAGCAGGTAGAAGGTGTATCTGTCCATCAGGTGCACTCCAATGGCCAGGTCAGGCTGGTGCTGAGGGTCAGACCAAGCACAACTTGTGGGGCATGTTTGTTATAAAAAATAACATTCATTTAATTGTTATTTAACAAATTACATAAATAACTCAGGAGGATAATTGTAGTGCGCTGGTACTATTTGCTTATGTTGCACCCATCTGGGAAATTACCAGTATATGTACCCAATTTATCACTTAAGAGCACTGCAGTTGAGCACATTTTGACGTTTCAAATACAGTGCCACTACCGCCAGGGTGGTGCCCCGCCACCGGACTGCTACCCCCACCCCCTCAGACAAAACAAAATAAAGGAATAAAGTAAATAAATGAAAATAAGAGACAGTGCAGAGAGCTCATTTGAATCTCACAGGCCCAGAAGGAAGGCAGGGTGCGGGCCTCGTCGGCCCAACTGGGATGACGGATCGGCCTTAAAATGTGCCCTTGAGCCGCCGTCGGCGTAGCCGAAAATAGCCGGCGCAGCACGCGGTGAGACCCGCTGCAGGCCCAATCTCCAGTGTGGAGCGGGAACGCAGAGGCACCGAGTCCCCCGCGCTGAGCGGGCGAGATAACAGACTCATTAGCTCGACCGTCCCCAGGGTGCGACGTCGCGCGCCTGGGCTTCGCTCAACGGGCAGGCAGCGGCTTATGGGGGATGTAGCCGAACGGCGGCGCGGTTAAGCGCGCGAGCTTACCGAGAGCGAGTCTTCCCCCACTTGGCTGCTGGCCAGGGCCATGAGGTTCGGGGAGTAGAATCTCTCGTACATGGACGCCCCCTGGCAGGTGTCGATGATGAACAGCAGCTCGTTGTACCTGCGGAGAAGACACCCCGGGACGTCAGCCTGTTTGTTTCCCCGAGCCGAACGGAACGCTCCGCACGGACAAAGCCGCTTCCTGCACATGGCCGGAAGTCACCATGGCAACGGAGACCTGCTGAATTTTCAACCTCCAATAGGAATTTAACATGACTCACCTGTCTTCTTCTACAAGCAAAACAAAAACATTTTTTATTTATTTTATTTTTTTAAATAGAAAAACCCTTTCTATTGTTCGCATATAATCCTTAGATACAATCAATCTGAAATGATAGTGAAACATTCATACAAGGAAGGACTACAAGGCCTGCTGTCAAGGAAGCAACAGACAGGAGCGATACTGGCAGATAAACCAGCGCAGACTCAATTACTTCAGACTGAATGTCAAAAGCTTCATCCGCTGCGAGCAACAAATATTTCATAAACAGCATGAAACCGTACGCGCAGTAAAAGCTCATTTACGTCCCGTGCTAATTACACACCGAGGGATCGCAAAGATATTATGGGCCACTTTAAAAGCAAATAACTAGACACCGACAAGGCCTTTGGCCTGATTTAACGAGCCATCCCTCTCTTATGGAGTCCAAGCCTTTTATCCCAACAGAGACACTACAGAAGCCCCATAACTGTCAACCAGAAATTAAATCTTCACTGCACCCTCAAGGGTTATGTTTTTAGCAGTTAGCCCAAGGTCTCTGGTGGCCATCCCATCAAATGCGTGACGTGCTTATTAAGATTGTTTTTGGCAAAAGGACATAATGTTTGCCCGCAGTAGTTTGGCCACTGATCTGTGCCTGTTCTGGACAGTTGAGCCTGAGGAGTTAGTGCTCTGACAGGACCGCAGCTCCATTCAGAAGGCATAAAACTATGTGCTTTCTTTTTTCACTGCATAGAGGACATGGGAAGCTTTTAAAGCATTAAATTTCAACGTTCCGTACCTCTTAAGCAAGAGACACAGAAAAGCCCTTTGAGAACATGGTTAGCTTTAATGTACAATGTACTGGGGTAGAACAGCACTCAAGTCTGTTGTGCGACTACCTTTAAAGGGGGTTTTAATGGTATAAAAACAGGACTGAGAATGTTTCATCCGTAAATCACCTGTGACAGACAGACAGACATCTATGTCTTGCTGTTTCCTACGAGTACTCCGGTTTCATTCGACAGTCCAGAGGCATGGTGATTAGGCTAATTGGACAGTCTAAATTGCCTGTACATATGAACGTGCAAGTGAATGGTGGGTGTGCACTGCGACAGACTGGTGACCTGTCCAGGGAGTATTCCTGCCTCATGCCCAATGCTTGCTGGGATAGGCTCAAGGCCCACCCTGTCATTCTGGCAGAATAAGCCGCATACTCTTGGTTTAGGTAAATAAGTCTCATAAACGTACTCATCTATCCGACATCAAAATTCAGATAATGCTTATTATCATTTAGAGAGCTTTAAAAATCTTTTTGTCTAAATTTCGATCTTCAAGTGCATCCAGGACGAATCGAAAGATGAGCAATTTAAATTCCAATTATCATTGAACCATATCTGCCAATGTTTTTTAAAACAACTATTAAATGACCTACCCAAAGCAGAATTAGCTATGTCTGGTACATTCAATCATGAGGAAATGAACGGGGGGGAAAAACATTCAATCAAACATTTTCCCTGCAATCATTTTCTTCACAGGTGTCCTTAAAACTGTCCTTCACTTTGTATCGCGTGCGTCAGCATAGGTCGACAGGAAAAAAGAAAGTAAACCGTGTCGATGCACTTGGAATAATGTATTCAGACATATTCATGAAGTACAGGAGGATAAATGGCAGAGACGGGGTCCGGGTTCACTCCGATTGCAACCTGCTTATTGTAAGCAAGATCACTACGTCATCACTCGCATCCACCATTCTGAAACTCGCTCACGAACATGGAGCCGTGAAGCCAGCAGCAGCCATAGACACATGTCTATGGCAGCAGCATCCACAAATCGGCTTTTAAACGAGAAACAACGTATAGATTCACCGTCACCGTCCATTTCCTTTTCCGTCGCAAATATTCAAACTCGATTTGGAACTTGCAACTCATTTACAGGCATAAAAGATTTCGCTACTTAATTCCTCCACTTTCGCTCACCTTCTTTTCTGCCACATTTGCTCGAACGCGTCGGCCAGCTCCACGTTACTTATTTCTTCAGAATCCTGGAACTTCAAGAAACCGTTTCCTCCGTGACCTGCGAAAGTGAGGGTTCACCCCGCAGGGGAGGCGAAAAAATGGTAAAATTAACGCAGGGGAGTGAATTAGAAACCATACCCTGAACCTTTGACGCTGGTACTTTAGCAAGGCGCTACAAATCCCGAAAGCCTACCGGTTAAATAAATAAGGATGTTGCTGCGGTCATCGGAGAGCAGTCGCTTGGACCGAGGGGTACTCGGTGGCAGCCTCCCAGTCAGTACGCGGAGGAAGTTCTCCACGGTAACCTGAAACAGCGCGAGGACAGTTTTAACCCCAGCTGAGCTTACCCTACAGAGGAACGAGCCACAACAGACCCCTGAAGTTTGGCACAGTGCTACAAGAGTACGGATAGTATCCTGACTGTACCATCAGACTAAAGAAGTCACAACAGAAAAAAAAATCACATCACAATAGGATTGTTCAGTTAAATTATTTACTGTGTCCATCACTATGACAACATGCTACAACTGCATTCATACGAAGTAAACGCAACAGCTTAAAATCTCCACTAATTAAAACTGTACCATTATTATTTTGTACTACATTTCTTCATAATTCTGATTCCCCAGTCCTTCTCAGGCCCTGTGGACGCTCACCTCGTACCCCCGATAGTCCACCTCTACGTCATCTCCATACACATTCAGCTCCATGTTCTTGTGGCTGAAGACCGTGGCAGGCTTGGGGTTTCTGTGACTACAGGCCATGTCGTCCGCCAACATCAGCACAATATGACTGGAAGGCAAAACGGCTTCAGATTAGCGACAGCAGGGTTCCACTACGCTACATTAAATTATCATCGCCACATTTTGCAGATGCTCCAACCCTCAGCAATGTACACAGATTATACTTGTTTTTGTTTTTTCTGTATCTGTTTTTGCATACATCCC
Organism: Anguilla anguilla; assembly: GCF_013347855.1. Taxonomy (NCBI): domain Eukaryota; kingdom Metazoa; phylum Chordata; class Actinopteri; order Anguilliformes; family Anguillidae; genus Anguilla; species Anguilla anguilla. The sequence continues at coordinate 11,188,349 of NC_049206.1, read as the reverse complement.
ATTTATACAGCTGGAATTTTTTTGTACTGAAGCAATTGAGGCTAAGTACCTCATTCAAGGGGAATCCACTGCACCCCAAACTGATCTGGGAACTAAAACCCATGACTTTAGAGATACCAGCCCAGTTTCCTAACCATACTACACTGTCATCAAACACCACTCACCGCTACAATAATAGTTTAAAAGCCAAAACATAAAATAACTCTCCAATATGTATGAAAGTATGCTAATGTGAATCTGACAATAAGACCAATACATACACACACATCAGCACTAAAAAATAGACTAAAGGGTAGAGGGTAGACTAAAGGGTGAACTCACACCTACAAATAAAGTTGAACATTAAACATGATTCCCAGTAACGACCACTGATATTTTTACCATGACACCAGAAACCGTTAGGTACACCCATAACAAATGATAACATTCTCAGATGGCTGGATAATAAATTACTTCCAAAACACGGAAAGGGAAACTTGGAATTAGTACACTTCTGCAAGTTTATAGAGATAAATGAGATATAAACAGGTTTTTAACAACAGGTTTAAGGTTAAAAACGTGCTACGCATTCCAAAAACCCATTGTGACACTACTACACAAGAGGCTGGAACACAGGAATTGATATCCATGTAATGATTAATATCAAATCACAGCAAAAAATAAAATAAAATAAAAGTATAAATAAATCATTTGTTAAAAAGACTTGGTTCAATCTTTGTGTCCAATGAGAGGATGCTGCACTGAAAGGATCTATAACCTTGAGATTTCACTTTCAGAACATCCCTGCTTTCGGCAGAAATTCCAACAGGGGTTCTGTTGACCATTCAAAATAAATCCATCATAATGTGATATTGATTTAATACCATACATCCATTTCCAACGGTGTGTCACAGGGATATTTCAAGATAAATGTCAGCTTATGATGGTAAAACGTCCTTGGGAAGATAAAATGTCACAAAATGGCTCTTTACCAAGCGCCAATATGTGTTCCTCCACTGAAAGATTCTGGGTGTACGTTGCAAAACTAGCAAAGCTGATAGCCTATATCATTCTGCATACAAAGCACGAGGAGGACAGGCAATTATGATTACTTGTAACAATTAAAGCTGCTGCAATAGATTATACAATATGAAATGAAATATGTTAAACATGTGAAACTAACATGCTATCCATATTTAACCGATATATACATGTGCATATACACACATGTATGTATGCAGATGTAATATACAATATGTGTGTGTACACACACAAACCCCCACAATTGTAGTTTATTGAAACACCATTAAAAACTAGTAATAACAAAATAATTATAATAAACCCTGTTTTCCCTCCATATATACTTTCAGCAATACACTATGTGTACTTGCTTGTAGCTATTCTAACTAAGCACAATATCTTTGATCATAATACATACCCACATTTTCCCTATTATAAACTACTGTGGTTTGAAATCCATTCCTACATTTCAAGATTGTCCACAGGACACCTTTTATCACCTTCAGTGAGGCAAACGTCCTTTTTCTTGCATGACATCATCCTGGTATCTTAATTAGTTTTTTTTTTTTTTTTTTTTTTTTAATTGTGAAACAACAAATGATTTGAGCACATGGTTCAATGCATTCATTTATCCTAATAATCAAATTAAATTAAAAGGCATATTTAAAACAAGTGCATCTCCACTGCAGGTCTAATACATGCTCCACATACAGTTACCTGTCAGGGATCCCTAGCCTCTTGACGCTCCTGTACACTGACAGAGTGTTGGCCACATGCCGATAGTTAAACCAGAACCTCGAAGTGCACACCTATGAGGAAAAAACAAAAAAAGGAAAAACAAACAGAGCAACAACATCAGTCTTTAAGCGTTTTGTCTCTGGAATTGTACGAGCATCATGCGACGTATTTGTGTGGGTTAGCCATTGCCCCATAGACACATTTTCATTATTGGAATCAAGTTAAATCTTGGATTTGAATCACAAGTGCAGAAGATTTCATGCTTCTGAATGCAAATGTACCACAGGCAACCAACACAAAATGTTACTTATAATGGGGCCTTGAAATGGAAGCTAAACAAGTTGCTATCTTCTGTGAACTAGTGCACATGCTGTGAAAATCAATGCCTCGTTATTCAACTTACAAAAAATAACAACAGGCGCAATAACAATTGTATTTGAGTTAAACTACAATAAAATATTTTAAGCAAGAATTTCAGGAGCAGCACAGCAATACATGTAAAATAGTTAATACAATTTTACAATGCAGAACATTGAAACAAGGGAGAAATTGGATGTAAGAGGACAATTAGGGACAAATAGGTTATGAGCCAGAGTAAGACTGTAATGCAGACAATCAGGCCTCAAATGCAGAAAGCTCAATCTTAGAAACGAAGCCACTGTTTAAAATGAATCGTTTCCTCGAGCAAAATCTTGCAAAGATAAACGGTATTAACTAAATACTGCACTTCTAAAGTGGTACACGAATGTTAAACACTGGTGAGTTGGAAAAAAACAAAGACTTAAAAGACCTGTATCAAATGGAATCCTTGATCACACCCTGCAATCAAACAATTCACATTTCCATCTAGCGAGTAGCCACCAATACTTACCAAAACAGCCCAGTTATTGGTATGTCCACTGCTAAAGAACTGGCTTGCTTTTGCCTTTGAAAATAATAAAGAACAATAACAGAACACATGAAATAGTTATGGCTGCATGAAGGAAATATCATAAAATCCCACAAACACATCTTTAAGGGGGTTCAATTTAACAGGCTGTCAAGAGATTTAGCTTCAGCCATTCAGGTGCCAGAGAGCTAGCTGGTCACTAGGACAATCATCTTTAAGGGAACCTTGAAGGGGATGTTGAGAACACTATAACTGTACATACATTAGCTCCAAAATCAGTAAAGGCCCCTTCAAAAGGCAGGGCCTGGAGCAAGTGAACCTATGGTGCATTGCTCGGTTGTGTTTATATTAAATATATAGACACTCGTTTTATTAAACCTGAGTAACAAAAATCTAAGCAATTTTTAAACAGGAACCAAATTAGATACTCAATGAATCAATATTTTATTTCCTCATTTAACGTTAATGAATCAGATCTAAAAGTCAGAGCGTCGCTGTACATGATCAGCTAGCTAGCTACAATCATTTCATGTTCAAATGTCACAATAGAACACAGCAAAAGCTAGTTGGCTTTACTAGGGGGTGGATCGGCAACGCAACCTTAATTCCCCAAGGGCCTACGGAACAGACATCTAAAAATGTACCTGCAGATTGCAATATCATCTAATTTCATGTTGTGAAGCAAGTATTAAGTACCTGGTAATTTGCTAACAGGCAATAGCATCTGAGAGCTGGCTAGCAAGTCGGCTAGCTAAGTGCCTACCACATCTAGGTTTTACAAGACGATTGTGAGTCCACCATATAATTAACAAGGCGAGCAACAGAAGCATTTAAAAGAATGACAGTGATTTACCTCAACGTGATCACCAGCCGCTGGTAATAAATGGAGAAGAAGTAAAGTAAATACTTTCAAATACAAGAAACACCTGCACTCAGCCATTTTTTTTAAAAAGGCAAACGACAGCTTTTCCTGTGTTTCACAAAATGAAGTCCGTGTAGCACCACGGAACCTAGGTAAAGGACCCGATAACAGGCAAAAGACAAGCTCGCAGATAAAGGAATTTGCCATAAATGAATCCAGACCCGCATGCTCTTAACCAAGATTGCTGGCAAAACGTGTATTAACATGGTATTGTGCAGGCTATTAGGTAGTTTAGTATTTTCTTAATTATCATTTATTAGTTTGGTACTATTTTCTCCTGTCCGCATTCGTTAGATTGGCTGCAATCAGGCCGTCGATGTTGATCGTCATTTAGCCCAATAGCCTGTTCAGATTTCACCGGCAGGCAGCAGTATAGAGTTTATAAAGTGAGATGATAAATCAGTGAAAGTTGTGAGATATGCATTAAATGCGCGTTGTTTGACAAACACGCAAATATAAATCTTTGTTGTAAATTTGCGCGTTCAGTCTATATTTTCTAGAAGACTAAAAGGAGAAATATATTTCTCTCTGCGCTATTATTTTGTTATAAAGGGCCTATTCGTTTATATATGCTATTAGACCACAGAATTAGTGTAGGCTGCAGTTCAGCCATACAACAGTGTCAAATATATATTTATCATGTGTGAACGGAGATTATACGTGAAAATGTCATAGACTACATTGTATCTGCATTAATGCCATTTTTAAATATTACAGTGACATTTTATTGTCAATATATTTCTAATGGCCATGCGTAGCCTATACCAGAGTTGCTCGTAATGCCAGTCCTCGAGCTTCACGTAATGCATTTTTTCTCATATATCCTACTTTTCTCCTTACATCAGTGAGTTCGCTCTCGTGGTGTAGCCTACGTGTGCGACATTTCCGTCAGTCCTGGAACTGTAAGCTCCTGCGGTCTGTTAGGAGCGTGCACAGACGCACTGCTTAGAAATCGGCATGTCACAGCGCAGCCACTAAGCGACACAAGGAGAGGTTTGCCTTTTGGTGTCAGCTTTCCGCCCCCAGGGAAAATGCTCTGAGGTTCGAACCAGCAGCGCGCGGAGTTAGGGATCCTAACAGTTCAACCTTCAGCGAAATTGTGCATGAAACAACAGCACATAACTGAACACCGGAATACATAGCTATTTATCCACTTGTAAGAGGCATGAATACCAGTGATGCCAAGGAGTATCTCGCACGAAGAGAGGTACCTCAGCTCTTTGAGGTAAGATAAACGTAGTTTACCTGTGGTATACCTTGCGTTGTGCATTTTACTTTAATTCTTACTTAACACTGACGTGTGTATTGTGGCACTCTTGGTCTGCAGCAGATTTGAAATTTGTTTTCAAGAAAACAGTCAGGTGTAGTCTGTATAATGTATTTTTATATTGACGTTGTTTAGACGAAAGTAGGTTGCGTTTAATATACGATTTTTAGTCGATTAGCCAAAATATAAAGCATTCGTATTTTTTCAACAATTCCTAGTTTGCTTGTTTGTATATAGCATATTTATTTCTTATGGACTCTTTAAAATTCTAATTTTCAAATGTAAATGCAAAATTAAGGTGCTGTTTTAGATTATCATTATTCGTAGCCATTCATAATCATGAATTATTTGCAGCCATTCATTATTATGTTTATCATACGTGTCAAACAGTATTGTTTGTTTGCTTAACATTTGATGAATAAAATATGATGAATCAAGATGAAAAAATATGTATGTAACATTAAACAATTTTATTTTAGAACATGTTTGATAATATTGCGTAGTCAACATGTGTTGCTCTGCTTGGATTCTACGATTGTCATTTTCAGAGACTGATACACGATAGGCTTGAGGAAATTCGTGGTTAAGCTTAAATAATTTGATAATCCGACACATTTAGTGGCAGAAATGGCTAAGATTACCAAATTTAGTGAATATTCATTCTTAACCTTGTCTTAATCTGTCAAACTGAGCCACACCAGTCCATAAGATTATAGTTCAAATATGATTCAATGTAATCCTAGTTGTAAATTGAGTGGTCTTGTTTTGATTTTGTTGTTATTGAATATTGCAGCACTATGAACTTACACAACATGCTGCCTACATAATTCAAGATGAATATTAAACAGATACTGTATATGATACAGTCAATACTATGAATTCTTATGAAACAGCAGAAAAGCAGTGTCGGACCACCCATTCCTTTGGTTTGATGCTGTTTGGGATTTCCTATATGCTCTATGTTTAATGCAAGTAAATACAAAACACAACACACACTCTGGGAGATTAGGGAAACTTCTTATTGTCGCAACTGATTATACTGTATTTTCCAAAACTGAGATGCAGTTGCCTTCATGTACATAAATAACCAACAAATCAAATAATTAAAAAAATATTTTATTTGGCTGCTAACCCCATCCATTGTTTTCGGCTTGGGAAGCCAGTACATTTTGAACTTGGGGAATGTTGTTTTAAAGGGTGGATGATGGTTTTTATCCCCGAGGAACACATTGTTCAAGCACAGTTCAGGGCCAAGCTGCACAGTAGCTCCAAGAATGGAATACATATTTTTAAGCAGGGAAGGTGAACACTGCAAGAAAAACGGAAAGGTTATTCAGTAAACAAGCAAAAATAAAAAAGTTGAAAGTAAAATCACAACTATACGTCTATTTTTAAGTTGTTCTGTCAGTGAATACAAAAAAGAAAATTCAGAGTTTAAAACATTCACAGATTGAAAAAAGCCTGCTTTGATAAGAACAGTTACGTTGTTTACTTTCGAGATCAGTAGCTTTAGATGAGTGTATAAATGCAAGCTATTATTATTATTATTATTATTATTATTATTATATAATACTATATATTAATTGTATTTTTTGACTATTTAGATTATTTTATTCAACATAATCCATGCAGCCATGCACTGTTTCTACAGAGCTTGTTAACAGGTTTGATGTATTATCGACCGGATGACCCGGTGGAGTATCTGGAGACCTGCCTGAAAAAGGTCAGGGAGCTGGGCGGGACAGAGAAAGTAAGGTGGGACACCTTCGTTGGCCAGGACAAGAAGTCCCTGCCCCCCCTCAATGGAGGACAATCACGAAGGTCCTTCTTCAGAAACGGTATGCCATTGAGAAACCTGGAGGCCAAAGGGAAAAAAATAGCTGCATTCATGTAACGTGCCTTGAGGTAAAACTGAGGTGACAGTAGAATCAACCACCATCTGATTAGTTTTCCTATACTCACACGGCAGCCCTGTCAGGTCAGGTCAGCAGTTATGAAAACATTATGCAAGGGGAATGTACCATATGGGGAATCGTACCTGACAGCCTCAAATTTGCAAAGCAAATTTGCTGCATGTGTTCTAGAATCAGGAAGAAAAAAAAACAGCTGCCATGTCTGGCTTCAGCACATAACCGAATCTCTTCCTGTCCCAAGCAATGAGATATTTTGGTCTCGTCCAGATGTCTGTTCTGAGTGTGGGATGGCAGTTCTGATCCTAGCTTACACAGACTGGTATTTGATGTGTCTCTCAGCTTAACCTTGACTCATATTTGATATGCTAAATGGGATTTGCTTCCACAGTGGGGGATTTTTTTTCTTTTTTTGAGGCTGAGCCCCTAGATCTGAATGCCTTCTGGACCAGGATCAGTGCTGGACAGCTATATTGAATTCCTAATTAATATGTGAGAAAAACTCAGGCTGATCCAGGAACACTGTGTTGGGACTGAATGTACCTATATAAAAATGATGATGATGTTAATTATAATTATAATAATAATGATAATTATACATTTTTTTATTTATGAATCACTTTTTAAAGTGCTAAAATGATACTGCAGATGGAAAATAGAATTACAACAAGAAAACTTATGTGCAAAAGTTACAAATGCAGTACAGTTTATAATAAAAATAAGTTATAAAAACAGGATATATCCTTGTTTAAAAAGCTGTTTTTTCTGGTCTCTTTTGAAACTTAAAGTTTGCCTATACGCTCAGACCTTGTGACATTCCCAGCATGCATCTGTGTATTATGTCTGCAGTGCTGCCAGAGAGTCCGAACTTTCCATATCGGCGGTATGACCGCTTGCCGCCCATCCACCAGTTCTCCATCGAGAGCGATTCCGACCTATCAGAGACTGCGGAGCTCATCGAGGAATATGAGGTCTTTGATTCATCCAGACCAAGGCCCAAAGTCATCCTCATCATTGGTAAAAACAGTACTCAGCTTTAAAGATGACATGCGGCCAGTTTTTATACAGTAATATAGGCCAACGTAACAATATTTAGTGTAACCATATTTCTTCTCCTTTTCATATCTCTTGTGGCTGTCACTAACGGGTTATGTGTGCGTGTGTGTGTGTGAGAGAGAGAGAGGGAGAAAGAGAGCCTTATGGTGACTACAAATATGCCGCCTGAGTCACCTATTTCTGAGAACTAAAATGTCACTTGCAAAATGCTGTCATTATAATTATAAGACCAAAATGGAGTTGACTGGTGCCTTTTGAATCCATTGTTTTTTTTTTTTTGTTACATACAAGAAAAAAAGCTTTCAGTTCCAGACCTAATTTTATTTTAATATAACATCATCGAAACTGGAATGGATTTTAACAGCCTTATTATATTTTTGCTCCCCAATCATTAACTATACATTGTTGGTGAGCATAGCAAATAGGGTAGTAGGCATTGCTGAATTTTAATTTCAAGGGGAAGTGATGAGAATGAGCATGAGTGCTTTCTTGTGTGAGCCTCTTGCTGTCCACTGCACGACATCCAAATTGGATTCTGATGCTAACCAATTAGTTTCTGCTGCCAAACATTTCTATTCATTGCCATGGGAGAAAATGGCTAACTGCAAATTAAATTGGAGGATTCTAGTCACTGCGAAGGTCGCGGCAGCTCGAAACACCCTCCGTTGACTTGCACTCTCAGTTTAAACTTGATGGTTGCCGAAGAGTTGCAACCGAGCAGGTTATGAACGACTATAAAAATGAATGAATCATTGTGTTTCATAATAAATGGAGGGCTGTCATTTAAGATAAATGCTGTTTCTGATAAACTTCTTTCATTCACAGTGCTGTTTTGAATAATTGCTTGTTGCAGAGGATTACATCTGAATGTGTTACTGACAGGCCTGTGCAGAAACCAGTCATCACCATTTCATTTGCCCTTTATCTGCTGTATAACACCTATGCACATTAAAATGCGTCAGCAGTTGTTATTGGCAGACAGATTATGAGTTCCTTCATTATTTCGGCATTTTACAAAATAATAGCATTGTGGGGAATCATTTAGCCGAAGTCTTCCCATGTTCAGAGACCATAAGGTGTATATCATCTTTATGCCCGATTTCCTTGGTATTAATGTACCATTTTATTGCAGAGTTACAAATAAGAAGTTTTGTTGCTCTATATTTGTGACAGTCTGAGAAAGCACAATCTATTGTGTGTGTTTGACGGTTATTAACCAAGTTTGCTTCTCCTGGAAAATATTTTTTCTTAATGCACAGATGTGTTAGTGTAGATTTTGGGCTGTAAAAATTGTCTTGAGAAAGTTTACGTGAGCTTTCACTTATTAGCTAAAAGTGGTTGTACCATAATAAAATTTAAGTTTGGGAAGACTAAATTTTTGAAGATGTTAAAATCCTCTATACAGTCTTTATTTCAGACCACTAAAATCTGTTGCAGGTTAAGTGCATTGCCCTATTTTTATGAATTATCCCTACTGCTCTAAGCAATTTTTAAAAAGAGCAATGCCAAGCTGGAATGGAAATTATTTTCTCTTTTTTCATTTCATAAGACAGATCTGCCTAATTTACCACATACCACAGTCTGCCTAATTATCCCCCCACATTGCAGCTTTGGGCAGTGTAGAGTTCATCTGTATTGTCAGTATGTGCTTCAGTCAGTCTGTACTTCAGTCAGTTTGTGATTCAGTCAATCTGTGATTCAGTCAGTCTGTGCATCAGTCAGTCTGTGATTCAGTCAGTCTGTGCATCAGTCTGTGCTTCAGTCAGTCTGTGCATCAGTCTGTGCTTCAGTCAGTCTGTACATCAGTCTGTGCTTCAGTCAGTCTGTACATCAGTCTGTGTATCAGTCAGTCTGTGCATCAGTCTGTGTATCAGTGTGTATCAGTCAGTCTGTGCTTCAGTCTGTCTGTGCATCAGTCTGTGATTCAGTCAGTCTGTGCATCAGTCATTCTGTGTCCCTCTTTGTACTCACATTGCCACACAGTGCAGTGGTTGCAGTCAGGGATACAGTTGGCCCCTGAGCCAAAGACAAAGGGGTTTTTAAAATTTCTGGTGGTTTAGAGTTCAGAACCCGCACAGACAGGGGGCCCGAAGGGAGGGCCGTAACCGGAGTGATCTTTAAAAGGCAGATAGATGCTGGCCTCTAAATATTTCACAAAGGCAGTATGTAGCATTTCACAGAGGTGCAGGCTATTGACAGTGAGCCCGGCTGTCCCCCTGACCTTTTCTCTAATGTCCAGCATCCCGAGCTTTGAGCTTTTGTGCGTCCCAGGAAGAGGTCATGAGAAGGCGATGGTCTCACGGCTGCTTGTGTGAAGTGTAAAAATAACCCCTTTCCTAAGCCCATGACCTTCTGAGTACCCCCCCCCCCACCCCCCACCCCCCAAATTCATGTCCACTTGCAGGTGGGCCAGGCAGTGGCAAGGGCACCCAGAGCTTGAAGCTTGCCGAGCGATACGGGTTCGAGTACATGTCGGTGGGGGAGCTGCTGAGGAAGAAGATGATCCACAACGCCACCAGCAACAGAAAGTGGAGCCTGATTGCCAAGATAATCACCAATGGGGAGCTGGCCCCACAGGTGGAGGTTGGGGGAGGGGGGGGTGGATGGGGTGGGTGGGGGGGGGGCAGGGGTTGGGGCAGGAGATTTGCTGTGTCAAAGCGCTGTATGAGTCACGGGGGCCATTACTGCAGCATCTTTGCAAGGAGCAGCCAATTAACTGTCTGTAATCCGTGGCATGCTGTGCAGTGGGTTGTCTGGATATTGGTTGCTAATGCTAAAAAGGGCCCTGTCCTTTGATTAAGAGTCCTGAGCCCCCTCCCCCTCAGGCTAGCATCGCTGGAAAAGCAGTAATGAAAAGCTGTCTCTGTACACTTACAATGATGCTGCCAGCGCAGCAAAATGATTAATTGGAGGATTTATTAAGAGCTGGGTTGCCTGGTCACATTTTTTAATAAACATTCCCCAGATGTTGTTTTGCAAAAGCGCCTGTTGTTCCAATGTGACTTAGCAGCCGTTCTCTTTGTACACATACACATTACTCCTGCTATCAGGATGTTTATTTTTTTTAAAAAGCTGTTTATTTGGCGTTAATGTAGTCATTACTGTAACCTAGGTGGGTCAGATGGTGGTGGTGGTAGTTTTTTTGGGCAGGGCTGTTTGCTTAGGGAATAAAAGCAGTAGGGTTTGCTTTTTCAGGACTGCAAAAGGCACGAGTGCTGCTTGTTGTTTACAGGTGTCTGTACAAGTGTCTTTTAAATGGTTAGTTGGGCACCACAGGTGTCCAAATTCAGGCTTGCAGAAGGTCCTGTTCAGCTGACAGCTGCAGTGTGGTGTGCAAATTGGTGGATGTGTATGTGGCAGTCAACAAACTCAGCGTCAGTGTGATTAGTCACAGCATCTGTGGAGTAGCTCTGCTATTGAGCATGGGGCATATATTTGGGCACATGGCTGTCCAGGCAAGCAATGTGCCCTCCCACTATCAGTCCCTTTAGGGCATCCGATGGAATTCAGGCTAGTTTGACAAAGTCATGATGTTCACCTATCTTTTAAAAAAATATATCCTTCATTTTGCTTGGTTGTGTATTACTGAAACCACAAAGTCTGTTGCTGCTGTTAATCTGTTGGTTACCCTTAGTTGTAACCACTGCTTAGCCTTTCCTTTGAACAGTGGCCACCGAAAGGCAACCGCACGTGTCATAAACTGTTGTTTTTGACACGTGCGGTGTCAAAAACAATCTCTGTCGTGTCGTTGCCGCCGCCGTTGCCAAATCGACACAGTGTGATATCAGAGCTCTATAGGCATGGCACGTATGAGTCATTCCCCCGGAGCCGAGCCTGCATGCGCCCGCTGAGAGCGTGCATCGGCTCCTCCATCATCGGCGAAGTGGGAAAACCGATTTAGCGGTGATGACAAAAAGTTTCTCACGGACGGGAGAAAGTCCACTCCGCCTGTGTAGGTCAGCAGGACACCAGCTGTAATGCGTTTCGTGAGCTCCGCGTCAGAATGGCGGTATTTCAAATGAAGTAACGACAATATCCGAGCTGTATTGTAAAAGGAGAATAGCAAAAAAAAAGATCGAAGCTGATCCATTCTGGCATAATTCATAGAGATGAATGAAATTCTTCATTTAACCTGTAGAATGTGTGGCTGCTTATGTGGGTGTGATGTCCAGCATGTATTTGCAGGTCATATTTGAGTAATGAATGTAAAAGTTATTGGATAATTTGTGAATATTGCTTCCATAGGTAGCAACTGGGTGATCCAGAAGCATGATACTAAAATTATATTTGCGTCCTACCTATTGTTATCTCTTTTGTGAACTAAGGAGTTAAATTTAAGTTAAAAATATCGCAAATTCTTTGCCATTAATACCAACCCCTAACATGAAAATACTACATTTTGTGCAGAAATCAGTTCCGCAAAATGTTTTCATTCCTTAGCATCCAGCTACATGCCATTTTCACTGATGCCTGAAATGGTATCGCTGTGATTTCGGTGTTTCTGACTCTTGATTGTATTTTCCTTTAGGAAACCACCATAACTGAGATAAAACAGAAAATCATGAAAATCCCGGATGCCAGTGGCATCGTCATTGATGGATTCCCTCGTGACGTCGGGCAAGCTCTGTCATTTGAGGATCAGGTGAGCATCACTAATGGAATGTACACTTTAAACTAATGTATTTGTCCATAGAGTGAAGTCATTAATTAATGGTACAATGGCTGAATAAGTGAGTGAGAGAATGAACGAATGAATGATGTGAAAACTGCATGTGGAATTTTGTTGGATGGCGCCTTCTTGTGAATCACAAAGGGGAACGAATGAACCTTGCTTGACCCTCCAAACATATCTGAGCTCCACTCATGTAGAACATAAATATGATATAACATTCCACCGCTGCTTCTGTTGCACTTCCCACTAATGCCAGGAGAATGGCAATGATACTGTGTATCGAATGGGTAACTACCAGAAGAGCTGGATTTACACTTTGGGGATCTATTCTATTTGATCAGTTTGGGAAATCACTGCTGTACTTAACTTACTGTGCTTTGAAGGCTGATTCTACTTGATGGCAGGTATGGGCGAATCAACTGAACTCAGCGAGCTGGTTGTCCGTCAGGTGAGGGAATTAAGACCTCTGTGCAATCCAGCTTTCTCTAAGGCTTTTTCCCGCACATTGATTTAGTTGAATCTAAGCGTGTGCAATTATTCATTTGTTTCTTACACATTGCCTTCGGCTACTTACAGGCTCATAAAGTTGTGAAACAGACTGAAATGGTAACGGTGGCAGAATTTTGTTTGTAAAAGCAGAGGCCTCGACCGGTTTTTTTGGCGAAAATGTACAGTAATGAGCTTGGATACTGTGTACACGAATCTGTTATCTGTTTCCTTCTGTTTAATGATCCTGGTTTTCGATGTGTACTTTTTTGACAGGGGAGGAATTAAGTAGCAACACCTCTTGAATTATTGCAGGCAGTATTATTGCCCTCCAGGGAACACGTGTGTGCCAGAACATTAAGGCACAGGAGGAGCTGTGAAGCATTACTCAAATGTTGTTCAGACACACATTTGGCAGCAATAAAATATGGAAATACCTTTCATATTCCCTGTTTACAATGTTCTGGCTCATTAAGATTAACAGGCTTTCATTTATAATGACTTGTTATCATATTTATCCACCTATCTTAATTTTCTCAACCACTAGCAAATACAAGAACTGCATATAGTATATACAGTAAATTTGCCATCTTCCAAGTGGACGTTGGCTTTAAACAAGTGTGAGGTCATTATAAATCTTTAATTTCTTCACCTGAAATAGTCAGTCTGTACATAGCCTTGCTATAAGCCAGGTAAAAGCAGTGAAATTCAGAGTGATGGAACTGCCCACATTTCAGTATTTTGGCTCATATATTTGTAAGGAATCCTATCTTATCGAAGGTGGGATTCAAAGAGGAAAGTCAGGTGCTTTTGTAAATGGGCTCATACCTGTTTCAGGCACGTTCGTGAACAGTCTTCCCAGTTTCAGTCTAGCTCGCACGGAAAGCCACGGAATAATTTTGCAGCATTCCCCAGAAAAGTGTCCATCAAAATTGATCCTAGATGAATGTTGTTTATGCGAAAGAATGGAGAGAGAAAAGCGATGAATGGACTGGCCTGTAAATCCAGAATTTATGGAGGGCCTAACATGTATGCTATAAAGGCAGATGGCATGGTGAGGGCCATTGTGTTATTGTGCAGTCTTTTCAAAAGGTATTACCAGTGTAATTTTGAATCCCATTTCATAGTGTACTCAGCAAATTCTGTGGTTACTCTACCGCACCAGGGAATAATGTTCCTCGGGGAACATAAACTGTGAGACAAATATAAGTGCTTGAAAAGCAAGAGGGATGTGTCACGCTTCTGTGAATCACCTGGTCTAGTACAACCTCTGCTGTTCCCAAACAGTTGAGTCTGTTGATGTGACTGTCTGGGGTTGGTGACTGCTTTTGCTACATAGCACTCAAGCTTCTGGTGTTTCACTGGAAAAGCGTTTGATGTGTAGTATTGCTGGTGTCATTAACCAGGTAAGACTGAATGTCCACAGCAGTAGGATTCATTGGGATGCCCCACCTCCCACAGGGTCAGCAGGGCGTGTCTAAGCCAGTTAAGGTTTCTTAGGACGCTGCTTCATTAGTCTGGTCCTTACAACAGCATGCCAGGTACATAGAGTCTGATGGCAGTGAGAGATGCTTTTCCTCCAGTCAGTGGCAGCTCTCCTGTAGCACTGTGCAGCCTGCAGTATAGGTATGTGTAACTCTGGAAGCGCTATTGGTCATTCTGAAGGGGGAGGGGGATAGGCAAAATTGTTTCCCTCCAAGTGGAGCAATGCTTCTTGTTTGGTGATAAACAATAAAATCTTATATATTGTAGATTTGAATGGTTTAAATCATTTAAAAGGTTTAAATGGATGAATAGGATATAATGTCACAAGCTTGTTTCAGTGTACTTCAGTCTAGGCTCTGTTGTATGTGAAGGAGTGCTGAACCATGCATCACAGAGAAGTCAGTGATGGACGCAAATGCCTTGGCCAGTGGAAACGTGAGCCGAATCTGTGCTGTTCTTTCGAGTAATCAAATGCTCAGAAATGGGTGTGAGATTGATGGCTGTCTGTATCTCGAAGTGTGTACGTGAGGTAATTACTCAAAGTTCAACAACATGTTTTTGGTGAATAGTTCCTGCATGTTCTCTGTTAGAGCAGTTTATGAAATCATTAAATACTTTAACCCTGACAGAACAAGATTTGAAGCCCCTGTAGCACAATCCAGACAACTGGCTTGGCAGAGAATCAAGCAGGAAATATTTTAACATGGGGAACAAGATAAACAATTGCACGTAATGAGTCTCGCTTCCCCTTTAAAAGCACAGCCTTTCTAGGTTGAAAACAGCAATGGGAGTGGACCCCAGTGTAACATATGAGAAACAAGGGTAGAGAACTCCCCTCTGGTATATATAACACTACGGCTAAGGAGGGAAATTTTTATTTGTTGTTTACTTGTTATTGCCTTGAGAGAGCAGGCCTAGTTCACTTAGTTTATTCATCACAGCAACCAGACAACCAATTAATGTGCTATTTTAAACCGTACAGGAACAAATACTAAACATAGAGAAAGCTGCATTCGGGGGCATTCTAGACAGTATGTATGTTAGTAGAATCTGGAATGTTGGTTTCCAATCATGGTTAGATTTCTTACTCAGTACGTTAACCTCAACTTGAGTTTTTTTTTTAAACCCTCTAAAAAATTAAGATTGAAAATGTACAAGTGCAAATTAAATTGTAATTGAATTACTGATTACCTAGCAACCATGAGGGGGGTGTGTATTTAGTTTAAATATAGTAACATTTAAATTGTTTTCTGCTTAGCTATTTTCACTTTTTAGGTTTTGACAATCTAAAGGTACACATAAAGTAGTGTGTTTTCAAAGTAAACTAATTTTACTTCATTTTGTTACATCGGATCCAGTGCCATAGGATAGACTGTTTCTATTGAGATTTTTTGTGCTAATCATGCTGAAGTCCCTGGAGTTGAATTTGCAGGTCAGGTTTCTAGATTCCCACTTTTATAAAATCCTCTTTTTTTCTCTTGCTACATCTTGAAATGTGTTCTTAAAAAGGCATTATAGAAATCCAATCTGCGCATTGAAAAAACAAATTGATATTTGTGCATTTAATGAATGTTTGAAAAGTGAGTGTTTTTTTTTCGATTGTTGCTTGGCGGTGGATCTTAATGCTTTTTCATTTTAATCCCCAATTTATTTTACTTCCACATTAAGAATGCCTGGTAATATTTTTAGGCCTGTCTCATCCCTGTCCAACAGTTCGCCCCAGAGAGCATGTTCTCTGAAATACCTGCAGCCAACTGCTGCTTCCTTTCCCTCTGCCATCCACCAGAGGAGTTTATGCAGCTGGTGCAGTCAGACTGCAGGCGCCTGATTGGCCAGTGTAGCAGCCGTGTCACAATGAGGCAGGGATGTCACATTAAACTGAAACCCTCCCTCTTTGGATGATGCGGCAAAAGTTCCAAGGCTCTCTGAATATCATTTAGCATGTAAAAATGAGAGAAAGGGGAAATATGTATGAATAATTTATTAAAATATGTAAGCCATGAAAAGCAGAGACTCAAGGTAACTGTCAGTGCAGTGGGCCTGTGGAAGCAGCAGAGACCTTCAGCAGTGCAATACTGTCAGGATCCAACATCCTAAAACGTTTTTCATTCCAGCCACAGTTATAGACAGTATACATAAATAGTGTGTGATAATATCAATGCATTTATGTGTTTTTGTAGAACAACCTAGGGGGGCCTTTAACTATGCAATAATGCAGTATACACACACTCACACATATAAATAATGTGGTTCAGCAAATCTCGCTGATACCTATGCCTGCGAAAATTTATTGGAAAAAATTAGGGCAGATATTTGGTAACTATGGAAACATGTATTTTTTATTGAGCACAGGTGGCTGCATCGTAGTTGTCTTCCTATTTCTGATTGGTTCAAATGTAAATGTACTCTCACATAGCTGGTGCATGCAGTCTTGTTTCTGAATGTTTATGCCTTCTGTTTCTCATGGGAAAAGGTGATGAAAGAACAAGAACGAAAAAAATGTTTCTTTGGTATTTTTGTAAGAAGCAAAAAATATGAATAAAATCGTGCTATTTATATTCAGTGATATTGTGGTACTGTATTTACTCAATTCTCTCCAGCTGTGAGACTGATGTAAAAGGAATATAACCCAGATATGCTGTATTAAAACACAATGCCTTACCTCTGCAGGAAAATACTTAATATTATTGTGGTTGTCCAAATTTGTGTGTGTGTGCACGTGTGCCTGCGTGCATGTGTGTGTCTGTGTATGTGTATATCTGTGTGTGTGTGTGTGTGTGTGTGTGCTTGTGTGCACATGTGCGTGCGTGTGTGTGTGTACGTGTGTGTGCACATTTGCGTGTGTGTGTATGTGTGTGTGTACGCGTGTGTGTGTTGATCCGAAACGCAGTCGCTGTGCACGGTACTGAGCTCCTGTGTGCCTGCTCTGTCCTCTCTCCCCGGAGCAGATCTGCACTCCTGACCTGGTGGTGTTTTTGGCCTGCACCAACCACCGCCTGAAGGAGCGTCTGGAGAAACGGGCGGAGCAGCAGGGACGTCCCGACGACAACCCCAAGGCCACAGAGCGGCGCCTGACCAACTTCAAACAGAACACCATCCCCCTGGTCAAGTACTTCCAGGAAAAGGGCCTCATCGTCACGGTGAGTCCTGCCAGCCAATCACAGAGAGGGTCAATGTGGATTCACAGGACAGAAGAGGTGCGGCTTTCCTGTAGCTGCAATGCCGAGAATGCGGGGAATTTAAGTCTGAACTGAATCTGCTTGTTTGAAGTGGCATGCTCCTCCTCTGCAAACTGGGTCGTAGTTTGCATTGCATTTTTATTTCAGTTTTTTTTTAGAACAGGCAAGCATTTCATATTTCATATGTCACTGCAATTTCCTGAAAAACCCAGGCAGGGAATGCAGACTGGCTAGAGAATCCGGTCTTCCCTGCGGCATTTCCCAGACCCTTTGTCCATCCGTCTTCTGCCTGCTGAGGTCATCCGTAATTTCTGCGCATGGAGCTGGTTGTCTCTCTGCATCTCTTTCACTCGCAGTAGGAGTCCTGTGGGTTCTGTGTGGTCAGCTGCTGATCTCGCTGAACGCAGCCAAGAGAAGCCGCTACAGTTCCGTTGGCAGTCTCGTTCGCTGGGGAGCGGTGCTGATTTGATCTGGAGGCTTTGGGCGGCCAAGATGGTCCAGATGGAATGGGAGATTTGGCCACACCATCAATCACTGCTGGGGGGCAGCACTGGTGCCCTAGAGTTATTATCCAATATTCAGTTACCGGGGTTGGGATCCCACGGAGGGAATCCAAACAGTGAAAGCAGCTATTTTAGTATTACTTCATGTGGCCCCGTTGAACCAGGCGAGGCATTGCTACTAATTGAAGTGTTGACAGTAGTGCTAATTACACTGCTGTGTTATTGATGATCTCCTTCTCGTTCTTGTTTGGCAAAGCGGTCGTGCGAGGAAGCTGATGTGCTTCCTGTCGCGCCTACAACAGGGCTTAGGCCCCAGCGTTTTGGTTTGCACCAAGGGCTAAAGGGTTAAAGGGCTAAAAAGTGGGACAAAACTGGTATTAAAACCGATTTAACATATTAATAAAAGTTTTTTGTATATATTAACAGATCCATATTTGCAAGCAGAATTAGGTATTAGCATGAGGACAAGGCTGTGTTATGAAATGGTGGATCTAGAGCACATGTGAATGGTAATGCCCTGGGTCACTGCAACTCCACTGGACTGTTCTAGAATTTACTGTGCCATGCTGTTTCTTTAAATGAAGCCAAATTTTGTCACATGGCAGCCTGCTTCTATTTGAATAATTTTAATGAAATGGAATTTGAGGGATTTGTTGGACAGATGAGGTTTTTCTGGACATTTGAATAATGGTGATTGGCTTGTCGTGTCACCTGTTTGGAAAATTAAACTGAGATCTCATCCAGCTGTGTTGTTTTGACAGATTGCCTTAGATAATTCATATTTACAGCAAGCTTACGTTACAGATAGGTAGACATAAAAGCTAACTGCCGGCACAGGTCAAATCAATTAAGCGCAATTACTCTGTTGCTCCATTGTTAATGACAGGTTTTCCCCACAGATCACTATAATGTGTGTAATAACTGGTAGCTTACCAGTTCATGAATCAAATTCATGAATTGTAAAATCATACTAAAATGATTACTTAATCTGAAGAAAATGTATGTAGGAAATGTAGGCATCGGCATGACTAGCCTGGTTACAATAAATTAAAAATATATAACACTTTTTAACTTTAACCATCCCGAGACATAAATATATTACCATTAATACATAGCTAATTTTGTGTTTATTAAAAAGTATGATATCTTCTAGGAGTCATTATGCACGGTTCATTACTCCTCTATAAATAGGTATATAAGCAATACGCTGTTTTTATATAAAATCTCTTCAGTATCACGTGAAAAACATTGGAACTGATGTTGAAGTGTTTTGGCCTTTCTGCATCTCTAAAAAGCACACAAATATGCAGTTGCCAGCTTGGGTCAATTTTTAATAGGCTAGCATAAGTGATTCATTTAAATGTTATGTTATTTTACAGTCAAAGATAAGAGCTCATATTAAAATATTTTGAAAACAAATCTTGAATTTCTGTTCATGCTCAAGTTTTCACTTGAGGCAGTGATTTAGTATTTACATACGTCAGTAAAATAACTTGGATCTCAGGGTTGGCATTCTGACTGGCATTTGAGCACACAGACAGGGGAATGTTGAAGACTGGGATGTTGGGCTC
The DNA here is from genome assembly GCF_013347855.1 of Anguilla anguilla. Classification (NCBI taxonomy): domain Eukaryota; kingdom Metazoa; phylum Chordata; class Actinopteri; order Anguilliformes; family Anguillidae; genus Anguilla; species Anguilla anguilla. The sequence goes on along the minus strand of NC_049206.1, from coordinate 11,168,672 downwards.
AGTACTGTTAAGTCCTTTGCAAATACAAATTTGGATGCAGAGATGTTGAAAAGGGTTTCAATTCTTTTTTTTGCCATGGAATGTATCTGTTGCTTGTGCAAAATGCCACTTGTGTACATGAAAACATCACTGCGGCTATTTACAGTTCCATTCAAACAACACACAGCACCTAACCCAACATTCATTTATGTGGTAATTATGTTCAGGAAGTAAAAGGTCAAGGGCCAAGTTCATAATTGGATGATACGTTTGTCGAAAGACAGAGTAAATGTACCGGTATTTCTGACATGTGGCTACTTAGTGCCATGCAGTTCCAGCTTTTATCTGCTGTAATCCCAGGTCGCTGATAAATTCCTCAACTGTTGCCCGAGCGTGAACCCTGCTCACGCTGATTTTAAAGCATCTCAAATGATATCCTGGACAGCCCTGGATGTCATAAACTGTGGAGTCAGGATTTGGAAATGACCGTCTTGAATGACAGTGATAAAAAATGTTAAATACTGATGTGATGTCGTCAGCGTCTGTGTAAATTGTGACTATTTGAATGAGGAAGCTGTACCCACGTGCGACTGTTACTGGTGTGGAATACTTACCATAGAAGCTAAAGTTGAAAAGAGCAAATGCAAGTGCACTTTTGTTTGGGAGGGAGGCATTACAAGTTAATTGATCTGTCAAAGCATCCAATCAAATTTCATGCAGCATTGCACCCCTGGCTAGAGAAATGTGGCAAAAGGCAGCAAAGATTGGTGAAAGAAAAATCAATAATAAGTGTTCTATTTTTCAGAAACGTGTGCTATGAATGGCAGATAGAGAGAGAGTGTGTGACTGTGGTAAACACAGATGGGGATTTTTTTTTCTTTTTTTCTTTTTTGTTGTTGGAATGTAGAACGAAAGGTCACAGAAGTCTTATTCTCTCTGTAATTATGTTTTGGCATGTATTATCGGCATTATAGAATACAGTACATGATGACGTGAACGTACTTTGGCTGCATAACGCCCGGTGACATTTCATATTTTTTTTAACATGGCATTTGTGGATATTTCTGTGCTTATTGAGTGTCACGCTTTCTAATTCAGATGCGTAGTACAGTTGCTTGTATATTAAATATTTTTTTGCATCAGCAATTATAACTGAATCTCATTTATACTAGAGTGGAAGGAAGGAAGGACTATTTTAGGTAAATCACTGCAGTGCGGTAGAGTGGCAAGAAAGTCGGTTGTTGTTTTGAGTTCCCTCTCAGCTCTTTGCTGAATGTGAGAGATCATTTATAATAACCTACACTTACTACTCGCTGAAAGGCAGCAGCAAACAAGCGATGTGTCAACACATGTTGTCAGATGATTTTAGAGACTGCTCAAGTTCACAAATGGACTCCATTGTGACATTTTTAAATGGTGACGACCCATTGAGGGAGCATGAAAAAAACAGTAGAATTAAGGTCGCTTCATCTCTCACAGTTCTCTCCCTGTCTTTCTCTTTCTCTCCCTCCACTCCTTTCACTTTCCTCCCTTCTTTCTCACCTCCCTTCCCTCTCCCTCCTTCTCCTTCTCTTCCTCCCTCCTTCTGTCTCCTCATGGCAACACGCTTTGTTCTGCTTCTTTTTTTAATTCTTTGAAAACAGACTGTGTGTGTCTTTGATAGATATATCGGGTTTAGCACAATACAGTCTGTTAAGAAGTGACAACCTTAAGGTTGTTGCAAAATCCTTTTTCACTCGAGATGGAAGATTTATAACAGGTGGATTTGAAAACTTCTATAATTTTTTCTGTATGTTTTTTCCATCCTAAGTGATTTATTGATCAGCCTTCTTAGGAATGGGATGTAAGGCACATCTGATACTACATCCCATTCCTAAGTGGCTGGTCACTTATCAGCTGTCATTGTCATAGTTATCCGGTATGTAGTGAAAGTGTTCAGAAAGCTTTCACATGTAAATTCACAGATCAAGACTGAATACAGGATTTCTATCAAACACTCTTTTTTCCTCAGTAGTGGGACTCTTCATCCCACTACTGAGGAAATGTAGAGCTCTATACACTTTATACAGGTATCAAAATCGAGGCAGTGGGTTTAAATGTCATAAATGCATTATGAAATATTCCGCTTGCTTCAGTCTTTCTGCCGTTGATGAATTTTAATTTCAGCCATGGATTCTGGGCTCTGTTGCCAACCTGGCCTCGTGCAGCGGTGGCCTATCATTTCATAACAGGGGAAGAAACTGCGCACTTCAGTCTTCGTACGGCTTAGTCATGACAAGACTTTCAGAAGAATAGCCTCTCCTAGCAGTCCTCTGTGTTTAGCAGTCTCCTTTGTTTTTTATGTGTGGGAAGAAGAATTAAACAGACACCCATTACTGGAAAACACTTCCCACAAAAGTGTGAAACGGAATATAACACCCAAGTATTTTTCACAAAACAGCGTTTGCATTTTAAAAGGTTTTTTTTGGTTGTGGGGGGGGGGGGGGCTTCAATCTGTGGCTATTTTACCTCATTGACATGACTATGTATGTTTTGTCGCCAATGCATGTCATATATTGGTGGCAAAAATATTTCATATGCAGTGAAAATTCCCCATTTGCTAAGCCTCAGTAGTTTACCATTTGTTTTTTTTATCGACCAGATCAACTCTGCTGCTCAGTTCTGAATGTAGAAACACCAATTTATTTTTAATGATTCAGTTGAACTTGCCTAGAACATCCCCGTGGCCTTCATAACAATACACCAGCATTTGAACAAGCCAGAGCGTACTCCTGTGAAAACACATCAGTCGAATGCCTCATGAATCGTGATCAGCCAGTGCGGTGCCTTCTCTCTCTTTTTAGAACGATGCCATTATTTTGTCATTCAGAGCTGTCATCTCCTTGGAAATTGGTTGGGCACATCAGTTACAAAACTATTTACGCTTTGGCTGAATACAACACTGTGAACGGTGTTTGAAGATTTCTGTCACTGCTAGAGCAATTAAAGAACGGGTGGCAAATGAATACATTCGAGTGCTCCATGAACACTATTAATATCAACCTAGGTGCAGATGCCTACCATTTAGTAATACCTTAGGATTTAAGGAATATGTTGTATTTAATTAAAATGTACTTGCTTTTCTGGGATACCTAGGATTTATATTCATATAATTGTATTTAAGGGACACTGAAGAATTCAAATTATTTGAACCTAAGGGATCATTGAGTTTAATGCAAATGTAGCCTTCAGTGAGTTTGTATGTTTTTGCAGTGTTTGTGCCAAAGTCAAACTTGCAGGATATCTTACATTTCTCTTCATGGGAAAACAATAACCATGCAGAGAAATGTAATCCTATTGCATATTGCTTAATGATAATGGATGGGTAGAATACATATACATATGTGCAATAACCATTGCACATTTGTACATTCTAAGAAAATTAGTCACAGCAATATATTCAATGCATATATAAAAATGACCAGATGCAAAACATGAGTGACAAACCCCCCCCGCCCCCTCCCCCCAGTACACGCTGCCCTCTGGCTCTGGTGAGAAATCTGTGCCGCTTAGCAGCACGCATGCCTTTTATGAGACCAGAAAAGCAATGTGTTCCAGTCCCAAGAGGCATCTCATTTTTTTTCCCACTCCCTTGACTGCATTTCAATTGCGTAACTCTTAACTAGGCTTTATAGCTAATTACCGTTTCATTTGAACCTGATTTTATCTGCTAGCAAGTTAAGGTTCCCAAATGAGTCATGAGATTTAGGGAGGTGTAGGCTCAGCCGCATCCCAGCTGAAGTGTCGGGGCTCCGGTCTCCGATTCTGCTCCCCGACGTCGACGGCGCTCGGAGGTCAAACTGACACGGGCAGGGGGCAGAGCTCTTTCTTCTCTGCGTTTTTACCGTTCTAAAAAAGAACAACCTTTGAGCCCAAGGAAGGCCGTGACCTGGCCCACTTAGAGCAGGACTGCGGGCTGCCTTTTGCTAAGTAGAGCGCTAAAAATGGAGAAATGAGATCAGCTGTCGCGCATCGCTGTCGCCGCATATTGCAGGGCGACTCTCGTGCCCTCCCGGCGGCATCCGTCAGTCCCTCCGCGGACTCTGCGGCATATTCCGAGGAAAATAGGCTGTTGTGCAGAGTATTTATTGGATTGCATCCTCTGACACGCGTTCCGTCGACCACAGATATTTTGAGATTTGCGTATGACAGTGTATCTAGCTGCAATTTGCCGTTTAGACCTACGGCTGGATTCAGTCAACATTTGTGCTTTCACTTAAAAAATAAACGGTTTGATTTCACACAAACACTGTGTAATGACAGGATACCTCCATTCGTTTGTAAGTAAAGGCAAGGACAAATTGATTGAATCTAGAGCCATGTCTGAGATTCAGCCGAACTGCATTGCACATTGCCGTTATATTTGTAACATTTGACTGCCATGCTTCCTTCCCAAAGGGTCTTGCTATTGGCACATGGCCAAAATCATCAGCTGGCAATGCCCAACACTGGAAGTAACAGGAAGCTTTATTTTTCCAGGAGGATGTGCCTCCCAATTCAACACAAATAGGAAAATCTCAGCTCAGTAGTGATTATTTTTCTTGGCAGAAGCTCCTTCTCAGACCAAAGCCACATTGTGCGTTACTGCTAGAACTCACTTACATTGTATGTGAATGCAACGGTTCCTTGATCAATGTGGTCAAATTGCATGTAGCCCCCGAATTAGCGTCTGTTTCATAAGAGGAACACCAAGCCAGCCAAGCGCTCGCATAGATTTAACACATTTTAATATCCAACAACAAAATGCAATGGTGTGATTTATACTTGGTGAAAGATGCTATATTTGAAAACAAACATTTGGTGTATTATGAAAGCGACCACATGTTTGCTCTCATTGCCAAATTAATCACTTAGGGCATTGGCTTTTCAGTGACTAGCAAACAGTATCATTGTGTTAGTAAGAGTTTGCTTGCTGAATCTACTTTTCCTCTTCAGTGAACTCGGAGCTGACTGATTGTCTTCTTTTTGTATAACACCAATCGCCAAATGAATTTTTTCTTCTTTCATCTCAGTAAGCATGTTAAAAATATGACTGCTACCATTTCTCCAGTTTTTATGTCGTAATTCGGTTTTATGCACATTTCTCCTGGTTTCAGCGGTGCTGTACTTTTCATTCTGTGATCTCGGTAAGATGGCGGAACAGGGTTCTTGTCTGTTCCCATCCATCGCGGTTCAGTATTAGCTCGGCTTACATTTCTGTTGTAATGACTAATGGCTGCTCATTACCGTAAACTGAGCTCTACCGTGACTGGTTTGTTTGTTTCATAAGATATAAATAGGATGTGGGAGAGTTGAAACATTCATTAGTACACAGTCATTACTGTAGTTACCTGGGGCTAATCTCACACATAGACGTGGGTGAATTCACACACCTATGTTATCGCTTATTGCTCAGTGACCTTCAGTCACTCAACATTTATAATATACATATTTCCAGCCTGGTGACAGGTGTTATTTGCTGTGCTACTGCGTGCTTAACTGTGCTAATCTTTTAAGTGGTGTGACTAAGTAATCATCCAGTAACTGTTGTCCTCAGTGTAAGTTGCTACCTGCCTGTATATTATTCACCTGGGTAGTTGGCTGGGCCGTTAATAATGTGGAGGGCTTTTTATGTATGTCATTTTTCTCTTTGGTGCTCACTGGTTAGAGCCAGCAAGCTTGTTGCCTCAGTTTTGGCTTCATGGGGCGGCTGGTGGCTCAGTCTGATAAGGCACTTTTTTAGTGTGTGTAGGGACCCCACAGTCTGGCATCAAATCCATCTGTGGGCCACGCTTATGGAACCATCCATAATTGGCTCCTGAGTCACCCAGGAACTGGAGGGTTTTATTTGGGGAGGATCAGAAGGTTCCATCTCACCCCAGCTACCCAGCTGGTCGATCGGCCACCCGCACGTTCGCCTGTTAAGTTGGACATGAAAAGTCTTCCTCCTGTTTGTGTCTGTGCAAGCCCAGCTTGTGAACTGAAGAGTGATTAGAAGCAGTGGCTGATGTCATGTGCTTTGGAGGAGACCGTATGTTAGTCTTCCCCGTCACATCAATGCAATGACCACTGCAGGAAAAACATTTCCTTTTTTACAGACAGCTTTACTGGTGCTTAGCTGTTTGATTGTTAAAATATTGGCTGTGGCAGTCTGAGAATTAAAAAATGATTGTGTGTACAAATCCAATCTATTGCTGACTGTTTGAGCATGTAAAACGGAAAAATGCAGAGTTCCAGGAACTGGTTAGTACACGCTTCAGGGAGATTGTCTACATTCCAGAGATGGGGAGTAGGAGGCTAGATCTGTTAGAGAGGGGAGAAGTTGATGGATGCAGATCTCGGAAAGTTCATGTGAACATCCCCCCGGGGAAACTCCTGAAAGTGTGGCTTCCTACCAATTATAGCCCGTGCAGGAATAGCGTCTGAGCCGGGAGGACTGCTGAGCACCAGGGCCCCCAGGAGACCTCAGCCTCCAAGGAGAGGTGTCAATGATCGACAGGGCCTCAGTTTATTAGAGGTGTAAACGGTGCAGTGAGACTATGTGAAAAGGTGCCCAATTAGTAGACCTCATGCAACATTGTACACTGTTTTCTGCCTGAGCACAGGTGGAGCACAGGAGCACTAATGGCTTGGGCTAGAGTAGGTCTGAGGTTCTGCAGGACAGATTTGTTCTTTTTACAAGGTTCCAAGCTTAAGGGCAGAACCCTGACTGTGGTTGTTCTGTGGAATTCTGGCAATATAGCGCTCGCCTAGGCGAGCAAGGGTTGTCACAGTAAGATTTGACTGGTGGGTGGAGGTGGATGTTGGAGACAACCACCAGCTGGGAGTAAGTGCTTAATTTGCACCAGGGAATCTTCAAAAGGGCTCCGCTAATGACTGGACCGCTGGCCTAATTAATGGGGAAGGAGGAGAGAATGGCGCAGGATGCATTGAGCCCACCACCGCGCTCCATAATTACCGCTCGTACGGTACCACGTCTCAGTCAGGAAGTTCCCCTTATTAGCCATATTACCTCAGGAACAACAGGTTCCTGGAATATTATTCGGTTCATTTTCTCCATTTAAAGCCTGAAAACAATACGGAGCCATAATGCTGCTGGTGAATTTCATTATTTGCGAAGGTGTCTTTTGGAAACTTCTGTCAAAACTGATGATGTCACTCACAAGAAGTAGTGTGTCATATTTTACTGTTCAAACGTGGAAGATAGTATACGTGAATAATGATTCAGTGTAGTCAACCAAAAAATAAACGTGTTTCTCAAATTCTGAATTTTTTTCACCAGAAATGTCACAGATCCTCACACCTGTTTTCAGTGATACTCAACTAATATCAATCAAGGATTGATCACACAGAGAATGCCTGTGCAACAGCTGCACCTCACACGAATATCACTGTTTTTGTGCAGTTGATTAGTAGCAATAGTTACATAGAGAAATGTTGAATAGAGCAAAATGAATGGACCTTGACTATTTATCTGAACATTCACATTCTAAGAAATTAATTTCTCTCTCAAGCTCATTGATGGTGAACCTATATGGAAATCCTTCAGCATTAAAAGAGAAAATGTCCCTTGTGGAATTTAGCTTGGCTGCTTTCCCACAAGATGTATCTAGATTGTTCACTGAAGATACCAGTCCTCGTTTATCGTGACTGCAGATTGAGATACATTGAGAAAGTTAAGCAGATTTGGGCTGGCTTTTCCTGACAGCCTTTCTGCACACACAAATCGTTGTCTGTTCCTTTAACTCGGAGAAAGGAGTTACATTAGTGTCAAGAGCTGTCGCATATTGTGGCATGCACTATGCTAATCGTAAAAAATTTCCCTTCCCCGCTCCCACGTTAAGCGAGCGGAAGCTGAAGTGCAGGCACTCTCCTGCAACCTCGCAAATTTTCCCCCGGACACACAGCGCTGGAGCAGAGGCACGTATTTCACTGATGACTGCTGATAGCCTGCGGGCTCTTGACATCATCGGCAGGAATAAAGCAGCAAATAGCCCAAGGAGCCCTTGCCATCTTGAACTAGGCCAGTGTTGTCCCTGCCACTGCAGACTGCCAATCCCAGCTGGCTAATGGCAAAGGCCAGGCTCGAACCAGCGACCTCAGTGAACAACTTCACCGACTGGACCAAACTTTCTAAAAATATCTGACTCTCAATCTGTGGGTTGGAAAGGAAGAACATGAAGCCCCCACCCTCACCCCCACAGTTACAATGGAAGGATATGCCTGAAAGTGGATGTGGACCTTAGCGATGCAGTGGGCTGTTCGCTTCGCAACTGTCCTTTAAACATTTCTGACAGGGATAATGGAGGACTGTAAATGATGCGCAATGTCGCACCGCGCAGGAGAAAAAGACTGTCGATTCAAACTTTCCGCTGCACCGTCTGTGCGAGTTCCAGATATTAACATGCAGCTTTAGGTTTGAAACTCTGTCAGTCTTTGAAGACTCTGTCAGTCTTTGAAGGAGGGTAAGGTGCTGCTGTGAGCCAGGATTCCAGCCTATTGCGGCTGTGTGTTTAAGGAGAGCACCACAGCTGCATTGAGGAAAAATGAATCTGCGTTTAGAACATTTCCCAGCTTGCTGCTCTGCGGGAAATGATTGCACAGACGCACTCATTTTGCACAGATTAAATGTATTTACCGTTTGCTTCAAAATGGCAAAAGAAAATTGCTCCTCATTGAACTAATCGTATATTAAAGAAAGAATATTATCTTTTTTCATCCTTTATTTTTTTTCAACAAAATAATAGACCATTTGCTTAACCCCCTCTTCCACTGAAATGTATTTCATGGAAATTATTATTCTCAGTAATAATCATATAAGTGCTGCATTATGGCCTAAGTACGGTCAAGGAAAATGCTCAGGAAGTCCATGCTGAGTGAACCACTGAGAAGCCTCGTACTATAGAGCAATTACATACAGACTGATGGCTGTTTCATTTATGTCTAACTTGTAAAGAAGTTGATATTTTACTAATACATATGCAAGCAATGGTATATTACTACAATGGAAATGGAGTGATATTGCACTATAATTAAATTCATATAATATGCTTTTTAATGTGATACTGGATGTGTTTACAGCTTTGTAACATATTCAGTATTTCCATTTTCCATTAGTGTAGGGAGCTTGTATCTGTAGCACTTTACGGCTATAGAATGTACCGTTGTTATTTTGCAATTATCCCTTAACCAAAGAAGATGCCTAACCTTTTTATATGTGCTTTTGTAAGTAATCTAATCTAGCTAAGGTCATCTGCATCTGCTAACTGAATTGAAGATTAATTGGTATAATATGAATGAATGCTTATTTTTGTGCCACAGAACTGAAAAGTTCATCAGTAGCTACTCCATTAGGAGTAGGTGGGCTTGTTCTTGGGTGACAATTTTAATGGAATCATTCTGTTAATTATGCTTGCTTTATATCTGGCCACAGAGCAATCACAGCCAATTTATTTAGATTGCCAAGGTAGGGTAGTGGAATCCCCTCAAGAACCTCTCAAGAAAATACAATTACTGTGACCGCCGCCATTGGATCATTAATACGTTCAATTCAGCCTTACGCACAGAAAAACAGCAGGCGGAAATGCAGGCGCTGTGCACTGCAGAGGCTGTGATTAATATGCAGCACCACTGCTCCACTACTGTACGTTTCTTCCTAATGAGATATAGCGGTCTGCCGCAACATCCATTCATAGATTAGCCTCCTATTCTTGGAAGGCCTTCTTCAGTATTGCTACTTCACCCTAGTTACAGTACGCTGCTTGAAGTGGCTGCCATGCACACAGCACTGCATGAGACGCCCCTTTTGCATAAGTTATGGAACATAAGCCATGCCAGCAGGTCTGACCCGACTTAACCCCTTTATTTCTCTGCGTTCAATGTTTTCTTTCATAAGGACTTAATTGCATATTCTGCCGCAAGCCGAATTAATGAATATCCTATGAAAGGATGTTGTCTGTTTTTAATTAGTTGTAATTAGGACATGGATCAAAGTTGAAGACTTTGAGTTGAAGGCTTTTTTTTTTTTACTTTAAGTCAGAAGCCTTTTTTTTTTAACTGTATTTGTTCATTCTAATGCTCGACCAATGAAAAAGTACATCAGGATGTTTATCAAGTTGCTACAGGCATCCTTTGATGTACCCTCCATTTGCATGCATGTTTTGCATTGAGAAACTGAAAGTAATAAGAATTATATTTGGTGTTAATTTAAGTTATATATTATGGATATGTATATTAAAGTTACATATGCCTAAGTGGTCACTACCAAAGTGAATCAAGTTTTCAGTTGATCCAACTGGTCAAATAAAGGTAAAATAGAAATAAAATACTCAGGCACATTATTAAGGGAGAACCTGACTGAAGCAGACACACTGAGGAATTTATACTTGCACACTGGCTGACTGAGGTTACTCTAACTGGGTTTAATGCATTCAAACGCATTCAGTATTTAACTTTTTTGACAGAATGCTAGTGTTTTGTATGACAAACATGTTCCAGTGAACATATTTTTTGAAATATTATCCTTCTATTTTTATTGAATCTCCCTTATAGTGTAGGTTTCAGCATATTTAGAATTTATGGTTCTTGAGATTACGACCAAAGACTCATGTCCCCTACAGGGGATGGAAATAAATTGCCAGGAGGATATTTTCGTTGTCCAGGATACCGTTCCGTTATGTAAATCAATGCAATGTTATTGTTATGGCATATTTCATTAAGTTTCTGTTACAGTGTGCTTCACTGTATATCCTGTGAAGCACATTGTATATAGAAGTGATGGTAGCAAGACAAACCTCCATAGATGGCATGTTAGAAGAAACCTTGGGAGGAACCATACTGAGCCGGGGGAGCCCGGCTTCCTGTGGACAGCACACGGTGCTCACAGGGACAAACGTGGTCAGTTCAATTTTCATGTGTGATTGAGGGCAATTTTACGGCTGTATGCTCACAGTCTTTCTCTGTGCTGCACACTGTTATCTGCAGCATATCCAACTGCGTGTCCTGCAATCAGTTGGTGGTTACTTGGTGGTCTTACCCTTATTCAGCCTCAGCTGAGTAAGTGCACCGTTCACAACTTGGATGACTCCGCTGGCAGAGAAAGCTGTTTCGGAGTTTGCCGAAGGCTTCGAAGCTTATCACTCTCCAACTTTCCAAATTAGATGCATTTTCCATTCTTTGGGCTGTTTTTCCAGAGTTTATAGTAAACACAGTGAATCCCTGAGAACCAGGCCGCTTCCAGGTAACTCCATATTAAAGGTGGAGAGCAATTCTCTTGGCAGATCTGTGAAAATAAAAGGGTACAGACTCAAACGCAGACACAGACACAGCGATAGATGCGGCTACGCTACACTTTCACAGGGCTTGTTTTTAAAACAAAGAGCGGCGTGAGTGGGTGGGGACATATTGATCTCGGCCTTTTGAAACTGCGCTCCTGGCTAGTCCAGAATCCATGCTGAATGTTGAAAAGGATCCCTTAAAGGAAAGATGGAGGCCTCAGATGTTTGTTTTTATTACTGACAGTCTGCAGAGCCGTATTTTGCGGAAGCGATAAGGGAGCAAAGCTTGACAGCAGAGCCCACCGGTCACACCAATTATTTAAGGCCACAAAAGGACCACAGTTGCTGCAGACATCGCCTGATTGAAACCATAACACCATCTCTCTCCCGATAGCTACCTTATATACTGTATCCTGGTACATAAACCCAGAATGATAATTAAACTATTTCTTTGCATGCTTAGACAGTCATCGCATTGGTCATGCTGCTGCATGCGAAGTACGAGGCGCACATATTGAGGTAATTGATTCTGTTCTCACTGGCTTTGGCAGAGAGCAATTTAAATGAGTTAACTGTTTGTAGGCCAATTTAATCTAGTTAACTGTTTGTGGTGGAATTAATTTAAATTTAATTCAAATGAGAATCGGTCATTTTAATTAACTGTCTGAAACACACACGGCGTATTGCTTTAACGCATGTTGTGTAAGTGACATAGAAATGCGAGACTAAATGTCAGACGTGCGTGTGGAGAAGGTCATCTGGGAATTGCCTGTGACAAACAGGTGGCATAGATACGTAATGGTATGTTAATAGGATGCACACCAGAGATATGAAGGCAAGGATTCCAAGACACTTGTGGAAGACAGAACCTATCATCCACAGCAAACAGGCAATACCCGGTGCTGTGTACAAAGCTCCAAGATTTTCTTCAGCAGACCCACTGAACTACACGGTGGCCCTTTCATGTCTGTTACCATGGAAACATCCAGGGTGGTCGTGGGGGGGTGGGTTGTGGGGGGGGGGGGGGGGGGGGGGCTGGCTGCCACCTCCTCTTGAGATAAATCTGCAAGATTCCTATTTTTCAAAGCTGTATCGCCGCAGACTGCAATATAGAGGCATTTGGTGCCCCTCCAAGCAACAGGGCTGTCACATGGCAAACTGATGAGTGCGTCCAGCAGAACAGACAGCCTTGCACTTCAGATGTCTGATTGTACAGTATGACAGCGCAGGGGGACACTGATTTTGAGGTGATAGATGTCTTTCTTAATTACATGCCATTCATTTCTCCAAATTAGGGAAAATGCTTTGTGTATTACGTCACACATGGGTAAATGCGAGTCTGGTAATGTTTTAGTCAATTCGGGCTGGAGTAAAAACAGATGGAATTCAGAGTAGAAGGTTTGGTGGTGGTCCAGAAAACAGGATTCAGTGACATATACAAATCATTAGTATTTGTTCTTAATAACTTCAAACTTTTCAAACTTTCTTGCAGAGTAACCAGATCTCTTGCAAAGAGGACAATTAGCCAAATGACCTTACAGACACTGATGAAAAATGATTTTTGTCCCTACAGCTCGACGCAGACAGAAATGAAGAGGAGGTCTTCTATGATATCAGTGTAACCGTTGACAACAAGCTCTTTCCGACCAAAGAACCCATAGCCGGTAAGTAAAGTGATCTACAGTGATTTCTGAAGGGCTAAATAGCTACAGTCCACCTGCATGGCACTGCTATGTTTATATATATTTTTTAAATAAATACATTTGAAAAAATGTATTTTGCCTTGGAAATATCTTAATGGCGTGCAATGGCTGAAAGTCCAGTGAATGAAACTAAAAACAATTGCTCCTTATTTACCACTCTATCCTCACTGCGCTGCCACGTTGTAGGGTAGCGCAGTACTGCTGCCGCAGGGTAGCGGCAAAGCTTTGGGTTTCGTGGGAGAAGGGGGGGGGGGGGGGCAGCCGCGTGGACACGAGAAGCCACGGGGCCTGTCGTGTTCAGGGTCAGTGTTCCGGAAGGGGCTGGCGTGCGCAGCGTTAGCGTTCACTAGCAGGAGCCTGGCAGCCGCGAGCTGAAGAGAGAGATGGAGAGTTTGGGGAGGGACGTACAGGGAGGGTGGGGCTGGTGATCGGATTCTGATATGTATTCTGAGCATAAATGTGAGCTTCACAGCAGGTGCCAGACGTGACCCTGAACTGCCCCCCCCCCTTTGCCGTGTAATTAATAGGTGCAATTTCAGGATACAGATACAGCCAAGCTTTTCCCACAGGCTCACAAGATCCAACAGGAAAGTGGAGTATGCGGCTTTTGGAATTAATTGCATTCCCCATGGGCCATGGGGATTTTTTGGAGTGATTAGCACCTGTAGGCACCAGTTTTTTGCTGGAGAATACAGTTCATATTTCCAGTAAAATGGATGCAGAGGTGTGTACTGTGAGTCGCTATTCAGAATGAAATAAAGATATGAAGATTGAAGGGATTGGTTTTCGAAAAAAAAAAGGGCATACAAAAATAATCATCTTATCGCTCTTCATTTAAATTTTTCCTCCCCCTCTTCATTATAATTAATAAAATGAACTTTAGAAGAAAGGACGAGCTTTGGCAATTTTCCATCCAGTATCTGAGCTGCTGCTAGTGTCATGGTGCAGGCAATCTGCTGAAATGACAAGCTGAGAGGAAAGTGCTATTGGGCCACACAGAGGAGAGTCTCTTTAAGTTGAATTATCCGGTAAGGGCATGCCACATGATTGGAGTAGTAGAGCACTTTCTGAATGGCCTAGACATTTACAGTATGATCTGGCATTAATCAACTGAAGAAACGCGGAACGCATGTCCTTTTTCGAATTTTGATGACGCACCAGAAATCCAAAGGTGCACTTTTCATCACAGTTCACTTGTTCTTGGCGTCAGCACAGTTTTGCTTTGCCTGCACATTTACTTTAAAATGTCCCCGTGGATGTGGCAGCATCTTAAATGCAATTATGGCCTTTTCTCATCAAGCACTACATTGACACTATATTCTGTGGACCGTACAATATGACAGGGGTCAGTGTGCAATGTCCTTTTAACTGAAACACCTTATAAGTGATGTCATTATTAATGCAAGCCTGCTGAACTTTGAGTCAGTAATGATAACACATCACAACCATTTCACATTTCCCATACACGTTTCAAATGACAAAATAAAGAAATGGCTTTCGGTGTATTGCCGCACACCACAGTCTGGAGTCAAATCCTGGTTGTGCCAGTGCCTACTGTGGCTGGCAGTCCTATAGGGCAATGTGGTGACGGCTGCACTCCGTAGGGAAGGGAAGACTTTGCCTCTTCACAGTCCTCACATCTAAGGTTTGAACCACAGCGCATTCTGTTCCCCATATGCCTCATCCTTTTAAGGCTTCAAAACCACAAAGGCCAGCAGCTTTTTTTTTTGACAAAAATACCCTGTCAGACATATACCAGTAGACGCCCCCCCGGCTGCCATGTTGCCGAGCGGTAACTTTGAGGGGATTTGTCATTTCCTGGCTTATTAATGGCGTGGAACAGATTGTACAGCGGCTGATCCCGACCGTCCCCTGAGAGGCCCCACTCAGACTGGGCTTTACGAGGGTGACAACCTCCAGAACGCTAGCAGATGTGACTCCGCAGCGGTGGCGGGTGCAGACACCTGGGGGTGTGCTGGTATCACAGGCGATGCGGACCCGCGGTGCGCGGCACAGCAAGTCCCTGGAGGCCCGCTGTCAGGGCCGAGTGTCACTCAGAAGCTTCTGGAAAGAAAAAAAGACCCCATCAGTGGGAGAGCTGGAGGTAGAGCCACGTAAGGAACGACGAGCTGGCCAGAGTTTTTTGGCAGCCGGCACAAGCCGGTTTTCTGCCGGTTCAGAATTGCTCCCGCCTTCTCCTTTTGTCTGCCAAAATGATATCATTTCATTTTTTCTACATTGGTTTGTTTTCACTCCAGTCACTGTTAAATTGTGTGTATGTTTTTTTTTTTCACCATCATACCTGGATCAAATTACTATATTACAATTAGTCATTTGATTCAGGTATGATGGTGAAAAAACACATACACACAATATAAAAGTGCCTTGTGTAAAATGACCCCCAGACGCCTACTTTACCTACTTGTCCTGAATATTTATTATAGATCATTCCTTTCTTTTCCGGGAATTGTCCTGAAACTGCATTCATCCCTAAACTGATTCCACTCCTCCTCAGGGAGAATGGTGTCATAATTACATATGATGAAATTCAAGTCCCTAAACTCCCATGGATTCAAATCTGTTCCTATTTCCCTGTCATCAAGATACATTCACACTTCAGGATTTCATGATGGCCTGCAGTGGCTGCCTGATCGCTCTCTAATGGCCTCAGTGCTGATTTCAGCTTTGGGCAATCTCAGGAGCTTGACTGATTCATCCCAACATTGTGGTGAATTGAGACCATCTGTGACCATCTGTGCCTTGAAGAATATAATTAAATATTTCATGCAGGAAGACAGAGAGGTAGGCTGTTGCACGGTAATGTTGTTCCTGCTGAACGGCTGCTCTGGTTGCTCTTAGAAATGAGCTTTTTTTTTACTGGCAGACACAGGATCTTCATTATAGGGTTTGGTTTGGATGGGCTCTTTAAATGGATAATGATAATGGATGAGCCCCATGGTCATCAATCAAATGCTGGCTGTGCTAATGCTGACTGTTCCCGGTAGCTCCATAGAGAGATGTGCAATTGGAAAAAATGCCACCCACATTTCTTCGCTATCTAGCGATCCCTACTGATCAATCGGGAGTCCGTGGCCTGCATGTTAAAGCCGCATATGAATGATCTTCCTCCCACTCCACTCGGTGAGGTTAGCTGCAGTCTGCGGCGTGAAAAGAAGCAGATTGGCTATGCCACATGTTTCAGAGGAGAACTGCAGATGCAGGGTTTGCTATGTGCTGTTAACAAGAAGAAAATACTCCAAGTGGGCCAAGCATCATCAACACTGGACCAAAAATATTGGGAAAAGGCAGATGCACATCCTTTTAGGCCAGCAGATCATAGTTGCTGTTTCACTGTAGTCAGGGGAACTGGTTTCTCTCTAGTTGCATCGAATTCTTCCTGTAGTTGTGGTGCAATTGTACAATGGTTTTTTGTTGTTGCTAGAAACCACAAGATATTTGTCTACTCTCGGTCTTCTTGGTCTTCTCCTGTTAACATTAATGCCCATCTGCCCTTGTGTGTACTGAGCAGTATACCTGAAAATCTTAAGCCACATAGCTTGCAGCTTTAGTGTCTATATTAGTTACACTACAAGGCAATGGTATTAGGCTACCTGTTGTCTTAAAACTCTTAATGTAGATAAGATTTCAATCAGTTTAGTGACTCCACCTCCTTCCCACCCCTCATTTGCCAAATTATTGGACAGATTGTGATTAAAGCCAAAGGAGGTTATTTTGAGGAAAGTCATGTCTAAGATTATTTTTTAGTAAAACTTATATTTTTGTGTTATTGTAGGTAGAAATTGGAAAAAAAAATGTCCAGGTCTCCCAACTGTAGTCCAGGATAGATAAATATCACATTATATGTCTGTTTGGTGGCAAAACTGGATTAGGTTTGAGACTTACAGTTGAGTTGAGCACCAGAATGAAGTTCATTCACAGCCATTGAAATATGACTGTGGGATATGACCAATTATTATGGGATGTGACTGGGGCATCCTATTGAACACTGTCTGACCAAGCTGTTGTTTGGATATCAAAAAAACTCTGAATGGCCAAATGAATTGCTTCCAGTTTCCCCTAACAGTGCTATTTGAGGACACATTTTATGGTACTGTAATATCTTTATCTTCAGGCTCTTTTTTTGAATCTCGTATTCATACACGGAATAGACTGGAACATTCTATATCTGATTCCTTTTTCCTGGACCTCAGCTGCCGATGACTCAACTTAATTTCGCCTTGAGGTCATTTCTCATTTTCTTTCGAAACGAACGATTTGACAGAGGTCACGCAGACTTGTCCATAACCGTTGGTCGGCGGTGGGCCTCCGCCATTCTGTTCATTTCTTGTGCGGTGCTGCTGAAGGGGGCTGTGTGAATTGGCTGGAATCCTCTTGTTGATACATGGGGGCCGGTAACCTCCCTGATTGACTCAGCCAGACCGTGAAATCCACTTAGCCTGAATGGGGCCCCGGCGCCGTGCTAAACTGAGCTTCAGGTCTGAAACTATTTCCACTGTCTCTCGCCGTAGCCGTACGCCAGCGAGTAAATGTAAAATGCGTAGCCAGCGGTACAGAAAGCAGTGACTTTGTTCCATCAGACCACTAGTGCACTGTCATCAGTTTGCTGAAACTTTCCAACCCAACTGCCAACTTTCTGTGTACTCACCTATGGTCACAGATTTATCTCCACATAAGTTTTCACGTGGAAATGTCAAACACGACATTGAGTCGAGTCACAATTCATTGCCCCCTAGCAACCAGGGAGATTATTTCTGCGACCTGCTGCTGAGTGTATTTATTTTGGCGAGATTTGGTCTGTGTTGGGGGAGGGTTGGTGCTGCATCTCTGTCAGCGTCAGTTGTCATTTGAGGACAGTCGGCGAGAGTTGGCGGTGACTGGCGCTGCACCTTGCCGGTGACGGTTAGCCGTGATGCCTCCATGGGGACAGCTGCTGTCAGTCGGCCGTGGCACTGAGCAGAATATGTCTCCGTGAAGCCTAGTCATGTGACCTCTCTCGAAGGATCTGCTGCCCTACAGCGGTGGGATGTCACCAGACGGGAGTAGGCAACTACGCGAGTGGGAAGCCACTGGATGCTCTTTTGTGTATATACACACAGCAGGTTAACATTTGTTCAAGGAGCCGCTTCACTCGATTGGATGACTTATTCAATTCAGCTGAAATCCGCTTTCTTGCCACTGAATCTGGCTTTCTTTCACGTATTTACAAAGTAGGCTGACACTTGTCCAGAAATTTACTTTGCTGGATTGAATAACAATGCATTTTTTTTCATTCTGTAAGATTTTCTTACTTGACCAATATTGGCAATAGACTGGGTAAACAAGCAAGTGTGCTTTTGAGTTAGCACTCCAGATCCACATCCAGTCTGCATTAATATTCATGTAACTGTGCATTATGTAACTGTGGAGAATACATGCATAGTGAAAACATATTAATTGTGGACCTGAAACATTCAAGATCTTCTTTGAATTCCTGACGTGGTGTGGCGCAGTGCTGTGTGGGGCCACCGTGTCAGATGGTGAATGTGAGTCAGAGGCCAGTGTGCTTCATTTTAGCTTTTTCTGAGAGAAAATGTGCCAAAAAAAAAAAAAAAACAGATCTTCAGGAATATAAAAAGGCTTGCTCTACAGTTAAGAACCCAACACAAAGGACCTCCCAGGCTCTCAGATGTCTTCTCCAGAGATTCCCCCACTGCAAAACACAATAGACTGTGCGCCTTTATGAAAGCAACAAATAGAACCGGGGTGGATAATCCATCACTGGAGTCCCTGGAGGTGCGGCAGCTCCTGTCTCATGTCCTGAAGGCCTAACAGGTTTTTGGATACAGCCCGAAAATCAGACAGCAGCTAAAGACACGGACCGACACTCTGCTCCTCCCACCACCCTTTTCTGGTGTCACGCGTTAAAAGTATATAAACTGTAGTGTTCACAAGGCTAGTGTGAACAGGACGAGACACATCGACAGAAGCTAGCTTTCCAGACTAGTTGCCCCGTAAGTACGAAAATGTTGCCCTGTTCGTCTACTCACAAGCCTCCGTTGCTGACTAGGATGGCTCCCTGCAGGTCGAGCAGAGATGTTCTACTGTGTTAACAGGAAGTCTGAAGTGAAAACTTCTGTGTGCACCTTTTCAGTATTGTGAGGAGCACAGGGAATGTATAATCATTGCAGATAATTATTTATGCACTTTATTTGTTTGCTCATTGGCATAACATTCCTTGTGAGTTATTCATAATTTAACTTATAATCTTCTTAAATAGTCGAATTATATGTCCAACTCATTCATTTTCATGCTCTGCATTACATTGCATTGCATTATATGTAGTAGTGCAGAGCTTTTACTATAGTAAAATATAATCTTTATCTTTCTGTACTCATAAATTGTAATATTGTAACATTGTAACATCTGTGCCAGAATAAAATCTATTAAAAAAGATCTGATCATATGTGGGTTGTAGCCTACGAATATGTGCTCAAAACACACCTTCAAAATGTAATTAGAGCTAGCTCTATTTCAGCTAGCCCTCAAGATCATTGTTATGCTTTGTGGATGCGTTCTGCATTAATATTTCATTGCATTCTGTGTTGTGTAACTATTCAAATATTATTATTATTCGGTCAGAGTGCATGTCTGTCAACAGACTACAATCTCTGTCTTGGATGACTAGCTGGATGATTTTATCAATAATAGGAAAATACGGAAAACCTCAGTGAATGCAGCATACAATCAGAGGAAATACGTCCGGGGTAATATTTTCCATTTTGTAAACTGAGATAAAACGTTTCCCACAGTGTCATGTTTAAAGATGTATCAATTCCGTAAATATTAAGGTGCACACTTATTAGTGTTTCCTGTTCAGTCACGTCAAAAAAATAATAGTGACAACAGCAAAAGAGGCCAATGAGAACCATCTAATGCAGGACAGGAGAGCCTCTAGCCAGAAACGCATGTTGTTTCGAAGCCGAAGATGATGAAACGATTGAGCTGTGCCAAGTGCGTGGGCATTTAATTGGTCCGCAGCTACCTCTAATTACAAACGCCGAAACTGGGATTTTAAAAAATCCAGCCATCTTCAAAGAAGCAGTTGGTGACTTCTGTGTCCTAGACATGTGCTTAATGCTTCACAGCCTTCTAGGCCAGCATCATTTCCAGTTGGCAGCACTGCATTGGTCAGTGATCATTGCAGTCCTGAGGTGGTGACAGTACAATTCCCCGATTTCAGAAATGCGTGGCGTGTCACCCCCCCCCCCCCCCCCCCCCGGATTCTGTAGAAGCCCAGTCAGAATGTGTCTCAGGTTCAATCACTAGTGATGATTTGGCTGAATTATAATTTGTCCTCAAGGCCCAAGGCCTCTGGGTGGCTGTACATTTTTTTCCAGAAAACAAAGATGCTTTACCCATGAAAACAGGCCAGTGCCTCAGCAGGTTCTTCCACGACAATATGGCATATTGCTGTCTGTTTCTGCCCACCTGCTAATCATAGCTCCTGGTACTGACAGTTGCTCTATTTATCCCTTTGGATTTGTGCATTTCTCTGTTAGCACATTGGAAGTGTGCTCGGGGAGCTGGAGCATGAATGCTGCTTTAGAGAATAAAACCAGCATGTGCAAAATGTATAATTATCCTTAAAGGAAAATTCACAATGACACAAATTTTATCATATCTAGCTGCCATCAAATTAAAGTCATTAACAGCATATGAAAGTGGGAACATTTTTCAGAGCAGTTTCAGTGCTAAAATTATTATGTTAAGTGATTATGAAAATAAAAATGCCATTCATTTTCTCGGTTCATGGTGTAGAGGTTGTAATAACCTTGATGAAAGCATGTACTGTACAGTATATGAATATATATATATATATATATATATAATTTTATCTTGGTGTCCTTCTTGGCAAAATCATTATGAACAATATGAAATTAAAATCCATTGTCATGCATTTTCTATAGGCAGATTTCATTGTCCTCATTATCTTACCAAATATTTTTTTACCAAAAATGCATTTGAGTTTAACAGAAATTAATGTCCCCCATTTTCTCGTACCAAAAGACAACTTTAACTCATTCAGAGCACTGCTGGCCTTGGCTGGTCTTTATCCTCCCAGAATATGACCAGTCTTGTTCCTCCCACTCTCTTGCTGTGATCCGACAGGAGTCCCCTGTCATAGGTTTTGTGTTCAGATTTGTCTCTGTTGCGTGTGTTTCGTTCTTCTGGTTTGTCATCTGATTGACCGTTTACTTTGATTGTCTCTGGTTATTATTATTATTATTATTATTATTATTATTATAATTATATTAATATTAATATTGATATTAATATTAATGTTAACATTAATATTAATAATTACATTCCTCTTCCATTTATAACCACATGTATGTGCTTTTCTGTACCTTGCTCTCATTGTTCTGAAAGCAGTTAACATGCAGGCACAAAATGCGAGTGTGAGACATTTGTTTATAATCATTCACTATTTCTTATGAGTCAGGTGTACATTACTTAAGAACAACACCAAAAAACTGGGCCAGGTGCACATCACAAATCACTGTGTGAACAATGGCTGGCCTCTTTTTCTGGAGAGTGCTGAAGATGATCTCATTCTAATGTGTCCCATTCTCTTGTCTCCAGGCCCCAGCGAACTCGACCTCAGTTTGCTCGTGGAAACTTCCAGCCTAGCAGATGTGTCCTCTGAGTTTGAAGAGCAGGTATTGGCACCGTATCTTTTTTGAACATTGTGTTTGAATCTGAAGTGCTGACTTCCACGGAGGATTCTAGAAAAAAAATATTTTTGTTGTTAATTGTTCAAGTCTTAAAGTGGTACTTTAATTACCTTGGATGGGAAAGGATGCTTGGCTTTGGCTGCCGGAGGGATTGGTCCGGTGGTACATAGGCATTGCTGAAGCTGATGCCAGGGTCTCATGTGACATTGTCTGTTTTTCTGGCATCCTGTTTTCTTGCTTTTGTGAGGCCGCGGACTGGGAGTTTGAATTGAATTTGAGTGGGAGCCAAGGCACCTTGAGTCCCAGCGTGCAGAATTTCAGACCCATAAGCCAGTGGCTCTATGTGGCGCGGCTTTATTTAAACTTTATTTAAAATCTGTTAATTACAACAACCAGTGCACTGCTTGCTGAGGGCGAGGCTGCCACCCATTTGCTGCAGATCTCCGTTTGCTGCAGTGGATGGAGAACAGGAGTGAAAGGTTTGACGAGAGGATGGCCTTCCTCGTCAAGTATGGGGAGGGGGCTGAATTTCCACTGGATCTGTTGCACCTCCTCAGTGGTCCTTGTCAATAAAAATAATTTCTCCAGAGAGCTAACCGTGCCAGAGCTCCTTGGCTCAAGATATCCCAACAGTACGTGATGACTTTATAGCCAGCTCAGTTTATTAGCTGCCAAAGGAAAATGTCAGTGGCTGGAACATTAAAAAAAAAAAAAAAACTATAATCTCCACTCAATAATCTCCCTTTCATCTGTCTGTCACTCTTCTGCTCCCTTCCTTTCAGCGATATACAGGTGAATGCAGGATCACAGAGAATTTCCCCTGGTAGCTTTAGGTTGTTGACAGCACTGAGTTTAACAATAAACGTTCACGGTTTAGTCTTAAAATCTTACAGGCTTAGTCTTAGAATCTTACAGTTTTATTCTTAGAATCTTACAGGCTTAGTCTTAGAAACGTACAGGTTTGCTAATTCTGAAATTTCTCCATAGCCATATCAGAGTCCTCCTACCACTGACTAACAAGTCCTTTATGGAAATGTGCCTGGAAAGCCTGGTTTTTTAAATGTATTTATTATTTATTTATAAGTGAAAATGTGCAAAGACCTTGGTGGCTATGTTGCCTGGGATCTAATTAGAATCTTCCCTAAAAAGGCAAGAGAAATTAAAATGAATAGGTGAACACACTGGTATTGGCACCAGATTAATTAGTAATTACATGGCATGTTGTAATACATGAAGCATAACATTTACTTGGTATATCGGGGAAAACTACATCATATCACTAATGTTATATGGATGTTATTTGTTTTATATGTGGGTGTAGTTTGTTAGCCTGGTGATGGTGATGAGATTTAAAAAATGGGAAGCATGTCTGGGCGATAGCCCCCACCCGTCTTGAACATGCAAAATTTTCTCTACTGCCTCTGTAACACCTTAGTCCTGGGGTGCTGCCCAGCCCACCACCTTACTGAACCCGCAGCTTAGACCTCCTCCCATCCCTAAGCATGGTTTGTTACGATGTAATTCAGGTTAAGCACCAGCTCAAGGTTAAAACAGGTTATTCTGCCCCCACCCCCGGCTCTGCCCTGTGATCGTGTTTCATGGGTCTCAGGAGAACTTTGTGGTGTCTGAGTAAAAACATTTTCAGACCAAAGAAATTGGATTTGGGAATCTAAAAATACTGAGGTGTTTAAGCATTAACTTTCAAAGCTTTCTGATTTAGTATGAAAGTATTCTGCTATAAATGGGTGACATTTTCATCATTGGTCCTTGCAAAGCTAAACTGTGTGTGATTCCTGCATTCCCTAAATTTTGCTTTTCTAGAGAACCAATATAGGTAGACATTTCCATTTCATAAGCTACAATTATTAAATCTGAAATTATGTACCATTTGGGAGAAAGGATCCACAGTATCCAGCATGATAGTGGTATTTGGTAATACCGTGTAATATTTGACCATGATGAACTGGGTACTGCATTAGTATAAACACCCCCAATTTAAGATTAAGATATTGTGCAACCTGAGATTCAGGAAACACGTCTGACAGCTACCAGTATCCTTTGCCTCCCACCTTCTCATTCACAGCACACTTTCACCGAGACAATGTCCTGTTCTTTCACAAGTGTCAGAACATGATATCAACCTCATTATGTCTCGCACTGCGTGGCCACTGAAACCGGATCATGCATATTCATGGTAATGCAACTCTCCTGGAGGAGAGGAGGTGGCAGATAAGCACTTTTCCATGTGGGAAAATGTTCAAACACAATTCGGCTGTCACTTTATGTGACAGCTGTACCCCGCCAGAAATCCCAGGCGGGCGTCTTTGTGTCTTTTTCTTTCAATTACTCGAATTCTCAAGTGCCAAAAATTAAAAATCGGTCAATGGGTGGTGACTGGTCGTCACGTATAATGAAATAAAATTAGGAGGGAGGGTTCCTTCTCCAAAGGGCATAGGAAATGCAGAAAAATCTGACATCTTTTCAATGTCATTAGAGATGGATTTAAATTCACTGCTTCAAAAGCAAACACGGCTGTTTCAAATGCGGCAACCAATTGGCCTTAACTTTAATGATTCAATGAGTCAAGATGATTTTTTACTCTCATTTAGTCTATTCAAATGAGTGACTCATCAAAGTCTGATGCATTCATCTACAAAACAAAACTGCAGATCTTCCAGCTCTGTCCGGGGGCTGGTTGGGCAGTTGGCTTTTCTTTCCAGTTTGTGTATGTGTGTGTGTGTGTGTTTGTGTGTGTGTGCTTGCCTATGTGCGTGAGTGTATGTGTATGTGTGTGTGTGTGTGTGTATATGTATGCGTGCATGCATGTGTTCGCAAGTGTGTGTGTGTATGTGTGTGCGTGCCAGTGCAAGTGTGTGTGTGTGTATGTGTCTGAGCACACACATGTGCATGTATGTGTATGTGTGTGTATGTGTATTTGTGTGTGTGTGTGTGTGCGTGCGAGTGCAAGTATGTGTGTGTGTGTGTGTGTGTGTGTGTCCTCACCAGCCCTCCACTCCCCAAGCTCTGAGAGTGACTCACCCAGGCCGGCTGGCGTGCCCACATGACAGGACGGCTCATCTCTAGCACCATCTCCACCACTCTGCCACGCACCGCTGCACCCGCTATCACTCGCCATCCCTAATACCGCCACTTTCAGGGCTCCTAAAATTCCTTCAAGTATAGATAAATCTCTACGTAAAAGCGTAGACTTATGCACCTATTTAGTATAAATTTCTGATTTTTAACAATCAGTTTTTTTATTCATTAAGTAGTAACTTTATTTTCTTTCAGGTCTTGAAGGCATACTGTGCAGGATTTTTGCCTTGAAAATATTATAAAATAACCATAATGAAATGTGTGTCTATGGCTTGGTTGGGAACTCAGGGTTGATTGGGCGGGGTTGAAGACGGAGGAGGATCAAATTCTTAGACTGTAAACACGGGACAGCAAGGCTAAAAAATCCTGCATAGTACGCCTTTAAATTTTGTTTGGTGAAGTATAATTTTGAAAAGTAATCATCACCCTAAGAAAATGAATTACATTTATCTCATAGCTGAATCTTTGGACTATTTAATTATTCAAGTGTTTTTTCACAAACGCAGATTGTTTCTGGAGTACTATATGGAGACAGCGCACCGCTACATTATTCCAGAGATAGTTTGCGTATTAATACTTGTAATAGTAATGGGGTGATTTCCACCGGCTACAAATATACTTGGCAAATAAAATCTGAATTATAATTTTGGGATAGTGGCAGTATGATTCTTTTTAAGCTCCTGAAAAAAGATGATTCAATGACCCAATTAAATCAGGTTTTCTCACAAGCTAATTTGTTAACAAAAAGGTTGTATTTCAGTTGTTAGCAGTGGTTTCTGTGGAATTTCAGCCCAAGGTCTATTTTAGCTTAATCTTTCCCCAGCATTTGCTCAAGACCCCTCCAGATGTGCATGAAAATTGTATTAAACCTTGAGAACTTGCCATGGCAACCAATCAGCTGAGCCTCCACAGGACATTTCAGTTGCCTGCTTGGAATGAATGACATTTTTTTCCATCAACACAGCCCTGTGCTGAAAGGCAATATAAAGTGTATTTCAAAATGAAAGACAAAGACCTGGCAGAGAGAGAGAGTTCCTGCAGACACATCTATCCAGCTGTTGAGAGCACTCTCACCCCAGTGCCCAGTTGATGCTCTGTGTGTGTGTGTGTGTGTGTGTGTGTGTGTGTGGAAAACATGGCTATGGCGTCATCACTCTTCTGTGTGGCTGACCCTTCTCCTTGCCTTAACAAAGTATTGATCACACCACAGACTGAAGTTCTCCTGTTCAGCATTGTGATGAACTAAGAGACTATTTTTTATTTCAGATAGGATCTAAAGGTCGAGAGTTCGTCTCATATTTCTGCCTCTGCGTACATATTTATATTATCTCAGCTCACGCAGGTCAAGTCAAGCTGTGCGTGAAGTGAAACTCATGACAAAGCCTGCATCCAGGTTAAAGTTGCTTACCACCCAGGCAATGTGGAGTTTCATGTCAGCGTAACCCCCCTGGGCAGTGAACTATATACTGGCACTCATATATCTATTGTTATCATAGACAGATATATACAGTGTGGTCTGTAAGTATTTGACACAATTTGTGTTATTTTTGTCTTTACTTTACTCCAGCACATTGGATTTGAAATGAAACAACAAGTATAATATTGAAGTATAGACTGTTAGCTTTAATTTGCAGGAATCATATCAGACATACCACATAGGAATTGCAGCTATTTTTATACATACCCACCATTTTGGGGGACCGAAAGCAATTGGACAATAGGGCTGCTCGGTTAGTTCTAGAGTTGCTTATAGATGTGAAATTTGCAGTCTGTTGCCTCTCAACACGAGGAGCAAAGACTTGTCAATGCCAGGAAAGCAGGCCATCATAGGGTATAAAAATCTGAATAAATGAATCAGCCAAAACATTGGGCGTGTCAAAATCAACTGTTTGGTACACTGTTAAGAAGCAAGAATGAATTAGTAAGCTCAGCAATAGCAAACAACCTGACAGACCACAGAAGACCACTGTCGTGGATGACAAAATAATACTTTCAGCTGTGCTGTACGCTCTGTGTTCTATTCATCATTTCATTTCAAATCCAGTGTGCTGCATTACACAGCCAAAACAACAAAAACGGTGTCACTGTCTAAATGCTTACAGACTGCACTGTAAATACCCTTAAATTAAAGCTGACAGTCTGCATTTTAACCACAGATTTGTTGATTCATTTGAAATCCACTGCACTGGAGTACAGAGACAAAACAATTGTGTCACCATCAAAACACAAACTGCACTGCAGATGTATGTATAGATTGAGCAGCAGTGTATGGTGCCCATGGACATGACACTGTGACTCCAAATCGATGCTGTCTGGGTTCCTCTGCATGAAGGGACTATAGTTGCATAGTTCTAGGCTGGCCAGTTCTGGGCAGTCCCACATGGGGGATTGAAAATGAACGCGGGGCCAGGCCACGTTCGGTATCGACCCCCCTACACACCTCCCCCGCTCTCCAACCCCCCACACCCCCCCCCCCCCCCCCCACACTGGTGCCTGGCCACAGTGTCACTCCAGGGAGGCTGAGATTTCTCTCTGAATACGTCTTTGTCCTTGTCCTTCTCCCTGACAGGCCTACGATGAGTTGGCGGGATTTGCTGGGGCCAATGCAACCGGTGAATATATGCATTTTTATTGACTCAGAATTCTCATGATAGAGCGGTGACTTCCTAAAACAGTGGAGGGGGGGGGGGGTGTGGGCCGTGTGTGTGTGCGTGCGTGCGGAGGAGGTTGTGTGTGGAGGAGCTAATGTTATTTTTTGACAAATAAAAGTTGAGCTCACAGCTTGTAGCCTTATTCACTTCATTTGATTTCAAATAAGTATTCCATCCTGTTGCTCTGAATAGAGAAATGGTTTAAAATCAGCATGAGACTGCAAATACTGTTTTACTGCCGACTCACCGGAAATAATGAAAGGAGAGATAAAAAAAAATAATAAGAAATGAATAGCCATGTTAAATTGAAGGAAATTCACTTTCTCTGACCACGTCTAGGTTTCATCTCATCTCAATGGCTCATTCACCAAACAAGTTATATACATTCTGCCCCCAAGATATAATATTCCCAAATTGCTAGCGAACTGAGCTAATGGGTCTCAAGAATCTGAGCAGGAAAGAACATTTGATTGAAATGAACTGGCCACAGTCTCTAGTGCTGAGATGAGCAACGGGGGCTGAATGTGTTCCTGGTTTTCATGCCAACTCCTGCCGTTAATTACTTAATTACCCCTAACGTTTACGCCATCTAAAATTTATCTACATTTCTTGATATGAGCGACTGTCATGAGATATGTCCCTATATGAAACGTTTTACTGTGATCTAATCTTTGAGTGAACCACTGTTGGTGTGTACAGCCAATTAGCTCATTTAGCCAGGGTAATTGGTGTAAATGAAAACCTGTATGAGATGTGCTTTGTTAGGACTGGAGTGAAAGCCTACAGGATGGCAGATTTTCAGGAACAGTGTTGAGAACACTGTGTTAGGCATAGCAAGATACAACAAAGTTGTTATGTTGATGCTGAAATACTTGTATTTCTAAATTTCATGTTTTCGTTTTCTGTTTTCTCCTGTCAGGGTTTCTAGAAGATATGAAGAAACAGAAGATCATCTTTGTTGTCGGTACGTCAGACGTTCAGTGCCCTCAAATGTGGCATTCACGGCTCCAAACAGAATGTTTGCAGTAGCCTTGCATCAGTTTTCCGTTAGACGGCTGGGTTCAAACGATCAGGGCAAGGGGTGGGTTGCTTACTTTATTGCTTTTCTACAGTGGTACAAAGGAAACTAGCCAGTTTGAATTTAAATGTGTTTTTTTAATTCATTTCTCCATCAGGGAATTGAATAATTGAATGTTTTTCACAGTATGAATGCCTGCATTCATTTTTAAGATAAGGACTCTAGTGTACAGATGGTGGTTACTCAAGGACAAAGAAACAAGGCTTCTTTGATAAAATAAAGCGGAATTCAGTTGACATCCTTTGAGGACATTACAGGTATATTCCAGTGCGGTCCATGCTGCTAAAACATGAACAATGATTATGGGTTGGTTTGCATATTACTTCCCATCGCCTGCATCAAACTAAAACTGGGTCAGTATTTATTGAGGGGTCCAACTTCATATAATGCTGCATAGGTGCATCACAGTGTTTCAGTCATGCCTAGTGTTGTAAACGTATACTTTTATTTAGTAAATAAATTTTTCATCGGGGTCTAATTGAAAGAATTGAAGACATGAATCATACTAGACAAATCGAAAAGTGAAATGCATTCTGGGTGACTCAGAAAAGCTCTTGGATGAAGACAACCACAGTGGTGCCTTTTTGTTGTTTGTGCTCTGATTTAATGAGTCTTACGGCAAGTGATTGATGTAAGATGGGTTTCCCCCATTTTGTTCTTCTCCAAGTGGCATCTAAAGAGACTGAACTAAAAGCTAAATTGTACACCCGTAAAAGAGCAGAAGAAAGGGAAATAAATTATGGGCTTTTCAACGGAGACACACAGTCACGGTTTTCCACAAGTTTTATTACTCAGCTGTTTTAATTACTGTGGCTGAGGAAAGCAACTGGAAGGGATGCGTTTGTCTCCTCCTCCATTTTGCTGATACTGTGCAGCTGTGTCTGTGAGATAGGGAGAGCCTGTGAATCTCGTGTCTGTGAGCGCGCATTCGCATGCGTTATTGAGTGCAGGGTGCCAGCGAGTGGTGCTGTGTGCCCGTGTGGACAGGGCGACCGAGGAGCCCTTAGTGTCTCTTCAGTATAGGGTGCCTCTGAATGCGGCCATGTTGTCTCTGGGCTAACCCCCCGCCCCCCCCCCCCCCCACCGTGCTGCCCAGGGGCGGTTTGCTGAACTTGAGCCGGCTTGCTTCGCCCGCTCGCGGCTCGTGCGCTGCCCAGAGACGGCTTTTCGCTTCTTCGATTTTTCCGTCACGCTCGGCTTGCTTGCTCCGTGCTTGTCTTCAGAGACTCTCTGAAAATGTACACGCATCATGACAAATGTAGGCCTTCTGCGTCGTGCACTCTCGTGCTTCCTGTGCGAGCTATTCGGTGCCCTCACCAGTTCCTTTCAAGACCGCTGCATCTACCTGTAGGGAAAAAAAACTCTTTTTGGAAACAATTCGCCAAGTGACACTTGGCGAAGAGACTATAGCTAAAGCAAAGGGGAGTACGTGACAATTTGAGACTTCAGCCCTTCAGCCCATTTTTAGTAGCCTTTTTCATTTACAGGGGGGTGGGGGAATTTAGAGGGATGCGCAGCGCATCGGCTAATCCCCATAAATCACGATGAACGTCAAACCCCGACGCTCGGTGGTCTGGAGGATGCCAGGTTTCCCCTTCAGAGTCGAGCGGGGACACCGGGACGCCGTCATTGAGATGCAGGGGACATCCTGTGCCCGTTTGTCTTGGCCCCCCCCCGGCTCCCGCCGCGTCGCCACTTAGAGAATGACACGCGGGGCTCTAACTGCCGCTGCTGCCGCCTCGCTAGCCGAGCGCGCTCAGTTCGCATTTCCTTGCTCCTCTTTCAGAGGGGCTGTCAATTGCTTGGAGGACTCTTCAGTAGACATGGAGGGCTGAGATTTATTGAAACACTGGGACGAAGCACACAGTAAAATTATTCTCTTTTATTCAGTAGGGTTTGAATTATCTCGCTCGACGCTCGTAATTCGCTATTCCAAATTTGCATCGATTTGAAAACAATGGCATATTGTACGTATTAAGTCACAAATCAAAAAAGAAAATCTGGTGTGAGTGATGTCCTTCGAATACTCAGTAAACAATGTTTTCAGAAGCAGTAGAATGTCATTTCTGGGCTGGTATTCTTCAGTTTATTTTATGTTTATTTACATAGATTTTTTTTTTCATTCCAGTAGCTGCCTTGGCCTGCGTGTTTGTGCGTGCATGTGTGCGTGTGCACATTTGCATGCGCATTCATGCATGCTGCATGTGATGGACTGCGTGCGCAGCGATTTTGTGCAATGCCTTGCATTGGGGGAGTGCTGCAATATGCTGGGTCTCTGCCACACACACATGTGTTTGGATGTGGTTAAAATGAAGTGGCTCTCTGCCCTCAACCCTGTCCCCCCCAATACAAACTAATACAAATCACGGGCCCCCAGTCTTTCATCAGCTTCCTGTCACAAAGCAGGCAGGAGTCCAATAACTCACTGTAGGCAATGAAAATAGATACCGGGCTGCAGTGGGCTGGTACTCTGGTTCTCCCGCCTACAAAATGGCTGAAGTTAAGCTTGTAGGCTTGTGTACCAGCCGTGATAGACTGTTAAATACTATCTAGTCAGTATGTTATCAGAGCACTAGGTGCAATTTAGTTAGGAAAATGGTGAACATTGTTGGGCTGAATGGCCTGGTCTCATCATTATGTTATGTTATGTTATGTTATGTTATGTTATGTTATGTTATGTTATGTTATGTTATGTTATGTTATGTTATGTTATGTTATGTTATGTTATGTTATGTTAGGTTATATTAGGTTATGTTTGGGTGGGAGAACAAAAGTGTAACAAAAATAACGGAAGTGTTACTGCTGAGCTAGTAGGAGACACTCGTCCTTTCAGATCAGTTGAATTACATTTCACAGTGCGGATACTGTGCTGTAGGAGGTGCCTGTCTGCCTCACTGTATTCATTAGACCTCGTGGCATTTGTCCTGACGTCCTGGCAAGGTTTCCCATCTCTAAGCACCCATCTGGCTGCGTAATCTTCCCCCTGCTATTAATTTCCTAATGTAATCCCTTGCTTGTCTTTGCCTCTTAATGCACCCAGGAGAAAGCAACAGAAAGCTGTCTTGCCTGTTCATTTGCCAGCTGGATATATTTAGAATGGCTGTGCATCAAAAACAAACGCTGCCATTTTCCGCAGAGTTTGATCCTGGTGGACCTGCGCTCGTTTCAGAATTCCAAATCCGTACCAGCTACATGCGGAGCAGGCAGAAACAAAGAATTCATCCTGTTAGCTGGCTCTCCTGTTGGCCGCCGTCCATGTTCTGTTTTTACCTGGAGTCAGGCTACAGACTACAGAATGTACATCATGGAGATGCAGATGAGCTGTCAATCATTTTGTGGGAAGTCATATGGTGTCACTAACCTGATAAGGTCATGTGTGGTCACTCCATGCACAACTCACCGTCTTACACCAACCTGGTGAAGCAATGGCACGGTATCTCGGTGAGTTTTAGTCTAGAGGAGGCAGATGAATGAAGTTATGAGTACAGTGAATTAGCGTCTGTGCTGTGTATTTCCTCCCAATATCCAGTTATTAACAAGTCGTGCGTTTTCATGTGCATCCTTGGTTAGTACCTGGCTGGGAGACTTCCTGCGAAAACTGAATTGCTGCTGGATGTGGTGTTAGTTATTCAGTATTGCACCAGAGTGTTATTTACAGAAGTATCTTATTTCATCCAGTTGCGGATATTTTCGAAAAATAACCTGTATAGATGTTGCTTTTCCAGAACAAGTGATGACCAGGACAGGACTGGAGGCAGGGTTTTAATTACAGGGGAGCTAGGCAGAGCTCCACCCCCCCACCCCTGCCCCCGAAAGACACTGGAGCTCCCCGAAGAGACCTGAGTCCTCTCCCCCCTTCCCCAAAGCAATAAGAGCGATCACAATCTCTCCCACCCCCAGGTCCATGATTTCACAGATCCCCCTGAAAGCCACAGTGTAATTCAGACCCTGACTGGAGGCTAGCTACAGCTGTCTGGAGAGATACTCAGGGCCCCCCATTCATTAGCTGTCCGCGCTGGTGCCTGTGTGCATTAACCCTGTCCTGCCGCCCCCTAGCACCATATCACCTTACCTGCGTTCCTGTGGTGATCTATGGTAGCTAACACGGGGAGCCTTGCAGGCTAAAAGCTACGCGGTAGCCAGGCTGATCAACAGTGTGATGTAATGACCCTCGGACCCGCTCCTGGCCTTTTTTAATGAGGCCGTTTGGATAGGATCAGAGAAAGGAGGCAGCGGTGCAGGAGAGCAAGCCTGGAGTGCAGGTGCTACATATTAGCAGTGACCCCTCAAGTCTTTCCTGTCACTAAATCACGTTTCCCAAAGCCCACTGCTATGCCTGCAGCCCACAGAAAAAGGCTTTGAGGATTACGGAGCAGACTGTGATGGCAGTTCAGCTACACCAGTAAAAATCTCTGCAGCCCCCGGCCCCAATCCGCCATCTTGAAAACATGACTTTAGCAGGTGCTGTTCTGCCCATTCCATGGACTGGGAGCACCCCGTTCTCCCTTTAAAGCCGCATGAAGCTCATTCACCGTGCGGGCGCTCAGAGCTGGTGAAAATGCGATCTCAGCCCACTTCATCTCGAATAACCGCAGTCGTGAGCTTCCCACCCGTCGTGATGGGGACACATTTGCGGTGTCTTAAAATTGTTAGAGAAGGCTTCCGCCTCCCTCTGAGAGACAGAGGCAGCGCGTTCGGCGTGTCCCGTCTTCAAAGTGTGCGGCCGCGCGAAAAGCCAGCTGACAAATACCCGGGCGGAATGGATCGCAGAGCGGCGGATAAAGACACAGCACTTAGCGCTTCTCTGTCACGCCGCGGCGAGGTCTGTTCCGTGTTTAACCTCGTGCCATTGTGGAATAAATCCATTCTTCGGAATGTGATCCCTCCTTCTTTCCAAGGGAATTCCACGCACTTCCCTCAGTCACTCCGGGAAACCGCAAAAAAAAAAATCCATCCTAATCCTTACCTCAGATTCCGTAGTTTGGGCTTTGATTTATTATCCAAAGTGAAGTGGGTGGTTTAATTCTGATGTGTGCTCGGAGACATTCAGCCTGCACATAGAGGAATTTAGTGCATTTCTTTGCTTGGACGGTCTGTTTAATACCTCTGACTGAAACCCACCCAACCCATTTGATTGTTTGCACTGATAGATCCCTCATGACATTTCTGTTTTCATTCATTCTGTCTTTACTTTTACACCGGGCTTACCAGCGGAGGGTGGGCTCCCCCTCAACAGCCGGGTTCGATCTGAGATTTCTTCTTATTTGGGAGAGTTTTCTCTCCTTTGTTTTATTGAGTTTTTTTTTTCCCCAGTGTGGAGTTTTTTTTAAACTGCAATTGCTCGCTTTCTTCAGGCCTGGTTTCGCCCAGTTATCTATCCCATTTCTTCTGAAAGGCATCTTTGTGACAGTGGCTCTATAAAAATTGCAACAGAAATAAACTTGAATTGAATTGAACTGAATTGAATTGAAATGAATAGACAGTGTTGAAAGTGTGAAAACAGCGTGTCCAGGGGTTGAAGTCTATCCTAACTAAGCAGCCTGTCTGTGTGTGGGGTGGGGGGGTCCACAGGGGGGCCGGGTGCAGGGAAAGGCCTGCAGTGTGAGAAGATTGAGGAGCGATACGGACTCAGGACCCTTTCTCCCGGGGACCTCCTGCACAGCGAAATGCAGGCCGACACAGAGCGGGGACGCTTCATACGGGACGTCCTGGAGAGAGGGGAGCAGCTGCCTGTGGTAAGACATGATGACCATGTACTGTGTCTTACTCCCCACGATCAGAACAGGGTGCGAATTACAGGGGGGTTTGGTTGGGGGGGGGTTGGGGGGGGGTGGGGGGGGGGGTACTGGGCCCCCTATCTGGAACTTAAACCCCCCCTGAAGGAGCTAAAAACTAAAGTTTAGGGAGGATTCTGAAATCCTTACATAAACTGTAATTCTAATAATAAATGTAAATGCAAATGTGTTTGCCCAGCTGTGTCTGAAGTACAATTCTACTGCAATTTTGAACACCTCAACAGGGGGTCATAGCATTTCTTAACCGTTGAAATTGCCTGGGCAAGCTTGACTCACTCATTACTTTAGCACATTAATTGCTGAGAGAGATTGTGTTCGATTCAAATTGCAGGAGCCAGGGGGATCTCAGCCCTAACGGAGAGAGAAATGAGCCCCCCCTCGTCCACAATCCCAATTTCCCCAACCCCCCCTCGCCCCCCCCCGAAGATACAGGTAATAGAATTGCCTGCCAAATAACCAGGCCCAATAGAGATTAATCTAATCTGATCAACTCTAATGAAGAAAGGGCCTGCTATCAGAGATATACTTCCTGTCGGTGCTACAGACACCTACGTATCATTTTCTTGTCCAGTTTTCCTTTCTCTTTCCCCTGTAAAGTGTCTTTGTCTCTGTAAAAAAAAAAAAAAAATGCTGTATAAATCAAATTGAAATGAATACGCCTGCATTTCCTTCTGCTTCGTCTCCCAGGAAGGGTGTTTCCATCTTGCTCCTTGATGG
The DNA here is from genome assembly GCF_013347855.1 of Anguilla anguilla. NCBI lineage: Eukaryota > Metazoa > Chordata > Actinopteri > Anguilliformes > Anguillidae > Anguilla > Anguilla anguilla. The sequence continues at coordinate 11,133,624 of NC_049206.1, read as the reverse complement.
AAATAGGCTTTTCAGTCCCTCTTGCTGAGAACCGGCCCCATATCATGATTCTGCCACCACCATCCTTAAACATAAAGATTGTGTTCCTGCGTGACGGGCTGTTCGCTTTGCACCGAACATAGCACTTTGCTTCGAGACCGAAGAGCTCAACTGTACTCTAATTACAGTGTCTTCTTCAAGAAGGGCTCCGGGTTCTGTCACATGTCTTCTGGCGAACCCCAGGCCTGACTGAATGCTTGCATTTCACAGAATGTTTCCATCCACCCATCTTCCTGGAGGGGCCGTATCTGTGAAGGCCATAAAGAGACTGTTTGTTCTCTGGACAGTTCCTCCCATTTCAGCCAATTAGCCTCCTGCTCACTGCTCTGACAAGTACCCTGCTCATCTGGCGGCTCGATGTGGTGGGACGGCTCGGTAGACAGACTCATGGACGTACGCGCGGCCGTGAATATCACGACCGGAAAGAAGACAAAGTGCCGCCGTGTTTCCGTGGCGGCGGAGCAGACAGCGCCGAGGTGATTATGAAGACGGAGAGCGGTGAGCCCTTATTAGTCCCGGGCTCCCTCTCCCCCCGTTCCTAGGCGGATCGCGATTGGCCGTTACATCTTGCCGGGTTAGAAACCGACGTCTGTTAACATGCCAGACGGCGGGCGAGAGAGAGAGAGAGTGTCGACCGCCATCCAGTCGACGGTGTAATTAGCGGGGCCCGTCGGTCCCTGTGCGATTTTCTTTCCTGCGTGATTTTCAAAAAGTCATGACATTCAACGGGATAAATCACCTCACCTTCCTCGCCCCCCGTGTCAGGTTCTGAAGGGTACCAAAAAAAAAAAAAGTCCAATTTTATGCCTTGTTAAATCATACACGCCGTGGCAATGTGCTGCCCACTGTTCCAATATGAAGATTGTGCACAGTTTCTAATTGATGCCACGGGAGGCTGTGCAGAATTGAAGTCTCTTAAGGTCATCTGTAAATTAGTCTACCACCTAAATGACTTTTGCCGCACGGGCTTTGACGTTTTTGAAGTCTGCGTGCATTGTGGATGTCCCAACCACATCAAAATGCCAGGCGCCTCTCAATGCTGAACTGTTCCACACAGTCTCGCGACAGTTAAGCTCATTTCAGACGGTGATGTTTAAGCTTTGCTGAGCAGCCTGCCGCAGATCTGAAGCAGGACTCTCTGATCCATGAAAGACTCGAGCCACACAAGCTGAGGGCTGGCCCAGACTTTTGTCTGACCTTTGAACTTCTGCAGCTATATGCTATGACGTCACACCAGTATGTTGGATCCTTTCCATTTAATTGTTGATTTTCTCCAGCATTGTACACGGCACCCACGGCATTCTGCTTAACGAGGTGTTAGCTCCCCCCCCCCCGCCCCATGCTGGTTCTAACCTGTGGTGCCAGTAGCTGGTCTGTGTTGCTGAACGTACACTGGGGAGGTTTACTTGTGTTTAAACGATCAGTGATTCATCATTTTAAAGCACACCAAGAGCCATTGACTGAAACACCGTCATTTGTCTTCATTATGCTGATTATTTAACACAGATGTCGAAGCGCAGCTTGGAATTGACTTCCTCCAGAGAGAACAAGTTTGTAAATATAAATGCAAGTTAATGACCCTTTCCAGAAGGACTTATGGTTGCTTGCTATTATGCTTATGGCTGGTAACCACTTTTAGTGCATCCAACTTCCCAGAGGCTTTTCCCATAGAACAGCATAGTGAAGGAACTGTTCTGCCTGTACTGATCAGACAGTTGGTTGGCCTTTATTGAGATTTCCTCAGTATTGAGGACCCATTACTGTGTGTCTCCAGGATGGAGATGACAGATGTACGGTTTCCCCCCCAATCCTCTCCTCTAACAGTGGTTGTCAGATGGCCAATGGGAGCCTTTTCTAAAGGCCTTGGTATGACTCATCATCAGATGACTGAACGCAGAGCTGTCCCTCTTCAGGGCAATATGCTCTCACCAAATGGCCACAGACGGCTCGGTCAAGGAGAGTGTATTCCGCCACGTCCATGTTAACTCAGTAATCCTGTGATGTCACGACAACGACGGTATTCATTCAAAATTTACAGTTATCCTTTGGCATTTAGCAAACACCCGTATCCAGTACACAGATTTGCTTACTTTTTTAAGAATACAGTCCAGCTGCATATTTTATCGAAGCAGTTCAGGTTGCTCGAAAGGGACTTTGTTGAAATTCACAGCTAGTAGCCTGGTGCCCTGGTGCGTTCTGCCTGTCCAGCCCCCACCCCCACCCACCTTTACGCAGTGCAGTGTGACCTCATCAGCATGAGATGCGGTCTGCATTGCATTATTAACTGGCAGCAGGGGAAGAGTGACCTTCACAGAAAAGCCTCTGTTAACACGGGTCTGTGCTTTTGCAGGTCTCCCCACTACCATCACCCAAACAATGTAACCCATGCCAACCCTCCTGCTGCACTGCAGGTGTCAGCGTTAGAAGCACCAGCAGGGGGAGCTCCCGAGCTGCTCTTGAAAATAGACACATCGCACGGGAGATCCCTCCAGTTCTCCACCGTTGCTGTCTCTGTGGCCAAACAGCATGAAATATAAATGAGCTTGAGGAAGAGACGGAGCTTTGCCCTGACAGAACAATTCAAGATTCAGCCATGTCGAACCTCTCGGCGGCCCTCAGATCAGAGAGGCAATTTTCAATGCATGAACTGTCCGGCGATGCAAAAGGACATCTCATTGGCCGAGAGACAGGATAATGCAGTGGGCTGGCTCTGTGCAAGGACGCCCTCAGATCCACCCGAGCGACCGGCAGCAGTCGATGGTGTGGTGTGGTGTCTGGACGTGCCCGTCACCTACTATGGATTTTAGATGGGCAAAAGGCTTGCAGCTGTACACAGAATGTCGAAGTTCACTGCCGGTAGAAGATTAGTTTCTCACTTCGGTGTGCCAGGTGTCTCCGTGGAGAAGAGCTGACAGCCTGTCTGTGTGTCTCGTCTCGTCCTTATAGGATTTGATGATGGAGCTGCTGGGGGAAGCCATGGCCGGCAGCCCCTTCCAAGGAAAGGGTTTCCTGATTGACGGCTTTCCGCGGGATGTCCGACAGGCGGAGGAGTTCGAGGCCAAGGTGGGCACCGAGGAAGATTCGCAGCGGGAATTTTAATGAAGTCACCCCCCCCCCCCCCCTTTTTTTTTCAATGGAACTTTGCCCATCTGTGACCATTTCCTACCCTAGTCCACACAGTGCATCAGGAGTGCGCTCGTGCCGATGGAGTCTTCAGCTCTTTGTTCCTTTTTGAATAATCGCAGATGTTGTGACGAAGCCTCCTTGCCACTTTACAGTAGTGCTGAATTAATGCTGGGGCTGTAATGAGCGGTAATGTCGTCTAGAGCGGGGGGGATGTCAGAGACTCGTGCTCCCGCCTCATTTTCTGCATTTTGAGCTCTGAGCTCCTGGGGGATTACATCATTACATTTCACCATTTAAAAAAAAAAAAAAAAGCATCAGTTGCATTGTTGGTCCAGGCTGACCTGCTTAGCTTGCATACTGAGCTTAAGTTGGCTTCGCTAGTATTTTCATAACTAATCAGCCTCTTATTCTTATTCTAATTAGCCTGTATTTGCATAGCTAATTAGTCTCTTATTCTTATTCTAATTAGCCTGTATTTGCATAGCTAATTAGCCTCTTAATTCATCTGCTTGTTTAATGGTACCTTTCAAGCCGGAATATACTGGCCACTGAGCATAACAGGAGTGTGCGGACCAAGAGCCCTCCGGTCCCAAAACCTCACTCTTCCCTCGTAACGCGCACCTTCAGTAGAATGTCGATGGGTGTTATGAGCCTATGGGGAGAGGGAAATTCAGTCTAAATTACATCTTTGTCCCGAGCTCAGGACCCACTGCTAGGAAAAGGCAAGACAGACACCTCATTTTTTAAACCTAGTAAAAAAAAAAATTCCCAAATTTAAAGGGATATTTAACTTTCCAATGTTTCTTGTTTCCATGTGTGAGATAAAGAATATTTTAGATATTTAAGGGAGGATCTGTATATCAGCCATTGTAAAGCCAGCAGGTCCAATCACGTCATCGCACACAATCACACAGTCTGTCTGTCTGGGTGACATACTGTCTGGAAAACATGCACTAAAACAAATAATATTCAAAAATTCAATTACATTTGTATGTGAGTGACAGCAGCACCCTCTGGTGACAGTAGCAGCAAACTTTACCTTGAAAACCAAAGAGAATCAAAGAAGAGCACTAAACCTGGGTCCAGTCAATCACATCACTTATCACTAATCCCGCCCACTCAGATCATCGCCTCCTATCAGCATCATGGTTATTATTATTATGGACGTCTTGCTGTTGGTGCAGCCTCGGCTGCTGGCTGTGCATGTTGCCTCGTGCGCCAGGCTGGGCTGGCGCTGACGGCGTGTCTCTGGGTTCCGGCAGATCGGCGAGCCCAGCCTGGTCCTGCTGCTGGAGTGCCCCACAGACGTCCTGTCCAGGCGTCTGCTACGCAGGAGCGGGGCGGGGCTCCGGCCCGAGGCCCACAGAGACGCCGTCTGCAAGAGGCTGGAGGCCTTCTGGAACACGTGCGAGCAGGTCGCCGCCCACTACGAGCGCAGAAGGCTCCTACACAGGGTATGAGGTCACCCACAGCATGGGGGCATGGAGGGGGAGGAGGGAGAGGAGGGGGAGGAGGGAGAGGGGGGAGGGGGAGGGGGAGGGGGATGGAGGGGAGGGGGAAGAGGAGGGGGAGGAGGGGGGGAGGGGGATAGAGGAGGAGGAGGGGGAGGGGGATGGAGGAGGAAGAGGAGGAGGAGGGTGGGATGGAGGAAGAGGAGGAGGGGGAAGAGGAAGAAGAAGAGGAGGAGGGTGGGATGGAGGAGGAGGAGGAGGGTGGGATGGAAGAGGAGGAGGAGGAGGGGGAAGAGGAGGAAGAGGAGGAGGGGGGGTGGGTGGGACAGCGCCAACTAGGGTTGCCGAGCAGCAGCACGGTGGCAGTTGGCTCGGCACCTCTCTGATTTTCAACCGAAACGTCTGGATACCTTCTTGGTGAAATTTTAATGAACAAAATGTCTTAAACAGCATTAGTCACCTAGTACTAGTCATCAGTACAGGTTCCAAATCTTTTGCATAATTTTGTCAAATAAATGGTTTATTAATAATGGGTTTATTGTTCATTGATATTTCATACTATTCATCTTATTAGTTATTATTCCTATTACCCACACAGGCAAACCCATTAAACTTCAAATATCATCTATGAAAGACCATGGCATTTCAAATATATGACTAACTGCTGACTTTCACACTGTGGTATTTCTGCATTGAATTGGGTAGGCTAATTGCATTCTTGAGTAACACTGATTAAAATGGGGAATAACTCATATATTTGGTAAATTTATTTTAAAAGTTTAATTTAATGTGGTTATGCTTAGATTGGCTACAAGGACCCCATGTCCACTGTTAATTTGTGGGGAAAGTAGTGAAGGTGAGCAGTTCAGGGCATCATTTCGAAGTGGTTGTGGTTCTTGATTTTGGTATGTAGCCTATATCCATTTTGATTTTATAATAGCTTTTAAAATTTAGCGTTGGTCTTGATATCGCTCAGTTCAGTTTTTGACGGGGTGTAGATTCATCACAAAATAATCCAGCCTGGTTAATGTATATGTATCATTTAAAACAAGATTCAAGCAATTTTATGCTTTCACACCTATGAACAACTATATCATTTGGATTTCCAGGTCGATGCAGAAAGGCCCCCGGACGAGGTGTTCCAGATCATCTGCCAGATTCTGGACTTCTGTTAAAATCCCACCCAGGACCCTCAGTGCTGCCACCCAGTGGTCAGGATGTCTCATTGATGTATGGACCCAGAAAACCCCCCTGAAGACCCACTGAGCAAACCCACCTGCTTACACTCCTCCACAGCACCAAGGGATGAAAGGAATCCGGACAACACACTGGGAAAGCAGAGCTCGATGGGGTCAACTTCGGGACAAGACCACGGGCTAGCCGCTCACGAATGAAGACAGATCGGATTGTGCCACTGCGGTGATGGAGCCCCCATGCCGTCTAATGATTGTTGTCCAGCTCCCCGCCCCCCCCCCGCCCCCGCCCCCGCCCCCACCCCCACCCCCACCCCCCACGCCGCTTCAATCCCCTACACCGCTCCCCTCCGAGCCAAAAAAAAAGAAAGAAAAAAAAAACACTGCCTACTGTCAGGGCATTTACTCCTGCTCCAGCACTGCCGCTTTAACACGACGAAGCTCGGACCGCCGACATTCAAACGGGCCGCCGCTCTGCCGACCCGCAAACATAGGCAACAGTGTGTTATTGGTCATGTCTGTGCTTTGTGGTTATCATGCATGAACGACTGTGTAACAAACATCAGCCAGAATTTGCCACAGGCTGTTCGTTCAGAGGGATCTCATTTTTCAAACTTTGTAAAAAAAAAAAAAGAAATGGTATTACCCCAAATCATTTGAACTCAATAAAGGCTGTTACAAATTTTGCATTTTTTGTTATTTTTTTGTAGACTGCAGCACATAAACGTCTCGGTATAGACTGGTGGAGTTTTTTTTAAGACAGGAGAATAACATGCATTAAACAGAATATCTCTGTAAAAATGTATTTAGTTAACTGGACAAGCAACTTCCTGTGTCACTGAAAAGCGGCTAACGATAGTAGTCGCGTCTAAATTGCCGCGATTTCAGGCTTTTGCACCTCAGCCCGGCTGAGACGGCTGCCTCCACACAGTCCTGCCTCCCCTGCACAATCCACGGGCCAAAAATAAAACACTTATTTCTTGCTTTTTTTCTTTCCTACAGAGCCCCAGGGACTCCCGCATCTCCTATTAGTATCCATCTCAGTGCCATTACCAGGTGAGGACCTGTTTCTACAGCAGTTATTGGGAAGCGATTACGGAAAGCGCTCGGGGGAACAGGTGGTCCCTCTGTGACGCAGGCCGAGGAGCACGTCGGCGAGTAGTGCTCCCCCTGCTGGACGTGCCTGGGCGGTGCGTGTAACGGCGCTTGCTGTGCTAATGCCAGTGATTAGCAGAGGGGGCGGCAGGGCTTCTGGGTCTGCTTTAATCATCAGACGTGTGGAGGCGCCCGCAATGTTCACAGGCTAATTATGATATAATGATTAAGTTAGGCTATGGTGCCTATGAGGCATCAGTGGGGGGAAAAAAGGGATTTGTCTAGTAAAGCAATCATACATCCTCCTGCCTGGGTCTCATCTTCATGATTCCTTCATTTTAATCACTAAATCGCCAAGAGCCAGAATGGCCGCCGACCAATAAGGCGTCCCCCTCAAGGACAGCCCACATCAGAGAGGGCAACATCATATACACATGATCTCTATGAAGACCAAACTGGAGTCTATTTCTCTCTATGCTGCAGGACAGCAGTGTGTGAAAACTGTGCCCATCCACATCTAAGTCCAACGGCCGTCTCAATTCAAATCAATGCTCTGAGGATGTTCTAATGAGAGCAGGTAAACCTGCTTAATTGCAGTCCTTGTGAGACTGAGGTGTACCTCCTGCAGTCAGCAATCGTGATACAGATACACCATTTGCCAGGGCACAGGGCTGGACAGCCATTTTCTTCATACGTGCACCTTGTTTGGCCATATTCCTTTGCCTACGACGGCTACTTATCGACCTGTCCTCTTTGTTCACCGAACAGCAATGTGTGTTTCCCAGTCCTCTCTGCCCTGCGTGAGAGACATCACACCACGCCGCTTTCCTGAAGACGCATGTTCTGCCACCCCGGTAACAGGAGGCAGGCGACAGATTTCCTGTCACTTGTCGCTACGGCGTCACCAGGCTGAGTCAAAAACACGACTGCACCCAGGCACGTCACTGATAAACATATTCACCCAGCCAAATAAGGGAACAGACTGACTAAAGCACTGCAATTTGGCTGGAGCACAAACAGGCTTAATTCCTTCCCTCGGTCTCCGTTTCCTGTCTAACATTAAGGGTAATATAATAAATAAGCATGGTCCTTACCTTCACGATGATCGATATCCATGTTGAAACGATCATTTTAATAACAATTTTAATTACAATCCTGTGGTGCTTCCTTATCTATTTGAGATCACAGGTTGCCACATCTGTTCTCAATCCCCCCCCCTCCCCCTTCTGTACAGATTACATTGATACTTATCCTTTATGAAATGTTCTTAATCACTCACTCTAAATAGCTCTGTAGCTGTACTTATCTTTGTGAGCTATGCTGTTTTACCGTGGAGAATTTGTGTTTACATCAGTATTAAATTAAACCTTATAAAAGGTGCAGGACAATCAGCTTAGTAGTGCTTTTCTGTGGTCCAGAGGGAATTTATAATGGTACATTCGCACCCTTTTGAAAAAGCGGATTACCCATAAGTGCTTCAATTAAAGGCTAAGGCATCCCCAATTATCCAGTGTACGTCCTTTGAAGATTCATATGGATACCTGCTTTGCAGAGAAAGCCGTACACAAAACGTACACCCAACGCAGTCACGAGAGAAAGGATTAGAAACGTCGGAGAAACACTTACCTCACAACCTTCCCCCACAGACAGTCCTCGCTGCGAACAACATTTATTCACAGGTGAGAAATGGGGGACCTTCTTGCATCAAGAGCACAGCAGTCCTGTAAGCCTCCTGGAGAGAGTACTGTGCACATTAAAACTCAAGCATTTAGAAACGGGACGTACCGCTTCCGCATGGAGAGGCACATTTTCCATTTTATTGAGGAATTTTTAAGCACTAGACCAGTCACTTACACAACAAAAAGCATGTCTGCTTTAATAAACCCATTTTTTTAATCGTGGCATCTCATACGAACACCAACACTACATAAAATCTGTAAGAAAGGTACAAAACATAATTGGTCAAAATACAGACATTAAAATGGCAGTAAAAAAATAAATTCCTAATTTTTTTGTTGTTGTTGTTGTCGTTGTCACCTTCTGTATGCGGTTATCCATCAAAACAAACACTTAAGACAATTTAATGATTTCTCTGACTGAATTATTAAAGCATAAAGGATGAGGCTTTCATGGCATTCAATCGGATTCTAGGTGAACTTCCACAGAGCCCCAGCCCTGCTGCAGAAATGATGCACAGGCGCCTCCTAGTGGCAACTATCATTCACTTCACATTAAAGGCAGTCAATTTAACGTTGCCTCAAAACAGAAGGGGAAGGGGATGGGGGGGGGGGGGGGGAGAAAATGAAAATATCCTTCACTTCACTTACTACTCAAGCCTGTCCCAACTGGAGAGGATACTGCCTTTATTAAGTCTATAGTGACTGGTTACAGGTGTGTGACTACAACGGTCAGATATATTTTGGTTCAGGAGCATTCGATCCACCTCGTCATGCAGTACAAGGACCCAAGATTCGTACAGATGCCGTGCAGTCAGGTAACAGGGGTGGGGCGGAGAAGTGGGGGGGGGGGGGAGACTTCTGCTTTCGTATTAGAGGTTAATAAAGATGCGGGACTCATGCCAAATATAAAGACTATTTCCACATACTTTTATTTCCACAGTTCTCCTGACATTTTAACATTATTTAAGAACAGACTGTATACACAAATATTGAAGCGGGGGAGAGGGGGGGATAAACAAAACCATACAAAATGGTCTACTCAAAGCACAACAAAATCTACCGGTATAAAAGAATGTGGGTGTGTCTCTGCGCACTGCACCGACCGCCTCAGGTTTTTCCTTTTTTTTTTTTTAAATAGGTGATTAAAAATACAATCGTTCGTTGATCTCGCGCAGACTGCAGAAATTAGGGAACTCAAAGAAAGGGGGACGATGTGTAGGCGGGTTCACGGACAACGTTGCCACGACGACTTTCCTTCAAAGCAGAGGCAGAGACGAAGCAGACCGGGTTTTCGTGGTGGGGTGAGGGGGGGGGGGGGGGAGGTCCAGACAAAATGGTACACTTACTACCACAGGCTACCGCTTTTTTCACCATATATTTGTATACGCCACATGATTACAACAGTACACACTGAGAAAAGAACGTCTCCGCGCCTCTCCGGTTCCGCGCGGCTCTTCCGCGGCTCAAGCAGCCCGCGGGGGGCTTTCCCGTCGCTTGTCTTCTTGGTGCTGTAGTGCTTCCGTGTCGGTAAGTGAAACGGTTTAGTGATGAGGTGTAAAGTTAAAACAAACAAAACAAAAAAAAAAAAAGAAGAAGAAAGAACACAATGATTGGGAGGTGAGGAAAAAAGCAGCTCTTTGTGAAAGTGGTGGTCCACTGTGAGACATCGGTGGTGTCCATTAACAGGAGCTTCGTACAGAATTTGTCTTTTTTTAATGTTTCGTTTGTTTTAGTTTTTTTTTTTTTGTTTTTTTTTTTTTTACTGTATTAGCCAACACTGATCGGTTAAAAACCTAGACTGAATCAAAGTCACTGGTCCCTCCATCCCAGTTTCCTTTCAATTTGTGACGAGATCTCGCTGGTTCGTATATAAATACTCATCTACAGACACCTAGCTATATCGTGTTAAGTGTTACGATACGAGACCAGCCTCCTGTCCAAGTGAAATTGGGTTGACTACAGGACTACGAGACAGTGAGCTTGACTACACACCCTTTATAACTTCGCCAGCGGAGGTTCGCCGGCCCGAAGCCGCGCGGAGAAGGCGCCTTCAGCTCCTCGGGTTCGGGGAATGTCGGTGTGCCTGTGTTATTTTGGAGACCTGTCGCTACGACGACCGCAGTGAGGCGTGGCCGGGGGCTCTGCGAGCGGGGCGGCGCCCGGCGGGGGCGGGTCGCCCTCGGGCGGCGCCCTAGCCCCGCCCCCCCACTGCCGATCCCGAGCGCTGAACGTGGACGACGGAGCCGTGTGAGAAGTTCCCCTGTTGGACGCGGCGGGGCCCTGGAGCTGGCCTGTTCGCCCCTGTCATCTGTTGGCGGGGAAATAGTTGGGGTCCAGGTAGTTGTAGCCGGCGCTCTGCGGCAGGCAGTAGTCTCTGTCCAGGAACGACTCCGGCTGGAAAACGGGCTCCAGCTGGTGGCTGGGCTTGTGGGCCTCGGTCTTGTACAGGCTGTGGATGGAGAACACAGGAGAACCGTGAAGGAGCCGCTCTTCAGCACGTTACAGCAGGTTATCTCTCTCCTGCCAAAGACCGTCTCCATCTAAATCTGCAGGGCTCTACTCCGGCTCTGACCAACCTCTGTGTCTGGATTTTAGTTCCACCCACAGCCCGAGTAATTAAGACTGAAATTATTTGAGAATGAAATTAATTAGGCTAACTCATATTCGGTGTTGAACTGACTTTCCATATAAAGCCATTAAAAAAATATTACCTGCACAAGTGCATAACATTAGTTTAACATTATAACATTAGTACTGGGGGGGGGGGGGGACATTAGTACTTGAAACGCGTAGACCCTCTGAACTGACTCCTGACCAGTACAGTATATCCCTATGACAACATGAAATCCCCATCTTCATAATATGAAATAAAATATAAGGGGGGTTGGCCTGTTTTGTAATTCTGGGGGGTGGGGGTTAGGGTTAAATAAATGACACTCTTGAATCTGGATTAGTTGAAGTCCTTATTAACAGGTGTGATCATAACTGGGAGCCTTTTCAAAAAAAAAAAAAAAAAAAACCCAAAACACTGTTTCCATTAATTCCACGATAACACAATTGGTTTGCTGGCCGTGCAAACTTGCTAGGTCAGTTTGTAATCCTGTTGCTAGGGAAATACTTCTGAAAAAGCATAAACAAAGAACACAGCGAAAAGCTTTCAATCAAGCCCTTTCACCTCCTCACATTTTCTAGATTCAAAGTAATAAAGCAAAAGGTCTTACAGGGCTGCCCAACCCTGTTCCTGGAGATCCACCGTCCTGTCAGCTTTCATGGCAACCCACATATCTGGCACACCCGATTCTACTAATTAGCAGCCCAAGGAGATCAGTAGCTATTGAATGAGGTGCTTTGTTAGGGTTGGAGTGAAAACCTCCATGACAGTAGGTTCCCAGGAACAGAGTTGGGGGAACATGCCGGAACTCCGTCTCAGTTCACTCCCCAGAAAACAACCCAACTATCCACCGACGATGTGGAAAACACATGGTGCCTAGCACAGCCCATGTTCTCCTGTACATCCATACTGCCACACCGTTTATTGAATTACTTTACCATGCGCAACCCCAGTGAAGTAAAATTTTACAGTGCAGCTGAACAGCAATAAAATAAAAAAACCTGGATATGATAAATGTACTCGTATCTTAAATGACCATGTAATTATATCTATAAAAAAAGCATGTCTTAGCTCAGTTATGATTTCATTTTGTTTCCTGCTACAGATAATATCTAATTCACAGCATTCTTGAGCATTATTACTCTAAGGGTGAGGACGAGGGACAAGCTCATCCAATCAAACAAGCACCTCATTCTACTGCACAAATGTAGCCATCCTCCTTGATTAAACGGCCCCTAACTTAGACTGCTTGAGCTGAAGAGGTGTCATCGCAGCGCGGGCACTAAGGGCTGGGTGACACAGCAGCTCGATGGCTCTGGAGCTGCAGGGTCTCTGCAGGGCTGGATCAGCGAGGCCTGCCGCGGCTTCTCTTTAAAGACGACAGAGCCCGCCCCCCACGAGCGCCGGTCCAAACGGAGCTCCTCCCACCGGCTCGGACCGACGGCCTCCTTTCGTGGGAGAGAAGGGGCGAGAGAGTTCCGCTAATTCGCGCACCCCTCAGGAGGCCGCCGCGCCCCAACCAGCAGAGACGGGGCTGCCCTTCCCAGCAGGCTTTGCACATTCAGCGGCATCGATGCCAATGCCTACCTGCTGACTTCAAAAACGCAAGGCGCAGGGAAAAAGGCAACACCGCGGTTCAGTTAAAAAGCGCTGCACAAAGCAAGAGGCACAAAATAAACTGCAGACAAAATCACTGCAAAAAAAAAGAAAAATGATTAAAGCTGTAACAACGCCATAACGACTAAAAGCTCAAACCAACGACAGCACTTTTAATGGGTCTGATCAACCGAAAGCAGGTGACGATTCTTTAAAGGCCTTTTTAAAAAAGGAGGAAGGTGTCCAGTGTGTGGAGCGGGCGCAGTCCTGAGGGAGTCTGGGATTGCTGATGAGGGGGGGCCGGACTGAGTCACAGGCTCGACAGAAGGACGGGCGGGATGATGGAGGAACGGAAAGGAAGGAAGAGAGCAGTGTAAACACGAAGCGGAAAAAAAGCAGGGGGAAAAAAACACAGCGAGCCAGGGGAGCTGCGTTTGGCGTGATGACTAAAGGAAGTCGGCTCGGAAGGCCGGGAGGTGCGGGTTCGACTCCCGGCTGGGGCGGCCCTTTCGTACCCTGGAGCACGCCGCTTAACCCAAACTGCTTAAGTGCTTATCCAGCTGTGAAAATGCATAATATGTCAAAATGTCAGCAATGGGAGGATTCTTTTTCTTTCCCCCCTGTATTGGGCCGTCTGCCAAACGTACAAAGGAGAAGGGAGCGTGGAAGCGGGCCTGGACGGGGAGCGGGGGGGAGCGGAGGCCTTACCAGTCGGAGCAGTTGCTGCAGAAGTCGACGGCGAGGTCCGGCGGGCAGTCCCTGCAGTGCCACCGCACGCCCTGTATGGGCTCCGTCCCACAGCCGTCGCACTGCGCCAGAACAGAGCCGCGGTCAGGGGCCCGCACGCGCAAATCCCCCGCACACACAAACCCCCCGCACGCGCAAACCCCCGCACACACAAACCCCCCGCACGCGCAAACCCCCCGCACGCGCAAATCCCCACACGCACAAATCCCTACACGCGCAAATCCCCCACACACACAAACCCCCCACACGCGCACATCCCCCACACGCGCAAATCCCCCGCACGCACAAACCAGGAATCCCAGTCCCACCCTTGCAACATCCCCATGCAACTTGCACACTTTTTTTTATGGAACAGAATAGACAAGGCAACAGAGAAGCAATCTGTCCGTGATGAAGGCACAGCCAAGGATTCTCATGAGAATGGGGTCAGAGTTCCAGGCTGTTAGCCCATACTCCACGGGACAGGGGTACGCTAGGGGTGCCAGGGCCAGACCCACCTTGTACCCCATGTGCTGCGCCAGCGCGTTCTCCGCTCGGATCTCGTGGATCTTCTGCTTCTTCAGTTTCTTCAGCTCCAGCAGCTCCTTGTACTCCGGCAAACCCCGGTATTCCACCGGAATGCCGTCCTCGTCCTGCCGGGGGGGGCGGGGGGAAGGGGGTTTAGTCACAGAGGTACTGTAAAGACGTGACAGTAAAAGTCACCACGATTTTTGCATATTAAAATAATGGTGAATCAAGGAGAAGACCTGAAAGTGTGCTGTTTCAAATGTGCTCACATTGACATGAATGCCCACTATATAGGAATGCTCCCTCTTGTGGCTGAAACTGGTATAACTATATAATTATGTAATCTATACCAGCTGAAAAAAGACTGTTTTGGTTTCAACAAGAATGTGTAAAGTAAAGCTAAACGTTCGGTGTTTGTGTATGGTGCGAACTCTCGCGCTGTCAGAGGGGAGCTTTAATAGATGCAGCCGGCCTCCTCACAAAGCCCAGCTCTGCCGTGTACTATCAGAGCCGATCTGCCTCTCAGAAACTCTACTCCCCGTGATCTCCGCAGAGCACGCTGACCCTTCCTTAAAGGTCGCACGCAAGGCTCAGCGCGCAGAAATGTCAGCGGCTGCCCGCTTCGTTTATCGGCCCCTGCCGTCGCGCGGTCCGCAAAAAAAACGCAGGTCATGCTAAAATGCTATTTTTCAGAAAATGCGATTCCCGAAATGTCAAGGCATTTCAAAAGGCTCTCTTTTGGCCGTTGCTCGTATATGGCAATCTCGGCTTCTGCGCGGAACAGCTTTCTGCTGGGCCGCGGGACAAATTAACTCTCGAGGACAAATGAAAAATTCTAATGGAATCTCTATACTGAGAACATCAACAACAAGAAAACGCATCCAATTCAAATGTTGGAGGCAACACAAGCATGTGCGCGTGTGTGTGTGTCTGTGTGCTCATGTGTGTATATAAAGCCCACATTATAGAATTTACACACCATAGCAGATATTAATTATATAAATTAACCCAGGACCCTATCTTAACACCACTACTCTTTCAAAATGTTCTATGGGACCTTTAATGACCACTGTGAGTCAGGACCTTTAGGTAACTGTATTGGATTATTGGACTGATTTCATGCAGAGGAGAATGTACCCCCTACTGGCCCACCAACTCTTCCATTCCCAGGAGTCCTCCCATCTAAGCACTAACCTAGCCCAGCATGCATTGCTGCAGCAGTTGTCTTGAGAAGGCCACATGGTGGCATGGCTACTGTGAGTGAAAGAGCAGTGCATGTTTTACTGTGGCTGCATCGCCCCCTGGTGGTGAAACACTCACAGAGTCCTCCGCCGTGGGGTCCTGCAGGCCGCTGTAGAAGCTGGAGCGGTCGTCCTCATCGTCCATGTAGACGGGCGGCTCGTAGGAGGTCAGGAAGGTGGAGGGCCGGTACAGGTGCTTGTTCAGGTGGTGTTGTCTCTTGCTGGAGGCCTGCGATCACAGTCATCGCAAGTGTCAATCACAAAGTCCCAAAAAGACATCAGCCACCAAAGAAGGTTGAACCTGCACCATGTACTGGGCACACAGTAAAACTGAACCCACAGTATTAAAGGAACACTGTCAGTGGCTGGGGTTCACTCTAAAGGGGAAGGCTATAAGAGCACACTAACAACTCCAATGCAGTAAGATCAGAGAAACAATTCAACACATTCATACTTTTTTAGGCTGGACTAAATCCAAAATCATACAGTAAATTCATACACAAATGGAGTAATACTTGAAATCAATTTTCAAGCACGGTTTTCTTCACAAAATACATTTCAGTACATTTCGGGCCCAGGTTGAGTAACACTAGCACATAGCCAGTGCCATGAAAAAACCTGGGTCATTTTGGTTTTCTAACACACATAAGAAATTCTAATCCAGCTCTATGTTCAGTAAATGTCAGTTTTTAAATGTTTTCTTAATGGTAAATTGAAAAAAGGAGCCATTTTTCCTGCTCGAGGAAACTCGAGCATTGTTGTGGATACGGCAGTGAAGTGCAGGCCGTAAATAAAGCTGATGTTTAGGCTGTAGCCCCAGCCCGAGGTGAACAGGCCTTACCTTTTTGCTGTACATGCACAGGTTGGGCGTTCTTCCGGGCACTGGGATTCCCGCTTTTGTCAGTTTTATGAAGTACTTCTGCACCCTGCTGGCGACCTGAAAGCAGACACCATTTATTAAACGCTTTACCGCCTTCTCACTCGGTCCACAGAATGAACAACAGCGGCTCCCGAATCGGGGTCACGAAGAAGTCCCAGCGTCCTCAGAAAAATGGAAGTAAATGTTCTTTTTTTAAGATATTCTGTTGACCAATATATTTCTCTAATCCATTAAATTACATATACTTTCAGATAAAATTAAACTTGTCACAGCCTTAATAATATTGTATTCAATAATTAAATATTTTATAAAATAGCTACATTACCTATATAGAATCATGGTATAATGGCATGATTTAGACATGTTTCCATATACTTGTGTGTTACACAGCAATGGGCAAGGTTTCAAACAGTAACCACTTTATTAAGGCGGGGGCCCTCAGTCACAGTGATCGGTTTTAAGGGACCAATGAATAACAAAGTTACTAGACTCACTCAAGCCCACAA
This sequence comes from Anguilla anguilla, assembly GCF_013347855.1. Classification (NCBI taxonomy): domain Eukaryota; kingdom Metazoa; phylum Chordata; class Actinopteri; order Anguilliformes; family Anguillidae; genus Anguilla; species Anguilla anguilla. The sequence goes on along the minus strand of NC_049206.1, from coordinate 11,116,953 downwards.
TACTTTTTCACTTTTACTTTTTGCAAAACTTATCTCTGCTCCCAATAAGGCATGAACATTGACCTAAACATTCTTTAATGAAAACCCAAAGTCCATAATGACGTTCATCATGAGAACAATGGGAAATGCTGATCTCCACCGCAGCAGGGGGAACCTGAAGGGGGAGGGGCAGAGGGGAAGGGTAGGCGGGGTGGCGGGTGGGGGCACCTGTTTGGCTGTCCTGTTGCCCAGCTCGTCGGCGATCTTCTGCCAGCGCTTGGACTCCACCTCCTCCGGGGGGAACTTGAGAAGCAGCTGCTCCAGCCGTTTCTGCGCAGACGCAGGCGGGAGAGCGGTCGGTACGCGGGCGAGACAGAGTGCCTAAACTCCCTACCGCCTGACATGAGCGGCATTCACATCTCAGCCTTCAGCAGTTTAGCAGGTAAGTCTGGCACCAGTGCCTGCTTAACATGCAACTCCTACACCTGCCATGAACTGGTTAGTTTCTGGGTTTGCAATGACTCCATGCAGATTTGGGAAAAAAAATTCAAAATATAAAATAAAAAAAAATAAAAAAGATTATATTATAATTTATAATATCATGACTTGGGATGTCCCATGAATGTTTCTGAGCCTGGCCGGGGGTCCCTGGATTCGAAAAGTTTGCAAACACCCAGGTCAATTTTGTGACCCGGAAATGGATTCAGAAATGACCTTTGACCCAGGGGAGAAAGTCCCATGCCCCCACCCCCCCTACCTGCTCCTCCACGGTCCACAGCTGATTAAAGGTGTCCGGTTTATTCTGATCACACACCCTCCCTCTTATCATCTGCGGGAAGAAAAAAAAAGAAAAAAAAACAGCATTTCAGTAAAAGTGGTAGGTCAATGACGTCTGCACTGCTGGGGTCACCACAAAGACGGTTTTGCTGCAAAATACGAGTCCACTGAAATAAAAAGACATTTTCTCTCAAGTCAACCGAATTCTCGCAAGGATGAGTGGAACGTTTCTCCGGGCTCTCCCGTGTGGAAGCGCTCGCAGAGGTGTGGAGCCTTCAGAGGTTTCAGCAAACAAACCGTGTCGCGTTCTTTCCAGCAGAATGCACAAGCAGGACCCTAATCAACGGGATCCTCTGTTGCCAATGATGCCAAACAGCAGCGCTGAACAAGAGCAACAGCGCAGGCAACAGGAAAGCCGTTTGCAGCACGGAGCTCGGAAACAAAGCAAACGCTCACGCAGACAACGCTCTCGACGGCCAGATCGCGGTCTGAATCCTTTATTCCGAGCTGCTTGTTCGAGGGATCTCAATTCATCCGATCCCAAGAGACAACATGAAGAAACAAAGCCGGTGGTGTAGAGTCACTGGTAGAGTTGACCAGGCAGGTTTTGTGTTATTCAAGGTAATATAATGGACATTATAATAATCAGGACCATACAACCCAATTAAGCAGCGGGCACAAGTGGCACTGGCATCACGGAGTGATTATTCGCCAACTGTGATCGCTAATTAACTTTTGAAGCGGATTAACGTGAAACGCTCTTCTACATGACAACGCGCGCTTCCAGCAGACGATATAATAAGAAGCGCACAATCGCAAACGTACCTGCCCGTGACGTACCCGCCACTGCCGACAGTGCTGCCGCTAATGAACCTATTGTCCGTTTGTCATATCTGTTCTGCTTTTTCTATTATCTTCTGCCCTTTAATCCATTCGTCATTAGTTTTGTTTTACTTTTGTTCCTTCATTATGTTGTGGTTGTTGCCTTTTTTTTTTTTTGCACAAACTGCTGAAGGGAACTAATAAATGGGAATTAATAAAAGAAACACTCCTATCAAGAGCAGGCAGTTTTGAGGGAAGCAGTCGACTGTGTTTTGAAATTAACTATTTTAGGCAGGCGTTAGTATAATGTCAGATCAGTACGAACACAATTTGCAAATGTAATTAAAACTGGCAAATGTGAAAAAGAAACGAAAGGACAGCTTGACACGGATCCGAAACGGATCTGTTTGCCAATTGCGTTTTACACCATACAGACTTTTGGCACTGAATTTGCTCAATACATAAGAATTGAGTAACAGGGTCATTTGTGGTGGGAACAGGAACAGAAACAGCAACAAAAAAACAGAAAACAGAACAGAAAAAAAAGGGAAAAGCCTGGTTTTATTTTTGTCGGTCAGACCCTGGAGCTGTTCAGTCTATGGACACATCAGTCTCACAGCACTCCTCTTCACTGAGCACAGAGAAACAGGAGGAACTCCATCTCAGGCACCCCAGGGACAAGAACATCAGGTTTCCATAGATACCATCTCTCACGCTTGCATGGACCGCAAATATACTTAAATCGGTACCAACTTGGAAGGGGGGTTGTGGACTAAAGCTACAGGACTTCTTCCCCAGTAGGAAATATGAGCTGTCGGTTTCTCTTCTAGCCGTTCGTTTGAATTTCTGGGTGCGCCGCGTCGTTACACGGCGTCGAGCGGACCGGTGCGCAGCTGGTCTCGTTTCGTTACAGACGCGAGCGCGTCTTCAGACCCAGAGTTCCACCGCACGGCCAGAGCTCGCTGGAGTAACCAGACCTCAAGATTCAGCTTAACATCTACAGTCCGTCTGTTACCGGCTGTTACAGCAAACCCCCTGGAGCGAGCCGGGAAGAGCCTGCTCATTCTGCCCTGACAGAGACCGGCACGTTCACGCACAGCTGATGGGAGAGGATTCAGGTATCCATGAGCCTCTAAATGGACTGGGGCTAAATGTCCAATCAGTGCCTCTCTAACCGAAGAGAACCAGTCACAGTGTTTGGCGGTTGTGAGGCCTAGCGGGCAGCGGTGTGCAGTCGGTTATGACGGCTGCCGGTCGGACGGCACTGCAGGGCCGCGCGGTGCGTTGCGGCGGTTGTGGGTACCTGAGTCCGGCTGCTGGAGGCGCTGTGCTCCGGAGCGTCACTAGAGGGCAGCGCGGAGTACAGCGCCGAAGGCTCTCCTTCCTTTCTGGAATCCAGAGGGCTTTTTGGTCGAGCGGGCAGCCCCACTGCAAAAAAACAACACAAGAGCGGGGTGCACATTTAATCCCATTTAACAACTTTTCAAAAATGTTGTGGGTGGTGTAAAACTTTGAGTGCTAAAAATATTAATTTCAGAGTAAATATAGAGCAGTGTGTGTCTCAGAAGCCTTTCCTGGTGCTCAACTCCAGAAGTAAATCTCCTTGCTTTTTCTCTGTTCAAAGATGGTAGTGGTACCCCAGAAGGGACGCAGTAATGTGCATAAGCCCCGCCCCCTGCGTACGGCGGCGCTGACCTTTATCGAAGATGAGCTTCAGCCGCCTGGTGTTGCGCTTCTTGTCGCGGAACTCCCTCTCGAAGTCGCCCAGGCCCGAGGTGTACTGGTCCCACGCGATGTCCGGGAGCTGGACCACGCGCTGGGGGCAGGGCAAGCCCATCCCCACCTGCGCGAGAGGACAGGGAACCGCCAACGCGCTCAACAGGGCGGTCCAGCGTATGCGCGCGCAACAGGGAGAGAACTGTTCCACTGTGGCCTCTGACAGAATCTGCATTCCAGTCATGTACTCTGTCATCAACACACACTGAAGGCCAGCGCTTCCAGAACACGCATGTAAAGGGGGGGGGGGGGGCTCCATTCTACTGGTTATCATTCTGTGTTCCCACCACATATGCAGCTTCCTGTAACAGCGCCTGGAGGAAAACGCGCTGACAGCCAAATGCGTCGTGTTCACACCTCACAATTTACACCAAGGCCTAAACTGCCTGAAGGTGGACGGTAACTGTCACCAAATGCTAATGCGGCAATCTAACAGGGAAACTAAATCGCAGGGGGAAGAAAAAAAATCACATTGATCTATAAAGCCGACGTGTGCATTCAAACAGGCGTGAGGGGGCACGTTCCCTTTTGCTGAGGAAAAATAAATTAGCGCGCGTGAGCAGAGAGGAGCGTGACGTCCCTCTCACTGCCACGGCCCTGTATCACTCTAACCCTGCAGCACACTGCCAAACCCAGCACAGGCTGCCTCTGCCACATCACAGCAATCATCTGCCCGACTGAACCAGTTCAGCTCTCTCCCTCTCTCTCTCTTAGTTCCTTTCTCTCTCTGTCTCTCTCAGTCTCTCTGTCTGCCCCCCTCTCTTAGCCTCTCTCCCTCTCTCTCTCTCTCTCCTGAGGAAACGCAGACTAAAATGAGAATCCAGATGACGCTGGCAGTCGAGGCTGCTGAGTGACTGACAGCACGTCTACAGTCCCCCCCGATGCTCCCGTGGAGCAAGACTGAGCGCGCTCCTGCCTGACAGGTTCTTTGCGCCCGGCACCGGGGACCTGGGGGTGCCACACGGGCTCTGACCGGGCTGAGAGCTGTTTGGGTTCCAGAACAGACACCCCCTCAGAACACCAGGGGCGTGGCGTGCTGTAGAGGACTCACCTCAGGGAAACCTGCCTGGTTAAAGGAGCTTAAAATAACACACTGCAGCTTACAGTCAGGTGTGATGTATGCGTCATCTCCCAAACCAAACGATTTAATACATTTAGCAAAAGAGCGCAAGCATCCTCAGTCGTTGCCTCTCACTTTTCGTTGCCAACTGCAATAACCCACAAAATGAAGAAAACTGAATTCAGGGATTCGTCTGAACTACGAACATAAGAGCAGCACTTCTCTGTTCATTTTGACAATTACGAAACATTTTGACACATTTACCCAATTTCATCTCACAGAGCATCTCATTAAGTCCATTTCAATAAAGCAACTGAAGTAACTAGACGAAAGCAAAGACTTCATAACGATAACACAGGACTTTTGTATACAGAATCAAACTACCAGACTGGCTCGTGATTGGCGGAGGCATCGTGGAGGTGCGGCCAGTGGGCGGGGCCACAGAGCGACGGATGGCCCAGTACCTGCTTCTGCAGCTTCTCCACAAAGCTGATGGGGTCCCTGAGGGCCTCCCTCTGGTGGCGGGCCAGGGACTCCAGGTCCAGGACGGCTTGGGTGCGCTGGGCCTCCAGCACACTGATGGTCTGCAGCAGCCTCTGGTAACTGGATGGGGGGGGAGGGGGGGTTGGGGGGGCGAATAAACGCGTTACTGAAACGGCCGCACGCCGCGACTTACCGCCGTCCTGGAAGCGCGCGTCGGAACATTCTAGAATGTCACATCCAAACCGCAGCCGGTCCCCGCTCTTGAGAGAGAACTGCACTAACGTAAGCAGGAAGGCCAAGTGCAATGTTTTGACTAGAGCGGACAGCCAAGACGGGGAGTTATTACAGCCTGGACCTGCATAGACTGCGGGTGTCCACATGAATCATTTTCATCATTTACACCCAGGTTTCGCTGCACCTCTTAACAAATTAACAGCCGGGGTCAGCGAGGGTGTTCCAAAAAACCCCCAAAAAATAAACACGGGGTCTAACACCAAATAAACAGAGTAGAAATGCGCGTGTTCAGGTACGCCAGGACAGCGAAGAGGAGGATGGAAAGGACTGAACTGTGACACACTTAAGTTACTGACAATAGAGAAACCGCAGCAAAAATCGCAGTGGAAACACTGATCCAAGCAGGATTACAGCGGGCTCGCCTCGTACTCCGGCACCTTGCACGGATTTACATCAGCTCCAGTTACAATTCCACGCGGCGGCTGTGCCCTCGGTCGCCGCGGCGACGGAGGTTCGTGAAGAAATTCGCTTACCAATTCTCTTTGAGGTTATGTGGTGACCCTGCGCTTGGGGGAGCTGGCTGGAGTGTATATGTCCAGGGCCCTTTCTGGAGAAGCAGACTGCGCTATAGCACTCCGCAGTGAGGAGGCTTTTGTACCTGTGTGAAAGGAGCTGGCAGGCAGCCCTGGGGGTGGGGGGCAGGGGGGTGCTGGGGACAGGTGCGGCTTTCGGACACCGCCACCGGGGGGGCGACAACATCGAGGGGCACGCGAGGGTACGGGGCCTCCCGGGAGCTGGCGCGTTGCGCACTGCGGCGTCGTGTGGACTTAACGCTAACAGCGCCGCCCGCGACAGGCAAACCGGTGAAGCGAATGGACCTTCGGACAAGCAAAATGTCACAAAAGGCATCTACGGCTGTTCTATGAGAAAACAGAGCTGTGGCTAAGCATTCTACTGGGCGCGAGTCTGTGGAGTTCAAACGAATACTTTCCCTGGGGTCCATTTCAAATTCTGAGTAGACCTCTTCAAAGACACTATTTCACACTGTATTCAGTGAAATATACATGTCACGTGTGCACCTGACATTACAAAGGAAGATCCTCTGGAGAAAAATAAGGTTCTTCTAATCTTAAAAATTTATACAGTTGAGTCCTATACCCTTGCCTTACAGCCGGCCAAGAGTCTTTTCACATTGCAACACCAAAACCACACACAGCACAACCAGAGTTAATCAACGTTATTAGACGACTACGTGCGGTCCTCCATATTTGGACACAAATCTGATTTGGGGTGGAGGGCTCCACCTGTCCCCTTATTGCCGTGAAGGCCAAACTCCTCCTTCAGAGGATGATCCCCTGCTGCACAGCCAGATGAAGCCGGCTCAATCCCACGGTGCACTGGGAACAGGCTGAACGGCTGTTATTACAAGACTGCCACAAAGCATGTCCTGACAAAAAAAAGCTGGCAATCTACGAACAGGCAAAAAAAAAAATAATAAAAAAAAAAACAACGAATGATTCGCTCTCCAGATGAGCTGATGGTTACCTTGACATCGCATTAGAAACCGTTCCCTGAAATTGCCATTTGCTGAAACTACAAATTGAGAGGGGCGAAAAGCACTTCAAACATAGCATCAGGAATTGCTACAACGCTATTAAATGCTTATCTGCCAACCATTTAAAAATAAAGCAGATCACATCATCATAACCAGCTGTTTTAATATGATGTAAAACTCATGTATTTGGAGACATTTCTGTCTGTCTTTGAGCTATAAAAGTCACTACGCTTACATTTTCAAGGCCTTTCAGGCTATGCATAAGGGTTGCTGCAGAGCTGTTCTTATTGATACAGCATTACCAGAACAAATATGGTTTAAGTAATAAGCAAGAATGGTTCCAATTTTAAATGGGTGATAGTATTAAGCCCCAGAGGTCAGTCGCCATATCGTTTATTTCCTGATGATGTGCACTGTAGCCTCATGGTAAACGCATATTCTTCCAGTGCAAACACGGCAGTGCAATGCACTGTTTGAACTGGGATGGACCATTAATTCCTAAAAGTCTATTTCTTGAACTCACAGGAACAAACCCGGTGCTGGCTGTCGCTCAGATCTCTGATCATATCAAACGACAGCTGCAAACAATTAAACGCCAAGAGACCTCGTTCTCCATTCGAAGACTGCTTAAACATTAGCCAGAGATAAAGAGAGGGAGAGAGTGAGAGAGAGGTAGAGAGAGAGAGAGGGGGAGACCAAGAGAGAGAGGAGTGAGCACACTACAAAATGAAAAGATTTCATGTGGACTGTAACTATGTGTAGCAGCTTAGTCCTTTTTACCAGACATTAAAAGAATATCTGCATTTTCATTAGTTTTTTTATTTTCCTTTTCAAGCTGAGCGAACGCACATTTCCATTTGCTATGCTAGGGCTGTAATGGCTCAAACTCAAAGGCAGACATGAAGAGGAATGAAAGCAGAAGCCACTGCGGGAGAAGCACAAAGTAAAGGCAAACGGAGAGCTGGGAGAGGATGCGGGTTGCCATGGTTTCACATACTCTTTGTTGTGTTTCAAAGCCAAGTGATCCGACTCAAAATAATACACGTCCGGGTCCTCTTCGTCTTCGTCTTCCTCGGCCGCCTGGCTCCCCGCCGGCTCTTTGGTGGATTTGGGAACGCTGGCCTCCGACACGCCCGCCTCCCCACCCGCCGTGTCCGCTGCCTCCCCGGAACATTCCGTGCCCTGCCCGCTGGCGGGGCCCCGCCCAGAGGAGGGGGGCCCGTCCGTTTTTGGGGAGGCCTCCTCCTCCGCCGGCCCCGCCCGGCCGTCGTCCTCCTTGTGCGGGCCGTTGCCCACGGAGGGGGAGGGGGGCTTGGAGCAGGCCGGCCTCCGGGGCGAAGTTCTCAGTGTGTATCTGTGTTCTTGAGGTTCGGTGAAAGAGGGGGCGTCTGCGAGGGTGGGGGAGGGGTCGGGGGCGGGGTCTGGGGCCGCCTCGGGCTCGGGGGCGGGGTCGGGCGGCCGGGCTTCCCCTGAGATGTGTGAGCCGCCCCGCGCCGCGCCCGGGCCGCCGTTAGCGCTCTCCGGCGCGCGCTCCTGCGGCCGGCACCCCGCGTCCCCCACCACGTCCACCTCCTCCTCCGGCTCCCTGGCCGGGGGCGGGGCTCCCGAGGGGGCGGGGCAGGGGGTGGGCGGCTCCTCAGCCATCACCGGGCCGTCAGGCTCCGCCCGCTCAGGGTTGGAGTTTTTACAAGGCACATGGGGGTCCGAGGGCGTCGCGGAGTCCGCCTGGCCGCCGTTGGGCAGCGCCAGGGTACTGTTCCTCTGGCACTCGTCGGAGGACACGCGGGCGTCCCCCGGGCTCGGCTCGGAGCTCTCGGGGCAGGCCCCCGCGTCCGCCGACCGCCGCCCGTCCAGCCCGTTGGCGACCTTGCGGGGCTCGTCGGCGGACGCCGGGGGGTCGTCCCCTTCCGCCGCCCCGCCCGCGTTTTCCTCCCGGTCCCGCTCGTCCGGCGGGGGGCGGAGCCTGTCCGGCCTGGGGGCGGGCGTGTCCTCGTCGCTCTCCCCGGGCGCTCGCTCGCCTTCCGTCGGGTCACGGGCGGGTCGCTCGGCCTTGCCGGGGGAGTCCTCCTCGGACCCGGGCGCGTCGCCCGAGCGCGAGCAGCGCTTGGCCCTCTTCTGGACGTGGGAGGCCTCCGCGGGGCCCCGCCCCCCGCCGCCCTCAGGGCAGTCCCTCTCCGAGCAGGAGAGGACCCGCTTGCGGGGGCTCAGCCATTGCTCCTCCGGGCCCTGCCGCCCGGACAGGGGGCCCTTCTGGGGGGGCTGCAGCTGCTGATTCGGGGGGCACTCCTGCCTCTTCTTGGGCGAGCGCGCTCGGGGCAGCGGCGCGGCCTGGGACTCCTCCGGCTGCGCGATGCTGCGGTTCCTGAGCGTCCGGCCACAGAAGTTCTCGTCCAATCCATTGATCCCCACGGATGATCTTGTAACGCGCGTGGAGCGAGGAGCAGCCATGCTATGGCGAATGCCTACAGTCTCCACATGGTGGTCCGCTCCTCTCCAGCAGATTGTGGGCACCTGGAGGACACCCACAGAAAGAAGACAGAAGAGGGGAGGGTTAGTCAACATGGAAGCTGGGGTACATTTTTAAGATGGACGCCTAATAGCGTCAGTTCTCCAAGCCTCGAGTTGAGTTACCAGTACGATCCTCCCGCTCAGCCACTCCAGCTAATGTACCAAACGGACAGGCCCGCGGACACGAGCAGACCACAGGGACCCAGCTGACCAATGAGGACATGCCGCTGCTGACTGACTGACAGACTGCCTACCTTCATCTGTAGCAGAACTACATCTCTTGGATGCAGTCTACAAAATATAATGAAGGATTGAACTGGAAAGGGACTGAAGGACTGCACTTGACAGCCTCTCTGAGAACCAGCATTACTCCTCAAGCTTCGAAGGGGCTTGACAGCTTTTAAAATCCAAAATCCATTTAGTGTGATGTGCTGCCGTACGCTGTACAGCACTGTGCAACAGGCCCCTTTGCTTACAGCAAGCCAAACAGAAATAAAAGCAATATGATACCTAGCATCTTCATTAACGTATACATACACATACACACACCACAATTAACATAAATATTAACCGGGCAGATTAGCATTAGATTTTAAGACTTTCACATGAGCAAGCCACCGGATCTCCCACAGTTAATCCCATCCTCACACCAATAAGAAGAGAATCTGATAGACTTTATTGCTACGCACACAAGGCAACAGTGGAAATGTCTAAAGGAAACCCCCCGTGGTTTCTGACAGCTGTGGGGAAAGTAAACATTCCTGATGGGAAACACTGAGTAAAGGCACCAAATTAAAGTTTTAAGGCGTAACGGAGGATAATGTATCACACAGCAATGTTGTCAGAAAAACGTTGATCCATCTGAACCGAGAGTGTAATGTAAGAAAAGAGCTTTGACAGCCATGGCGTGGTTATTAGCGTTTAGATATAGCAAGCTGAAGTTCTCATGGGAACTTGCATGAAGAACAGCTCCACGCATTCAGTCGTTTACAAAGTGACCTTCTCACAACAACTAACTCTCTAAAACAACGAAGACTCACATGGACAGTGTGCACTCTAGATATCAAGCAGTGTCTTGTCCCCATCAATGTGTACACTCCAGAGTTCAGTAAAGGCCGGCAGTTGACCAACAAATTCCTCAACATCTGACCAGTTCACACAAAAAACCACCACCTCCATGCTATGAGAAAAACACACAGGAACCCGTCTGCAGTGATCTGCCATTTAATTCTCTCTCAACGGAACCGAATCCATTCCAAACGGACTCAAAGGACTTCTACTGCCAGGGTTTCTGCTCTTTGAGTACGAGAACTTTACAGCTGGACAGTTTTCTTAACTACAAAAATAAATCTACAGTGGCTAAGGAACGAGAGCATCGTCGTAAATTACTCTCATCAAAAAAAAAAGCCTGTCGTTCTTCTCTTTCCTCTTTCAATTAAACGCCTCTGAAACCAGACAGTCATGCATCTTATAACTGCAAGCAGAATGGACCTGACAGGGAGGAACGGGGCCGGAATTAAATTGAAATCCAGCGAGTTATGAATAATGGTCATGACAGGACAGGAGCCTACAGTTTCTGAGCTGAGAGGAGCATTGTTTAAAGAGCACACCAATCACCCTACCGCCCCCCCTCCCCCCCCCCCCATCATCGACAGACAAAAAATGTGTGGCAAATGTACTCTGCCACACTGTGCGGAGGAGGAGCCAGTTGCTGCCAGTATTTTATTTATTTAGTTATGGCCTTTGAAGAACCATCCCGCGGGATTCCATACAAGACCTGGATGTGGCCATCGCAACACTGAAAACTCTTTCAGCAGGACAGGCCTGCGGGCCGCATCCTGGTTTCACCTTTAACGTTGCCTGCATATTAGCAAGACGTCCTCTGACATCTCTCAACATCCAAGAATGCCTGTTTACTGTCGCTGTCCTCACGGGGCTACTAATGCTGGTAGCCGCCCAGGGCTTTTTCCAATGACTCGACGTGTCGCGTAAGGTCGTTCTTTCTGGACGTCTTCGCGGTCAGCAGCACAAACAGAGCTGGACACCGCAAAGAAATTACAGAGTAGATCTAAATTTTATTTACCACAAAAAAATATATTTTTTGATAATTTGACATGGTATGTGGTATTAATATATCAAAGTGAGCTTGTCATTTTCAGCCGTACAGGGAACAAAATGAATGTCCGAAGCACAAAAACACGTCCAAGTTAAGAGCCTGGAAACCTTATCACCGAGGCAAACTCTGTGAACTGCATAAATGAAAGCGGACAGCAATTTCTCACATTTTGAGAGACTGCGTGTTCCCTGCTGAGCATGGAGCTTTTCCACTCGCAAAATTGCAGTTTCTGAACAGGAACAGGGCTGCACAGAACCGAGCCATGCACAGTGTACAAGGCTTAATATTCCACACTGACAATCACACCGACACATCCTTGTAGTGTATGACTTTGAGGATCTATGGACCGTTTGCTCTAAACCGATGCCAGTAAATAAGACAATGAGTAAAGTTGCAGCACAGAACCAACACAAAGCATATCAATTTGACCATGTTTATCCAAAGAGCCAGACAGTTCATTAGTTCACCATATAGGCCTGTAATCATTTTTTGGATCTTGTGGTGGGAATAATTTTTGTGCATTATTAAAGGCATACTACACAGGATTTCTTAGCCTGTGTTTACAATCAAAGAACCCAACTGAGTCACAGACACACAAATTCATTAGAAACCACGAGCAAATTCCTCCCAAACTATTACTCAGGCCAGACATTGGCCAAATATCTGACCAATCTACCACCACAAATTGACATAACACCGAAGAGAAACCTAAACTTTTGCATGGTTATGGAAGGAACAAAGGTGGTCGCAACTAAACCAAGCGTTGAACCGTAAGGGATTTTTAAATAGCAAGCGCGGTTAACACGGCCTAAAAAAAGGACAGCACGTGAAGCGACGCACCGCTGTGCCGGGCGGGGCCTCGCACATGGAAGACTCGGACCGCTACGACAACGGCCGCCGCCTGGGCTATCGCCACACAGCAGGTGCTCTCTCGCCCACCAGAACATCCTGAAAAACGAGAAGCCTCAAACAAAACTGCCCCTCAACTGCTTAAAAAAAAAAAAAAAAAAAAAAAAAGGGAGGGAAACTGAGACTACAGGGATGTAAAAAGTAACACGTATACGTTTGAGCCAGGCCAGGTTTTACGAGAAGCAGGTCTGGGGCACCGAGCATAAACTGCCTGTTAGCAGTGTTCCAACCCACTCACGCTGAGAGCTGGAACGGCTCAAACCCGCTACGCACCGGGAAAGCCGTTTCCATCGCTGCATTAATTTCACCTCCACAAAACGTAGGCAAATTTCATCAGATGTCAACAGTAAAAGAATTGCCAGGCAGGAACATTTCCAACTGAAAGACTACACTCTAGTTTATGAATTGCGACGTTCAGGTTGGACAAGTTTAATAAAAAGAAAACGTATGAAATCTACAGTTCTCAAAGTGGATATTTAGATCTGTAACCAACCAAAAACAACCGACTTTCATCAAAATCAGACCCTCCCCTGAGCTCCTGGTCAGGCTGGCCTGTATCCGACCGCACGCCACTGGGGAAGACATTTCCAGAAACAATGCGAGAAATGCGAACAGTAGGTGGTGAGCAGTGAATGGACAACAGCAGCGACGTGTGGATTTACTGCAAAGCCCAACTCTCACAGAGGTCACAGAGCCGGGAGGAGGAGGAGGAGGAGAGGAGGGGAAACGGCGTGGTCACGGTCCACAGCTCCAGTCAATCTCAACGCCCCTTTGAGCCATTAAAGATGAAATGGCGCGCAATCGGCCCATCTCCTGCCCCAGCAGGAAAGCAGACTTCATTTCCCTCACTCGCAATTAACGGTTTGTCTGAGTTTCCAAAACAACACAACTACTGTAGTTCTGTTGTTTTCCTGCCTGTTTTCACAGAAAGGGGCCAAGGGGTGAGGTGGGGGGCTCCCTTATTTTCAACTTCCTGATTCAAGGCCCAAGGTTCTTTAGCAACGCGCTGCTTAACTGAACGCTCGCACGTCAAAGTGAGAATGCGACGGCTCATTACTGCATTTCGCTTATTGAGCTTAAAGGCACCTTTGATTAATGTGTTGGCAAGGTCGTCCATTAATACATAAAACAAGAAGCAGACTCGTAAATCGCCGGTGGAAATTTGAATTTAGAGTGCACTGCACTAAATGAAATTCAGCCCGCGTGACTTCTCGCGCAAGCCGCTTTCACGAGGAGGGAAACGCGGAGTTTCACGCAACTCAGTAACCTTGGCGGTAAGGGCGGAACTGTTCTGACCACCTGTGACACGCACGCACTGACACTCGCGATTTCTTGGAAAAGGTCACACACTGAGCAGCGCCACGAACGCGTCCGTGACAAAAAATATGGTTTCCATTTGCACCGAGCAGTGCTGGTGTCACGGACACAGCCCGTCTTCGCATCAGAAACAGACAGAGTGCCGATGACATTTCACCAATTTAAGGCTGACCGGCTCCTGCTGGGAAGTCTTAACGTGCTCCCAGGCTCAAAGTGATGCCCTACACCGATTACCCAGCACCAGCTAATCGCAAACACTCCAACATGCGTAAACTCTGAGAAGGAATCAGGACCTACTTCCAAAGCATGCAGATTGATTTGCTCCTCTGACTCCTGAACATAACCTTCTGTCTTGTTTTTTTTTTTTCCATATTGTTGACTACACAGCTAGTTTCTGACATTGCAACCAAATATAGAGAATGCCACCAAGAAATGGCTTCATTTGTAATATTGCCCTCCTGTTTATTACCAGCAGCTAGCAAAAAGTGGCAGGCTTCTACAGTACAAGAGCTACTGTGAGAAAATAAAAAACTGAAAATTTTAATTGAAGGTCTAAAACCAAAATGTTCCAACAACCTCAAGCAGCCCGCTTCATAATGACATGCTCCATTTTACGAAGCGACACTTCAACATCGATTGCAAGCCGCTGACCATCGAGCGTTATAATTTGTTTTGACGGGAGCCTGTGAGGTGGATCATCCGGCTAAGATACTGGGTTTTAGAGTATGGACTCAAACCCCAGCTGGGGCCGCCAGCCCCCACAGGGTAGTGTAGCGCACTGTAACCCAGAAAGGAAGGGATTCAGCTGGCAGGACTGTCCACAGCTCATCGCTCAATAATGATTAATCTGGTCAAATGGGTGCCTGCACTCCCCACGCATCAACTGTGCATTAAATGTCTTTCAAAACACCGACTGCAACATTTCAGCTCTTACTGCGACAGTGAGCGGGAGCAAGCGCTTTGGTGGAGAGTGCATTATTGTCAAAGCACTTCGGAACTGACAGCCATTCACATACCGACCAAATTACACTCTGAAAAATCTTCATCTTGCCACTCAGCCATGAAATACTAGTCACCTGGAGAAGATTCTACATTTATTCCACAATCCTCTATTCACACTCCAGTTAGGAATTACCCAGTGATCCACAGAAAGATAATGTGAATTGACCATGCATAACAAAATATGGCAACAGGGGGCTCATTGTCTGTCTGTTGCATTCATAATTAGAGCAAAGATATGGGACAAAATATTCAAACTGACCAACACCAGAATAACTGCAACATCACCCGCTACCTTTAAACACGCTTCTTCAGACATGACTGAGTGGATTATGAGCCTGTTTGCAGGCAGGGTCCATAGGCTACATGTTCATATCGCACTACCATACATAGTGCGCCTCAAACAAGATCTCTACTTATAGATACAGCACTCAAAGGCACAGGCGTAGTTTCCAGGTGGCAACTTTACTCCTCAAAATAACATCTACTTCAAAAATCTATGCTATTTTCCTCTACGCTATTATTTCTTCAACAAGTTACATACAAAAGCACCCTGCTTTGTTAAACAGGAACTGTGTTCACCGGCAATTCAATACATATACACCATTTTGTTACAAAGGTGCCTATTGCTCAATATTTAATTCATCAGAATTTTACAAGGCTCTAAGCTGTAACACACACGTGTGCTTGCACATGCACACACACACAGACATATATTAATATATATATATATATATATATATATATATATATATATATATATATATATATATATATATATATATTCTGTTTTTTAATATAAAACTGGAAAACATTTTGTGTGCAACAAATAATTCTGACTTAAAACAAAGTTTTTCTCCAGGCATGATTAGGTTTTAACCAGTATGCAGTATTTACTGCAGCACTGGGAAACTGTCCCACACCCAGGGAATCAGGTTTGGGTTGGCACCCAGCCTCTCAAACATCTCTGGATTAAATCAAAACAATCAGGGGTCAGAGGTCATCCTCCATGATCTAATGCAATCGGTTCTTTACAGGTCAAAAAGTCATGAAATTTTTCATTTCAAATACCAAATCGCAACAGGACCCCTGAGAGCTCTTAAAACATGCCTGTTTGATCATGCAGAAACCTAAATCTAATCTTCATCATGCAATTAACTACGCTTCAGAACTAAGCCTTGCCTGGGATTGTAAATGTTTGTTATGGGAAAATCGAAACCAGATTATAATCTTAAATCATCCGCAAATGATCAGATAACACCACATGAGACAACAGCCTGGAAAAAATCACTTGATCTATACAAATGATACAACAATGTCATAAGCATACGCACTTACTGTACGTCGATTTTGATAAAAAGCATCTGCCAAATAAAATGTAATAAGCAAGGTGTATGCGCAATCGTACACTGGGAACAGTATTTGACCATTCTTTTAGAGTCTGGGACCATGATGACAGAGAAAGCAGTGAGGAGACAGACAGCCAACAAATAGAAACAGTACGCATAAATTGCCATTTCCTTTGCCAAACAGGAATTATTGGTCAGAGAATGTCAGGCCAATTTCATGATCGGGAAATATAATCAAGAGCGGATTAACTGCCACAAAATAAATCCGTGGTAAAACTACAACGTGCACGTGTGCAGGCAAGGACAACCCACAGCATCCTGTCTGGTACTGTACTACTTATTGTTTTTGCAGCCAATAGCAATGCATCTTGTTGAAATGTGCCAGGGGTGAACAGCATGCAAATCTGGGCAAGATCCCCTGCTTAGGACGTTCTTGAGTAATAACAATAAATAGCACAGCAGGAGGTACTAAAGTCAGGGAAAAAAACTGCTAAAACCGTCTGCTAGTCCTCACTAGACAGTCTTGTGTGACCTTGGCATTTAATGCATGTAAAATAAAATGCACACACGTGATGTTTTGTTTAACTGGAACTGTTGATTGCGGGCTGTACATGACTCCTTTCAATTTTAATTAAAAACGATATATGGCTTACAGCACAGTTAGGCAAGCATTGCCTTAGCGAAGACATGTCAACTCATAACTTTTTTCCACAATAAAGAAGTGAGCTATCGTGAATATGATTCACTCCGTTTAAAGTACAAATGTTTCTGCAATTAACTTACTACATTAAGACCCGCCAGCTTTGTAAGATAGCAAACTCATGGCAAGCTAAACTCGCTGGTCGCAGAGAAATGAAATGGCCCCCAAAAGTGCCCATCTGGAAAAAGGGGCCAGTGTTAGCTAGCTAATGCTGGGTATATAATGTTAGCTAGAATGTTGAGGCTGATAACACCAAACCTTGCTGGTTAAAGACTTTTATAGGTTATAAAATATAGCTAGTTAATGTTCCATAAAAGATGCGGTTGTACGGCTGTTGTTTTGACACTGCCATGAAAAGTAAGTTAATCGTAGATAGGCAGAACTGTAACGTGAGAACTAACGTATTATTGTCAGCTATGAACATAAAATGTGAGATCAAAGTAATTGACTAAATGACTCGGTATGAACCCATGGAGTCGCACGTGTTGGAGAGCTATCTAACTTGGCTAACTAGCTAGCTGAGTAACTTCCTGAATAATTCTAGCAAGCTAGCGGTGCGCGTGGAGAACATGAACTTTAAAATTAACATTGCATTACAATAGCTAACGTTAGCGCGCTAACTAGCTAGCTACATACCGTAGCTAACTTGCTAGCCGGTCACTGCAAGAACGTGTCTGATATTTTGTGGTAGCTACATCAACAAACTAGAAAAACGTGAAGTGTAAGCACAAGATAATAATCACGGACAAAACAACGTTCGCCAGTAAGAAAGCTACCACACATTAGTGATTAGGCTGTTAGCCATTAGCCAACTAGCAAGCTAGTAACTATATAGATTAATGAAGATCAAAGACAGTTCGTAGTACCCTCCTTTTCTTCTTCGTGTTACGGGGGACCTTTAGAGCTCTGCAGTCTCGGTTACGCTGAGCAAAGGCTGCTTTCCCCTCTCCTTTTCACTAAAAAGCGGCCCTCGGTGGCTAAAGGAAATACAGGGAACGGGCTGGAATTTCAGCCGGTAGAGCACACTCTACCCCGCCACTAGAATCTGAGCTTGACGTTGTTGAACGGTAGCTAGTGTCTGTGTGCTCATATTTAGCTAGCTCACGCTAGCTAGCTAGTTACTTATGTAACTCGACTGGTTTCTCAATTAAGCAAGCTTCTCACTATAAAACCATTAGTTAGATCGTCTCTTTAAACCCAGCAATACTTGCTGGACAATAATCTACCGCTACACAAATGGAAAGAGAACGTGCAAAGCTTGGTCGCACCCTTCTGCATGATGCACCACACTGACACAAATTAAGGTTGCTGACTGAATAGCCAGCTATGCGTTTTTCCGTTTCAACTCTCATTTACAGCTTCTAAAAGGCTGGTGAAACAAAAACGAACCTGAAAACCAGATATATTTTGGTTCAACTGAAATCCTATCGGGACAGAGATGAGGAAGTGTGTTTGAAATGTTTACAATAGCTGCAACCTTTACTAACCTAATTTAAGGGACCAGATGGCCTGATCGTGATGACTGCAAAGAGGGAGAAACACGCAAGGAGCAGGAGCGAGGGGGCAGCTAGACGATTGTTTTAGAGCAACAACTTTCCCAAAGCGCTCATACGTCAAATGCCTAACTGCTGAACCACTTCTTCTACATCTACAGTATGCTCGAAGTTCTAATTTTACTCGTAGATGTATTTGATGACAACGACGGGATCATTTGATTTCAAAAATGGTATTTAAAGCTCGAGAATTACACTTACCTCACTTCCGCAAATGGTTTGCAGCACATTCGGCCGCCGCCATGTTTTCTATCCCCTGGCTCTGTGTGAGCAGCCGAATCCCACAATCCCGCCGCGCTCTACACACTGCGATGCATTTTTTGCAACAGCCGAGCTTGCAACGTGCAACAGCAAGACAATCATGGTGCATATGCAGTCTCCGAGATTGGTGTTGCAGTGGCTTCGATAGAGCTTCTATATTATTTTTCATATCAGCTATGCTAAACAAAACATAGCAACACATTTTAGTTGCTTTAATCGTGATAATTTACGTTTGCTAGTTTGAAATGGTCGCACATTAATATCTGAAGTGCGGAGCTACTTTCAAAAGTACATGGATGTTGCATAACCAGTGGATCACTTGATATAATTAAAAGGCGTATTTGCATGTGTGGCCTTTAACTTGTATCACATATAATATTGTAGTGGAAAGGATTCATGAACGAATTCTGCCAAGATCATGACACACAAAAGTTAAGAATGAAATTCCATTATTCCATGTAAAGCTCACAATTAACACCCATTTTGTAATTAAAGAGGAAAACCTATATGCAGCTGGCTAAACTACAGGAGCAACTGTTTTAGTAATCACATTTCAAACAGATTGTTTCTGAGCAATGCATAAATAAACAGGTGCTCTGCCGCCTAGTGGTTCCACAACTAATGAAATTGCCGCCAACACCTCTATTCGGCAAGAGTGCTATAAATTGGATAAAATCATAAGCTTGTAACCTGTAAAAAGATTTTTTTTAAAGCAACATCTGATGCTTTTTATCGTTGCAAATCATAACGCAACAACGCACAAAAATGTAAATGTTAAAAGTGCACCTTCCGTTCCGGCGTCACTGTGTGTGCACAGTGGAGCACACATATTATGCATGTGGAATACAAATCAACACTAAATACAATCATTTACACTGTTAAAAAAGATGGTCAATGAACAAGCCAACCTTTCTTATTTGTGCATCTATAGATACAAGGTTTCCCCTTTTTTTCTTCCACAATACACGGAATTGTATATTTACATTTTTTTTACTATATAAATTTGTTTTCCAATCTCTTCTCAAATAAGCCATTATTATTGATATCTGCTTGCAGGAATAGCGGTTTTATTTTATTTACCCAATTAATGCGGTTGATTCTGTTAAACAAATTCCTCAGAAGACAAACACTCAAAGCATTGTCTAATGCATGTTTGGCACTGAAGACACAGGAGTACAATCTTACATATGTATTTCTGTTTCTGACCATAAATCCTTTGACAAACAAATTCCAGGCCTGACAGAAAGCAGAGAACTTAGATGGTGCCACAGAAACAAGTCTGACGACCCATTTTCAACGGAGTCACACGAAAACTGCCTGCAATCAGTCACAATCTTATACAGCATAACCAAAGTCACATGACAGACCCGAGATGCTCTCTATTCCATTAAATATATATGGCAGGCAAGATAAGGCAGTGCTCCCACTGGTTAAATATGAGCTTGTGGATAAACAGTATTCAGTCTGAGCATAGTGCCACATCAATTACAGCTACATCATGGCTGTAAAGCTCTATGGAAATGTGAACAAGCATCGACACACTCAATCAACATATTGTGAATATTAGTGACAGTCGGCTTAGATGGTTCCAGTAATTTATTTGCAACAGAAGAGTCATCACACCTCATACTTGCACAAGGTATTCCAGGATTCAACCGAGATTTCAGGTATACAATTATTTGAAAAAAGCATATTAATTTTGTTTGGTCACACTTAAAAAAACATTTTCAGATCTGGTTAAGGTTTAACAGTGTCAGCCAGCTAAAACAGAACAAATTGTACTTATCATTTATGAAGCATTCACTTGCGTTTTTTTCCCATTACAGTTATAACATTCATCACATTGTCTTTACCACCTCTGAACACTGAAGAGACATCATGCCCATATACATAAAATGCCTTAACTTGATAGCAATGATGAAATTGGTTGTATCTGGACAGGTCATTATGTATAACATACATATAGTTTCACAGACAAGACAGTTACACGTTTGCTGAGGAGTACATTTTGTAAGCTAGCTGCATTTACATGCAAATCAGTGTAAGACCCACTAAATCCTGGAAGTAAGGGTCTTGTTTAAATTCACCTCTCTCACGTGTGTACAGCTTCCTTCTAAGCATGCTTTCCATAGGTTCACTGGTTGCCAAACATTCCTACAAAAAAAATCTATAAACAACATATTAAATCTCACCCTTCTGGGATAAATAACAGAACGAACGGAGGGACTCAACAAACTTTTTTTTTTTTTAGTACTGGTACATTCAAAAGTGAATCAGGCATCAGTCTTGTGAGCATGCTGCTTTTAAGTCTACAGTACAGTGCAAAATAAGAACCCTTCCTGAGACTACCTAGTACTTAATATCCCTTGATAACCTTTTGAGTTTGAGACATTGTTGAGAAAAACAACAGGTTTTTTAACCATTCACAAGGACAATTTTATTGAATGGGTATGATGATCACCCCTACAATGTCTAACATGTATTGTTATTCTTTAATATGTTCTGTAATTACACATGTTGACATTTGCTCCATTTTGGTCAGCAAAAGAACAACACCTCTTTCAGTAACATCTTCAGCTGCACGCAAGAAAATAAAATTCATGGGACATTTTTTGTGGTCCTCAGTCAACACAAATTTAATATATGTACAAAGTTCTTCATGTGTGATCTGTTTTATGCCTTCCATCAGTTGTCAAAACTGTGCCATTTAAACTGTGAGGGTGGGTACTTGTTGCTCAGATGCATTATAAATAGTCAAGTGCAAAATAAAAGGGAATCCGTTCTTATTTTCAGCTGGGGGTAGGGCCTTAAATCGAGCGGGTCTCCACCTCCACCTTCTCTTCTGCCTGGGAGGCCTCCGGTTCCTGGTGCCCGACGCTGGGGCGAACGGTCACCACCGGGCCGCCCCCGTGGATCGAATGCAAAAAGTTCCACGTTTCCTCGGAGATCTGTCCCGAATCCGCCCCTGTTGGGTCAGCGAGGGGAGAAGAGGTCAGTGAAACGTCCAGTCTCTGGCTGACTTACCTTCCAGCTGACCGGAATGCTAAGGATTCTTCTGGTGCTGTTGTCACAGAGACAGCCCTGTTGTAGGCATCATTAACAGCATCATTTTCTTTGAGTGAGCGGCACATGCGATTGGCAGAGAATGATGCTGCTGTCTAAAGAAGGATGAAGCTCTGTTAAGAATTCCCAAGACTGCTAATCTATAGACAATACCAGATTTTTTTATAGCCCTCCTCTGAAGCATGCCGTGCCAAGCACCGCTCCTTACCACACCACCGTTGGCAAGTCAGTCTCGCAGAGAGATGAGTCAGAGGAAGACGCCATCATGAGCAGCGAAACGGGGGGAACTGACACGCTCCTGTACCTGGGTGACACTAGATCCAAACGTGCCTTCAGCCGCAGTCGGGACCAGCATGGTCTGGATTCTAAACCAGACCACGAGGCCCGTCCAAGCAGTAGAACAGGTCGTTAACAACATGAGCCTCCCAGCACCAGATGATTTATGGGAATTGTAGTCACCTCTGGTTGTAAAATTTGCAGTATGCCTGACTAAACACTGCAGTCATAAAAATAAATCTGCTTTAAATAATAACCACGCAAGTGCTCTGATAACAACTGCAGCAAACAGTTCAGCAGCTCAGCCGTTACCTTGTTTGAGCGTCAGATGCCCGTTCTTGTTGATCGCAATCTTCGTGTTATCAATTGGTCCAGGGGGATCTTCAAGACAAGTTTACCAAGTGAAATACAGCCATAGTTATTACATAGTATTTACAACCACATTTAACCCTTATCGAAAGCTACCTGTGAGTGGACTGTGTAATAATTTGTGTTGGTTTTCGATTTGCATTGAAAAATCTGTTAAGGATTGCCAGTGCAGAAATAACTCAGGTTTTATCAGTCGTTTCTCAACTTGAATCCAGGAACCTTCCTTTACTTCTCCCAAAAGAAAATGTGTTCAGCATAGAGGAATAATAAAGGCATGTTTCTTCCCTGAGTATAATAACTGGGACGAAGAGCTGAAAGGTGGCGTGTGTAAGCATTATGCAGGGGGCCTGTCAATGATTGACCCTTCTATTTATAGTCAGCTGCAGTGGATGTGAGAATTACACACTGGAGAGGACTTTCCCTATGGCGCAAAGGGCGGGGTGTATGGTGCGGGGATTGGGACTCGGTTTGGGGAACCCACCGTTGTCCTTGCCCTTGACGAAGGCCTCCCACTCGCGGAACCACTGCATGCTGATGCAGTAGATGACCGCTGGGGACTCCTCCTCCTGGAAGGCCTTGTTCAGCTGCGGACGGAGAGGGAGCGGTTAAACCACGTTCGCGTCACCCACGAGGACTATGGCACCTGCCTAGGGGCGCTTCAGATGCCAGGTAAGGTCTAGGATCTGCCGGCGGTAAGAAAAAAAGCGATCTGCTGGATCGTCCCTGGGGGGTCTCTCCACACCTCTCCCCCCTGTCCGTTTCCCAGACGATCTGGCCAAGCCGAACAGAGCTGCTACATCTGTTCCTATGAATTAGTGATGTGCTTCATTTTCTCTGGGCAAACTTCTGATCTCTGGTGATGGAAGTGCGGGGAGGGAAGCTGTCGGGAGGGCACAAGCCCAGCAGATCGATGCGTTTCAAATGGAGGGAGACCTCCTCATCTCTCACTCACTCTCGCGTTTCTGTTCCCCGTATTTCCACAAACCCCGAGCCGTGCCTGACACAGCTGTTCATGAACCAGACCTGGGTCAAATACGACGTTTAACTCTTAAGATGCCGGAAAAATTGAAAATCAGTCCTTAAGATCTCAGAAAATTTTCAAAAAAATAAATTATACTAACCTGCGCGCATAAAAGAATAACTTTTTGTTCTGAATGTTGATGAAAACAGATGGATGAATTGTACAGGTGTATGAAGGGTTAAAGTAGTAAATAATTATTTGACCCAAGTTTGTAATAAATGGAATGCACTTTCATCACAGCAGATTGAGTATCACCTGTGCATCAGTAAGGTTGGTAAACCGTTTCTTTGATGGAAAGGCAATGCAACAGTAACAGGCTAAAATAAACCATGGTAAATTGGTTGGGATATAAGGTTATCAAAAAGAGGCCATACCCGAACAAACATGTCCAGCTCCACCTTCCGTCTCTTCTCCAGCTTCTCGATCTCCGTCTGGCAGGTGTGACAAATGTAGAGATGATTGACAGCCGGCCCTCCGCCGTACCTGACGGGCGACAGGCCAACGGGCTGGCCGTTAGTACCGCGACTCCAGACGCGCTGAGCGTTTCATGAACGTGTCTGTGGAGCGGTGGCGCACGGGCGCCCTACCTGCTGTACAGGTGGTCCCACACGTTCTGCGGGAGCATCAGCACCAGGTCGTCGATGTACGCGGCTTTGTGTGGTGGGACACCTGACGGCATAATGGGTCGCACATTAACACTGTAATTTGCATTAGTCAAGACTGTTTGCCTGTTGTCAATAAGCAGACTACACCTGTAGTACACATTACAGTGTATTTAATATGGCTAACAGTCATTTTCAATCAAAATATTACAGAGGAAAAAATAGAAAACAGAACAAATGGTACAAAGAGATACCAAAAACATGATACCGAAAGAGCTAAATAAAATAAAATAAAATAAAATAAAATAAAATTTAACTAGAAATACTGCCTCGCGGTTGTATGCCTCCGCCAACCAGTAGCTAGTTTGGATATAAAATGTCATCACTTCATCATTTTATCCTATTAGACATTTGTGTGAAACATTGCCATAATTAGCGTATGAATTCTTGAGTTATGGCCAAAAACGTGTTTTTTAAGGTCACAGTGACCTTGACCTTTGACCTTTGCCCACCAAAATCTAATCAGTTCATCCTTGAGTCCAAGTGGACGTTTGTGCTAAATTTGAAGAAATTCCCTCAAGGCGTTCCTGAGATATCGCGTTCACGAGAATCGGGACGGACGGACGGACAACCCAAAAACATAATGCCTCCGGCCACGGCTGCACCGTCGCGGAGGCATAAAAATTTAAAAATCGGGGGCGGCAGAGAGATGAACACTAATTTGAGATAAATGTAGTATAAATTGAGATACAACAGCATTCTAGGTAAAGGCCATGCTAAAGAGGTATGTTTTTAATTTCCTTTTAAAACCATTTACTGTTTCTGTGTTCCTCAGATCCTCTGGCAGGGTGTTCCAATGGCTGGGGGCATAGAAGCTAAAAGCTGCCTCCCCAGCCTTTTTAGTCCTCACTCCTGTTACAACCAGAAGGCCGGTACCAGAGGATCTAAGGGACCTGGTGGGTTCATACCTTTGAAGCATGTCAGACATGAACTTAGGTGCTGAACCATACCACCATTTTGGACACCACTGTTTTTTTATTAGTCATTATTTGGTCTACAAGTATTACACCTGCAGAAAACTTCCCTTAATAAAAATAGAAAAACTCTGGAGGTTGGTAGGTATTTCACGGAACAAAATTATCCCTGAGAAGGGTCAACTATACGTCCTACTGCACAGCTGATTTCCCGCCTCAGAGTAAATACAGGATTTAGTGGGGGCCTCCAGTGGCGTAGCCCATAGAGCGCTTTCCACATGCTCATTGCGAGCTGCGACGTCGGCGGTTCGAGTCCGACCGCCGACCTTTGTCGCACGTCTCTCCCTCTCTCTCCTCCTAGTTCTTCCTGTCTCTCTACACCGTTCTATTCAAATAAAAGCTGAAAAAAACCCCAAAAAAACATATTAAAAAAAATAATAAATAAAAATAATGTAGGATCTAGCCAGGGGAAGCATGGAAGAGAGCCCCCACCTCCGTGAGGGCACAGGAAGTCGTGGTTGGAGATGGGGCCGGGCTCGGCGAAGGTCTTGAACTTGTTGAGCCACTGGCGGGAGATGTAGAACTGCAGCAGGCTGGGCTCCATCATGTTGAGCAGGCTGGAGACCCGGCGCCTCTCCTTCTGAGCGTCCTCCTTGCTCTTCCTGCACGCGGCACGAGAGACGTCACTCACCCCCCGCTCGCCATAATGCTGTAGCGGTTAAGGGACTTGGGCTGGTAATGCAAAGGTTGTGGGTTTGATTCCCAGCTGGGGGCGTTGTGCCATTAAGCATGGTGCTCAACCCAAGTTGCTTCAGTAACATCCAGCTGAATGAATGGACTGCATGTTAAAAAATGGATAACAATGTCTGGATAACAATCTGCTAAATGCCAAAATGTAATCTGATGCATGAATTGCAGGTCTCTCCATTCAGAGCAACCTATGGGTTTTTTTTACTGGAACAACAGGAAACTAGTGAGCGTGCTACACGTGTACATGTATGGTAAATACCTCAACAGAAGCCCTCTTACTTGTAGAAGAGAACGTAGGCCTCTGCATTCTGAACGCAGGACTCGGGCACCTCGGTCACGCTCTGGTCATCAAACTCGTACCACAGGTTGTTGAGGTCGTTCCTGCAGTACGCGATGTAATGGCCGCCTGCGGTAGACAGGGACACGAACCGCGGTGAGCGCCCGGAATCTGCCACGGTTTATGGAGTCATCCTTCGAAACCCGGACAAATTACAGGGGCTATTTTGAGACCTTCTGGAAGCTTCCTTTTCAGGAAGTCAGCAAGGCCAGCGTATCTACAACAAATAGACAGGCTTGCCCAAACAATGCCCGCAGAATCCTGACCTGCCCAAATATGTTTGACTCACTGTACACAGTTTATGTCAATTTCTCAACTGAAAATGCTCTGTTCCACATTCAAATATGCATTAACTGAAAAGAAATAAATCACCCCATTCACACTTGGTCGTTTCATTCGACTTGTATCTAGATTTTATCAGAGTAAGATTTAACCACATTGCATTTACACTTTGTGGTAAGATGCATCTCCGGTTAGCCAGATTGAAATCTGATTGCTGTTTTGCGCATAAAAAGAGAAACCCTGACAACCAACTTCCTGTTTTGCTCCGCCTCTGGGTTTTGATTGTGAAGCTACGCGTGTTCCGCCTCGGGGGATGGATACAGTGTGACGTTATACTCTGGGAGGAGCTTTGGTTGTCGTGTGCACATGCATTCACAATGGTATAACATCTGCCTCAAACGTGTCAGACCACCTCCTGAAGTAGTTTAATGGATCTGAATCTGTTCCCAGTGCATCTTGGGAGCATTTACACCTGCACTGTCTCGTGCATAATTCCTATCCCAGAGGCTGAAGACACAAAACAGCCAGGCGTAAATGGGGACAAAGAGCATAACTGGACTTGCTAGGGACACAACGGACTTATTTTATAGGCTTGCCATGTGACTACTGGTGAGGAATCATGGGAGCGGTATATCACAACCACCAACTGAGGAAAAAAAAAGACTGTGTGCAATATCTCTTTGAAACACATAACAGTCTTACCCTTTACTCTGTATCATACTGAAATATACAGGCGTAAAAACAACTGACATTTCAATAAGCCTTTCAAGCACATCCGTCATATTAATTCCTTCCCTGAAAGCGCAAGACTTACTGCTGGCGGTGCCATGGTGACAGATGACGGACAGCAGGTCGTAGCTGGTGGTCTGGGCGGAGCTATCCTTGGCCAGGAAGGGCTGCAGGTCGAGGCCGCTCAGGGGGAAGGAGACGTGGGTGCCGATCTTGGTGGAGAACATGAGCTCGTGTCTGAACCTCTTCAAGTGAATGCAGAGGATCTGGGGGGGTGGAGAGAGAGAGAGAGAGAGAGAGAGAGAGAGAGAGAGAAGGAGCACGGGCCTAACATGATTACAGGAAGCGTGTAATGCAATTTCAAGAGCCGGCAGAGGATGGAATAGCAATGATGCGCGTTTAACAGCTATTTTACAAAGCTCAGGATGTAAGCATGGAGAGCTTAGCTTTCTCTGTGAGGGGGGGGGGCAAAGATAATGGCCGAGCAACAAAGGGCTCACCTCTGGGAGGGACTGCACTTTGCAGAACTTAACTCCATTCCGCAACCTAGGCGAAAACAAGCGTCAGGCCATTTACTTAAAATGCGATGTCACGTCACAATTCACTTTTACCTCGAGACAAAGGACACACAGAAAACATGTTACGTATAGATACAGCAATGTCTATGCACTATTCCCATTATCAGACAGTAGAATGCTAGAAAATTTAAAGGATTAGTATAAAATATGCTTTCTCCCCCTTTATCTTGGCAAATAGATCGAGCCAACCAGCAAATACATCGGGGATAAATCAATTAATCTGGACTGTGAAATGTCACCCCAAGCTCTTCAGTCAGAATTAAAGTTAAAGATCAAGAGGCTTAACGGAACTTAATATGCTCACGTCTTGCATTAAAAAAATGCATTTAAATAATCAAAAAAAGTCATACAGTTAAAAAAATGCACTAAAAAGGGTATCTAATAGGACTCTGAGAACAAATTGAATTTGGTGAGAATCTTGTGCAGCCCTACTGCTGGTGGTGAGATGAATTTCCTCAATGGGGATTAAAAAATGTTTTATTTAAGATAAACACTTACTTCTTGCATTTCTCACAGCTGTACATGTTATCCCCTGTGAAACACAAAGACACAAGCAATTCAGTCACGTTCACAACATTCCATCACACCTCTGACATGTTAAGAAGATTTGATCATTTCTGTCCAAGTTTTCATTAAAGAGAAGTGTACCATAACATGCAACTACATCACTTTTTTATTGTTATTTAAATTAACTCATTTAAAATGGCTTCTTGTCAATTATGTCTTGATCGAGCCTCCGAGTTAATAATCTTTGTAATAGGAAATCCATTACAGTGGTCACTGCACCATTTCACCCAGAGCCTGGTTCTAATGATGAACAACAAACCACACAGTTCTAAGAGATGGGAGCCATTAGCAGAAGGAGCATTAGCAATTAAAGTGCCACGGCACCTATTTCACATATTTAGGCCAGTGTTGGGAATGCCAAAAAAAAGCCAACAGAAAAGGTAAAGAAGCGAATGACTGGGAAGGCATCTTCTCACCCTTCAGCTCATCTCGGGCAAAGAAAGCAGCCAGGCAGTCCTGCAGTGTGACCACAGGGCCCCAAAACCAGCTGAAACAAAGAGGGAGGAGGGTCAGTGACGGCTGAACCTCCACAGGACGGTCTCACCACGCCCGACGTGCAGGAGGGGAAACGCTAGCCTAGCGTCACGTTTTATCGAGCACTTCCTCCTTATCCCATGGGGGGGAACCGTGGGTGGGGGCGTTCTCGGGAAACAATCTCAGATGGGGGGGAGGGTGGCCCACCTCTTGATGTACTCCATGACGAAGGCGATCCAGCCCTGGGGGGCGTAGGCCTCGCCGCAGGACCCCGCCTTCACCAGAGCGGTCGGGTGGGAGGAGGAGTGCAGCTTGGCCAGGTCCTCCTTGCCCGGGATGGGCAGCGAGATGTCCTGGAAGGTCTCCAGGGTAACGGACACCTGGGGAGGAGCAACACAACACCAGTCAGCCCCCAGCACTGTGGCACCATCACGACTCAGAACCTGCAGCCCCCAGCACTGCAACACTAACCGCACACTTGACTACAGTCAAAATATAACAGATCTTAGGGCTATGCACACACTTGGGATAATTTTACTGCATAATCAATTATCCATTCACAAGCTTTTTTTGTGATCTGCACAGGGATGCGCAGTGCAGCAGCAACAGAATAAAAACTGAAGTGAATTCAATTATTTATGGAAAAGAGTGCGGAGTCCTGGGGAAAAAGCAGAGCAGAGTACAGATTCAGCGAGCGGGCGCTTCCTCCCACAAGCCCCCCTGCGTGTCTGCGCGGAGGCGGAGCACGGGAAACGGGCCTCACCCGGTCGCACGTCAGGCACTGCACGGAGCTGATGATGGTGCCGTCGAACAGGTCCGAGATCACGCTGCGGTACCTCCTCTGCACCTTGTTCTTGGCCGGTGCGAACGTGGTCACTGTCGCACAGGGCAGAGAGCGCCGTTAGCATCCGACGCTAAGAGACCCCCCCTCTGGACCACTCATGTCCAGCCCCGACGGTGAACTTGTTAGCATTTATTTTATCTATCTTTTACTAGTGAGATATATAAAATCTCTTTTTTTTAAGGGTATTCCTGGCTAAGAGGACCAAAAAAATACATTCCACAGAGGTGGTAATGCCAAATTAAGGAACAGTAGTCACACACAGTACACAGTAAGATATCCTAAATGAATGCGATGAGTTTGACTGGAATCTGGCGCCCTTCTTCCATCCGCTCTTTCCCAGTCAGTCCTGAAAGGGACCCCAGGGAGGCAGGCTGCACGGAGCTACATTTCGGCACATTGGATATTCGAGCGGGGCGCCAGGCTCGCACGCTCCTGTGAAGTCCCAACAGCCGCAGGCCTTCGCTTCCTCTTCGAGTCGCTTCTCGCTCCATTAGCGGTGAAAGACCGAAGGCGGGGGCGCTGGCTACTAAATTTTATTTCACCCCCGCCTTTCACCATGGAGTCTCTGCCACAGTGCCACGGGGCGGGGGGCGGGGGGGGGGGGGACGCGGTACCTTTCTTGTGAGAGGAGCTGATGCCGGGCCAGCTGGGGATGGTTTTGGGGGGGCTGCTGGACATTTTGGAGATCATCCCGTCGTTGGGGGTGGGGCTGTGCGGCCTGGAGGTGCTGGTGACCTGGACGTCGGGGTAGCAGTCTGGCAGAAGGACGGCAGAGAGAGGAGAGCTACGGTCGGTGCCAACAACCCCCTCAACGGCAGGGAACCGGCATTAATAATTCATACGGTCGGGCAACGTACCAAATGAAGGCACAGCACCTGCCTTTAAATAATACAGATCTACAAAAGCACGACTACTGATTAAGATGTGACCCCGAAACACCTCCCAGCAAAGTCCCCACCCCCTCTCACCAATGTGTGTACTTGTGCCCCAGAATCTATCAGAACCCACTTATCCATCAGAATCTAAAATATGTGCTACAACTTCCAAGACATAATGTACGACAAAGATCCGGATATTGAATTCCCTTGATGTGCAGCCCCTACAGTATAAGGGCCATATAAGAAGATGTGGATGTAAGAACCATATAAGGAGATGTGGACAGGGCCATATAAGGAGATGTGGACAGGGCCATATAAGGAGACTGGGGTATATAGAGATTGGGGTATAAGAAGGCCACACAAGATGGTGTCGATATAAGAAGAGGCCCATATAAGGAGATGAGGAGGTCCTGGTTACCTGACAGCCGGCTCTGGATCTGCACCTTGACGGCCCCCTGGCTGCTGATGACGGGGGTGGGCTCGGCGGCCGTGTCGATGTCCTTGTCCAGGTCCTGGTTGGAGCCGGCGCGGTACAGGTTGTTGATGAGGTTCTTCTCCTTCTGCCAGTCGCGGTTGGCCTGGGCCTCGTCCGGGATCAGCATGTCCGCCTCGTTGGCGTCGTCCTGGGCCCGCGGGGCCTCGCTGTCCGCCCGGTCGCTGCTGCCGCACGACTCGCACGACTGGAAGTCGTTATCCGACTGGCTCTTGTCGTCCTCCACGGTGTCATCGATGGTGATGGCGTGCGAATGGTCTTCGGGCTCCACCACCGGCTCCTTCAGTTCCTCGTGCAGCTGGTCCATCAGGCAGCGCAAGAACTCCTGGGAATCCTGGGTAATTGAGTTCAGCGCATCAGACTACACTTTCAGCCCAGGTTCAACAAAGACCTCTTGCAACAAATCAGTGTTTCAAATTTATTTATTTATTTTTTAAATCAAATTATCCTGGGTAATGGTCCAGGGTGGCCGTAAATGCAGAGGTGCAAGACCAATTCTGCTTCACTGTTCATGGTCTAGCTATAACATTAAATGTGGAAGGCCATACAGAAGGAGCATGGTTAACTGACGCTCTAAAATAAAGAACAAGTTTTGTAGGTTACAACAAAAGATTCTGCGCTTTTCATAGATTCAATCCATGCCTTTAATTAGAT
This sequence comes from Anguilla anguilla, assembly GCF_013347855.1. Taxonomy (NCBI): domain Eukaryota; kingdom Metazoa; phylum Chordata; class Actinopteri; order Anguilliformes; family Anguillidae; genus Anguilla; species Anguilla anguilla. The sequence continues at coordinate 11,085,664 of NC_049206.1, read as the reverse complement.
CTATTTGAGCCTTCCAGACATGCCAAGCCGCCTGTCCCAGGGAACACACATACACACGCGCGCACACACACACTCCAACAGCCCACGTCCTTCAATGAGCTACATCAGCTCGTCTAGCAATAAATATAACTTTGGAGCATGACATCAAACGAGTGTTTCCAGGAATGCCTGTGCGCAGACTTTCATCAGAAGTTTTGGCTGAGTTTTATTCCCAGTTAAATAACTGCAAGCTCAGTGCGTTAACCTATTCCCATCACGTTGCGAAGCCTCCTGCGAACACAGCACAAGAGCGTTTGAACACAATCAGAAAAGCAGCCTCAGAAACGCAACCCAAAAGAGCCGAGCCCAGAACACGACGTTCTGTCCCCGCGGTTTCACCACGTTCTGTCCCCGCGGTTTCACCACGTTCTGTCCCCGCGGTTTCACCGCGTTCCTGTCTTTCCGTTCGTCACGGATATGTGAGAGCAGGTAGGGGTGACTGCTGGGGGGGGGGGGGGGGATTAGCGGAGGCCGGCCTCGCGAGTCCGCCCGGAAGCTTCCGCCGTCGCGGCCCGCGCCGAATCCTCTCATTGAAATGCTAATTCCGCGGAGCGCCGCGCGACAGCGGCGTGACGAATTAAGATTCACCGGCTGCCGGGGGGACTGAACAAACACGGGCTTTCTGAGGGACCCCGGCCCTAAATGGCCGCCCTGTTCGGCCCCAGCTCATTTGCAGTCCCCCGATTACCACAGGACGCCTCGGCATGCACATCAAAGGGCTGCTCTTTCTGGCTCTTTTTTTTTTTTTGGAAGGACGTGGGTTTGCGAGCGCCGCAATGCAATCAAACAAGTTCCAAGCGTTCTTTTCTTTCACCCCGGTAAGCCGGTAATCACGAGCGAGAGGTCTTATCTTCTGGCTGGGCGGTTTCAGGCCGCATTGATTAAATGACAAACGACGAAAGACAATTCTGCGCCTCTCAGACCGGCTGAGCCCGGAGTGAAGGAGCGTCGGGCTTCTTCTCGTCCTTCTCAGATTTTAAAAGATCTCGAGTTTCTGAAAAAAGCCATTAACACCGGTACAACAGACGGGTTTTTAATCCAGATCAGAGGCGCACAGCGAAGACGTGACCGTAACCACATACGGGTCCTGGGAGAAAGGGACAAACCTGCTGGGAGTATCCGCGGAACATCGGGTTGACCGCTTTTATGCCCTGGAACAGATTTGTGGGGACGACGTAGCCGGGCCTGAAAGACAACAAAAAACGCAGAGTGCATTAGATGCTGGAGATGTACTGAGCCGCAAGGTGAGGACATCACAGGCACACGGCCCGGTCTGCTACTCAGCTGGGGATTAGCGCAGCTGCGGCTAATTGTGTCGCCATGGTGACCGAGGGGAAGAGCTACCTGTTCTTGTGCCAGAGGTCGGACACCAGCTTCTGATAGCTCTTGCAGAGGGCCGGCTTCTTGTCCGTCCGCACCAGGCCCCCGCAGTCTATGAAAAACTGGGTCAGGGGTGGGCTGCGGGACACAAGAGACAGTCGATGAGACGGGCCCGCAAAACCGGCCGGGGAAAGAACCGCCCCAAGCCCACAAGCAGGGTCTTCAAATTAATTGCTTTTTAATCCCTTCGAAGAGCAGGTAGAGAAACCCAATATTTCAGCCAGTGCGGCCTTTCTGTGCCTCGCACGGCTTACACACTCAGAAATGCGCACACACACATTCCTGCAGGCACAATTAAACATACACGCTCAACTTTAATCCTCTCTTCCTGGTACGATACTGGGCCCATTAGCCACAGCGACTGCCCACAGTTACTTTGCCCAGGAGACTGAGGGTATCACCTGCAATAACACCGACTAGCTGACGTGGCTGACAGCAGAGAGCAGCTGGAACAAGAGACTCCGAGAGAGAAACTCAGTAAAAGCGCAGCCTGAGCTCACGCCATCCTTTAGCCCAGCGAGCCTGGCGGATGCTGCAGGGCTCGGAGCTGAACCGAAGCCAGAGAGCATTATCTGCCCCCCCCCCATCCGCTTCCTCTTTACTATCCTCATCAGCAACTACTTCTGTGCCATCAGATAAACTCAAATTACCAACATCGCTGGATTTGTTAGCGGGGGGGGTCTCGTCCGGAATCACAGAGCTTAAGGCACTTTCCAAGCCGATGATGGAAAACAGTTGTGGCGGGAGTTGTATGACAGGCCACCCCCCGATATCAGAGGCTGCAAGCCGGGGTAACCGCATCAGAACTCCCTCCAATGAGAAGGGAGAAACAGCCAAGGCTGCGGAGAGGTGGCGGGAGGGTCAGGACGCACCGCCGCGGCTCTTACCAGTTGGACAGGGCCTGCAGGGCTGCGTTCATGTAGCACGTGTTCCCGATGTTCTTCAGTCCCGTCAGGCCTGGGGAGAGAAACGCCGTCAGGGCGGGGCCAGCGCGCCATGGAAACGGTCGTTGCCACGGCCACAACGGCTCGCGCTATTATCATACTGGTTGACCTTTCACATCGTGAACGCATGAGACTCCATTTTCTTTCTGCACCTGGAGTGCAAGTTTCCACAGACCCAAGCAAAACAAATGCCGCTAGCGCTAGCTAGCTCGCTAACATTTATATAGTCTAATGAGGTTCAAAGCAGGACTGTGGGCACACCAGGGAGAGAGAGAGTAAACACTTAGCAGCGCGAGAGTGTGTGCACATTAAATTATTCCGCAGGCAGGGTAGGAGTGTAGATTAAAATATAATTATATCAGAGACAGACTAATATCTATGTGTCAGAGGAAGGCAATTAATTCAGGCAGCCAATCACAGTTGGGGCTTCATCAGCACAGCATACAGTATGCAGCAATAACTCTTGTGTTTAATTTGGAATTTATTTTCCCACACAACTGTTAGTTCACCCTGGCTAATCCCGCACTTTCCGAATGCTTGTGAACAGGATAACACCCCCTACCCTCCTGGGTATCCAGCCAATAGGCACAGGGGGTACGGAAAGAGCACTCGGCGACCGACCTACCTCGCGTGCGGAACTCGTCCTCCTCCTCCATCTCCATGTCCAGGTCATCGAAGGCGGCCGCGGGGGGGGCCCGGAGCGCGGCGGGGCTCCCGGGGGCCTTGGCGTCCTGCCGAAACGGGAGAGGCGCGGCGTTTTAATGCGAGCGCACGGGCTGCCGGCCTGACCAAACAGACGCCACAACACGGGGGGGGGGAATTCACACCCTTTCATCTGAGCGCGTGCGTGACACGCCGCCTCACGTGCCGGCCGCTCCAGCCGTTAATTAAGAGGAGCGGACTTCAGAGGCTCGGCCGCACAGAGACGAGCCTCCACATTCTCAGCGTTCGCCCGCGCGGATTCCTGCGGGTGCCGGCCCGTGGGCGACGGCCCCCGCCTCAAACGGCGACAAGCCACGGGCCGCTCACGAGACACGAGGAAAAACCCGGAGAAGTATCCCAGAGAGACCCGCACTCCTCCAGGGACACAAAGAGCCCACTAATAATGGATCAGATAATGGACCCTGTACAGCATAAGAGGGCCTGAGCAGACCAAACACAGACATACTCTATTACATTTCACTTGATATGTGCACATACGCGCAGGTATGATGTCATATATAGATGCTGCCACAGGGAATATTTGCTTGCCTTTCTACAGACAGAGTAGCTGCCATCACAGATAATTACACTCTCGTAGATATGGAATTACAGAAGCACAAAGATCCAAGTGGTCATGATTATTGCTTTTATCGTTAAATTAATGTAATTCTATATCTAAGCTATAAAGCTAATTAGAGGCCCACTCTCGACAAGCATTTTGCAACATGGTGACATACACATGCATCAATGAGGATTAGAACTTTATCGAATTACAATACAATGTACCTTATGGAATGTAAGTAATATGTTAACAGCTATGTATTTAGCAACAAACAAAAGAAACCATGCTTGGTGCATACATAATATTTAGGCATTTAGACACTGACGCACACACACATAAATATGTAGACACACAATGAAATTTTGAAAATGTGCCAATATATGAATTTCTGACTTACAACTGAATGTAGTCAAAGCCACCAAAACTCACAGAATTCCTTTGTTAAAACCTACTCGCTGTTTGAATTTTGGCTTTCATTTTTCTTTCACTGCATTACTTCCCTGTTCCTGGAACCAGCACCATTTTATAGGCCGGTGGTAACAAAATTTCTCTCCCAACAGTTCAGCCCAAAATCGTAAACATTTTATTGCTGCTCTGTTACTCAATTTGCAGCAGATACTTTCATTGTCAACAGATATTTGCCGTTATACAACAGGCCAAAATCAAATTTAAAACTGCAGTCCTACGAGTTCAATTTACTCAATTTTCTGCCCTGCTATACCAGTGACCAGACAAAACACAGACAGTTCTATTACATTAGCTACAGTACACGCTTCGCATACAAGTGAATTTACAAGCGCCCTGACCAAGCTCCTGTGCTGAATTTTTATGTGAAATAAATAAGGTCTCCTGCTTCAATTTTTTGGTCTCAGGGCTTGACCAGGAAACTGCTGAGAAGAACTAAAGCATAAACTGCCCAGAAAAGCTAAAGCATAAAAGCTAAAGCATAAACTATAAAGAAGAGCTAAAGCACAAACTATCCAGAAAAGCTAAAGCATAAACTATCCAGAAGAGCTAAAGCATAAACTATCCAGAAGAGCTAAAGTAACTGTAGGACCACAAATGAGCATTCTCCTTTTCCAAAATGGCTGCTGATAAAAACTGGAGTAAAGGAGACATTTACACAGTTTCCATAAAAAGCAATAGTGTAGTTTTAAGCTGATTTGCCACTGTATTTTTAGCAACTGAAACTAATCCGTTCCTTAAAAGCCGGTATTGTTGTGTTTGGAGGCCAGGCTGGATGGAGAGGGTGTGCTGGTGATTGTGGCTCTGGAGAGGTGCGGGGCCCGGGGCCTGAGGGCGGGGCGTGAGGCTTACCTGGGCAGCGGGCTGCAGCGGGGAGTGCGGTTTGCTGGCGGGGGGCGGGGATCGAGGGCCCAGCTTTCGGTCCAGGAAGACCTCTTTTCCACAGGCATAGCACCACACCCGCAGCGTGGTGAGGTTCACCGTCAAGTTGTGTCGTGTGTCCTACCAGGAAAAAAAAATTCATATTAGACCCGCAACGACAGCCAGTTAAACTGGTCTGACCAGAGCGTGCCCTCGCTAGACTGGTCCAATGAGAGAACAGCCAACTCAGACCCAGAATACGTTTGTCCAATCAGAGCACCACCTTGCTAGACCCACGCTAAACCTGTCCTATAAGAACACAGGTATACTAGACACACAAAACTGGTCCCATCATAGGACAGCCATGAAAACACGCATGATAACCCTGTCCTATCTGGGAGAAAAAACTTAAAAAAGCTAATCTGGTCCAATTAGAGCACGGCCATGTTAGATCAGAGTCCCTTATTTCACTGAGGAAGACAAACAGGCTGAATCTGACGCTCGTGGTGGGCAGGGAGGGGTCCTCCAAAACCAGCCAAAATTCTTATTACCGCAGCCGAGTAATGCCAGGCGGTGCTATTTCAGACAGACTGAAAGCTTGCAGAAAAGGCTTCATGCCACCCAGCCGCAAAAGCCTGCTTCCTACGTGCCAGCCAGCCAGCACAGTAGGCCCCTTTCCATCCCCGGAGGGGTTAGGAAACCGGTGACAGGCAGGGGGGGGGTGTGGGGGGGACAGTGCGAATTTGCGATTGCAGGGGGGGGTGCTCGGGCGAGGAGCCGTCGCAGCACGCCACCGCTCCACAGCTGTGAGGGCAGATGGCTCGCCAGACCCCCCCAGCAAACCCCCACCACCACCCCCCCCCCCCACTTCAAAGAAGCTCAATTATTAATGGCACAATATTCGCTTTCCAGATGCTATTAAGGGGAGAAATATCGCCGGTCTGAAGAGCAGGCCGAGACGTTTTTCAGGCAACGTGGAGAACAATGGCCTTCCTTCTCCAAAGTCAACCACCGGCTCTGGAGATATATTAACCTTTGGGTACAGCCAGACTAATTACCTTGCAGTCGTTTTCAGTCTGCGAGGAAATCGATGGGTCACCCAAGCCCCTGCAAGCAAGAGCTGGAAAGAGCTAGAAGCCTAAACTACACTATAAAGACTCTGCCTGAGGCAGCAGATCTAACGTCTCATTCTCAACCATCGATCTTCGATTGTCCCTCTGGGATTCTCACTGCCCACAGTATGCAAAGTCGAAACAATTACATTTAATATCACCTTCCCAATGAATTACCATTCTTTCCAGTAACACAGGTATCGATTTATAGACGTCCATGCAAATTATCTTTATAGATCAACCATCTCAAGTGAATGATATTGGCCAGAGTTAAGGTAAAACGGGAGTCTCTTCAGAAGCAGAAGTGATTCTTTCTCGAAAAGGAAGATCTCGGGGCCAGGAAAGGCTCCGTTTGCTCAAAACGGCGGTTGGCTGGTTTTCAGAGAACGTGCCAGAAGCCTTTCAGCCGGAGCACGCGCGGCGCAGATGTGACCGCGCTGGCGGCGACTCCAGGTTATTGACATAACCAGGTCACTCGCCGCATGACGGACCTCCGAACAAAAGCCCTGACTCGAGCAAAGCCACGGGATTAAGTGAGAAATAATTTTGCATTCTTGGGTCACTCGCCCCATTCAGGGTAATCCTTGCAGCTATGAACCTTTCTATGAACCGTCCTTTCAGAAAACCTATTCCATTTCTCCTCAACAGAAGCCTCCATGCTCTTCCCTGACATGTATCACAGGTGAAGAGTCAAATAAATATATATTTGCCAGCCCTGCAAAAGATGAAATAGGACACACACACACACACACACACACACAAACACATATTTTGCACGCCTTTTCAATAGAAGATGGCACAGGCCAGGTTGAATATCAATGGGGTCGACCGCTGTGCCTGCTCCCAGTATAGGGAGATGAATTATGGATGAGCTAACATGTGAGTTCTACTGGAAATGCAAACAGAGCCCATGCTGGGCTCTTTCAGCAGGCCCTGTGGATGGCATCAGGCATTCAGGCTGAGTATATATCTGCTCGGCTCCATGGTCCTTCAAGCAACAAACAGAAATTGGGCGCTCCGGAAACGCGCTGGCCGCCCTGTTTGCCCGAGCGAGCAGGAAGTTCGGGATGAGAGGAATCTGATGTGAATTTTCTCTTCTCATACTGCCTCTACAGCCAAGCTCTCTCTCTCTCTCTCACACACACACACACACACACACGCATGCATGCACAAAAACACACACACCTACGTACATACACACACACAAACACACAGGTCATTTTTACAGCTATCAGCACATTTTTCTGACGTGCGCACACAAACACACACGCATACACTCACACACACACAAACACGCGCACACACCTACATACGTACATGCACACACACACAGAAACACGCACACACATGCACGCACATGGGCCACTGTCTGAGCTGCATGTCCACACGGGCACGTACACAGCACACACGTAACTAGGTAAAGCGGGCGGGGACACGTACCTGAGAGTGGACAGTGCTGTGGTCAGCATGGGACTCCCCACAGCCCACATACGCGCAGCCGTTCTGCAGAGAGCGAGAGAGCAGACCAAACCACTCAGCATCCATGCGCCGTCCAGAAAAACATGCGTTAAAGTTTAGTATCAATGAAGCTTATCCCTGCCACACTGACACCAGGCGTCTCTACTAGGCTTTACCCAAGCATGAGGAAAACACACAAGGGAGGTAAACATTATTCAAATGACAACCATCGTGTTTATTTGCCTAAACAAATTTGCGATGCGCTGTAATTTCCACGCTTTAAGGTTATTCAAGGAAGCTGTATCAAATAGCTAGTAATCATACATTTAATAACATACTCACTATGCCAAACGAACATAATTGCTACCTTACACTGTTTTTATAGATTCCCACTTTTTTACAAGAGAAAGTGGCACACATGTGAAAGGGTATTACGTAAGAAAGTAATGAGAGCTACTGCCGCACGGTGAAGTTTAGGTTACCCTGCAGAGGCTCATGGGAAAACAGAGACGCTGTAATCAGCGCTTACATCACTGCGGCCTGCCCGGCTCACCCACTCACCTCCAAACAAGCCCACAAGTTTGGTCCACTGACTTTACAGTCCAGGCACTGGCCCTGCAATCACAGACAGTAAGGTTACGACACATCCACGTGCTCCTAAAATAAGATCGGCGTAAAGCCAAAGGGAGCCCTGCGTTGCGTTGCCACGGTTGCGCCGGGGCTGATTGGGGCTCTTGGGCGCGGCGACTCACATGAGACTTCTGGATGAGCTCCTCCTTGGTGATCTCACCCACGCACTCCAGGTGAGGACAGTCGCCGTTGGCCCCCGCTGGAGACATCTCCCCTGCTCTGGTCTGCTCTCGGCTGGGCCTTCTGCTCTACCAGGGGTCACTGTGAGAAGAGAGAGCAGCAAGTCTTAGATGTTGTACTTAATTTCTTAGTTTGATACTGTCTCACGTGTGTACCAACCTTCTCACGTACATATGAACTTACTTGGATACTTTCCAACTTAATTCCTCTTTCATTTTGTGAGTTACGCAGGTAATGCACTTAATAGCAGGTCTAGATTCAGCCCTAAGTTTCATCAACAGAGTTAATTTCTTTCCTACATACCATACTTAATAACATCTTCTTTAGATATAGCCTATATTTTCTTACCAAAATACTGTTTACTTTCATACATGCATACATATGTATACACTAACAGCTTTTCAGATTAAGTTTCACGGTTATTTTTTCAGGGTTATTTTTAATTTGAAGTTGGTAGACGGTTCGTCCCAGCTCTTGACAGGTCGTACTCAGTGCAGACTCAGGAGGAACTGAAACATGTTTAATATTCACCAGCAGCTTAAGAGGCTTCTCTCTGGAACCAGCACGCTCAGAGCCTAGCGCTCTACGGTAGCTACGGCTTTAAGCCTGGTACGACTGCGGCGTTTGATTTTTCAGATCTACAAAGCTGCGGCAAGCCCTGGAGGGCAATTAAGGGAGCGAAATCAGGGCTAAAGCGCGCAGCGGGTAGCGTGTAGCGGGCTTCCACTGCCGTAGTACACATTCACCAGAGCGTCAGACAGCCCTGCAGACTCTTCCTGAAGGGCACTGTCTCCCCATCTCTCCAGGACACACCGGCCCCCACGCACCCCCCCCCCACCCCTGGATTGTTAGCAGGGGTGCAGGGGGCACGAGAGGCAGAGGTCTCACACATGCACTCAGCGCCAGTCTCGCTGCCAGTGGAGGAAACCGTCGAGACGGGACCCCGTCACTACAGCTGTCAGCCTCTGCCACTGCCCCCACTCTGATGTGTGCCACTGCATTTTTAACAAGGCTGTCTACAGCAGCCCAGCTCACAATGTTCTGCTCCGTGTGTGTGTGTGTGTGTGTGTGTGCGCAAGAGACATGCTTCTGTATGCGTAAACTGTGTGTGTGTGCATGTGCGTGTGTTTATGAGACACGCTTCAATATGTAAACTATGTGTAAGTGCGTATGAGTCAGAAGGAAACACAGAGCATAAGCACACCCTGTCAATCACAAAATATGAAATGTGAAGAACAAAGAAATGCAGCCTAAGGAAAGGAATACGTCTGTACAGAATTCCAATGCTCCCAGTCCTTTACTTGCAAGCAAGCAACATTTCCGAAACATCGTTTATCTGTGAATAAATCACTGGAAGCACTGAAACAGTGTGAAACAAGAGCGCACACGAGCAGGCAGGATTCCGTTTCCACACACCACTTCCTCCCGCGAATCTGCACTGGAGAGAGGTCAACGAAGAAACGGCGTAGCGAACAAGCCTGTGGGTCTCCTTTAAGCTTTCTGCAGCAGCCATGCCAACGCTGAGCTCCACACCGCCTATGGGAGGAGCTATGGACACGCAGCCACGCAGATCTCACGGAGGAACGCGCCCCGCGCCGCCAGCCAACCGTTCGCTATTGTGCAACAGACATGACTGATAACGGCCGTGTTTATTGCGCGTGCAGCCAGAGTAGAGTTCATTCAGGAAACACGTTTAAAAACACCCCGAGGCGTCCGAGGTCAGGAGGGGTTCCGCCTAACCAGGGTGCGGCAGGTCGCATTTCCGACCTTCCTGGACTGTCACCAACGGACTGCCGGTTTTAAAAAGGGGTCCGTTTAAAACGTGGGGGGGGGGGGGAAATTTCCCGAAAGGGGTTTACGAATACCGCAAGCGCATATTTGGCACGAGGGCAGAGCGATTTCATCACCGTAACAAGCTTGTGGAATGACGATTATTTGTGGATCCCGGTGTTTCCGTGACGATGGTGGGAAACCGAGCCTGTCGGTGCGGTTGGCTGGGCGACCACGCCTTCGCCCGACACCCGCTTTTGAGCCGAGGATGTGAAACCAGGAAGGCTTTCACAGTCTAGGAACCCCGGCCGTCTTCTGCTCAGTCCTGCAACGGCCCAAGTTTTCTGTTCAAAATGGAGGAATGGCAGCCATCTGTCCACAAACCACAGGGACAAGAGGCCAGCCTGCCCAGTGGAGACAACAAGGCTGGGCATTTCATCACCATGAAACGTGGGAAAAGCCAGGCTAGGCACGACAGCAGGATAAACATAGAGCTTTCACACTGCAAGGCTAGCTGCACTAGCGCACTAACATTCACAAGGCAGCTGCTGTGAGGTGAATCATTTTATTTGAGGGAAAAAACCTAGCGCTGGAAAAACAGACTGAGTAACAGTGTGACTAAAGAAAATTACGCCGTTTAACTAAATTGCTTAAACAGCAGCAAAGCATACCGAGTGACAGAACACTGTGAAAGCGTTAGAAAGGCAGTGCAATGTACTATCACTAAGACCTGTACTCTCGATGTTCTCAAACTGTATGCTGGCACTTACTAGAAGGTTCTGAGAGGGATTGAGGTGGTCATGTAATACATGTGGTAGAAAAAAAAGTGACTGAGCACATATACACTCTCCACAGTCACTCAGACTAGTCAAATGACACTATGCAAAATACATGCACAGCAGCAGTCAGTCTAAACACGCTGTAGGCTATTTGATACTGTATTTGAACTTGTGTGAGGCCATATTTTAATGAGGTATGGGTGACAGAAGATTTGCTGAGGAAGCGGCTCAGGGGCTCGGAAAGCTCTGGAACCGCTGCATGACAAGAATCCATCCACAAGACTACAGCCCTACACCAATTTTACCTTTACAATGGAAACCTGAGCCTCAAATTCAGACTCCAATCAGACGTGATAAATGACGGTCGCCAGGCAAACAGAGGATTTCAGAGACCAATCGGAGGTGCCCTTTAAATGCAGAAGAGTGCCGTGGGAGGGGACCTGACACCGTGCGCCTTCTAAGTAAAGTCTCATTTACACTCCCGGTGCCAGTCCCAGCGGGACCCCCGTTTTCGTTGGGAGGAGAAAGGGGGCTGATGTTCCATGTAGGGCAGGGGGCGCCTTTTCAGCACAGCTCAAAGGGAAGGGGAAAAAAAATAAAAAGGAACCCATGGATTATCGAGGGAAATACGATCCAACATCACGTAGGCAGCCACGAGCTGGAAAAGAGGACAGGAGACGTCCCAGGAGGAGGAGAGAGGAGCAGAGAAGAGCGGGAAGGACGGGGGGTGTGTGTGTGGGGGGGGTCGACAATAATCGTGTCAAAATGAGAGTTGGGCGTGGCGGTAAGAGAAGCCAGCCTCTTACAGAAAAGCCTCCACGTGACCTGCAAAGCCACACAGAGTCAAGGTCTGAACCGCGCACAGATAAGAGAGGGGAAGGGGCATGAGAACAGCGTCCGCTTCACCTCTGCGCAGGGTAACGCAGATAGCTGCGTTCCTGCAGACGGCTGCAGCTGCATTTTTAACGCGTGGAGATCCGCGTTCCAGCCGCAGGGCTCCCGCCTGGGAGTGGGCAGCTCCATGCCGCCATTCGCGGTTCCCAGTTTATTAGAAAAAATACCTTTAAAAAATGGTTGCATATCGTCACAGGAGCACAAAATGGAACAAGCCACAACTAGGCAAGAGAGTAGCTATTAAACGTCACATTTCCCACAGACAGAGCCTACTACTGTACATAAATATGATGCTCATTTTCGCTTCTCCAACAGTGTTAAGCCCCAGACCCAAACAACTGCTGACGTGTCATTTATAGATGACAGGAGAGATAAAGCAACAGCACAGAGATTCGACATCTTAAAGAGACTGTGTACACACACACACACACACACACACACACACACACACACACGAGCGCACGCACACGTACACACACAAATTACCCAGATTAGATAACACATATCACGGGTGCCGTGATTAAGTGCGTTTCCACCCATGCGAGAGCGAGGGTTTGACAGCAGAGGCCGAGAGGACCGAGCAGAAGGCCGGCCCTCTGGAAGGCGGGGCGGGGCGTCCGTCCGCAGGGATGGACAGCAGCGTCTCCTCAGCTCAGCGGAGCCGTCGGCCGGCATCCATCACGGCTCTCCGACCGGGCCGCTTCCGGCCCCTCATTAGCACAGCCCCGCCGCGAGCGCCGCTCAAACCCACAGCTGCGCGAGCGTTTTCACAGCTGACACAGACACAGCACCGTGCACAGTCACGCCTTATGAAACACAAGCAGGACAGGAAGTCTGGAGCTTTTTAATGTGCTAAAGAGGACCGGGCTATGTAATGGGGTTGCTAGGCATTCCACAGTGAAAGGACCCAACACAGCCAGACTCGGGTTTTCTTTAAACCGCTCTACCAAAGGTTACAGCGGGAAATTCTGCCAGTAATATATGTAAAATCTGCCGGCTCAAACAGTGTGCATGTGTCCCAGGCAGAGATAAGGGAACATTCTGTTTTTCTGAGATTTCAAGATGCCAGGATGGAGACAGACTTAATTCTCTAGATGCAGACACAGTCTCGGTCCCATTTTAAACCTCAGGCACGCTCACCGATTTTGTAGTCTTCGCCCCCCCCCCCCCCCCCAGAATTCAGGAATGGAAAAATACTGTCTCGAACTGCACTAGGGCCTAATTCATCAGCCAGACAGCGACACAAGCAACAGGCCTAAATGAAAATGGAGCCTTTTGACATTTTGAATTCCATACCTTTCCGCAAACACAGATCTCGCCAACATCACAGAACCACTTATATGCAGGACACAGTCCAGGAGCCGGAGAGCGAGCATTCCACTCCATGCATTAGCTGGGTGGGTATGTGGTTTTCCTTAAGAACAGTAAAACGGACATGGACTCAAACACATCCAAGAAGTCTTTTAAATGTATTTAATGTGAATTACTGTGATACAAACGGCAGTATACATGAGCAAGCATAGTTCAAAAAACACATATGCAGGGAAGAAAAACTGGAAGCAAAGAAATCTAGATCTGAAAAGCAATATGAGTGAAGCACTAAAACCAAGACCTGACATAACCCACGGCAATGGAGAAATAATCTCATTAACATCCAATTATGAGGCACAAAACGTGAACAAAACAACAAAACCTACGGTTGATTGACCTACGGCTTTGACAAAAAAATCAGAAAAATCAGTCCACAGCCACTCATCCAAAGCATGCCTTTAACTGGAGTAAAGTTCCTTCTTTCGCCTTTCCCTGGAATCTTTCCAGAAGAAATCAATACCTTCAGATGGTTTCAGCAACAATCACAGGGGATAAAAGTGCCCTTTTTTACGAAACTGAGCCCTTGCAAAATCTTTAATGCCTCCATGGCTATCTCTGGAGAATATCGGTCCTATCAATGGAAGCACTGCAGACCCATCCTGTGAACTCCGCAGTCAGAAAGGAGGAGGACTTCTGAAACCAAATTCAAATCCAATGAAAGAATATCTTGTTCTTTACCATTGGCGCACACATCCTCAGCCTGTCTGAAACATCTAGATTTGTATTATTCTGAGATATGGCCGTTTGAAGAAGGTACATCACTATTATTGTCTCTGTCAGTAAAATAAAATGATTTAATCAGGATGAAAGATGAACAGAAGAGTTCAAGTAAATGGGAGAGTAATCCAATCTACTTAAAACATGCAATGTCAATGGATCATAGAGGCCAATTAACAGATGATAGTTCACAATTATTACGCCCTTAAAACCCCAGCTGATAAGTGAGGTGCTAAATTTTCCTGTATTATGGGGCTAAAGCAGTCCAGAAACACAGGAGGCCAGCTTCGCCATCTTTGCATTTTAGTGCAGCCATTGTAATAGGGGCTAAAGCTCCACGGTCTTATAAGCGTTGGCCTATCCTGGAGTTATGCTTCCAGTCCACTGACCTGGCAGGAGAGTCACTGCCCTGCAGTTTATTAAGCAGCTAGAGATGCCATTTAGCAGCTCATATAATATTAGTGTTGTATGAAATATTCATCAAACACATATCAATCAATCAAATTTTATTTATATAGCGTACTTCACAGCAATTGTCACAATACGCTTCACAGACAACCCTGGCCTAAAGCCCCACAGGAGAAAGCCTAAAGCAACAGTGGCAAGGAAAAACTCCCTGTGGCAGATGGGATGAAACCTTGGAAGGAACCAGGCTCAAGGGGGAAACCCATCCTCCTCTGATTGGCTCATATGCAACGTATTCCCATGATATTCATGTACTGAACAATTATGATGTCATTAAGCTGGATTGCAGTTACTGAACGTTGCTCTGCTAATATTATAGGCCGTGTTCATTTGCAGTTCAGAAGTTCATTGCACAATTGTACCATCGCAAATACAATTACATAACCACTTGGATTGTCTACTGTACATGGTTCACAGATGGTGGAGGCACAAAATTAACATCAGCTAGCTACTACTACTACTACAGCTAGGGAATTCACAAACTAACATCCATTAGATTGGTTCGATCAACAGTATCCTATTGCAGATGCAAGGAGAAAAAAAGTGTCACCATTTATTGCCAATGTGATACAAAAAACAAAACAATAACCCCATCATCTCCATAAGAAAATGGTCTTTCTCTCGTAGAGAGATGATTACTTACAGACAAATTGATGTTTAATGCAATCACAGTGAAAGCAAATGCATCAAAGAGCAGCCATGGTTTAAATTGGAGATTTAAAAAAAAAAAAGCTACAGAAAAAGTACTGGCCATTTAGCATTGCTACTGTTCAGTAGACAACCCAATTACAGACACATAATACAATGGGTGCCTCAGTGCATTCGCATCAATGAGCCATTGATTGGATTACATCTAGGTGTAGTACAGAGTACAACCACGAGCCGTGACAGAATAAAGGGGACGCAACATGCTATTCTGCATTTTGATTTTATTTTAAAAGTACAGCTGAATTTTTATTCTGTATTGTGCATTCTCTAATTTGAAGGACCAAAAATCCTGTGACACTGATTTTTTTTTTTTTTTTTTTCAGCGGTGGAGCAAACGTTGTCAAGCACAAGAACGTGAACGACTCCCGTGAAAACGAACAACACATTCAGTGCCACTTAAATGTGATAAATCAATTATTGATGCCAGTTCTGCAAACAGTCCATCATTTCACATGCTGCACTAGAAGTAGAGCGAGAGACAGTCAACTGAGGCTATAATTTATTGCCTTTCTGAGTACTGGTGGATTCCTATAACTCGTCTAACTACCATAGCTAACTACAAACAGTCAGCCCGGGTCCCTTGCTTGCAGCTGAAATCATGAGCGATGATAATGATGACGAAGCAGACAACCAAGATATCGGCGGGTTATCAGTTGACAAATTGAGTAAATGATTTCCAGTCCAACTGAATACAACACAAACGTGACTTGGTGAAATAAATCCACATTAAATCTTACGCCCAACGTAATCAAAAAGAAAGGGTCAATCGCAACTGATATGCAAGCGAAAAGTAAAATGCTCCAAAATAAAGTTTACTAAAATCGCAGGTCCAATTTGAAAATGAAAACCACACCAAGCGAATAGAATTAAAATAGCTAGCTACACGATACATAATCGTAAATATTTCACAACAGGATTGCTTTTATTTGAACCTATTATGCTTAAATACAATTAACAAAGCATGAGAAATAATTAACTAATGCACTGTGGAAGACGTAAACTACACTTATTCCTGTTAACTCGGAGGCTCGTATATGGGAGATTGGACGAACGTGACAGCCAAACCAAAAAATAATGCAATAAACAATTTTTCATAATTTTACAAAAGGTTCGTCAAAGGAACATTGGTTTCCTTTGTCAGTTAAAACGCAGGCGGTGTTTGCAGGGGACACCTACAGTGTAACTTAACGTTACAGTAACTTCGCTGTTTGGCTACCCTACTAGTGTTATATGATTAATGAACCAAACAGCGACGTAGTAACACACTAGCAATATTAAGTTAGCTATTCTGTGATCTACGTGCAGTATGACATTCTATGGATCTAGATTACGTCTTTCTCTCATCATGCTAGTCCAGTTAAATTAGGTCATTACCACAATCTTTGGGTTATACAAGAATCGCACATATGCAGATGAATGGTTCTCCAATATTAGTTAACTCTAGCAAGACAGCTACGTAAATGTTAACAATGTGTCTTGAGAGTTAGCAACCGACCCAGTCTAGCTTGGTATGAAGGCACAGAAATCCAGTTTCGATTAGACAAGCGGTTTTGGAAACATCGATCAGATGTCAGCACCTTCGCAGCAGTGTTACTAAGCGATACTTCTTCTATCGTAGCTCCTAAAATAGCCAGGCAACGTTATCTAGACTAGCGACTTTCTTCCAGTGCCAAATTATGTGGTCTGAATTAGCCAGATAGCTAGCAAAGTGACTCGTTATGGACTTAGCAAGTTAGCAATATAGCTAGGTGAGTTAGCAAGCTGGCTAATATTATAACATTACCCGGGCTAGCTAGCTACCTAGCTGCATGGATATAACGTTAATATCAGAACGTTGTCCTTCTGCATATACTATCTGAGAATAAAAAACGATCGACCTATGGACTTTTATAATCGACTGCCTGTGTCATTAAAATTAAATCAACGCCTCACATGTAACGTTAGGCTACTGACACTACAGAAAATGCGACTGTCCTCTCTGCACCAACCGACACAGCAAGCTAGATTGATAGCCATCTAGCTAGCCGACTTTTTCATCTTACCTTATGAAATGAAGATGTAACGATGTTGTTAAACCCTTTTCTCTCGGTTGTTATTCGTTTATCCGATCAGACGTCTTCAATATACCCTTCAGCTACATTTTTAAAAACGCTCTTAATTTCCAACGACAGAACGCGACCAAAGCACTACTCAGCTTCCAGGTTGGCCCGCTCCGCCCTGTGATGCTACGAGACAGCTTCTTCCGGTTCTATGAAAAACGAAGTCGGCAGACGCTGTGCCATCTAGCGGATAATACTTGCACTTGCACAACTAACGGTTGCGCATTGGCAAAGGAGAACTGAAAGTGAGCTCATGCTCCCAGAGCACACCCCAGCCCCAACGCCCCCGTATGCCAAATAAGTGAATTACGCCATCAGGAACATCAAATTCGCGACAGGTACTGTTTGATTAGCTCTTCCATTTTAAAGAGTGAAGCAGACAAAGGGGTACTGAACACAACATCCCTGATTCTGTTCAAGGTTGAACTTCATGGATTTAGAAGTGTTCACGTTTTCAAACCAGTGAAACGGCACCCAGCTGACATGGCCCAGTAATGATTACGTTAGCAAATAGATTCCAATTTACAATTTAGCCAAATGGTAACTTACTTATAATGTAAATATACTGAGATTCCATGCGCCAGCCAGACTAGCCTCCCACCTCTACCAGCACAACTCCCCTGAACTCTTCATATTAGAGAGTTTATTTTTGTCTTTACCGTTTTTGTGTTCTTAATTTAACTTTTAATTCACACAATTGTGAATTAAGTAACAAAGTATTCACTGCAGATTAAGTATTATTCACCAGATATTCTAATTTCACACCTGTTTTTTAATCCACCCCCCCCAAAAAAAAATGCCTTCTTGGCTAAGGAAAAAGAAACTGAACGATACATTGTTGGAATAAACAATTAAACGATCAGAACTATGCATATAGCTTTTGTCAAGTTGATTTAAAATTATCATACAGTAGATGTCTAGAAACCATCGTATACTGCAGCAATTAAAAG
Source organism: Anguilla anguilla (assembly GCF_013347855.1). NCBI lineage: Eukaryota > Metazoa > Chordata > Actinopteri > Anguilliformes > Anguillidae > Anguilla > Anguilla anguilla. Next base: position 11,067,578 of record NC_049206.1, on the reverse strand, counting down.
AACTGTAAACCGGTTTCCCTTTGACACAGGAAGTATTTGTTTATGGGGGGAAGTTCCATCTGGATGTTGTCCATCTGTGGTGTTTGCTGCGGAGTTGCAACGCGAGGGTCATTATTTTAGCTGTAAGAGGCACCGACCAGTAAGTAAAGGAGGCTGGCTTTGGTAAGTATAAATTTCACGTCCCATAGATACTGTTACCGAGGGCTTTACGAAAACGACTTGCTCGAAACATATGAATGTTTGTGTGCTTGGCTTAATCGCTGACATTGAAAGTGAATTTATTACTGGATTGTTGAATAATCGTGCAATCATGCTCCCTCAAGTAAAAGCATTGCGAGCTAGCGCACTGAGATTCACAACAACAAAACCAGAGCTATATGTACAGATGGAAGTATAGCTGGGTCTTGTTGTTTGTGATTTCTGAAGTACAGTTGACATTATTATTATTATGGTGCCATGTGATCAGTCTTGGTAGGTAGTTCAAATACACTGACTTTTAGATCTGTCTTCGTGGTAGCCTACTGACTCAGCTAGCAACCTGCTACGGCAAACCAACAAGTGACTGTTAGCATGGGCTTTTGTTTGTGTTATATTGTTCTAACAATGGAAGAAGTACACGTGTCAAACAGCTACCCCCGTTTCGGGTGGACGTATTTTAGTTGATAGCAAGCACCTAGGCTAGGGTGTGCTCATTCACGTAGGCGATGTTCCTCATGACAATGAGCAACGTTGTTTAGCATACTGTGGTCTCCATAGCTTTCATACGGCGATTGTATCTCAAATTAGTTTGTCGCTGGTCGGATTAAGCGACGGAACTCGCCAGCTCAGCTGCCGAAGCAAGATTTGTTTTCTGTACATCTCTAGCTGCAGCTGCAGTTTATTTGAGCTGTCACTCCGCCTTTTACATTTCTGATATACAAAATTTGATACGGAGACGCGCGTATTGTTCACGTATAAGTTATCACTTCACCAATGTGACTGGTGAATTAAACGCAGGACAATCGGTGGTTAAGGCAGTAGATGCACGTACGCGTAGTATCTGTGCATTGCTTTGAAAGGCAAACATTGACCACGTTTATCATGACACGTATAGAATCAATCTAACTTGAGTAGGGTTCGCCAACCCTGGTCCTGGATGACCACGCGAGCCAGTCAACTCCTTAAACCAGGTGAGGTGAGTTAACTGTAATCAATTGGCTTAACTGACGAACTTAGTACGTCAAAATCCGACAGATCCAGTTCTTCTTGATCAGGGACCGAAACCCTTGATTAGAACTTATTATGCTGTAAAAACACAATATGTGTTGTAGTGGGTGCGCTAAGCATGCCGCTTACGAGGAAGTGTCAGGATTGCTTCCATCTCTTTCCTTCAGAGACCCGTCCAAACACTTTCCCTGGGTTTATGTCATGCAGAGGATTCGGTCTACGTGCCGTTTATCTGCTTGAATTTCCTTTGCACGCATCCTTGCCTGGCAGATGAAGGGGACTAATAAGATTTAGACTGCCGTGTTCTTAGCTCTAAAGGAGGATACATCACAGGGATAATTAATCATGTGATGCCACAGACTTCACGGTTCTTGTCTTGTAGTACTACTCTCAATTTGGTCTGTCGTACCCTTTCTATGCATCGGTACATGCTGGCTTCCTTCGATTTTAGGACTGCCTCCTAAAATATTCTAGTGGAGTAGCAACGTGTTGTCTGAATGTATGTTTATTTTTCTGTTTCTTCTCCAGGTATGATGTGGAAAGGAATAGATTATTTATGTAGAGGGATAGTATTTCGCAAATATCAGGTTGAAGACACGGGATCAAACTTGACCAAACTATTTGCATGTTTTTGTGGGTTCCGGCCATGGTCTTTCTGCAGGGTTTCGAACACAATCCCACTTTTGGCAGGCTATGCTCGCACAGCACAGAGAAAGCAGCGACAGGTCAAACTGCCATTCTGAACGTTCCGATTCCTGCTCTGCCTTCGCAGCTGGAACACTAGCGGGCAGGATGGCTGCCGGGTAGACCTCCGAACAGGGGGATTGTGGGAGATGGCCGCGATGACGGAAGACACGCTTGGTAACCCCCAGTCGTCCTTCAAGGCGGTGGCGCTGCGAGTGGTCGACCTCCCTCTCTCAGTCTACAACTCCTTTTCCCAGGTAACAGGGCCTCCTCTTTAGGCCCCTGGCTTGTGGGTCTAAAGGGTCCACCATTTTATGACGTCTGGTGGATGGAATCCTGACCTCTCCATAGCTTGGCACACAAGATAGCCAGTCAAATGTGTTTACAGGGATTACAGCTTGTGAGAGTTGTAGGGGCTGATAATGTCTTTCTCAACACCATCCCTGTTTTGCTCTGTGTCCCGCACACTGATACTGTGTCTCTCTACTCCCTTCCGCCTGGCCTCCCTTTTTAAATTTTAGCCTTAACGCTGGTCCCCACGGGTGACTACTTATCATTCATTGCTGAAGCTGGGATATAAATACAGATGGTTTCCAGTTGTAAAACAGATTGCTGTATTACCCTTGTTAACAGTTCACTGCAGGCTAGCAATGCTATGTGTGTGGAAAGTAGTACCATGCTGCCTATTAAGCTATGTGGTTAATGCAAACAACAAACATTTGCACGCAGCTCCAGTTAACAGGAATTACTTGGGAGAAAGTTGCATTACCATCATGGTATCCATGCCAAGGACGACCAGAGTTGGTCCAGAGGTGTTACAATGTTAACCATGGCCAGTAGAATGTGGAATGCATCATGTGACAATTGCTTTAGTGTAACCTGGAAACTAATGTCATGTGACCCCCCAAAAGGCTTGTCTCTGTTCCAGGAGTCGGCCTTCACTGTAGAGATAAAATGGCTTGGCCTCTACTGCCTATATATTACTGGATATTTTCCAAATCAGTCACCTTGCACAGTACTGTCTAGTCTTTGGATTTGACAAGCATATTCCTACTGTGCAGTTAAATAATATATAAAGGGTTGTAAAGTATTAATTTTATGTATATCTGGGTGAAGTCTCAGTATCAGGTTGATGGTTACATTAAGATTGGGGCGTGGAAAATGTATTCTGTAAAAAATCTATATTTCATCTTTTCTGTGAGATTATTGATGAATTGGAAGAACACCCGGGCATTTAATTCACATTGAGATGCAAAAGATTGATCTTTTTTTCTCTTTTCTAATTAAGGGAAACGCATTTCCTGTGGGGCTTAGGAGGGAATGACTGAACTAAACTGTCTTGGGGACTACTGTGCTTCGCTCAGGGCCACGGTGCACACTGTAATCACTGCAGTTCCTTTGGCATTGGATTGATTCAGTCTGTGTTCCAACGAGCAGGGTGGCTGTGTGGGCCAGTCTGTCAGTGCAGACATCAAGGCGTTTGTATGCAGCATCAGAGGACGCTGGCAGTGGCTGACTCACAGCGGCCTAATTAAAATTCAGCATCGTATTCCCTGTGATCTGAGCTTCAAAGTGTGCCAGTCTGCCCTCGCACATCTCCGCCCACTCCCCTTCATCTCATTGAGCTTTCTGGGGCAATTCGTGCTGAGCTGTCTCCAACTCCAACCCCTCCCCTCTCCGCCTACCTCCGACCCCCCCTCCCCTTGCAGGTGAGGTTCAGCACCAGCACCAAGAAGCTCTTTGCCGTCACTGCCTTCAGCGCCATCTCGCTCCTCTTCCTCGCTCGCCACTTCAAGAGGAGGAAAGGGAAGAAGAAGGCCCAGTCGCCGTGGGAGCCAGAGAACTATGAGTTCCTCACCACCGGCCCGGCAGAGAAAGGTGTCTACACAAAATCGAGACTGGCTTTGTGCTTCTGAAAAAAGTGAAATAATTAATGTGTTGTGTGGAGCTCACACACCAGGTGTGTGTGGTGAAGCCTGTGATGTATGTGTGCAAGGCTGTGTGATTTTTTTTTGCTGTTCCTAAAAAGTTCATTTTCTTTTTGGAGATACAAGATTTTTGCATAATTCTAACATTCAAAGAATCTGAAAAAATAATTGTTTTATGAGTGCATAATTGTTTTATTGTTTTATGGTTTCTGCACCTAGGCCTGTACCATTGCACTTGTTAGGCCATATAATGTCGAACAGCCAGCCTGACTGCCACCTTCCCTGTTCCCCACAGACTTGTATCACACCAGCATTCGCCAGAACCTCAGCCTCTCGCTAAACTCCAAGACCTGCCCCTCCTGCAATCTGATACCCAACGGCAGCCTGTACAGCAAGCTTTCAGGGTCACTGCAGAGTCTGGCATCGGTAAGACTGTACCCTTCACTGTTTTTCCTCAGAAAACTCGCTCCTGCATTATTTATTAATACCCATTTTAGTTAAGGCAAAATGATTCACTATTTTAATGAAGTGGGTTTAGTGTGATTCAAGATTATCATTGTTCATGTATAACATTGCAGAGCTTCTCACTGTCGTTGTGATTTGGTGTCTGTGTTGTTAATTGCCGATGCTTGTTATCCAGCGTCCCTGTGCAGCAGCTGTAGTTTTCACTAATGAATCAAAGCGCAGTGCTGTCGTAGCTTTGCTGCATTTGCACCTGTGCTCTGCTGATTTCAGCAGCGTTTCTAAGGCTGTCACGCTGAGGTTTGTCTCCTTTCCCAGGTGAAGAGCGTGAACTCTTCAAGCAGCTGCACCTGTGCCAACACGTCCAGCTGCTGGGACAAAGCTGGAGAGGACAGCGACATGTGTAACGTGGTCAACATCCCCGTCACCACGCCCGAAAACCTCTACCTGATGGGTAGGAGCCAAAAACACACTGCTTTGGCTGTATCCCAGCCCACAGTCGAGGAAAAGGGTCAAAAATGGGTCTTGAGCTCATTCCAAACTGTAGAATTATTTCTCTGTAGAGATTCTCTTGTCCTTGTGAGTTATTTTCAGTGCTATATTTAAGCGGAGTTATGTAGCTGGAATAGTCATTGAGATCTTGATGAGAATGGCTCCATGTCAGACTGTGCTGACTTCCTCCTGCTTGGCCCAGTTGTTGGAGCTTGTTTCTGCTTCAGCGTCTGTGACCAGATGCGCAGCATGTCTGTTTCTCTCCTCTCGAGAGAGAAAACATGCGCGGGTTGCACTAAGCGTCAGGATTAGCGCATTAGTTTCCTGCGAGCTGCGGGTTGGCGCATGCATGTGCGCGCGCGGTCACGTGACGCTGTGCTCGCTCGCTCGCCGCCGCAGGGATGGAGCTGTTCGAGGAGGCGCTGAGGCGCTGGGAGCAGGCGCTCACGTTCAGGAGCCGCCAGGCGGAGGACGAGGCCAGCTGCGGCTCCATCAAGCTGGGGGCGGGAGACGCCATCGCCGAGGAGAGCGTGGAGGTGAGCGCCGGCCGCCGAGAGCGGGGGAGGCGGGCGGCGACCGGGGGCGTCGTGCCGAGAGCGGGGGAGGCGGGCGGCGACCGGGGGCGTCGTGCCGAAGTCCCGGCCCGGGCCGCAGCGTCTGTGGGTTCTTCCTGCTTCTTTCGGAGCTGCTAATTCAGGCCTTGGGAGCGAGGCGCCTGGACTCAAGCCAGTCCGTGACTTACATTAATCACTTAAGCGCTGAAACGCGCCCAAAAGCTCCAGACGCCGCGGCCCTGAGGAACTGGAGTCTGATAGGCCCCGGCGCAGACCGACGGGCAAAGCGTACAGCGGTGCTCGCGGTACCCTGCCCCCTATTGACACAGATGGAAAAGGAGTGCGCGCTATTAACATCCAGCAAATGCATTAGCGCAGATAAATACATGGACAGGCGCCCTGCTATTGCTGTCTGCTGTGTTAAATTTAATAATTGCTTGAACGTGATCCAAGAGGAGGCCAGCTTACAGCTGTGCGGCTGCAGTAAGACTGCGTGAGTGCTGCTCATTCCTTAGTGACAGCTTTGAGTTATTGTAATGCGAACGTATGTCTGAGGTGGTGCATTTGTTTGAAGGTAAGAAGTGAATTCAGTCTACCTTTACATCATTGCTGTTGTAGCTTTATGAAGCACCACCCCCCCAACACTAAATTGATACTGATTCGTGCTCTCTAGCGTGGCGATAGGATGGATTCCACAAGAGCGCAGCAGAATACTTGCAATTGTGCTGAAGTTAATTATAGGCCTTTCTTTCCAAATAAAAATAAAATAGTGCTGTGACTAAACAGCAAAGCATTCTTTCGTAATACTGATAAAATAGCAGGAATTTTTTAAAAGTGCAGACATCACATCATAGTCTTCGGAAATCAGAGATTCTTCTTTGAAGCCATCCCACTGACAGCTTTGAATGTACACTTGCTACTCTAAATGGGAGATTAATTGTATAGCTATTATAACATTAAGAACGTAACATTAAATTTACTGTACATGTAAAATGAGCCACTGAATGTACATGATGATGAATACTGACTCATAGCAATGTGTGTGTGTGTGTGTGTGTGTGTGTGTGTGTGTCACCCCCAGGACATCATCAGTGCAGAGTTCATCCACAAGCTGGAGTCTCTGCTGCAGAGGGCCTATCGGCTGCAGGAGGAGTTTGAGGCCACTCTGGGAGTTGCAGACCCCGCCTCCCTTGCCAACGACATTGGTGAGTCCCCAACGGAGTGCACGACCACCAGGGGAAATATGCATGTGCCCGACAGGAGTTAGAACATTCACCTGCCCATGTGACTTCTGGTTACGGCTCTTCAACTGGCTAGACCCAAGCTCTCTGAGCAGTCTTCTCCTCTGAGAGAAATTAGTGGTCTAAGTGCTGGATTTTTCCTTATGGAAAATAAGCCGCTACGTCAGTTGCAAGTTTACCTGCCCAAATCGGTTATGCAGCTGTTAAGCAGTGACAGTTTGTAAGCATCTCTTTATGTAATTTGGATGTGAATAATTAATGCAGTCAATGGAATATGAATACATTAAACTAGGATAGTAGCAACCTCCAGAAAAAACAGCACTGTTTGCCAAACATTCCTTCATTGTGCTTTTGCACTGGGTACACTGACAAAATGTTTTTTTTTCTAGAAAGTCTTCTGTCACATTATTGTTTTATTTGTCACGCTGCTACGATGTTCAGGGCTTCTTTTCTTCACCACACTTAGAAAGCAAACTGACTTTTATTGCGAATTCTGTTCGCACGGACCCGGCTCACAGCTCTCTGCTAAAACACACAGAACGAATCTATTTTTACCCAGGAACCCACAGGGCACACGGAGGCAAGGTGCAACGCGGAGGCGAAGCACGAACCAAAGCGCTAAAGACAAGCCGCTGCAGTTTAGCGCCGCTATGCTGGCGTCACGTTTCAGCCCAGCCCTTGGTGATTAACGCTCATGACCCCCTCGTTCCAGAGAATTCTTTGGTTGCCGGGCTTGGTTTTAAATCGCCGTGTCCACAGGGGAGGGACGTGCAGGGGGTTAAAAGCACTGAGAGCAGGCCTCGCTTTGATCCAGACCTTTGAAATACTGCTTGGTACCAAAAAGGAGCAGTAAAACCGATTTCGCCCCCTCACTCTGTCTGGGCTCTGGTCCAATCTCGCAGGAGAGATTCCCTGGATAAGGTTAGGAAGCAGGAGAGATGTATTTACGAGCCATTTGACCCTCCCATCACTCGGATTACACATCACCAGGACAGGCTTCACTCCTGGGGAAGGGAAATGGTTTTTTTGGGGGGTTTTTTTTTTTTTTTTTAAATGAATACCTGCATTCCAGACAAACTGGGTCTCTGCCAGCTACCTCAGCTTTACAGGACTTACGATTTGTTTTACGTTTCACAGAACCAGACTTTTACTAGCTAATGTGGGTCTAACTTAACTTTAAATGTAACCTTATCTGACTGGACTAGTTTTAAGTTGATTGCTTTTATCTTGGTACTTCTCTTAAACACCTCCCAAGGCCAGTAATGTTGATTTCATCCCATTGGCAAGACTGACAGCCCTGCACAATGAAAGCAACATTTCAGAAGGAAAAGAAACCAAAACTGAATTGCCTCTATGCCACTAATTCATGAAAATCCACTTTGAGGAAAATGCTGATACATTATAAGAAAATGAAGGCAGCCAGTGATTATGAACATGGGAACACTTGAGCACTCAAAAGGGGGGCGCCTATTTGCACAGGACCGTAATCATCTGTGTTCCTCATCTTCCCCCCAGTACCCCCTCGCGGCTTGCCGCGGCAACTGTTGCCAAGGATATTAAGAATAGATTGCACTGCCGCCTCGGGTTTGCATGTCAGGAGATTAAAATAAATCTGCTAGCCCTTTGCGGTCATCTCTCTCCGCCACCTTCCCTAACACGTTCTTTACCGCGGGACGTGGTCTGGTGCTTAACCTAGAGAGCCAATCCAGTTTTTACCTGCCGGATTAGGCACAAACAGTTCACAGGTCCCTGCTAAAGATGTCATCTACTGTACCTCACTGCTGTTCTGCCAGTATGCTGGTCACCTAGATGCACACATTATTATTATTATTAGTCTTACTTCTGTGTTTGTTTGGAAGTATAAGTAATGCATTTCATTAGTTTGCTGTCCAGCAGTTTAGAGGCTGTTTACTGTGGGATGTAAATCTGTGTCCGGCTCTTAAGTACTGGCAGGAGAGCAGTAATTCCCTGGTGAGAAGTGGAACTGGACAGTTGTGCGTGGGAATGAGAGCATGCGTGTGTACTTTGGTCCGATCAACACAAGGGGGGGCATTACTTTATCTCCACGGTCTCTTGGGTGTGTGCGACTTACTAAGGCTACGCCCCCAAGATTAGACCCGCCCTTCTGCTACCCGGGGAAAGGGGGCCCAACTGCACTCCCTCCAAATTGTCTACTGAGCGGCTTTCTTTGAAGTCTGTTTATCATCAGTATGCCAGACGTTTTCATGGTTGTTAGTGCTGTCCTTCTCAAGGTTGTGGAATTGGTTCTTTGTGAAGTTATACAAGAGGTTTAAGAAATTAAAATAAAAAAATTTCCCTTCTTGCTGAATGGAGGTATGAATAATTGTGATAATGACCTTGCAGTCAGCCTGGATTCCTGTACAGAGGGTGAATTAATTTTTGAAGAACTTCATGTCACTAAAATGAGGATTTTACTCTGTCTTGGAGACTGTTTTCTCCCTTGCATTACTATGGGTTGGGGGAGCTTATCAATTTTGAGAACTATTTAATGCTGTTTAAAAAAACTGTTCTTATTGATATAGTCATAGACACAGAAGTACTGTTTTTATCTTTGCACTTTGTATTCCATATGGCTGTTGAGTTAAATGGAAAAAAATGGTCTGGATAGGAGACTAAATCAACATCTCAGTTCTCCAGTGCGTGTTCAAAAGACTGAACGGATCTCATTGTAATATGTGGTCATTTCTGATCCATTTAACCCGATCCATTTGAGCAGTCTGCAGTAATGTGATCTGGAACCGAGACCACGGCGAGGTTTGTTGTCGCGCTAAATTTGGGACGGGCAGCGCTGACCTTCTGCAGCTGTCCGGGCAGCATTGTTCGGATTGGCTGGAGTCCTTTCTCGCGCCTCACCGTTCTTCACATAGGTGCTGATGATCAGCGTGCTTATCTGTGTTGCTAGGTCAGTAGGTCTGTGTTCTGCCGCACTGTGATTGGCCAACACCACATATAACTCATTCAACCCACATGCACATTATTAACCCCCTCCCCAGCTGCTGGTTACATTCACAGGTGGATTTTATGGAGCCCAAAATACCACAGTGTTTAAAAAATGCACTTAATTTGTTTTAGTGTTTAATATTGTGCCAAATTGCAGTTAATTAAATGCATATTTTTACTGTTCAGCTTGATAAAGTAATCCCACATTTTTGGATGTTGATGACGTGAATGTGAGAGTCCTGTTAGTGGTACTGCTATAACTGAACGAGTGTCACGGGTGGTTTCATGACTGTGCTGGTCGCCGTCCTCCCATAGTGTTGCCTAGAGCCCCCAAGTGACTCAGGATTTGTGTCTCTCTCTTTTTTTAGTTGTCTGTGTTCAAGTCTAAATTGAATAGAGACGTACTCTTGGCTTCCTGGTTCTCCCTGGATACAGTATCTTTCACCCACAATGTAAATATGTATTTATATGTTGTGTCTTCTTCAGGGTAGCTATATTTCAAAGCGGAAAGTATTTTTGCCACATTTACCTATGCTCCAGATAAACCACTTAATGGGTAAATATGTGTCCTCACACAGCAATAGTTTATGACATGCAAAAAAGAAATGTTTTCAAAAAATTTAATTCTCGGTAACAGACAATCCCTGATTATTTATTTTCTTCTTAGCACTCAGGTTTTTGCTTGACACCAATGATATGTAGCTATTCAGTCTCCAGCTCACAGTGCACTGAGTGTAAATCAAGTGCTTTATAGCACAGTGATTTGGTATTTATTCAGTTGTAAGCTTTTGGAAGTTGCAAGAAAAAGTATCATGCGGTGTGTGGCATCCACAAAATAAGTGCATTATAAATGGTCTTGGCTGCCAGTACTATCAGGGGTCCTCCTAGTTAAATTAGACACAGCTGCAGGGTGTTTGACTTGGTTCACGTGAGGTTATAGCCAATAAATTAGAGAATTAAACGTTTCATGATCGAGAAGCATTTCAGAGATTAGCGAGCATGTGTTTGGAAATTTCTGTCATGGAGATTAAATCGGATTTGACGTTGTACTTCAAAGCTGTGCACTGTAATGGCGTTGTCAAATGCAGTCGGTGTAATTTACGGTCTTAATTTCACAAGCGCACGTTGCCGTCTTGGTGAAGGACGTCCTGTAACCGTCCAACCCAAACACTGTTCAATCTCAAGTGTCTGTTTTGCGGCAGGGATCCGCGGCGGGGCCTGCTAGATGTTTTTCTGACCCGCGTCACGTCCTGAGATCACCGGAACGTTATCTCCTCTCTATGAGCAGACCGTTCCATTGACCCTATTGGCTCCGGGCCCGTCTTCACTCACCGGGAGGTCTTAATATAGCCGGACCCCGCTAACAGATAGCAGCGTCGCTAGGTCACTGTAGGCTGTGAGCTGTAAGACGATATGGGGAGGAAACGCTGGCTGGCTGTCTGCGAGACGCTGGTTGCGGGCCCCAGCGTCATTTGAAATCTGCCGAGCGGGAGACCGGGCCTCGTGATCCACCAGGCTCAGCAGCAGTTACCGACAGGGTCTCTCGGTCTCTCGATGATACAAACCAAGGAGTCCTGTCATCATGGCAAGGAGACCACAGTTTTGGCAGCAAAATGGAAACAAGCACCCAACTAGATGGAACCATCTCAATAAGTCCCAAAAATGTTAGGATTCGGCTGTTGGTCATGAAGTGGGTACTGGACAATAACAGGACCCTTAGTTAGGTTTGTGGGAGTGATGTTGACTGTAGTCGGGTGCCCCATTTCTGACACTGTGCTTGCACTGCCAAAACCAAAAAATAAATCCATCTTAACAAGTATTGTAGTCTTACATTTAACTTAAAATCTTATTTCTGTTTCACTTGTCAAGTACTTTAAAACAAGTTAATATCTTCTACTTGAGAGAGAAAAATGGAGGTGTCATTACGAGACTAAAAGGCTTGTTAAGACAGACCTTTTTCGCAGTGTGCAGTTGTCTGACTTGGCTGTTTGTGCGATCAGGGCAAATGAGCGGACGGGGAGGAAGGTGTAATTAGTCCATGAGGAGAGTCGCCGTGTTCCTCTGGATATTTCTCACAGCTGTGCACACACTTTCTCACTTCACGAAATCCTGACCAGGATCAGCTCGGCAGTCTGTTGTGGGCCACATTCTACAGTCCTCACGCGTCCAGTCCTCATACCGTAACCTTGATAAATAACTCATCTAAATTTAGCAGATGAATTGGTGAACTGTAGCACCCACATTTCAAGGGCCTGTCTGGTCTGTGCAATAACATAACTATTGGAAAATCTCATCCTTGGAGCCTGTTTTCCCTCTTGGCTTAATTATGCTGTGATAAATCAGTTATCAGCCTCTATGTAAATTAAATGAGACTTGTTTTGAGACCGTCCTCTGATTCCAGAGAAGTCGTTTGTTAGAAGTGAAGTCGTCTGATGCCATCAGTCATGGGAGCGCAGATGAAACGCTGAACGCCGGTCTGTTTCCTCCTCTTTCCCGGCAGATAAGAACACTGACGTGACGGTGAGGGAGGACGCGGACGACCTCTGTCTGAGGGACACCATCAGCATCGCCTCCACAGACTCCTTCGTGTCCGCCGCCGAGGTAAGCGACCCCGCCCGCCCGCACGCCGCCTCCGCGTGCGGTTACTACGGCGACCCCAGCGGTGGGGCTGTAGACATCCCCGCGCGCCGTTCCCGTGGGCGCAGGGCTCGTTGCCGGGCCGCAGAGGACGGCGATGCTCGCGAGGGAGCGGTCGCCATGGCCACCAGACGCATCGCTCATCCGTACCCATGACGACATGCTGCTTCACAGAGTCCCGCCCCACACCCCCCATAAGAGACTGATGTTCTGGAAACCTGTACCTACAGTCTCAGGAAGGGAGCGCTTGGTGCTCAGCGTTCAGGACACTCAGGTTTGCAGTCCACCATATTGGCCTGTCCCTCGCAGTGCATGTCTCTGAGAATTCTGGGAAGTTCATCTGCGGCCTGCGGGGAGCAGGTGACGGCTGTCCAGGCCACACCTGCCTCATCGGCGCTCTGGCTTGCTCCTGGCAGCGGCGTGAAGCTCACAGATTTAAAAAGCATTTGAACCGTGGCCTTCAGCAGGAAGGAGGGTCTAATTCAAGGTGTATTACGAGCTCAGTGAGACGGTCCTTTTACAGAGTCCATTTCCTTTTTATCCCTGACGCTCCCAGTTTGTTCCAGGAAGGCAGACAGTGTAGAAGTGAAACTGAGCCACGATAGAACATGCTTACATGTCTTACATGATGCCTGCTTTTAATATCTGTCCTTCTGCCAATAACAGTCATGGTTTCTCCTCAATTAAAGAACCAATGGAGTGTTCCAGAAGATGGGCTATATAAGAAGCAATTTAAGTAAACTATTCCAGATTAAATGAATTAAAAACCTAAAAGCTTGAGCCCAGTAAAAAGCATGCTTAAAAGCTGTTGTAAATGATGTAAGCTTGCTTAACTGTCTTTTAAAAAGTTCCTTGTTTCTTGTCATGAATGAGCAACAAACACATCAAACCTCTTCCACATGGATAGCCAGTTTTGACTGGTGGAGTAAAGTATGGGGATGACCTGGTGAGATTGGCATGCGGAACTATGTGTGCCAGACTCAGCCATGGTACCACTCAAATGCCACCTCAGAGCCCAGAGAACTTTCTGAATTTGTTTATATTAGGAAATCTATATAAATGTTTGTCTCTTCAATGTATTTATATGATGATATTAGAATATGGGCTATTCCAGACTGTCCCCAGTTCAAATATATCTACTGACAGTAATAATAATCCTGAACATATTAGGTCTCTGTAACGTAATTTATGACACCCAATGTCACTATTGACCTTAAGTTGATCTTGTTCTGTATTGAGTGCAGTAGATTTAGTCAGGAGGTAAAGCATCTCCTAATGTAGCTGAGTGTGGGGTGGCTGCTCCTAACTGAGCTGTTTGGGGGTGGCTGCTCCTAATGGAGCTGTGGGTAGAGTGGTTGCTCCTAATGGAGCCGTGTGTGGAATGGTTGCTCCTAATGGAGCTGTGTGTGGAGTGGTTGCTCCTAATGGAGCTGTGTGTGGAGTGTGTGTGGGGTGGCTGCTCCCTGTGGATGAGCAGAGAGCGGGATTCCCCTGGCAGGCTGTCAGGCTCAGCGGGGGGTCGGCTGCAGCAGCTGAAGGTCCCGCTCGGCCTGCCGCCCTGGTGATGATGTGTGTGCACAGCTGCGGGCAAGGCAGCTCGGAGCCTGTATCCCTAATTCCACCCCCACCCCCACCCTTCCCCTAAGGCAGGCCTGCCCAACCTTGTTCTTGGAGATCTACCGTCCTGTAGGCTTTCATTTGAACCCTAAATCGGCATTCATTTCAACCCTAATTTGGCGCACCTGACTCTACTAATTAGCAGCTCAGGGAGATCGCCAGCTCTTGAATGAGGTGTACTTTGTTCGGATTTGAGTGAAAACCTACATTACAGTAGTTGGGCAGTGTTGGGCAGCCTTGCGCTGACTGCTCCTTAAGGGTGAAGGTCAAAAAGGAAGCGCTGGGCTCCCCAAGACTAACTACCGTCTGCCCGAAACCTGTCAGAACTTCGACTGTCTTTTACACAAAGGAATGGGCGCTCCTGCTGTGACTACACTGAGTGACCTTGGCATGTATTTTCACATTATTTATGGCCTGTCTCGCATGTTATTGAGCTGCACTGCAAAGGGACTGTAATCTTCTCATCTGTTTCAGACCACGTAGGACGGTCGTTTCCAAGTCAGATTACAGTTCTGAACACGTGCAGCCATTCCCACCTCTGTCGTGCGATGAGCGAGAATCCCTTTGGGTTTACAGTGAAATCAATGCGGGGGGGGGGGGGGGGGAGGCGGTGGCTGCTTTTACATATGTATTAAAAGTAGTCGCTCAGGGATGTTCAGACCTTCATTTAGCATTTCTTCTTTCACACCACTGCATCATAACCGCGGTTTGATTAAGGACCACCGGCTCGCAAGGCGAATCTCTTTTGCACTCGGCGTGACTTTTATAAGCAAATTGGTGCGTTGGAGGAGAATCGATACCAGTTTCACGGCGCTGTGCGTGATCCCATTAATCAGGCTGATGAATATTGATCTGTGTGTCGTGAGGTGCCGTTTCCACCGTAACGTGTGTAATATGCTCTGCTCTTTAGCTCCCAGTCGCTCGCTTCCTGGAGCTGTCGGTCGAAGTCGTGTCCGTCACGCTATGGCGATTCGCTCCATTTCGTTTTCCGTGCTGATGGAAAGGTGAAGCAGAAGTCGGGGGAAAAATGTTCCAGTGCTCGCCATCTTCTGTCCTCCCACACGGTCACGACGTCTTGACCTGAAAAGCTTTTTTTTTTTAATTATTGAAATCTTAGGGAACACACATTTGGTTTAAAATGGCTTGATTTCCCAGTTTTTCCTCTTATCCTAATTTGGAATGTACAATCAGGATTCAAGGCCTGTTCTATCACTCCAATGTCCCCATCAGTATACTAAAAAGCGCTAAGTTTTTCACTTATCTTTCACTCGACGGGTGCTATCCAGGAGTCCGCTATATGTTGGAGTCTTTCAGAGGTCAGGTGGTCTAGATAGGCCTGAACAGTAGCAGTTTACTTGTTGGCAAGGGCATGGGTGGAGGGCTGTCTAAAATAACACCCTCACAGCCACCCCGCTGTCAGACACAGTGCTGGAGTATGTCCGTTCACTGTTAGCCTCCCGGAATGCAGATAAGGGTACATTCCAACGGACGGGAACGACAGGCGACCGGTGGCAAAATTAGGTCGGGCCCGTTTGAAAATAAACTAAGAATAGCATTCGCACGTTACACCTGGACGGAGACTGAATTGAATTGCATACCCTTGAGTGTGTTGCTGTTCCCCTCAACCCTCTCTCCCCATGGACTAGGGAAATGCTGAGCTCTTTTTTGGGTGACCTGTTTACTCATGGCAAATTAGCGTGCCAGGCTGCGATAAAGAGATGGCCAGCCAACCAGATCTGGCCCCTCCAGTTCTTCTCCTCAGACCAGTCGTTCTGTTGAAGTGGCCCCAAACGGATCGGGTCTGGAGCTGGATCTGGTTCTGGTTCTGGTTCTGGTTCAGCCTCAGATGGCTTGCCCACAAATGGAGCCTTCAGCTTATCTGAGACTTCCATTTTCCCTCCGTAGCGGGACGTCGAGGCATCGCTTCACTCCACAGTTTCCTCAGTTTGTCTGAAACCTGAGACCAGAGACGACATTGTCGTCTGTCGCCGTTAAATGCGATTGGAAATCACACTTGAATGAATGAAGTGGACAGTAACGAGATCACTGTAAACAACTGCAAATACCGTGGACCGAAAGGCCGAGTTGATCAGCAGTGCATGGCTGGCGGCCTAAAATTCCGAAGGGAGCAAAGAAATAGAAACCTCATGAGCCCACCCACAATGCCCTCTCATTTAATTAAGTGTGATTTCAGTCTGTAGGCAGCTCCACAGCGCAGGTGCACACCTGGGCATCTGTCCAGACCCATATCACCTTACTGAAAAGGGGGGAGCCCTGGAGAAGGAGGGTCAGTTTACTGCTGACTGCGTGCCGCAGGCCCCTGCAGTGTTCTCAGTGGAAGCCTGTGGCTCGGGTTCTGTGCGGCTCAGGTGCTGTGTGACTCGGCTGCATTGTGGCCATGGCCAGTGACGCGCGCCTCTCCCTTTTCTCCCGCGGCAGCTGTCGGAGCACCGGGAGCTGCGGAGCGCCTACACGCTGGGCTCGCTGTGCCACTACCCGCTCTACGAGGAGGCGCTGCAGCTGGCCGAGGAGGGCAAGATCTCCTGCAGGGTGCTGAGGTAAGGGGGGCTGCACGAGACGCCCCAGCTGAGTCTCCCCAAGGGCCCTCAGTCACACAAGTCCTAAAAAGCCACCACTGCGTACCTGCGCAAGGTCTATAAGCGTCACTGTCGTGTCTCCTTTACTAACTTTTAGCCTTTTAGGTCAGAATGAAATGACAAGCCTCAAATGTACTTTTCTCCACCAGAACTGAGATGTTGGAGTGTCTGGGTGACACCGACTTCCTGGCAAAGCTGCACTGTGTGCGACAGGCCTGTCAGGTAACATAATATAATCCCCAAACAAATTGTAACCTAGACAATGAACTTTGTCCTGAACTTTCATTTAAGAGATTGAGTGAGCTATTTTTATTTATTTATTTACAAACCATACATAACATTTTAACCATTAAATTAAATTGAAGAATGTTTGCAAGTACACTGTCAGAAAACTAGAAGTTAATTTTGTTTCACATTTCAGGGCAAAATGCCTTGTGCATGTGTAACGAAACTGTATAGAGCAGGGGTGTCTAACTGTAATCCTGGAGGGCTGTAGTGTCTGTAAGTATTTGTGATTTCCTTTTAGTCAGCAGCCAGTTAAAACCTTGAGGACATGGCGTGTGGACTCTAGCCAGTGAATGAATCACTCGTGCTGAAACATACCGAAAATCAGCAGACACTGCGGCCCTCCAGGACTGGAGTTTGACACCCCTGGTATAGAGGCATTTGTGGATCACAATTTTAAGAACCCAAGCCCTCCTTCCCTCTTTCCAGGTAATTCTGTGCGATAGAGCCACCAGAGCATTTCTGGCTGATGCTGGAAAGAAAATCCTGTCATCCATAATCGTGAAAGCTCACAAGGTAAGCATGTATGTTTTTTGCGAGCGACTCTGTTCCCTCGGTAATAGACACCAGGCTGTGTAGTGACAAAGGCTTCATGATTGACAGAACCCAAAGAGATTTGAGGAAGTGTTTGAGGAGATGATGACCTTCCTGGAGCAGACTGACCACTGGGAGAACACCGAATTGGAGCTGGCCACACGAGGGGTGAGGAGATCATGCTTCTGCACCTGTAATTCTACACCTGTACTCTTGTTACTCATACAGTACAAAACTATGGCTATTTTTATGTTTATGAGTTTGCCAGAATTTCGCTTTATTCATCTGGCGCGTGTATTCTGTGGCCTTCCTAACAGGTGAAGCATTTGAACTTCTATGACGTAGTCCTAGATTTCATCCTCATGGATTCCTTTGAGGACTTGGAGAATCCTCCCATTTCCATCCAGAATGTGGTCAACAACCGATGGCTCAACATTTCCTTCAAAGAGACGGTGAGCGCCTGTGGCGTGTTGCAGTCACATGGGGCAGCTTTGACCTGATGAATACTCAAAGAACATATCAAGGGTTCAGCTACCCTTAAACTGTGACCACTCTAGGTCACCGTCAAAGGGAGTACTGTACACATTCGCAGCAAAGTTGCCATTTTTGTGAGTCTTATTGTCTTGCTTCTAATATCTTATGAATGCTATCCAGATGTTGTTTTCCAACCAAAAGCTGGTTGTAGGTACATTTTTATATGAGAAACAGACTGTGTATTTTCTGGTTTAATTAGTATGCTTCAGAGGAGGTTGAAAGCACATCATCAGAAGAACAGAAAGTTCCCTACAAAACCTTATACCGAGGGCAGAAATGTTAACATTACATTCTATGCATGTTATTGACTCAAATATTGCTCCAAAAAGACTGAAGCATTGCATCTTCTGGCAGGCTACTCTCGCTACCCTCTGTGATATATCTCTACAATTATACTGGAGGATTTGTGTTTACAAAACCGATGTGAAGATTCCCTGCTATTGGCTACATGAATCAGAACTCTTGTAGAGTTGCATAAAGCAGAATCCCAGACGTCTCTTAGACATTAGCGTCAGTTTTGCTTAAGGAAGCTGGATGGAAACCTTGCTGAATAAGGTTATTGAAATGAGATTTTCGGCATTGCGGGGAGATGCGTTTTTGGCTTTGATTACTTATTGCCTTATTTGGGAAAGCTTTTTAAATTCCTTCTTTTTTCTTTCCTCTTCCCTGTGTGCAAAAAAAAACATGAAGTATTGCTTCTCATAAGAGCTTACACAAAGTTTTGTCTGGAACCAGAAACTTCCTGTGTTTCTTTTCCAAACGCGTTAGTTTTTTCAGGGCTACTAAGTGTTCATCACAGACTGCTGCTTTGTGTCTTTTGTAGGCTGTAGCATCAAGCTGTTGGTCAGTGCTGAAGCAGAAGAGACAGCACATGAAGGTACAGTTCATGGGGATGGAATCTGTATTTGGAAGTTTTCCCAAACATTCTCCTCCCATAGCAGAATGGATTGCCATTGTCTGAAGACTAAATGCTACACAATGAATTGCATTTTGATGAATGATCTCAAATCATGATTGGCTTTGAACTCAGTTGAATTTAACTAGAATTTATAGAAGGCGTAGGCCTTGGAAGACGCCAGTTCTGATGGTCTGCATGTGCAAAAACATGATAAAATAGGCAGTGTATAAAATTAAATATGTAGCGTCCGTGACATTCATGGAAACCAAATTCAGCGGACCTGAAGCCCTGTCATGGAGTATAATGTGTTGTAACTTGTGTATTCATGTTCTGTAAATGGTTAATATAATATAGGAATTTGTGGGCTTTGAAGGTGTAGGGAACTTCAGACGAGATACAAAATTATACTAAATTGTCTTTTGCGCTTTTCTACAGAGGGCGCTGTATATATTTGAATAGACTGTTCAGAGGTAGTATACATTTCAGGGGAGACTTGAGCAGTCATCCTCTTAAAGCTCATTTCTGTCTTTCGAACAGGTGTCAGACGGATTCATCGCCCACTTCTACTCTGTCTGTGAGCACATAAGCCCTGTGCTCGCCTGGGGTTTTTTGGGCCCTAAAAGTTCCCTGCATGATTTCTGCTGTTTCTTTAAGGTGCGTTTTTAAAATGGAGGTGGCGAGTCTGCTTTTCTCATTTGCACGCTTTATATTCATGTCACATAAATGTGGGATGGAATTTCAGGAGCAAAAATTATTTTTCCCCTCTTTAGAAAGTTGCTGATTCTGCACATAGCCAAACCCCCTTGTTTCCCCACACAAGCCAAATTTCGAATTTTGGACTCATTTTTACACATTAAATTGAATGCAGTATTACCCTTAGGGTTGACCGCAATACGCATATTTGACAACTTTAGTGCTTTTATATATTGTCTTCATAACTACCAGTGATGAAGTTATGTTACTGAGAAAGATGTGGAGATGTGTCCTCTGTCTAAGCCCAGTAATCTGACACTGGTTAAAGTAATGGGTCCAGATTTTTTAGAACACATTTCCCAATGCCAAAACTGAATCTGCACCCCTCAAAAAATGAAGCCTCCTTGCCTGGGTCAGCCTGCTTATACTAACAAAAAAACAGCGGGGATTGCAGTTGAACGAAATTCTGGTATGGCGGAAAGCATTTTGAGGGTGGCAGCTGCAAAACCACACTTGAGAATTTACGCCATTCTGCAAAAGCGACCGCTTCACTAGAGTCTGAAGAGCTACTGTTGGACACACACTGGCTGTTAGCCCCTGCATCCAAACTGGTGGAAACTGGCAGAATCCCATGCCCAGCAAACCACATGTTCAGGCACACCTGTCCCAGTCTGATCTGGAGACTTGGCTCCCACTGACCCGGTTGTTGTCACTCTCGGTTGACAGGCGATGACGCACTGCCTTCCTGCTGTGTGGGAGTCGCCAAAGGCATATTAACATCTCCTGTTACTCTAAATGAAAACGCTTTTCGCTGTTGATGTAAGGGGGCTGTAATGCTAACCATTGCCATTCACCACTTAAGCACTTTGCCTTATAAATTTGCTTACTCCTCGTTAGTCTTAAATACACGGGCGACGTTAGCGTATAGACGTGTTGATCCGTGAGTTAAATGTGTGCCTTGCTTTTCAGAAACCCCATGCTCACGTCCAGTGTTGATATTGATAGCCTTGGGTAAGGTTGATTTAAGGTTCTGCCCTTCTCCTTGCTGCAGGATCAGGTACTGTTCTTCCTGAAGGACATCTTTGACCTGGAGAAGGTGCGCTACTCGAGCGTGGAGAGCCTGGCCGAGGACATGCTGCAGCTGCTGCACCGTCGCTCCGAGCTGCTCCTGGCCTACCTGGGGGCCGACTCCCTCCGCCACCTAAACGGCTGCGTCAGCTCCCAGGGGCCCCTGGTGTCCAGCGCCCTGCTGGAGGCCCGGGTGCAGTGAGCGCCTCAATGCCCCGCTCCCCCCTTCTACAGTCATCCAGCTCCACCCTCTCCAGACTCCTCCCATTCATAAGTCCACCCTTTCTTGTACCATAAGCTCCTCCCACTCGTGATGCTTCCAACAGGTAGCCCCTGTTCCCTATTGATTCCCAACCCCTGCTTCAGTTGTATTCCTTTAACTCCTCAGACCCAACCCCTTTTTCCCACCCCACAGACTTTCTCCCCCCACTACCCCCCCCCCCCTTTCACCAGCACAATTGGAATGCAGTTCTTGTGATGTCTGCCTCCAAGCATGGAAATAAGGGAGGATTTATGACACAATCCAGTGTTATGAACCCATTACAAATGTGTGTACTTGATATACATATGCCATGTCTTTAAAGAAAAAAAACACAATGGACTGATGTATGGGAAAATAGAATGGCTGCCTCCATTAACTTATTTTTGACAGTGTGTGGGGGTAAAATGATCTGCTGTTTTAGTGGCTATATTTATTTTAATTGTACTTGAAATAATGTGGCACCTTATTTTTTGTAGACTGCTCCAAATAATCCTCTAACTATATCCATATGAAATGAGTATTGATTCACTGTAACGTGGTTCTTAGATGACGACTTTGTCCTTTGAATATGTATTATGCCACACTGCTGCTAAAATGCCTTGTCAAAATATACATTTACACCCTGTTGCATCAGCAGACCTTAATGCAACAGCACAAGGCTGTGGATGAAATTACTGCTATATCAACACACTGGGCCTCATGCTACAGGAGCCCCCCCAATGTATTTCCCATAAGGAAACAATGTTTTGCATTCTTTTCACAAAGTGTAAGGCTGCTCTGAATGTATTTTTTCCTCCACAAATAGGGAATATTAAAGCCTTACCACACAAGCACATATATTTTTGCCCTGTCCCCAGCTGCGGTTAGCTTCTTCCTGGCAGGTGTTGCGACAGGTGCTGGAAGCACAGTTGTGAAGCCCCCCTGGCTGCGTTTTCCCTTCCCCATGGAACCTCTGAACACCAGGTGCCAATTACCCTGAGCCTGGCTTGCTTAAATTGCATGATTTCTTAAATCTGCTGTTGTAATCAGTGAGCAAGTTTCAGTGACAAATGTCAGGTTGACCTGAAGGTCCGCCCCCCTCCCCCACCCTTCTCTTTTCGGTGTCTTGTTGGCACTGAATAGCTGTGATCACACATGGCCATGTAACGCAACAAATTAAGATGGAAATTAAGATGGTCTTCTTTTTCTCAAAAGTTATCCTTGTTATTGATAGGGGAAACTGGGGCTTGAATGAGGATGGACACGTATGACGACAAACTGAGAATGAGTCATTTTATTTATGTTTATACATAAAATTGCATTTCCTCAGTGTGTACAAAGCTGAACAGTGTTTTGACTATTTATCTGTGTGCACATCTGTAAGCAAATAAAAGGCTATCAAAGTTGGGGCTTTGTTCTCGTATAGTTCAAACTCCGGTTTGTAGATGTTCAGGTGTTGTGTCAAGTCCATGCGAGTCTCATCTAATCACTAGGATAGATGGTTTGGCTTAGGGGTGAAGCATTTGGGCCCAGTGACCTGATGGGTTCCAACACTGGGCACTGCCAGTATCAGGACATATATAGCTAAGTGGTGAGCCCCACAGAGTATTTGGAGAAGATCTTGTATTACTCCAAAATTCAAAGGCAATAAAATCTCTGAATCACTTGCTCTTCTTGTTGGAAAAACTTTGTGCCACAGCCCTAAATGAAAGTATAAGAGCTTCGAAAGCTGTTTTGATTTTTATGTTACTCTATACTGGTTTTACACTTCATGTTTTAATTCTAAAAAAAAGGGAACCTGGAAGCTATATTAAGTACTGCTGATCCTCACTTTATTGCCTTTCAGGCCAGCCGATGTGCGTTGTATCAGTGTTTGATAGGAATACACTGAAACTAAACTGTCTAAATACACTGTAAATAAGAAGACAACATTAAAATTAAGTGTCAAAAAGTGTATATGTAATTAATGTACTGTAACAGCTAGTGTCAATACTCCACGAAGTGGTCACACATTATCGCTACCCGTTAAGTAAAGTTTTGAATGGTCCTAATGTGAGCAATTATGTTGGGGCTTATGGAAGTTTTATGGCTTGAATGGGGGCAGAGGAGTCGCACAGACAGGAAAAGCTCGCGTGCGTGTGTGTTGGAACAGCTGAGGCTAGAGCTGGAATGCGGTAGATAGGGAGAGCAGCGGGACATTTATGGAAACCGTCCGCAGATGCAATTCTCTCACAGGACATTTAGCTCATGTACAGTGAAGTGAGTGCACGCGTCTGCGAGTTTCAGTCACCTTGGATTAGCGTCTATTTAGTTTTTTACTGGATTTAACTACTTTACCGAGAATTCTATTTTGAAAGTTGGGGGAGAGCGCAAACGAAAGGTAACTCACATTTTATTTTATCATTCCATTATGGTTATGCGAAACCGTACAATTAATGGACTTCGTAAACTTTTCATGTTCGTGATGAATTAGGCAACATTATAAAAGCGGATATTTCTTTTTAATGCAGAAACACCATCTTATCTGACAGCGTAAGAATTTACGGGCTTAAAGTTTTCCACGGGACTTCACAAAAGCATCGGTTCATTTAACTATACTTTTTGAGAAGAGGGAATCGGGATATTTAACTTTTTCAGCATTTAATTCTGTAGGATAATTATTTTAAATTGTTATTTTAGACCCGTGATTTTATGATACCAAAATAAATGTGACCAAATTTTTTTATTCTTAATCCTTACACAAGCAACTTGTGATTTGTTATATTGGATTTTATGTATGTATTCATATTATTTTTATAATGTCTACATATAGTTCGTTTTCAATTAGGGCTAATATTAGGCCTATATATAAAAAGTTTCCCGTCGGCTTCAGAGTTAACTATTGGCTGTTTATTTTGAACGGTTGTCTTCATTTAGAAAGTGACTGAGAGGCCTCTTGAGATTCCCCAAATCATTCTGGCAGTCAAGTGTAAGTAGCCTAACGTCTTTCTGTCCACTTATAGCCTATCCAATAAGCAAGGCTTTTTTGTGGCCTTTCACCAACAATGATTAATTAATCACATCTGTAATTATCCGAATATTTATACTGAGCTTTTATATTTCATTCATCAATCTGTTTCTCGGTACATGCGTACAACAATAACCTGCAGCGTCTTATCAGAGATGATCTATGGGCTTTGGTCCGTACCGTTTTTTGATACAACTGATGTACTTGTAGGCCTAATGCTAACATGCCACGAATCGGTTAACCCCCAGAAAAAACTATCATCTCCAAAAAATGTAACGGTTAAAATATTGTTCAGAGAGCTGAAAGGCGATGATCCCATTAACTGTATGAGTATATCCGTCAAAAATGGTGCCTGCACGCGAGTGACTCATGTGAGAAAGAAACCTCTTCTCGATGCAGCTGTTGTTCTGACCGCCACGCGCCCGTGTCCTTCACCAAAGCATTGTGCGGGCATGGTATTCTAAAAGAGACTTCTGACTACCTATTATCACCATTGTAACAGTGAACTCCTTCCAGATTTGTGGCATTTCCTTTTTTCTTACGTTTGCTCCTCAAGAGGCATAAACTAACTCCAGAATTCTAGACAATAGGCTTGTATAGTCATGATTTTCGGGTTATACAGTTGAAGCTAGATATATTAGCTATATTAGTGTATAATCCTGTTTTAGGAGAGGAGGTAAATCCTACACATTATATTCCGGAATCATCTATGCTCACCAGTCACCATCTGGCTCTGATAACATCGGTTAATGCGATGGCCACTAATGAATTCAGACAACATAAAACAGACCATGTTTGGGTTGATAGTGCAAGGACAACAAATCTTAGTTTGGGTACTTTGGTTCAGGAACAGGTTTAAGTTAGGGCAGCAGCCTGTGGCCATTGGAAAAAAGGAAAAATTGATGTGAGCTCCCATCAGTCAAGTAATGTGATGAGGACCTTGTGTTGAAGCCAGTACATAAACACTAACAGTAGGTAACCAAGCTAAATGAAAACATACAGCTTCCGTACTGTGATTCATTGACCAATGAGTGGCCACTACTGTTTCTGCCAAAGTAATATAATATGTATAGGTATGGGGCATGCCCCCGCCAAGGCGTAACTTGGCGGGATGGCATACCTGCCATCCCAATATATATGTAGTCATCAGATTTTTGCGTGGAGTTAATGTAGTTTCCATGGACAGCATAGAACATAAAATGTTTGTTCCAAAAGCTTATAGCAATCTGGCAACGGGGTCAGTCCAACTCTTTGTCATTCAGCACTTTGAAAAACAATGTCAAAGAGCACAAAAATAATGGTTTTCACAAAGCTGCTAACAAAACTAGGGTCAGAAAAATGAAGTTTATAACCATTCATCTCAAAGAGAACAACTCTAGGCAAAAAAGTACCTTAATTTTCCTGCACACCACTTGATGATTAGAAAACAATCGTATAGTCACTAGAGATGCATGCATTTATTATCTGCTGAAAGACACGGTTGCGAGTGCGTACATCATTATACCTGCTGACACAAATTAACTCTCCCTGCAGGTTCCCTCCAAGGTGAATCTCGCAGTCAGATCCCAGGGCCAAGTTTCAGAGAGGAGTAACTATGGCTGACGTGGCACAAAAGCAAGAGGTAAGGCCTACTAATCACTTCTGACATGGTAAGTTGCTATCCACTGCCCAAAGAGGTCGACGGTTGTGTAAATTGAACAAATTTTTTTCCACTGCACTGCACAAAGAGGTAGACGGTTGTGTAATTGAACAATCTTTTCCATCTTACGATAGCCAATTCTCCCTTCTCTTAATTCTCAAATACATCAATTTAAATAAATTCAAATTCAGAGAGTTCAAGAATTACCTGCATTACCTGCTTGAATATTTGTATAAAGATAAGATTGTGTGCAGTTATTAATGCTGGGGGCACAAAGTTGAAGAATGGCTTTGACAGGAAACAGTTCTGTGCACTGGTCACTTAATTCTGCTGGTTCACCCATAGCTTCTATACTCAAATTAGCACAGAGGACTCTCCCTCATGGATGTCTGTAATCTTTCCCTTTCCTTTTCTGTCGTCTTTTTTCTCTCTCCCCCCCCATTTACCTGTGGTCTGCCAAAAAAGATCCTTCTTTCCACTTCCAAGCCAGTGGCGAGAAGCTATGTGCCCAAGCTTGGGAAGGGGGACGTAACAAATAAATTTGAAGCCATGCAGAAGGCCAGGGAGGAGCGTGGTAAGAGGCGGAGTCAAGAGGAGCATCAGAGGAGGAAGGAACAGTACGTTAGAGAGAGAGAGCGGAGCCGAAAGAAGCAACAGGTCAACGAAGACCATGCCCATATGTGTCCTGCATGGCATGGGCCCCCTTGTTAAGATTATGAACAGTGGATGCTGACAATCCCTGTGTGGCATGTTGGGTATTCTATGCAGTACTTACAGCATTATAATGTAATGAGTGTTAATTTCACTGGGTTAACCAACTACTCCTTGATCCCAGCATTTGAGGACTAAATACTACACTAACCCCATAATTTTTCAAAATTACAATGAAAGACACAACGGATGCCAAGAAGCTACAACAGATTGAGGTAAAATGAAGTAGGAGAACAAATTCTTCCTCCAGATAGAAATCAACAATTATATTAACCCTAGCACCATGCCCATCACTTTTTTTAAAAACCCAGTTATCTTAAAGAGGGGAGAGAATACATTGTTCTTATCACCTGCCTTGAACAACAGAGTGCATTCCATAGTGCCTCAACCACTTAGACTCCGGTTGCTCCTTCATTTTCCAAATGACTCTTACTCATTTTCTTTATGAGGCGCTACTCCAGTCAGATTTGCCTGAGACAATCTGGAGCACCTGCCTTCAACCAGGATTAGGCTGTGCAGCCTGCTGGAACTAGCATGGTACCAGAGCAAAGTAGATTATCTGAGGTAAACTGGCACCTAAACACACTGTCTGTCCCTCTGCAGATAAAGGAACTCCTTGCCTCAAGTGATGAAGAAGACGTGAAGCCAAACAAGCCTGAAAAACTCTACGTCCCCAAGATAACAGGTAGGGTGAAAGAAATGCGAAAAGGCCAGCAGTTGGGAGGGGTGGGAGAAGGGGTAGTGGAGGCAGAAAGTCCTCTCGGTAGTTTAAGAGTTGCATCACCCGGAGGCTGCGTCTTGTTTAACAGGCAGCGTAAAGGGGAAATTTGCCGAGATGGAGAAGCAGAGACAAGAGGAGGAGCGCAAGAGAACGGAAGAGGAGCGGAAGAGGCGCATTGCCCAAGACGCTCTGGAGAAGACCAAGATCCAAAGGGAGCTGGCAAAGAAGGCAGAGGAGGTTTGCTGCTCGTCACCAACATGCACAAGAAAATAATAACTAGCACACAAAGTTCCACACAGACAAGGCATGTTGCCACTCGATACCTTCTAGCATGTTCTATGCTTCTGCATCTGCAATTAATTAGCTGCCTGTCTGGAACGGTCGCTTCCAATATCAGTCAGGTCCCCACAGTATGAGCAGACTGGCCCAGGTCCAGCATCAGACTGGAGGAAGAGGCCTGACGAGCACTACTGTACATCTTTCGGGTGCAGACTGGGCCCAGGTCCAGCAGCACACAGCACATCTACACATCCTTCCCAGCCCCCCTGCTCCGGAAAACCACAGGCACGCTGAGAGTGGCTGGCAGAGGACATATGCTAAGTTAATTTGTCTCTCTGCGGAGACCCTTCAGTACAGTCATACCGCGTACTGTGTGCTGACCGCCCTCCCTCCTTTTAAAAAAGGCTCCCAGACAAAGGTTGTGCTTGGAGAGGAGCCAAACACAAATTCTCACTCCTGTTACGAACTGATTCAGTCTGGTAAATGAAGACTAACCTACAGCTTTTTGCTGCTTATCCTAATGCTGCCATAAGAAGTAAAAAGATGACCCAAATGTTTTAAGTCTTAATTATCTTCTGAAGCTTTGGCAGTTGGGTCACACACAAAATACTTCTGATGCTGTTGAATTTCATTTGATTTACACAACCCCAGGTTCAATAATTAAAGATTTGTCAAATTAACCTTTGCTGAAAGTATGGTTAAGTCGGATTCTTGTGTTCCACCACTCAAAACCAAACCACTTTGTAAAAAGAAAAAATTAAGGTAATGTCTGATTAAATGATGAACTACTTTCATTCACTAGATTGATGACAAAAGGAGAACTGGATGTAGCTCAGACACTGAGGTAAAGAAATATTTCCATTATAAACACCTTGTAACCGCACATGGTCAATTACTGCACACCAACTCCAGACAAATTTTTAACCATTTACTCACAAGCATGATGACAGGTGATAAAAAGCAGATCGGGGCTGAAATTGAATCCTTACTGTGCCAGGGCTGACTGGTAGTCCTACGGGCTGATACCATTTGCCACAGCATTGCATGAAGAGGGGGGATTTCAATCAGTAGGATGTCCTCCACTTCAATGCATGCGGGCTCCTAGACATAGTCATAGACATGTCACTGGAAGGCACAATAATGAATTGATTAAATTACGTGCTCTTGTCCAAGGCCATGAAACCCATTTCTCCTACCAACTTCTCACAATCATTTATATTGTACCTCAATGCGGTCAGTCCCCATTGAACACCAAAGCATTTGGTTTTGAAACCAACAGGAAGGAGATGACGGCCTACTTGCGGAGGTGGTAACAGCAAAGCCATCCACAGCTCCGGGTAAGATCAAGATCAACTTTGAGGACTTGGGCAAGGCCCGGGAGGAGGAGGAGAGGAGGAAAACAGAGGAAGAGAAGCAGCAGCGGTACCAGGAACACAAGCGCTCCCTCAGAGAAGCCAAGCGCTGGTCCATGATTTCACAGGTAAGGACATAAGCTTCCAAAGAGCTTAAAAATGTCTTCAGATTCAGACTTCAAACACTATTGTTATACAGTCAGTCATGCACTATGCAACAAAAAAAAAAAAGGATTCTATTTAATCAGAAACTGCCGGTCACTATCCCAAGGATGAAGAGGAACCCCAGCAGAAAGAGAAGGAGCAGGTTACACCACGGAAGCTGAAGCTCACTTTCGAGGAGCTGGAGAAGCAGCGGCAGGAGCAGCAGAGACAGCAGGCTGAAGAGGAAGCCCGACAGAGACTGGAGGAGGAGAAGAGAGCCTTTGAGGAGGCCAGGCAGGAGATGGTAACCTCATCGCACTCTCAAAACACCTCTGACATTCCCATTTCTGAGCTTACAGGTACACTGGGCAGGGTCTCACAAACGTATGCTGTCATTTCAGGGTGCTTTGGAGGATGAAGAAAAAGACACCTTGCCTGCAAAGGAAGAGATTAGACCTGGGAAGCTAAAGCTGAGCTTCGAGGAGCTGGAGAGGCAGAGGTTAGAAGAGGAACGCAAGAGAGTGGAGCAGGAGGCCAAAAGGCGCATCGCAGAAGAGAGGAAAGAGTTTACCAAGGCCAAGAAGAGCATGGCCAGCAATGGGCTTCCTGGGAGCGAGAACCAGGATGGGAGGTCTGGCGAATCAGAGTGCAACGGCACAGAGAATCACCATGATGCCCCTCTGCAGATTGTGGACGAGGATGACGACATCCTGGCTACCACGATGACCACAGAAAGCGACAGGCCAGGAAAACTGAGCATCAGCTTTGAGGAGATGGAACGGCAGAGACAGGCAGAAGAGCAAAGGGCGGCAGAAGAGGAGGCAAAACAGCGCCTGGAGGAAGAGAAGAGGCTCTTCGCTGAAGCACGGAAGAACATGGTAGGCTAAGAGGTTTAGCCTTCCAAACAAACATAAAAAATGGTTCACGCTAAAAAGTGTCATCCAAAATGTAGAATTAAAGCAAGGGTCTCCCATCCCTTTCTTTGTGTATCCTGATGTTGTGAACTTTCCAACACAAAGCCGAAAAAGCAATATAAATAGTGCAAAATAAAGATGACACCATGTAAAAGTAAGGTGCATGCATGAAAACCTAGAACCATGGTCGTTTTATATACGTGTAGGACACTTGCATGCTGTATAGCTTCCTGGCCAGGTGCTCTGTGCTTTCAAGTTACAGTTGGAATGTGATGTAAACACCTCCCGATTCCATGGGCAGGTGAATGAGGAGGAGGAGGAGCTGGTGCGGCATGATTCCCAGGAGGGACTGGCCCCCGGGAAGTTAGAAATCAACTTTGTGGAGCTGCTCAAACAGAGGGAGGAGGCGGAAAGGAGGCGCACAGAAGAGGAGCGCCGGCAGAAGATGGAGCAGGAGAAGCAGGAGTTTGAGCAGCTGCGACAAGAGATAGGAGAGGTGAGAGCCACAGCACTCCTGCTCTACACAATTGCCAATTCTTTTGAGTTACATAACTAGAGTTTGAATTTTATTATTGAATGGTTATTGGAAGGAGCTGCACAGTTAAGCATTTAAACAAAGAACAAATTTAAATTTTTTGACCAAAATTGACTAAATTTCTTTTGATTTGACTTACTGGTGTATTCGGGTGACTGCCAAATAGTGAACATCACTTTCTACACTTGACAGTGACAAAAAATGTGTCAATAACATTAAAATGTGAAGGATGTGCAGGAATTGAATATATATTTGCCCCATGGCTTTAGGATGCCATTTTCGCATAAATACAGCCATTATTTGCTCCATAGTGCCACCTAGTGAATCCACATTTGTACATGGGTAAAATATTTTCCATACGAGCAAAACATTTGCGTGAATGGAGAGGTGGGAAAAAAAATCCCTTGTTTTTACAGATGCCTTTAACAGACATTTTAAACACTATCACATTTCCTGCCCTTCGGAACAGGAGGAAATCAACGAAAGCACTAAAGTGGTGAGTGCTGAGTACAAGGAACTGAGCAAGCTCAAGAGAACTGGCTCCATACAAGCTAAGAACCTAAAATCGAAGTTTGAGAACATCTCGCAACTCACCGAAGAAGAGATATTGAAGAAGGTTGAAGAGGAGAGGGCACGGAGAAAGGCTATGGATCTTGAGATCAAAGAGAGGGAAGCTGAGAGATTTCAGGAGGTACAATCCACCTTTTGTTGAGACTCACCAGGAATGAGGTTTTAAACTGAAGCCCGAAACATACCCTACGCACGTACGTGAATACAAACACTTCCAGCTACACAATCGATTTCAGGCGTCGTTGCATTCCAAAATGTCACCTGAAATTTACGCAACAAGTGCGAGCTGCAACATAAGCATCGCAGTAAGGGGCACTATAGCAGACAACAACAGGATGTCGCCCCCTTGAGGAGGCTTATTACCTCCTCAGGGAAATAAGAATATACACCGATTACGTATAACTGGGCCATGTGTTAGTAGTGTGCTGGCCTGGCGATTGTCGTGTGTGTTCGCATACTTATGTATGGTATGTTTCAGGCCTAAGGCATTGTTCTAGCAAACTAGGAAAGTGATGCCTTAAGTCTTTGAAGACCTACTGCTCTGATACTTTGTAGGGTTAGCATTTACAGTGGTCATTTATTGATTAGTGTGGTTGCCTTTAGCAATCACACTATTTTATAATTAAGATCTTACAGGGCTATTTTGGAATTTGGAATACTTGGGAGTTTTACGGTTAGATATTGATCTGGATTCTGCATTGTAGGATAAAATCTTATTCGACTGCAGTTCACATTTCCAACTGTTTGTTTTATAACCCATAACTCTGGTAGATTTTTGCTGTCAGAACAACTAATCTGCTGCTCTGCTTACTTTAAGGATGAGGAGGGCGGGAAGGAGTTCAGAGCTGAAGACGCTTCGTTTAAGCAGAAGGTGGACATGCGAGCACGGTTTGAACAAATGGCAAAGGCCAGACTGGAGGAGGAGAGAAAGAGGATAGAGGAACAGAAAATGCTCAGAATGCAGTTCGAACAGCAAGAAATCGATGCAGCACTACAAAAAGTAAACCTCCACACCTCTGGCCTTGCATTATATATGTCCAGTGAAAACATGTATTGCTTTTCAAATACTCCAAACCTTTTTTTTTTTTTTTTGCAGACCAAGGAGGACAAGGAAGGAAGCGTCATCAGTGACTCCATGGCTTATGAAGAGGACCATGAAGAATCTGGGGCTCCGTGGTTTAAAAAGGCTCTCAAAAACCAGTCCGTGGTCGACTCGGAACCCGTGCGGTTTACCGTTAAGATCTTAGCAGAGCCCAAGCCGGAAGTGACCTGGTGGTTTGAGGGCGAAATGCTTGAAGACTGTGAGGACTACCAGTACATTGAGAGGGGAGAGACGTACTGCCTTTACCTGCCAGAGACCTTTCCGGAAGACGAGGGGGAGTACATGTGCAAGGCTGTGAACAGCAGAGGCACCGCAGCCAGCACCTGCATTCTCAAAGTAGAAAGTAAGCGACAGTCCCTCTAAGCGCATGCCGCCGCTTCCTGTTTCCATGCCTAACTCCCTCTCACCGCTCGCCCTTCAGTTTCTGCATCTCTGAAACTTTCTTCCTTTTCTCTTCTAGCTGACGACTACTGATGGCCTTCACTGGAACTTTCCCTGTCCCTCCCTTCAGTCTTTTCTACAATCTCTATTTCTCATGGTGCGGCAAAAAGCACCACAAATTGCTTTAGCGTCGTTCCACCGGTGGATGGAAAACGTATTCAAGATGAAAATGCATCGTTTACATATTGGTTGTGATAGAGGTCCTCTGCCTCATCCAAACGTGACCAGTGCTCAAAGTGCCAAATCTACAAACCTTGTTTTCAAAATGGTACCCGATATTTTATCACTCGTACAGAGAATTTGAGTTTTCGCTATATGACCATCCCCAATCCCATCTTTTCCTGCATT
Source organism: Anguilla anguilla (assembly GCF_013347855.1). NCBI lineage: Eukaryota > Metazoa > Chordata > Actinopteri > Anguilliformes > Anguillidae > Anguilla > Anguilla anguilla. The sequence goes on along the minus strand of NC_049206.1, from coordinate 11,035,183 downwards.
TTTTTAAGCTACTTCCTTGAATCTACCACCTTTAGAATGTATTTCAATAAAATAACTTTCATGGAATCAGTTGCCTTTATTCAATTAACCTTACACGACTTTGCATTTAGCCAATGAGCTTGTAATCAGCACAAAACTGTCAAAACATTAGGGTTTCTTTTTCAGACAGATACAATTAATCTCATCTGCTTTTTTTACTGAGATCATGCCATTGGCTGTAGAGAAAACGAAAGTACTTCCATGTGCGTTTTGTGATGCAAGTAATTGTCAGAAGCCACATTTTAATACTTGCATGCCTTTTCCAATTTTACTTGCCATACACCAAGGTATTATGTGGGAATGATTAATAGTAAAAAACAATAATAATAAAGTACAAATATGCACAATCATTTACAAATCAAAAAATTACCATCACCAGTAAAATTAGTAGATAGACTTGGATTGAACTAGATTTCTAGAAGCCCCATTCATAATAAAGGTAAAACCACCTGGCCCCCAGGACAGCACTGTCCCCCCCTTCCTTCTGCCAATGTACTGGCTTTGCTTTGAGGGGTTTCAAAGTCCAACTGATATAAGTTGAGCCAATGAGTGTGTTAAAATTGATAGATTTGCACACAGATTTATCCACATTTTATACATTTCTGGGTAAACACCTAGCATGTAGAATCTTGTGTTCAAGTTTCAGGGCTATACCAAATTTGCACTAGACAAAATGCTAAAGTACAGCTTTTAGAGAAGTCTAATTCAGTCCTCAAAATCAGCTCTCCAATCACCTTAATGTTTCGATTAAAATCTGTGTGACCTTGTGCAATGACAGTTGATGGACCTACGGGTGGCAGAAAATTCATGAAATTCTGAAGTGGTGACGTCTGCCCGTTTCCCCCTCCGACAGCCACAATGCCTGGCCATGTAACCATGATCATTAAAACTACTTGTAACCAAGACAACGCATTTCGCTTGTTCTGTAATCAGTCTACATACATTTGTGGGCTTTATGAATAGTAGTTACATTTTAAATGGGTAATAATAGATCTTGAACGCGAGATAATTCATCGTTACAAATTTATTTTTTAACATGGGAACAATATTACAGTTAATCTGAACAGGCATTTCTAAAAAGTACATGAAAAAATATACACAGCACATTGCAGATTTTTGTTTACCTCTAATGCATGCTCCCCCTTTTCCATATTTCTCAGTTAAGCTTCTTTTTGTCTTCTTTTATACACCCCCACGAATATTCTGTTGAGAACACGTCCCTCAGAAGGAAACACCATCTCATCGCATATCATGCATATGAATTTATATATATATATATATGCACACCCAAATGGGCAACAATTTACTTGCAAGATTAGATTGATACAGACACCTTAAACTATCCAATTTACTGCCAAAAACCATCCTGTTGCTGATGAAGTCAACACAGACAAAAAAAAAGTGCCTAACGGTCTAAATCGAACAAAAGCATTTACGTGAATATCGAAACCCCATTTGGTAATTGTCAGGAGAAAAGCAGATGCAGACGATTTTTAACTGCTGGGATTACTGGATTTAAATCATACACTAACGTTTTATGGCATAACAATTTAGACTACATAGCAAGCTTTTGAGTTCAAAGTTGATGACATCACAGTCCCTGAACATACAGCATCATCATCACTTTTGCAATCACAACAGTTCCTCAAGATTACCTTAGAACTGGAGGGCTTGATTGGTCTACGTTCACCAGCGGAAAAGATTCAAAGGATTCTTCCTTAGGGACAAACTAGCTCACGGCCTGATTCTACGACCTATGCTTGCAGCATCTTCAACACTGTGTGTGAAAATGAAGGCAGCATTTTTAAAAGATAGGCACTACAGAAACGGGGCATCAAACTACATCACAGGTGGCAAGCATGGTCATGAATTGTACGGTCTTTGGATACATCATTAATAAGCACAGGGCTACCCTTATTTACTGAAAGCTCGTTACTGCATGCAGTACGTCTCAGTGACATTAAGGAGAGAAAGCAATGCCTACAGCTCTATGCATCAGAGTCACACAACACAGAATTGGACTTACCAGGAGCTAATGAATGTACTATACACTTTTATCATGGACAAGCTGATCTACATGAAATCGTACAAAAAAAACATACTGATCCAATTATGAAAAATATGTAGGTCACAATCCTAAAACCTAGCCAATCATCACGCTCGGTCTTAACGGTATATTTTTTACAGGCTTCTGTCAAACTAACGGCCAATAACGTACACAATTCAACTGCCATGCACATCACATTCCTGAACTGAATACATGAAGGCTGCTGCTATGTGTTTTTCTAGCAGTCGCAATACACTGATCAAGGAGATTGACACCTCTTACTTTAACTTGTCCTACACATTGCAGTCTACATTCACTGTTACTTCGACAAGGCAAGTCAGAAACAGATCATTCACAGGTCAAACACTGGTGTCCTTAGGTTATGCTTACCTGTATTACTGCAGCAGAACCTAAGGTGCAAGGTCTGGGTGACACTGCAAAAATTAAATATTGCACTGTTTGCAATCAGTAAAAACTCAAGACAACAGCCGCCAGTACAAAAAAATGCTCTATAACGTAATGGCATATCAGGCAGGTTGTGATCAATTCAATGCGCAACGTTTTGCACTTTCAACATACCTAACCATTTGAAGTACGACATGCGGAATAAGTATACCGACAGAGACAACTTCACATGCTAGAACATGAGCTGGACGTGTAAATTTATGCAGGTGAACGGAGAACTCACGAGAATGAGGCTTAGCGACATTGAAATTGGAACATGGTGATCTCGGTTTGTTCGCAACCATTTTAGGACTTATGGTGAAATACTTTCAATTGCATTAAATTCAGCATTCCCTGCAAACAGATTCTACGAAACTGTACATGTATCAATCCGCAATTCGACAGAACAGGCTCACATGAGTCAACTCACATTTCGGTGTTCGAAACAGTAGACAGACCTGCAAGCTCTCATAAGAGGCAGTCTAAAAGAAACAGAACTACAATGCCAGGTTTTCAGTTGCTTGACAGTCTAAATACACATCACTGTGGTTACGGCAAGGCAAGATCAACTATACAATCCAGAACTTTAACAGGTATTACTTTAAAGTTCAGGAATCTTGTCAGCAATTGCAATTGCACGCAATATTTTGGGGGAATATTTCTGATACTTACCCAACCTAACAATCTACAAAAATTCCAACAATTTTTGTTCAAACAATTGGGAATTGTTCATTTTTCTCTCAAAGAAATGCATTGAAAGAGAAACAGGAACCGGTTGTTTCGGAAACGACTCAATATTTGTACTTACAGTGGTAATGCCCCACGAAGGCTCAAATCGCGGGTGAAGAACAGCGTACGCGTCCTCACCCCTAAAAACCTACAGGCCTATGCTGGATGCACGTTCACAGACAATGGCAAAAGTAAATCGATTTTGCATTCATAATGTTTTAATCATAGGGTATTTCTTTTTTTAAAAAGAGAGAGAAGCCAGCAAATATATACAAAAAAACAATGGCTTATAAAATGTTAAAATGGGAAGAACAATTCAGTACTTTGCAAAGAATTATCAATTAGAACACATTTACCTGTGCTGTAAAAAAAAAGCAACAGACCAACTAAAATGTCTGTAACAGAGTCACATTTCAGGGAACATTTAAAAATGCTTGCTTACCGCATTTCTAACCTTGCCTGTGAGGGAAGAAGTTGTTCTCATTATGAACAGTACAGCCTTCCTCACATAGAGATCAGGGTAAAGTACAGTACAATCAAACACTACAGTACTAGGTTATTGCATGTGTCACACAGCTTGCAATCAAGGCCATACAAGGCGGATACATAGGCCTATGCCGATAAAGAGAAATGCTAGCAGAACATTGATTTTTAAAAATATATGTATATATAAACTAAGTCGGTTACGGAAACGAGGGCCTCGGTTGTCCCTGCAATTCACAAGAAGCAGTTCTCAAACCAGTCTAAAACAAAACCATTCAAAATAAGACCATGAGCCACACTGGAAACGTTGAAGACAGACGGGATACCGGAACTTTCAGTCAGCAAATTTGGACAGTCAAAAGAAAAGTCTGCATTTAGGCTTTCTGTCTACCAGGGAACTTGCAAGATTTCATTTAACCCATACTTTCTCACCCAACTTACCAACACAGGAGGTTTCATTTTGTTTTATTGCAAAACACAACAGGCATGTAATTTTAAAACTGAGATGATTTACATGAAAATTACTACAGTTTATAAACATGAGAATTGACCACAATATGAAATACAGGAGCTGGAATGTCCAAAATTCTATCACCACACTAAAAACAAACCATTCATTTTTGTACAAGAAAAAAAAACTGCCTCCGGAGCGTTTGTCATGTTTTCTGTTTTTTTAAACACTTTATACCAGAGAAATTAAGATCTTCATCAAGGCGTCTGCATCCAAACATTTAACAAAGGTTTTTTCGACAAGGAAGCAAATACTCTATGTCCACTTCACATTACTGGCCCTGTGCAGAGGAAATACATAAGAGATACAAATGAAGTTAACAACAAGATCATCTATTCAGCTCACAAAAGAAAAAAAAAAAAGCCTGCTTAGGGGGGGAAAGAATAGTTAGTTCTAGAAGCGCCAGCTCCTGTGGCGTTCTGGTACACCTATAGGGGGAATGATTAGTGCAGAACAAGTACTATACCGTGTCATTTCATTACTGAGAGAGACGCACACACAAAGATTTGCCAGAGAAACACACACTACCGACACATAAGACGAAGGTGGAGCTCTTAGTGGGAGAGTACCTGCTGCGCTTGGGGAGCCCCGGGCATGGCCTGCGGGCTGCCCTGTCCATAGTAGGCCGCCTGCTGCCTGTAGTACTCAGCCCAGGCGGCGCTGTAGTCCGGCTGGCCCCCCGACTGGGGGGCGGCAGCTGCAGCGGCCTGAGGGGCCGCCTGACCTGCAAAGGATAACGAGGGGAATTGGACGCCACCCACTGGAATGCTCGATAGCGGCCTACAGCCTTCACAAGGGGCTGTGACATCACACTTCGAAAAGCATGAAGCAAGGAGCCACTTTAATAGTCTACAGCAGAGAATCAATGGTAAGCGCAACTGAATTATATGCCAAACCCTAACTCATTACAGGTGACAGGATGAATAGACCATCGCCAATTTAATGGAAAGACCTAGTACGACAACTGTTCAGATGAGACTTTCAATAGGATGAGCGAAGGGGGGTCTGTAAGGAGGGGAACGACCCCGCCCCTTCACTCCCAGGGGCGGGACAGAAACCTCCTGCATTGCTCTGGGGCAGCGGTGTCCACAGAGCTCCCACTGTCTAGGGTCTGCACTCAAGTCACAAGCTGCCCAGCTAAGTACTCGCTCACAAGTGAAGCCACTTCGTACCTTGCTTTTTGTAGTACTCCTCCCAGGCCTTGGTGTAGTCCTGAGGCTGCTGACCCTGCTGACCTGAAAAGGGGAATGATACTTCAGCACAACCTCTCAAAACGCCTTTCAAAGCAGCTACTTCCTACTTTCTTTACATACAAAACAAAAACTACTTTCCATATCTCAGTACTCTAGAGCTTTGCCAGATCTCCTCTCAAACTTTTAACATTTCAAGTACAAACAAAAATAGCTAGACCTAGTCCACCATGTAAATGCACAGGTCAGTGGTTACACAATAAATGATTGCATAACTTCACATCAGGGATTGGTGTGAATATTTCCAGGTTGGGCACAACAGAACAGAAGATGGGCTCGGATCTGTATGCTCATTTGAGCGCAGTGTTACTCCTCATGCAAATGAAAATAACCGTTTCTCCTGCAGTAGCTGAACCCCCTGGACTGCCTGTGGTAAACCAGTGGATCTCCTCAGGCTAAGCTGCTCAGACTAGTCCCAAGTCTACGTTTGGCAAAATATATTTATACCCAATTTCTTGTAATATTCCTCCCAGGCCTTGGTGTAATCTGCCTGTCCACTCTGAACTGGAGCCTGCTGGTCACCTGTTAAAAATGGTACAATTTAATTGATAACCATTCTTGAAAAAGCCACGGTTAAGTCTTTTGCCTGGCTAAGTGTGCTACGCCTTGGCCTTGCAGGTCAAAGCCACCAGTCTGCTCTTCGGTTCCATTTAAAAGGCTACATGTCCCCATAACCTAGGGAAATAATCAGTGCACTACTGCACAAGATGCTGGACCTACAGTGCTGTTAATGAACAGCAATTAATGTTCTGCATAGAGGCTAACGCTTCACCCGTTACACTAGAGGCACAGGGGTGTGCCCGAGGGACGGCCTTACCTTGCCCGTTGGTTTGAGCCGTGCCGGGGGCGGCGCTGGCAGGGGCCATGGGAGCTGGGGGCTGCTGCTGCTGGTACTGGGAGTAGTACGCCGCCCAGGCCGCGGCGTTAGCATCGGCTGCTGCCTTGCCTGCGCCACAAACATACAAGCGGGTCACTGTGCGGCTGAGCCCCGGGCCTGCTTTTCTGATTAAGCAGCTTCCATTCTTATTACGATATAAGGATCATGGTGTAGAACACACAGGAAACACACTGATGGTTTTCAAAAGGTTTAGTAACTGGTAATACACATACACTCACCGGGGTCCTGCTGTCCCTGCTGCTGCCAGTGGGGGAAGCCATTGCCCCAGCCTTGGGGTGGGTAAGGATTAGGTGGACCACTGCGAGGGGAAACAAATTCAAATGTTAGAACTCATTCCTCAACACGAACAAGGTTCAGGGTGGTGTTAACGCTGTAGTGATCAATAAAAAAAAAAATATATAAAAACCACTTACTGAGGTCCAGGAGGACCCTGGTTATAGGGTCCAGGGTTGTAAGGTCCCATTTGTGCAGGGGGCCCTGGCGGACCTGGTGGGCCATGTGGACCGGGACCTCCATGTGGGCCCGGGGGGCCATGGGGACCGCCCATCGGGCTGACTGGACCCTGGAGGATAAGACAAGATATTTCAGACAACCGTCTCCTCACAAACGCATTAAAGCAAATGAGCGAAGCACGGGGTGGGCCTCCAGCCCAGCGCCCATACTCACTCCGATCTTTTCCTCCACCAGCTGCCTGGCGTAGTCGATCTGCTGGTGCGAGCCGCGGATGGTAAATATCTTCAGACTGGGGTCGGCACCCGGAGGGGGGTTTCTCTGGAGCTCTATCCGGGCTCCCGACTGCTGGCTGATGCTTTTAATGGTCTCGCCACCTGGGAGGAAGGATCCAAGCACGCTACGTTAGCTACACCTGCGCGTACTCTTGACGCCAGCGATCTAAAATAAAAACCAAGGCCTGCGGTCTCGCACCTTTCCCAATGATGAGTCCAGTCTTCATGGCGGGGACGGTGAAGACGAACTCTGGCAGCCCCCCAGGCGGGCCCATGTTCCAGTTGCCCTGGCCCCTGCCCCTGCCGCGGCCCCCGGGTCCCGGTGGGCCCCCGGACTGCACACTCCTCAGCAGGTCAGAGATGATCTCGGCAGCGTGCTGACAGCGGTCAGGGGGCCCCATTATCTGGGCTATCCTCTCCGGCATGGAGCCATCATCTGAAGAGAGAGATGAATCATGGCACTTGGTACCATCACTCAGTCTAAGTAGACAGTGACACCGCTACAACAAGGAATGCAGTGAGAAGGACCGTTTAAAAATTGTTTAACTACACGTGTATATTGGTACAATTTTAGTGTAGAAACACAGAAAAATCCTCAAATTGGTTTGACATTTGTTGGTAGTAGCATGAAAAGCTGGCTGACAGTAATGGCTATTTATTCTTCCCAATTCTAGTGCTTCTAAATACACAAAGCTCCCACAACAGCTGAATTTAAAAGACATGTGCATGTTAATGTTTCCAAAATGGATATGGATCCATGTAGGTACCTGGTTTAAACTGAATCCTGACACCGGTATCATTTTGGATCTTCTTGATCATTTCGCCATTCCTTCCGATCACTATTCCCACAGCAAACCTTGGGACCGGAACCTTCCAGAAGAAATGGTGCACCAGGTCAAAAGCAATCTTTCACCAATCTAGAAAAGCAGTATGAATGTAGTAAACGCGTAGCAACGGCTGGTAAGGAAGTTCATATCACCTCTTCACTTACATCCATGTCTCCTCCGCCGCCTCCTCCTCCTCCTCCCCCCCCTCCCCCGCCCCCGCCCATTCTGGACCCATACTCATTCCGCTGCTCCCGGCCACCCTGATCGTGTATGATTTCCATCACCATCTCTTTGGCTTGCTGCAGTTGGGGATAAAAAAGCAAACCAAGTGAAATATGAAGTACATACAGTACATACAGTTTGCCTCTCCACAATTTGCAGTTTCCACATCTCAATCTGGCCGTCTGAAACATGAAGGTTCATGTCCCTCACCTGCAAGAGGTGCAACCTCAGTGCATTTTCAGGGTGAGGAACTAGGAACCTATTGGGAGACCTTATTTTGGCATCAAAATACTAATTTCCCCTAGCAACTAAAAGGTGTAATTACTAAATTACTAATCCCAATTTGGCTATTCCCGTAATTGGCTAAACATTTGAGCCATTATTTAATAGAATGTTGTCATAATAGGATCACAATTCAACAGTTACTTCCCCTTGATACAGACCCCTTGTGTCAGGCGGTTAAGGTCCTACCTGAACTTTAAAAGGCTCCCCGGAGATGCGGAGAGGTTTGTCTAACCCCGTGTTTTGCGGCCCCTCTTGAATCATCACCATTTTCACTCCAGCACGTTCCTGATAGAAGGGAAAAGGCAGTGAGTGCACTACAGAGCATTGCATGCTGGGATCTGTAGTGGCACCAGGTGCCCGTATGCAAACTCACCTGCAGCTGTTTTATGGTTTCCCCTCCTTTTCCTATGACAAGTCCAGCTTTGCACGCAGGGACGAGAATCTCAACGGACATCCCTGGGCCATCGTTATGGTGGAACGATGGTGCGGGCCGGCCCTTTTCTACAATCTCTGTTAGCAACCGCTTTGCAGCCCTGACAAAGGAAAGCAAGAGTCAGGTGACTGGTGAACAAAAACTTTTTTGCATGTGCTCAATTTTCAAAAGCAACTTCATTGCGTCATCTTCCAACAAGTAGAAGAAAAGAACTGCACGTACTGGATTGAATCCGGGGAACCCGTTAATGTCACAGACCTCTCGGGCATACCACCACTGTCTGGAAATTAGAATGAGAAAGATGCTTTTAAATTAGAAATTCAGATCACACAAATCCAGAATTTTAGTCATGAACCCTTTAGGAATGGGAAGGATGACAAAGAACAATGAATAAGCAGCTAGGAATGGCATAGGAACTGCCACTTCTGGGTTAACAATCTGTTCAGCTGACCCATAGTCCCCAATTAGGAGATCTATATCTGAGGTCCTACCCTAACCCTAATCCTAACCCCTTCCATTTACATATACGGTCTTTAGTTAGATTAATGCACCGGTATATTTCTTAAACCTGATCAACAATGACTTACCAGGGGCAATCTGTATTTTGCAACCAGATTCCTGCTGCAGTCGGGATATCTGCTCTCCTCCCCTCCCAATAACTATAAAAACAGGAATTGTGCTTAAGTAAATAAGACAAGACAACGGCGTTTCCAATGTAAAACCCGCCGGCAACAAACTTACTGAATCCAACCATCCCATCTGGAACCTTGAAATCCTCAGAGAGAGATCTGAAAGGGAAAGGATCATCAGGCAAAAATTAAATATATGTCCACAGAAACCAGTCTATATATAAGCACAGAATCTATACAGTTTATTGGTGATCAAATATGATGCCAATCCAACATTACTGCCGCATTTTCTTACCTTGGAGGACCACTCATTCCCCCCATCATCGATGCATACGCTGGAAGAATAAACAGATATTATAAGACTGGCAAGTCCACTGGCAAGTGTGTTAACCCCTTAATGTCCCAGATTACAAGGCGTCCCAGACCACATGGTTCACAGGCTTCAGAATATAGGCTAGTACTGGAGGGCCATAGTGTCTGCTGGTTTCCTGTGCACTTCAGCATTTAATTAATTGGCTAAGGAAACTTCACAGCTTGTTCTCAAGCCCATAATCAGCTGCTGATTGAAATAAAATCACAAAGTATCTGCAGACACTGTGGCTCCCCAGAAATTGAGTTTCACAGCTGATCGACTTGATGCATTAGCGACATCCAACTTCAAAAAAAGGCCAAAGCAGATTTTATTTTTGAAATTCCAACAAAGCTTGTGATGGGATACTTACGGTCCATCTGAGAAGCTACTTTCTTTGTTTCTGGTTGATCTAAAATGAAAATCATTTCAGAAAAAATGTCACCCTCTTTTTATCCAATCATCACAATTAAGGGCATTAGGGCACTATTAAGATTTATTATGAAAATGTATAGACCAAAATGAAATGACCCCAAGAGCATTACAGACAGCCACATTTGTGATTTCAGGCTTTGAAGAAACTAGTGAAAAAAGCCTGTAAATTCTGGTTCAAGAACAGTGAACCAGCTCCCAATTCAACCGAGAGCCATGATCAAAGTATCCAGCATTTGCTGAGGCAGGGACAAGATACAAGATCGCCCACTCAGTAATCTAGGGTACTGGTTTGGGCATTTCCTGATATTGGGGACGTCTGGCATTGCATTGCCATCTCATTTTGTAACTAAAAGACATGTACTCTCATGGCATTATCTGCAGCATCATTTGTCTGTTAATCTGTATAAATAAAATAGTGTTTACAAATATAAAATAAAAAACCTTCCTCAAAATGCAGTTAGCATTAGACCCTTTGGAGGTTTACTGCAAAGAACTGATGTGAGAAATCGTGTTATGGGACATCAACCCACAGACTAACCTGCATCTTCCAATGGCCTCTTCTGGCCTCCATAACTAAACTCGTTGCTTGGCGGAGGGGGTGCACCACCCACATCTCCTCCAATTTTAGCTGCGATCTGGAGAAGAAACCGTGTACATCAGATCACATTTAACATATACAAACAACTCCAATATAACCCACCAGACTGTCATTTTTTTTTTTTTTTTTTTAAAGTGACCGCTAAATTCATAAGTGTTCCAAAGCTCCAGCAGCAAGCCAAAGAGTTCCAGTCTACACCCACTGAGTGAGGTATTGTTGGGGGTTGTCGATGCGCGAGTGGGTATCTACTCAGAGCCACTCGACGGGAAATAACTACAAAAAATAGGCACAGCCAAATAATTAAGCCAATTGGCCATTTAAAATAAGTTCAACAGACATAGCCAAACGCAAATCAGTTACCTGGCTAACGCTTGACACTTTGGTAAACCGGGTCATACCAGTTGGTAGAAAGAATCTCCAATTTAAAAAACGGCAGCATCTAACCTCAGGTAAACCTACGCGGATACAGGATACCACATTCAACGTTAGTCCACTTTTAATCTCTCCATCAAACCATCGAGTAACGTTAAGTTAACTAGCTATGCAATTCAGCGTTGCCGTACTAAACAGGCCTTCACCAGTGCTGCGTGTACTCTTTGTTTGCCTCGTGACCTTTTTCGCGCTATTTAGCTCGATAGCTTAGCGATAGATCTAAAAGCAACAGTTATACCAGTCAACTTTTGACGTTGGTATCAAACATATTACAACTGGTTAGCCAACTAAGGTATAGTTTGGCCGTACGTATAGTGAGGTTGTTTCCGTAATAAGCGAGATGGGGCTAGCTACCTCTTTTGTTGGGTTAGCAGTGCTAGCGTCTTCAACTTCCGTAGGCCTGCTCAGTTGGCTAGCTAGGTAACGTCAGCATTTCACTAACTGGAGTCATATTTAAACTTTTACAACAAAGTATTGTATACTTCACTCAGACGGGTAGCAAACTTACTTGTCTCGCCCGTTGCAGGGCATCTTTAAAAGCATCGTTCATTCCACCCCCTGCATTCTGCGGAGGAGCCACGCTGGAATAGTCAGCCATCCTGCAACACTTTAAAATCTTCTCTTTGAGTGGAGAAGATGGCTGCTTGACTGGAAATGATGAACTAAACTGCGACACAGAAAAGGGAGGGACATAAGGTGTTGAAAACCTCGCGAGATTCAGTGACAAGAATCAGTTTGGTTACCCTAGATATCAATCATATCGAAAGGGCGGGATTAAGAAGGGCGTGTGCTAGTGATACCAAAAATGATTGGGTTAAATTCACTATTCAACGGCGATGTGGCCGCGGGGGTGGGGAATTTATGAAGTAGTTCCATTTCACATCAGATCGGCCTAATTACGTCAGGATTTAGCAACATCGAGATTCTGTGTCAAAAGTTAACACTGTAATATATTGTAACCACCTTTTTGTAACTGTAAACTATTGGTGACATGATTCAAAATATGAAACTACTTTAACTGCTATTCTTACTGTTACAGTATTATAAGATCTGCTAAACCGATCTTACGTATCTCTAAAACATAACAAGGGAGTTACTACGTCTTGTATTGACATGTTTTCGGAATATACCCTCTAGGTGTCAAGAAACAAGTAATATCTCTTTCGCATCAAGGACAGACAAAGGTATTTGCTTAAAACAAAGGAGTGTTTGCTTTTTATTTGTTAAAAATGTTGTAGGCTTTATTTTTTTAATCAGTCATTAAAATATGCCTCGTTAAATAAATAGAACACAATAGCATCTTTTAAAAAAACTGAGACATTAATAAGTCAATATTAAAAACAAATACATAATCTGTCAGAGTACATCAAACAGTACATTTTTGAAAACAAACAAGAGGAAAGCACATATTCCTCCAAATAAATCAACAAACTAATAAAATATAATTCAACAATGAATAGTTGCCAGGGAATACATTCAGAATTTCACAAAACCTTTTATATGCAATTTTGAAAATGTATATTTCAACATGAATTGTTACTTAAAAGAAGAAAGCAACATTTCAAGTTTTGAGGTTAAAGTGTAGTTCAAAAGGGCACAAGGAACTGCCCTCACAAAACTTGCTCCCATTCCACTGTAGAAGCCCCGTAGCCCATGCTTCACATAGATATCAGTAAGTCCTTGAAGTGCATTTGCGGTTTGAGGATTCACATTGAAAGCTGAAAAGATTTTTAAAAAACTATTGTTAATGGTTGCTTCTGTGAACATTAAAACATCCTTAAAATTAAATATACTCCCACTTTTCATAATTCAGTGGTGTACTCTCTTCACACAGTTGCCACAACTCATTGAAGTGAAATATGCTGCAACCAGTTTTTGGGAAAAGTGAAAATTCAAATGTTGGCAGCAACTTGTACTGCCCAAGAGGAATTTGAGATGTCTCAACTCCAGAGAGTTGTGCATTTGCACTACAGTGGAACAAATCAAATTTAAACAAAATTGATGACTTTTCATTTACTGGTCAAAGCCATGTTACATTTCATTAAATACATTTAGTAAATCTAGAAACCACATATTCAGACGGACTGGCTGTGCCCAGTTTGCAGCTGCTTTGAGAAAAATTCAAATTAAGCTGAGGGTTACTACTGAGGCTGTAATATTACATTTTCTCCTTCAAACTGGTTGAAATACTGCATTGCGTTTGAGGACTGAGTCCTCTGGTAGTGCTCACCCTGAGCCTGTTGCTGTGTTCTGATTACTGCCAAGGGGTAGCTGGCCGTTTGTCCTGACGCAAAGGCGAGGAAACTGAAGAAAAACAGCCTGGAATCACTTCTGTTGGCTGGATCTGTCTTTGCCCAGTACATTATTGACTGCAAGCACAGGGAGAAAAGAGGCTGAAAATCAGAGTGTTTCACTACTTCAGAGATAGACACTAGCATTTTTAACAAGGGAATAATATGCCTGTTCAAGGCCTTTTTTTGAACACTAAATTAATTGCCGCTACGAAATTTAATTCAAAACTGGAATGGGCCAAAAATTTTAAATATGCAAGGAAAATGGAAAAGTTCCCTTAAATTTGTAAATTAAAGGTGTGGCTAGACTGTGAAGAGAGAATACTTAATGTCATCAATTAGTCTAGCTTCTGGAACCAGGATGGAAGAAGCTCTTGAGAAAGGCTGGCTGCAAAAGAGTTATGTTACCTGGTGGACAGCACACTCAACCCCAGCATATGGAACCATGCAGAGGATGCTTGGCTTGAAACCTCTGTAGAAGGCAAGGACAGATTCATTTTGGTAAATGGACTGGGCACATCTTAGCACCCCACCGTAGGCGTCCCTCTGCATGAGGTTCAGTCTCACCTTTAACACCTGCAGCAAAGAGAGTCAGCATTTTCTCCATTAGAAAGCAGGACAGACCACTGATGCAGCTACTGGTAAATGTAATAAGCCATTTAAATAAGACGACTCTGTCAAGCACAGAAATACACTATCTTTTACCACTTTTTCATGCAAAATGTCCCTGTTACTCACTTCAGAAAATGATAGTATCATTTTCATTGTATGCCATCATTGGGATGGCAGGTATGGCATCCCGCCAGGTTACCCCTTGGCGGAGCGGCATGTGGTATTGTAATACACAACATTGCTAACTGGCAACGTAACCACACCATTGCAGTTTCACAGCATACACAAAGTGCACCACATCAACACATCAACTGGACAGTTTCACAATAATTCACTCTATGCATTCAGACCTGTCAATGCTGTCGGAGTGTAGCACAGTGGGTAAGGAACTGGGCTTGTAACCGAAAGGTTGCAGGTTCGATTCCCGAGTAAGGACACTGCCGTTGTACCCTTGAGCAAGGTACTTAACCTACATTGCTTCAGTATATATCCAGCTGTATAAATGGATACAATGTAAAAAGTTGTGTAAGTCGCTCTGGATAAGAGCGTCTGCTAAATGCCTGTAATGTAATGTACTGTAATGATACCTCGAGTGGGTAGAAGACAGAATGGGCGGCTGCCCCAGACACACAGCCCAGTCCAAACCTCTGCTGTACAGACAACCCATCTGGACCCTGATAGTGCACCTTCATCTTGGGGCAGAGGACGCAAGTCAGACACATGACATTAATAATGTCTTAATGAAAGGAATCGCATTTTGTTTACCAATCATTGATAAATAGCCAATGATTATAACAATGCACTCAATAAGAGCATGCAATCCCCTAGTACTGAGTACACAGAGACATGGGAACTATTTACATCTTTGTGAGTGATACATATCCAGTAAGTCTGGATGCAGAACGAATCAGAAATAACAAAACGTAAATCCATTCATATCCACAGTAGTTTATAGGTTATGATTTCATGTGAACCATGTGGCCAATGTCACTGCATGTTATATCCTATAAGTACTATGTGACGCCCAGAAATTCTGCAACTCACCTGGGAATAGATGAGGCACTGCAGGGTTGACTGGGGAGTTCCTTTCAGAACGTTCACAGCGTTCCCCTGCCACATGGACTTAAAGCCCCCAAACTGGAGTTCTCTAAGACCCCGGGACAGAGCTTTCGAGCCATAAACCTGAAAATGTACAAAATAACCAATTGCTTAAAATGTTAATTGAATTTTACTTCAGACAGTCAAACTCAGGGAGTGGGTATCCTTCTGAATAACTTCTGATAACTTCTCAAATGCACAGTTTGCTTTAAAAAGTAATCCTCACTTCACTTATAAAAGGTAACTAAACAGTTAATTTCAACAGTATATTTATATTGTACAGTCATACAAATAAGAAAGTTAGCCAGTTGCAAGAAACTTAATAACTAGCAAACACTGTTCATGGGAAAAATGTTTGTGAAATACTTAATAACCTTATATTACATCATGTAAAGCTTCAAAAGGGATCAAATATTATATTACAAAACTGATAAAATGCCAATAATTAGATGGAAATACATTGCAAATCAACAGATTGAAACTTATACGGATATATCTAAGAAATTTGCTTATGTTTTGTCTTACCCAGGTTCCAAAATATTGTGATCTAAAATAAGGTTCTCTGTTTGTAGTCTTTCATAGGACAAGGCGCATAATATGACAAAAGAGACCTTTGTGAATGAGGAGTTTAAGCAATATGAAGTGGCTATAGCTTGAATCCACCTGAAGCTGAGTTTTTAAGCGGTCGATTGGTGCTGTGGCAGTTCGGGACACAGCATCTGCCATTCCTCCCGCCAAAATATACTTCTTCCAGATTCCTGAATCAGTTTCTTCTTGGGTGAAATCCATAGGCATCGCACGACTCTCACCCACATCAAACACCTGAAGCACCGCCCCAAATCACAAGGTACAGGCATAAATATTAAGTATTTAACGTAATTTAACTCAAGTACAGTATGTTTAAAAAACAGGAGAATGAAATATCAAAGTTTACTGTAAATCATCATGCATACCAATTCTAATTGTGCTGTAATTGTAATGTGAATGTGAGTTTATGCAGATGTTTACCAGGCTACGTTTCCAGGATGAAACTAGCTCTGCTATGTCCTCGGCTGGGTTAAGGATGATGTGCTGAAGGAACTCCCCCCAGTCCACAGTCATGGAACTATCCTCATCCATCCTGACGGTACCCATAACACACAATTGGCTCAGCCAAACTACAGAATAATGGACTACAAAAAAATATTATAAGTGGTAATAGTGGTCCAAAACTTTAATTAGAACAAAAGCATTACATTTACAGTGCATTAATCGATGATAATATGATTTGTATGATTAGTACCTTTTATGAGAAATAAATACAATTAAATTATTTAATGAGTAATGGTGTGATCATTGCTTGAATCGACTGAAGAACATATTATAAACGCTGAATCCTTTAAATTGTTTTTAAAGAATTTTGCATTTATAATCTCTTCAATTGAAAATGCAATATTGTAGCTTGTTACCAAAGAAAATAATGATGTGAAGGGAGGAATAGGAAAAGAATAGATCTTACATTTGAATTATTCTCTTTGCGCTCTGCTTTGAAATGCTTAACCCCAACTCCTTAAACAAATGCATGATTTCATCCTGGTCAATAGCTCCTAGTCAAAGAAGACATATGAATTTTAAAAAAAAACATAGGCTTCTAATATTTTATTATTGGAATAGCTATTTTCACATCATATGTGACGTATATATACGACGTGGAAATTATGCAATTTGATCATGCAAACCTATACCATCTCACGTGACTCACAAGTAGGTATCTCACGTTTATGCCCTCCATGACTTTGCCTGTAGCTTACTGTTGAATATCAAGAAATGGATTCCTGAAAAGAGCAACGCTTTGACCTTGAAAATCGTGGTTAAGTGTGCGTCAAGTTATTTTACTACAACAAAAATCCAGTTTAATCCTACAATCTTAAATGGAACAAAATATAATAAAAACAAAAGAACTAACTCTTCTGTAAACATATGGAGTGATCTGGGACACGCTGTAGTAGCATACTAGTTCAGGAGGGTGATTGTCTTTGATCAATGCGGATATTCAATACGCCAGAAAAATAACTCACCGCATTTATTTTTGTCAAGGGTCTGAAAATGTATTTTCCATTTCTTTTCTCTGTCCATCATATAGCTGAGAAACTCCTCATAATCTAAATGCTCATCATTATTTTTGTCGTACTTCCCCACAATTGCCTGGAACAATACATACATACAGTATTACAAAAAAAGCCAAAATTATATATTTCCAAGTACAAATAAATAAGAGCATAATATGCCCATATACGATTGTCGTTAGTGCCGCAGAATAAGCCAAACAAAATGGGAGCCATACATTTTAATACGTGGTATAATCAGACCATATACCTGAGCTTTCTCATCCACTGACGAAATGCCAATTTTCGTCATCTCCTTGCGCAGTTCATCAACAGTAATGAAACCATCCTCATTTTTGTCCAGTTTAAGGAATATGCTTCGAAATTGATCCATGCTTCGAAGAGGAAATGTAGAGACAATATAATGAAACTGTTTTTTTTATTATTAGAACCGCGTGATCCGGTTAATCATTACCCCATGCTGCCTAAGCGTGCACGTTTAAATGATAGCATACCTTTAACCTTTATGTTGCAGATGCTGCCCCTGCACTATCTCGTTGTCCGGTATTTTACGCTCTTGACATTGCAGTCGCGTTTTCGTTACTGAGCAGTAGATGGCACTGTCCGAACATTAACGCTCTGAATAGCGCAATTTCTCTAGTGTCACGGGCACCGTCATACATTTTTAGCGTCCTCGATGATTCTAGCCTGATATGGAATTAATGGTTCCCAAGAGGATAGTGTTTCAAAATTTACTTGATTATTGCTTACAAAATGTCACAAAATGGCAGAACTGTCCTTACGTGATTGACAGATCGCAAAAATTCTCACAACTAGGCAACTGGAGGGTGAAATTCGCCTTTTAAGTTTCATTGAATCTATGAAATGTGGGCTAGCATTTCTAGAAACGGTGTGGACCCGTTAATCAAGCCTTACTTTGGTTGACACCAGCTGTGATGTTATAAGTTAATGATTTGGAGCTTGCGATAGTTTAAGTCATGTGCTATGTCAATATGCTATTTGTTCTAATTAAAGAATTAAACTTTCTACACACTTTGAGCGTTGTGTGTTTGTTTAAAATAATTGTTCTAGTTGTAGGATAAGTTAGAGTTTAAAGTGAGGTGTCACAGAAATGAAATCACTGACCGAGCTTTTTAGTTTCCCATACAATAGCTGGGCAAAAAAAACTGATCAGCATATGGCCCGGGAAATGACGTGCTTCAGCACCTACTTTCTAGAAAGAACCACTGAATTCTAGGGGAGGGAGTAACGTTATTGGCTATTTAAAGAGGGCGCTGGAAAGACTGAACACGCACTTGAGTTTAGATTAGCGGTTTAGGCTATAGCACGGATATCAGCGTGCATACACTGTAGGGTAGGCATTGTTAGCTATCAATGTTCATAATAGCGACGGATTCCACCCGCTAACGCCATATTCTGGGATTTCGTTCTCGGAAGCTGACAGCGCCCAGCAACAGTGCTGACAAATCTGTTTTTTATTGCAGTGGACTATTAGCCTACATTAAACGCTAGAGACTTTGGGCTGTTTGGAGGAAGATGGGAAAGGATTATTACAAAATACTGGGGATCCAGAAAGGAGCGGCGGACGAGGATATAAAAAAGGCATACAGAAAACAAGCTCTGAAATGGCATCCTGATAAAAACAAAGCAGCCAATGCAGAGGAGAAATTCAAGGAAATCGCCGAGGCATACGAAGTTCTGAGCGATCCCAAGAAGAGGGAAATCTATGACCAATATGGAGAAGAAGGTAAAAGCATGGCTTAATTTTATTACCCTACCCATATTTTTTTGTCGGTTGCGAATTTGCTGTGATGTCCAATTAACGGTGTAGCGTAAAACTTACAATTGCAGTCATTACACTTCAGACATCTTGCTCGCTGCAACTATACCCATACGTGATTGATGTAGACCGTCTAATGTGAAGAATTTTTTCTTTTCTTACTACCTGTCATATTATTGTTAGATCTAAGGTGAAAATGATAGCCTACATTTGGTCGCGATGCTGTAGCGCCAGTGGCCATATTACAAACTGAACTGTCTGCTACCGTTTTTCTCCTTTATGTGCTTGGGTGCACGCTATATAGCCTATTTTTGGAATACATAGTCTATTATTGTCCCATTACATGGTGTCAAAAACATGGTATCAGTTGTTTATAAAGTAAGTGTTTTATTTTGAGATGGAGAAGTTGCTAAATTGTGAAATAAAACAAAAAATCAGAAAACACTTGTCACGCATGGATGAAACATGACGATGGGCTATAACACCTAAACAGTACTTTCATAAAGCCAAATTCATGCTGTCCCTTTGTTTGAGCAGTGTTATGTTCGTCAGTTATTTAGAATGAGTAGCTTTCCTGTGAAATTGACACTAAAGGAACAATTGGACTCATCCCATGTATTCCGTGCGCATGTCCCAACTGCACATAGCTAGAATGCTAATTCTGAAAGCTGTGAGATGATTGGTTTAAACACAGACGGGTACGAGTCATGACCCCACATTCCCCGCAAAACCATGTAGGCTTCCACATCTCACAGGGAGAGGAGGGAACATAAATCCTTGCCTTTAAAGGCAGAGCACTCCATGGCACATTAAAAAAGAAAATAAATAATACGTAAGCAAACTGCATCACGTTCTTTCATGTAATTTGAATACCACAAAATAAATTTATAGTTGTCTTTGTGGCCAGAGATAGAACGTTTTTGCATGTTTACTTATTTTGTGCTGGTACTTAAGTCTTTGTACTGGGAATAACAAAATGTCTCAAATTTTGGGTGCTTTCAGGTCTCAAAGGAGGCGGAGGAACTACAGACGGTCAGGGGGGCAACTTCACCTACACGTTCCACGGTGACCCCCACGCCACGTTTGCCACGTTCTTCGGGGGCGCCAACCCCTTCGAGATGTTCTTTGGCCGAAAGGCGGCCAACGGGCGTGAGGAGGAGGACATGGAGGTGGACGGTGACCCCTTCGGCTCCTTCACCAGCTTCAACCTCAACAGCTTCCCGCGGGAGCGGCACATGGGCGGGGGCCCCATGCGGCGCAAGCAGGACCCAGCCATCCACCACGAGCTGCGCGTCTCCCTGGAGGAGATCTTCCACGGCTGCACCAAGAGGATGAAGATCTCCCGCAAGCGGCTGAACCCAGACGGGCGCACCATGCGTACCGAGGACAAGATCCTCACCATCGAGATCAAGCGGGGCTGGAAGGAGGGCACCAAGATCACCTTCCCCCGGGAGGGCGACGAGTCACCCGGCACCATACCCGCCGACATAGTGTTCGTCATCAAGGACAAGCCCCATGCCCACTTCCGGCGTGAGGGATCGAACATTGTGTACCCGGTGCGGGTTAGCCTACGGCAGGTGAGAGGCTGTTTAACTCATCGTTTAGGATGGGCAAGGAACACACAGGGCATTTGTAAAAGGAGTACTTGGGTGTAATGATCCAAAGACAGGCAGGAGAGATTTCATAGTCCATGGTTGCTTAAGCTGACAACACATCCTAACTCTGATTGCTCATGTTAGTATCGATTTTACAGTAGTCAGGAAAACACAAAGACATTATTGTGCAAAGAGAATTCGAGTCTTGTACAAAGAACAAAATGAATGACAAGTAAGACCTAAACTCAATCAGAGTGCAAATGCACTGTAGCAAAGCTGTCCAGCCAACAGAACGCGGTAGAAAGCAATTATTAAAGCAGACTGCATACTGGGATTGAATTTCACCCTGACAGAAATAGTGGACTAGCTGCTGTTTACAGTCTGTGCAAAATGGCATGGTTGAAATCGTTGCTATGTAGCTCTCCTGTATCCAGGGACAGAAGTTATGTACATTCATAGTTGAATAATTATGCATGACGAGTAAGATAACTTGTGGTTATATATATGGTGGGAAACATGAGCTGAAACACTTGTGGGGTGCCAGAAAGCAACATCATAACACCCACATACAGCAAGGATGCTCTGATGTGCTCGCATGGCTGCCAACATTCTTTATCATTTGTTTAATTTTACATGCATATTCCCTTTAAAGCAAGTTTTTGACTGGCTGCCCTACTGAGATACGGATCCATATTTTCAAGAGAGACTTGGTCCAGAATCACTACCATATTTCCATAGAACTAAGCTACAATATCTTATTTGCAAAGCACAAATTCCCACAGAGGATCATCAGCAAAGGTTAAGTGGCTACCCCAAGAAAAGCAATCTACCACCAGATAGTAAGCCACATATATTTTGTCCCACTCCTCTTAAAATTCAGTCGAAATGCAGTGGTTTGCCCAGCTTTGTGTTTTTCTTTGGTGCAGTGGTGCCCACCCCAGTCCAAATTTATAATTCTATTTGTGAATGAGTGAAGAGATTTTTTTCCATTTAGAAACCAAGTGTAAATTAGTGGCCAGTATGTTGATGTCTCATGTCTCGTGTTTTTTCCCCCCCTTATTCTAGTCATTGTGTGGCTGCTCAGTCACCGTGTCAACAATAGATGGGAAATCGTGTAACCTGAAGGTAACTGAAGTCATCAAACCGGGGATGAGAAAGACTGTTGCGGGACAAGGACTTCCTTTTCCCAAAAACCCGGACCAGAGGGGAGACTTGGTGGTAGAGTTTGATGTGAATTTTCCGGACAGCCTCCCATCCAACTCAAAGGATGTTCTGAAACGTCATTTACCAGCCTCGTAGAAGGATTGGACTGGACAAATGGGTGCTGCAATGGCAGTGCACCATTCCTTGGACTACTTGTAAACCCTTACAAAGAATGTGCAATTTATATTTTTATCTATATTGTGTTTATTTTTAAATATCCTGCATGCAACAATGATTAAGTGAAAGTAAAGTTTTTGATGTCTGAATGTAAACCTTAAATGTGTTTCATTTCCCTGCTTACTGATTTTTTATTTATTTACTTATTTATTTTACTTTGGTAGTCAAACACGTGACTGTATGAATCCTCTTATTTAACTATAAATCCTCTTATTTTTATGAGATGGCCATTAAATAATGAATTATTGTCATTATTATACATGACTGACAGTATATTTAAAAAATTTAATCCTTCATACATTTTAATGTTGAACACACACACATGTGTATGTATATGTATATATATATATATATATATATATATGTGTGTGTGTATTTACAGTGCAGCGCAAACAAATTGTCATTATACTTTGGTAGTTCTTTCATTTCAGGACAGGTCAAATTCCATGTTCCTTTAATGGCCTAAATATAAAAATGAGATCTGAAACTTAAGCTGATGTTTACATCCAAACCTTAACTATAAAATGTAGCCAGCTTTTGGCTTGATATTACTTAGTCTTGAGCTGAAAATGAGCCCTTTCAGTTTTAAATCAATTTCCATGTTTTCACTAAATTATTCAGGTAACTCAATCAGCCTGAAAGAGAGTTCAAGTGTGTGGTAAGAGTTTAAATGGTCTTGCTTCCAGTATTACAAATTGAACATTTGATGCATAAAGTAAGATTCAAATGTAGCCACAACATACATTAATGAACCCTGAAAATTGTGACATTTTTATGAAAACTTAACTGTGGAACTGTACAACTTAAGTCTAGTATAAGCATTTCAGCCATATCAGGTTTTTCTCAATTGAAAAAAGCAGCAATAAGACTAATTTCTGCTCTCCAAACTTGCATGTGAAGGAGAAATTTCACGAAAGTGTAAAACAACTAATTGAATTTTGAGCATAGGAAAGGTGAGAAGCAACACAGCTATTTATTGCTATGCCAGCCACTACAGTGTGTTTAGAAATTTGTGTAAAATGGTGATATTTACCAATTAGAAGGGGTATGCAACTACAGTGAAATGGGTATTACATATTATTTTGGGGTTCTGCAACCAACAAAGATGATTTTGGTTTTCTGCTGCATTATCAAGTAGCCTGCATTGAAACCTGCAGCATTTTTCAGCTGGAACATTCTCTCGCAAAGTTCTTGTTAAGCAGTATCGAGTCTGGAACGATCTGCATTGAGTGACTCAAAGAATCCTATGAATAAGCATTTCCAGTAAATGTTGAATTTTGTGTTGTCTTGGTAATGGTAGGGAGAGAGTTGTTCTAGCACTGAGGGACCAGTGATGAAAATGAGGTACTTGCGTGATGAGCGATGGGTTGGATTAACAGACATAGCAGCTAGCAGTAAGAGGGCCAGAGGGGTCAGATGGCAGGCATGTAGTTGGTGCAGATGAGTGCACTATAAGCACCGAAGTCATTCAGAGGATGTCAGAGGTATATTAGTGGCCAATGGAGGTGAAGAAGAATGTTGGAAATTAATAATTTCCAAGTGCCAGTATTCCAGTGGCAGGGAATTGTGTTGTCAATGGTTACTTTAAAGTAGCTACCGTCTATTTGGGTTGCCGTGGTCTAATTGATTTAGCTGCATACAACCTCTGAAAAAAGAGGATATTGGGCCTATACGTATATAGCCTACATCCATTCAGGTTAATATAAATTGACGCAACCGCTCACACCAGTGTAGCCCAGATGTACCACCAGGGGACGCCACATATTTCGTCATCAGAGTTTTTTAAGGGCAGTGTTACCTTGGAAACATCCACTCACTGAATCAGCGTCTTGCATATGCAGGCCTACCACTGTGAAGCTGTAGGGGGGATGTACTCGGATTTTAAAAAATGTTATTTAAAACAGTGACACGTTGGTTAAATAGGACTACTGCATGCATTTAGTTTAAAGAGCTTCGTCACTTTCAGGCTACTTGCATAACCATATTGTCATACGCACATGCTTAAAGATACTATGTGGTCGGTATCAAAGCTAAGTCGTCCACCCCCGAGAGAAATCATGTAGTCTAGTTAACATAGTATACAGATAGGTAGCCAACATAATCGTTGCACCGAATTTGTCACTGTCTGATTGTATACCGCGATTGAAATAAACTGCAATGTTTCCAAGCAAACCTGCGCGACCAAACCGCGCACTGGAATCAGAACATACAGAATGTATTAGAAAACGTGAAATTGCCTGATTTCAGACTGGCATGGCACCAAACCGTTGTAAATGCAACTAAATATGTCTACAATAGCATAACCATTATGTCAGTGTCAATCACAAACTCGTGAAACTTCATATTGAACAGTAAGTATCCTGCGCAAAACTGCATTGCCTTTATAGATTTATATATACTTGTTTACATTTCATGCAATAGGACAATGTAAACCATACATACGGATAGCTCCTGTTGCTATAGAAAGTTAGATAGAATTATCAACAGAAAAAACATGAACGCACATTGCTGAATCTCCACGGGAAGGGACAGGGCGGGGTCTGTCTGATATCACCTTAGACAGGTAAATACGTTTCTGCATGACGTATGTCAAACTCTCCATGGACTGTGCTTCCTACTGCGCCTGCGTTCCCACAATGTTGCAACAGTGTAGCTATTGTTTGCCAACCAGCGTACAGGAGTTTTCCGCAGATAGGGAAGAGGAAACAGCGCTCTTAACTCACCACCCACCTGTTGAATATTTAGAATTTTCTATTTGTAAGTGAGGGTTCAGCCTCTACCGAAGAACAAAGTCGAACCTGGAAAGAAACTTTGCACTAAGAAAAGGGAGTCTTGCAACAGGGTGTCGTTCAAATGTTTTAGCCGACAAAGTTCCTTTTTGAAAACTTTGCCTCGCCAGCGACGGATTTACCACAAGTTCAAAGATGCCTTTGGGACTTAGGAAAAAGAAGAGCAAAGCGAGGGAGAGCTCGAATTTGGTTGAAAACGAAGAGGTTGGGGGGCACGGCGTTGGAAGCGGTGCGAAGTCTGTGGTCAATGGAGCCGGACTGCCACCTCCGCCTGTCAATCTCCGACCCAAGCTGGTGTTTCACACGCAGCTAGCCCACGGTAGTCCCACCGGCAGGATCGAGGGCTTCGCAAATGTGAAAGAGCTCTACTCTAAAATAGCAGATGCTTTCAATTTGAGCGCGACGGAGGTATAGTATGCATTTACTTATCGCACATATGCTTTAAGTTAATGGTAGATTCCTTGTCGTAATTTATTAAATTGTGAATACATATTCTGGCTAAAAAGCAGTTATATTTTGTGGCGTACTGTAAATCGGAAAAAAAGCCCAACCCTCTTTGAAACAGTGCCTCGAGCATCAAGGTTGCGTAAGGTGCAACCTGCTGAGGCAAGTTACTCGATCCTAAATCACAGGCCACATTCATTTATCTCTATGAGAACCTGTACGCTTTTATGTCGTTAGATTCGGTCGGTTTAGCTTAAATTCTGCGGTGAATGTGATGACTATTAAACTTTTAACTGTACAACTAAGAACTGGTTGCTTACAGACTGTACCACATTTATAAAAGCAGGCTGGCGGAGGCGCAACAGGAGGAGACGTGTTTTAGTGGTGCAGACAGAAACATGTCAGCAGCACCTGTGGCTGAGAGATATGCATAATCTGCAATTCTCCCTACGTAACAGTGTTAAAATTATGGCTTTTTTGGTTAGATTGTACTTATGAGAAGAACTGTTGTAGGCTACTCCAGAATCCTCCATGTTTCGCTGACAACGTAGCCAAACTTTGAGGTGCCCATCATTATAAAACTGATATGTCGTATTTCTCTTTGATCGTGGACTCCTAACATTTTCCTCTATTCGCTGGGGGAGATAAGGAAAACTTTACGAGCATGAGGCCCGATAAATAAGTGTGAGATCAAAGCTTTTGTCTGGTCCCAGACTGTATGACGTTTTTTTTCTTTTACAAAGACTTTCTGAGTGACAGTCCTTCTTTGTCTCGTGCAGCAGGATTAGATATGCGGGTCAAAGCGTTTCCTGAGTGGGGTGTATCAGCCGCAGAAATACGGGGGAGAGTCCACTGGTACAGTCTGATTACTGAAATGAAGAAGGGAGTTATCCAGAAACCAGTCCGTCAACTGCTGCACACTGAGTGTTGGTGAAATCATCACTGGCAGTGTTCAGTACTGTAAACACTGGGCCCTGCCCTTGTGTAACATGGTTTGCCATTTTGTGGAATTCTCTACAGAGAGGTGGGAGAGCAGTGGTGCATAATCGTGGATTGGCTACTGTGTTTGCATCTAAAGTATTTGTTTATTTCAGACTCAGAGAATGATATCTGTGTTTACAGGTATTTCCTGATTAATTTTACTGACCTACAAAGCCTAACTGCAGTAACGACGCAAAGGGTAAACCTGAGAAAAATGGCTTTAAAGTGTTTTAACTGGCCAGCCGTCATGGTTTTTGGGCATAAAAATTACCTCATGAATACATGTACAATTAGTCCAATATCACTTATATGCCTATAACCCATTTGGTTGGCCAGTTAAAATACTTTAAAGCCATTTTTCTCAGTTTTATCCTTTGCGTAGTTACTGCAGTTAGGCTTTGTAGGGCAGTTTAGTTGGGATATAATTGCTTCAGAGTCTGTATGGTTGGGAAGAATAAGTTTGCTGCCTTCTCACACACAAGGCTGATCCTTGTTTCCTGTAACTGTGTCCCCGTTTCTATTAAGAAATGGGATCATCATTCTTTTTTTTTGAGGAATGGGTTCAGTGACGTTAAGTTTATAAATGTAGTGAGAGGAAAAAGTCTATTCATCCACAAGAGGCTGACTTATTTCCTTAGCCTTTGGGGGCAGGAACTTGCGCAGAACAACCTATTTATTATGATGTATGCATATGTTTGCTTACATAATGCACCTCAAGCATGCATCCCAGCAACCCAGTTTCTATGCATACAAGATATGATAGTGTTTCCATTGCCCGTGCTCTGTGCAATCTCATGCTACTTTGGGCACTACAGGGTATCGCTCAGTCTCTTCCTAAGGAGAGGGGACCTTTCCCAGTGACCCTCTGCCCATCCAGGAAGTCACATTCTGTCAGGTGGTCACAAAAACACAGTCAAAAGCAATCAGTCACAAGGCAGATGTTGGAGGAGAAAAAAATCATCTTATGTTTGTGCATTCTCTAGTTTTTTTTTTTTTTTTGTTTGGCAGCATAGTAATAAACAGAAACTGTCTGCAACTATTCATTTCTGTTTATGGCAGAAGCTTTCATGCACATGTCACATGTATGTGAGGGCACTTGCATAACTTTTGTAAGTTTACTGAAGTTTTGCATAAGTTTTACAGGGGAGTGTACTGTACGGCTGTTCTATATGGATTTTTTTATTGTATTTTCAGTGTAGGTAGATCTGGAGCCCCAGAACCAGATGATTACTTATGACTGGATTCATAACAAGCATGAAGAGAGTGTGTGTGTGTGTGTGTTTGTGTGTTTGTGTGTTTGTGTGTGTGTGTGTGTGTGTGTGTGTGTGTGTGTGTGTGTGTGTGTGCGCGTGTGTGGGTGTGTGCTTGTGTGACCGTGTGCATGAGCATGTGTGTGCTTTTAGGATGGGCTCAGGGAAACTGTGCGTACAAAATGATTCACACCCTTGATAAAGATGAACAAAGCAAAGACTATAAATAATACAAGTACCAAGGTATTTAATTCTCTAGAGCAGAACATTACTACTACTTTAATGATGATTCAGTGCAATGAACCAGATTATAAATTTATGTCCAAAAGCAAGTCACAAATATTCACACCTGGTTTCAATACTCTCTCTCTCCCTTTACAAACATAACACTACATCTTTGTCTCTTGGGAAATTTTATTCATATAAATAAATGTTTCTTTCCCATTTTATGAGTATAGCTCATTACCTGTAGCATTTATATTATACAGCCGTCTTTGTCCATCTTTATCAAGAGAGTGAATCATTTTTAGAGAGCACTGTAACTAAGATAGCGCCGTTTGTCTGTCACTGATGTGTCTGCTGGCGTCTATACAAAGCAGATGTTACCGCAACAGCCTTTGCATGTCAGATTCTGATGGTGGGTATTCATTTGTGAAGGTCTGCAGATTGTCATGTGAGCGCGTGGAACCGTGGAGCTATTTTACCACTCAGGACAAAGTCTGCTAGCAGCAGCAACGGCGGCAGCGTTCGGCACAGGTGTGGCCGTGTGAGGCTCTGCCCAGTCAGGGTGCTGTTTTGTATAGTGACGTCCAGCCCACACATAATTTGCCCAAAGTTTGAATATTAAAACTGATTGCCATTGGGCAGATCTCTGTGCTCCTGGTCAAAGGTCACTTGTCACCCAGACTTGATTTTCATGATAAATATAAGAGACTGTTTCCATCCATCTTAGGGAATGTAACTGAACTGTTGCTAACAGACTTGGTTTTTCTATGTGTGTGCAATTACAATCACCTAATTTGAATTTAGACCTCCCCTGAAGTATAGTAGAAACTATATTAGCCGTATACTCAAAATAAAATAATGAGGTTGCATAAATGGCTTAGTTTAGTCACAAGTATATGAACAATGCCATTTACTATCACTTATATAGTATGCATGTTTCATTTTGAGTGTGCATTTTGCTAAATAAGATGTACAGTCTTATTATACACTATAGTTGCCTCAAAGTCTGTGCATGTGTGTGAGTGTGCACACGTGCATGTATGCGTGTGTGTGCTTTAAATGTCAGCTGCACAGCAGGTCTTGGAAACATCACAAAGGAAAAACATCAAATGCACTGACTGGCTCAGAATGTTTACGGCTTAAATGGAAAGCAGCCTGACATACTTCCACCCCCCCTCCCCTCTCCTCCCCTCCCCCTAAAGCCTGGTGGTACACAGCTTTGCTCTGCGCTAATTGTTTTCAGCCTGGCCCCTGGTCCTGACTGTGTGCAGCATCCCCGGCTCACAGCAGACGCAGCCCAGCTGACTCGGCTGAGACCCGCTTTGTAACGGCACCGATCGAGCGGGCCTCGTTCGCCGAGCCGGGACAAAGGCCGTGTGAAGCCAGCCTTGTGAGTTTCTTCTGTTCCGATGGAGGAAAACAATTCGGCAGCGGTAATTGAGCCCTCCCAGCAGCTGCCCTGGGAGCGCAGGTACGGTCCCCCGTCCCGGGAGAAGCGCTCCGGGGGTACGGCCCCCCTGGGCTTTCCCTCGGGTGAAAAGCTACCCTGGGCACCATCTGACGAGCAGAGAGAACTCAATTATTCCTCAATACGCGCCACCGCGAGACTGCTGTGTACATGTCATATGTTTATGTGAGGTTACCGTAATATGTTCATGTGATGTTACCGTGTGCTCGTGGCTGCTTTATAAATGCCCTGTGTTCAGGAATCCTCTCGATTAACCTATATGCCGGTTGCCTTTACTCAGGGCTCATTTTGCTCCATAGCCCCCGCTGTGCTGTGCTGTGCTGTGCTGTGCTGTGTTTTGTCTTTGTGCCCCCCCGACCCCCAGGTTCAGTGTTCACACCTATCGCGGTATCACTCTGCTCTTTCTCAGTTTTTCACCAACATTTGCAGTGCCCTGCCACTTGTCCCTTTTCAAACATTGTTGTCATGCAGAGCGTAGAAGTGAAACGGCCAGCGGTGGATGAACTGTTGCCTTTGGCCATCGCTCAGCAACGCGCTTTCGCCCTGCCACATTATTTAGCAACAACACGATTAAGGTGGAGTGAGCGCACGCAAACTGGACATTTGAATGTAGTCTCAGCTGTGGCTCGTTGTGTCTACCTGGCCGTAGGAAAGCGCTTGGGCTTTTGGAACGCTACAGTTGACTGAGGTTGCCTGGGTGACCGTTTTTGAGCACTTGCTGTCGAGTTAACGATTGCTGTAGAGCACCTGACTTTGTCTCAACACAGTAACTAGCCTGCAGGGTGATGTCTTTTACAAAGTGCTTGGGGTTTCAGATTTACCATGAGTGTCTGTGTCTCCTCCTAGAAAAAAAACAAGGGTTTGCTTTGGTTGTTTCTGGAAAATAACGGATAATTCAACAGGCCCTTATGTGTGTGTACCCAACAGCTTATAGAAAATTCATTGCAAGTCCTGGAGCTGTACTAGTATCTAAAAGATCTAGCTACACAAAAGGGTTTGTTTATACATGCCTAGCCTGTTCTCAGCAGTCTCCTATTGCCTCTGAACCTGTGGTTTTGTCTGAGGTGTTTTCAGTTAGATAAAACTTCTTGAGGTTTTGTAGATTTTCACAGACCATCCCTCACAGACACTTTTCTCTTTAGAGTAGCAACTTCTATTTATGTCTGGATATGTGTTGAAAAGAGGCACCCCTTGTTACCAGTAAACAGCTGGTACAATGCTGTAGCCCACCCTAAAGATAGAACATGAGCAAAAGCATGTGTAATGTAACTATAATAATAAGTGGTTATTATTTGTTAGCTTAGCAGATACCCTTAACCAGGGCAAATTGCATCAGTCACATTTAGTTTATTATTCATTTACATAGCAGGATATTTCCTATTGCAGTTGAGGTTAAGTGCTTGCTCAAGGATATAATGCCCATAATACCACAATGTTACAGTGCCACAGAATTCACTTTAGAAGACATCTTCTTTGTCTGAATTTAGATGACTATGTAGAAAATAATGGCACAGTTGTCCCCCACAGTATTAGAGCTATCAGTTTTTCTCCCAAGTTAATGATTAGGATAATAGGGTAATATTCAGTGTGAACAGTCCTCATTTTTGTGGTTTCTTTCAGACGTAATGGGTTTTGGTTGGTAACTGATTACATTACTGTCTTAATCTTCAATGAAAAAATGTTTAGTTGATTAATAAGGAGGAGACTTTGTACTTTGATCAAAATGACCATGTTCCAGCTATCAGATATTATATGCTGGTATTAGATGGTTTGTGACTGAACACTGATGTCACATTCTTCACCCTATACAGCCGTGCGCTGTTACGTCTTTGAACCCGGTACAAAGTGCTGCGTACAGGTGCCATAGAATGCACTAAAACCTGCTTTCACTTGCTGAATGAACAGCTTTCTTTGACTCTGGAAAACACACCACGTTGCTCGGTATAAAAAAAAAACAAAAAAACAAAACGCACCAAGACCATTGAAAGCTCGGCCTATAATTAGACAGTGAGAGTACAAATTCACACAAGAACGGCTTCCTGATTCGTGGACCGCAGGTGGTGCAGTAGCAGGAGCGCGTAGGAGTGTCGGCGTCGGGAGCCGGGCCAGCGGATGTGGGAGGCGTTTGTGCGCTTGGAGGAAGTACTGTGCGGAGAGGCGTCATGAGTTATTTTAGTGGGGGGGTGGGGGGGGGGGGGTGGTTGGGAAGGGGGGTGTGTGTGTGATCCGGTTGCATCACGGTAGCGGCAGGTAGGCGTTTTTCTTCATACCAAGCGGGGCAGCTCCGGTCTGCTTTTCCACGGAGTGTGGGTTACGAGAGGCATCCGCTCTGACGCCGGCTGCCACTCACCCCCCCCCCCCCCCCCCCCCCCCCCCCCCCCCCCCCCCTCACCCTCACCCCCGCCCCCACCCCGGGCTGTTAATCCAGACCTTTATACAAGCTCCCGTAACCAGGGGCAACGCGCCTATGCGCGTCAGCTGATGTGTGCTCAGGGCCTGTGGCGCACAAAAGGAGCGCGGTGGACAAGCGGGGCGGTCTGGGTGGCGGCCTCGCGCCTCTCCACCGGCCCCCCTTTCGGCTTTTCAGCTCGCCGCCGCCGCCGCGCGCTCTGCCAGCCGAGCCCCGGGTATTTTTGGTGGGGGGGAGCTGTAAACTGAGCACAGGCGCTACAGAGCTATACATGTCTCCAGATTAGTTCCTAAGTAAATAGCGCTCCGGTTCAGGCCTTACTTGGTACCTCAGTGATGTGGCGTGAAGTAACTGCCTGAGTTTGAAGGGTCCCACCCGGGAGGACCCGTGATTGGCCGAGCCTCTGGGATCCGGGTGTGAATGTGGCGGCCATGTTATGTTCCTGCCAATCATTTTCCCCTTTTCATGGGGCAGGGGAGGGGAGGAGGGGGGGAGAGAAACTTCTAGAAAAGCTCTGGGCATTCAGGCGGCAGATATACCCATTTTAGATGGAAGCTAACAGTTGAATCTCTGGTACAGTAACACCAGATACGATCTTTCTCTCTTTGTGTGTCCAAATGTTGTGCAAATACCATTATAAATATTTATTCACAGCCATAAATCCACTATCGCTGACTCACTGAGTGAGGCTAAATGGTGCAAATATAAGACTAGCGTCATCATCACTGAGTTACAAATGAGATGTTTATCTTTTGTCAATTATGAAAGGAATACACCAAAAAATAAGTCTTATATTTAGACTTTAAATCTTATTTCTATTACTTTTTTAATTTTACTAAATAAGTCAAACAGATTGCCAATGAGGTGAGACAGTTTGACTCATTTCAAGAATGGGGAAGACTATTTCACAAGTAAACAGTTAACTTTAAACTAACTGACCTTTTCTACCTGAGAGTAGAAAAATAGTGGGAAAAAATATTTTTTTAAGTGTCATTACAAAATTAAAACACTTCTTAAGACAGACTTTTCTTGCAGGGTAAAAAATAATTTTGTGTTCTCTGAGTGGGGAAAATCCCTACAGGAGTAGATTGTCTAATAGTCTTTAAACAGTTTTTCCCATGTGTGAAAAGCCATTCCCATTTTTTTTATAAACAGCTGAAATGTAGAACGCAAACTGTTGAACTAATTTAAGACTGAAAGCGATTAGATCGTGGTCATGATCAAGTCTCAGCTATAAATGGAATTTGGCATTTAAATTTTAAATAAATTTACCGCAGGAGAATAGCTGTGCTTTTTTTTAAAACCTTTAGTCAGAGATGGAGATTGTCTGTACCTATACTGGTCAGCTCCACTGTCCCAGCGGTCTTCACAAAACTATCCTTCTCATTTTCCCCATTCTTTCCCCTGCGCGGTCAGTGCGCAGATAAGGTTCAAACCAAACAAAACCCATGGAATACAATAACGGGAGGGAAGGGAACCTGCTTTTATTGTGTTTACAGAAAGGCCGGTCCAATATTTTTGATGGCTAAGACCGAGCACAGGGTATTGTTAGTGCAAAATGTGCTGTCACTCCAGTTTTGAACTGTGATAACATGTAGTAATGTTTGAATTTGCCTGTGATTCTCATTGATCTTTTTTTTATCAAGGTTAGCTGCCAGCTGGTGTTAAGAACATATTTCTGTTTTGCTGTAAACCTTTTGGTTGAGCTACCTGATATTATCTTGTGTTCTTCAAAGCTAATCGTGATGGTTTCAATGTAAGTTCTGATACTTTTTGGTAATACTATTTCTACTACTTCTGGTAATACTATCTGATGTTAAATATGTTATTGTGTTTTTTAAAAAGGTCATTTCTTGAATGTTAATATGTATCTCTAAATAGTAATTTTCTTATCTTACTGACGTGCGGTGCACAGTAGCAAAAGCATCTCATAATTGTGTCCAATAATGCTAAAATGGCCTTGGCTAAACAAAATCCAAATGTGGCTTTTTCCTGGATGATCTGTGTTTCCGCAGAAGCTTAATATTGTCCCTGAATTAAATCACGCTCATTCTTTTTTTTGGGGATCAGATTCTCTTCTGCACCCTGAACACTCACAAGATCGACATGGAGAAGCTCCTGGGGGGGCAGATAGGCCTGGAGGACTTCATCTTTGCCCACGTCAAGGGGCTGAAGAAGGAGGTGGAGGTCTTCAAGGCCGAAGACGCCCTGGGGCTCACCATCACAGACAATGGAGTGGGATACGCATTCATAAAGGTACGCTGGGCTGAGGGTAGCCCACTGTCCCAAACAAGCTGGGACATCCCGTATTTCAGTAAAAAATGGTTTCTCTTTTATCCCGTAATATAACACTTTGGTGAATGACTTTGCACTTTCAAGTTGTTTCATGGTTGTTATTCCCTGCTCATATAATTAATTTGTCAAAAAAATGCATGTTTGTAAAACAATAACATTACACAAATGATGGTGACAAGTCCAGCAGCACCCCCATCCCAATGCATGATACACCTCCTATAAGAGTTTTGTTTGGTACTCAATAAGTATTGAAATAGACCCGGAAATATTCTGTGCAGCAAAGGCCGCTTAGTCATCGGGACAATGTAAAAAAAAACAAACAAAAAAACAGCTCAACGGCGCCCTCTGGGTGCCAGTAGGAGCAGCACTCCTGATGATCAGTTTTCTCCATCACAGAAATAAAACAGGAAGGCTTGGTGAGAAGGCTAGAAGTGGGCTTAAGTAAATCATACATATTCAAAGGTAGGAAACCACACAGGCTGCTCAACCCCATTTCAGAAAAGAAATCTGAATTGTAAATTTTTCTCAAGAGTTGTGCATTAAAAATGCATTGAAGCCATTGAAGCATGTGTGGTTTTAATTGCACACACTTTTTTTGTTAAGCACATTGGATTTTGTGGGGGGAAGGTAAAAGATGGACTAATTACCTACACGGAGATCTGTAATTGTAGACTGAGTCCTTCTGTGTCTTCAGTTGCAAGGATTTCTGCTATTGTACATGTTTGGCGTATGCAGTGTGCCAGACAAAGGAAAGTAAGTTAAATATAACATTTAATTAATCGAGCTTTGGTTTGCAATTGACTGCCTGTTGGAATTACAAACATAAAAATCTACTTTAACTGGAAATGTAATGCACAGAAAGTACCTGTATTTTGTTATTAATAGATCCTATATAATACGTCTTTTGTTTAAATAACAACATATAGTTAAAGCTGGAACCAGTGCTTTGATGAATGCATTCACTTGCATTAAACCATATATGGAGTTATCAATCTGTTGAAAGGACAGATAAATTAGATCTCATTCTTTTTTTTCTTCCAAAATTACTGGTATTCAGAATAAGGATTCAAATGTAGTAGAAGAATAAAAATCACAACCAATCTCTCCCTTACACCAACAAGTGTTCTCAGCTGAATATAAAAGACCACACTATTAATTTTGCACCCTTATCAAAACCTGCTTCCGCATATTAGTGCCACACAAACAGCACTGAAGGGTTTTGCACTGCCAGCCATAATGTTTATTGAATGACCCGGGATCCTAGTGGCTCTCTTATCAGGGGTACCAAAACCTTTCCACTGAAGGGCTATTTACAAACTCACCTTCCTGACACACATCATAAATGGTTCAGTGGGATCTCTTGCTGTGATTTATGGTCTTGCCGGCTAACTGGCCGATGTTTGTTGTCAGATTGCCGAGAGTATTGTCAGTGAAGATGAGCCATTAATGGATAATGGACGTCTAATTACTGTTTGTGGTTATCTTGCTAAGCAGCTAGGCGATCATTGAGTGTGAATTTATGCTCTGTTAGGTTATCTTACTGTGGGAAAAGTAATTTGATAAGTTTATTTATGTGTGGGGCCTGGAGTTGCGTGTTGGACTTCATATACTCACACACTGCACAGTTCAGTGGTTTGCTTAATTTGCTTCCTTACATTATATTTCAGCTTATTTCTTTTTTTGTCCTTAATGTATTTAAACACGTATATATCCACACATGCATCACCTGCCTTCACGCACGCTTAATTTCTCTTTCAGTTCGCTCTCTTGTTCTCTCACTGATATATTTAAACACTTAGAAAATGTGAAGGGACTCTGCCCTTATGGTTAATTTACATAAACCAATTAAAAGATAAAAGTTCCATTTCACCAGCGGCGATCATTTGCCCTTGGTGAAATTAAACGACCTCAGTGATCTCTCAGCGCATCCCTGTTTCACCAACACTTATCTTCTCGCAGCTCTCATCATGTTCAGCTGTTTCACCAGCAGGTGGCGCTGGCCACCAAGCTCACACACATTGTTCTTTCCTGGCGTACAATCAGAATCTAGTATTCAGAAAGGACTGGCTTTGGCTCTATCACAGCATATTGAGTGGAGTGGGGACAGGCGTTTGACTGAATCGCTTCCAAATGCTGCAAGTGGCAATATCATTTTGTTTGTTACTTGAGTTTATTGTTAATTGACCAGGGACCATGCACAATTGAAATGAAATTGCACCAGATTATCAAATAATTTACATCTGCAGGGGAGTTGAACATGGAGTAAATGTGATTCCTTTACAGGTTAACACTGAATTTATGTTCATTCCGTCAGCAATGGCTTCATATTTTCAATGACAGAAGGAAGTTCAATTAGCAAAACTGGGTCAAATATTTAGCAGCGGTTCTGTTACGCAGAGAAGGCCAGGACGAGCGGTTGCACACTCTGGATTTGACCTCTAAAATGTTGCTCAATGTTTAGTTTTGAATTTCAGCTATCCAAAGAGGCTTGAGCTCTCCAAAAAAAAGGGCTTGCCTTAAGCTGTTAAGATCTAGATGGAAGTGAAGCTAAAGCAATGCCAGGCGCTGTGGTTCATGTTATCACCCACAACCGCTCCAGGGGTCAAGCCGCTGTGGTAGGAACTTGGTCACATGACCGCGGGCTACACGGGGAACGCGTTTCTTTTGCCAGCTCGTGTCCACGAGCTCAGCTCAGCTGAACGCGCCGCCCCCTCATCCCGCTCTCTCTCTGCTTTTCCTGTCGCAGCGGATCAAGGAGGGGAGCGTGGTGGACTCTGTGAAGGTCATCTCCGTGGGCGACCACATA
Source organism: Anguilla anguilla (assembly GCF_013347855.1). Taxonomy (NCBI): domain Eukaryota; kingdom Metazoa; phylum Chordata; class Actinopteri; order Anguilliformes; family Anguillidae; genus Anguilla; species Anguilla anguilla. The sequence goes on along the minus strand of NC_049206.1, from coordinate 10,998,318 downwards.
GAGTGCATCAACGGGAGGAACATCGTGGGGAGCCGGCACTACGAGGTGGCCCGCATGCTGAAGGAGCTGCCCAAGGACCAGGCCTTCACCCTCAAGCTGGTGGAGCCCATGAAGGCCTTCGGTGAGTGGGACCCGCGTGCTGTTAATGGCGGGTTCAGGCCGGGAACGCCACTGGAAAGGGGCTAATCTTCCCAGACAGGATCCGTTACTCTGTTGTCCTCTCGTTCTTAGTTTAAAACAATGAAAATATAAATAATCTCAGCGATGAGCGCTCCATGTGTGGTGTTGCATACTGATGGGCGAGCAAGCCTGCTGGGCATCATGATTTCAGTGAGCGATGGCTGATTATAATGGTTCTGAACACTGGCGGCAACTAAAATCAGAGTCGCGCTGCTGGTGAATATTCATAAGCACCTGCCTTCCCCAGATCTCTTTATGGCCTGTGTATTACAGAGACTGCACGTCCATAGCAGCATACGGGGAGACAGACAGATTACTCAAATCAGAGAGCCGAGCACCTGATGCTGCGAGACTTCACGGGCACCACAAAGGGAAAAAGCTACCAAGCGCTACCGCCATAACCCCCCCCCCCCCCCCCCAATGACTAACAGGAAAAGAACACATAATGGCACATGAATTGTCCTCCCGTGAAGTAGTTCACCCTGAATCAACTTCAGTCATAGCAGTCTGGATCAGGGTTAGCACTGGAGAAACTGATCCCAGAACAGCCCGGTGGTGTTTTGGAAAGCCGCGTATGAAAAGTCTGTGCATCCACATGGGAGGAATATTCTGGAGGCAGGAGGAGGTTTAAAGATGTTCCATTCACGCCCAACCAGAGAGTGCCATAAACCCACATACTTCTGATGCTAGACTGTGCACTCCAGGAAAAAAAAAATAAAACTGATTTATATCGCTGATTTAAATCAAGTTAGTTCCGCAAGCAGTGATGTTCAACACATGGGGCTGTGTCTCCTCCGGTATCATTTTTTGGCCAGTTTCTTTTAGATGGCTATGCATCTTGCTGTCAGTGGGCTTACCGTGTCATAACTGACTTTTTAATGCACTGTAAATGGAGTCATACAGAACCATCTGGAAGCCTCCATATTCGCAACACATGCAGCTGTTACCCAGCCTCCCTTCTAACGCCTTTTTATAGCCCTGCCGCGCTTGGTTTCGTAATCCTCTCGTAGTCCCGACCAGCGAAAGTCCAGTTTCCGTGACGCCGAGGTAGAAGATTTATAAACCCGCCATTTGCTTGTCACCTGCTCATTGGCTGCGCCCTAAATAAAAGTTTCCCTTTTTAAAATGCTTTCCGTTGTACTAGGACCGATGCGTCACGCTCAGTCCGCATCCGATGTGCCTTGTGCGGCAGACACATGCTGTGACTAGCTGTGAGGTGGGAGCGATGAGCAAGGCTCCAACCCTGGCAGCGAACGCAATACCCTCCTGTGAAGAACAAACTCCTACCTTATTTTTAAGTCCACAGTCATTTCCCATTCTGTCCCATTACACACACACCAAGCCCGTTGCACTTGATGGAGTATTACATTATTCAGAGCCATATCTGCTAGTCTGGAGTTGTTAAAAGTGCACATTATCTTAGGTTTAAGCATAACACCAAGGTGTGGGGGTGTATACGGGGGCAAAAAGTAAAATAGATATAATTAGGGAAAGAGACCTCTACTGGTGCTGTCTGAATGTGATTGGTTTCTAACTGCTGCCTGTTGGCTACAGATAAGGAAGCAGAGTGGAGTGGACTGGAATGGAGATATGTGAGGACATTAGCTATACTATTCAGCTTTATGCCCCCCCCCCCCCCCCCCCCCGTTATGGGCTAAGTTTTGAAAGTGTAATACTCAGAATTATATTAGGCTCTGTAGATTATCAGTTTCAGATTTGCTTCTTTGGAGTTGTAGTCTGCACTTATAAGTGGTTTTTTCTGCAATGCCATTTCCATCTAAGCTCTTTGGCCACCGTCATCACTTTTGATAATGACCTAGTGTGGGACGAGCTGTTCTCTAATATTGCTGAAATTCGTGTACATTAATCTGAACCATTACTCATCTACTTCTTCATAGAAGTCATATATCTGCAGCTGCTGGAATTTCTCTTTTTTTCCTCATTATTATGACAAAGTAAGGTCTTTCAGATAAAAAGACTTGCTTATAGATTAGGTAGCACTGTCTAAATAATATGGAAAGGTAAAAAAGTTTTTGCTGGAATTTCCTCTATTGCTTTTTATCTGGAAAGATACCATACAATTAAAGCACAATAAACAATCCAGTGGCATTAGTTGATGCAAGTTTTTCATAGTACCACTGTACTATGTACTGTACTTGTACCAGCATCCATTCAATAGAGGTATTGCTAAGTTTTCTGTTGGATATTTCAAGCAGCTTTTGAGTGCATCCCTGGCTGTAATGTCTGCTTGAGTGGGGAACTCTCTTGCCTTCTTATCTTACTTAACTCACTCGCTTGCACTTGAAGGGTCTCTTCACTGCACTGAAGAGCATAAATTGTCCAATCTGCTGTGTCAAGGTCCAGAAAGAGACAAATTACAATGAAATGAAATCCCCTCCAGCCGAGCCTTTGTGCCGCCGGCAGCAGTCCTCCGAGCTGTAATAACGGCTCGCTTGATTCGTCAGTGAACCCGCGGTCTCTGAGCGCGCAAGTGGGGAGAGCTGTCGTGCGGGAGACGACCGCGACCGCAACCAAGCCCCAAATAAGGCCGCACACCTTCAAACCGAAGGCGGCACGGGCATCTTCACATCCTCCTTGTTGGCTTCACTCACCATCTCCCAGATTACCTTAAAGCCGCCTCTATTGGCTCTGAGGTAAAATGGCTCCTTACCGGGGCTGGCATCGCGGTCACGGTGTCCCGCGAAAGTGAGCACTCAGCACACTGTCATTACCTGCAGGGGAATCGGGGCCCACTTTGCAATCGATGCCCTGGGGTGAGAAAATCTGATGGACGTTCTGTGCTTTCTGCCTGCTGAGTAAAATGGCTTCTGAAAGAAAGTTTGGCTCATGCTTGCCCATGCAGTGGCCTGAGATTTAATGAAACTGCAAGGCACGTTTGTGCTTACATATTCATAATGCAGTTTTTCCCACATTCTCACACAGTATTTTTGTTAGCCACATTTGTGGCAATATTGAAATGTTGAGAATCGATGCTTAAATCCAATAACAATGTACTATAGCAGAGTGGTTCCCAAACCTCTCCTCGAACAGCCACAGCCAGATCCAGGTATTTGATCAAGGGCTTCATTTGTTGTATCAGGCGTGCTGGAGATGGAACACAACAAATACCTGGATCCCGCTGGGCTTACCCAAGGAGAGGATTGAAAACACTGCCACAGCAGACAGGTTATAAGCCCGAGTGCTGGTGTGAGGGGGAAAAAAAGAGATTAAGGCAATTGGCAGTCATGATGGGGATTCTGTACATTTTCATACTTCTTACGAAGCAGACGAGTAGATGTGCATCGTAGCACTTTCCTCCTCTATGAGTATTTATGCACTTATGCGGAGCCTAATTATCGCTGCTTTGATTGACAGATATGCTTGAGCCGAGGTCAAGGGGCACGAAGCCTGGCGGAGAGGGCAAAATCGGCACTGGCCGGGGAACGCTGAGACTGCGCTCGAAAGGCCCGGCAACCGTTGAGGAAATGGTGAGGAAACCCGCGAACTGCGCCTCACTGCCGAGACAGCGCCTTTTACACAGACATCAGAGATCCCGTGAAATTAAGCAATGCCTCGTGAAGTCATGGGAATTTAGAATTCAGGCACAACGTTTGCATGATAGGAATTAAATGTTTTATTTTCAGATGGGTGTCACGAACGGCACAAGTACAGACGTGCTTTTGTGCCTGTGAGGGGTATTTGTGAATTCCCTTTATTTGTGCCTGACTGGCAGGTCAGAAAGATGTGTTTTTATTGTTCGTTCTGCTTGGAGGAGCACAAATTCAGACGAAAAACAATTCTGTTTTATTCCTGTCACTACATGATGCCCTGCAATAGATTGGCGGCCTGTCCAGGGTGCATTCCTGCCTCTCGCCCCAATGCATGCTGGGGTAGACTCCAGCACCACCTGCGACCCTGCCCAGGATAAGCGGGTATAGATAATGGATGGATGGATGGATGGATGACTACACAACCATGCTCCTGCATACCCTGGGCTGAGTTGTGAAGACTAGCAGTGACACGGCTAGTGTGTTATGATGAATTTTTACTGAATGTTGTATTCATGAAGCTTCAATTTTTACAGCCAACCGAATTTGAAGAAAAAGCCGTCAAGAAGGTGGATGATCTTCTAGAGAGCTACATGGGAATCCGTGATATGGAACTAGGTGGGTAGAGCTCAGTGCCACGTGAGAAGTCACTAGCATTTGGCCAGAGTGACAGTTCATTAAATACAACCTGCACCATCAACACAGCCTCCAAGTCTGCCATGAATATTCCTGTCATTTTTACTGCTTAGATAATGTGACATGTGACCATAGAGTTATCTATAGGAGAAGGTTTGGATGATCCGTTTGCTTTGGTGCCATTGCTCTGCCCTTATTAGCTCTGATTCATTCAGCTAGTGATGGGAGATTGAGAGCAAATTCCTTCCATTGGTTCAAGCCAGTCAGTTATTGGCAGCTCTGTGTAGCTCCACCCAGTATAGAGTTCATGAATCCTCAGTGTCACAAATAGCTTCCCTCTGGACACCCCTTCCCTGTAATCCCCCCCCCCCCCCATTTACCTGAGCCCTTTACCTTCATAAAGCTCCACCTCTTTCTTCTCCCCATCTCTCAGCTGCCACCATGGTGGAGGTGGGCAAGGACAAGATGAACCCGGACGAGTTCGCCATGGCTTTGGACGAAGCCCTGGGGGACTTTGCTTTCCCGGACGAGTTCGTCTTCGACGTCTGGGGGGCCATCGGAGACGCGAAGCAGGGGCGATTCTAACCCCCCCGAGGGGGGAACAGTCACTCCCTTAAACGTAACGGACAGAAAGCGGCCTTTAGGGGCTGCTTTTTGTATCGCACACTTTAAAGCTTGTAGTGTCAGTTCTGCAATGTCACGACAGGAATTTTAAGGTACAAATGTGTTTAGTTTTTTTTTTTTTTTTGGTTATTTCTTTTTTCTCATACCGGTACCAGCTGACTTGAGCTGGTCACCGAAAGTACTGCTTCTCTGCTTTCATACCCTATATCCACTTTTTATTATTATTTTTTAAATTTCCTTTAATTGGCATATATTTTCAGAAAGCTCTCATTGTATTTGCATTAGACCCAAGACTGAATTCCTAAGTCTTCAAAGCACACGAAAGCTCATCGACAGTTTCTCTGCTGTCAAAACCTGATCATCAGCATTAAGAGCTGTCCAGGCTTTCTCCCTCAGAGGGGATAGCTCTGTTACTTTAGTAGATGATTTAGTCTTTGTTCTGTCTTCTTCATTTAGGTATGATCGATGTGTGATGAACTAGAGTTCAGTCACACACAAAAAAAAACATTTTTTAAAATTTTATGCCAAGCCTGGTTGACCAGGCTATGAGATTGACTAGGAGAGGACAAGGATAGAAAGGTGAAATGGATTGTTCAGGAATTCTCTTGTCTCGCAGTTTGCCTTAATTTGATGGGTGCTGTTGTCGCTTTGTGGAGCCAGCTTTGAATATTGTGAAATATTCCATCTAGAACATTCCTCAACAATTATGGTGTATTTGCCATATTTAAGTAAAACACTGGCTATGTGATTATATGACTCTCACTAAGTTAGTTTGTTTTATATGGGAATCCTAATTAGTGAGAGGTAATGGCACATGTATAATTTTAGATAACATTCTTCTTATTTTTATTTTAGATGTCTCCTGTACAGATTTCTTATATAGAATTATGCCGTGATAGACTATTTGTTTTCTTAAATTATTTGTTTGATGAATGGTTTTGTGTTTTAAACTGGAACATATTTCTATGATGTCAAACCTTGACTTTAGAATGAATAAAGGTAATCGATTTTTCTTACATTATTTTATTGGCTTTCTACAAACAGGGTCGATGTCCTGTCACAAGTGAATTGATATTATTTAGTTAGTTATGTTCATTTAAGTATCAAGGGCAAAATAAAGTCTAAAGTGTGTGGAATCAGTACTTCCAGTGAAGCACCAATTGCCTCTTTATTGATAGAGGAGATTACTGTGCACTAGATGAGAATACTTGATGTCCAATCTTTTACCTGCTTATTATGCATTGCATTTTACAATCAGTGAAGTATGATTACTTGATAGAAATGTCGAGTTAAGGGGGGTAAGAGTCTACTAAACAACTTAAAATAACTAAATGATGCTGTTTCATATTATGGGATTAGAATAATGGAATTGGTTTGAAATTGAACTGAAGGGTCTCATCAAGAGGAGGAACTTAGCCCTCATTTTACCTACCCCCTCCCCCCTCCAAAATGTTGTTTTCCTTCTTTGGTTTATCTTATAATGGGTATTAAATATTAATTGTGAACAATGAACTATATTTAATTTGGATGCTCATTCTCAACAGCGAATTAAATCAGCTTCTAAAGCACCCTTATTTATTTATCAGACTTTGGTCAAGTTATTACCTGGAAAAACTGCGACCAGTAGCCATCTTACAGATTACAACCCATTTTAAAAGAAACATCCATTTGTATCAAATGTTCTGAAAATTAATTTTATTAGATTATACCTGCTAAATAGATTTTATGGAAAATTATTTGGGTTCTGCTGGGGTGATTGCAAAATTTACCAGTATTCAAAGAGTTGAAATGTTGATATTTCAAATATATTTTTTATTTTTACAGAAAAATAACAGTTACTACAGTCTTATTGACAGAAACTGCATAACGTGCACAATTACCCCCACACTTCATACTCCTTTGAGATAATCTATCTGAATGTGTTTTTATAAATCAAAAGTACAAAAAATTTGTAAGAGACCATTTATTAATGGTTAAGCTTTTCCCTAAAGTAAAAAGGGTATGTATGTTCCTGGATATAATCAATATTCAATCAAAACCATGTATGACAAAAGGTATCATTTTATCTATCATTCAAATGCAGCACTTTACTTAAGTATTACCTGGGGTGTTACTTTCCAGTTTCCATTACCATAACATTTTCATATATTTACGAGTGTGTTTGATATGACGTGACATGAATAATGCGATCAATACACCTGGCTTTAACAGATAGATCCTGTTTGCTGTATTAAACTGCATTTCTGATGCCTGTAAAATGTTCAGTGTGACTGACACAAAAACAGGAATTACATCAGCACAAGAGGAGCAGGTGAGAAGCTGTTCGCAACAGAACATCACTGTCGGGTGCATTCGAAATGGGGTCAGTCTGGATGCCGTGTTGGTAAAGTTGTGCGTTTCCCATGACTGATGAAAATGATCTTTCTTACACCTCCATAAGTTCTTGAATTTGTTCTGTTCCTCCAATGCATTTTCTTCTGAAGCTAAAAAGCAATGCAACCCCTACTTTTACGGTTGTTGAATCATTGCCATCAAGAAAATACGAGACAATTTCCAGGGAGGAAGTGATGCATATCACTGTCCCAGCAACATACCATGTAATCTTCTTAATTACAGGAAGGCTTAGAAGCAAAAGAAAATTCCTTTTCTAAGGAAGGAAGGAACATTCATTTAAAAAATGGTATTCACTTTAGTTTGCTGGGTAAATGCACTAATGAGATGCAGTCGTTGTAACAGCCTGCATTTTACAAAAACATCAAACATCAAACAGGAGACTGGGAATCATTGAACTGTCACAATATTTTCACGGTTTGCAGTCTCAGATGAAACTTTTGTAAACAGAGTTAACATTTCATGATAATGCTTATGAAGTTCCAATCAACACCTGCTTGAGTGTAGGGCAGATGTTTCAATATGGATGGTAAGAACAAAGTCTGCGTTCATGAAACAAACCATCCGATTAAACATTTAGAATATTCCTCTATCATATTTTAGTTATTAGGGGCCAAGCACTGAAGGTGCAGGGCACCTATTGTAATCGTTAGTATTATTATTATTTCTGCAATGCGAGTCTATGGCAGCCCATAGAACCCATTGGTGGTTTTTTATGAAATTTGGCACATTGATAAAGGACAGTCCAATATATCCAGGCATCGAATTTGGGGTCAATCCATGTAGCGCCACCAACAGGCCAAACTTCAAGGTACATTTTTGCTTATAACTTTTGAACCGTTTGTCCTAGAGTTGTGAGGATTGTTTCCCCTGAATCCTTGGGTCATGCCGATGCCAATGCACCATTAAAAACGCGTCATAATAGATTTTCCGCCATTTTGAATTATTCTAAAAACCTACTTTTGCGAACTAGTCCTAGGGCGTTGATCCGATCACCACCAAATTCGGTACGTATGATCTACAGATGGTGCTGACCAAAAGCTATTCACAGAATTTTGCTAAATCTATTTGTATGGCCACAATGAGCCAATGAATATTGAGAAGGGCGTGGCTTGTAACATGAAGGGGTGTAAATTCTGAACGGTTTCACCTAACAGCATGAAACTTGGTAGGCCCATCAGCAGACATAAGTGGAGGCTAACCCTCCATTTTCGGCCCGATCAAGCAATGTGTTGGCGCTAGAGAGCTTATTTTCTGTTTAGGTATAGCCGCTGTGCCGATGTTTTCGAAACTCTGTAAAAGGCAAAAGGTGGCGCTGTCATGAGCTAAAAGGTGTTTTTCTTAGATAATTTTGAACAAGCATATCTCCGGCCCCATTTGAGCTACAGTCATGAAATTTTGCACATATGTGCAACTCGTCAAGGGTAACAAGTTTCCAATAAGGACCCATAAGCCCCGCCCATTGGATCTTCCGCAAATTAGACATTTTTTGTCCTAGAGCTGTGATCTTCCACAAATTAAACTTTTTTGACAAATGCTTCAATTGCTTTCTGCCATGGAAGTCTATGGCGGCCCCTGTAACCGACTGATCGGTTTTTACAAAACTTTGCAGAATGGTAGAGGGTTATGCCATTCTCCCTGCGACTGACTGGTGTCTTGTACAAGGGTTGTTCTGGTTTCTTGTCCTCCTGGCGCCCCAGTCGTGCTTGGCCCCTTTGCTGCTCGCAGCTATATTTGGTATTACATTTGTTGTGAGGCCCACTGCTGTTCATGTGTGTAATTATGTTTGATGCAGAATAATCTGATCATTGTTTGAGATGTGGCTCCATTTTGTCTGCTTGGATGAATTTCTCATGCTTGTTCTAGTGAAGGAAAGAGCTTGTGCCCTTGTTATTTTCTATTTAGCGTCAGCAGGTGTGTCAGACAAGTCCATGAGAAGTAAGCGGAGAAAAGGCTCTGTAAATTTGGTAATTATTTTTATTTTACATATCAAAATAAAGTTTTCGCTATGTAAAATAAAAGTAGCATTATCAAATTTAAAGATGCTCTGATGAATTGTTTTCCACACCATTATTTGCCAGTTTGAAGGTCTCCTCTTTCTCCTCGTGCTGTCCATTGCCATGACTACATCTTCAGAACATAGTCTGTGGCCATACTCTACCAAGGTGCTTGTCCTCCAGTCTCTGCTCTTAGCTAGGGCTAGTCAATACCGTAAGGTCAAGTAGAAAGCTTCCAATGCAAAATAACAATACTAACCACATCGAGTACCCTCACCATTGACATTGCTATTTCTGAGGTTTATTTGGCTAGTTACTTTCAACAGACAGGTGTTTCCAATTCAGTTCTGGGGAAATCAAGGCAATTTACGATACCTCGATGGCAGGCTCTTCAAATAGCCAAGTATGGCCAAACAGAAGAGAGATCAAAGGGACACCATTTAAAGTAATGTTTTAGTGACTGTATGAGTTATAAATACAACAAACATATTTTCATATAATATTCTTCCTCTCCATACCCCATTTTCCCTTCCTGTTTCTCCCTCTGATCTGTTCTTTGGAAATCTCATCAGGATTAGCAAAATATCTGTCACACAGATGATCATGTGGTTTTTATCCTTTGAAGCTTCCCACCTGAAATCACTTAAGGTTTAATAATGGGTCTTCAGTTAAATTTTGGATACCTTTAATGTGATTTGTAATGGGAAGACTCTAAATACTCTCCGGAAGGGGGTTTGTCATTTTAATGTTTGTAACAACCTTTTTAAAGGTTACCTCGAAATGATCTCTTGTTTGTTAAACGATTTCCAGTAATTGCAGATCAGACATTCAAACTACCCTTTCTGTAACTCTACTTCTGTAACACTGAGGTCTGCTTCTTTGACATATATCACTTTAAGTTAAAGGTCATTGCTATAAGCAGGTTTCCCATCAAATAGACAAATTTTCAGTGGTGGCAAGGTAATTGTCCATTTTAAAAATCCTGTTCAAAAAATGATTCTCATCATTTTGATCATATATGAAAATGAATGGTCCTTCTTGACTTCAGATGACAAATGACCTGATATATATATATATATTTTTTTTTTTTACTTTTGTAAGATCATAAATGATAAATGGCTTCACAACACATATTTTTTGCAAGCATCTTGAATCTCTGTGACCAGACTAAAGACGTTATCTATACACCATGGCTAGGGCTGACTGTCCTCTCTATTCTCAAGTCTTTAAACACTGATCGTCATCATCACCTAAATTCACACCTGTCACACCTATTTAAATAAATGTTGATCGTCCTGCAATAATGTGAGAAATTTACCCAATATAATATGATTATATTATGTCAGTTTTCACTGTCTTTAAAGTGTAAATCATTGCTGGCTTTGGTCATATACATAATTGATAGTATGCATATGACCAAAGGGAGGGAAGTTTTATTTTTATTGGTAGACTACTCCCTGTTTCATTGTGAAATAAGTGTCTACTGAGGTTGATTGTTCATTTGTGGTCTGTTGTACTAGATGTAGGATGAGCAAGCCTTCAGAGGAATTGTGGAGCTCAGCTCTGGCTACACAGAGCAACCCCTCTCATACTTATTCCCTCCCCACCACCATAAATCTTACACTCCCAGACTCCCAGACAGTTCTTGAATGCAAGCCCAAACGGATGCACATTTATTTCTCTGTTCTTCTGTTTTTAATTGAAAAAAGGATGGTGCATATTTTGTGGCTTTTAACAAATCAAACTGAAGGTTGTGCCCACTGGTATGCCTGCATATGAAGTTGCATGTGGTACATTTCATAGTGATCCCTTAGAATACATAGAAAAAAACAAGCCTTCTACATTCCACTGATGTAGTACTGAAGCAGCTGTTACATATCATGATAAATGCTTTGCAATACTGTCTCCACATTGCCCAACTGGACATGGAAGATCATCCGCTTTGTAACCTGGTAATATCCTCCTAAGACCCGCCAATTTGTTTTTGTCCCCTGCAAGGGACGTGAGTCTCTGGTCTTAATATCAAGAGCCATGCATTGTACCACGCAGAAACCTACACTACAAGGGACATTCGATAAAAATAAAATGAATAATATACTTTAAAACATCTTCACTGCAACATGTTTTTGTCATCTAAGACACTTGTCAAAACAATCAAAATTTCCGCCTAGCTTCAGAAGTAAAATATTCTGCTTAGAAAGTATACAGTTGAAATTCATGCAAAGCATGCTCAAAAAAGGTACTAACAGTGGATTTATTTTGGGAGTACAATCAAATTAAGAACAGTTTTCCTCACAAGTTCACTATGTCTCATAGTCTACATATCTCTCATCTGTTCCTGTAGCACTGATGAGGAAATGTCCCAATGCCAAGGCTTTACAGGAAAAGCAATGGAGCATTCAAATCAATCTTCGTTTCAGATTTTCCCGTAAAAGCCACCGCAACCTGGACACTTTAAGATAAGGCTGTTCAACAGGTGGCCCGGGGTAAAAAATTTTTGTCCAATACTCTTGGACCTTTAATCATTGAGAAGAAAAATGTTTTATTCAGATGCACCAAAATGCAGGTCTGTATTTTCAGTTACCACTAGTAACAGAACAATATGCTATATTAAGAAAGAAGAATGTACTTTGTTTACACACATATATAATACTTTTTATTCATACATTGTTCTATAAATATTATGCAAAAACCTCCCTTTTGCTAACATTTATATATACATGTCCCCTGGAAAAGTAGTTTAGGATGTAAATGACGGTCTAGACACAAGATACTCATTGTAATGAAGATGAGATTTAATGCTATAATAGAATTTCAAAGAAACAAAGGAACACATTTATTTTATTTTTCTGCTAATCTTTTCAATAAACATTGAAAGAGTTATTTTTCTGGATAATGGTAATCAAATTAGAAGTAGTTGACTATATGACAGTGCAGTAACTGGAAGTATAAAAACTTCCTTTGATAATTAATTGCACAACTCCTTGCATCTGGTTTTAGAAAACATTCAGGTTTCTGCTGGATTCAATTCAGTAATACTAATAGGATTGGTGGGGAATCTATATTTGTCACAGCTGAGAACCAACCCCTAATTAAGTTATGATAACCATCCCACAAATATTATCAAAACTGTTTAGTTTTCAGGAGGTTTTCAGGAAGCATTATTTTCTTTAGCCTGTGGGTTCAATTTGAGGCAGAACAGAACATTATACAGTCCAGACTGCTGGAATTATTGTTCATTAGTGAACCGAGTAGTGCTTTGCCAGTCATTATATTGGAATCGAAATTCAGTGGTCTTAGATTGTGGAATATACCTTGTGCAACAGAGACGTCAAATGGCTCACATTACATAATGTAAAGTCGCAAAACAGTAACCTATGGAAAGTTCACACTATTAACACAATATCACCAGTAAAACGTTTGAGGGAGGCAAGTTGTGCGTCTATCCCCAAACAGGAAATGACATAAAAAGGGTGGGGGTAATGTAGTTGTTAATACCACTCTGTTAAGACCCTGGACCTATAACCATAAGGCTCAAATCTGAGATGGCGTACTGCTGCTGTACCTGAGCAGTGCACTGAAACAAACGAAACGCCATAAAAAATATTCACATGGATAAGTTAATTATAAACAAAATGTATACATCGTTGTAGGAAAGTATATTTGATAAGCAACTAAACAACAACCAGCGATTTAAACCATCTGGCTGCATTCGGCTTAACAACTACTTCTTGTTGTGAATGGGTAATATTAACAACCAACATAATTCACACCCACCACTTAGCTGAATGACTTAATGCTGTTATTTGTTTATACTTATATCATTCCGTCGAAAAACACAGGAATGGTTGTGGCCCTAAACGACTGCACAGTGTTTATGCCAGCGGTTCAGGTTGCCTTCAACAGCTGCAGGGGCTGACAACATTAAGCGGTTGAGTCTGCCTTCAACAGCTGCAGGGGCTGAAAACATTAGTGATAGCCGCACTGTTCAGAATTTCATCCAACCTTAACCACCTGCCTTATCATTAACGATGATTTTGTTGCCATTTCGTTATAAAATATCAAGCGTCTGAATTATAAAACATATCAACTATCTTAATTATGGATGTACCCAAAGAGATGATAGGTGCATATTCTACAGTGCACCTATCTCATCGCTTTGGGCACATCTATAATTATGTATTTCAGAAAAAACAAAGTTTTACCTACAGAACTAAGAGTGGGCAGAATGCTATCAGGCACTGTGCGTTTAAAACGCATTGTCCTTTAGTTAAGATTCCTTAGCTTTGTCTGAAACGTATCCTTTCCGTTGCTCAAATAAACAAGTGTATATAAAACTAATGTATAAGAAATTGGGTCCAAACATCCCTTTAATCTCCTGGGTACAGTTGAATTTACTTCACTTGGTTTCCTACACAACGAGCTGTTTTAGAAGTCCTTATTGAATAGAAATATATGCGTCTGAAAAGCTATTATTTCCACCAGAAACCGAATGTAAAATGTCACTTAGTACTCACTCACGATGTATGTTTTCTATACATCGTATTGTAGTGTAATGCTTTTCCACCTGACCACTGTGAAGCTGTGGCAAATCGTTGAAAGTAGTTTCACTTAAAACAATTCCACCATAAATTCGCATAATTGACCACATTTTGGTTTGACCCAGTCGTTTGCTGACTGCATCGGTGTTGTGAAATGATCGCTTGGGGAGTAGGCTAGAGATAAATATTTACATATTGGTTAATTTTAGTTTGCATCTAAGGTTCATTTGTATTTTCTTCCGCTCTCGTATGTTATTTGGCACCTTGTACATCATTCCAGCACAGTGAAACATCCGTTTTGAGAGAGCACCAGATTACACAAAGTTAAACAGTGGACCCCTGGACCACGTTTTCACAGTCCATGATCCGTCTCAGTATAATTTGGAGTTCGTTTCTGAGGAACAGCTTCAACACATAGCAGGGGAGAAAAAACGCCTGAACGGCATCGTGGTGGATTATTTGGGATATTAGCCGTGGAAAAGGTAAGAATTCTCACCTCTGATATTTGGCTGGTCGGTGGCCAATAATCTGTTGTAGTTGCTCTTATGTGTTTTTAATTTGTGGTGATAAACCAAGTCCAACGAGTAGGCTACGTTTTGTCCAAATACAGTAGCTACGCCAGTTTATTTAATAAGATGTATATTTATAATTTTTGTAAAGCTTTGTATTTATTTAGGTATATCTTATTCGGTTTAGGAAACACGATTAAACATGGTCTACTGTGCATTTTTAGGTTGTATGCATGTAACTATGAAATAGTTATGATATAAATATCTAACAATATTTGGCTTTGAATACTATATGTCATAAATAATTTACTGCAAATCATACGTGACGTTCGGGAAATTGGAGGTCTGTTTCTGATAGCATTTTAATACACAAATGAGATTTTTTAAAAATGGGATATATTCATAATTATATAAAAGTATCAGGTATGCTGTGTGTCTTTTTAATGAGTTGAGTTATGCACAGACAAGCCCTTTTGTGGAGTTAAATAATGCATTATAACGATGATGTCAGTTTTAGATACTATGAAATGAAGGACCTTCAGTGTTCAGTAATGGCAGGATGATACTAAAAGCAACTATACTCCACAATTTTAAAGTTATTTGCTAAGGAATTTTGTTTGAGGTCTCACAAAGTGCAATACCAAATTTATAGATTCATATTTTCTTAGGATTACAAGTGGACATTGCAAATAGGGTTGTAAACAAGACAGAAGTCATGCTTGCTCGCTCGCTTGCTGAGATATGTCTGGAAACATTCACCGTCATATACTTTTTAAATCAGGCATAGAGTTAACTGATTTAAAATGATGTTTTTGCCTATGACTTCGTGACTTGTGAAATCAGCACTGGATACTGGGCTACCTCACACAGTAAGAGGGCTGCTCCTGCAGCAAGTACACTCAGCTTCTACCTC
The DNA here is from genome assembly GCF_013347855.1 of Anguilla anguilla. Classification (NCBI taxonomy): domain Eukaryota; kingdom Metazoa; phylum Chordata; class Actinopteri; order Anguilliformes; family Anguillidae; genus Anguilla; species Anguilla anguilla. The sequence goes on along the minus strand of NC_049206.1, from coordinate 10,982,979 downwards.
ACGGTGAACATGCCAGTAAAGGAGAGCCTCTGAATGAATTTGTTTATAAGGACTCTAATTGTGCATGACGGTTTGGTTTTATAGCATGAAGATCCAGGCTCAGTCATGTGATTCGCTGGCAGTAGCTGAGGCTGGACACAAATGAGCTTGTCTTTTGCGTGGTAGGCTGGGTGGGTAGTCAGGGTTCCTGGGGTTGTGACTGGCTTAGCTCCGCATAGCTTAGTACCAGGCATCCCCGGGCCACCAGCTGCATTGAGTGAGTGACGCATTTCTCCTCCAGGAGTGCACTCACTATATGTACTGCACTATATTGCTTGCCCTGTGGGATGCAGTCAGCTAGGGGGAGTGCACATGCTTGAGCTGCAGTGCTTCTTGCCTGGGTGCATGTAGCACTGTGGCTTGAGAAGCACATTTGGTGAGGGAAACAAAGGGCAGATAACTTGCAAAAGAATGGGAGCAAAGTCAGCAAACTGTTTGGTTCTTTTTTTTTTCTACTTTTTTTAGATGCAAAGCACCTCATGGACTGGGCTTTTAACTCACTCACTCACCCTCTCACACACTTGCGTTTAGCAGGCTGAAGAATCTCCAGAAGGGGAAGCTAATAGCAGTCCAATAGCAGAATGGTGCTTTGCATCAATGACAGTGTGTCCTTGGTAGAATGCAAAAATATGTTGCCATAGTTGAAGCCATGTGTACCAGGTTAACAGAAGCCTACTGCTGAAACAGGAATGCAAAATTCTCAAATGGTCTGTCCCATTGCAGGCTGTCCGCTTTCCTGGTCATGTCCAGAAATGGGACCGCCAGGGAGGGATGTGGCCCCTCCAACAGCTCCTCCAATCAAACGCCCCTGTCTGTCAGAGACACCGTGATCTCCATGAGCGTGGGCATGCTGTCCAACATGCTGGCGCTGCTCATCCTGGCCAAGGCCTACCGCCGTTTCCGCCTCAAGACCAGGGCCTCCTTCCTGCTCTTCGCCAGCAGCCTGGTGACGACGAACTTCCTGGGGCACTTCATCAACGGCTCCCTGGCCGCGTACGTCTACAGCGTGGACATGAACTGGGCGGCCCTGGTCCACCGCCACGTCCTCTGCGACTTCTTCGGGGCCTCCATGGTCTTCTTCGGCCTCAGCCCCCTGCTCCTGGGCAGCGCCATGGCGGCCGAGCGCTGCTTCGGCGTCACCCGGCCCCTCTTCCACTCGGCCGGCCTCACCTCCCGCCACGCCAAGAAGCTGGTGGGCCTGGCGTGGCTCCTCGCCGCCTCGATCGCCCTGCTGCCCATCCTCTCCGGCCGGTCCTACGAAGTGCAGCGCTCGCAGAGCTGGTGCTTCTTCCGCCAGGAGGGGGCGCGGCAGTGGCTGGACGTCTTCCTCCCGCTCCTGTTCACCGGCGTGGGCCTGCTCTCGCTCGCCGTCTCCATCCTGTGCAACGCGGTGACCGGCGTCACGCTGCTGCGCTCCAAGCTCCACAGCAGGAGGAGCTGCAAGCGCACCTCCCAGCACCTGGAGATGATCTGCCAGGTCCTGGCCATAATGCTGGTGTCCTGCGTCTGCTGGGCCCCCCTCCTGGTAAGGGACCGTTATCCCGTTCCGCGAGGCCCGCTGAGCCTGATTGCGGGCGCTCGAAGGTGTCCTCTTATCTCGGCTCAGGGGGATTGGAATTCGTTAGGTAGCGACTTGCTCGTTATCGTCTGGCAAGGGTCACTGAGTCGGCAGCTTCCGAAATGGAATGTATGAATTCAAACCCCGATTTTTCCTGAGGTAGAGAAAAGTTGTTTTATCTTAGGATCACAGAGGCCATGGTGTTTCTCATCATTCATTCACCACACACACTTATACCCATTGGCAATTTAGAGTCTCCAATTAGCCTACCTGCATGTCCTTGGACCAGAGTACCCAGAAGAAACCCATGTGGACACAGGGAGAATATTAATTTAATAAGAATTAATTTTTAAAATTATTAATAATAATAATAATAATAATAATAATAATAATAATAATAATAATAATATTATACATTTATTTTATATAGCGCTTTTCATAGTATCAAAGACGCTTTACAATACATGAATTATCAAAAAAAAAGATATATATACAAATATACAGTAAAAAATCATACAATGCAGAAAATGCAGTGGGACCAGTGGTGCAGTGGTGGTAGGAGGGGGTGTGAGAGGGGGAAGACAAACATCAAGGGAAGGCTAGGGAAAAGAGGTGGGTTTTAAGACGTGATTTGAAGGAGGTGAGTGAGTCTGAGGTACGGATGTCAGGGGGGAGGGCATTCCAGAGTTTGGGGGCGGCTACTGAGAAGGCGCGGTCGCCAAAAGAACGGCGCTGAGAGGGGATTATGACATTTAAGATTTAATTTCTCTTAAACAAAAAGTTAAAAAAGAAAAGAAATTAAGAATGATTTAAATATGAATTTTTTTCTCATGGAATTTTGAGCTGCAAATTCACCATGCTTGTTTTTGGAACCGTTATGTGGTTCTCATAGCTCAGCAGGTCAGCCCATTAGGTACAAGCACATTTTTCTTTCTGTCAGTGAGTCAGTCACTCCATGACATCATAGTTAATAATCATTTCCATGAAACTCCAAGTTTACATGACCCCACTTCCTGTGAAACGTCATCTCATTCGCATTGAAGCTGTAAAAGGTCAAACCTTCTATTTGGCTTTTTTTCATTGCTATTTTTAACCGATGTATGCATGCTATTGCTTTCCTCTTCCTTAGGCTGGCATTTTTAATGAACGTAATTACACAATTTTGAGAAAGCAGAAAAGCACTCATTTAAAAACGATTAACATTTCTTGTAAACTACGCAAGATTTTTACTTTTTTAGAACCAAAATAAAATATTAAAAATGTGTAGGTATGAAAAAGTCCATCATTTCAGGGCTAAATACTTTGAATGAAGATTGAATCAATCCATTGCTTTTCTCAATAAGTGGGCCTTGACAGGATTTGACATTTCAAGTTTCCCAGCAGCTAATTTATTTCCGCCAATCATCTTCTGCTCAATTAAAAAAGTTTAAGCAAGTTGCTGGAATAATGTCATCTGTTGAAATTAATTACAGTTACTGCTGAATTGATCTAATAGATCTGACCTTAGCTCTGATATTAGAGAAACTCAGTTATTCATTAATATATTTGTCCTGTCACTAGGTTGTAAGATGCTTTGTTATTCGTGGGAAAAGGAAGGTCAAGTGTGGCGCACCGTTTCAGAGAGCTCAAAGCATTTTGGCTGCGGTCGGTGACCATTGAGAATAATGGCTAGTGGAGTGCTAATGATATATTGGGTTCTTGTCCACATTAGTATGGGCATCAGCCTGAAGTTACATCACATTCAAAATGCAGATCTGTGCACAGTGCCAAGCACTCAGAAATGAAAATGATCATCAAGCAGTAAATTACTCTATGCAAAAACAGTTGGGACGATAGATTTACAGTATGGGCTCTGTGTTCTTGTTGTGATATCTGATTTATTTACTGTGCCTTGTAGTGTCCCAGGCCTTCTTATGTTGCTCACTTTTTATTATATCCAGTAGACATACGTTTGCTTATATACTGTAGTTGTTGCTGTTATTTCCCTTTTATTGTTGTATTTGTTGATCCTGTGACACATATTTAGCCCTTTGAAGAGTAGGGTTTTTTTTAATTAGATTTTTCAAAATTCTGAGTCAGTGTTCTAGACCTCCATTGATTTTAATTACCAGACATGATTGTTACACCTGCATTAGAATGTTCAGTTAAGGACATTCTAATCACATATTTGTGATCTTACACATTATAGGGTTAATGTAGCATGCCATATTATTCCTGCATATTTTTATTTATATATACATCAACAGTACAGTACATTAAAAAAAAGACTTCAATACAATATTCTGGATTTTTTTTTAAACACATGAGCTCTTTACATTTCTTTTTTATTTTAGTAGTCTAGGAAAAACTGTCATTCAGATGTGCTACTTTTGCTGGTGTAGTACTGCCAATACCCACCTGGACTGTGAGACAGAAAGACATGTACTTTTTGTCTCCTGGCGTGTAGTAAGCACAGTCCCCTCTCTGGTCACTCTCTCTAGGTCACTGTCACCATCCAGACCATTCAGAGCCAGGGCCAGGTCCATTGGTGCTACAGCAGGATGCTGCTGGTGGTGCGCATGGCTGCCTGTAACCAGATTCTGGACCCCTGGGTCTACATTCTTCTGAGGAGGGCGGTCATGAAGAAGCTCTTCCTGGTGACCCACGGGTGCTGCAGAATGGGGCCCCTCAACAAGTGGAACCCTAGCAACCTGAAGGGCACCATGCGCGCCGGCAACTTTCCCCGCGGCGGGGCCTACTGTACGCGCCTGGAGGCGGGGTCCCTGCCTATGACCGCTATCAAGCCCGTGACCGGCCCCTGAGCTCAGGCAGAGCAAAATCCAGCCCCAGGCTTGCCTGCAGAACAAGCGAAGGCCTGTTTCAGGAAACTCCAGGCTTTATACAGAGAGGGGCCAAGAGGAAGAGCTGGAGACCCATGGAGGATTTGATACCCATTTACGCTCATTCTACACTGTGATGCTTATCCAATGGAATGTGAGAGTTTCCATGGGAATGCTGCCGGTAGGCTGGGCAGGGGATGCCATGCTGACTCTAACTCTTCCTCCCTGGACAAGGCTGTTCATCATCCCTCTTCTGGCCACAGGTGGCACTGGCACAGTCGGGATGCCCCTCCAGACTATGGGGCGCATTAATGATTTGGTGTAGCACATCTGCTCTCTTTCAGTCGGCACTCAATGACAAGTAGGGATCTGAATTGGTTTGTCACTGGTCTTCGCGGTGAGGCTCATAATTTCTTTTTAACTGACAGTAAGAGGGCCACATGTGCCAACTCTTGTCATTTTCAGTGTAAATGTTGTAAATGTTGTAGCTTGTGACATAAATATTTCACTGTAAATGTCAATTATAAATGAGTGTGGCTGAGCTGTGAACTCATATTAAAACATTTTTGTACAGGCCTATTCTTAAATAAGGAACATAATCTTCTCATTTAACACTACCGAAAGCCAAGTTACTTTCCACCTCACGACAAAGAACTGTGTTGTCCGCGTCCCTACTACTGCAGGTTTGAATGTGTTGTTTTTGTCAGTATTGTAAATTGTTACGTTTATTCAACATCTGAACTGTGTGACAGATAATGCTCATGTACACCCTGAGTATAGATTCATGTGAAATTTCTGGGCATGTGTCATGTTGATATTGAATATTTAAAATGGAAGGATTAAACACTAATAAAATCATATGGAGGATTAAATAGAATTTGTTTTTTAAATGTGAGTCTCACAAACATACGCCATTTCTCCACAACAGTCCTTATCAGATTAATGACAGCAGTCTGAATGCTGTCTGGAAAAGGGCTAAAATTAGTACATTCTTGGCCGTCTGTATGATGCTTAAATAGTGCATGTTGGGACATGTATATAATGTTTACTAGGGGCAGGATGAGACTTAGCCAGCCGGGTATCCCTGTGTTACTGCTGCATCAGCCAAATCAAATCAAACCCAATCACAATTTATTCATATAGTGCCATTTGTGCAAGATTTCAATGCAAAGTGCTTCACACAGTAAAGATAAAAAGATCCATAAAACAGCTGCAGCAAAACTGAAAACAGTAAAAAGACAATAAGAATAACAATAAAAAAATAATAAAACACTCAGTAATAACAAGAATTCTAACAATAAAAACAAAAGTAGTAATAAAAAACCAGTAAAATAAAGTAGTGGTAATAAATTGGATAGATAAAAGAAATGCAAGTGAGATAAAAATAAATAAGTAAATAAAAAATACAAGGCAATGAAAATAAGCAAAATAATAGAAGTGAAATGAAATATGTAAAAGCCAAACTAAAGAGGTATGTCTTAAGATTTCATTTAAAAGTGGCGATAGATTCTCAAGCCCTCAGGTCCTTTGGCAGGCTGTTCCAAGGGTGAGGACCATAGACACTAAAGGCTGCCTCCCCATAGGGCTTTGTCCTAATCTGTGGGACAACTTAAAGGCCACTGCTAGAGGACCGGGGGAATCTAATGGGAGAATATCTTAAAAGCATGTCTGAAGTGTATTTGGGGTGCAAGTCCATTGAGTGATTTGAAAACCGATAAAATGATCTTAGAATCTATTCTAACTAAACTAACAGGCAACCCAGTGAATGGACTAAGATGATAAACGCCAAATAGCATCTCCAAACCCCAGGCTACCAGCTCTCATTGATATGCCGCTCATGGGACTGGTGCCAACATCAGGGGCGGCGCCAAGAAGGTATAATATGGAAAGCTGTCCTGGGTACTGGCTGGTCCAGGGGGCCCTGTGTATGTGCATGTACAGGGGGGCCCTTTCTCATATTTTTTCCCCCTGCGCAAATCATCTTCTACATCTGTCCCTGACTAACTCTCTCTCTGGGGTAATGTGTGGTCTAGAGTGTAGAACAGCTGATGGCTGGGTGTGACTGATTGAATGGAGTAAAGGGGTGCTTGTAATTCAGTGATCTTTGTCCAGACCAGATGCAAAAAGTCACAATTGTAATTTCAGAAGAAAAATTGGGGGAGGTTTTAAAGCCTGGAAATTCATTTGAAACTATTTATAATGTCCATTTCAGTTAAATCATCACCAGTCTGGCACAGTATCTAAAAATTCCATTAAAAAGCAAAACATGTACAGAAGAACTCCCGCGGTCAGACGAAAACTAGTGTTGAAAACTTTATTGAACACTTGGCCATGTAAATATACATATAAAATACAACATGGCATGGCAATAACCATTCATCGCAAAGGCTGTTCCTCACATTCAAAAAGGTTAAGTTTATGCAACGCAGATATAAATCACAGACTGGCTCTCATATTTCACTTTTTTTCTTCTTACAAAACAAAAGGAAGGTTTTTTCGTAGATTTTTATTTTTGTACATTTTGAGATTCAATATCTCACTGGCAAACTTCCCAGGAAGTGACAAGTCTATTATCAAATATTACAATGTGGTAATGTATAAACGCCTCATAAAGTCCGCTGACTGAGCTGTGGCCACATATCTTATGTAGCCACAGTGAGGGTAAGAGCTACTGTCATAGAAACGTGTAGAGGAGAGCATGGAAGCACACTACTCAAGTTTACAGAGTTAAACCTGATGTCCTTGTAGTCAGACATAGTGCAGTGCTCTTTCTCTTGCAGTGCTCTTGTTAAGTATGGTGGTGGTGACTAAAGATGTTTTAACTTCCACTTCTTGGATGCGGTTTCACTAAAATTTTGGAAAAGGATTAATTTTAAACTGAGTGAGGAAGCCATGAACAAGACCAACAAAAGAACAACAACAAATGACAGTAAACAGAACAAAACCCTACTTTTCCAGTGTAAAAACTGCACTTGGCCTCATGCTGATTGGAGTGTGCTTTGGTGCCTCAGAAGCTCTCCAGGCTCATGCAGTTTCAAATAATGAGAATTAATTCTTCGCACAATGACCTGGACGGTTGATTTAATGAAGTTTTTTAAATTTATTTTTATTTACTCATTTGGCCTGCTTTTAAGGCGGTAGGCGGCACCAAAGCAGACGAGGAGTCATCTGAAAACCAGAGGAGTGACACGCAGGCTGTGGGCGGTGCGGTGCTGGGCCGGGCCGGGCCGGAGGGGTAACTGGTGAAATGGGGTTGGCCTCCCGTCTCACCCGTGGTCTTGCAGTCCCCGGACCCCGGCCGCAGAAGGCAGCGCACCCACGCCTGCCCTCCCACTGGCCTCACAGCTCGTCTCCCACGTGCGCCTTCCGGAAGGCATCCCCGGTCAGTTTCTCCTGGGCCTCCTTCATCACGGTCACCACTGCAGGGAGCGGGCAGGCCGGTTAAGATAAGATCACCGTACACTGCACTGAAAACAAGATACTGGCCCCAAATAAGTTTCTGCCTCCTCTGTCTGCTGTGGAGGGGAGCAAGGACTCAATGCATGCTGTACTGAGCATGCTTTTATTGGTTTATTTCTGCCACCTACTGGATTCTTGTAGGTAGTGCACTTCGTTACTGTTTAGCATTCCCAGCTCCCACACCGATTGTCCTTTTGAAAGGCCTAATTGCAAACTATGAATATTTGCTTTAAATATATATATAATAAATGAATGAATTAATGAATGAAACAAGAAGAGCCAGTGCTAAACACTGACTCCACATGCCTACCATGGTCTGCATTGCTGTAGAAATACTTGTAATTGGGGTTTCCAGCCTTGTTGGAGAGCTCAGGGTGGACTTTTCCGCTGGGATCTGATAATAAATTAACAGAAAAACCTGAAACGCCATAACTACACTAAAGCCCTCCTAGCACATTAAAAGCATAGTAAAAACCACATTTCAGAAATTGAATTCCCCTCCCTCACACTATAATCAGTTTATAGCAGATTACATTGTTTTGCTATTGATTGCACAAAAGTTTTCATTTTCATTACACTGGAAATGTCGATCAATAGAAAAAGGAGCGCTTAACACACAAGCCAAGACAAAACACTTTCAGAACATTCTATTCTTTCACATTTAAAAATCGATCGATCAAGATTTTCAAGGACCAGGCTCCAACTGCGCAAATTAAAGAACAAATTCCTCAACAGCCAGCATAGTGAGAGCCTTCTAAATAATGCAAAAACAGTGATGTTCAGAGCTAATGGGCCAATGCAAGTGCCATCCTCCTGTTTGCTTCTATTTACTTACCAAGGAAAAGGATTCTAGGAATGTATCCTCCATCTGGACTAAATGAATCATCTTTAGGTTCCTCCTCATCCTGTGGACATAGGAGTTTTCCTGTCTTAGGCTCAAAAGCAGAAGTAGTTCAACCTCTCTCACCCTTAACATAAGGCTGCGATTCGGTTTTATGAATTACACACAAAAGTGCCAAGATCACATAATGTACTGATGTGACTTCAACTTCATCAAAAAGGTTTTCATTGAAATAGCACTGAATTTAAAACCTCTTCTTTTTCAAAGGGCAAAATCCTCTTGAGCAAGCATCCTTACCTCCAGATTGACCATCACAAAGTTGTGAGCCAACTCCGAGATCTCCTTCGACTCTGCAAACTTTGGCTTTAAGGCTTCAGGAAAAAACAGTATTAAAAAGTTGTCGTTAACAAACAAGGAGAGACCATTTAATTGAAACCACAATTCAAGCACCACTGTTAATCAAACATACATAGACAGAGATAAAGCCCTTTATTTTCCAGTCTCAATAACAGAATAACCATGAGCTCAGAGTCTAGGTATTTAATTTCAACAATTCAAAATGCCAATGTTGTACTTCTGGGCCAATCTCAATGTTGTAATGCCCTCTGTCAGTTAGGGAAGGGCAGACAAGTATGCACTCGCCAGTGAAGCACACGCTGCCAACTGCCACTTATTTTCACTCCACACTCCACCAACTGTTATGCAGTCATTGCATCAAGGTGCAGTTCAACATTAGCTGGTGCATACTGACTGCTGGTGCCTGATAGGCCAGAGGGGGCAGTAGCACAGAAGAACACGAGCACATTCTCAGAGCCAGAAACTCCGCCCCCCCGGGCAATGCTACAGCTAATATTATATTGTCCCCTGGGGCTGGCGGTCACAGTTGCTCAGGATTTAACATGGAACCACAGAACACACTGAAGCCCACAGTTTTAGTTGGATGAGCCACTCAGCTGCCCACTAACCACCACCGTTTAGCTTGGGCTTGGCCATGCATGATATTTTCCCACAAAATAAATACACAGTTTTTCACACACACACCCGAGAGGAGAGGTTAAAGGAAGGACTTCCTTCAATGAAAGCAGAGTTACACCCACCTTTGCAGGCTCCACACCAAGTCTTGTGGATGATGACCATCAGGGGCAGGCCACTACAGGAATAAAATTACCAGCAGTCAGCAACTGGGGAAACATGCAATACCAAGACTTCTAAGTATATTAAGTGGTACTGAAGTGAAGATGCCTCGTTATGCCAGCCAAACACACAACTTGCCAAGATCGTGCCTCATTCCCTAATCCCACAACACTACTTGATTTACTCGATCCCACCATGGCCGTGTCTGTCTGTCTGTCTAATGATGTTTTCATTCCTAAATGTGATCTAGCAGAGGTATATGGCATCCATTACCCATTTACATTGTTTATATTGGTAGGAATTGAGATAAACATAATATATATTGAGTATCTTTACATATATTTAACTTCTGTATTGCTTTCAAATTACAATAATGTCCTATAAAAGAAGAGAGTAGGAGACCTGCAGTTGCAACAAATGTGTATCTGTATCTGGTGAGGTTCAACAACAGAACAACAGATTAATTTTTTTTGTTGTTGTTTAGCAAATTAAATTGTTTCATTGCTTTTTCCACAGGTTGAAACTTCTTTTTAATGTTCTTCCAAAAATGACTGAGTTCTCTTTCTTCTTGGGCAGGCAAAACTGGCTCTTTTGAAGAGCTGTAAAGACTATGACAAAAAGGGCACAGTTTGATAATGTCATAATGTTCTTTGAAGTACCTATTGTTGGACATTTAAATCAGTCATTTATGATATCTACCTACCTACCTACCTATCTATCCATCCATCCATCCATCCAGTTTCTTTATGGCAGTGGTAACCAACCCTGTACTTTGAGATCTACTGTCCAGTAGATTTTCACTTTAACCCTAACAAAGCACACCTCATCCACAGGTAGAGATCTTATTGAGCTGCTAATCAGTACAATCAGGTGTACCAAATTAGGGTTCAAATGAAAAACCTACAAGATGTTAGATCTCCAGGAAAAGGGTTGGTTAGCGCTGCTTTATGGAATCTCATTTCCCATTCTGACCGATACCTGGCCTCTGCCTCCTTCTTCCCATCATCCAGGGTCCTCCAGTGGATGTGATCCCCGAACCCTGAAAGAAAGCACATTAGACCAGTCTCAACGCCAACAGGAAGGAACAACACAACTTCAATACAGCCATTCTCTGCTAACATTTCTCAAACCACGCTTGTTCACTGCTGCGCTGCAGCTTGTTCACTGCTGTGCAGTTTTACAACTATGGCTACAAGAACTTAATTCATCATTAGAAAATAATTTGTCTATAATAATTATTTGCATTTATTTAGCGCTTTTCTCACCAGTCAGTGACTCAAAGCACTTTACAGAGATGAGGGGGGGACTTGTCTAAAACACCACCTGGGTGATGCACGGCAGCTGTTTTGCACCTTATCAGCTAAGTTGCAGAGGGAGAAAACAGTTTTTAGCCAATTAAATCAGGGGATGATTAGGTGGCAGGTTAAGAGAGCCACATTGGAAATTTAGCCAGGACACCAGGAAAATGCTGACTCTTTATGAGTTTTTTATGACCTGGGGTTTTTAATGACCACAGAGAGTCAGGACCTCGGTTTAACTTGTCCCCCATCACTGTACTGGAGCACAGGGGATTATTCAACCAGACGGAAGATCGCCCCCTACTGGCCCACTAGCAGCACTTCCAGCAGCAGCTTAGTTTTCCCAGGAGGTCACTCATCCAAGTACTAACCAAGCCCACACTTTAGCTTCAGCCATTCAGCAGGTGGAGGGTACATAGTGGTATGACTGATGGCTATAATTAAAACTACTTTTGTTTTATATCATAATGACTGCAAAATATGACCATTATGTGGCACTGAGTAGTACTGAGCATTATGTTTAATAGTTCTGCAATTAAGATCTCATTTCACATAATTGCATAGTGGCACAGACTGTTCTGATTGATGTAGATTTCTTGATTACTTAAACATGACATCCCTTGCTGAAATAATCTTGGAAGTCACTGTGGACATGTGTGAACAAATGGACTAACTCAGGGTTACACAAAAATGGTTTCCACACAATATGAACCATGTCCCAGTATTGTTAATGACATATGCAATGTGGATAGCATAATGGTTTCTAGTTTCCCATTTAGATGCTGAGCAAAGAACAAAAGTGGGTGTGCCACCACAACGCCACTCTGCTATTTAAAGGCTACAAAAAAGCCTTGTATTACTTTGCGCATCATAGTAATCCCTATTTAGATCTATCTAGAAAACTTGCTGCTTTGTCATGTCTGCAACTATCATTTTGCAGTACATACGCATTTAAGGTAAATAACTGTGGTTATTTTTTAAAATCCCTGACCAAATCCCGCCCTACGCAATCTGATTCCGCAGACCTTAAGCGCAAGTAAGAATTGAGTTTCCAGTCGACCTACCTGAATAAAGGTAACATAAAACCAATTTTGTGAACTCGATGAGACTTTATGCAAGCTTCAAACAAATATAAGAGTTAACTTAAAGCTTGCAGAAACAAAACTGAAAGCCAAGGCGAGAGTGAAATAACACACCAAAGGGACTTATCCAGTTAGGTGCAGAAGCAGCTATGTCAAAAGCACGAATATTTCAGGATAGAATCAAATATGATTCATTAGCCAGGTTTTTTGAATAAGAGACTGTCGGTTATTAAAAATACTGTTCGTTCCATTTCAAGCCAAAAATAAGGTTATAACGTTTAATAATGCTGACTGGACAACTAAAATGAATGTTAGACTGACAGCCGAGAATATATGGAATATAATTTATGAGTGAGCGAGCTAGCTAGTAACACATCATGGCTTTTTTAACATGGAGAGAAGAACGTTCGCTGCCTGTCTGTCTATATGGATGTCTTACCTTTTCCACTCACCTCCGCAGCAGTTACCCCAAAAGAAATAACAAAAACAGCGACGAAACAAGAAAACAAAGCTAAACGAAGAAACGATGTTACCGTCTCCATTGTGAGTTGCAGTGGAGGGCAGGCGTTTACACTCTTGGCTCTCACATCCGGTTAGATATTCCAACACGGAAATGACGAAATGGCGAGATCTGTATGTTTCACGCTGGTGGATACAATGTAGCGAGATGTGTATCAATATACCAGAGTTTAGAATGATGTGATCCTGACTGCAGATGGCAGTCTGTCTATACGAATATGTCTAACAGGCGAGATATCAAAACAAGTGTTTAGAATTTTTCTAAAGACCCGTATCATATCAGTGTATTGCATTATGTCCGTGTTAATTAAATATGTTTATAAAGCTCGTAGCATGCGTTTAATAGCAAAACGACACAACCTAGAGCATTTCCATGTCAAGCATGTAATACTTAAGCTATTTTATGACCACAATAAAATAAAAGCGGAAATGTATGCGTTACATTGTACGCATCATATTATTAGGACATTACAACATCCAGGTTTTGTTTGGTCCCCCCACAGAATGGAATGTATAGCACTTATAGGGCACCATCTGTGGAATGCATCAATGGTACACTTTATATGTAACTGCGACGTAGCCTCGTTTTAAAATGACATTTTAATCCACTATCATGTTAAATCTATGACAAATGGAAAATGCATTTGCTCATCTATGCGAAAACAAGACCAGACAAGTGATGCTTTACGCATGTTTAGAATTGGTGTTGTGGATAGAGCTTTATGCCATGAACAGACAACAGATTGCATTATTATTGGCCTCCACGTCTTAAATGAGATATAAGAACCAATGAACGCTGAATGCGCTGAATGTATGATGTCTACAAGTTTAACTAAGGTTTTATAGAGTCACATGGTCCACAATACAAGTTCTTCCTCAGATCCGCCATCTTTCCTCTCCGCGTGTTTCTGCTTTGGTTTTCGGTGTGGAGCGGTCCAGTGAAAGAACAGCTCGTCTGCCTTCTATTTGCAGGTAAAACATGAATGACATGTAAATACACATAGAAAGAACAATGGCAAACTGAAATAACTGCTCAAAGTCGCCATGTTATTTTGTAATTTATTTTTAGTCTCGCAAGTTTTTATTTTGTTAGCTGACACTGCTTTTTGATCAGAAAAATGATGTAGGCTATTCTAGATTGCTATTAGCTAGTTAGCTAGCTATTGTTGTTTGTAAGAAGGCAGTGATTGGGCCTTATGTTACATGTAATGAATTATATGAAATTCAGTAAAGTAACTGTTTAAAAAGCACAGCCGTTGCACTATCAAAATCGTTTGTCATTCTGAAATAGTTATAGCTGGAAAGCTGTCGGTAGCTAACATTGCCAGCTGTGTGTACGACATTTTTGGCTAGGCATTCAGCTAGCTTACTATCTGACTAGCTAGTCTGATTACCAGCGAGCATTTTCTTTGTTCTGACACATAATTTGTTTAGATAACCAGGTAATGTTTCTCCTTCATTCAGATAGTAACGTTACAGTGAGCACGGCGTCACTATTGGAATATAAGACCTAGCAAACCTGCTTGCCACATTTGATTTCCCTATGCTTGTCGGTACCCGAAGCTGCTCCAACAATGAAATAGTCCTTTCTCAATGGTTTTCTTCCGCAAACTTACAGCCATGTGTTTCTGACAAGATCTGTCAAACCGTTATTTGCTAACCACTTGAACTTTGGAATCCACTGAGATGCCCTCTAAAGAAACTATAGCACATCCTATATGGCATTTGCAACGCGGTGGTCAAAATTGCAACCATACAGTACATAGTGAGATGGAGTAATTTGTTACACAGTAGTATAAACTGTTACTTTTAAATTTGCTTCAATATTGCACTGCTGTGGATCGCTTGTTACGAATCATACGTTGTCAGGATTCGGTTAAAACAAGTAGATTGCAACATCGTAGCTTTCGTATTTAAGTGTTGAGGTCACGCGAAACTAATCATTTGTTGTCCCTCAACTTCTCACTTGAACAATTGCGGTAATTCGTTCCTAATAAACATGCCATGTTTCTTTTTTTTATTTTATTTTTTTTTTAGATAAAATGAATCAAGAGAAATTGGCAAAACTCCAGGCTCAGGTCCGAATAGGTGGAAAGGTATGGCGCGTGGTCTACTTTTGTCTTTTCCCCAAAGCAGAATCCAAATAAATTATACAAACACTGGAATCCAGTTGTAATCTGAACGTTTCAGACTATAGTATATGACATTAGAGTATATGTTAGTATCAAGTACTGTGAAATGCCACTTCAGTGTCATATCTTAATCTATCCTTGTTGAAATGACGTGCACCATTCATACAAATGTTTTTATCTTCCTGTCTAATTTAACTTAAACCATGAAACTTAGTCAGAATTCAGTCTTTTTTTAATGTTAAACCAAGTTTCCCCTTATTTGTATTAGCAAAAAGTCCTGGGGCAGTTTATGCTTGGTTGGATTTTGATGTCAGAAAACAGCTGCTAACACGCGGCAGAGCCATCGCAGTTTCCCTGACATCAGCATTCCTTTTATGGGGAATTCTTTGACCCGTTCAACTATAGTGAGTGGCATTGTTCACTTCCTGAAGTTTAAGAGGCTCCGGCCTCTCTGTTGCATCAAACGAGCTTAAAACGGCTCCAAGTTTTTCCCCTCACCCGAGTTTCCCTTTCTTTGTCCCATTTCCTGATTCGTGCCCTTCTTAATGAATGAAATGATGTCAAGACACTATCGTGTACTCAATTAATAAGGGAATACACAGTATTGTCAACCATTTTGTCATTTTACCCTACATTTGGCACATGCATGCTGCGATTATGATAACACCAGGGCTTTGGTTTCCAGGGCACAGCACGGAGAAAGAAGAAGGTTGTACACAGAACAGCAACGGCTGATGACAAAAAACTACAGAGTTCTTTAAAGAAACTGGCTGTTAACAACATTGCTGGTATTGAGGAGGTAAGTTACTCATGAAACGTGTAATTGTCATTGCAGAATATATATGAATTATGCTCATTTGGCTGATTATTATTAGACTTGTCTAGAGGCTTTTACAGGACAACTGAAGTTCTGAATGCAGTACAGGCCTTGTGAGATGAGCAGTGGATTGTAGCATCTTTGAGTACTTTCAATGAAAAGCTAAATTTAAATTTTGAAGAGTTTTTTTTAGTCATTGTTCTGTATGTTTGGGCAATGAAGCTTGAAATTGATTTTTATGGATTGGGTGTATTTTAAAGGCTTGTCCTAACCAGAGTTTGCTCCTTGCAAGGTGAACATGATCAAGGACGATGGGACTGTGATTCACTTCAACAACCCCAAGGTGCAGGCCTCTCTGTCTGCCAACACCTTCGCTATCACGGGCCACGCAGAGACGAAGCAGCTCACAGAGATGCTCCCGGGCATCCTCAGTCAGCTGGGTGCCGACAGCCTGTCCAGCCTGCGCAAACTTGCAGAGCAAGGTGGGTGGAGCCTAACGCTGTGGAATTAGTTTAGCAAAGCACCACTATTAGCCCAGGAAGAAAATGAGCTGCCACCACTCAATGAATGATCAAATTTCAATCAAGGAAACCCTGGCTACAACTAACAACTACAAACGGTTGTACAACTGCAGCTAACCAACAACCACTCAAAATAAAAGTGCAAGGTTTACAATAAAGATTTTTCTGTGTGAAAGAACAGTGATGTTATCATTATGTTGTATACAGAATAATTACTTGGTGTGAATGCTACTTAAAATGAAGGCTGAGAAATATTTTGGCTTTCTTTATGAATGAGAACAGACTGGTTGCTGGGAGAGATTATGGTGGTGTTTCAGTGCAGTTCCTTAATTGGTTTTCTTTGGTTGTTTTTTTGGTAATTGTTGTAAAAATTAATTGTGGTTGGTAATTGTTGTAAAAATTAATTGTGGTTGGTAATTGTTGTAAAAAGTAACATTTGTTTTAATATGAATTTTATCTCCCTGCCTTGCCCTGGCTGTTGCATTTAGTCCCTGTCAACTCTCATTATGTATTTGGCTGTGAGCATTGATGGTCTTGTCTAGTTTGGCCATCTGAAATTCAATAGAGCAAAACAATATAAATATACCATGAATGTGCGTGGTATTCTGAAATATACTTTGAAACCAGAGGATGCATTCAAAGCAAGGGTTGTACTTAAATTTTATGATGGATGGATACATATTGGACTGTATAATTGTGCTTATTTTACATGTTTTTATTTAGCAGTTTTTGATAACAAAGCACCCAAAGCAGAAGACATTGACGAAGAAGATGACGATGTACCAGGTAATGGTTCTGAACATCACATAATTTGAATTGATGGTGAATGCTGTGTTGATGGACATTTACTATTGCTAAATAGTAAGGTTGAATGTTATTATATGGCATAATATTTCAACTTTATTTTGTGCCAAAGACAGGAAATCTTGCATGACGATGTACAGAATTTCCTTTATTTCCTTTTAATGAATTTTAATGTTCACCAGACTGATGTTGCTGAACTGACTGCTGTATTCTGCCTCTGCAGATCTCGTAGAGAATTTTGACGAAGCCTCGAAAAATGAGGCAAACTGAGATTTCCCCGGAGAAGAGGGAACACATTTGTGGGACTGCATTCAAGAGGCAGCTTGCTCCTTCGTCCATCAGAAAAAACTGATGTAGTTCATCACCACCACTACCCACCAACTGAAGACTTTTTTTGTATTTTTAACAGCCAGCCTGCTTCTGGATCTTCCTTTCAGAAGGACTTGTGCTCTTAACAGCAAAGCCCCAAACGATACCCAATGGTTAAAATTGACCTCTGAATTGCCGGCCCTGGCTATGGTACCAGTGGCCAGGAAGAACGCTAGTCTTATTTAAGTTTCGTTTTTTTTTTTTTTTTTTTCCTTTTTGTGAAACACGAAATAAAAGAGATTGATTAACCTTTCCTATATGGTGCTGATTTTTTTTTTTTTTAGGTGTGTGTCAAATGTGTTTACAGTTGTCAGGGATGGATGAAGTGTTGTAACCTCAGATAGATACTGAGAGTTGTATTGTACCTGCCATGAAGTATATCTGCATGGGGGATCATTCTCCCTTTAGGTTCAAATACTAGATTAGATATGGTGTGTGTGTGTATGTGTGTGAACGGATATAAAATATCCCAGTGGGTGGTGCTGTTTTCCTTGATGGAATAAAAATGCATGTAATCACATAGTCTTGTATATGTTTATCTATCAAACAGTCAGCATTCATCTCATGCACCTGGGATAGTGAGGAAACTCACTAAAACATTCAAGCTAGTTACTGTGAAATACAAAATTACCTGAATATGAGAAATGCCTGCTATTTCTAATTACTGTAAACTTGTATGCACCTAATTTAAACTATTTTAAACAATTTCCTATTGGGCAGCATATTTTGCCTCTTGGTTATTCCCTAAGGGGCTGCTTAAAGGTTAAACAATGGCCATATGTGTGATTCGGTTCTGGCTTTTACAGGGTTATGGATGTGTTTGAACATGGTAAGTGAACATGGTAAGTGAGCTGTCGCGTACTTTTACACTACTGTGCATTGCTCGTGTTACATATAATACAATTCTAAAATAAAATGCATTATATTAAATTTTATTTGCGGAAGGGTAGAATTAAAGTACCACCATTGCAAGCTTAAAAATGTATATCGAGACATTTTATGCTGTTCCGCTGGCACTGTATTCGTATCTCCCTAGCGCAGGGGGCGCTATCTATCCATTACTTTGATCCGCAGACCCCAATTTGTGAAGCTGGAAAATCAAAGTCGGGGGGATTATGAAACTGATGCCATTTTGGTTCAAAACGAACCGTGATGACTATTCCTCACTCCTCGCCACCAGAAATTGCTAGGGAGCCAAGATGGACCACTCTATTCCAGCTTCGTATCCCTCTCTAACGTTACGCTAAATCTTTGGGGGAGGGGTCGTGTGCTCTTGCTGAACTATTCGACTTATACTGAAGCATAAGACGTCGGAGTTCACTCACTCAAGGGGGTTCACAAATCTGTGAAGAAAAAAAGTAAACATAGAAGATCGGAACTGTCAATCTACATTAATTGCTATAGTCTAGTACTTCTAGCTAGCGTGGTTAATAAAACATGCAGATTTTCAACAGAGGAATTTCTTGGCGCCCGGGTGTATGAAGATGAGGAATCCTCCTGTAAGTGCATACGGTGCAGTTTGTTTTTCTTTAGCAAAAAACTGTTTAGCAAGCGTGGTAGTTGCTTATGGGTGTTGCGGAATGCTAGGTGTGGTGTACATTCGCAAAATGTAGCTAGCTAATGTGTTAGCTTCATGAGCTATCTTAGCTAACGGACATTTGTGAATGTATTGAAGGAGACGCAAGAAAATATAGGCTAGACAGTGGAGATATTTAAGACGTTACATAATATTGCTCATATTACTAGTCTAGGTGAAACGTTTAGCTACACATTATCTAGCTAACTGTTTACCCTATATCAAAAAATAACATTTTTGCTGCATAGTTTACCGAGTTACCGAGGTTAGCTACCAACACAATGTTGCCTATAAAATTGTGATTCAGTAATTTAGCTAACAGATAATTTCATCATCACTGCTTATGTAGCTAGGTAACGTTAGTATGGCTATTAACGTTACTTGTCTTTGTATGTAATAAAGTGCTAAGTTGTAGCTAACTGATTATGTTCGTCGAAATTACTGCGACTCGACATTCCATAACAGTTGAGTGTAAGCACAGCCATAAAGTCACTGCAGGATACGTGCTTGAGCAGCTCAGACTTGGCTAAGTTTAGCAAAACATTGCTAAACACTACTAGATTCCAAGCAGGTTGACCATGTATTTGTTTAACTCGCTAGCATGCTGGTGTTGTTGGTGTATTCCAAATTATTACTGACGTTAGACAAGTCTAGCTACATAATATGAATGCTAGCAAGTAAGTTACTTAAAATATAGTTCGCTATACTAGACTAACCGTTCGCTAGCAATTTGTAATGTTGCTGGTGAAGAAATGCTTAACGTTCACTCCGTGTAGAGGATTGTTCCCCCAATAAGTTTAAACTAGGAGGCTAGCTAGCTAGGTATAAAGACAACGAGCTAGCGAGTTCACGGTGTACATTACGAAAACTTCAATGTGGCCTAGTCAGGTATCAATAGGTAGACTACCTATTAATAACCGAGTCGTCGTGAGTAACTCAACTTAAATTACAGCAGGCTAGAAACAATGCTAAGTAACCACTCTTGTAACATTTTTAGTTAGTCTACTAACTTAGTCTAGCTTTGTTCGCCTACGACCGCAGTGACAGCGCATGAAGGGAATGAAAAACCGTAGAGAACGGTTCAGCAAAAATAACCTGATCACTTATGATTGTTTTGGTGGCTTGTATTGTAGTGAATTAAGCGGACGATGGTCAAACAACAGATCTTCGATAGCTAACGATAATTTATTTGTAACATTCGCTATTTAGTACGGTTAGTCTAATCCTTTTTGTCAGTGTGGACAACGGTAACTTGCATTGCCACACACAGACAGGCAACAGCCCATTGATCTTCCACGCTCCCAGCTTATTTCGGCTAATTTATTGTTTTATTGATATCTTTATCATGCTCACAAGCAACGAAAGATACGTAGCTATATTAATTGTAAGTATGTTTTATGTGTGACATCAACTGTGTTTTTAAGATTACTCCTTAAAACTAAGGCATGTTATTTTTAAATTCGTATTTTGCGAATGTGTTTGTGATTCCATGAAAGGACTAAACATATTGCTGCAGGATTAACTTTCTGTCAAGAGATCCATGTTCTTTATTTTCCGTTATTGTTTATAAATCCGGCTTTAGATTGCTACCTCTGCTGTAGTTTACTGACAATATTGTGAAATACTTTAAGAAGCATTTAGCAGGTCACTGGCGTGGCAGTACGGACTAAAAGGGCAAGGCATGTGTCTTAATTCAGGTCAATACTACATGGAGAATAGTACATTATCTGTTGATGTTAACTTTTGTATTCAAGGTATCTGCATACTCAGTTTTCCTCCTTAATTACCAGTAAAAAACAAACAAACAAAAAAGACTGTATAAACCTGCTAATATGATTTTATAACAGTATTTATTTGAACATAAGCTGGCTTAAAAAAAATGCCACAGGCAATAGTGGAAAAGCTTGTTTCTAGTTATGACAAAAACGTCTGTTATATCTGGGGTACCTTACTGTGCTACAGCACCAGTAATTTTTGGTGCCTCATGACAAAGAATTCCCATCATCCCTCTGTGTCATTACTTTTATTTAATGAGTAGTTTTCTCACCACTCGGGCTGCTTAAAGTGTAACATTGATGCCCAAATTCACAGGTCGCAGAAATATCTTGGGAAATTATTGAAGTAAAACAATCTCAGATGTTGACTACTGCATGTGGGGAAAAATGTAGCGGAATGTGTAGTTGTGAGCACGCTTGTCTGCTGTTGAATGCCACAGATGTTCCCTGAACATTTCATCTGCAGTACTGTGAAGGGTGATTTGCATAAGCTTGGTGGAAATGCTGAGTCCTTGCAAAGGTATTTTTTGCATTAACATCAACTGAAGCCAGCCAGAACCATGTACAGTTCTCCCAACCTATGAAGTCATGTGAGCTCTGTGACCCAGTTATGTTACCCCCCTCCACATACATTCTTCCCCCACAGTGCAATTCTTTAATATTGGTGTGAAACGACAAGGACAGCCTACAGAATCGTTCCCGATCTGCAGATTGAAGGGTCCCATAGAGACAGATTGCTTGAACGTGAGCCGTATTTCAGCATTCCCATTGCTTGCTACCCGAGCAGAAGGCTGCTCTGAACCTCAGTGACTGCCAAAATCAAGTCTACTTCTGAGGTGGAGGTGGAGTTGGAGCTGTGGAGGGCGGCATCATGCCCCGAGCCAGAGGAACTGAACCTTGCGGTAGCACGTCCTGTTGCTTTACCCAGTAATTGTCTCCCAAGATGCGAGGTCGTTTTATTCTGTCAGTACTCATAAGATCACTTGTGGAGAGTGTTTGCTCGCGCTCGGTGAATCATCCCGCCTCCCTTCCCTTTTTGTCGTTTCATGTTAAATTCAGATCAAAGCTCTGAAAATAATCTTATAATGGCTGTGGACGTCTGTGGTGGAGTGTCCCTGCAGACTTCCTTCTCTGTGACAGAAAGTCTGCAGCATTCCCCTGCTCTCTTCAGCTATGCATCAAAGCAGAGATTACGTTCTGTTGCTTTCAAACTTCTCCTTTTTGTATCAGCGCAGTGCTGGCATGTTGAAGGTGCCATCACTGCCAGCAGCTGCGTTGCTCATCTGGTATACCTGGTTGAGGTGCAGTGTGTCACATTGGCTTGGAACTCCGGGAGATTATTGCCAAGCAACATGCTGGTCATGGTGTTGCCTTTTAAAAGGAACATTTCATGGCATGTAATGCAAGCATCCCATTAGTAATAAGTTCTCACTGAGGGAGTCATGGGAGAGAGTCGCGGGTGGGTCGAAGCTGAGAGTTTGTCCGACTGTGGTTCCAGGAGCGAGAGAGGAATTGTGCGCTGCTCATAAATGACGGAAATAATCAAACAGCATTTCCCGTCACCTCCCCTCGTCAGTGTTGCCCGGGCAGATAGGGAAGGGGAGAGGGAACAATAACAGGAACCATCGCCTGAAACTGCTGAAATTGCCATCGCATTCCAGCACTGTCAGGCTGGAGCGAGACGCAGTGCCCCTGAGATACAGCGTCCTACCTCAGGCGGTAAGCCGTGAAGCCTGTTGGCTTCGAAAGCAAACAAACAGTACAGTTCAGCCGGCCTCTTCCAGCGGGGATAAGGATGCTGGTAGTCTGGGTCGCAACTTTTAGGCCTGTTTCCTTTTTCTTTTTTGTTTGTGATGTGGAATCTGTCTCCGCTGCCTGTTCATGTAAAGCGGAAACGAGACAGTAGTCCACACTCGTCCAAGCTGTGAGAGGATTCACTTGTTTACACGTGGGAAGTCGCTTAAAAAAACACTGCTAGGAATTTCCATGTGAAAGTTCTGCGGTCCCGCAATGGACTTGGACTCGGTTTTTTTGCCGTGCTGTCTGATATAGTGTACTTGACTTAACACGTGGGTAAAATTAACTTAGTGGATTCAGGTTAATTAACACATCATTATGATTTTTGTGGTCAGTGCAATGAAAGAAAAAGCATGAAAAAAAGGGGATCATTGCATAAATTCATTACTCAGTGAAGGAAAATGAACACTGCAGTTAGGTTGAATCTAGGAAGGAAGGAAAATTGTGCGTTGATTTCTTCTGTTGTTTGGTACAGTGCCACCTCTGAGTTCACTGTTGTTTTGCATATTTTTGTACAAAATTGATAGATGGCTTTTGCATGGACCACAAAGGTGAAGTGTTCTTAACTGTGGTAAGTGCAAATTTTTGTTACGTGTGTGATCATTTGGGTGCATAATTGAGGCTCATTACTTAATGACGGTAGATGTTATTCTGTTCAGCGAGGCTGGTCTCGCGTGCATTTCAAGAGTTTAGACCTTTGCCTCCTCCGCAAAGTGCACATAGAAGTAATTTCAAGTTAATCGCATCTTTGGTATACTTTGCATGCATGAATGACAGTAGTGCTGTGGATGCGTCAGGAGCTTTGACGTAGAAGGATTAAGCAGAGGCTGTGCTATCTGCCAGCGTTTGACTTGCACTTCTTGTTTGAAATTGAGTGAATCACTCGGTGTGCTCACATATTGACTTCAGGAAAATGGAACATGCTTTTGTTCCATTATACATTTTACCTATGAATATATGCTATTGTTATGCTAATTCACAAAAAAAAAAGATATAGCACGTGCGTGGCCATCATAGACTTTAAGTGCCCTCCTTTGATATAAATGCTAATCTTTTGAGTAGGAAATGCAAATCATTGCGCATATAAAATCCTTTTAAGACCTTTGACGGAAAAGGGCACACGTGAAATTATTTTCTGTGAACGTACAAAATATGTACCATACAGTCAGATATCCAAAGCAGATCCTTACTTGACTCTTCTAAAAGAGGGAACATACAGTTCATGCCTGACTTTGGCCTGTCTGACTTGTCATATGGGCTATTACTTACTCCTCGGTACATTCATGTATATTTATGGATGGATTTTTGAGGGAAAAATGCATCAGTTCAGGTCAGAGAGACATTTCCAGGTTGTGCGTGATAAAGTAAAATTTTAAACAAGACAGGACACAAGAAATGATTCCCCTGAGCTGGGATGAAACGTTAAAAATACAGTTTTACACTTTAGTTATTTTGCACTCCGATGTATTTTTCAGGGGAATGGCGGGGTAATTAAATCTTAATAAAGCACAGGTGTGTGGATGGGTTGTGTTTCCCTGGTTACTGTCAGGGACTCTCTGGCCAGAAACATATGGCTAGACTTCTAGTGTGCATACACTCAGAATTCCAAAGTCTGTAAGTGTGTCTTGAGGCGTCAGCTGAGGTCAGAATTCTAACATTTAAGCCGCCCAGCTTACTTCTTTTATTTTGGTTGAAAAGGTCCGCAAAAGTAAATCGGCAGCAAAAAACTGGAAGTCTTATTGTAGTGTATTCTGGCCAGTTTAAAGAAGCTTTGCCACTGAACTGTTCCGTGGTCTTTACATAGCCTACCAGTGAGTTCGGTTTTTGGTCATCATCTGTGGTTTCAAGCTTCATTATGTGCTTCACGTGCCACCGCAACACCGCGAAGGATGGATAAAATATTGCCTCCACTTAAGGAGCTACAGAAAACTGGAATTGAATTGTAAGAACCGAATTTGAAAGCGTATTGAACCTGATAGGCTATATAACTTGGAGTTAAAAGTGAAAATTGAATGCCTTGAAGACCGGATTAAATTTCAAACCATTCAGTTTTAAATGTTGAAATACAAATTGTAGTCATGCAATTCATTTTCAGTTTCTAAATAGAATAATTCAGTTTAAACATTCCAAATTCAAAACACTGATACAAATCACTTCACATAGCTATAGGAATAAGACCTAAATTCTATCAGCCAGATAGTTTCAGATTTAAGCCTAGGAATGGCGGCAGGTCAGGCAGGTAGGCTATTCTCACTCAAAAATCCAGTCAAAAGATTTGACAGGAGTCATCTGCTCCAACAGACATGCTGCTGCTTTATTTTGACTCTGTTGCCATGGAGATCTCACGCAAGCTTTGGCTGAGGGAGATGGGGTGATGGGCGTGGTCAGCAGAGGCCCGGTGCAGTGATTTAGCCCTCTGATTCAGCACTGCATGAGCAAGCCATGAGGCAAGACGGTGATGGATTTGCTCTTGACTTCCCTGAAAGCAGTGATGCGCCATCAGAGCTCCAGGCCACGGTGGTACACAGCCCCTCATGACAGGCGACTGGGGCCGAGCGATTTGTTGCTAATTATTACAATGGCCGAGGCTGGCCTATAATTCTTTAAAGACTGGACAGACACGGTAACTGCTAACCTTCATCAGTGTCGATGGCCGTTTTCCTGGCTTGCTTTACATGGCCGCCAGTGTGTGCGATAGATCTCCTGGCAGCTGTGTAGCTAACAGATAAGTATGCATAGGCCGTAACTGCAGAGAGAATTACCTTCTGTGTGCTAATTAAGCAGGTGAATCGCCCCTTGTTGTTGATTGCTTGACCTTTGCGCATGCATTATTTCATTCTTGAGCATGGTTGTTACCAGGCGTGATGTAAGATCCGATACAAGTGGTACTAGTGTTATTAGGTGACTTATGGCCCTGTGGTGTAATTTAATTCATTAAGGCCACCGTGCAACCATGCTGGATAGATATTCCCTTATTCCCAGACATTCGGTGAAGCCACCTGTTCTCTACCCAGTTACAGCATGTGCCTAAAGTAGTCCACCAGGGCCTGTACTGCAGGGTTATTATGTAGGCTAATTAAATTGTTAGCGCTATGATGTGCTCAGTTTTAATGATTTAGGAACTGGTATTAGCGCACACATGACCTGGATCGATCCATTGTGGGTGCCTCCTCCCACCCCCCCCCCCGCCACACTTCTCCCAGGGACTCGGAATGGAACAGATATCCCCAGTTTCCGCTATATAAGCTGCTTCTCTGCTCTCGCTCACCATATCTTCTTGGCTTTTGTTCAGTCAGTGCGGTTCTCAGATATAACTAAGCCAGAATTGTGTTGACTGCTGCATTCTGAGCCCTTAACTTCCCTGTATATCTGTGTGGGATCCTGTTCTGCGGCCGCTGTGTGAATGCCTGGAACTGTAAAATGAAACTCTGCACTTTTAAGCTCATCCCTTGACGTCCCCTCTGTTGGTGAAAGGACTCCAGCCCCACAGGGTCCTGCATTGCAGTCTCTTTTATTCGCATCTGCCATTTCTCTTTATTTTAATTTCCAAATGCCCTTGTTCTCCAGCAGATAGGAGTCCTCCTGGGCCGTGCCCTCACCACTTCCTGTTTTCCGTTTCCTGTTTCCTGCTGCAGGTGTGGTTGCTCTGTATGTCGGTGATCGGAAGGTGAGACAGCCCTGTGAGAAGCCCAGCTCGTTCCCCTGCGACTGCTGAACAGGACCTGTGAGCAGGTGAGAGAACCAATCGCAGGTCCTGACCTGTTAGCAAGGACCAATCATAGATAGGTATGCGATGGTGCTTCCAAATCACTAAACAACACCGATATGTACAACAAGTCTACGATACAATACAGACCTCCGTTCTGTGATCAAGCAGTAAACAGTTCTGTTCTGTGTTAAAATGAACTGATGATTTAATGGTATGTAAATATTAATGTTCAATTCACACTTTTTATTTTATTATTGTTTTCTTACAATTTGTGCTGTCACTTCACATATGTATTTTTGTTTATGAAATATGGCATGGCGCCATTTTCAGCTGCGACCGTGTCTGTAGCGTGTAGCTGCACATTTGCCGGTTTGTCGTCATGGCATTGGCCGTTACGGTGATGTAATGTTCTAGGTCTCTGTGAGTCCGTCTGTCTGCGTTTGGAGCAGTTGAGTCATCTTCCTGCAAACATTTCACTGTTTTCTGTGCTGCCTGTCACACAGAACCAAGACAGGAGTTATGCTCTATGTAACCATGGCACCTCCCCAAGCTTTCGAAATTTCTGCCTTTTAAAGTAATAAACTGAACAATGGAAAGCGGTCAGAAAAATCTTTAGCCCTATACATGGTGATGCAGTCTGCCTGCCATTTTTTTCAGTCAGCTGACCTCGAAAAGATAATAAAAACCAATAATAAGTGAAAAATATGTCCAACCATCTGATTTAAAATGACACAGAGAAATTCCGATCTGTTCTATTTTTGCCATTGGGTCTGTAGATACTAACTATAGGTTGGTAAGTCCCCACAGTTCTACTAATACGAAAGGTGATTCCCCACAATTCTACTAAAACAAATGGACAGTAAAAACCCAGCTAACACAAAATGTTCACACAGCACGGCAGCAACGTTGTGAGAATGTTTTGTGTTCACTGGGAAGACAGCTCTAATTTCAGAATATCAAGTCAGCAATGTAGTGTAACAGTTAGGGAACTGGGCTTGAAATGCCTAGGTTCTGCATTTGGATTCTCATGCATGTTGGGTTTTTCCGTTATAGTCTCCGGATACACTTAAGTGTACTGTGTGTCGTGATTCCCCTTCTAAACGCCATGTGTTTTCTCATCGCAACATGTAACCCAGATCACACGAGAACGATGACCAGAACGACAACTTCCTCTCTTTCCTCCCTTCCCCTCTGCTGTTGGGATTTCTGTCGTTCCCCAGCGTTGCTGTGAATGTCACACACGGCCCTTCAGCTCTCTGTTCAGCTTGACTCAATGAAAAGAAGAACTTTCAACCAGACTGCAGTGTTCCTGTTTCTGGATCGGCACATACGTTCACTCTGAATTTGTCTTATTAACACGGCAGTCATGCCATAGGCTTTTGAGCTTTTGTGACTGGTAAAGTGTGCAGCTGATTGGCCGTGTCATCTAAAAAAGAAGTCCTGTTATTTCCATGCCCTCTGCTGTTTCCCACGGTTTGAGAGCATAGTGGTGATGTCACGGGGGCCTGGTTGCCGGGCAGCGCTCGCGCGTCCGTGCGGGGTGACGCCTGCCATATGCGCTCTATTTCTCTCCCTCAGCATGGCGGTAATTACTGTCGCTTACCGCTCACTGTGGGTCCCTGGCCGAGCTTCAGAAGGCCTGGGAGCCTTGGCTTGGGCTGGCAGTGCGGTACTCTGACGCATTAAAGACCGAAATGCAATATCAGTCAAGCCTAGCTTTGATACAGAAACGTACATTTACGTACACAGGCCAGGGTCCGTTTCACACCTGACAGTCCACACAGTACTGCAGAAGAGAGGTAGCTCTTGATTGGAGGAGAGATGGATCTGTCACTGGGCATTTGTGGGTGTTGGGTAGAGTCAGTAAAAGGTAAGGGAGCGCTAAGGCAATGGAAACGCTGTGGAACCGCAGGAAGCCCAGGCTTACTTAAGACCACACTAACAGACATAGCTAAGGTTCAAACCTGCAGTGCTGTAGGCAGATGCTTTTGCCAAGTGAGCCGCATGGGAGCCACACAGGAGTTTTGCTAGTTAGTCTGCGCTCATTCACTTGGGGGGAAAGCCGCATGGACTAGAAAGCAGGAGCAAATACTGGCAATGAATACTGCGCATCTGTGAGTTCAGGATTCCTGTGGCACCATGTGTGGGACTTATGGGCGATGTAACGCGTGTGGGCACATCTTTCAGGAGGACCGCATTTCCTCATTGGCGAGTTTCTGAGCTTTCGCTGCTCTGCCTGTGATGTTGAACGTGCTGATACACGTGCGTTTGGCACTGAGGGATCCGCGTCCCTGAGCTTTCCGCTCGCAGCGCTGTATGACTACACCGTCTCCCTGGTGACACGCGCTTGCATCAGACGGCGGCTTTGGATTTGTGTTCGGCAGTGATGGGAAACTGAGTTGTGACTCTGCTGCACGAATTGAAGCGTAACGCTGGGCCCCTCCAGCAGCCAACGCAGCCCAGCCCTGGGTGCAGGGCTTGGCCTCCCTACAGTAGCTGCTAGGACTCACCCTGGGTTGATGAGTCACTAGCTCTGCCGTGGTCCACGGGAACAGGGCGGGGTCGCCGAAGCATCCAGCTGGATTCGGGCGTGGCCTCTGAACTTCGCTTCTCCCCCCCCCCCCCCACTCAGGTCCGGACAGCAGCTCAGCAGGGTGGAGCTTCCTGACCCATGGAGAATTACTTTCAGGCAGAAGCCTTCAACTTGGACAAGGTGCTGGACGAGTTTGAGCAGAACCAAGGTGAGCCGTCTCCAGGTCGAGCCGGGTGCCCGGGCCTCACGCCCAGAAAACAGAAGGAAGGGGCGCTTTATAAGAGAGCCCTCGGCCGTCTCCTTATCCTTTTTACAAATGTGTGTCAAACGCTCAAATCTGTGGAAAGTAAACTGCACGGGGTAGCGCGGGCTCGGGAGAGGAAGTGTTTGTTGACAGTTCATTAAGCTGGAGCGTAGCCCGCAGCGTTCAGAAGGACAGGGAGGGCGATATTTACAGCTGGAGTAGTTGCAGTATTTCTGACAGTCACAAGTCTGTAGGAAGGGTCAGCAAAAAAAGAGCCTTAATTTAGCACACAGGAAGAAAGCTATGTGTGTGACCCGTGACCAGGGGATTCTGTGTGAGCAGAACTGAGAGAGGTCTCTGGTGCCGTGCTGAATATTTGAGCTTCGATCAGGTCCTCTATGCGTAATGGAAGCTGCCGTTAATCAGGGTTTGGCGAACACTTTAATTTTAGAAACTCTGTGGGCAGGCCAGGTTGGCGCCGTGTTGGGTCTGCGCCGTGCCAGGGCGCTGGGAGCGTGCGGCGGCGGCCGCGCCCGCTGTGACATCCATCTGCGTGGCGTGCGATGGCCTGGCACTGCGGGCGTGGCACAACTGCTGCGCTGTCGTTTTCATTCTGAGCTGCAAGAGCTGGGCTAGCTGATCCGTCCTGCTGGTCAGCGTGTGTGTGTGTGTGTGTGTGTGCGTGTGCGTGTGCATGTGCGTGTGGACTCAGAGAGCCATTTATGGTAGCGAAGTGTTGGATCCTTAGATGCCACTGAGGGAGTGCAGATGAGCTTTTGCTGACCAGTGTGTGGGAGAGGAAGATGTGTGTGTGTATATGTGTGTGTGTGTGTGTGTGTGTGCGCGCATTTGCATTCCGCCGTGTGTGTTTCATAACATACAGACTGGAATGTCCGCACCCGCTGTAAAGTATTCAGTTGTCATGGTGACGGATGGGTCTCGAGTTTGGGACAGGATGGGGGTGGGGAGGGGTCGGGGGGGTGGTGGCTTGGAGAAAGGGGTGGAGCTACAGCGGGGCGGCGACGAACGGGACAGAAGGGGGCCGGGCTGCAGTGACAGGGTGAGCCCAGGGCCAAGAGCGCAGTGCAGAACTAAGCTCGTTCCCAGAGGGAATCTGCTGAGCGCGCTCACTTACTTATCCGGCCCCATCACGCCTAGCACGCCAGTGCAGAAATAACTGCACAGGCAAGACTTCACAAGCCCTGGGATCAGGGAGCCTACAGTTAGCAGGACTTTCGTTTCCGAACCGGTTTCTCCTCTGCCTGCTAATTCACAGGCCGGGAGTGAGCACTGTAAATAGATGTTAAGACTCTCATCAAGAGGGCGCTACTTGTTTTTAATGCTAATGTGAGTTGGGTTGGGTTGTTGTGTAAATCTTGATGATCCTGTTTCAGTCCTGTGTAAGGTCACGTGTTTGCGGACGTTTTAATGAGTTCTGTGCTCTCTGTGTTCTCGTTGCTTTCACAGATGAGACGGACACCCCGACGCTCTCGGACGCTAAGTGGACCCAGATCTTGGCGCCGCCGACCCACCTGCTGTCGCTCAACCCGGCCTTGATGCACCCGGACCTGAGCCCCCACGAGCCGCCGCTCAACTTCAAACCCTTCCCCGAGGGCCCCGGCGGGACGGGGAAGGAGCGCGACCCCGTCCCGGAGCAGCCGGCGGCGGGCCTCCGCAGCCCCCTGTCCCCCCAGCCCAACATCGGCAAGCTGGTGAGCGGCAGCGGGCGGAGCTCTCCCCCCTGCGCCGACGGGGCGCTCCTGAGGGGGGCCCCCGACAGCCCACCTCCTCCAGCCCTGGAGAACGGCGGCCCCCCCAGCCCGGACCTCAACGGCTGCACCGAGGAGCCCCCCAAACATGACGGGACCTCCCGGGACGCCCTTACCGCCAACCCAACTGGGATCCCCGACCGCTGCCCCAGTGCCTCTTGGGAAAAGGCGGCTGGTTCTGCGGAAGGAGCAGAATCCCCTTCCGAAGGTCCCCACTGTTCCCCCAAAGAGGAGGAAAGGGACGTTTCTGTGACGGAGTCGGACTCTGCGGAGCCTGCCGAGTCGCCAGAGGGACAGAACAGCCTGGAGGAGCCGGGCCCGGCCTGTGCTTCTGGGGCTGGAGAGAGAGACACTGTAGAGGCAGTGGTCTGTGGGGAACGCCCCGTTTCTGACACCAAAGCTAATTCAGAAAGCGTATCGAACGGCGGGACTGCGGGACGGAGCGAGGAGGACAGGCCGTCTGGGGACGATGGGTGGGAACGGGAGGAAGACGAGGGAGGGGCGGGGCACGAGGGAACTTTTTTGGGGGACTCCCCCCATGCGGAGGGCTCCCTCCCTAATGGCCTGGACGCGGAGGAGCGGTCGCCCCAGACCCCCTCGTCGAAGGAGGACTTTGTGACGGAGGAGAAGGAGGTGGAGGAGAGCAAGCAGGAGTGCTTCGACCAGGCCCAGAGGCTGAACAACAGCAGCCTGCAGCCGGTGAGCGTGCCGTACGGCGGGGCCCGGCCCAAGCTGCCCGTGGGCCTGAAGCTCCAGATCCCCCGCCCGCTCTCGGGCCAGGTCCAGAACCAGCTGGGCGCCTCCGGCAAGAACAAGAACCTGCAGGCCCAGAACCGCGCCTGCGGCAACGGTTACCGGGACGACCCGGGCGCGACCGGGGCCGACGGGGAGAGCACGGGGGGGTTCGATCCGGGGGGAGGAGGGCCCCCCTCCCCCGCCGCCGGCCCGCACACGCCCCCGGAGAGCCCCGACAACGACCTGCAGGCGGGGCACCCGGGGGCCACGTCCAAAAAGCCCCCGGGCTCCCTGGGGGAGGTGGCCCCCGTGTGGGTGCCGGACTCTCAGGCCCCCGTCTGCATGAAGTGCGAGGCGAAGTTCACCTTCACCAAGCGGAGACACCACTGCCGAGCCTGTGGCAAGGTGGGTAATGACCGCCACCCACACGCCACCACCACCGCCTTTCCGCCTCACTCACCTTCACCTGACCGCGAGCGCACAGTGAATACCTCACATTTGGGACCGACAGCAGTACAGCTTCCATTTCTTCGCTGTGTTTGCCTTGACTCTGTTTGTTTGCCTTGGATCTGTAATTATGCTGGATGAGCCTCCATCATTTTGAGCTCTAGGGAGGATTCCTGTGCTTTGTCAGTTGGTGCACCATGGCATTATGCACCTCCAAAGTCATTTTCCAAAAATAAGTATTTTTTTCTTCGTAGTTTCAGTTCTATTTCTAAAGTTATAGTTTAGTCAAAGGTCGCCTGGTTGTTTGTTGACGGGGGCAGTGTGTCTGTGTGTTAGTGTCACACAAACGCAGACGGGTAAACAGATTCAGCCTTCTTGCCGGGGGGCTGGGCTGACCCGGGGTTAAGGGTGTCATGTTGCTGACTCTGAGTAAACAGCGGGACGGGCGCTGTAAACAGTCCTAATTTTGGCGTGTGTCGGGCGGCAGGTTTGGGAGCGGGGTGACGCGCGGTCTGGCGGCCGCTGGAGCTCTCAGATAAGCCCTCATTAGGCTGCTCATATTGACTCAGTGCGCTTCATTACTGTCATCTCCAGCACGGGCTGATAAGGCTGGGATAAGCAGGCGCTGGGATTATCTCTGGAGCACGGCGCTACCTCAGCACGCTCAGACTGCGCGCTGCGGCTAGGGTCTATGCGTTAATATGCTCACGCTTTATTCTCACTGCGTGTGTGTGTGTGACTCTGCGTGTGTGTGAGTGTGCGTGTGTGTGTGTGCGTGTGTGTGCATGTATGTGTGTGTGTGTGTGTGCGTAGTGTGTGCGTATGTATGTCTGTTTGTGTGTGTGTGTGTGTGTGTGTGTGTGCGTGCGTGCGTGCATGCGTGCGCGTGTACCTGTATGTGGTTTAAGCTTCGATGTATTCTGTTCAAAAATCCATCACAGGACTCCACTTGCTTCTGTTGCCTCTTGTCATTGGCGGTAGCAGATTGTTTAGCGCACAGATGAGCCAGCTTCCCCATCCGTTAAATCCCTCGCACGTCATCATTGGGGCGCCCGGGGAGGAGCTGCGCGTGCACCTCCCCCCACTCCCTCCTCTTCCCAGCATCCTCTGCTCCTCCGCGGAGGCGACCCTCGTTATCTGGTCATCTCTCTGTGGTTCTCCTTGAGTGCGTCCTTCACAGGCCCAGAGCGGAGTGGAGCTCCCTGTCCTTTCTCCTCGAGCCCCCCTGGGTGCTCCGCCTCCACACAGGCAGCCAGCCAGCCAGGGCTCCCCACAGCCTGATTACATCACCGAACGCAACGCCAAGAACCGCCTCAGAGCACACCTGACCGCTCATCTGCCATCGCTGTCGGCCAATGATTGTGTAATGCCAGCGAACGTTGTGTAAAGCCAGCCGTCGTTGTGTAAACCAGCGGTCGTTGTGTAAACCAGCGGTCGTTGTGTAAAGCCAGCGGTCGTTGTGTAAACCAGCGATCAATGTATCTTGGGGTGCTGTAGTCACAGATTGCTCAGGTTTTATTGTTGAAGTTTGGTCCAAGGCTCCTGGATAAGAGCATGTGCTACATTTCTAAATGTGAACGTAAAAAAAGAACACAAGTGGAGCAAAGCACTGTGGGATATCTGCCCATCTGGTTTAAAAGTCTCTTTTTCTGTTGACGTCCAACCAACAAAGACTGTTGATGTTATATGCGTCATGAATGCCTGAAATGTCTGAAATGACCGTGATGTGGTTTTTGGACGCATCGCCCACCCATGCGGAGACGATTCTGCTTCCTGCAGCCGGTGCTCCCTGCCTGCTGTTAAAGGCGATTCAGCGATCCAACAGTCGTCAACCGGACTATAGGGGAAGGTTCCGGAAGGAGCTGGAGTTGGCTAAAAACAAAACTGATAAAGGACAAAACATTTCTCTGGCTTCTAAAGCACCATATTCATTATTTGCAATTTTCACACTGCTGTAAATATTAAGTAAATGAATTCTTCAGGAAATTCTGGTCTTAGAAAAAAGAGGGTGGCTTACCCTTGGATGGATAACTTTGCAATTGGTACATTTTGAATTTTGCGAAAGGAACAAAATGAGTGTTTCTCAGTCCGTATTTAGGATAATGAGTGGTATCCATGTTGTTTTAGATAATAGACTGCAGGCGATTGCCTGTTAAATTGGGAAAATCTCAGCCGTTGCTTGCCCTGGTGCTTAGCTACTCATGCAGTGATATTTTAAATGGCCGTTCCTAAGTATCCCGCCAGCTGTTGAAATGATTGTTATTGCAGAACGTTTCGAAGGATTTATGAGATTTCCTGCTCCCTGTTTCTGTGTTGTTTGGGCGTTTGCCTGTAACAGGCCGTGCTCTGCGTTTCCAAAGTTAAACAGAAAACCGTTTTAATGCCTCCTTGTGGTGCCATGTGGTCTGAGCATTACTTTGTAAACAAACCCTAAACAAATGTAAAAGGCAGTTAATGACAGCATCATACTGCTGATGAAATGAAGGGGGGGGTGGGTTAAAAAAAAAAACACCAAACAAAAAGTTCATTTTATCAGCTTCTGTCGCACTGCTAGTAGGATGCCTGGTTATTGCTGTCTGACAGCCCTTTATTTTTAATCAGCCTTATCCCATACTTCCTGGGATTCTGGAGAGCGTTAGTTCAGTTCCAGCACTCCAATCCGGCAACAACTGTGAGCGGTTTTGAGGAGAAGAGGCAAGCCGATATTTTTCGGAGGCACGGCAGCTAAATGGACTTGTGCTAAAGGAGGGGTCTTAAGGGACATCTCCCGCACCACTTATTCGCTGTCCAGGAGCGTTTCTCTCTACTTAAGATGTGTACGAGTGGTTTGTTTGCTTGTCGGAGAGCAGCCGGCCTTGCCACAGGCGGTCTGATGTAGCTATAGGTTTGCGTTAAATAATAGAGCGAGCGATTCGCCTTGATCTGACCCTGGAGAGACGGGGCTGCCTGTGTACCAGACAGCGCGGTTGTGTGCTTTTAATAGTCTGCGCTCGTGCCAGATGTCGGTTTCGGCCCACTGTAAAGCACGCCGTTTCCCCTGTGTAGAAGTAAATGAAATGAAAAGCATAAATTTCTGAATGCCCCGTCCATTAAATCAGCAGTGTGATTTAACGGCTCGCGGCTGCCTGGAAGTTAAATCGCTTTAATCGGGAAGGCGATGGGGCGATTTCAGCGGCCTGCGGACCAGACGTTCGCTCACCCCGTGGCCCTCCGTGACCGAGCCACCAAAGCGAATCCTGGAGCAGCGTCTCGGCAACGCCACGGTAACGTCACGGTGACCCCAGCCTCTGGTCTCTGATTGGCAGGTGTTCTGCGCGGCCTGCTGCAGTCTGAAGTGCAGGCTGATGTACATGGACAGGAAGGAGGCCCGCGTGTGCGTCACCTGCCACTCGGCTCTGATGAGCGGTGAGTACCGTCGCCTCCGGGATGGCACTTTCATTATTGTCATTTTCAAACCTGGTGCTTTCTTTCTTTTTGTGTTGAGGTATACCAGTGCTTGTTTTTTTGTTGGGGTGTTCAGTTAGGACGCCATTTTTACCTGGTTTGGCCAATGGCAGCGTAGCCTGAATAGATGGTGCTGCAGGAGAAATGGAGGCTGCTGTGTGTCGGGGGAAACTGCAGTAATCTGTTGCAGCTCTTCTTCCTCTGCATTTCAAGGTCTTCATTGTTTCTGAAGACACACACAGTGTGTTATCCCAGCGCTTGTTCTTTCTGTATTAAACGCTACCCTCCAAGATGCTCTGTGGCCAGAGACAATTCTATAGGTAACCTCTACCTCTGCCCTCTCTTCTCTCCCTGTCCATTTCTCCCCTCTTTCTCTGCCTCCCATCCCTCTCTCCTCTGTCCTCCTTTCCCTCCTCCCTCCGTCCTCGCAGCTCGGTCGTGGGAGAACATGGTGAGCGGCTGTAACCAAAGCCCGAACCCCAACAACCCGGCGGAGTACTGCTCCACCATCCCCCCCCTGCAGCAGGCCCAGGCCTCCGGGGCGCTCAGCTCCCCCCCGCCCACCGTCATGGTGCCCGTCGGCGTCCTCAAGCACCCCGGCAACGACGGTAACCACATCGGGCGCCCTGTTGTAATCGTTTATTTAGCATGACCGGAATACGTGAATATTTTGAAACCATACTTTTGAAGGTCCATAGAGGTTTGTATAGACAAGCATGAGCCTTGCATTAACCCTCCTGTTCTGTTCATTTTTTAGGTACAGCAAAAATGTTCCCGGGTGATATAAACATACAGGGGGGGTTTGCAAATACATGAAATGAACCATTTTCATTTAGAATGTTGATTACACTAATTAAGGCCAGTAGAAGAAGTTTCATACTGAAAAAATAATTTTAAGTATTTTTCCTAGATTTTCAAACTTTAAAAAGGGTCAATTTGACCCACAACATAACAGGAGGGTTAAGCTGTTTTTTGTATTGCACAAGTATCTATGAGCACACTGTACATCCACAGGATAAGAGTGTCGGTTAGGTAATTGAAGAAATGACAATGCTAAGATCCTTCTGGAAGAACGGAAGTGACTGGTGAATTTGTGTTATATTCTGATTCTCTTTATGTAGCCTCTGGGTTAGCCTGTGTAGTTCAGGACGCTAGGTTTGTCTGGCAGGAAGTCATGGTGCCGCTCAGTGAAATTTGTTTGTATGTCCCCTCGCCCGCTATTGCAGGGTCTCTCCCGCGGGAACAGCGGAGGGTGTGGTTCGCCGACGGTATCCTGCCCAACGGCGAAGTTGCCGACTCCTCTGACGCGCCTGACGGCAGCCCCGCCCCCCTCGGAAATCCGGCAGCACCGCAGGAATGTGGCAAACCACCTTCGGCCAACGCAGCAGAGGTCACTTAGCCTTCGGTTGTTAGTTTACCATAGATATGAAATAAATGTGGTTTACTGGCAGAACCGCTTTGTTCTTTCCGGTTACTGTATGTTGAGGTATAAAATCCAGGTTCAGAAAGTAAAAGTACTCCCCAGTATTTTGTTCCAATCACCTGGATTTGTCCATTAGCACAATTCTTCAGCCAGGAGGTAGAATTAATTAGGGAAATCAGCTGGCTGAGGTCATGGGTAGAAGAAACACACAGTAGGTCTTTTACTTTCTAACTCCTGGTCGTTCCCCCTCTGATAATGAGGTTATGGCGGTCTTTACTGGCCTATACCTTGGATTTACCTCAGGCCCTGAACTTCAGACTTTAGTCGCTGGGACTTTGGTAACCTGGTCTCCCCTCCAGCAGGCGGCCTCTGCGCCCTCTTCTCAGGGCCCTGGGGCTTCGATGGGGAGTCCCGTGGGAAGCTCGGTCAACCTCGTCCCCAACGACGGGCTCCCGCCAATCCTTATCTCCACTGGCATCAAAGGAGGTACGGGGAGCCAGCCCACAGGTGCTTGTTCATCCTGACCTTCGGCTGCCTCCTCTGTGTGTCTGTGTGTGTGTGTTTGTTTACTGTTTGTGTGTGCTTGTATGTCTGTTTGTGCACATATATGCATCTGTGTATGTTACATTATGTCTGTTTACATCTTTCTGGTGCCATGACAACGGTTGCCGGGATACCCCCCACCAGTGTTTTATGTGCAGTGACACTGGGAGTGGTAATTTGGGGGACCGGGGCTGCAGCAGTGTGACCTGCTGTGAGAAAGGCGGAGGTGCCTGTGGTGACGAGCTCCATCTCTCCCCCCCCCCCCCCCCCCCCTTAGACTACGCAGTGGAGGAGAGGCCCTCTGAAATCCTGATGATGCAACAGCTGGAGGAGGGCGGTCCTGACCCCCTGGTCTTCGTCCTCAACGCCAACCTGCTGGCCATGGTCAAGCTGGTCAACTGTGAGTGCTCCGTTAATTTTCTCTTCCTGCTCAGGTGGGGCAGATTTCATTGGATGAGAAAACTGGTGTTATCTCTTGTCCAATCCGGTGATGAGTGCCTGCATGACTCACTGTGCTGAGGGAGTCCAGAGTGACTCACACCTGCCTGTCACCAGAGGGGGTGGATCGACTCTGATGTTCTGGGCTGTGCTGCGTGACCTACAGGTTTACGATTTTATACCTCGGTGACAAGGTGTCTGTTCGTATTACACCTCTAATTACTCAGCTGGGAATCGGGTTACCCGCGTCTCGCCAGCTAACGTACTGGCTATGTGTCGCGCTACTTGTCCGGTGACATGAATGTCCTGTCCTGGCTTTCCCCAGCCTTATGTTTCATTACAGGTGTACGAGCTCTAACTGTGAGCTGTGTGCAGTGTCTGAATCTGGTGCCGGAAGGTTCCGGAAGGCGGAGCATGCTGTCGCAAAGCAGAGATTCGCTGTGGAAATGCAGAAGCAGCCCCAGTCCTTAATAAATCTGTTTTTCTCCAGTCATGCTGTGCTTTGTGAGGCCAGTGGTTTGTAGACGGTGTTCCCACAGGAAACCTTGGAAACCTTGAAAGCACTTGAATTTGAAACAAAAAAAATTCATGGGGGAAATTCAAGGTCGTGAAAATATTTGAATATTGAGCACAATACCCGTGCTTTATCAGAGCGCTTTCTGATAAATGTATTACATTATTCGAGCAGGGTTTTCAGTCTCTCTCAAATTCATATTCAAATTAAAGTACGCTTTATTGGCACGACCATACATCAGTGTAGTATTGACAGTGCAATTGATTATTTAGTACAAAAAAAGCAGTAAGAGGTATATGAACAATATCTCTCTCTTGCTGTTTCTTTCTCCCTCTCCCTCTCTCTCTCTCTCTCTCTCTCCCCCCTCTTCGTCTCTCCTTCTTTCTCTGTCTCTCCCCCTCTCTCTCTGTCTTTCTCTCCCCCTCTGTCCCCCTTTCTCTTCATCTCTCTTTCTCTCTCTCTCTCTCTGTCTCCCTCCCTGTCCCCCTCCTCGCTCGACCCACAGACGTGAACAGGAAGTGCTGGTGCGTGACGACGAAGGGCATGCACGCGGTGGGGCAGGCGGAGGTGGTGGTGCTCCTGCAGTGCCTGCCGGACGAGAAGAGCATCCCCAAGGACATCTTCAGCCACTTTGTGCAGCTCTACCAGGAGGCCCTGTCCGGTGAGACGCTCAACGCTGCCCCCTGTGGCCCTGCCTCGCCGCTGCGCCGCTCCGTGCCGCTTCCTGCATCGGGCTGCCAGAACTCAGTGTTCTGCCTGGGCAGGCCTGTCACGGGGCCCGAGCGGGGCTCGTCCAGCCTCCCCTCCTCCTCCCCTCGGCGGGGCTAACCTCAGCTGAACCCGCCCGTCTTGTTTACACATTCGCGGCACACAGCCAGGGTCAGGTGTTCTTAAAAGACATCTGGAGTGAGTGATGTAATCTCGCTATACTTCACAGAGCGCAGGGGAATGGGGAGAGGGGTAGGAGGGGCCAGGCTCCTCCCAAAATATGAAGTATGCAGGGGTGTCAGTTTGGATTCATGTGCTAGGGATTTAAGCGTCCACCTGCAAACACTTAAGCTATGAAAACCCTGCGATTAAATTCACATTAAAGCTATCCAGAAGACGTGCAGTCTGTCCCTTCTTCCAAACCCCTGTGTATTAACAAGTGAATAATTTTTTCCATCAGTCAGTAGCAATGGACGTTACTGTGCTACTGCCCTTTCTGAGAAAATGCCATTGAGCAACACGCTCTGTTTTTGTGCTCTAGTTTAGAGGCAGTCTGAGTCACCATAGCTGTTACATTGTTGGCTGGAGTGAGCTGGCGAGCTTGTTTTTCAGAATGCGTTTCAAAATCCCACTCCAGGCTGCTGAAATGTTTTGCTGCTAATATTCACAGCATAGTACAGCTAACACATGTGATAGTCAGTTGTAGGATACCTCTGGCGTTGTTTTCTGTAACTGGTCACTGACATGTTATTGCTGTGATCACTGAGTCAGCCAGCTATTGTTATCCAGTTACCGTTATCAGATGTGTTTCTGTGCCCCATTCTTCCCCTGATAAGGGTACTGCAGTCTCTCATTCTCACACCAAAAGACTCTGCAGCTAGGGAAGTGCTGACTAGTCTTTTACAAAATCAAATATTTGAACATTGTGTTCTTGGACTATTGGAATACTCACCAATATTTTGAGCTGTATCAATTTACAGGAAAAATACACTTGGTATATACTTGGTATATTCTTACTACTCTTCAGTATTTTGATTTCATGAATTTGAAATGCATACATACATACATATATACACAACATACATAAACAACATGCATGCATGCATGCATGCATACATACATACATACATAACATACATAAACAACATGCATGCATACATGCATACATACATACACAACATACATAAACAGCATGCATGCATACATACACACACAACATACATAAACAGCATGCATGCATACATACATAAAGAACATGCATACATACATACATACACACACAACATACATAAACAGCATGCATGCATACATACATACACAACATACATAAACAACATGCATACATACATACATACACACACAACATACATAAGCAACATACATACATACATACATATCCATCCGCGTGTATTTCCTTCCATCCATGTTGGACTGTTCACTCGCCACGATGTATTCTGAGGTAATGTGTGTGTGACCTCACCTGGTCCCAGGAGATGATAGGCTGGTTTCTGTGTCCGTCACCACAGGAAATGTGGTGAGCAACCTGGGCCACTCCTTCTTCAGCCAGAGTTTCCTGGGGAGCAAAGAGCACGGCGGCTTCCTGTACGTCAGCCCCACCTTCCAGTCCCTGCAGGACCTGCTGCTGCCCAACCCGCCCTACCTCTTCGGCATCCTCATCCAGAAGTGGGAGACCCCCTGGGCCAAGGTCTTCCCCCTCCGCCTCATGCTGCGGCTGGGGGCGGAGTACAGATGTGAGTCGGCCTCCCGCCCACTAGGGGGCAGCGCGGGACTTTGGTGGGACTTACAGCTATGACTGCCGCGTGCAGGGTTTGGACTAGTGCCGCCATTTATCATGCATTTGCAAACCAAAATTGAAATATTTTGAAGATTTTTATTCTTATGACCGGACCCACAATTTGTTCTCAAAGGGAGGTAGCTCCCTATTAAAGCTGAATATATTTCCATGGAGTTGCTTTGAGAGCAGGCGTATATTAACATTTCTAATAGAAGCTCAAGGTGTTAGATACGAGTGTAAACGCTTGTGTGAATACGCAGATATGTGAGTCGCTGCACTCCTGTGCCAGTTCCAGTCGCTGCAAAACATCGACGTTGCGGCCGTGCCGTTCCTTGGCGATAGACGAGAAACATTCAGAAGGGGGGACGTGCTAAGACCAACGTGTTTGCCGAAACGTCCTCGCTCGGCGCCACGCCGGCTGTTCCCCCCCGGCCCGTCCGAGCAACGTGACGGCGGGGTTGGAGTTTGCCGGATTCCTGGCAGCAGGACGGTGACTCATTTCTCACGCACGCCGGGGTTTATTGGCGCACTGCGCGCTCCGCTCGGGGCCCGGGCTGTTACCCGTCTCAGCCGGCTCCTGCTCGCGGTGCACGGAGACCCCTACGCTACCGCTACCGCTACACCACAGGCCTTTAGGGATCATTACATTAGCCAAAAGCTGCTAAAATTTGGCTCAGGAGAATTCAGGTGAATACAGCTGCACCGGTTACATTGCAGGTTGAGTTGAAAGGCTGCTGCTATTTTTTAAATGTTTTTACATCCAATATCCTGGGCACAACTGTGTGGATGAAAGCAGTAAAATTAAAACCCAAAACCCGAAGAATGGATCTGAATAACAGGTCCTGCTGGCATAGTGTCAGCAAATCGCACCTGTTGGTGCGTTTCATCGCTGAGTGGCTCGGATGAATCAAACCGAAATGCTGATTAAGTGCATTATTACTGTGCACAGACTGGCGAAACGGACAGAACCCATCCTCACTGAGCCCTGCTGTCTCTTTGTAATGATGTGATTCCGTGATGATGGCAGTGGCAGGCAGTGTGGGAGGGGCTGGAACGCTGAGGCCCGTTGGTCGGAACAAGCGGTTCCAAACGCCTCAGCGTAGATGAACAGTGGGAGGAGTCACCGTCAGTGCTAACTTGCTCTAATCTCTCCCCGTTGCCCATGGCAACGCTTTAAAAAAAAAGGGGTGCGGTCAGCTGTTCCGCCTCTGGCAGATATATGGGGGAGCTGGGGAGCTGATTCTCCCGGGGCTGAAGAGGACCCAGGCCTGCTGAGCCTAGCGCTCCTTCCTCATTACCGGGTGGGATATATTAGCATAATGAGACACGCCCGGGTCCTTTTCTCTGACAGAGGTTCCCATTCCTGTCAGGTTTCTGTGGTGAAATCCCTGTTGGTGCTTAACTCAGTATCCGTGCTTTCCTGTTAGTGCACTGTGGCTGCAAACGAGGGGGTGAGGCTGCTCTGTTTTGGCAGCAGTGTGGCATCCTGTGGGATTTATGTGTGTGCATATGTTTGTGTGTGGGACTGCGATTGTGAGTGTTGGTGTGGGCGTGAGTGGGTGTGTGTGTGTTTGTGTGTGTATATTTGCGTGTGTTGATTTGAGTGCGAGTGTGTGTGTGTTTGTTTATGTGTGTTTGTTTGCGTGTAAGTGTGTGTGTGTGTGTGTGTGTGTTTGCGTGCAGGCTCTAAGTCCAGGCTCTCCACTGTGTACTAATGAAGGTGCTCTGCAGTGTGATTGGTATGTGGTGGTGATGAACACCCTTTAGTGTCAGTGTGCTGTGCTGATTTGTAGATGGTGCAGACTGACCCTCTGTAAACTGTAACCCTCTCCCGTGTTGCAGTCTACCCCTGCCCGCTGTTCAGCGTGCGCTTCCGGAAGCCTCTTTTCGGAGAGACCGGCCACACCATCATGAACCTCCTGGCGGTGAGAACCCGGCTCCGTGCCGTCTGTGTGCTGTGACCCCCTCCAAAACTTCCTCCTGCACAAATACTGACTGACCCCTTTTCCTCCATCTGCAGCATGCTCTCTCCATGTTCTCTCCAGTGTATTTTACTCCTCGCTTCCTTTCCAGGATTTCCGGAACTACCAGTACACGTTGCCGATGGTGACGGGACTAGTGATAGACATGGAGGTGCGGAAGACCTGCATTAAGATCCCCAGCAACCGCTATGATGAGGTAGGTGTGTTTCGCCCGTGGAGCATGCTCAGTAGAGCTCCCCATTGTAGGATTCTGAGACCAGGACCTCACGCTGTCAAAGCCTTGTCTGTATAGGTCACTGTGTTGTGAAGCAAAATATTTTGCGCCTTCAGCAAAACAAGGGATGCCTTCGTAAATTCTAAATGGTTTTAGTTCAAATCTGGACTGAAGATTGCTGGGACCATCCTGAGATTTAATCAGTCATTCATGAACTGAAACATTGAATTTTACAGCATTGTGAGTGTTATCGAGTTTTTCCCATGATGCTTTTCAGCCTAACTGAATGAAAGAGTGCAGTGAGTTTTAACGGTAGTGGGAGACTTCATGTTTCATGGCTACCGCAGTAGTGCACACAGTAATTGAGCGTTTGTTTCTCTCCAGCTGATGAAGGCCATGAACAAGTCCAACGAGCACGTGCTGGCCGTGGGGGCGTGCTTCAACGAGCGAGCCGACTCCCACCTCGTCTGCGTGCAGAACGACGACGGAAACTACCAGACCCAGGCCATCAGCATCCACAACCAGCCCCGCAAAGGTGGGCCAGGGAGAGGGAGAGAATGAGAGGGAGAGCGAGGGGGGCCATAGAGAGAGAGCGTGAGAGGCCAGAGAGGGAGAGAGAGAGAGATAAATAGAGAGAGAGGGGGGGGCCAGAGAGAGAGAGAGAGAGAGCATGAGAGGCCAGAGGGGGGGGGC
Source organism: Anguilla anguilla (assembly GCF_013347855.1). Taxonomy (NCBI): domain Eukaryota; kingdom Metazoa; phylum Chordata; class Actinopteri; order Anguilliformes; family Anguillidae; genus Anguilla; species Anguilla anguilla. The sequence goes on along the minus strand of NC_049206.1, from coordinate 10,939,248 downwards.
AGAGACAGTCAGAAAGAGAGGGTGACCAGAGAGAGAGCAAGGGGTCAGAGGGGCCACACAGAGAGAGCCCTGGCAGGATGAGTGTGGGGTAAAACAGGGCCCAAAGTTGGCCCGGTGTATGCTGCAGTTTGCTTCACCATAAATATTTACTCGTTTACAGTAATCGACTCTTAAATGATCCTGAGTCAGTTTTCTGTGAAATGCACTCTGCCCAAGCTCTGTCAGAAATAATTATGTATGCCATGTAGAAATGATACAGTACTGCATGTCCATAAAGGAGTTACTAATTAATCAGATGATGTTTTGACCAAATAATGCATTTGTTTTCCTGTTATGTACCCTTTGGTGGGGCTGGTGGATTACTGATTTGATAGTCATAAGGCATCACACTGGAGTTTTTTTTTTAAAGTGTGGGGACCAAGGGGATATTTCACAAAGTGGGACTAATGAGTTACTTGGCCAACTTTCATTAATATTTAGAAAAAGCGAATGATTTATTTTATTGAGGCGTTGGTGCTTTCCTCTTTGTGTAGTGAAGTGCTGTGTTGATGTTTTGCTTCAGTTACGGGCGCCTGCTTCTTTGTGTTCAGTGGAGCTTTAAAAGCCTCATCAGGATACCTGGCCAAGACCAGCATTGTGGAAGGTGAGAGTCTGCTTGTTACCTGTGTGTGTGTGTGTGTGTGTGTGTGTGTGTGTGAGAAAGAGCGTGTGAGTGACAGTGTGTGTGTGAGCGTGTGAGAGTGTGTAAGTGAGCATGAGTAACCTTGTGACTATGTGTGTGTGTGAGAGTGTGTGCGAGAGGGAGAGAGAGAGAGCATGTGTTTGTGTGTGTGAGCGTGTGTGTGTGAGCGTGTGAGAGTGTGTAAGTGAGCATGAGTAACCTTGTGACTATGTGTGTGTGTGAGAGTGTGTGCGAGAGGGAGAGAGAGAGAGCATGTGTTTGTGTGTGTGAGCATGTGCACGTGTGTGTACACGTGAGGACGCGGCGCGTCTCGGACGGGGAGCAGTGTAACTCCGCTCCTCTTCCTCGCTCAGACGGAGTGATGGTGCAGATCACCGCGGAGACGATGGACGCGTTGCGGCAGGCCTTGCGGGAGATGAAGGACTTCAGCATCGTCTGTGGGAAAGCCAACCAGGAGGACAGCCAGGAGCAGGTCCACATTCAGTGGCTGGAGGACGACCGCAATTTCAACAGGGGGTGAGCCAGCAGGGGGCGGCATAGAGCTACATCGTCTATTTACTGACTGAAGGAGATGGTCACCATAAAAGAAGAGGCTGTGAGGCACATATTCTACAGCTTGTGTGTTAATTTCAGCCATGGAGCAATGTTAGCAGAAAACAATAAAAGAACACCATTGTGGACGGTCTGTCTAAAGTTACGTATACACATACAGATTAAAAATGGCTCCTTCCTTCCTCAATATCACCCAAACTCCTCTAGTTTTCAGTTTCACCCAAACACAGACTAGCTTTCAGGGTCTGAAGGACATCAGGTTTTGAGTCTAAGTCTCTGATACTGATGCTATTGTAGAATAATAATAATAATAATAATAATAATGCAACAGACACTTCAGATCAGCATGAATTCCTGCCTCGATTCTTAAGTGTTATGCAAAATAAAAGACAGCTGTTGACACAGGCAGTAAAATGAATAATGGTTTGCGCGGACACAACAAAGAAATGGACAGACACAGACCCTCAAGATATGCTGTGACGCTAGTGCCTCAGGAGACAAAGAATTAGATAAATGCCTTTGAAGAAGGTTCCTTGAACAGAACTTAGACAATCTGCTATGCTACCCTCCTCTGTCCAAGTACCATTCATCTTAAGGTGATTATTTTAGTTCATCCAAATATCTGCTACTTTATCTGATTTGAAACCAGAACAAAAGACTTCTCAACAAATGCCTTGAGGCGGTTGTATTCAGATCTGACGGTGAGTGCTTAAACTGAGTTGAAGGAACAAAAGGGTGTAAATGAGGTCTCTCAGACAAGTTTGTGTATTGGAAGAGATGGATTAGATGGGATAACAGTGTTTGAGTGGATTGGTCTGTTACCATTGGAATATTTGCACTTGATTAAATCTTTATTCTATCTGCTGGGTTTGAACCTGGCCTCTGTGCTGTCTGTTACGCAGGGTAATCAGTCCCATTGATGGAAAGTCCATGGAGTCCATCACCAGCATAAAGATCTTCCATGGCTCAGAGTTCAAGGCCAACGGGAAGGTCATTCGCTGGACAGAGGTAGTCTTCCTCGAATATATCCTTCATAACCTTTCCTGGAATGTTATTTTTATTCTTGACCTTTGACCTCTGACCTCTGGCCTGCGGCTGCCACAGGTGTTCTTCCTCCAGAGCGAGGACCAGCCCAGTGGTCTGAGCGACCCCGCGGACCACAGCCGCCTGACGGAGAACGTGGCGAGGGCGTTCTGCGTGGCACTGTGCCCGCACCTCAAGCTCCTGAAGGAGGACGGCTTGGCCAAGCTGGGGCTGCGTGTCACTCTGGACGCCGACCAGGTGAGGGCGCCACTGTGCATTAGCAGGATGGCAATGCAGAGCTGTACGTGCCTACAGTAGTGCTGAGCTATTTACAGGGTTTGGTTGGGTTGCCGTGAGACTCAGGTTTGTGGCCAGCTCCTAATTTTAGTGTCCATTAGTTTATGACCAAGTGGATGCAGGTACAATCCAACCTTCAGCAAAATGAGTTTCCAGCTTATTTGAGTTCTATAAAACTGTTTTGTGTCATTTGTAAAAACTGATACAGTTGGTGCTTTGTGATTTAAATAGTGATTGGATTTTTGTATGAGCAACATTAGATTTTTTTGGTCCACACAGTGCAGTCACATTGAAGTCTAAACTGGCCTACATTCCGGGGTCCCTCCTGCAGGTAGTGCGGTTGATAGGATGTGGTGATTGGTGATGTGTTACAGTTTGGTACCTACATTCTCGAAAGGCTCATGCTCAGCCTTTTCTACTTAAGATGAGGCTTAGATTTTAGATTTTTGTCTTGAAAATGAAAATGTGCGGATCTTTCATGAACATAGTTAATGGATTCTTGTGACCTGTGCTGCAGGTTTTTACTGAAGTAAGGCTGAAGTAAGAGCGCACTGTTTCTGTTGAACAGGTGGGGTACCTGGCAGGCAGCAACGGGCAGCCCCTGCTCCCTCAGTACATGAAGGAGCTGGACAGCGCCCTGGTGCCCGTCATCCACGGCGGGGCGTGCCAGCTCAGCGAGGGGCCCGTGGTGATGGAGCTCGTCTTCTACATCCTGGAGAACCTCTCCTAGGGATATAGACCCGCCCGCTGGGCCAGACTGCTCCCTCCCTCTCCCCCCGCCCGCCTCATCCCACCAGCTCTCTCTCGCTCGCACTTCCAAAGGGCCTAAACGCCGTGGAGGAAAACGCTTCTCCAGGTCCTTCTATGCACCGCGTCCATCTTCCTCACAGGCTGGGGGGCGGGGGGTAGCGAGTTGGGCCGTGCATATCAGGGACCCCCCTGGGCTTCCTCCGAGAACGAGACCCTCCGTCAGCCGCCCACTCCCACTGGGCTTCCACACAACACCGCTGTCCTTCAGAACACCACCCCGGGTCTCAGTTCCCATAATTGCACCAAAGGGCCCGGCGGTTTGCACGCCGGTTAAGAACTGAGGCCCGAGATCGTCTGGACACCTCTGTAGCACCCAAGGGCTGATGGGACCTGTGGAACTCCCTACACCCCTTTAAAGGGACAGTCTCTTGCAACCAGGATTTCTAATTCTATGGTTAAGGCAAATGACAAAAAAAATTAATTTGTTTCATTTCTGGTGCTCATTGCCTGGTAGTCCTGGCATTCAGGCTCATCTCCTGGCTTTATTAACAAATCATGAAAGGCTTTATTTGGTGGGAGTGAGGATTCCTTTCCAGGCAGCTCATTGGCCCCCACAGCAAACCCCGCACCCAGCCTCTAGACGCTCGGACTGAAAGATGTGCCCTGTTGTCCAAGGACTGCAGGACGGAGGGAAGCCTTTCAGAAGCTCAGCATGAGCATGCGCACATTGGAGTTACCGTTACAGATTTAGGTCACGTTTGAACCGCGGTTTGCGTACGCCGGCCGCGCTCGGTCGCACCGCGTCGGTCAAGGTCGAGGGACGTCACGACTGCCTCAGACGTCTCTTCTCTGAAACCGAAGTCCGGGAAAAAAAAAAGGTGTCCGCGTGTTTGTCTCCGCTGTCTCTCAGTTCCCTGGAGCAGCGAGTTGCTAAACACTGTGTTCTAAAGAGATCCGCATGGCTGTGATGCAACGGAACCTTCTGCTCCTTCTCCTTTCATATGGGACTTCAGACCCACTCTGAGTCAGGGAACTGGGTCCTAGCACTTAATATTTAAACGAAAGACACAGCCTCAAGCAGAGGAGCTGGAACAAAAGTATAATGCCGTTTTGTTGGATGCCAAGCCATTAAAGAGGGCGAGGAACTAAAAGGAAATGAGGTGGAGGATATGGGAGGCTTATTTCTGTGGTTGTTTGATTCTTTTGGAATCTGTTCATTAGTGGGGTCTCACTCCAGTAGCAGCAGGGGCAAATCCTCACGGGTGTAAGGAAATGAGCACTGTCCACCCTGCTGGTTTAGGAAGCCCTCGTCTGATCTTCCTGTCACACGTTTGCCAAACCTTTCAAATCTCACACCAGGCCCTATGTCCTCACGCAGGGGGGTAGCTCCTATCGGATAGCTTCTGCAAGAGGTCAGAGTAAATGTGCAAACGCAGTCAAAATGTCGCAGAGAAATCTGGGGACTTTGGTTGGAGCCGGTGGCAGCCATTGTGCTCAAACATCCCTCGATAGCTCAGTGTCGCTACTGACACAGTAAAGCTGTCGTGTGCAGACCATGCCAAGTCATTTTTTAAGCTTCAGTGAAGCTTAAGGCAGTTAAAGGCTGCTTCCAGTTTACCGTTGTTTAAATTGGGGTTGTACGGGAATCAGCCACAAAAATACCCGGGCAGTAGAAGGTTGGGGGAGGGCCCATTTTGCTTGTGACCATGGATGTATGAATTGATTTCCAGGAGGAAATCCCTAATAAATCCCGAATAAATTCCTAGATATTTGAAGCACCTTTCCGTTAGCCATTCATCATTAAGTAGCATTTCAGTTGTCATCATCGCATCAGTCAGTGGACATGTGTTCCCATGACACCTTGACGTGAATGTATTTGTTTCTGAAATTAGATAATCGCAATCAAAAATATTCTATTTCAATACAACAAAAAAACATTTAAAAGGGAACAAAATATGCAAGCACGTAAATCAGTTTTTGTTTTTTTAAGAAAAAAAAAAGTTTAGGTAAGGGAAGGGAAATCTAGAATACAAGAGGCAGGTCAATTTGAAGGCACTGAATCGAGCGGGAAGGGCAGAAAGTTAGACGACTACTTATCCTGATGAGGACCTCTAGCTACACACGACAGACTGCGCTCTGGAGATTTGTACCTGCTTGTGGCTGGTCTAGGCTGTTACACATACCAGTACTGTGATTTAAGGGCCTGGGAAGGTGACCTTATAGGAAGCTCTCCTAACCTCTGGCCTCGGGGTGGGGGGGGGTTTGGGACTCGTACAGTTGGGTAAAGCCTGCTCCTCACCTCTTTCCTCCAGCCGTACGGTGCGGCTGTGTTTACACGCCCGATGTAGCTTTTCGCGGGCTTCTCCCTTTCGCTCCCGAGTTTGGCGCGGTCGCTGCCGCCACCGCCGCGCGCGGGACGGACTGCTTTAAGAGACTTTTTTCCGGAACGCATCGCTGCATTGCCACAGAGCCAGAATGGAACTCTGTGTGTGGCCAAGCCTGACAAACGTTCTGCAGATACGCAGTGTTTCCGCATTTCTGCTTAAATATTGGGAAACTGAGGAAAGCCTTGTACAAAAAAAAAAAAATGTTGGAAATTAGCAGGATACATTGAATTACAAAGACAAAATTAACAAATGTATTTAAAGCCAAAAACTGTACATCCTTTCTTTAATGTACACTACAATGTCAATAAGAGCAGTCTTCTTTATTGAAAACTGTAGTATCTGTATAATAAAACTTATAGAAAATGGAATGCATGACTTCTTATTTGAGAAAGGTGTTTCAATCAAAAAAGAATCTGGGAACTAAAAGCAGCGGAGTTATTTTGACAGTGGTTAAAATGCCTTTAGTTGATCATGGCAACAACTGAATACACACTCACCTAGCATACATCCTTTAGGTTATGCAGAGAAAGGCCACACACACATATTCAAATTAACTTTTATTTAAATGCAAGCCAGTTTACAATTGATTTACAGAGAAAAGTGTCAAAGCCATTAACAGTGCAGTAGCATTATTCTGGAGCAGCAGATGGCGCTAGAGAACGCACAGCGACCCGGCTGTGCGCTGGGGCGCGGCCTGCGTCATGTCTGCAGTCTGCGCAGTCTGTCCGCTGATGTCACCGATGGTTAAATGTCCTGGCTGCTCATCTCTTTCTGCGCAGCACACAGCTACAGCAGTCTGCAGTGTCAGCACATTTACACAGCCCAGCCTCTCCGGAGCGCCTTTATACAGGGAGGGGGGAGGGGGGGAGGGGGGAGCACAGAGGGTGCACTGCTTCGCCTAACCTCAATGTGCCCGACCCCCTCTCTCTCAATTCACAACCTGCTCTGTGAAAGCACTGATGGCTTTAACATCGTGGGAACAATGTAAACCCGAAATAAACTGAACATACAGCAACATTAAAACAGTCAGACAAGAACATGCAATGAAACATTAGAATACTGCTGCAGCCTTGGCTATAATGGTGTGAAATATACAGAAATAAAACTTATTTTATTTATTTTTTTATTAATGACCTGTATTGCCTGTAATGTTGGGGTCTGTAGAGCATAAAAGTAAATATTATATTTTCAGTGCAAACTCATATTTGAAAGAATATAAATCTCACTTGGAAAGTCCTGAATGAAAAATAATTCTGTAAACTGTTAAAGTACCTTTGGAGTGGGGTGCAGTAGAAAGGTTGATCTGTTCCTGAATTTCATTCTGCTCTTAAATATTAATTATTGATGGTCCAATCATTTACTTGATATGAATTCAAGTACTTGGCAACATTTTGTATGTATACATCCGTTTGGCCATTTTAATCAGAGTAATCAGCATACAGACCAGTTCTCCAGTTGTGTACTCTTCAGGATTACTCCAAGGCTGATACTGGTTATAGAAGATTGAATTGGTACTAAATGGTACCAGTCCTTCCTTCCTACTAGTTCTTCAGATCTAAATTGCTTTCCCTGATTTAGATAAGCTGCATAAAATTTAGATAGCTTTAGATTACGTACTGGCACACAAGTCTCATCCAGCTCTGTTTCCCTGAATGGAAAAATCCCAGTAGTGCAGCATTTTCAGTGGTTGTGTTTCGGCGATACTGAATGAAAGGTGAAAACCAACAGGAGTGCATTGTGAGCGTACTGCCTGCAGACTGATCCAGCTGAGAGAGACTTCGGCAACATCAATAAGACAGATCACCTATGTGGACTCGCACAGAAAAGGTGTTGATAAACTTTCACCAGCAAAATCTAAGAAATAGTGCTGAAATATTAGAACTTGCATAGATTAGCAGCACCAACACAACAGCCTATGCACTGGGGTGCTTTATGTGTATTGCCAGTTTGGCAGCTAAAGTCATTTATTAATATGGTTTAAAAAAAAAAAAAATTTTACTTTAGCACACTACAGCAACAGTGATTACTTTGGTATTAGTGCATAAGTGCATATCAAATCACATCCACTTTGAGATCACAACATGTCCCAGGCAGGACCCTATGGCTAACTTGAAATGGCTAGAATGTAAAAGTCCTTCCGCTAAGTTACACGTGCTTCCTTTTACACCTAATTCCAAACCTTGAGACGCAAAATTAACTCCTTCCCAAGTAGACACGCCAGTCCTGTCGGGGCCCCGTCGCTGTCAACAGGAGCTGGCGTGTCCGTCTGTGTGCGGGAGATCGCGAGAGGTCGCGTGGAGCAGCGGGCTCCACAACCGCTGCCAGGACGAGGGCGGTTTCTGCCACCAACAGCCACACTCAACATAAGCCTTCGCAACGTGTCCTCTTGTCCCCCTCGTCTAGGGCCTCTCCAGCTGGAGGACAAAAGGCCCAATCACAGGGATTAGTTTTACCTGCAGTGGCAAAAGGAACTGAAGAATGGATGCAGAAGAAAGGAAGCTACGTACCTTATGAGAAGTTTTCTTCTTGGAGGAGTAGCTTATAGAACAACCTATAACACAAAAATGAGAGCAGTGTTGGGCTGGGGTGCAGGAGCAGGGGGGTGGGGGGAGGGAGGAGGTGGCAAAAGGGTGCAGGAGATCCAACCTGCTGTAGGACAAGCCAGCACTCGTTTGGAAGCTGGGAGGGAGACTACGCTATGAAACATATCCATTGTGGAGATTCGCCTCAAGGTACACTGCACAAAAAATTATTTTGAGAAACATTTAATGAGAGCTTTCCAAGAAACATTCAAAGGTAGCATCTGACAGACCTGTGACACTTTTGTACCTCATTAGTTGGTCTTTGGTGATAACGTAAAGCAAAATATCTGGGATCTCACGGCATTTCACAACGGCATTTAAAAGACCTCACTTGGGATCAGTTTTGCCTCATCTCATAATGAACAAGGTTGGGTTATGGATGGAGTACAAGCTGATCCCAGATCAGCACACATAGCCTGACATGCTTATTGTGGGCCCTAGTTTCAGGCAAATGGCTCTCCTTACCTGGGGCTGCTCCAGGACCATCCAGCGCTCTGTGACGGTTTGGAGATCCTGTCCGCTCAGGGGCTCCCGTAGGCGCACCCTCACCTCTACTCGCCCCCCCGTGGGCTTCCGTCCGTCAATCACCTGGTTAAAACAGCCAGTCAGTCAGTCCAATAACCCTGTGTCCCTTCAATACACTTTCAGCTGTGCTTTGAAAGCCTGCTGGACTGTCATAGCAACACCGAGAGAAACACTAATACTATAGCTGCTTAAGACTGGTTTAGTGGGTAGAAGATGTGCATTTACATATTCATGTTTGTAAGAGGACCTAATGCACATCCCGGTCACGTCTGTTCTTGCCCCTCAGATGTAGAAGCTTCTCAGGACAGTCAGCAGCAGAGACAACGGCCATCTTCTGACTAAAGGCCCAACTATTTAGACTGCACCTCAGCTTCTTGATCCGGCCATCTCTAGTCACCAAGCCCAAACACATGATTAGGTGCAACTTTTTGGCTTGTGGTTCTTTCCTTTTAATTTTGTTTATTGCTCATTTGGGTTGTTTCATTTTTGTTTGTTTATCTTGATTTGATGTTCAATAGGGTTACCAAGCCATCAATTGTCTGTACTTCTTACTCTAGCTGTCTCTCTTGGGATTGTCCTTTACCTCTGGGGAATTACTGCACTCCGATCCCTGATCTTTGCACTTGTGTTTGCACTGTAAGTCACTCTGTATCAAGGGGTCTGCTAAATTCCATAGCAACGATTCTGTTCTCTTCCTTGTTTACAGTTACCTCCTGTTACTTCCTTGTTGGTTACAATACTCAACTGGCAAATATCTATAGGTCAGTATAGTGAAAATGGTAGTGATGGTGAGATGCTTGTTGTAGCAGCAGTACTGCTAATAAAAGCCCCAGCCCTCCCCTGTCCACACAAATGCCCACTAATAAAAATATGGTAAACACTGCTGGTAGATAAACACAGATAAACCCTTCTGAACATGCCTGCCAAGCAGAACAAATTTAGAACGACAGGCCAAAGTCTAAAATCTTTGGGCTCCATTTAACTATGGAGAGTGGTGCGAAAACACAATACTAAAAAAATGGTGACCTCAGACATTAACTGATTTCACACCTGGTTCTGAACCTGGACCCTGGTCTTACCTCCACAATCTCTCGTACTTCACTCTCCGTCTCCAGTTTCTCCAGCTTTAGGTGGGCCGTCCCCACAGGCTTGTCACTCCGGAGGAAGCCCCTGTCAATCACAGTAAGTGAGGTCATCACAACAGTGCAGTGTGAGTAGGAGAGACACAGCTGAGGGTGAATGAGCGAGAGAAAGCTGAGTGTGAGTTGGAGAAACACAGCTGAGTGTGAGGTGGAGAGACACAGCTGAGTGTGAGGTGGAGAGACACAGCTGAGGGTGAATTAGAGAGAGACAACTGAGTGTGAGTTCGAGAGACACAGCTAAGGGTGAATTAGGGAGACACAGCTGAGTGTGAGCAGGAGAAACACAACTGAGGGTGAGCTGGAGACACAGCTGAGTACTGGCGACTCACCCTTTGTGCAGCACCTCCAGTTTGAGCCCCTTTGACTGGATGATCCTGCGAAAGCCGCGGTGGGTCCGGTTTATGTTCAGCGTGAAGCTCTGGTTGTACTCTGGCAGGAAATAAATCGGGGTCAGCTACTTTACCGCAGTTTAAGTGAAGATCTGGGACAATTCAGCTGACTAAACACCACAGCCAGTCAACAGATCACTGCAATACACTACTGCTCACACACATGCAGCTCACAAACAAGAAATAGCTTACACAGTGGACAGAGAAGCCTGTCGTCAAACCAGCAGCAATTAACAGCTCTTGAACCACTTTCAACTGGAGCAGCTTTTTTGTGCAAATGGGCCTTGTTTGTAGTGTCAGACGCACAGTGCACTGGCAGTACAGCAACTGAACTGCGCATCTGTACTTTACCTGGACAATTTGTGTTTTTGATGACAGCGGTCTTGTGCTTCTGTGGTTGTTCCTGGGGAAGACAAAAATGATATTAGTACAATTTTAAATGGGATATAAAACCCATTTTAAACCGAGTTTGAAATCACAACAGACTTTTAAAAAAAGCCACTTGATATGATTTTGATATTACACAAAGGCTACTGCCTGCAGACACTGTATGATCAGAATCTCTCTCGTTTGGCTGTTTAGCCATTTTCTTGACATTCTTCTCTACTTTTAATGAAATAAAACACTGCAGGCTGTATATCAACATGCCACGCTTGAAAGAGTAGACTGCCTGGGTTTGAGGAGTAAATTCAAGCATTGAGATTAACGTGACGTAATGTGAGGAGGACACGGCTTTGAATGTACTTGTTCTGTGAGAATATGAAGGGGAAATAAGGGTACAGAACCAAATGTGCGGCTGCCACTCACCGTGCTGGGGTACGGGAATTCAAATTTGACGTAAGCGTCCAGGTCGTTAGTCGCTATGCCTGTGTAACGTGAGCAGGGGAGAGGGAGAGAGTGAACGCTTTCGACAGGCAGTGGGATTCATTTCAGTCGTGTCATTTGCTTAACAAATCCAGAGCTTCTGGAACTTTCTGGGACATGATGAAAAGGAGAGCTGTCGGTAAACGGAGCCGAGCCGTCCCGTAGCGACGAGGGGAAAGCTTACCGTGCGGGGCAGGGAGATTCATCCCTTTAACAATCACCACCACCATCTCTGTACTGCTGAGATCTGGGAAGATCCTGCAGGGAGTGTGTGAGGGTGGGCGGAGAGCAAGAGAGATGGGGTGGGGGAGGAGAGAGGGGCAGATGGGGTGAGGGGGAAAGGGAGAGATGGGGTGGGTGAGGGGGTGAGGGGGAGAGATGGGGTGGGGGGGGGAGAGAGGGAAAGATGGGGTGAGGCGGAGAGAAAGAGAGATGGGGTGGGGGGAGAGAGAAAGATGGGGTGGGGGAAGAGAAACAGAGAGAGGGAAAGATGGGGTGAGAAAAAGAGATGGACAGAGAGAGATAAAGATCTTTTCATACGTACTCCTTGAGCTACAGTACGTTTAGGACAAGGGAGTGTTGGCATGGGCTGTGGGTGTTAGCTATCACTACCTCAGCGATGTGATGATGAGATTATCATACCTATCTTGGTACTCATCTGTATGCTTTGGTGAAGGGGTGGAGTGGTGAATTATCATAACATTGTCAATTCATAATTAATATTTCAAATGGGAGAAATGCTAAAATGCAGACCCATTCAGGCCCATTTCCATTGTATTGTAATGATAACCATACATGTATTTTTAAAAAACATCCCATTTCCACCTTAATGAAAGTCTCCACACTCCACTGATAACAATAGAAATGAGAATGATAACGTCAGTAGCCAGTCGTCTCTAGTACAGTGTGCTCCTGTCACCCCCTGTGCCCACCTGACGGTCTTGTAGGTCCTGTCTTCAAAGTGGTGTTTGGGGGGGTCCAGTCCCCGTGCCTGGGACAGCTTCAGGATCTCCATATTTTTCTTACAGCTCTCTGCCATCTTCTCAAACCTGGGAGAAAACGGAAAGAAACAAAAAAATTATCCCGTCGTGAAAATGCCATTGCGAGTCGCTGTTGCCTAGGGGGGCTTCGGCAGGTCGAGAACGCGCCCGTTCGCCGCCCCGCCGAGTTTGCCTCAGGTCGCTGATGAATTCGGAGAGCGGCAAAGCGGGGGACTGCATTAGCATAGAAATGTAATTACGGCAGCGCCAGGAAGCACGCCGCACCGTGTTCAGCATGCTGTTCGAGGTGAAGTTCAGGTCTGAGTGCTTTTATCGCATGAGCCTCTGATTACACAGTTCCTGGAGGGGGACCTTAGCTCCACTTGACCGAACAATAAGACCCTGATGCACACATCAGACTTCAGGCGCACTTCATATTTCCACAAAGGAACGTTGTTTGTAGTCTCAGATGCGCAGTGCAGTTACAATCAAATGCAAGCAATCAGTAGGAGCACGTATTGTGGGAGCACAGGAGGAGCTCGTTCATAAACTGACCCCATGCAGCCTACTCTAGCCCAGGAAATGGTCACAACATGCTTCCTCCCCCCACAGGAAGTAGTTAATCACAGTGAAGTCCCTCCCTGCTCTTCTAGGCTTATCCAGCGAGAGCAGAGCCCCCCCCCCCCCGCTGTACTAACGCACCCTCAGGTGGAGACGGAGCCAGCGCTTACTTGGTGGTCTCTGAGATGTTCCCCAGGTGCGTGAACTGCTTGGAGTACTTCAAGCATTTCTGAGAAGGAAATGAGACGACATCATTCATTCACAGTCAGATAGGAAGTGGCTAACTGTGGCCTAAGAGTACAAGCGTTTTTAGCTCTTCTTTATGCAAGACAACTGTTTTCAAACTCAGATTCTCTACAAAAATACAATATATTGCCCTTAAGGTGCTCGGACACCTGGTTCGAGGCTCACCTCGTACTGCTCCTTCAGCAGCTTGGCCAGCTGGGTGTAAACCTCCTCGGCCTTCTCCGAGAGCTGAACGTCGCTGTGGTGCACCATGATGAAGTCGTCGTCCTCATCCCCGGGAGGAGACGGGACCTGGAGAGAAGCGATCGTTCCGAAGCCGTTACAGGGTGTCCTTTTCGGCGATTACCCATCCCTTTTCTCGTGTAGGAGTCTCAGCGGCGGCGGACGTACCTTGGAGATGTCGACGGCTTTCCCGCTCTTGGCGGCCTCGATTATGGGGTCGAAGCCCTTGGCGGCGCGCAGGAAGCTCCTGGCCTGGTCCATGTCCTTCTTCTGCTTGGACTGCAGGGCGGCCTTCATGTACTGCTTCTTCCGGCCCTCCAGGAAGTCCACCTGCTGCTGGGCTGTGAGGAACCGGGGAGAGGAGCGTCAAGCACGGGCTCCAGCCCACCGTCAGTGCCCCTGAACTCAGGAGCCTTAGCCCCTGCCCCAGGGGGACAGATCCACACATGCTCCACTGAAAAATAAGCCATTCAGCCAATCGCCTGGAGAGCAAGATTTGCAACAGTCCCAGGTTTCGCTGTCTGGGAGGGGGAGGACTGACCTGTTGGGGACAGGCCCTCCTTTTTGGCAGGCCTCTCCAGAGAGGGAGAGGGGGAGGGGGACGGCCCGCGGCCCTGCACTGTGGGGGGCACGGCCAGCGTGGGTTTCTTGGGCTTCTGGGAGACAGGAGGCTTGTTCTGTGGGGTCACACAGAGTGCGGCTGAGTTTAGAGGTGAAACATACAAAATAACTGACATTGAGAGACAGCGAAGCGTACTTTTCCCACCTCTTCGGCCTCCTCCTCGTCCTCGCCCTCCTCCGCCTCCTGGCCCTCGTCTGACACCAGCTTGGTTGCTGCATCCAGCACTGCAGCAAAGTGCAGCTCCGCTCCCACCTCCGTTTGACCGGGGATTGGAGGAAACCCTGCCAATCAGCCAAAAAGCCAATCAGCACTGATGCTCATATGAGCATATAAAATCAATCAAAATCAATCTAGCCCAGATATATGGACTAGAAAAACCACATGACCTGTGAGCAAAGCGCTCTCTGAGTGTACCTCACCTGGCGGGACAGGCAGCTCCTGGTACTGGACAGGCCTACCCGCTTTGTGTGCCCGGATGGCACTCTGGTATTGCTGCAGGGGGAGGAATATAAGGTCAAAGGTCAAGGTTAAAATGGGTCCCACCCAGAGCTCTACGCTTACATTTCTTCAAAGGAGGAAACGTGCTCCTAAGTTGAAAATGCATCCCAGTTAGTAGAGGTGCTCCTAAATTATTTTACCAAGTTAGCGCACATCAATTTTCAGGAGCAAATGCTCCTAAAGTAGGAGCATGGTAGAGCCCAGGTCCCGCCCATCAGAGTGTTTTGGGCGGGGCTCACCTTCGCTATGCGGTCATGCATGCGGGCTTTGCGGTCATCTCCGGCGGCTTTGGCCTGAGCGCTCGCCTCCTGGTACTTGGCCATCCTCTGCTCCAGGGCCTCCAGGGCATCCTTGGGCTGAGGGGGAGCAGCTGGGGGGGGGGGGGGGAAGAAGAGGAAGGAGAGGGTGCAGAGTTATTTTCTGTTATTCACATTTTCCATTTTCTCATGAAGTGTCTGTAAAATGCGCTACACAGATACTATTTTAGAGAGAAGGATTGTTAGGGGAGAAGGGAGAAAGAGAGAGGGGGAGAAAGAGAAGAAAGAGGCAGAGGGACATGAAAGAGTGATGAGGATTGAGGTGAAAAGATAGGGAGGGGGATTGAGGGAAAGTCAGAGAGGAGGTTGGTATAATCTGATAAACGTTCCTATCAAATTACATCTGTGAGCCTTTGCATGGCTGTTATTGGGCTCCATTAGGGCAGAGCTGCAGGAAGACTGGTTACCTGGGGCGACAGAGGCGGGAGGGGTGGGGTCTGCAGCCTGGCTGGGTGTGGGCTTCTTCGCTGGGCTGGGGGAGGGCGTGGTCTCCTGGACCTCCACTGCTGGGAAACAAGGTGGGGTAAATTATTTTTAGAATTGGAAGATAACTTTACTGGCCTTTCTCCTGCATTTGCCCTGAACACACAGAGCTATGGGCAATACAATTACTGTAAAACACAAAGACGCAGTAAACACTTTATCCATGATCACATTTATACACAGGAAGGAGACTGCACTCATTTCAGATGCATTTAGAACATAAATTAAATTATGACAACAACCACAACAGCCATTCAGGCTATCTAGATTTGGCATTTCCTGTTAAATTTTTAGGTCAGGGTTTTGTCCAAATAAACCACACTGAATCCTCAGCTGAGCTATGTTTGATCACGGTAACAAACGGCAGCACACACAGAAGAGGGCGCCCACACTGTGTAGGAAACTACATAAGCAGCTAGTGTACTTCCCTTCGAAAATGCAATTAAGCTCGTTGAAGATGAACTGGACAGACAAGACTACTGCATAAGCACAGGCTTAACTGTACAAATCCTACTTCTTCCAAAGATAAGGCGAGAAGAAAATATAAAATACATATTATATATTTATATATGATAATATATAAGGAAATATATTGTTAATGTTACAATAAAACCGTGTTATGTGCATTTTTTTGTCATTTTTTTAATCACAAAGAAAGAATTCCTCTTTTTGGATATATGACGTTTTTGCAGAATACCAGTGGCATCCCGGCACGTCAGGGAGGTTCCACCTGTTCTGGCACCAGCAGACTGCAAAAGCCGTGACCCGGACAGAGCTGGCCATTGGTCCTTACCTCCGGGAGGCGGAGGCATGTTGCTCAGGTCCACGGGCTGCCCGTTCTCCAGCGCCTCCAGCACCGCTTCAAATTTCTGGGCCAAACACAGCACAGCAGGGCTCTTGTTTTTACCTCCTACATGCTCACCATAGCTCAGATATTTCAGGCAAAATATGAAAAGGAGCTACAAGAAAGCACTGTTGCCCTACTGGGTAACAATGGGCTAAACTTCAGATTGGCAAGCAATTTAGCTGCGTTCTATATAAATTACATTTACGCTTTATTTACCAGACCTGGGTCAAATACGTATTTGTTTTGGATTCAAATACTTTTCTACGCTTTACTGATCTTGTCTGGTGTATTGAATCAATTAAATACTCATTGTGCAAACCCCACCTTCTGGTCATACACAACAGGTAAGATCAACAGAGCACAGAAAAGTATTTGATTCCAAAACAAATACGTATTTGACCCACTTCTGTTGTTTATCATCAATTTCTCTGCCAACTTGGGTGCAATGGGTGTTTTGATTTGTTCCACAACCCTAACTGAGGCGGAACTACTTGAGTATCTGTTGAGTATAACATCAGGAACCAATGAGGGTACTTATTTCCACAGAACCTATTTTGGCTCCTGCTGTGAGGAACCATTAGATCAAGGATAAGACATGATAGTGGCGTTGATGGAGGGTGGCCACTGTAGCCATTTGACTGCAGACCATATGCGTTGAGAGTGCATTACTTATGTAATGCACTCTCAATATTACATTGTGTAAATAAAAAGAGTGAAAATAAGGGCGACATAGCTCAGGAGGTAAGACCGATTGTCTGGCAGTCGGAGGGTTGCCGGTTCAAATCCCGCCCTGGGCATGTCGAAATGTCCTTGAGCAAGACACCTAACCCCTAACTGCTCTGGCGAATGAGAGGCATCAATTGTAAAGCGCTTTGGATAAAAGCGCTATATAAATGCAGTCCATTTACCATTACCATTTACCAAAATACATAGGCTATGCTTTATTGCAAATTAATGACAACAGGGCAGCAACTGTCTAATCATTTGACCTTCATGCAGCCAGAAGGAAGTCAAATTGCTGAAACTTTACCATATACCATATGGTTATTAGAATGCAAATGACAGCGGCACAACAGCCCTACACCCCTACTGCACACACATGAAACTAAATGTTCAGCCATAAATGTCTCTGCAGCCTGTATCTGAAACAACAGATCAGGCATCTCCACTTGCAGACATAATGAGGAAGAGCTGTTTGTTTTGGAGGAGGGTAGTTTTTAGAGAACTGGCAAATAGACAAAACTGGTAAAGTGAGTCAGGGACCGACACCGCACTGAGAGGCAAATCCCTTGTAGCTATTTAGGAAAATGAAAGTATAAAAGGACAACGGGAAAGGTCTAATAAGTGGTGTGCAGATACGCTGCAGGACAGACCAAAATACATTCACGTCACTTCTGACAAATGGTACATTCCATGAAATGGATGGAAACACAAAAAAAACAAAAACCTTACATTTGAGTCTGGGAATCCACTTAATCTTAATAAAAGACCAAAGCTGAGCAGGGCAACAACAAATCCTTACTGAGCACCTTCTCCCCAAATAAAACAGAAAAAGATGGGCCAAATTTACCTTACTGGTCTTCATGAACAGCTTGGCTCCCTCCAGGTCTCCTTGCTGCTTGGCTTTCAGAGCGGCCAGCTTGTACTCCCTCTGCCGCCCCAGAAGCATCGCCTTGGTAGCCTGCTGCTGGCCGGCTGTGGCTTCTGTGAGGCATAATATGTAAATAACAACGCACAGCATTACATTCATACAACTGAACACGGCGTCAAGGAAATGTAACTTAACCCCTCAAAACACACTACAGTTCAGAGCACAGTACAATTCAGATCCAATGGCAGATCAGATCCAAACTAATTCCAGAGATCTACCACAAGGTTTGAATTAGATCAGCTTTTGAAAGATACAAAATACAACTTGTAGCCCCCCCCCCCTTTTTTTTTAAGCCACCATGTTTAAGCAACTGGTACTAGACTGAGATTATCATTTGTGAAATATTGCCTCTGCTCTGTCTTGGATTATTCCCTGTGCTCGAGTTAGAAGCCATAGTTTTCGAGTGAAAGACTGAGCCAATTTTACCTGAGTGGGATTCTGCAGTCTCCGCTGAGCTGTTCTCCTCAGTTGGTGAGGTAACACAGCTCAGTTCAGGTGTGGCTAAGGTGGAGGAGGCCTCGCTGCTAGGTCCGGTCTCTGGGGAAACAGCCTGCGTCTCCTGCTCGGGAGGCGCTGGCTCAGGCGCAGCCGTGACTGGGGGGGCACCAGGGGCCCCACAGATCACTGGCGGAGGTATATCCCCTTCCTCAATCTTCGTCCCCTTCTTCACAGATGCAAGCATGGTCTCGAGGGTCTGTGTAGCAACATGGGAATGTATCACGAGTGCGGTCTCTACCTGCCCTGAGCTCTTTCGAGCACAGTGGCAAACATCTCATAGCCCCACCCACGTAGCTACAGGCTCCACCCACCTTGAGGCCTCTCTCATATCGCCGAGCTTTGGAAGACTCCCCCGACGCCTTGGCGTTTGCTGTCGCAGTCTTGTACATGTTTATTCTCTCCTCCAAGGTGTGCTGCAGACTGCCAGGAGTGGCGGTGACTTTCACTTCCTGTTGTGGAAAACAAGGAAGTACTGGAAAAAATTAGAAACTCCACGCATGCCAAGTGGAAACACCCTCTCATTGCATCACTTAATCCCAGATGAAACCACACTCTATATGCAATGGCAATACCAAGCAAACCAGGCTCCCTAAAATAGAGGCTAGGTATTCACTGTACAACCCAAATGTGCACAAAGTTAAAATAGCAAACTGCGTGGGTTTGGCCGAAAAAAGTCAGACAAGGGGCTCATTCACTCACTACTGTCTGGCTGGCAGAACACACAGTCCAGTCAAATAACATTTTAGTTTAATTTTAGTTTCATTTTCCCTTCCTAATGTGAACCGTCTCTGCCTTCAACCAGCACACAGCCCCAGCCCTGTACTCTTCCAAATATCTTTTCTATGATTATACACATGCCTAGCATTGCTATATTATCAATGAAATACTGAAACTCTAGTTTTTTAGAGTAATCTTTGCTCACACCTGCTGTGGCAATTCAGGCGTTTCTGCTGGAGATGTTTCCACGGAGACAGGGCATGTAGGTGATTCTATGCCCTCATCTTCAGTTTCTTCCTCACCCACTACTTCCTGTAGCTCAGCCTGGTAATGCAGCACACCAAAAAAATAAAAACACACACCTACAGCAGCGGATTTCAGTGTGCTGGGCCTATCATCGAAAAAGTGCATGTTAACACACACAGTTACACCGTGCTAAAATAAAACACTAACCAATAAGTCTTCGTCATTTTCCAGATCTTCATCATCATCCTCATTATATGTGTCTTTCATGCATTCTTCTGCCATTTTCTCTATATCTTCCATCGGTAAGGGGGCTGCAAAGACCATTTCAGAAAGCCTTCATTTGCTTCATAGGAATGCTTATACAGAGCGTTTCAAAATGCAGAAAAATCTAACAGTCTGTAAACCACTTAGCAGTAGTCCCCAGTTTACCCAGATGTTGTTCAGATTTGCAAAAATGCAAAGATTACACAGATCCGCATTTATATTTCAATATTGCTATAACAAGACTCGTGTGGAGCATTACAAGACAAGAAAAGATGATCGGGTAAATAAAAACACTATTTGCTCACTCACTCTTTCCTTTCGGTTTTGATCTTCCACCGGCAGCTGTTTTACTACCAACAATAGCAGCAAACTCTGCCTCCAAGTCGGGGTCATTGAGATTCCCGTCCATATCCATCATCATTTCTTCGGGATTGAAGTCCACGAACAGCCCCATCTGCATTCGCGGTTCCCAAATAAACAACATATACATTTACATCACACCGTCATCCATGCGATCCATGCTAAATGCGATACACTGCGTTCCAACCAGAGAAATATAACAGATAATGCAGAAACGTAGCTAATGAAATGCCTTTACTCCGAGCCTAACCCTTCATTTTAACCAAAGAGTGCACCCGCTGATCGTAAAACATGTCTATCAGCATTTTTAACTCCGTTAAATTCAACTTCCGTATAGCTGTCTGGCTTGCGCCTACCTGTTTCGCTGCAGCGGCACCCTGGCCTTTGGGCGCTGGCGCCCTCCTGTTTTTTCTGCCCAGCATGTCGCATGAGCAACAGCCTTGAAGAAGCAGACGAAAAGCAGCCCCGTGCCAAAAAAACTATCTGTTGGAAAGTGGAAACATGATTTTAGTATATAGCAAAATAGCGGCGGCGCAGATGGCACGAAAATGTGGTGTGGAAGCATTCCCACCTTGTAAGCTGTCACTTAAGCTAATTTACTTAACTTTTAACACCCATTTTGATCAGTTCGTTTGACATCAATGTTTCGCTGGGTGCAAATGTAGAAAATCAACAAACAACTTTGGAAAATATATGTGACATGTTAGCAAGTTAGCTACCTTGATTGCTAACAAGCTAAGATTAGCCCATGGTACTGTACGATTATTGCTAAAGCAGCTAGCTATCAAGCTCAACCACAAACCCCAAAAGTCAGTTTAGCTAGACAACATTAGCTAACGTTAGGCAACAGATATCGATCTGCTCGCTTATAAATAATATAAAGTTTTATGCTTATTAGCTAAGTTTTCCAACAACCCACCGAGCAAACTAGCAGTACCCCCTTGTCAGGTAATGCAAATCCTCTGTTGTTATCGCAGGCAGTTGAACACAACCCTCTGCGAAGACATGTGATCTGCAAATGACATACGCTACAACCCACGTGTTCACCTATGATGGCGTTTACTGCCATTGAAAACAGCGAACCAGTTTTGTGAGCACGTTTCCTTGTACGGGCTGATGGGAAGTGAAGTCTATATAACCTTACAGTATTCAAATGATCACTACAATCTGGACTGTCCACTGATGCAGTCACATTTTGTAACACTGACTTTTGAACCACTGCATCATTTCAAATCAGCATTTTCAATACAATATCAATGAGCAGCCTTTAGTTATATAATTAAGGCTAATTAACCTAGATACGTTTAATGCTGTACTAAGGGCATACGAGACAGTTGAACTTGAGAATTCCCTGAATATGCAAAGGAAAGTAATGGTAGGCAATCCATGTTTTTGGCTTTACAGAACAGTGTTAAGCTATACCTTTTCTTTAGTGAAGTATATTCATTTTAGATTCAATTCAATTATATTTATAACGAGTTTTTCATAAATTACCTAATGACGCAAAGCACTTCACAAACATGTGGCTAAACCCCTATCTAATGTAAGCCAAGGGTAACAGCAGCAAGGAATAAAAGAGAGAAAAAAACCCTTGGGTGGATGAAGTTCCGGGCACATCCCAACACTGCCTAGCAAAACCAGTGCTTACGAATAGCCAATCAGATTCAACAAAAGTAAGCCGCTGCTGTGGTAACCAGCAAATATATTTTAAACGCGCCAATCAGGGCAGTGCAACAGGTCATTTAAAAATGGTCTTTGGCTGAACCGTTGCAATGAAATGTTTCGCTGTGCAAACAGTGCTATGTAGCTGGTTTTTGCGAAGTGTGTTTGCGGCATAGCGGGTTGGAAAGAAAACAACAAAAGGATCTACAATTCATCTTTGAAGCCTTTATTCTTCCCATTCCACGGAGCTGTTAGAGTCGGCAGTAACTTGGCTAGGTATTATAGTTGTATAACTTCATCTCGGGCTATGATTGAGTGGTCTGTTTAGAATATTCAGTGTGAATTATTTGAGCTCTAGCTAGTCTGGCTAATATAACACGACAGTCAACTGTTACAGTAAATCTTAAATTAACTGGATTATACGACGAGTCTCTAACAAGGCCGTCTCTTTTAGTAGTCTTAAAGAAAATAAGGTGCATATAAACGCCGGTCTTCAGTAACTAGCCAGCAGCTATTGCTTAAATGCTTTTCTAGCAACGGACTTAAGCGCTTAGTTGGACTTTATTAGCTTCAGCAATGAGTAACGTTAGTTTAGTTTCTTCCTATTGAAACGTGTGTAACATTACATGAATAATCTACAGGAAATTGTTTAACAATGTGGCTACAGAACAACTTTAATCTGACCGCACGTTGCATAAACTTTGATCAGTTGATCGTTTTGTAGATTGATACTTAAAGTTGCAATTAACTAGCTAGACTACATGAAGAATGTTGGCTTGTGGTTTCCCGCTTGTAACGTTTTAGTTTTGGCTAGCCAACGAAGTGCATAATCGAAATTTAAAATGGCCTTTCTTTCGATACAGGTTTGAGTACTGGTTAACAGAATGGCCCAGTTCATGTTCGAGAACGACATGCACAGCCTTCTGAAGCTGGACATGCCAATAACAAACGCACCTATGGCGAGATGGCAGCGGAAAGCCAGCTCGTCAGGGTCTGCTTCTGCCAATACCAGCGCCCTTTCCCCGGGGAAATCTGGCAATCGATCCCTCAGCATATCGAAGACGCCAAGTAAAACTCCAGGTAACTGAAACGCAGTGGCAATAGTCATTACCATCTCTGCTTATGTTGAATAGTTAAAAAAAAAAAAAAAAAAAATGACATTGCCCCCATCCCTTTACGAAACGGAAGTGGTCAGATGGCTTGGTAAATGGGGAGTGTTTGTGGGGGCAGGAGAACGCATAATTGTTTTAGACCACTTTAGTAGTATGTTGGTTATCTAGATGGCTCTTATTGGCAACCTACAAGAATGTTACCAATAATAAGCCCACTCACTTTCACCTTAGTCTATCTATATGCAACATTTTGTGCATGTATGCACAGATAATTGGGTGAGCACTATGAAGCCTTTTGCTGAAGTTATATCTTTGTTCCACAACCACTAGTTGCATTTTTGTATGATTGGATACAGAGCGACAGCTGTGGCCTAATTGTATGGAGAAATGAGTTGGGTGTATTGGCTCTGTCAGGGGTTGAGCTGGTAATAGTTGTAACATTTTTACAGGTAAAAATGGAAAGGGCCAGTGTACGCCTTCCAAAGCGGGTGGGGACCGGTTTATCCCCTGTAGAAACAACAAACAGATGGATGTTGCCAGTTTCCTTCTCTCAAAGGAGAATGAACCTGTGGACCCCAATGCATCATCGGTAAGCAGTATCAGTGATTTACTCATGTCTTGTGCCTTTTCAGTTCCTGATTTAATCACTGTTCCTTTTGGTGCAGGAGAACCAGAAGGCCTGGTCTGTGAGCCTCAATGGTTATGATATTGAAGAGGCAAAGATCTTGCATTTGGGAGGAAAACCCTTGAATGCCCCAGAGGGTAATATGCTTCTGAATTCATCTTTAATCTGGGGAGCAATAGCCTAAATCTGCTTTTGTGTGAAACAAGAAATGCCTTGGTTTTTAAAGCCTGCTTTTGTGCACTTTAACAGGTTATCAGAACAACCTGAAAGTTCTCTACAGCCAGGTTCCCACTCCTGTGTCGACCAAAAAGAGCCGATACATCTCCTCTGTGCCTGACCGGATTCTAGATGCTCCTGATCTCAGGAATGATTTTTGTGAGTCTCTGGTTTGTTCATGGTGAAAGCTGTGCCGTCACTGCCCCGTTTATGCGTGATTGGAACAAGTTGACTGAATGGAAGTGCAGTGCCAGTGGTGAAATTCAAAGTAAATTTGTGACACTGTACTGCCAGTGTCTATAGTGCCACAAATTCAAATTGAATTGTACCACATTCAGTCCATTCAGTTAACTTCTCTTAAGACCCCACACCCCCCTTTTTGCCATGTCTGATTAATGCCCAATGTATTGCCTATTCCTAGATCTGAACCAGATGGACTGGAGCAGTCAGAACCTCCTGGCTGTGGCTCTGTACAACAATGTGTACCTGTGGAACGCATCCCAAGCTGATATTACCCTGCTGACTACGCTGGAGAAGGAAGAGGACTACGTCTGCTCGGTTTCCTGGATCAAAGAGGGCAATTATCTGGCCCTAGGTACAAGTGATCACAAAGTACAGGTAATTATGCCCCCTCCACATTTTACTAAAATGAAAGTGTGCCGATTCCACACCTCTTGCCACATTTAGAGTAGGGTGATGAGCAACTATAGTTGTCTGTCAATGTACAATTTCAGGCAAAAAGATTACTGTATGCACTTTGTTTCATTTCTGTGTTTAAATCATGGAAAATGAATTGTGGCTTATGGGGCAAGCCTGTACACAGTGGGTTTTTTCTATTGGCAGTTTCCTGATTACGTGACCTCCAAAGAAAGTCCAGATGTGATTGTGTTTTGAAAGGGCACTGTTCTGAAGGCAAAGTAACTGCCTGTCATTCACCTTTTCCCCCCCCCCCCCCCCAACATGCTCAGCCTCTGTATTGCAATTACATGAGCGTTGACCAAGATTTTAACACACCCTTTTCACAGCTGTGGGACGTGGAAAGCCAGAAGCGCCTGCGTAACATGTCCGGCCACAGCGCAAGAGTGTGCTCTCTCAGCTGGAACAATCACATACTGTCCAGGTAAGCGTGTGATTTTGGGGAAATTTATTTGCTCTGTATTTGGTAGCATTTAGGGAAGTGCCACGCGTGCATTTGCTCTAACCCGTTCCCTTTGTGGGGAAATCTGTGTGACAGTGGCTCCAGGTCTGGCCTCATCCATCACCATGACGTCCGGGTGGCTGAGCACCATATCGCCACACTGACTGGGCATTCCCAGGAAGTCTGTGGGCTCAGGTGGTCCCCCGACGGGAAGTACTTGGCCAGCGGGGGCAATGACAATCTTGTGTGCGTGTGGTCGGGCGTACAACACAGTTTCCGCCAGACTGCCTTGCACAGGTTCAGTGAACACCAAGGAGCTGTCAAGGTGAGCAGTGATTACTTTGGCCCTTGGCTGTTGTTTTCTAGGAATGTCACTGGTAGGAAAGAAGACTTGGTGGCTTTATTTCACAGCCCCTGAGCTTATTTGACTGCGTGTAGCTTAATGCTATGCAGATTTTTTTGGAGTAATCCCACTCAAGTCTTTAGAGTGGAATGCTCACATTGTCCAAACTGGAATTTAAAGGCGTGAGAAACGTGATTTAATTGGTTATATTCCCCAGTAGTGACAATCGATCGTCTTTTCTTTCCAGTTTTGTAACTCAATTGAAAGCATTAACTTGTAATAAACAAACTCTTGGATTATCATACCCCCCCCCCCCCATAAGCACTTGAGTAACTTGTAGGACCCTACTGAAACTAAAATGTACATTTTTATTTTGTTAGTCGGTGGAGAGCATATTTTAATTGCCTTTCTGCCTTAGGCCTTGGCCTGGTGCCCATGGCAACCCAACATCCTCGCATCGGGTGGTGGAACGAGTGATCGACACATTCGCATCTGGAATGTCAACACTGGGTCCTGTATCACCAGTCTGGACACGGCATCTCAGGTAAATTAATAGTAATCTGAAGCTGAAATGCAAGTGTTTAGTGTGGATGATGCTTGGGCAGAAACTAAATGTACTGTGTACTGTCAGATTTCTTCATTAGTTTTTGCGCCAAACTACAAGGAGCTAGTGTCCGGCCATGGCTATTCACAGGACAGTCTGGTTATCTGGAAATATCCCTCGATGACAAAAGTGGCTGAGCTTTCAGGTGAGTACACTTTACTGTAGATCCATGGTGTTGGTCTATAATTTTGAATTGACTGCCAATCTGCTGGTGCTCAATTTTCATTGGAAATTTAACCGACTTGATTCTTGGGTACACTTATTGCAAACAAATGGAATTCCAAGTCAAATTATCAAATTTTAATCATTTTATTCCTTTCAAATATAACTATGGGTTTATTTGGGCCATGGAGGGAGTTACTTTGCGCAAAAATATCCCATCCCTCATGGCTGAGGTTTAACTTTCACGTCTGCTCATCAGCAGAGTAATCAAAGGATACTGGTGCTGCCAGAATGTGTGAAGGGTCTTTGGGTCTACCAAACCTGTGTGGTTCCATGGCCGGTAACAGCCTCATTTTGTTTTTTTCTTCAGGACACGAGGGCAGAATTCTGAACCTGGCGCTGAGTCCAGACGGCTCCTGTATCGCCTCTATAGCTGCGGATGAAACCGTTCGGCTATGGCAATGCTTTGAGCTGGATGCTGCCAAAAAGAAGGCGAAGGAAAGGATGACCAAATCCCCCAGCAGCATCATCCACCAGGGAATTCGATAGCCGGACGGCCGGGCCGGGATTTTTGTACACTAATTTATGTATAGCCTTTTAAGTGCTGATTTTAAATGAATTGAATTGAAATAAAGGATTATGTACCCACACCTTAAGAGATTCAGTAGTTTTAAGGTTTGCTTCTGGATCTTCAGGCCACGAGTGAAAGCATTTACCTCTACTCTCAAAAATGGTCAGACCCCAGCTATGAAGTTTGGTTTCATTTTCCAGTTCCATTCATACTGAAGTTTAGCTACATAACTGAATTGCAGGAAATGGGTTTTCTGTGACTTGGTAATGATGCAGGTCTTGTGCTAAAGTTAAGTAATTGCTTATGATGGTTGTAATAAATGGTTAACAAGGTTAATGTTATAATAAAACTGCCTGTCTGGGGTACTTTGGATTTATTTTTTAAACGCTTACCTCCCATTATTTAATCTTATATTTCAAGCTCATGGTTTTAGTTTAGAGATTTGTTAATTTCAGAGCACATGAATTTCCTAAGGCTGGAGAGGTCTGCAATATGAAGTAATGTCATGGGGTTAGAAGGAAAAGGATCCACTGCTCAATATTTTACTTGGTAGAAGTACCAGTAATTGTAGGGTTGGTCTGTATTGGTTTCAATGACTTGAGTGATGCCAATCGTAAGGTCTCGTGAAGGGAACAAACTGACTAGAAATGCATTGCTCCTGTAATTGTATCTTTTCAATACTGGTATTGGAACCAATTCCTGCATGTGTGCTGTGCACCTTCATTCCCATAGTGAAAAATCAGTTGCTTACTTGCTGACAAACCATCATACCCCATTTCTAAGTATCTGTCTTAATTCACTGCTGATTAGACCATGTTGTCAATTTGATCTGCATTCTATTGCAGACAGTGGTGCAGTGGGTAGCTCTTGCCCCACAGAAAGGAGGTCCCAGGTTTGAATCCGGGCTAGGGCTTTTCTTTGAAGTCTGCGTCTTCTAAATGGTAAATGGACTGCATTTATATAGCACTTTTATCCAAAGCGCTTTACAATTGATGCCTCTTGTTCACCAGAGCAGTTAGGGGTTAGGTGTCTTGCTCAAGGACACTTCAACACGCCCAGGGCGGGGTTTGAACCGGCAGCCCTTCGACTGCCAGACAATCGGTCTTACCTCCTGAGCTGTCGCCCCATGTCGCCCCCTATGTCTTCTCACCGTGTCTGCATGGGTTTACTCCCACAGTAATTGAAGAGTCTAAATTGCTCCTATTTACGAGTGAGTGAATACTGGATTCACTGGCCCTGACCAGGAATAAGCGTGGTAGATGATGGATCGACTGCATTCTCACTCCACTTTTCCAGGATCAGCTAGTACGTAACTGTATAAAATGTAATTTATACAGTTGCCAAACATGCTTTTGTAAAAAATGTAATTGCTTTAGAAAAATTGAATTCAAGTGAAAATGATCCCTACATCAACAATGTCAGCTGGGGAAAAAGCAATCCAAAGTGGTTGACTGTTCTTTTATACTGGTGGCATAAGTTAACTAAAGAAAATTAGTTTCTTGAAACCCAAAGTACAGAATCATGACTGAACACTGCATTTAAAAATAAAAATTGACCCCTTAATTTAAAATTAGTTTTATTTTTGGCATCGTGCATTTAACTTTACATACAGTAGCAAAATCTATCATGTCTCAGTCAAACCATTCCTTACTGGTTTTGACTTTGAAATTATTTACAAGTGAGTTCAAGTTATCAGTAGGAACTGTACAACCGTGCTCTCTGATCTGCCAGTCATACCTGCCAAATGGGAGGGGCATAGATCAGGCAAGGAGAGTCTCAGTGGGGGCCTTAGACCAGCAGGTTTTATTTCCGTGGGTTCACAGGCAGAATCCGTGAAGTAGACTTCGGGGGGCGGTGGGGATCCTCTTTTCATACGTCGTGCTCCACAGGCTCCCCGTTACCAAGGCAAACCGAGGGGAACAACTGCAGAAAAACGCCTGCCATTCAATCTCCCGTGCGTCAGACGACAAAACACATTTGGAAACAGAAAATTAAAGTAAACTTGGACAATCCGTGGTGGTGTTGGGAGGGGGGGGGTTTAAAAAAAAAAAAACAAACAAAAAAGTTCT
This sequence comes from Anguilla anguilla, assembly GCF_013347855.1. NCBI lineage: Eukaryota > Metazoa > Chordata > Actinopteri > Anguilliformes > Anguillidae > Anguilla > Anguilla anguilla. The sequence goes on along the minus strand of NC_049206.1, from coordinate 10,911,041 downwards.
AAAGTGTGCTGTCCCGTGTTGAAACTCAGACTTCCTTCACTTTCCCGTAGTCGGCAGTGCCGTTTGCGTGGGGCGCGAACCCGTTCTCCGTGTGGACGCCGTTCGACTCGACCTTGCCGGCGGTCCCGTTTGGCTTCGCGACGTCCGTGTCCTCGGTCTGCCTGGGTAGCCGCTTGCCTTTAATGTAGGCCTGTACCCAGAAGTTTGAGAAGAGCACGAAGAAGAAGGTGCCATAGATCCAGATGAGGTGGATGAATACGGGGACCTGGTAGTCGCACTTTTCCATGAAGTAGTACTGGGAGATGTGGACGGACACCAGCACAAACTGGGTCTAGGGGGAGAGAGAAGAGTGGCGTGTGGGATACATGCTTATTTTAACACATGGTCAAATTTACATTCCTAAAATCAGTGAGTATGACGCCTGCCCATCCAAATCACACATTTAAGCTCTGAACTGAATAGGCTCTAGATCAGGGATGCCCAAAATTTGATAATTAAAAAATAAAGCCTAAAAAGGTGATACGAATAGGGGAAATAAAGACTTTGAAACATACGTACTGTTGCTAAAGTATATATTCAACTTTAGATCTGGGAATTTTAATAAAATTTTAGGCCTGTGAGTCATTGCGATTCTCGTGTCAACTAAGGACATGTAAAGACTTGGTGGGAAAACAAATTCTCAGCCATTCTGGTGTTTCACACAGAAATCAAAATCCAAACATACCAGCTGTATTGCAGTCATGTACTTTTTCCACCAGAGAAATTTCTGGAATCTGGGTCCAGCTGCAGCGAGGCCGTAGTAGAAGTACATAATAACATGGACGACAGCGTTGACCATGGCGTGGAAGGAGCCCATTCCCCCTGCTGATAAGAGACAAGCAATTTAATTCACTTAATGTTGCACTATTAACACATGTCCCTTTAACTAAATTAAAGCAATCTTATCTTATCTTGAAAAAAAAGATGTTCCTGCATTTATCCATTCTGAATTACCACTACACACCAACGACAGTGTTTGTGAATGCCTCTTAGCGCAGAGTGGAAACTTACCAGGTGTCAAGGTGATTCCCCACCACCAAGTCCAAGGCATGAAGGAGTGGTGAAAGATGTGCAGGAATGTGATCTGGCTGTGTTTCTTACGCAGAACGAAGAACATCTGGGAAAGGGACAATGTATGATGTCACCACAAGAGGGCGCCATACAGGAAAGTACTTTCCAAAAACCTCAGTGATTACATTTTAGCATTGATTCAATATGGCTACAATGCCCTTAATTCTTATGACTAACTTAAGTTTGCTACATGGAGCCATCTAAAATGTTTGCATGTTTGCTTAGACATTTCAAGGGAATATTAGTAGCAAGTTAAAAAGTTAATTTCAGCATAAATAATCAATTTATTAATCCTTAAAATAACAATTGGAAAGAATAAAAAAAAGGATTTTTACCGTGTCCATAAGTTCTATATATTTAGAGAAGTAGAATAACCAGGCTACCCGAATCATCTGGTGAGGAAAAAAAGAACCACGAGTTAGAATTAAGTAAAAATCAGCACACAATATTTACAGAGATATCTTCAGAAGACTCTCCCAAATTTGGCGTTATCTGGCACTACTGAACTGACATTTAAGTCCAATATTTCCTCAGCATGGATCTCCAAAACTGCAGCTGTGGTCTATCAAATTCTCACTTAGACAATATTTTACCATCATATTCGATTTCATAATTTGATAATGTAAAGTGAAATGTGATTTTCAAAAAATGTATCAAATTTAAATGTGCAAGCAGGATGTCATTACATGCATGGATTTATATATATATATATATATATATATATATATATATATAAAAACCCAGGAAGTGAACAATCACTTTAAGGCCAACCAATTTTTAGGATGAGGACCTACAAACTAGTCATACTCAGAACAGGAAACAGGAAATAATTACAAGGACAGATCATCTCTTACTCTAAGTGCTTCAGGGCTGCTTGTGGGGTCACACAGATCACATCGCCAGGTGTAGGTCGTACCCCATCCTGACATCAAGAACTGTAAAGAAAAACCATCAGTCAGTCTGCTGGGAAATACAAATACCCAGTACTAACATCATACACCACCCATTCCAAAAAGGGTGGGCTTGCTTCGAGAAGTTTCAACACAAAATTATTTTTACCCAGAACCCTAAAGTGGAACTCTTGTGGGAAAACAAGTACACCTTAGCACTATAGCAGAAAATTATTTAAACATTTCAAGTAAAGACAATTAATGACTATAAATGAACATGGAGCAGGACAGATGCATGTCTGAGATTTAATGAGATTTAACTCCACTTTCTAATTCATATGGCCAAATATGTCTCCACGCTTATGTCTAACAGCTCTATATCATACGGCCAAATTCTTATTTTCAAAGAATGAAAGTCTTTGTTAATGCACATGAATCACTGTAAACATGATTTATTATGAAGCAGGACAGCTTTTCCGATAAACTGTATGAAACAGGTGTACACCCATCTGTCACATTGGGCACTAAAATAACAGTTTCCTGTTGACCAGTCAACAGTCACTACACATGTGATATCAAACCAGATTGAAGAGGCCCACAAGAGAGATAAAGTTCAGGGTCTCACCTCATAGACAATATAGGCATTGAAGGCCACCATCGAAAAGTTATAGATGATCATGGCTTCTTTGAGCTGGAAAGGCTTGCGTTTAGCCATGAGGCGCGGCCCCAGATACAACGCTACCACGACGTAACCCAGGAGAATGAGAGTCATTCGTATCGGGCTCTGCATCAGCGGGTAGTCCTTTACCCTGGCATCTGAAATCACAAGGGGCCATAGAACACACTTACAATCAACAAGCCAATCATCCATCAGCACAGCAGTTACCAAGCAACCAATCATGAATCCGTTATGGCGCGATCACAGACGATGCGAAACAATTGCTGGGAGGACAGGAGATGTCTTTATTCTCTGGTAACTGATCTGCAATGGGATAATGTTCTTACCTGTCCGCTCCACAAGATAATTATGGAAATTCAACATGTTGGCGACCACTTCCTGTAGCATTTTGATCGCCATTCCCTCTCCTGTTTATGCCGTCTAAAATGTAAGATAAAGATGTCTTTCAGTCCAGATGCAAAAATTGTACAGATGAACATCCCCGCAGGATTATACCACCCAGGAAAAAGAATGCCTAAAAACTACTATGCCTTATATTACATTAAATACATATTATGTACCTTAATAATATTATATTAATATTATGCAGTACTGCACTGCAATAATCAAAGCACCACTTATCCCTAAACAGATGGACACCGCACTGAGTAGTTCATAGTCTTTAAATGGTAGACTTTCACTTTGAGTGAACAACTTTGCTGCTGCATGTTCTACACACTCATTTGAGATAATTTTGTGTTGGCTCCATGTGGCTCTATTGTACCAATATTATTTGCCATAGGTAGTGCAGGTGAGAGTAACTGGGGCTCCTGATAAAATGCATTTCCTTCCTAGTTCACTCAGCATTGGTCTATGTAGTGCAGATCTACAAGGTTCACTGCAATGTTGACCTTGGCCACAAAATCTTTCAAAATTCTGTTTTCCCTCCCCGTGGCTTTTGGCCAACACTTAATTTTTGCTTTCACTTTTACCGCTAGAATGACATCAGTTCAGAGAATATGTTCATTTACCATGGTTAATAATACTGATCTGAAATGCACACACAGTTCTGTAATTGATACTGACAGTGTAAACAAGAGGAGTTGGGGCTCCAGCTGTGTGAACTGTGAGACTCAAAGTTCAAATCCATTTTTGAGCAGAGGCCATTTTGGCACGGGCAATCTGAAGCATTGTTACAGGTCTGAGTACAGAGAACAATCCCAGATTTTGTAACAAACCGTCATCACAGGCACAAGGGAAGGTGTAATGAGGCCACACCTACAGGAAGCATTTCTGACCTGGCTGTCTCCACTTACGACAAAAGGGGAATGTTCTGAAATACCGGTACGTTTCCAGGGATGAGTCACTACTGTCAGAAGCGAGAGGGGGAGATGGGTGTGGCCGCATGTCTAAATTATAACACGCAGGGCAACAGGATCATTTTCTTGGCAGCAGCAATTACTAATATATGATCCTCTAAACACGCAGCACTGCACACCGACAGTGGGAAGGACACGGGCAGACATATCCGGAGAGATGCAACACAACAAAGAAAAAGAACTGCAATGTTGGTTGTCCAGCAACAGAGGCATTGTAAAGAGAAAGCCTGTTGCTTTTGTGAAAAAGCAGAACCAAGACATCACCAGGAGCCTAGGAATGCCGAGTATGAGGTCAGAGGGTTAAGCTCCATATGACGCTACCATAATGATGGAGGGTTTGGAGTCGAGGCTCATCACCGAGTGCTCCTTCACAAAATTCAGTGGCAGGAAGCAGGGCAAGCACAACAGGAACTGAAGGGAAAACAGCGACTGGCACAAAAGTGCATGATGGGTATTGCTCAACTCAGACATACAAGGCCATGACTAAGGACCCAAATCGTCAAGCATGCATCAAAAATAGAATTGCAACCTCAATATGAGGTAGACAGGGGTAGATAGTTGTCATTTTGGCAACTGAAGCACATGTAGTTTACAAAGACGGTATGTGGCCAAATTCTTTTCCAGCACATTTCCTAAAAGATGTAAACTTCTCCTGTGAAGTAAATTGAAGAGAAAAAGAAACAGATGGCTTAGAAACAAAATCAAACCATTTGCGTTGCAACGATAAAATTTGTGACAGCAAAAGTTGAGGACTGGTGTTATTCATATTTAGCTGGATAAATGATAAATGTCACAAGGATCGTTTTAGTACAGTAACCTTCACACATCACAAATGAGGCAATGGCAAGTAATTCAGGTTTCACTGTCAAAACAATAGTATACATTCAGTCCACTGACAAACAATGACAACATTTCTACACACTGTTGGTTCCGGATATGTTCAAGACAGGTACACATGCTCAGAAGCAGGCTGAAACACAGCCAAAGGTCAATTTCTTACACCTGTGTTTTGACAGAAGGCAGTTTACTGACGTATTACCCACAGGTGCTCCTCAGGAAGTTCTTAGAGATTGGAGTCATGTTCCCAAAGGCACACAGTAAAATGGGTGCCGAAGATTTCAGGCTAGGCTTGACTGGCGCTAAAAGTGACAGTCTGTTTACTGGGTTCAGTGTCACCCACCAGAATCCCACCAGACAAAGACACGATTACACCACAGAGCCACTTCAGGAAAAGAAACATCCCTTACAATCATCAGCAAACATTACACAACCTGTTCCTTATGGCAGAACCAGGAGGCAAATTCATGCCTTTAGCATTGAAAGGGTCAAAGGTGAGAGGTCGGAGCACGCCTTTTGGTTTTCCTGACACAGTTGCTACTGTATGCAATTCAGTCTCTGTGCCTCTTGGCTTCAATGGGAGTGTACACACGCTTCACAGCTCCCCATCCCTGCATTCCTTCTGTTGTGCTGTAAACTAAATAAGACCATTGTCTCAGTATTCCTACACAAATTGTCCAACCCCTCTTCAACCAAAGAATGAGATGACTCAGCAGGAGTGCCACAAAAATGTTCCCAGGCCAAATGCCGCACTTGTAATGAATGTTCTTCTAGTTTGTCACTAACAAGAAAAAGTAAAGCAATGACTGAAATGAACTTTATCCTTGTATAATACAGAAAAGCTATCTCTAAAGAGAGGACAAACCATGTTCATTTCTTAAGGTTCAATAACAACCAAGAAAACATTTTAATACTTACACATCATCATAAACGTTGCCCCAAAATTTAAACTTGTAAGCAGAAAAAAAGTCCAAATACAATCTCCATAGATTTACAGCTAAAACATTATGCATAAAGTGCATTGCAGTTTGGTTACCACACTCACAAATGAACACAATAATAATCTACAAGCTGTGAAATATTAGTCATAGAACCTTGCACATCTCTATCAACACCTACAGGCTATTCATCAGTAAGACTCAACCTGACCCTTAGTTCAGTACTAACATACAACAGCTACTGGTAAAAAACCAGAGAGAATGAAATACAGGGGACAGACCCCACAAACCAAGCCTTGTAAACCCTCTGCAAAGGATAGAATGAGTTGCTGGGTGTTAACGCAGTAAATTAGTTGTGTAACAAAAGTGTATAAATCAGCCCTGATAGACTGCATTTTTCTCAAATGATTCATTTCACACAGAGATTTTGAGCACGGAAATCAAACTCCAGTCCTGGTGGGCTGCAGGGTCTGCAGATGTCCGTGGTTTTGCGGTCAGCAATAAGCTCTTCAGTGATTTAAACTTTTCACTTAAGTGCCGAAATGCAACAAAGACCAGTAGACGCTGCAGCCATCCATTCTGTTTTAGATCCCTGATTTAACAATGGGGATGTAAAAGGATGTTGGACAGTATTACAACCAAGAAAAACTGCCTACAGTACAAGGGCATCACTTTCTGTTGAACAGTAGGGGGGGGGGGGGGGGGATGCAGGGCAGTTCACCAACATACACAGGCATGTTTCTTTCCCAGCAGTCTTTGCATATGAGAAAAGAAGACAACACATTGAGCTGCATGCTCTAGCAACACTGTGCAGAACTGTTATAAGACCTTACTGTCAAACTTCTGTACTGTCTTTCCTAGGACAGTTGAATAAGGTGACTATGTTTAGTTCAGTTACCTTCCATTGTGCTAAATAATCTGTGCAATTCCCTCCCTTACCTTGGAAAAGCAAGAGTGATGATAACTCTCCACAGTATAAGTTCATATCCCCTCCCATCATCAAGGGCTATTGAAAATGTGTTAATTATTTCCCTACTCATTAAATGAATTGACTAGTCAGTTTGCCTTCTCACAGTGTAACCACAGCACTGCAGAGAAGAATCTTGAAGCTTTACTGGATGGACAATAACATTCCTTGCCAGCTTCCGTTTGCTGCATTTGAGGAAAATGAAGAAGCTCAATTTACATAATATATTATTAAGCCTACCGTGGCAAAGTTCAAGAAACCAAACACTGCAGCTACAGATAGCAGCCATGGCCAATTTTCAAATAAAGACAATCTTAACTGACTTGCTCAGTCTGCCAATGAGATCATTGTTGCTGCCTCCCAGCTGATGGTCTGATGATGATCACACCACTTACATTACAAGTCTAACTACTTAGTATACTGAATCTACCACTGGGTGAAGAAATCCACTAGTCTACTATGTGTCTTTTAGATGGAGACTTAAATCTTTTACATTAAACAGTGAGGTTCCAAGAAAGCGTTTGCCCCCTAGAACGTCCAAAGTCTTTAAACCACATAAGGACACATTTAAATTAATGCCAAGATACAAATATTAATTAAATAAGAAACTACTTATATTGTGTAAATGTACAAGTATTTTCAAACAAAAGAACAGACCATAGTAATGTTTACTGCATTTTGCATGGCTGGCCAGACAGATATATGGAGAGTACATCTACAGTCAATGCCAGATGCATGTGACACTGTGACACTGACTAAAGCATTCTTGACACGTGCGAAGAATGTGTTTGGTGACTGACTATATCCGGCATAGCATTTCAGCGAGGGACATTTATTGTATTGAGAATATATAGATGGATTATGGCCAATAAATATGCCATCTAAGACCACTCCAGCCCCAAAATTTTCTTTGTTCAAGCCTCATGCTATGCTACAACCTGTAGATGTATTACTGTGCCCTTAAGACCACATTATGATACACTTCTTTGAATGGACTGCCTACTTTGCAGCCAGTTTAATACCTAAGGCTAGAATCTGCCTAACCGCTATGATTATTTGCTCTGATAGACTCCCTGTCCGGCCTAATTTTAATTATTGACCCCAAGCTGGCAAACAGAGGATGGGCTCCCTCAATAGCCAAGTTCTTCCTCAGATTTATGCCCATCCGGAAGTTTTTGTTTTACTCGCTTGCTGGTATTTTGGGGGTTCAGGCTTGGTTTTCACAATTTCCCTATTTTCTGTCTTTGTAAAATGGAATAAAAAAAAAAAAAGTGCAATAGCCTACATATAAATTCTACTGAAAACGTAACACTGAAAAGAGAAGGAAGGATCCCCCAAAGAGTAAGATTTCAGGCTTTCCGTCATGCCAGCCTACATGCAGACAGCTAAGTAACATGTGTTCACAGGGCTAAGGATAATTATGAACAGAAGGCGAAGAAATTAAATGAGAAACCAGTCAAAGCATTTAGAACATGAGGGAGAGTGACAGACAGAGTGAGAGAGCGACAGAGACAGAGAGCGATGGTTTACATAGAATTGATATTGAATGAATGAATGGACACTGCATCCTTACAGAAGAACAGCTGTTTAATTTGCCACCTTAAGTAAGCCTGGCCCCAGACTCCATGGAAACTGAGGAGTTGGAGCAGGGACATTTCTTTTCTATTACTAAACAAATCATAACATTAAATAAACATTATCACAGCTATTACAATACATCTGTATCGACTGCAAGCAATTTTTTTTGTCTGAGAAAAAAACCTACCTGACAACTGTGTCAGAGATCATTCAACATTTAAAGGATTATGTACACAAAGGTCAGGGACTTTGACACCCCCCCAAGCTAACTCACTTCCAGAACACAGAACCTATGCCTCCAGAACAGAGTATGTGAACCTGGAAAATCTATTCACAACAAGACATCAGAAAACTCAATACATTACAGCCTAGGGATCAACAGAAAAGCAAGAATGAAGTGAATACAACAGGGGCTGCCATGGTGATGCCAGGCATCTCCCTGTACACTCCAGTACAAATCACTCACCTGCTAGAGTCCTCTGGTTACACAGGGACCATAAAACAAGCACTCCAACAGGAGCTCACTCCTGATCCTTTCTGCTACAGACGAGCCACGCGAACAGCAGAAAGGACTGACACCCACAGACAGAGAGCGAGAGAGAGGAAGCGAGAGAGAGAGAGAGAGAGAGACAGAGAGAAGACAAACCGACAGTGTGACTGGCACTGCTGGCCTCTAAGCCTCCACCCTAGCAGAGATCCTCAGAGCGGATGAATAACTGGTTCAGACATACAGGCAGAGAGAAAGAATCTGAATGAGCCGGTGGGCGACAACGCAAGAGAACAGGCCCGTAAGGGAACTCCCAGATTTAAACGTGCATGTACAGTCAATAAGACAATGCCCGCCCAGTTTCTGGCCCACACCCTGCTCTGAGGCGATTAGGCCCCTCCCCCCTCCTCCTCCTGCCAGTCCATGATTGGCTCTTTAGGAGATGGGTAGTTTTGCTACTTGTCTGGCTTTCAGTTGGGTGTGACCAATAACACAGCGGCTGCAGGTGAGAAATCAAGAGACTGATTTCATAATGCGCCTTTCTGTTCTGGAGCAGCGGTCTACAAGCAGTCCAATTTAAAATAAAACTTTTATGCTTTTTATATATATATATATATATACACACACACACATATATATGTACACATACACATTATTATACATACATTGAGTGTATATATATATATATATATATATATATATATATATATATATATATACACACACACATACACACACACACACACACATTTCTGCTTCATATGTAAAAACACTAAAACAACCATAACGGTCGATTTTTGTTTTTACCCTAACGGTGTTGTTCCAACATATCCAAATGATGCAATTTCTTAATATCACTGAACCCACTCTTAAAAAACTATGTAAGCCATTCAAAAGAGAACAAAAGCATCCAAATAAACAGTGTCACACAAGACTGTTCATGTAGCAAAGCCTGTTTCACTGCTCCATTTATGCCTGTGATTGCATTAAGTCATGTGGACGTGTGGCCGTTCATCAAGAACTCGTGAGCTAACTAGAAAGAGAACGAGACTAAAACAAGTGCTGTTTATAAGCAGATGTACACGACCGCGTCATTATTGTCACTACATTCTTTCAGAATTATTATCCAGGGAGACAAACAAAATGGAGGGCGTTCAAATGGGCTAAAACAAAGAGCAGCAATACAACAGGGGGAAAAAAATATGAGCGACAACATAGCAAACAGCAAAATAGATTTTGAGAGAACATGGACAACCGTACGGCTTTATTCGGCCAGTTTTCTGAAGACGGCTACGGGTTGGGGAGCGACTGACGAAAGGGAGACGGCCCGAGTGAGACTGGGGTGACACGCCAGGTCGCTCTCATCCCGTCGACAGGAGCCTGCTGGTTTCGCTGCAATCCAGCCGAGCCTGTTCGACCTGTCGCTCAGGCACAGATTGGCAGCGCACTTGGAAATCACGGAGGGCCTTTGAGCTTGACTCAGCCCTGCCTCTAGAGCACTAGAGAGTCCTGACCGGAATGCCAAGAATCCTGGGACAAGTGTGTAAAAAATACCTTCTCCTATCACAAGCATGGACATTTGCCGGTAGAAACGTCAATTCTACTAGTTGTTACGCAGCAGCTAAAACTTTCCCTCCGCTGAGGATACTGTGTACAGATTAAAACAGTGGCAATTATAAACCAAGCCTCCATTGATCATTTCTCCTTTTCTTTACAATTGGGCAGTTAGGCCTGTATGACTAAAGAGCTTCCAGAATCTTCTGTTAAGCTCAGGCTAATTTACCCCTTTGCCCATCTCCTCTTTCCAACAGTCCTGTAATGTAGTGTCATAGTATGAAATGCATTAAGTGCCAAAGACCAGTTAACTTGTCAGGCATAGAGATAGCACAGGCATGAATCTGTCTGGAGGCCCATTAGTATACACCTGGACCAGTCCACATAATGACAGGGCCCTCGGTTCAGCTGCCTGACCAAGGTGAGTGGACAACCTTATAGAGCAGGGTTGCCAAACCCTATTCCTGGAACTCAACTATCCTAGAGGTTTTCACTTCAACCCTAACAAAGCACACCTTATGGAACAGCTAGAGGTCTCACTGAGCTGCCAATTAGTAGAATCAGGCGTGCCAAATCAGTCGGAATGTCGGAATGAAAGCCTACAGGATGGTAGATATCCAGGAGCAGGGTTGGGCAGCCCTGCTACAGAGTATGGCGTGGCCTGATGTCCCTGATGCAGGATGCAAGCTTGTTCAAAGGGTAAACATCTGCCACATAAAAGTATTGGTGCCACATGGTCATTTATCTCCTGGGGTGATTCAAGAGCACCTCTAATAAAATGTAAAAGTTACTTTGTTTCCTTTAAGTACTCACTGATTGCCTTTATATACTTTTTTGTTTTGAAATGCATGTTATTCTACGTTAAACCCACTCATAAGTGGCCCAAGGCAAATACGTGGCAAAGTTCAATTTCACCTCCACGTGTCTCAAAACGTAAATACACTAACGAGACAAAGCTGATTCCAATGAATAAAATTAGCTTAGAATTCATTAAAAAAAAAATATATAGTGTTTAATAAGTTTTCCTAAAAAGAGCCAGGAGCAGCCTGAATAATGCCCTTATTGAACCCAAGAGCTGCCAAGATGGGATGGCCTTGCCTTTGAGCCCCCTAGAGGAGATACTGAGACGCGTCCCAGTCACCAGGAATGTGGCGGGACGAGTCCCAATGGCACATGCGCTCACCTCCGGAAGAGCATGCAAGGGGGGGGGGCGGGGGGGGGGGAGTGTGGGTGGGCGGAGGGGAGGGCACTGCCAACGAAACCGCCTCAACAGGGCAGACCGCTCCCTCCCCGCTCATCGCCTGATTCATTCCCCAGCAGGGGATTGCACAACACGAGCACACGATACGGCCTCAAAACGCAGTGCGGAGAGTTCCCCTCACAAGCCCCGGGTCCTCGCTGAGCAACAACAGGTGACAGAATCCCCGGCTCCTCACTTAGCAACAACAGGTGTTAACATCAAAGTCAGAGAGCCAGATTTTATTCACAGAGCTGGCACGCAGGGTCGCTTCCCAGTGTCCAATTACTATTGGGCACGTGGGTGAGCTACTGCCAACCACTTCAGTAAATATTTAGGCGTGTGAATGGCCAATAGAAAGATGCACACTCTGGAAATTGCTCCAGGTGAGGACAATCGTGATTTAGGGGCTGTTCTCAGTTAATCCGAAACTCACCCAATTAGCACACGAACGTCCCGGTCACGTGCAGGTGTGAACGAGGGGGCTCACCCTCCCTTTTGTACATCACCAAGCCCTGTACTCTCACTAAACAGACACGGGCGTGGCAAGACCTGGGCACCCAGATGAATGACAAAAGTAGTAGTATCAATCCAAGGAGGGATTATTTTCAGTATTCTTAGTTGTGGCAGTGTCATTACTATTCAAGAAATATAAAGGATGCCTTTCAGATCCAGGCATTTGAGGGGTGTAAGTTTAATTATTTATTTTAAACTAACTGTGCTCGGACTTCGCTACAATGCATAATTTCAGTAAAACAAGGTCATTTACGGTATCTTATTCAGTAAAACCATTACAAAGATGTATGTAATCTTTGTAAATTTGAATATGTATTCATTGCATTCATTGCTTTTATCAATATTTTCAATATAGCACTAAGTGAACAAAACTGAACAGACAAGATTAAAACCATTCAAGATAAGCTGTTTGGCAAGGTCAAGTCCCTCTGGAATAAAAATTATGTGACTATTGTAATGTGAAAGCAGAATCTGTAACACTGCCTTAGCAACTAAGCCTTGCCTATGGGAGAAGTATTAAGCTTGTTCATGCGTTTAAAAAAAAAATTGTTATCACTGAAGATAAGCTATGATAAAGCTGCAGATAAGAGATACTGTGCACACATCTAGCCAACTGTGCACACACCTAGCCAAATACACAAAGTGTCTTCCTGAAACTGTATCTTATCAATGAAGGCAAAAATCAATTCATAACACAACCCAGTTACCACGGTTTCTTCCTGAAAGGCTGCACTGCTTGTTTTAAAACAATGTACAGCATATTACCAGACCTGGCAGCTTGAATTTGCTCATTTTTTTGCATTCATTTCAGAAGCAGAAAAGTCTTATCTAGAGCCCCAATCACTCAAACCCCCACTGAAACATTTCCATAATAATAACAGACAAGAGGATTTGTTACTATTAAAGTCTTAAACTCATCAGAAACCACAGACAGTTGACAGACTAGTCATAAACTACTTTTAGCTTGAATTGAAAGTTTTGATTATGATTTATTTGTATTTATAGTTTCATTTATAGTTGTATAAAAACAAGTTTGATTTAAAATGATTGTGGCATCCCCCTTTGCATATTTGAGTATTCCAGATACTCAGAAACATTATTCAGACCAAACCTGCGAGCAAATAAAATAATGGGATGCCACATTCTGTGGTACTGCATTTACGTAATTCAGAAGCAATACCTCACAGCACATCCACTAAGCCTCATATCCCAACACAAATATGACTTTACTATCCTCAGTCAGCTGCCAGGAGGTGATCCTACTGAATCACACGTTCTATCAGTTATTGGATATTAATATTAACAGGGTCAACAGCTCACAGCCTACAGCTAATTTGCTAAGAGTTGGCTCATGACCAAATGGCCTGGTCGGTGAGTATTAAAGAAGGGGTACAACAGCCCTGGTGCAGCGTGATGTTGAGGTCCATGTCTGCACCCCAGACCCAGCCACAGCATTCTTAGCAACCAACAGATGCCAGCCTCCAGCGATTCACACCATTGCACCATTCTAGACTGCAAGACTAAACTCTCTCACCTAATCTGCACTACTCATTTCTAGGTGTAAGCCCCCTGGTGAGTTACACATTGTACCCAGAATCCACTTCTACTGGAGGTTTTTTTGAAGCAATTTAAGCTCAAGTACCTTGCTCCAGGGGACAACTGCCGTGTCCAAGATCAAACCCGCACTGTTGTAATGAACCATTGTTGTACTGGATATGAAGGAACAGTACTCCAGCATCCTTCTCAAACAATCATACATAATTAAAATAATATGAATTGCAGTAGTAACAATAACAAAAGCAACAAGAACTATATGGTACCAATTATGCAGAATGTGATATGAACATGGCTTTACCATATTAAAAGCAAATCTGGCATAAAGTATTCACAAAAGGGCAGCATCCCATAAATTCAGAACAAATTCTGAATATCAGAGCTCGATATTTTATACTTAATAAGTGTTAGCTGTGTAAACATCACATGTATTTGACATTCTCAGCATAGTCTGAATAACTGACCCAGTGAACACAATTGTGCATGTCTGAGTTCAGTTGACATTGGAATCTTCTGATACCATCTCTGGTCAGAGAGAAAGGCCCAACTTGTGGCTTCCACAGGACTGTGGCATACAATGAGTGCTTCTTCCTAATTCAGTAAAAAAAGAAAAGAATAACACATTCCAAAAGCCATGGGTCGTGAGTGGGTTTAGGAGTGTGGCACACACACAAAAATGCTTTTCAAGAACAGTTATTCAGTAAAACAAAGGATATGTGCTGTCGCAGTTATGACTGCCATTTTTACTTCTTAAACAGCCGCACCCTCTCAGGATGGGGGACTTTAACACTGCAGTTCATTCCAATTACCAATGCAATAACAGACTTTGTATGTATACAAGCACCTATTTGGAATATCAGTTCAGGGTATATATGGACTAGTATTAACATGTAAATGAGGACAAAGACGTTTTTCCAAATCTAAAGCATTTATCTCTAAACTGCACAGAATACAATTCCCACAGGTCTTTGCTGGAGAATTATGTGATTTCATTTAGAAAACGCTAAAGGCATATGCACCCATAGCTTCACAGAACACATACATTTATATAAACCTAAACAAATTAAAACCTAAGGATAAATTCAACAGCACATTTTTTTGATGACAGAAAACATGAAGAAATATTTTCACTGTTGTTTTCAGACTGAGCACGGTACTTATACCAAAAACCCCGATATGTATGCATAAGGAGACCAGAAGGGGACAAGGAGCAGGGAGGCTGAGGGCAGTGCAGCCCTGTCTTACAACATTCCCAGCAGTTACCAAGGACAAAGAGGGATAAGACTGGCCCAAATTAGATTGACCTAAAAGGCACTCTCCTCCATCTCTGCCTGTTCATCAGGCAAGCAGCAGGACGGTGTGCAAAAAGCCCATCCTCATGACTGCTCAAATTCGACTGATCAAATCTTTTCCCCCCATGATGCCGGACATTTAAGATAAATTAGGCGGGACAAAGGAGGCACAGACACACCGAGCCAAAGAGACACAGCTGAAAGTGGTCAGCTGGCCATCACTGGATCGGTTTCCTGGTAACCATTTTCTTAGCCCACTTGCAAAAATGTAAAAATAAAAAAATAAAAATAAATGAACAAAGACTCACAAGGCCTCCACAGTTTCAACCTGGGACATGTTTCCTTAATGAGGGCAGAGTGACTCTTTGGGAAAGTTCCAGCAGCCCTGACACAAATTAGTGGAGCAGCACGGATTTGTCAGGGCTTGCAAATTCACCATTTGCTGACAGTGACACTGATGGAATTCTGGGATTGTGTCACCACTCTGCTCTGACAGACTGTTACAAGGCAGAGCCAGATTCCCCACACCATCCTTCACACATTTCTTTCAACAGAACATCTACTCTTCTCTGAGCATGTCAAGACTGTTATGCAATATTTTACAAACAGTCCAACATTCAATACTATCAAACCAGACCTAATACAGCGCATCATGTACATTATATAAATTACATTATACAGTACAAAATACTATACTGTCACTCTGATGCCAGACATTAGAATCGAAGAATGTGCACTTGCATGCGACATGCTTTTGTGCAGTCCCTCCTAAGCAATCTTAGCAGAAGCTTACTTTTGTTCCAGATGGGACACGATGCAAGCGAGAGGCTCAGTAGTTAAAGACTTGATGTTCAATGGGCTCTTCTGATCTCACACAGATTTCCGCACTTCACCCTCCACACCAAATACATAGTGGTCATTTCATTTTGAGTTAATTGGACAGGCAACAAGTCGATGGTGCCAATGAGGTGGAGCACTGGCCCAACTTCCACAGTGGTCAGCCAATGGGAGGGAGACAGAAGGTAGTGACTTCAGATCAGATAGGTCACGTTCATAATACTGCACCACCACATTGGCAGATTGGCAAGTTTGGAGTAGACCATCTGTCTGATTCTATATACACACTCCTTAAGAGAGGATGTGTCTGCAGGAGGGCCTTGGAGTGATTGTACCAAAATGCTGTGGTTGGGAGGGGGGAAACATAACCAAATGCAACTGTGGAAAATAATCGTTGGCACAGACAAGTGCACTGTTCAGGTATTAAGAATTCCTATGATCTAACACAGTGGTGTCAAACTCGTGCCATGGAGGGCCGTGTGTATGCAGGTTTTCATTCCAACCAATTAATGCTGCCTTAATTGAGTCCAATTACTCATTCAGCCATATGCGTTTAACTGCATTGAAGCACAGAATATAAGAAAATTTTTATTTAGACAATGCGGGTCACCATAGGCGTCGGGTCACCATTGTGCACAAACCTGCATCCCTAATTCAGCAAATAATTTAACTAATTATATAATCAAGATCTGAGGCTGGAATGAAAACCTGCATACAAACGGCCCTCCATGGCATGAGTTTGACACCACTGATCTAACAGAATCAGCAATGTCTACACAAACACAATCTCCTTTGGAGATGCGCCCTTCAAAATGGTATCCAGCTAGTGTAAGATAATAACAGTGAACAAAAATAAATAAATTAAATGATTGAATTAGTACATGAATAAATAAATAAATAAATAAAATAGTTTAGGAATCTATATTATCACAAAATAGGCCAAAAAAAGCTAACAGATAAGTATTTTTTCTATAACAGAAAGTAGCCTATTGGTTTTCCAGAGCACAGATGAAGAGAGAGGATCAACCACTTAACTAATTAAATACATAAGAGTGCGAAATACTAAGAGATCTACGACTACACTGTCCCAGGCCGTTGGTTCAAGTTCAGGTAATGTTTTTGAAAACTGCATGAACACAGAGTGGCTGATCAGCGATACTTCTGTTTTCGAAGAATTTTCCCTAAGCATGCCGAAATCCGTGCGAGTGAAGTGTGCATGCATTTGCTGTCAAGATCGTGACGGAAAAGTATATCCACATAAATAAAAAAGTAGCCGTTCTCAGAAAGCAAGGTTTAGTCAAAGTGCCATATTCTAATCGAACCACAGCCTTCAAATTAACATTCGCAGTAACATATACAACACCTTACGTTAAATGAGCACTTCCATAATAAAAATATACACGATAAAGCGTTCTTCCACATCGCCGAGCTTACTTCATTTCTACAGTATCTCCCAATAACAGTTGGCAATAATCAGTAAATAAACCTTACGAGACACTTAACCCTTTAATCAGTATGCGTCATGCAGGTGTCTGGTGGATAGCGTCAACAAAGGCCTTTCAAAACGAAAACTTATTCGTAAAACCACACGACTGAATTAAAAGCAAACATTATCACCAGAACGCCATACCCACCAGACAGCACGTGAGTTCATGTAAAGTTGGATAATAAAACAAACACGGGAACTCCTTTTTCCCGCTGCTTTACCTGCACGAATGTCCACCATTCCGGATCTTTTGAAAGCTCAGACCCAGCCCTCTCTGAACGGTGGGCGGTTTAAAAAAGGTCCTGCCTATAATGGCTTTGGACATCTGAATATCTTCATATTCATACGAAACAGCGAAGCTGTTCTCAAACTTTATGAAAAATGTAGATAATTCAAAATGTTCTTTCTCAAATGTTAAAATAAATTCCCTTCCTTTCTTAACAATAAGAGCATTATATAAATGAACAGAAATAATAAAAACAGATGGCTTAAATATTCAATTTCTTTGATATGCAAATCAAGATCTAGTCAGCCACAGGGCCAAATAAAATATGAGATAAAAAAACAATTCAAAACAGTTTATATATAACTAAGTCAAGAGGTCCCTGCTGAAAATTCCAGCTAAGATCAGCTGGGAGTCTAAGATGGTTTAAGATGGTTTAGGAGTCCATGTAGTAGTCCATAAATCTTTTTTACATGTGTCAGAACCTGGCCTTAAACTGGATCTGACAGTTTACAGCAAAGTGACTGAGATTGGGGAGTGATTAAGTCTTCAAAAAATGAGGACAAGCTGCCTGAAGAGGCTGGTTCTCCCACACATGGAAAGAACAAACATCCATGTCAGCCTCCTCACTGATAACCACACCCCTCTCACATCACACTGCTTTTCTAAGCACATGCAGATATTTAAATATAACATCCATGTCAGTTTTGTATTCACATAGTTGTTTTTTAAATTCACTACTGAATTACAAGAGCAAGGCAAAACAATATATGCAGTCTGATATATGCAAAGACCCTCAGAACCCACTACTGGGAGCAAACTTAAGCACTTCACAATTACTTTTTATTTGCTGAATTTAACATAATAATAAAATGGTAAATGTGGCATATGGCAAATTTAAGGCAATACTTGATTGACTTGTTATGCCTTAAAGTTTGTACCCTACAGAGGTTGTGTTAACTTCTTTTCACTTAAGCATTCAAGAAAATGTGCAGTATGACCAGGGCTGCCCAAACTTTTGTCATCACAGTGCCTACTGAACCCAGCAGGGGGAGATGTTTACCAGTTTTTCACTATGTGGTTGACAGCTCCCAGCATTTAATACAACTTCAGTACGTCAACGTTTTTGATTGCAAGAGAGGCTTTCTATCCATTACGCTAAACATCTAAACACCAGGTAGGACAATTAAAATAATTAATATTTTAAAGGACGCCTGTCATTTTAGTGGCTGTCTATGTCATGGCCCACATTAACTAGGTAATAAGGATCACCGCTCATGCGCAACAAGTGGACACCGACAAGAAGTGTTTGCATTAATGCCAAGCGGTGTCTTGAAATCACACTCGGATTAATTCTGATCAGTACTGGCGCATGGTCAGGTGGCTATACGTATTTAAAACACATAACTAGGTAGGCTAAGCCTTGGTAAGTCTTTTATGCAATGCAAAAACGCTTTTAAAAAAGAGAATTAAGGAGGATTCTAGACCACAGAGTATTACTACTGGATCATGAGTTCAGCGTGCTCTGAAAGGTCAGCACAAACTGTATTTTAGATTTTGCATTTGACCTTAGAGTGATATTGCTTTTCACGCCGCGCAGACTAATTCATTATAAGCTCTTAGTTTGGCAGCACCCTTATTTCCCTTATAATACTGATAATTAGGTAGTACAATCACAGCACGATCAGGCCCGGGCTCAAGTGGCTTTCCAGTTTCCACACCATCAGCTCGGAAGAGCGCCATGTTTATTCATGATGTCTTAAAATCTCATCAGCGGGGCCATTGACAATGATGGTACATTTATCTGCCTGAGGTACTGTAAATTAATTGCTGCCTGTGATGATAATATCATTTCTGCCTCGTTGCCCACGGTAGGCTACACGTTTTTCTTTTTTGTCGCAGGTCCGGCAATTTTGATGTGTCTGGCTGCCTTTACCGCAGCACCTCATCAACGTTAATTAGTCTTAGCGCGCGCAAACCCTTCTCGCGCCGAGTAATTTCTTCAGGTGCGTGGGCAAACTAATTCTAATTTTGTCGCATAAAGGGATAATATCTTTGTATTTAATTGGGTGTGATATGAACTTTCATTGCTCATTTGTTGAATCGGGAGCTCAAGGTACGGTCCCATTGACCCCATCTTCCTGAAAGAACTTCAGTTTTGTTTGTAAATGCCTTCCATTTTACCAATGTACTGATACAGTGATGTAAGAGTTTATGAATTACCTAACAGTATCAGTAGGGATACAGAGGAGCTGTTTCAAGTCGTTCTTAACTATTGATTTAAAGTTTCTTTTGAGAGCTATGAAATACAAATTCACATTCATTTTTCTCAATTTACATGTCAAGCTAAATTATTAGGGTTATAATATGATGCTGTGGGATTAGGCATTCCTTACCGAACCCGTGCTCCCAATCCAACGTCATCAAGGCCATCCCCATCCACCTTTGTGGACTTATTATCCAGAGCAGCCTTTGTAGAAAAGGGAAAAAAAGCAGTAAACATTCTCCATTTGTGCACAGTTTATTGTAATTTAACATGGTAATATAACAATTGCCCGGTCACTCTTGAGAAGACCACGGCCTAACTTACTAGCGTGGGAAAAGGCCGTACCGCCCGTCCATATTCCTGTTTGTTACTTGAGGAAAGATTTTCTGCTGTTTCAGTTTTGGTCCCTACAATATTTATTTGTTTGCTTACATCTGGAGCATACAGAACTCCTACTGGCAAGGACTGAGATTCTTTGGTGGCTGTTTACACGGGCTGGGAGGAGTTGGGTGTTCACGCACGCCAGCACTTGGCAGCGTTGCAGCACGGAGCTTGTGCCGTTGTTTATGCAGAAGAATCCTCTTTTCCCTCCGCTCTCTTTATTTAAAATGAAAATTTGAATAAGCGGTCTGAGGAGTCAAGCGCTACAAATTGGGTCCTTTTGTTTCTTTCTGAGCTCTTCATGGAAATTAGAATGTTTATCTTTGCTTTGCTTCTCCCCCGATTATAATCTTCCAGTCAACAGGTGCTAATTTCCTTTTCTTTTTTTCCTCATTGCCAGTCTCGTAATGATAATTATGACTTGTGAACAGACTTGAATGCCCCGGTAATTATAAGGTTTCTTAAAGGTCCTTCAGCAGGTTGAGAAGCTGCTCATGACAGCTCTGTGTCTTCTCGAGGAATGCTCTGCCTACAAACTCTGAGAAAACTCCATATCCCCTGTGATCTTTCTCCTACCTTTGCAGAGGGAAAAAAGAACACTTGTCTCTCTTGGTCCAGTCTTCTGGGAGGAAAATTCTCAGAGCAACCCAAACTGGGAAGATGAGGTTAGAATTTTTGCCCTGCACAAGATGTCCCAGGTGTCTCTGCGGTGAATCTGAAGTGTCAGGCCTTTTCCCTTGGGCGACTTGTTTTTTCTTTTATAAACGACTGGCGACATTGCCTAACTTTAAAACCGTTTTAATTTCATGGATGTCTTGTGATGACTTGGTATCACTCACATTAAAGCTGGAAAAATCTGTTGAAAGCACATGAAATGGTAAACTCACCATCTTATGCTGCATCACACGTCCTCTCAAGATCCTGTAGGGGGCAGTACTCCACTTTATGAAGCCCTGCATGCAAACTACGCCTACTTGTAGCCCTTTTGAGAAGGAGGCAGGTCTGTCTGTTCTTTAAAATGAGCTGCAGATGTGGTGTGGTAGGTCTTCAGTTCGTTGCACATCACTTGTAACACACTCTTTCCATGCCCTGTTCAGCACAGCATGCTAATATACAAAGTAAAGCATTGAATTACAGCCGACCATGCTGATCGTGCCATCCATCCTTCTACCTTAATTCACTTCCTGTCATCTTTTGAATTTTCCTACCAAATTATTCTGGCTTCTGTCCCTGATTAGAGGTTGCTGTGACTGGTAACACGTTTTTTTTTTTTTACCTTGTTCCTGTGAACTTGCGTGCTGAGTCGGGCAGAGGAAGATAAGCTTTCCCTATTGACTGGTTTCATCCTACTTGTCATCCAGGGAGTTTTCCCTTGCTCTTGCTGTCGCTCTTGGCCAGGGTAAAGCTTCAAGTGGATTGTGGCATTCTGTGTGCAATGCTCTATATAAATAAAATTTGACAGCTCGATTGAATGATTGAATTAGTGAACAAAATGGCAAATGGCTGTTGAAATATCACCTACCGGTGACACGACTATTCAGTAAGGATACAGAGGTAGCTTTTATAAAGATGATTCCGTATGGCTGTAATGTACAGTACCACAGTACACTCCCTGGAAATGTATGCCTAAATGCATCTTGGGAAAGCAGGTGTGATAAGCTGTTGTCTCCAGTGTAATAAATACAGTTAGTGTAGAAAGTGCCTTGAAGCATTGGGTCTGAGATCAGTTAACCTCTCCCTCACCTGAACACTGCCAGAACTAATATGTGATCAGTGCTGACAGGGACACGCCTGCTATCTGCATCAGCCACAGGTATCCTTAGCAGGGGGCCCAGAGGTTAATTAAACGCGCAGGCCGACATTTGAAACAAATTGCCTTTGATGCTGTAATGTCAAACGACGGGGGCTCTCTCCGCCGTCAGCACGGGCCTCTCGACTGCGCTCGCGAGGATGCTTCTGAACGCAGATCAACCAATCACACGCCGCCAGCCTCCCCGTGGAAGCAGCCGTTCACATTTCAGAGCCAGGCTCGCAGTTTTAGTTTTCGGATACGTTTAGCGCATCACTGTTAATGGCTGCAAAATCGCAAGCCAGAAAGGCCTCGGGAATTTCATATATTCTCTTTTATAAGCCCATAGTTCACTGCACCGCGGTAGTGTCTCAAACATATAATAATCTTGCCCGTGGGGAATTGCCTTCATACAATGGTGCAAGAAAAAAGGGAAGGATCTCAATAGGAAGCCTGTAGCCTGTCTGGCAGACAGAAGAAGACAATGATTAAAGTCTGGCGGATCAAACGGGCTCAACAGGAAGCATATTTGCTCCTAGGGCAGATTAATTGATCCTTTTTGACCTCTGAAAAATCTTCCCATTGCCACAGCGGGCAACAGACGACTCATGGGCGGTTTTGAATGCCTATATTTTGGGGCGAGTATTCCTAGAAGACGTTAAAAAACTTCCTGTTCCTTAAGATAATGTGAAATTTAAATGCAAACATTGACACCTGATGTGAAACATGATTATTGTTACGCTATTTAGAGATTTAATAACAAGCAGTTACCATTTGCTAACCAAGGCAGTTACTGTGCTGGGACACTTGACACAACACATGGGCATGTCCTTAATTATGGGATGAAGGATTTGGCTCCACAAGGAAAAGGGAGGAGTCATCAAGGAGACCAGGTGCCAGGGGAAGAACATGGGTGAAGGTCTTGGCAGTTGTTTTAAATACATACGGTCTGATTTACTAAGACATTTGTCTTCGTAACTTTCCTCAATGATTGGTAATGGTATTTGCTTTGCACCAATCATTGGTTGTGTTATTAGTTTTGTGTGATGAAAGTTTTTGCACATGTCTCTGATGAAGTCTTAGTACATCAGGCCCATAATGTTCTGGCGTGTGTAAACTGCATGCAGGATTGTTTTTAGTCGAAGTCCAGCTTATAAATTAATAATTATTCGCTTGGTAAGTGGGTTGCATTGTTTATAACCATTTTTGTAGATTCTGGGGTTTCTTCGAGGTCCAACTGTTGGAAGACAAAGGATTGCCATACCATCTGTTCCTTTTCCCTTGTTACTCTGAGAATGCCCGTTCCTGGTGGCAGAAAATGATTTTTGCTTCATGGTTTTTTGTTGTCTGTTTAAACTGTTCCTGTAAAATAACAAACAAACAAAGGCTGGGTTGTCCATCCTGTACACCCTCTGGATTGTGGAAACTACCTTGCCCTTGTCTTAATTAGTCTTATCTATTATTTATCCTTTCACTTTTGGTAGCCAGACCTGAACTGTATGAACTGTGTCAACAGTGGTATGCATAACATAAAAATTGTGTGACTGCGGGGAGTTTAGCCCAAGTTCCCAACAAGAGAACTGGTTAGTTGCTTCATTGATTTGTCGCTTATTAGCTGTGTTAGTTAGCCTTCTGTAAGACCATGTAAAATCAGAGTAAAAATGCATCTGTTCAGAACTAATTTGACACTGCAATTTTTACTGTGTACATTAAATTGACCATGTGCACTGTTGCAAATGTCTATTCTTTTTTTCTCAAACGGGTAGTCCTCATTACTCAGCTATGACAATGACAGTGACTGTAGGACTGCAGGAGCGGACATCACTTAATGAGGGGTGACCTCAACTTCCTGATCTTCAGATGGATTCCTCGGGCAGCTCTGAAGCCCACTGTTATTATGCGGGGGGTTCGGCTTATTCCCGTTGGCCTCTGTTTAGCCTCGTCACCGCGAAGCGGTTAACAAACAGAAAACGGTCTCCTCTGCCGATGACGGTAATTACTGTGCCTGTCAAAGAGAGCCGTCTGCAGGGAGTGGAGGTCTCCTCGCCTGTCCTTCAATCCTTAATTGCATTTCATAATTTAATTAATTTCTCTCTGCCTCTTCTTACCCACCCACAGAGGAGAAAGAGTGAAGCGGAAGGCTTTGATTAAGATGCCAAAATCTTCAGACAAAGCAAGAGCTCGACCGGGAGGAAGTCCACAGTGAGCTGTGCGGGCCTTAAAAAAAGACGCTGGTAGGATCTGATGGAACCCCTTAAACACACTCAGAACACGGCAGGCATCGGACAATGAATCCGCGTCAGCCCATCAATACGTGACGGCGGTGTCATTGTTGGTCCACCGTCGGGAGGCACAGCCGCAACATGCACAAACGATTGCTTTCGCGGTCTTAAATGCCAGTTTTCCAGTTGGCCTCTTGGTCTCATCTGTTCGTTCTTTCAGCTTCGTAATGCGCAGAGACCGCAGTGCGATGCTGGTGCTTTCCTGCAGCTTGCTTGACTTGATACAGACAGCCGACTACCGAAAGTGAAAAAGGCCTAGGCATATAGGGGAATAAAGTGGACTGTCCGCCATCCTATTAGTGTCTTAATTTAGCCACTTTTTAAAACCTACGTGCTGTTAGATGTATAACCGTCATGGTTGCTTTGCAAGAGGCTGTTTATGGTGAGGATGCTGGTCTGGGAATTTTGTTCATCCAGATGTTCATCAGATAAATACACTTGTATTTATCCAATGCTATGTTTATCCTGCAAGTAGGACCGTCTCCAAAATGTAATGTGATGAGAAGTCATGAAGTGACAAATATTATTTAAACATTTATTTACTTTTTGCTTCGTATTCGGTTAATGATATCAGTTAAATTTAAAGTTAGCTGTGCTAAAATTTAAATTTAGAGAGAACTGCAGTTCCAGTTCTCTAGAACTGAAATTATCCTGATTGATCGTTTGTCTGGCAAATTTCAATTTATTCTGAAGCAACATTGGCTACTTCCTAAGTTCAATATCCTTGTCCTTCAGTAATAAATGAAATTATGTCAATCAATTGGGCTTTATGAAATGAATTGGATGCATGCATTTGGCTGTGTGTAGTGGGGTTTAACTTAGGGCCCTAATTGGCCCTCCCAGGCCTGAGTGTGCATGTCATTGAGAGCTACTCAACTGTGTAAAATAGGCAATTCTGTCATTATTGCACTGCTGCCCTGGGGCTAAAATCTGCATACGTAATCCAAGGGCTAAATGCCAACAGGATTTATTGTTCGGCTTTTAAATATCTGTTGATATTATTGTGACCTGTCATTTATATTTTATAATATCACGGTTTCCTGTGTCATTAGAATGAGCATGATGGGACCAAAGGTAATAACTGATTCTTAAAAGAACACCTGACGTTTGGATGGTTTGTTCGACTTGTCCAATGTATGTAAATACTATAGCCTAAGTTAACGCGATTCTGTCATATCTTGTTGTTCATACTAGAGGTATCGCCACTGCGGCTACTAGTTGCATGCTACGATGTTCACTTCAAAATAGAAATGACTACCCCCCTCAGTGCTCGTTTGAAGGTATAACAGGTTTCTCAAGAGAATAATTAGGCATCCATCTTGACTTGGTAGCAGTGATTACCATATTTTCAAGAATTTGGTACAGTTCATGCTTGGACGGCTGCTGTCATGTCAGATGGTGACAGGAAAATTGGCAGCTTTTCTGAAAACTCATCTCTCTCGTTTTTGTACCTCAAGCTCCGCTGTGACTCACTTGTATGAGCAGAAGATTTTACTTCTTTCACACGTCTTTCACTGCAGAATCTTATAACGAACAAACCTAACGGCTATGGACTGAAGAGCCTAATACCCTGCCTTGCTCTTTTCTGTAAAATAGTTCATCCTGGACCTCATAACTGGCCTTATTGTTCGAATTTTTCTTTTTCATAGACATTCATTTCCTACTGATACACCCACTGAATCATTTTCCTGTAATCTTGGATTCCCCAGCGAGTTACTTCACCACATCAAATGTTATTATAATGCATTTGAAGGTATGTCATCATTGGTACATTTAGATTGTAGAAAAGAAACAATGCAAAGCCTGACTAAATAAACTATATTTTGATATGTACTATAATAATATTTTTGTTATTATTATTATTCCAACCAATAGCCTTCAAATTGTGATCCAGTGGAGTTCAACCTTGCTGTTCTTTATTTGGCAATGGTTGTCGATGGCAACTGTGTACTTATATTTTAAAGGCAATCATTAGCCCAGGTCCTACAACGCAGGGAGAAGCAAAAAAGGAATGTGGCAAGTCTTGCTATAAAAGCAGCTGTCCATCACACATCATGTAGCAGCATGCGTTTGTCAACGCCGATGGACTGAACTGTCCAGATCAGCTAAATAGTGCTGACATTGTCATCACACTACTAGCTTTGGACTGTTCTGTTCTAAAGACAGAATGGTGTCAGATGGTATATTGGACGGTGTTAAAAACAATCCATCAGTGTTGACAAATGCATACTGCTACACGATACCAGTGCCAGACTCGATTATGCTTTCCGTTTAGACCAATTGCTCTTCCTGCTACGAGAGCTGACGTGATATGAGTTTGGAGTAAGTTAGCATCATAATAGTATATAGCCTGAAGGTGATGTCATTTCACATTGCGTATTTTCAGTGGTGAGAGTGATACTGGGAGTTTCAACAAAATATGGGTAAGCATTGTTATACTCATATTGAATGCCCAGCCAATACTGATGCAAAACTGAAGCACAAAGGGAATCACTGATCTGCTGGGCAGCTGTAACCTTTATTTCCTGTTGGCTGATAATCTTGGCCTCCAATCATCTGACGCCGCCATCTTTTCAACCAATAATTAGCTATGGAAACCTGTCTCAAACATTCCAGCCTCTGCTCTAAAGTGGCTTCTCTCTTGCCTCCTTGTCCTTAGATTTCCAGTAGAGAGGGATATCAGTTGCCAGTGCAGTTCCCCCTGACCTGGTGACATATGGCCCACACCAAAACGCATGATCGTGCATCTCCGAATACGCTATAAGAAAGCTGACTGGACACAGAATTTGCTGCTTGAGATCGTCTGACTAAACTTGGTAAAGTTGCACAGGGAGTAAAGGGAGGAGGGTGAAGACCAGAGGTAAAGACCAGGGTTCCTGCTGTGCAAGCTGCTCTCGGAAGCTACGGTACGCTGCTGCTGGTTGACAGCATTCTGGGGGCGTATTGGCGGAATGGCCTCTGTTTTCCTGTGGTTGCTCGTGTGATGCCGTACCGAATGACACTCAGGGCTTCTCTGTGACACCGTGTACCCGCGGGGGAAGCGATTAGCTGGATGTTTATAAACCGTCCTCATTAAAGGTTGTTTAGTCTGCCTGAATGTGCGCGTATGTGTGTCGAATGCACCAAACTAAACGGTTGTCACTGGGTTTATTTTTTTTAAATCCTTATTTAATTTTTAAATGAACCCATGACAGTTATTTCATGTTTAATGACTATCGTAAGGGAAATTATGTTTTTTTGGGGAAAATCACCACTACCATTGGCCCACTCTTATCTAGTTCATTGAGAACTCAATAAGAATGACTTTCCATTTCTTGGTGATGTCATATCAAAACTTCATTTGAATATACAGTATGTGTATTTATGCAAAATCTTGCCTCGTACCCTTCATGGATTATATTGGGCTGTTTGCACCATTTTTGCAAAAATGTTCTCTGAAAGGAGAGGTCACGGTGCTAAGCAGTGTATGACATCTCTTTAGTCTAGCATCGAATCTGTAGTATTTAGGTTTTATTAAATTATTTTAAATACACATGGTGATTGGTGACGGACGCTTTCAGGGTCAGGCCCCTTTCCTTTCGATTTGAAGACTGAAAGAGAAGAACCGTATAAAATGTGTGAATATGAGGGGTGTGCGCTGTTTTTGTAGCCACTGTTCATGGCAGTCATAAGTTAACCCTGCTCAGTGCTGACAATTAAGGTGTCACTCCCTCTGACGTCCCTCCTCTTGTGGGAAATGCCTGTTTTAATTTTTATTTTGTACTGTAGAGCCTGTAATATGTTCCCTAATTATGTGTCTAGTTCTCTGGGGCTATGCTAAGCACACCTTTTGTAAGTGTTGAGTGCTTAATGGCTAAAAGAGAAGGCATTGTTCTGCCCTTTAGCAGCACTGTCTGACGGAGTACAGCGACTGAAAGAAACAGCCGTGTGTAGAAAATGATCATTACGCTATTATCTGTCTAATGTGGGTACTCTGGGACATTTATCCTAGCCAAGTATAGTGGGATTGTTAACAGCCTTTCACTGAGGCACAGGATGACACTGCTGTGATACGGCTGTACAGCCCTCATTTGTCTGCAGATGGTCTTCCTCTGCAGTTTATAAAGCATCTGAGCATCTTTGAAAAAAAGCTTTTGTATGTAGTAGTAGAAGTAACTTTGTAGCAGTAGTAGTTGGCTCAAAATAATTTATCCTTTTCTTTTGACATAAAGTTGCTTATGAGTTTTGTAACAACTGATATCCAATCGAAGCGCTAACATAAAATAATTTGTGATTTAACATTATTTTATAATGAAATTATCAGCCAACTTGCCTTTATAATTGAGCATTTGAAAACTGTGATGCTTCTGAAGAACCATGTTTTGTCAGAAATCACTTGGCTTTCAGTAATTTTCTTTGTTGTATTCAGCGTTTGTAGGAAAGAGGCATTATTGCCTGTACCTTGGAGAAGCAATGCCAACAATGTCCATGAAACTGAAAGTTTTTTTCTTGCCCTCTTGTTTGCATGGGCTTCTTGGACATAGTCAGTCAAAAGCAAAGAAGGGCAGACTTCAACTGAGAGTTTTAACTTTACTGAGAAGACCTGTTGATTTTGAATGGATGTAGACATAATTTTCTGACAGGTCTGTATACTGTGTTCACATTGGAGGTTTCATAACTGCATTGTTGTTTATTCACTCGCTCTCTACCTTTGTTGATGTGTGGTGAGCATTATGACTCAAAATGGCAGCTGTACATGATGGTTGAGGTGAGTTCCCCATCCTTCACTGTATAGCACTTTGAGCATCTGGAAAAGTGCTATATAAATGCAATGTTTGTTCGTTCATCAGAGGTTTTTACTATGGTCATTAAAGTCCCCAGGTCGCTCATTGCAAAGAGTAGGGGGTTTCCTGGTGTCCTGGCTAAATTCCAAACCTGGGTTTCCCAACCTGCCGTCTAATCATCCCCTGATTTAATTGGCTAAAAATTGGTGCTCTCTCCCACACTTACTGATGTAGTTCATTGAAATTCACTGTAATTTACTGCACTGTGATACTGCTATTTCATCGGTCAGTGTATATTGCATTATCTTTGGTGCAAACCCTGCAGGTGTCAGTCCTGCCGGAAGAGACTTGGAGATCCTTTGCATATTATTCTTTCAGAGGAGTGGTTTTGAACTGTGAGAAAATTCAGAGAACATAAAGATCACTCAACTTCATTTTCTGAAGAAGTTCATTATGACCCAGGGATTTGGGGAGAATGCTGGTGAGAAAATTTAAGATGGAAATTAATCTTGCCTTTCATTAAAACGGCCCGTAATCTGTTTGATAAATTAGGCAATTGTAAGTGCAGGGGCATATTCTCTGAAACTGTATCACCCCTCAGCCTGTTAGCTTTTGTTAGCCACCTCTAGTGTAATTCACATGAGCCTGAACTCAGTTGCCATGGATACTTCATCCCTATAGCAACTAGGAGCCTTCATAAGTGGCCACCAGCCCAACTGAAAAAGACTCTCAGAGCCCTTGATTATACGCAAGTTCAGTCAAAACGGCTACCGTGGGCTTTACTCTCCTCTGGATATAGTGACACAAACAGGCTAAGCAAGTCTATTCTTTGAAGTGTGTGATAGAACTCGGAGCTGGTGCCAGGCCTCGTAGCAGATAAATGGGTTTTCTGAACATATGGTGTTGCTGTTGAATTGCCCTGGTATATTCATGCAGGGAGTTTAGATTGCTGTCCCTGTAACAGTGCACCAGCTGCGCGGACGAGGGTGGTGAAAATTCATGCTTTTCGTCATTCACAGTATGGGCAGGACAGACATCACAGCAGTTACTAAAAATGCCACTTTGCTCTCACAGAAGGAAATCAGAGCGCAGCCTTTACAGAAATGGAAACTTCTGTCATTTCTTGTAAATATGTGGCTTTGTATAATGATTATTTATTGCTAAATATATTTCGCAGTATTTCTTTGCAAAATCTGAAAGTGGCAATCATTTGTATATTTTCCCATATATATTTATCTGTTGCAATATCTTCATAATATATGGTGTTTCAAGATATTTGAAATTTGTATTTTTGTGACAGGGACGGATCCCTTTATTCAGAAAACAGAATGACTGAATCAATGTTACCATATTAATGTTAACAATACATTTTATTTATAGCCCATTGGTTACAATTGGGATTAAAACATGTATTTTACCATAAATTAATCCTCTATCTGCATGCAAAGCAATTAGTCTGTTCTTACAAACGAGGTGAGGTATAGAGATGCCTAGTAGACAAGCAACAGAATGCAAGTCAATGTCTAAGAAAGCTAAGTGGCTAAAAACGTTGTCTTTGCTGTGTCTTTATCATTGCCTCCCTGGTACTTCCATAGGCACTTGAAAATCATCAACTTGGAGATCTTCGAGACAAATTTATTGCACTCAGTAAAGTAGGCGAGCGTTTAATTTGATCTTCCTCGCTGCTCTTTGTGGGATAGAGTAGAGCGAGACGGGATCACTGAGTCAGATTTCATTTTGACGTCCCAGTCCCGTTACTCCTCTCCTGCTTCCGATCATCGATGCCAGCGCGTGTCAAAAGAGCCGTCTCCGTGACCGGGCCTAGGTGGCACTGTGCCCGGGTGGCAGCTTCATGCCCGAGGCTGCAGATCTCAGCTGGCTGGCATATGCTGCGAGCCCTCGTGGCATCACTCTGAATCGCTCTGAGGGCTCGCCAGTCAATACGTCTGATATGAATTATTAGTGAGTGCGTGGGCAGAAGTTTCAGCCTTTCAGAGATCATAGCCAACCGCAGATCAATATGTAGCATTGCATGAATCGATGAAGCGGTCATATCATTATTACTGTTGCTAAAGAAAGTCCAAAGTCCTTTCATTCACGGTGGCCAGTGGCCTGTCTTGTGCAGAACCCCAGCTATTGTCACGGAGAGAAAAGGGTTAGATTGGGCTCCGGAGGGGGGGGGGGGGGTGTCTGTCCTGTGTGGTTTCTTTAGCAGGGAAAGCAGATCTGCATCTTTAAAGATTCATGAGGAGTCTTGAGGAGACAGCGAGCGGGTTTTCGACAGTGAGAGTTTGAGCCCGGTCCCCTGTGCTGGCGGAAAAGGGGGTACGGAGTCTGGGGCGAAGCGCGCTGTGAGTCGGGGGTCCCCGGGGGCGCGCGGCTGAGGGTTTCGGGCGAGGGGGAGGGCGAGGGCAGGCCCGCTGGGAGGGGGAGAGGGGCTGGGCGGTTCCTGCCGGATGAACGCTGTCAGCATCGGGGAGTTCCACGGCCTGCGGGTGGGCTCCGCCCTGGTCAGCATCGTGGCGGGGTGCATCATTATTGGGGTGTCCCGAGACTGCGACGCCGACGCCGTGGGGGGCATCTTCCTCGGAGCTGGTGGGCTGGGTGAGTGTTGGGTGGTGAGAATACAGACATCTTGTGTCTCTGTTAGCTCTGTCTGCTTAGGCACTGGTGTAGCACCACCACAGATGCTTCCAGTATCAGAACATATTAGCATTTATTTGTTTAGTTTTTATTCATTACATACATTTTGTATTATAAGCGCATAAACTGCAAAACTGCAGAGTTTTATTTATCCTGTTTTCTGCAAAATCCTTGCTTCCTGATTTTTTCATTTTTCACTTTTTGCAATAGGTGGTAGAACTCGAGACCTTTTATCCACGCCGCGTGTGGTATTTTGTGTGTCGGTGCTATTGCCAGAGCAGTAAAACATATGACCTCTGGAGGATGCCGGAGAGAGAGAGGGCCTGCGGTGCTGCATGGATTTATGTTGAAAGGTTGTCCGAATAAAAGCTCAGTGGCCCTTGCCATTTTCCATCCAGCTACATTACAAGCTCATGGATCATTTGATCCAGGCATGTAATCTTAATATGCCTGTGACAAGGAGCAGGTAATCTAGACAAGGCTTTACCAGACTGTGAGGGTCAACACTTGATACATTACAGTTGTTCACGTGAAGATCAAAGCCACTTCAATCCACAGCACCGGCAATATTTGTAATAGAAGAGTTTTATTCGGAACCGCTGGACCAGTGCCATCTGACCAGGTCATCACATCAGGATGGAGAAGGCCAAGCAGAAGCTTTGACATTTTGTTTCAGAATATGCCACAGTAGATGTAATCCATTATCATCAACGAGCTCATATAATAAAGCTAAAAATGCTCGCCTGTTGTGATGCTGAGTAATTGTAAGAATGGAAGGAAATTATTTTAGGTATGCAAATTATTTATGACGTGCTAGAGAAGCTCATAATGTCGCCTATTTTCATGCCTCTTTATAAGGGGGTCTGGTCACACTGAATGATGACAGAGGCTCAAGAAGACAAGGGACTGTGTGTATGTAGCAGTGAATCTTTACCCATTTCTGCCTGACCATGTACGTCAGAAAAGTTCAGCCATTGTAGTCAGGCGGCTGAATCTTTTGGAGCAGAGCCAGAGCATCATGGCGGATGCAGTGGACAGGAAATCGAATTCGATATTTTCCACAATTTAGAAATCAGCTCTGCTCCTCAAGATTAAGAATGGCTGAAGATTTTCTCTTGATTGCAGCTTTCAGTCTAGTACCTGAATTTGACCAGTTATAGGAGGTTCAAGGTCGAACTGATAGACTTAATAATATAATAAGAGTAGAATTTGGTCTTTCAATGTGGCATAGTACATTAAATGATGTAATGCCTGTTGATCATTTCATCACCTTTGGACTCATGAGCTAATCATTTCACGTAATTATTCATGATTCTTATCTGTGGTTATATATAAAGTTGATATTGCCTAATCATCATTTCCATCCTGGTACATAAACCACTGCTTACTGCATGACTCGGCCATGCTGCTGTTATAAAGACACGTCAGAACATTTGTGTGCAGCTTGTCGTGTGCACTACGGATCTAAACTCCCATCCCTGTGCTTCGCAGGTCTCATGATCTCAGTCTACCCCTTCATAAGAGCCTGGCTCAACTTCCACCACATCCTGCCTACTCTAGGTAAGACTTCCCGTTTCATTGGATGATTGCATTGAATATTTATTGGCATATACCATAGTTCCAGTGGGCCATAGTTCCAGTGGCCTTTGTTTAAAATAATTTTTATTTCAGTTTTTTTATCGCATTCTATTAAAATAATTCAGTGTAGAGTTTGGGACTGGCACGGTATCTCCCGGGGAGGTCTGGCTAGCTTGAACTTTGCATGGAAATGCTCTGAAATGCCGGATGCGATGTACAAGTAGTGACCGAAGAAATGGAGACACCAATGTAAAGTTACTCAGTAGTGGATGTGGGCCACCGTCCTGTTTAATGAACTTGCTCTACCACCAAGTTGAAATTTGTAGTCAAATGATCTGTGGTTGCTCTTTGCTGATGATGTCTTGTGCTGATCCACGATGTCTTCACCTTAGGTGTAACCCACCCCCTTTTTGATGGTCACTGACAGCTTGTACCTGTGCATTATCTTGGTTAAGACCATGGCACTACGTAACATTCATACTTGCCATTTCGTGTAATATGTTAATTGCAGGTAAACTCAATAAATACCACAGAAGTGGCAGGAAGAAGCCATGGCGCTCTGATTTGCTGTCTGACACGCATATGGAGGGAAACGTGTGTGTCCAGCTTTTCTCAAGCTGTTGAAGGCTTGTAAATGGTAAATGGACTGCATTTATATAGCGCTTTTATCCAAAGCGCTTTACAATTGATGCCTCTCATTCGCCAGAGCAGTTAGGGGTTAGGTGTCTTGCTCAAGGACACTTCGACATGCCCAGGGCGGGGTTTGAACCGGCAACCCTCCGACTGCCAGACAATCGGTCTTACCTCCGGTCTTACCTCCTGAGCTATGTCGCCCCTTTATATGTCGGCTTCTTTTGTATCTGTATCTGTAAATGTGAGGGAAAATCAATTGAAGAGAATCAACAGTGATGAGGAAAATAGTATCAAAGCAGGTTTGATATGTGCTGCAGAGAGGGAGCCAGGGAGGAGCAAGGGTGAGCAAGAGAGAGAGAGATTAGTGGTGGGGCTGTTCCACTGACTCTCCTCCCCCTCTGCAGGCCTCTGGTCCTCCATCTGCACGGCCCACTGTGTTCCCATAGTAACCGGCACAGCTGTGCATAACTGTTATTCCAGGGAACTTACCGTTGACTTTCTGCGGGTTCCATACCTTCTCATTTTTCCGCATTGAATAATTAAATGGTATCAGTTGTGATCTGTGGAGGCACAATTTTTTGGCAACCGGCTCACGTTGACCAATCCTTAAATGATCGCAATCATGTATGTTAATGACCGATGCATTAATATTTGCACAAATAGGATTCATTAATAATAATTGTACCCTGGTCTATTTCAAAATTCATTCATTCTGAATTGCATTACCAAATTTTGAATGGGTAGGTAGATCCCCAACCATCCTAGGATCATTATAATATGTTTTACACAACATGAAGGGGGTTAGGATCAAGGTCTACTTATCCTGAAAGAAAGAGATGAATTTCCTACAAGTGGAGGAAATATTTGCACTGGATGAGGTGTAGGTGTTCTGTGAAATTAGTTTCATTTTTATGCCTGAGAGAGTTTTTCCTCCAGAGGAACTCTGTTTTCAGCCTGAATGCCTGGACCCCAGGCGACGGGCCGGGTCAGGTTTCAGAGCTACGGCTCTGTGACCGCTCTCTAATCAGCGAGGCTTTCCACGAAAACGGACGACCGCGCTCCCAGATAACTATGCAAGTGTTCCATGAGGCTGCGGTTCCCGTGGAGCGAACAGGTGGCAAAGGAGCGCAGCTTTCAAAACAATGTTGTTGTTTTTAAAAAAAATAATTTTTATTGGTCTGTGCAGCCGCTGAGAACACGTTTTACAGCTCTGCCTGTGTGCTGTTTGCTGCCAAAGCACTGCAGAAAATCACTTAGGGCTTCAGGGGCTGGAAGGGTTTGTTAGTAAACGTTCGAACAGACGGTATCCTCCTCAAAGACCTGGCTTCATATAGAAGGTCATATCAGCTGTAATCGTAGGTGAAAGGTGCCATGCTGACTAAAAACACGTTATGATTGGGCACCTCCTGAGAGCTGTGTTTACCCGGCCCCTCGTAAACACACGTTTGATAACTTACGTCTGACTACCTTCCCATTCATCCTTCGCCGTGGAGATTTTTTTTTCAATCTCTTCACATTGATCTCAGTTCCTCTCATCCTGTTAGCACTTCCTAATTGTCACAATAATACATTATTGTGACAGGGGGGGCAATGGTATATTGTGAAGTAAATATATGAAAAAAATGGGGGGAAATGCAGGAAATGTATATAGTAGGAATGCATATGTAGCCTTACTGATAAGTTCCGAGTTGCTCCTCTGAAGCTATCAAGAGGGGAAAAAAAGTTTGTAAATTTTCAGTTAGGGTTCGAGTGTGGCAGCAGGCACAGAGGAGCTCGTGTGGTTTTGATTAGTTTTCAACACGCGTGCTGAGAATACCGGGGCTCTGAAGCAGGGAGAAACATGTCCAAACACCAGCTGCAAATAAACAAATAAAATCTCCCTCATCAAACACTGGTGTCAAATTAAAAATTTTGATCGGGGTGATTTAAAAAAACAAACAAAAAAAAGGTTCCATTAGAGGATGCTGGTGGTGTAAATAAGTTTGGAGGGCTTTCCTCTGAGAATATCAAGGGAAGAAAGAGCTATAGTAATTACAAGTTGAAAGTACATTTTATTGGTGACACTTGTTTGCATGTACACAGTTACCAAGTCATTCAATGAAAATAAGACTAGATAATTGATGCTTTGACTGAACATAGTCTTGCTCCTTGACCTGCATAAACGTGTGTATGTGTCTGTGTCTGTGTGTTATTACTGGATGCCCATAATATAACCGCACACTTACCGGTCTGCCCCGCAATATAACCACACACTTACCCACAGTTCAGTGATCGATCCTCAAGCTCCTGACCACTGGAGCTGCTGTCATTGATCCAGTCTGTAGCACTCCACCTGAAGCTCCTGTGCTTTCTCTCTCTCTCTCTCTCGCTCAGGGAACCTGCGCATCCACCCCACTCAGGCGAACCCCACCGCGGAGCTCTCCGCTGAGGCCCTGAGGCGGGAAGGTGAGCTGCTCTCCTCACACTGGAGGTCCAGTATCCGTGCTGTAGAGTGTGTACTGCATGTCTGCAGAAAGATCGCTAGATCGCTAGCTCACACCACACACTTTCCAGCGCTGGCTGTATTCACAGCTTCCCCGGGATAAGCACCTTCTCTCCGGCGGGTAGCATAATAGAGACTGAAGTCTATTTGCAGGCTGAGGACGAAGGAGTCCGTTCTAACCAGAGCCGCTGTCACACCCTCCAGTTCCACTGCTGGGGTGGAAATGGTTTTTAAAGCATTCATCCGGAGTTGAAATCAAATCCCTAGAGTGCTGATGGATTATTACAATTTACAGGCCTTTTTGTCTCATTCGTTGGGCCTAGGGGAGGGCATAAATGGGCAGAGCAGTGTATGCTGTCAGCCTGGGTAGTGTGGAAGCCAGCGTTACATACAAAGCAATATTATGCACCACTGCTATGGGTTGACTGAGCTGGAGAGGGGCTGAAGCCTCATTTGGGAACAGAAGGCCCATCACATTGCATGAAATGTTTATTCAAACTCTTTAAGGCATAAGATCACAGATGTTCCTAACTGAATATTCTAATGCTACTGGCATTCGCTACTGGCAATTAAAAGCAATGAAAGAGTTCTAGAACGCTGGCTTAGAATTTTGGAAAAGCATC
Organism: Anguilla anguilla; assembly: GCF_013347855.1. NCBI lineage: Eukaryota > Metazoa > Chordata > Actinopteri > Anguilliformes > Anguillidae > Anguilla > Anguilla anguilla. The sequence goes on along the minus strand of NC_049206.1, from coordinate 10,874,058 downwards.
CGAAGAGGGTTAATTTTTCCTGTTTCGTGCCTCCAGCCACACAGAGCCAGCTGAATCTTGAGCGCACCAAGAGCAGGATGGGGACCCTCCAGGACAGGCCAGCGGCCGAGGCCTCTGTGGATGAGGGGTGAGATGCGCACAGCCCCGCCTACGCCCCCTACAGCTTTCCAACTGCACTGCTCAGTCTGCTTTCCATAAATAACAGTGCATGACCAGAACGCCAGGCAGAAACTGCAGCAATACATGCCCTATTCCAGAGAGTGAGGCTCAATGAAGATTATGTGTTTTACTGGTCATTTATATATTACATGTAGAGTTTACAGGAAAATTACTTGTCCGTTTACCTCAGCATCACTTGAAAAACCTCCTAATTTGGCCAATAGGATTGCTTTGTCCCAAATTGGCCAATGGTATTGCTTTGTTTAAAAGACAGAGAGGAAAGAAAGTTAAAGAAGAAAGGTGTACAGGATGCTGAAGAGCTGAACAGTGGTGACTGAACATGAATTGAACATTTGTATGGCCGGATATTTCCTTGCTCATGGGTACAACTGCAGTGTCCCACTCTAGATCCTCAGCCTGCTGCTTGGCTATGCTGCTGGATGGCCAGGGTCAATGACAGACACTAGTTGCTTAAGCCTCTGCAGCAGTACCTGTATTATCTTGGGGAAAAGATGGGACTATGGCTGCATACGTTTTGGATTATGCAGGTGCTAGTGTGCAGCGTCCCAAATTGACAGAGAACGCTACGGCAATTGAACAGGCCTCCAGCTGAGCTTGGACATCCTAATCGGGTGATAAACTGAGAATAAAGACTAACATAATCACAAAACACAGACTCATAAATGGACGCATTTAGACAAGGGAGAGCAGAACCCAACTGAGTTATAAGCCCAATAAATTGTGTATGCAGACTGTGGTGCCATAAGGCTGCCCAACTGGAGTTTGTTTATTGCCGTAACCATACAAACCTTCATGTAATCAAGCTCAGATAGCATTTTCATCTGCACGGCAATGATATCCTCCATTAGCAACACTCATCCCCTCAGTGTACATTAAACTAATGGCATGATTAGATCAGCTTTGGTAAAAATGCTTGGTGCTGTTGTTGTGTTCATTTTTCCTTTAACGGATAGCTTTGTTTTTTTTTGTTTTTTTTACTCCGACCCATTTTTACAAAGTATTTCCACCATGCTGATCAGTAATGATACTAATTTTGTCTCATCTTTCTTTGTGGAGCTTTGATCACCCCGCGAACCGCTCCACTCTGCTCTGCAATGCAGTCTAATAGGACCATGCAAATGAGCCTGGAAATGCCTATAAAATGACCGTTCTCAATATGACTGCATAGCCTGAGGGGGACATTCATTTACGTGGTTTTCTATCAGTCCATTACCAGGCGTTTGGTGTTTCATTTGACAGACATTTTTTAGCGGAAGCACGCATTGTTCTCCATGGGACCTACGGCAAGCAGGGAGGCATGCGACTGTAATGAAGAACTCTATCAACACCCCCCGCCCCCCATGCTGATGAATACAACCCTTGCAGTGCAAGTAAGGAAGTGTTTCTACAGTGCAAAAAAGTTTCAAAAATTTACATTATTTTAAAGCTTGGGGATGTAACTGCTTACAGCTATCTATTAAATACATCTGTATAAGCTAAGCGAGGTTATATTTGCTGGAAAACCACATTTAGAAGGCATTTCGTGCCTCATTTGCACGGTCCTATTAGACTACATTGCAAAGCAGAGTGGAGCTGTGCCTGAGGTGACCATGGCTCCACACAAAAAATACAAAGTTATTATCAGTACTGATCAGGATGGTGGAATTAGTTCAGAGAAATGGGTCCAAGTAATAAAAAAAAAATGTGCAATAAAAAATTACAGTACATTACAGGCATTTACTGAAGCAGCTGGATATATACTGCTGCAGTACAGGTTAAGTACCTTGCTCAAGGGTACAGTGGCAGTGTCCTACCCGGGAATCAAACCTGTGACCTTTAGGTTACAAGACCAGTATAAATGTCTTTAATAAATACAAATGAAAAAACGAAAAAGGTCCACTGATCTATCCGGAAGAAATGAGTGTTTGGGAATGGATTAAGAAATCTCTTGCAGCAGGTGTATCCATGCAGGTGTCCTCCCAAGGCACTGATAATGGAATCAGCAGCCAGTATGTGACTGTGTGTATATTGGTGATGCCGTCGCTGTCCATGGTACTGAATGCCTTTCGTGCTTCGGGGCTCACGAGCTACCTCTGACAGTGACCAATGAGGAGGTGCAGCCCCCTGGGCTCCTCCCCCACTGCTCCTGGTGTCACATCCCCATGTTTTATTATGAAATCTAAACTGACACAAACGTAAGAAGTGTCCAAAGGCATTAATCCCCAAGGCCACTACCAACCAAGTAATATTTACTCCAGAAAGCTGCCTTCCTACTCTGCTGTGCACATCATCCAATCAACTGCTCAAAATACTGTTGCCTTGGTTACTGAGACTTGCCTCTCTCATTCACAAGCATCACTCACATCTCTTGCAGAAAAGTCATGGACCTCCCAACCTTCACGCACTGCTGAGGGTTAACACAATATTCAGAGCTGTGAAAATGGATACAAATCCACGTACAGATGGATTGCACATGCATGCATTTGCAAACACAAGCGTGCCACGGTGACAAAAATATACACACAGGAGGCAAAGCATCCCATATGGACACGTACAGGGACACACAAACACGCACGCACACAATCATGTACTTTCTGCAATTGCACACACTTGGTAGGTTTGGTAGAATTTGAAAGTGGCCAGTTGGAGCAGTTGAATATAGTACTGTCTGTTGCCAGAATGTACAGCGCACATCCTTTTCTCTAATTATTATACATGTATCCGTTCTTATTGGTATAAAAATGATATTCTTACATTTTATGTGAATGGAAGAAGTAATGAGTGGCCCCTGTCCCTCTCAGGCCTTCCGACGTCCCTGATATCATTGCTCGTCGGAAGCCCAAACAGTCCTCGGATATCGACGTCCCATGATCCTCTCTTCTCCCCGGGCCACGTCTGAAATGGCCACCTGAAGCATCCCCTCTTGGAATAGAATTTGACCATACAGATCCCAAGAGGTTCCTTTATATCCTTTCAGAACCATGTCGCTTAGATAAATCATTACAGGTGGAAAAAAATGAATTTGTCATCAAGTGTAAGAGTCTTATTATGGACAAAGGACAGCAGAGTATACCCATTCTCTTTTTTAGAGATAATTGAGTTTTTTTTTTTTTTTTTACTTCCTTTTGGGATCAGCACTCATTGTGGAAGTACATTTGTTGAAGTGCAAAATCTTTTTAGCGTATACCCAAGATGTATTTGGTGTAAGATTCTGTAGTTTAAGTTAATATTTAAAAATAAGTTGACCATCTGAAAATAATGTTGGCAATGTGCCTACACACAAACACCCACACTTTTTGTCTAGGGCTTGCTTTGTTTTCCATTAAAATCATATTAAAGTTCGGAGGCACACACATTAATCCAGAGAATACAGCTTTCCGGTGAAACTCATGTTTATATCTCCTGTAACACCGAAATGTGTCATGATTATGGGAAACAGGAATTATGGGAATTATAGAAAAATGGATTACGAGCGGATTAAGAGGATTGCTCTCAAGCTTCATATGTTTCGTACCAAACCTGTGAAATCAAAATTATGCACAGTATTACTACAGACACTGCAGCTGTTTGTTACTCTTTGCTGTATCTTTGTGTTGCTCGTCTTTTTGCTTCACTGTATCTTGGTTTCTTAGCCTCTGCAGCAGCTAACTAGCAACAAACACTTTGCTGAAATCTGATCCCAAATCACAGGCTCTATAGCCACGCCCACCTCCCGACACGAGCACCATGCCCAAAAACATCCCAAACGCATTTTAGAATAACGAATACAGGTAAAAGTTGCACGGATTTTGCGAAAGTACGTTAAGGCCGAGATTGCCAGTGCATCTTAGATATGCCTTAACATAGTTATTTTTATGGTTAAGTTTTCTAATAAAAACGCCTGCATAGTGTGCCTTCAACCTGCTTTTCTTGTCCCCTCTCCACTGTGCCTTAAGACCCAGATTTCCAGAGGCCCAAACATATTATTTAGAAGTTCCTTTGGCAGACAAAAGATGTCATTTTCGTTTGGGAATTACCATGGAAACCCATAGTCAAAATTAATACAGAGTGGGATCTTACATCCAGTATGAAAGATAGGTGCAACCTCTTAAAACATAAACCGAGCTGACCCCTTTGGTTCTTCACAGAATGAGAAGTTGTCCGTACAGGATTCATGAATGGAGCCTTTTGATATTGTCAATAAATGATGAATGGTGTTACTTACGAATGGAGGAAGGGAGTGAATAGAGGTTTCTGCCCACAGTGTGTAGAGTGTCTGTCTGTTTCAAGGGCCTGTGTGTGAGAGAGAGAGAGAGAAAGAGAGCAAGAGAGGCAGAATGTTCTTGAAAAGAAACATCCTTTCACACTCTCCTTATATGGGAAATATGACCTCAGTGCATCCACGAATCACAATTCCAGGTGACAATCATGGAAATGAGAACGTGACATGGATTTCTGGATTTGCATCCACTTCAGAAAGCAAGTCTGTCTCTCACCTGATCGTCGCAACCCAGTTGGCTCGGCCAATGTCCTTTCTGTAGGTCTCATCCCTACAGACCTCTTTCTGCGGGTTTACATCTGTATGGTCACAAAAGCATCTTCAGCAAAGGCAACGGTTGAGGAACTACACTCAGCACTAAGGTACACACAAAGATGGTGGAAGTTTTTTCATTATCAAAGCATCTTTTATCATACTGACACTCAACTGGTGGGAGTTTTAGAGCGATAATTATGTTTTTGTTTTTTTGCTCCATTAACATAACAAGGGGATGATGCAGTCCTGAGCAATAGAACAACAACAACAGAGCAGCAACAAATAGTGAAGTCTCAGAGAAGATGTATTTTTTACATACAATTTTCACGTGGCTTGTGAATAGATAGGAAGTGTTTCAAGCTTCTCTAGGCATGAATGAGAATCTGAATACATCCACTGACAGCTCTGATTATACACATCTGACCATGAAGGAGCTGCTCTTGCCACAAACGGAAATTAAGCATGAGTCAGTTAAGCTAATCTCTGTAGAAATGTGCCTAGCCCTCCCCCAATCAATCAATCAATCAAGTAAATTTACGTCACATAGCACTCTTGCAAAAATGAATCGCTATAGAGTGCACAACAAGCAATCAATGCTTAATTGTAAGATGCATATGAAGTATATAAGAGAGACTCACAGTCATTTATGTTAAAGTGTCATCCACAAAAACAAAAAATTAATCATGCCCCATTTGGCACTTTTAACATTGAAATGACCTGAAAATAATCCCATGCTGGGAGAAAAAGGGCACAGGTAGAAGTGTCCTTTACATAAATAAACATTTATGTAACCCTGACAAATGTCAGGACATTCAGTGAACACAGATACATTCATCAAATTCATGAATACTTATGAGGTAACATAGCTGATTATGTATGTGCACATGTGTAGGGGACTGTTGATAAAGTGTCACTTTCCACTTTGGCAAATAACAAATGCACGTATCCAATAACATCTCATGTATACGCACTGCCCCACACGTGCACATACACACACTCATACATGCACACACAGTCATACATGCACACACACTCACACATGCACACACACTCATACACATACACGCACACACAGCCTTACACGCACACATACGCACACGCACTCATACACGCACACACACGTACGAACGCACACACACACACACCAGACAATAAGCAGCGAGCTAACGCTGGAGGCCTACACTCTGCCCTGATGACAGAAGGAAATGAGGCATCAGCCACCTTCTGTTCCAGTGAGCAAGAACACGCCGCACCTCACTGCCTCTGCTACGGTTCCCCGATGGGATGGCGGTTAGGATTCTGCTTCATCACCGCGCAAACACTCACCTCCCCTGGCACAATGCAGTTCCTCAATATTCAAAGGATACGGATCTCTGTTTTCTGCTCTCCATGTTAAACATGCATTAGGGGGATTCTGGGTAATATACCATTGTGCTGGGCTGCACACTATGGGGAGGGTAACAGCTTTCGAGTCGTTCTCTGGTCGACGTTTCCTCTTTTTGCTGTAAAGCGGGTGAGTCCCTGGTAACAGCCTGGAGACTGTGTGAAGGGGTCTGCTGATGTGTTAGTGGACACTGACTGCTGAAGATGACAGGAGGAACAGAAGACACTATCATAATCCTGTAGCCGTCTGAGCAACTCAAGGTTTTACGAGACGGAGGTTTAGTGCACTAACTGAAAATTGCATATTTATTGTACGCTAATGTTCTCCTGGTAAAACCTGGGAAGGCTCAAGCTGCTATGTGTTAGGAATTTTATTTCTATCTGTGGGTGCTGGTTTTAATAATTTAAAGGCCATGTGATTATCAAAATGGGTGAACTATACACTAATTTCTAAAAAATGCTTAATGTAATCTTGTTTTATCTGCATCTATTTAGAGAGTGTGGGGAATAGCTGCTTTTGATGATGTAAATGTTTCATGAGCTCAACGCAGTTGACTAAGCCTGCCTCAGTCATGTCATTTATTACAATATTGTAGGTAACGTACATTTGGTGAAAACTGAGATACTGCGATAGACTGGCCAAACAGCGCTTTATCTCCTTATTCCCTCAAATTAAAAATTAAACAAAAATGTAATGAATTTTTAAACTGCATTCCATAAATGCAAGGACACAACGCACAACAGCTGGAGTGAACAAGTTCACTTATTTCAGCACCGGGTGCTGTCCATTATTGAAAGAAAGCCCTCTTTACCTATGTACACCAACTAGCGACTGCTGTCGGACAGAGAAGAGGTGCGCGCGTGCGCGTGCATGTTTATGTTAACTCAGACGATATATGCCGGAGAGTGAGCGTCTGGATGAAAGACCGCTGCACAGGGGAATGCCTTTTATACGGTGCCAGTTAGGATGCCTTCAAACAACGCTGTGCTTTTTAAAAGTGCCATTTCTTCAAATGTAATGCCTTTACTTCACTCTGAGGAATTCATTCTTCAGGCAGTCCACGGGAAAGGAGAATGCTTTGAGAAATATGAGCAGTCTTTCGTGTTATAAATTTACAGGAATCACTTTGTCAGTAATCAAGGTGGGAGTCAGTTTAAATATACAGGTGGTACGCAACCGTCCTAAATTAATAATACCTGTTTTTAGGACTATTCGAAGATTCGTATTTTGGAATGTTCGCCAATATTTGGAATGGGTTATGCCCAACAAAGAATGAAGAAATGCCAACATTGATGCAGTAACACAAAAGAAGCGAAACAAAAAGGTTGGGTAAGCCATAAGTCAAACGATTATTTGAAAAAACTCAATAATTTGTTTTTCTTTTCGCGATGGCTGAACGTCTATGTATTATCGGGAAACCGAGTTAACGAAAGGCGGCATTCTGTTGAAGTAGCCTATCCATCCTCTGGTGACTCTCTTGCAACGTTTTGTTTTTCATTCTGATGGAAATCTTAAGGAAAACGCGTGTTTAAGAGAGAAAAGCCTGCAACCAACTGCTTTTCCTGGAGTTGTAAGAATATATTTAGGTAAGTTGATTTTGTGTATATATATAGCATTTATTGGTTTTCAGTTGAGTTACACCAAAGAAACCAGATTATTTTATTGCACAAACAACCTGATAGAATTAAAAATCGTATTCACGCTTTCTACATTCCGCTCTATCCATCCACTTCGTTGACAACTCAAAGGGTTTACGTAATACTAAGCGCGTGTGCGTAGAATGCACAAATCAAAGGGACATAATGAATAATTTACTTGTTAGTAACTCGGGCTAAAAATCTACTCGGTGGCATCGTTGCTTCAATTAATCGGGGCATACTAAAGACTAACGCCTGCCTTCAAATCTAAAGTAACCTACGTGTAAGACTGCAAGGCTGCAAATGTTAGTTTATCCTACGCACTCTTGCGTTCTCCGCCGTGTTTTCTCCGTACCTGATGTGGCATCAGCGGGATACCAGGCATGTGATCTATTTGTATGAATAGACTTTATTAGCAACTGTTCCGCACACTGCCAAAAAACCACTAGCTAGATTAATAGTATTTTCTGTGGCTTCAATTGGAAAAAAAATTGACTACGATGCCTGACATTTGAGGTTGTATACAGCAATATTTATGGGGGAAAAGCATGCCAAATTTCTTGTAATGCCTTTAGTGGCTAGCGCACCCGCAGGTCTTCAAAGGCCGCTTTAAAGATTAGAGGAGTGCATCACACTTCTCTTCTCTGTGACCCTGGAAGATTTGAACCACCTGAGTACCTTCGCAGTTTATACTGCGGACAGTCCCCCCCCCCCCCCCCCCCCCCCAAACATTTCAGAGCAGAGAGTTCTCCTGGACGCTAGCTTTCATCAACCCTTTTAGCCTCATGCTGTCTCTAAATCACACTCCTATGCCTCATACACCATTCAGGCTTTAGGTTTGAAACATCACGATAAAAGACCCAGTCATCACCGAATCACAGTTTAGACACATAGTGAGTAGTAGTTTATAAATATCACATAGTTAAACAGTTTATATAGGTAATACACAAGTAAATAGTATGGAAACTGTTGGCCCATGTGTGTAATTTTCAGAGACATCTGGGCCACTAAATGTTTTTCAAAGAACCCTGGTGTAGACCAAAGTTCTGTTACAATATTTTAATACAGAACAGGCAGCATCTGTAGTCTCACCACCTACAATTTAGAGAATCCTTGAACCTTGAACACCCTGAGGGTCACTGCTTCTAAAACAAGACCTGCTCATTTGCTTTTCCACTCTGTAAAGAAATCATTCTGATATCCATTTTACATTTACTGCATTGTTTAGGTACATCCCACCTATTCCCCCTGTTCTACTGACATAATTCACTATACAAAATCATGAAGTCAAAAATAAATCATATCAGTATAACTACAGCGACACAGGGCTTATTCTGAGTGTAATTTGCTTTCCGATGACAAACTAAACGCTAAGTTTCTCCATGCAGCTGAATGGAACTCATTTAGCTTGGGCTTGGTTTATATAGGAAATGTTATAGGAAAACCTAACACTGTTTTAACAACCCCTATCTTCTTATCCTGCTCTGCAAGTTCTCAATAGTGTCTTTGAGTTAAATTTGTACCCACAAAACAACTACAGCAAATAGCAGTGAGCTCCTACCTTCACATAATGAGTCAGAGCTGGGGTGATAAATCAGCTTGCCTGATCAGTGCTTTCAGTTGACTAAAAGTTAGTACTTCATTAACATGTCAATCAAGACCATCTGTGATATGAGGAGTGTGTGCTGCAACAGCGCTACTGCTATCCCCCGTTATTTCATATCCCATTATTACTGCGAAACCGGAGAGGGACAAATCAGATGAAGACATCCATACGCCACTCTTTAGCCACACATTTCCCTGAAGATATATTTCTCGGCCAGATTTTATTTTAATAGGATGAAGCTCAGCAGTATCCATGTTGCATTGTTCACACTGACTGAAATTATTGTTTCATAAGCAAGGGTTTATTATATAAAAAGAATTGGCAGAATTTTGATAATTGTAAGACAATGAATGATTAGAACACAATGACAGAGAGACTGAGACTGAATGATGCTTACAGGGAGGTCAGGCCCTAGCCAGGGAAGGTCAGTTGCTAGACAGTTATCCCTATCATTTGGAAGGAGTAGGAGGCTATTGGAGACAAAGCGCTGGCAGACCATCACTGCGGAAACATCCAAACTTCCCTCTTATTATCTTGCAACATAACTGATTTGATTGGACTGGACAGCATAATTATTATGACATTACTTTTGTGTTACGTATGCGCCAGATAGCCAGCTGAGCTTCCGGTTTATCTGGCCTTTTTTTTCTTGGCTCCTTAATTAGAGAAGGCACAAAGCGTTGTGGACATGGGCATTGAGCACAATGGCAGAGTCAGAGCATTCTCTTCCTGTCTTTGAATATATGTCTTAGCATTCCTCTCTTTACATTACGTTACCAGCATTTAGCAGATGCTCTTATCCAGCGCGACTTACACAGCTTTTTACACAGCATTTACATTGCATCCATTTATACAGCTGGATATATACTGAAGCAATGCAGGTTAAGTACCTTGTACAATGGCAGTGCCCCACCCAGGAATCAAACCTCTGACCTTTAGGTTACAAGTCCAGCTCCTTTCCCATTATACTACACTGCCATCCAACTAGAATGGGCGATAGCTGACTCTCACTGCAGCCCCCACTTTAGATGCTGGGCTAAATAACTGATTTATTATGTTTTTCTTAACTATAAATGGATAACAATTATTTTCTCTCACATTATGCTAGCGAGCTTTCACTACACACGGCTCAACATGTTGTTTTTCCCAAGACCTTGGCCAACTGAATTCATTTCTTTGTTCTCCTGCATTCTTTTTGTGGAAGTGTGAATGACCTTGGCTGTAAAACCAGCATTTGTCAGGAGAAAGAAGATGCAGACACCTTAGCCTTTTTACCTGAATCTGAAGTCCATGGTCATGCTAAAGAAAGAACTCTTCTTCTAACATCTACTGCCTGACTTACACTTTTTATTGTATCACGGCATAGCTGTATTGCGTAGATAGGCCAGGCTGAAACAGACATGATGAGACTTCAGACTGCATTTGTTATACTGCATGGGTCTGTTTGTGATTTAATGTAGTGGCTCTGTAAATAGAATTTCCGAAGTCCTGTACCTACAGACAGCCATTAGTTGTACAGGCTTTACTGGCAGCAATGCAGCATAGATCTCCTTGTTAAAAGATGTTTCTGAAACATCAGATAGAGTATATAACTTAAGGTCAAAGGTTATTAACGAACAAACTAGAATGTATGTCCTGTCCTGCTAACCCATAATGAACTGTTTCCATTCTGTGAAAGTTTTGAATGCCTGACAGTACTGGCTCGATGGCTATACATTTCCTCTATGTGTCCAGCGAGAGAATTTCCATCTATTTTTTGCATGAAACTTTTCTACTTAAGGATCTCTTCCTCAGACCAAGGAGCTGGATTTAACACGACAGTTTGCCCCCCAGCTGCAGCTCCTGCTTGACTGGGGTCATGCTTAATTTGGAGATGATTCGGAGAGAATGAGGGAAAACCCGGTCAGCTTACGATCGAAGCTGAAGAAGCTTCCGACGCTTTTAAATTACGCACAAGTGAGCCTGAAAATCCCTCTGAATATCATGGCCAAGAGAAGTCCAAAATGACTGGGACAGTTGGAAATGTAATCATGCCTGTCCTCTGAGATATGGGGGCATCCAGAGAAACACACTTGGAGCTCCTGAGCGGCTCTGTCAATGAGTGTGCTTGTGGCTAATGCAGGCTGTAGCCAATAACTGCCATAAGTCCCTGCCGTTTATTCTGTTACCCAAGAGAGTGTCCTGAGAAGCACGACCGGTGATTCCAGCTTTTTTTTAGACAAAATAGATGTTAAAAAAATGCATAGATATGCCTAGCTCACTGATACACGCTGTTTTTCCACCACTCAGATGAAATAATCAGTATAGCAGAAAATAACCATTAATAGATTTACACGCAAGAGATCTTCATTCTGCCCCCCCCCCCCCCACCCCTGCACACATACATATGCATGTAATGCACCCACACACATATACATATTCATGGGGTATACCCCCCCCCCCCGACACACCCACACAATCACACATACGTATGCTTTTATTTCTGAGCACCATCCCAGTATAAAGTTGACAGACGGATATTTCACTGGGAAAATAATTTTTGCGCTGGCAGTTGAACTTCTCTGTGTTGTTCGAAGACTGGGATGCGCCGATCTGAATGATAGAATTATGTTCATGATGCAGCACTCAGCGATGTTTAAAAGTAGCTGCCAGAACCTTTCTGAAACTTCTATGTGAACATACATTGCAGTGCACAAACACGTACACACAAGCAAACATGCACACACACCTGCTCTAGCCATAAGCGCCATTTGCAGTATATACTATTTTGCTCAAATGAGATCCATCTCCATCAAATGAAACTCTTCCTGCTTACCAGTTGCCGGTATATCACTCACATTTTTTTCTGGTCTTAGTGAACTGTGGAATTTCAGGATCTGTCAGTGCTGTGTGACTGTGTTAGTCTTTGTGCCCAGAGTTTTTGTTTTTCAAGTGGCCAACCGCCGCACCTGGAAATAAAGAGCAATTTCTCCTCGCAGTTCAGTTCAGACCCTCGGCCGCTAACAATATGCTCCTGCTTAGACTCTCACCCCGAAGGCTTAACGCTTTATCACCGAGCAACAAACCCCGCTGCCTGCCTGGGATAACCAAAGGCCGCTCAGCTTGACTGCGCTTGCATCTGTGTTTGAGTTTCTGTTTGGGGGCTCATAAGCTCCAGCAGTGGGCTCCTGTGAGCCAGTGAGGCTGCCGTTGCGTCTAAAGTACTGAAAATGTTGGCAGATGAAGTGGGGCCGTGTGGTAAAGCATTAGGTTACAGGCAAAGTGATTAGTGACTGATTAGAGTCAGTCATAGAATTTCGGTTCTGCAGCAAACGGCTGGGGGTGGGGCGTGGGGGTGTGGGGGCGGGGGGGCGGGGGGTTCATGCTATTTCTGAGCAGCCTAATGACATGTTAAATGCTGCAGTACAGATGGTCTCTCTGTTGCTCCTCCAGGAGATTAGTCACTGTGAGGACCGCATGCCTGCTGCAGAGTCCTGACTCTTGTTTTAAAGGACCGCCTGTCCTGGAGGGACCATGTTCACGGACAAGAGCTCCGGCACCTCCGTGCCCAAGAAGGCCCCGAAGAAGAAGACCCGCCCCCAGGGGCTGCCCTCGCCGGCGCTGTGCTGCGCCTGCGGCCTCTGCATCATGCTGGCGGGCATCAACATCACCCTGGTGGGCGCCTTCGCCTTCGGGACCCTGCTGCCCGCCCACAACCCGCCCATCATCATCGGGCCCGTCCTGCTGCTGGTGGCCCTGGCCTTTTTCGGGGCGTGCTGCGTGTGCAGCCGCCGCCCCCCCGCGCAGGGCTCCCGGAAGCCCAAAGGGGGCGGCGGCGGCATGGGGCTGGCCCGCCTCAGCGGGGCCGCCTTCGAGATCGAGACCAGCGAGCACACGCTGCAGGACACCACCGCCGTGCAGCTCAGCCCCACCAACTCCCCCAGCTCCTCCCGCGCCTCCAGCCCCGCCCACGAGCCCCCCGCTGCCACCGCCCCCGCCGCCGCGGCCGCCGCCACGCGCTCCTGCAAGCTCTTCACCATGGAGACCAACTCCCTCACTTCCGCCTGCTACTCCGTCTCTGGCTCTGACTCCGGGGGCGGGGCCGTCAAGCTCAATCTGCCCCGTGACCCCCCGCCGCCCAGTGCAGAGGGGTGTTGAGTGGCGCACGCTATCCCGCCCCTGGCCCCGCCCCCTACTGCCGTTTGAACCTGGTGTAAGGGGCCCCATGGGAAAATCTAGCACCAGCATCTTTGTGTTTGTTTTTTTTTTTTTGCACAGGGTGTGGCTGAGTGGGCTACAGGTTCTGCAGGGGTACGAGTGGAGGGATGTTGGGGGGGAGGGGGGGTACTTAAACCCCACTCTCACTGTGCCCCAGGAATGTGCCAATGAGAGGAATGAGTGTGAGCAGCAGCAGCCATGCTCAAGACCTGCAGGCATGACTGGTGAACATGTACAGCCTTCGAGGGCAGTGTCTTTGGAAGAGATGGCCCTCATCACCCAAGGTCTTGATGCTTACATCAAAGCATGATGTGGCACAGTGTGTGTGTGCTCCACCATTAAAGTCTGAGAATGACCATTGCAAAAACATTTTGTTGTGCTGTCGCAACGCCGCAGTGACATGTTACGTGTTATCTGGTGGGCCTCTGTATGTTAGCGAGCTTTTTGGTTTAGTGTATGCTGAAAATCCTCTCACCCACCGGAGCGAGAGTACTGGTGTTTCCCCTTTGAATTAGCCATCCAGATTTAGCTTTGCATTGTTGAGAAAAAATGAAGAAAATCTATGTCTCAGCCCAGCAGATTTGATTTGTGCTGTTTATAGCACACAATGCAGAGATCCACAATCATCTCAATTTACATATGAATTTTTGTGTTTCACTCACTTCTGATGTATGTTCCCTTTTCAGGGTTTAATGTCTTCTCTCCATCATGTTTGTGTTGATTTAAAGAGCTTTCTGTGTGAGTTGCACTGGAAGCTTTTCATGTTTGTGACGAACACTGGATGGCCTTCTGTACCGCGTAATTAACAGCATAATCCAATAAGCTAATGAGACAGCAACTGTACACAGACTGATAATTTAGTCCCTCTGAGATTTAGTCACTCTGAGAGGGGAACTGCTCCTCTGATTTCGCTCTGCCTGAAGAAACTGGTGCCTGCTGTGTCCTTCACTCTCAGAAAAAATGGTCCTTTGGCTTGTCTCCACAGGGGACCCCATTTTAGTTCTTTATGGAACTTTCTATGGTAGGCGTGAAAAGTGTGAAATCTCCCAGATTGAACCATTTTTCCCGATAAAAGAACCCTTGCATTAGATCTCTGTGGAGACACAGAAGAGCCTTTTGGAACCCATCCTTCTGAGAATGTTCATAATCCAGAATGTGCTTATGAAATAATATGAACTGTCATCAGCATCGTGTTTTTGTTATTAAACAATAAGACACGCCCAGGTGCTGGTTCTAAAAGGCAGTGATATGCCCCGTGGTCCAGACTGAATCTCAACCTTTCATCTGGTTGGGAGTCCAGAGAAGTGAAACAAAATTGGCAGCCCAGGGAGGGTTTTTATCTGCAGGGTAGTCCCTGCCTCATTATGAGGTAGCACCTGCCGAAATGTTGCCCGGAGACACAGAGTTGCCGTATGACTTCTTGTTCCAGCTCACGTGGTAGCAGAAGATAATTAGGTGCCTTGGTTTGCTACAGACTAGCTTGAGTCAGGAAATAAGGTTTCCTCAGTGGAAGCCATTTGGACATCACTGCGGAGCTCTCTTCTAAGCAGTGCAAAGCTGCAAACATGAAGTATCTGTTGAATAAACAACAACAACAACAACAACAACAACAAAAAGATATCAGTTCTTTGCTGGGAACTGGGCGGTTTGTGGTTTTTAATGTTGAAAAAGGCTATTATTGGGCCGTTATAAGGGAATCCCTCCCCAGTGGTTCAGTCAGTAAAGGCTCCTACCATGTGCGTAGGACACACGTGCAGGTGAGTGTGATGGGGGACAGCGCATGCCCCATGCGCGGGTGCAGATGGTGCAGCAGTCACCACCTGAATTTGTTGATCCCAAACTGGGCATGTAAAAAAATATATATAAAGAGCGCCAGGTCACCGTGGCCCAACGCAGACTGAATAACTCCATTTCTCCTCACGCAAGAGAGTTAGTCATTGGATCTCATTGGAGTCTAATTTGAGACTCTGAGTGGGGCGGAAATTATCCCATTAGTCTCGATGCGAGGGAAGCATTGATGGAGAAGCTGGAGCGGGTCGAGCTGCCCTCAGTTCGTCCGCAGATCGTCGCATCTCTTTCTCCCGCGCACGTGCTCCTTTTAGACCGTTACGGAGACCTGATGAGAGAGCCGGGACCTCAGCCACACACACACACACACACACACCCAGGGGACAGAGCGCTGGGCTAAGCACCGAAAGGCTGTGTGTTCAAATCCCCAGCAGGACACTTCCTCTCAGGCAAGGTGTTTAACCTTGGTGTCCTCAGTAAAAATATACAGGTAATCAAGTATGTAATTTTGGAACCTGAAATATACACATAATACGCTCGGTGTTAATTTACCAACCGCAGAGTGTGTATGCGGGAGAGGGATCAAATGCACTCTATCAGAGTTTATGGCAAAACATTATGCTGGTTGTGTGAACTGCATCTGCAGACTTGCAGGTAATAAATAAAGGGAGGTTTATAAGCAGCAGAGGCCTGGTTTACAATCCCATTAAAATTGCTTTCATATTGAATTTATTGTCAACAGGCTTTGCAGGCAACTGTGCTTCTCTGAAGTCAGTCGTTGGGCAAAGTACTGTGTCGTGTCTGCCAACTGCCAGGAGGGATGGAGCTCATTCCTTCAAATGTCTCACCAGATCACGTTAATGCCCTCTACTGGAAAAGATGACTGAAGAGGCCTTTTGGTTTAAATCTTGCATCTGTTCTGCAAAGAAATGAGAACAATAGCATTTAACTCATAACAATATGAATGACGCCAATACGCTTACGCTGTTTTGAGTGACAGAAGAGAAAATAGAACTGCACACTGTAAGCCATGATGTGGACAGAGCACCTGTGGTTTTATTTGGGGGGGGGGGGGGGTTTGGGGGAATGGGGGGGGGTGGGGGGGGGGGGGGGTGGGGGTGGCTATATCGAGGCTGTTTTCAATGACAGAAGAGAAGATAAAACAGCACACTGTAAGCCATGATGTGGACAGAGCACCTGTGTGTTTTTTTTTGTTTTTTGTTTTCCTCCTGCTGTTTCCTCCTGCTGGTTTCCTCCTGCTGTTTACCGTGAATCCGAGATGGGGAATGGGAGTGGGCATTTTGGGAGGGGGCTGCCTTACTGACCAATGTCTCAGGGTACAACTTGTGAGGGCTATTAGAACCCATGCCTCCATGACACCTGTAGACAAACATTGGGTCGAGGCCCAGTGTAAGAGTTCTTACTAACTGTTCCCATTCGTTTGTGTGAGCCACAGTTTCTTTTCGTATGCATAACGTATCAAACATAAAATGCCATGTGCCACTCTGTGTCTTCTTCAGCAAGTCTGTTTTTAGTCTGTGGAATTTTCTGTTAAGGAATTAGCAGTTTCTGAATATTGTCTGCTCTTGAGATTGTGAGAGAATAAACTTTGGTTTTGAATGTTACTGATGATTTCTTACAGTGGATAATGAGGGCTTTGGGCATTGAATGTGTGTATTTGACTGATATCTCTAAATGTCTATACCTAACATGCTCACGGACACATATATGCAGAAGCCATATTTGAATATTTGTACAGTTATTTGTAATATTTACTTTGAAGAAAAATGCTATTTAGAATAAAACCAGTGGGCAGCCTCACCTAATATCAATTTAATTAGTCCCAGCCTACTGACATTGTATTATGTTTCTGTGAACCATTACCCTCTGAATACATCCTGACCTCAGACTGCAGCTGTGCTCTTCAGACAACTCTAAAAAAAATAAATATTAAACTGTGCGAACAAAGCTAATTCGTTCATTAGACTGTTGATTCAGAGATAGGGAACGCTCCAAAGGGTTTGCGCTCGCGCACATTAATGTGATAAATCTAATGGAAACTCATGACTTGCAAGGCCATAAATGGTGGGGATGGAATTTCAGTGTGGACAGGCAGGTAGTTTGCAATATTATCGCATTATAAACAGAGCAATTAATTCTTCACTGACAGCCTGAATCCATTAAAGCTCCTCTAATCAACGTCTCGCTCGCCATTTTGGCCTGCGGTTAATTTGTTTAGAATTCGCTGATGGGAGCTCGCCACGTGCTCCACCCACCGCTCTGTGGAAGAGGTAACTTAGGATGCTCTCCTGTAATCATTCATACCCAATCACACAGACGCACACAGTCTTATTTAGCGAACTACATGCACAACGTTTCGAAGCCTCGGGTCTTCATCATGTCAGAAAATTGTGTATATAGCTCAGTAAATGTAAGCATTTAAGAGTATAGTGCATTATATATTTTTTTTTTTTTTTACCTCTGTTCTCTCTAGTCATGTTAAAACGATGTCCCTGTCTAAGATTCGTGCAAATCAGGTTCCTGTGGATTCCATTACACGGACATGGCTCACTGAACGTCAAATCCCTCACATTCTTTAAACTGAAGGATTCCACGGCGACGGCAGGTGTTAATGAATATGCATGTGCGGAGAGAATATTGTCGGTTGCCGATTAGAACCGCCATCCGTATGTGTAGAGTTACAGCCACCACAAATTATTTTCAATCAAAATACTGCATTTTCTGGCTCTTCCTGTCCATGAATATTCATGAGTACAGTGACAAACCCAAGCCAGAATCCTCTTCCTACTTCCCTAAGAGTCAGTACCAACAGTGCAAACATGTTGTGTGTCATAATTGGGCCTAAAGAGAATTTAAAGGCAAATGAATGTATGTATGACGACTTGATTAGGCAGTGTGTGAGGGATAGCGGCTTACTGCAGTACCATCAGAGTTTAAAAGGGACGGGAATATCATCATATAGCGCAGGCGGCATTATTAATACGAAAAGCTCCAGAAGAAACTGCATAAAGCAAAAAGCTTTGGCGTGCTCGTTTAATGACATTTTCTTCTTCAGGAGATTGGTATTCTATCAATTCCAGCATCAGCGCCTTCATTCAGCACCTTCTGGACAGAGGCACACCATTATTATCAAGTCCTTCCCATTTCCTGGACATAATCCCTTAACTAAAGATACAGGCCTCTTATCTTTCAGCTGATGCGTCACCCGGCCCTCTCTTTTAGGATCAATTTTTCAGGCGATGATATTACTCTTTCAATATGGAAATCAGAGTTATATTAGCATGCTGTATTATGTTAGTATGCTGTATTCACTGTTATATTCTATTTTAAGCTCAAATTTGATTTATTTCACCCACAAGATTTTATTATTATAAAAATGGACAGAATAACTTTTTTTTTGCAAGATAGGATCATGTTTTCATTGGCAACAAATATGTTAAATGTTGATTTAATCTTAGTACACCTGTATGAAAGCATCTGCATTTGTTATCTTTCTCCACTCATAAATTCTGTTTTTTTTCTTTAATTTGTCTGCCGTCTGTATTTATGTGTATACAGTATATGTCTCTGTGTGTGTGTGTGTGTGTATATATATATATAAAATAATTTTAATATTTAAATATTTACTGTACTCATGCTATGATTACTCATACACTACATACTACTTATGCTACAATCAAACTCTACTTATTACCACTCTGCATAAGAGCATCATCAAAAGAATGAAAGAATAAATGCATAAATGAAAAACACAAATGTAATCAAACAAAGCAGTGGGAATGCCATCTTGTGCAAGGTATTGTCCTGATGGAGATCCATCCCGTCTCTGTATTATGAGTGGAGATCTGCGGCCATGCCTCCTCTCTGCAGAGTGGAGTGGAACAGAGGAGTTTAATTAATGCGACTTCATCGTATCTGCGGGCCTGGAAGCC
Source organism: Anguilla anguilla (assembly GCF_013347855.1). Lineage (NCBI taxonomy): Eukaryota > Metazoa > Chordata > Actinopteri > Anguilliformes > Anguillidae > Anguilla > Anguilla anguilla. Next base: position 10,854,821 of record NC_049206.1, on the reverse strand, counting down.
GGGACAGGGGTCTGAGAGGGGTCAGAATTAGTGTTACTAGGCAACGCCAGCAGCCGAGCGGTAATACTGTGCCCATGTTCAGGCTAGGGTGCCGGGGGGAAGGGGGGGCGGGGAGGTGGGGGGTAGCTGCCAGGGTACTTTGTTTCTGGTGCCACCTGGTATAAGAGTCCAGCCAGATCTAATTCAGTAGCTCCTGAATTTTCTGATGATCCGAATTGAACTTGACTTTTAAAACGTGCTATTAGGGAATAAAACTACGGCATAAAGATGCTTTTTGTCAAGGACAAGAACAACTACAAGGACGCTGCAAATACTTTAGTGCATACAGCTAGTGCCGTTTCATTTAACTGGTGTGAATGACTATGGTGAGCAGGAGAGGGTCCTGACCCGCAGTTTTGGAACCACTAGCATAATGTACTGATTTTGGGTTTGGAGGTGTTACCCCTTCCATCAAGGTTTTAGAGGCCTGGCTTCAGCATGCAGCTGACCTACACAGACAGAAATAAAACAACAACTTCATCTTCTCTGGACTTTTGCTGGTTTGCATACAGTTTCCCTCAACAGGTGTCAGAAGTCAGACCTCAGCTTAGGCTATCATTAATGAACTGGACAGACTGTTCTGTTCACCCTGTGGATATGAAAAATTACAATTCTTGCAGCGAAGAACCATGTAAATAGCTTCCGTGAGGAAAAATGTTCATTGTGTTGTAGCGCCACCTCCAGGATAAAATGGAGAAATTCATATTTGTGTTTCCTTGATCGATTAAATTGCACTTTTCATCCACAACTACTATATTATGATTATTGGTTCACATATCTCATATTTATTGGTTCATATCTCCTAATCTGTTTTGTATGTCATGGTGACAGTTGTTCATCTAAAACAAAGACATTCTGAAGCCAGATGCGCAGGTAATTGAGAATGCATTCAAAGTGTATAGATACTGAATGTAATAGAGAGATTTGTTTATTTGCTTTGTTTTGCTTTTGCAAATGCAATCTGAGGTGAAAATTAATTAATCAAATTTTTGTGCATCCCTGCTGAGTTCCACTAGAGGTCCCCATATTCAAAGCTAAGAGCCACCTTGTTAAAAAGCTGTCAAAAAGTTAATACAGCCAAAGTATTATTAGTAATAGCAAGTGTTTAATTCATTTGAGGCTTGTGATTGCAGGGCTACTACAAACATATACAAATATTAATTGTTGTTGGGATATTAATAAATCCCCTCATCAACACAAATATCACTACAAAATAAGAGGCAACCAGTTGCTCTTAAAGTTCAAATACACCTAATAAAACACAAGAACATTTATACACAACACAAAATATGCAGACAGGTTTAGGCATCCATTTATGTGTACCAGATCCTCAAGAACACTGGCATGAAATTTACTCAGCTTCCAATAGAATCAGGGGATTGCATGTTTAGGTGAAATTGAAACCTATGGAGGCGATAACTTTCCAAGACCAGGTTCAGATATCAAATACCTATGCTGTTAACAATGGCCTTAAGCACAACTACAACCTTGTCATTGTTACTGTTGACAGCAGAATAATTCATAGGTGTCCCTTTCATTTAAGCGGGATCAATTACATTACAAGGACCAAAAACCGCAAAACACAGCCCTACATACAGCCACTAGAGGACGACAAAGCTAACCCTAACAAAGAAAGGATGTACACAGAGGTATGAAGGGAAGAAGGAAGTGCGCCCAGGGCTTGTATTCATAAAGCATCTGAAAATATACTTGGATGAGATTTTCCCCGGTCCATATCCTATCCTTATTCGTAATGAACTGATCCTCGGTCAGTACTCCTACTCTGACATGCTTTGTGAATATGGGCCCAGATCTTGCTTCAGGGGAGGAAATGCACTGAGGAGAACAGGAGGAAAATGTACCTGTATTAGTATGCACTGGGGCCTATAGCTGAAGATAAGACTGTGTAGAAAGTGAGGTCACCAGTACATATGGCTAACTAATCTTTGTAATATTTTAATTAATTCAGATACGCTAAAACAAATGGTGTCATTGAAAATTTGTTTTTTATTTTCCTCATACTTGAGGTAGTTGCAATGCTAATTGCAATATGATTCAGTTTCACATACAAATAATAAATCAATAATTTATGTACACATTCCTTTTGTAATACTACAGTTTAAGCTACAAATCATAACAACAGGGCCAGATCAAAGCCATTGCAAGGTATTTAGGAGTTGCATAGATACACATAAACATTTTACTAAAGGTAATTGTAAAATTGCTAGAATATTTGCCTGTAATATTAGAATACTTCTAATTTTGTCAATTTTACCAAAAATCACAAAATAATATAATGTATTCAATGCAGAATATAATGCACTTCAAATTTACGTTTTCTTTTCTGAAACAGTTTTGTTGAAGAGTGTAGATTTTGCATCATATTCAGGAGCACTTCTTTTTCTTTCAATTAGTTTCAGAACAGGTTCATTTTCTGTTGTCATTTTAATCGAATATTATTAGAACAAAAAAATCAAAATATTTCCACACGAGACAAAAACTAAACATGTCTCCTACACTGAAATAATGACACATTAACAAACAATAATACACGGGGAAACAAGTTGGGTCTATATTTGAGCACCAGTGCGAGTGATTCTCAAGACCTCCGGCTGCTTTTCCCGGAGGGACAACGGTTCCATTCTAGCCAAAATACGATAGGTTAGAACAAACGGCAAGGTTAACACAGTGTCTTTGACGCATCGCGGCTTCGGAGCCACTGACTGCACGGATGCACGGAGCGGGGCAGGAATGTCCATTATTTCCTCTTAATGTGTTTTCTGGGTGAGTGTGCACCCCAGAACACAAGGTTTTGTGTCGGCACGGCGGCGCTTTCCAGGATACTTTTGCTGAACGTCGCATTAATGTCACGTTGTCTCCGTGACTTTGCCTGTTTTTGTGTCCGTTATGAGCCTTGTTTGAGAAGTTGTCATCATATCGTTTTGACTTTTTTCATAAGGTGCTATTTTGCCAGGCATAGGAAATATGTCCTACAATGAGCTCACCTTTAAACATGAAGTCAGAATAGTCCCTTTACATTTTTAACTTCAGTATGCCATATTTAGAACATTATTTGTTTACAATATGTTTCACCAAATCTGAAATTGTCATCAAACATATATTTTTTTCTATATACAGTACTGCATATTGAATACAACTTATAAATATCACCACGTGTAATCCACACTGGATAACTGCCTAATATTTGCTGGAAATTTGCAGCCTTTCAAAGACACCTGCCTATGTCCTCTTAAATGTGTATTTCCCTCTCATGTAAGCATACATGTACTGTGTTGCTAATCTTTGAAGCCAGTAGAGTTTCAAGACCAAGCTGACCTCACACACAAAAAAGAACAAACTCATCCTTTAAAAATACAAGCGTGGATCCTCAGCTCCAAAAGAAGCGGGTGTGGAACCACACCTATTGATGGTTTACACCCTCTTCTGTACAGTTCATGGGTTCTTCTTGGAAAAAGGGCCAGTGTGGCGTAATGACAAGGGAACTGCTGAATGGAAGGCTTGCTGGTTTGAATCCTGGCTGGGACACAGCTATGATACCCAGATGGCAGTTACTTCACCTGCACTGCTTCAGTAAAGGTCTTGCTGCATATGCTGTGAATAGAACCCCAGATATTAACTGTGAATAGAACCCCACATATTAATATTCACTGAGGTGATAGAACAGGAAATGTAATCTATGTGTTTAACATTGTTAATTATAATTAATTATTTAAATCATAATAAGCATCTAACTGACCAACAATGTCCATTTCCTTCCCAGGGCCTCCATTCCTAAATAAAGCAAATAACCAAAGATAGTGAGATTTGACAAGCAGCTTATTAAAAAAAATAGCCCTCCTATATACATATATCCAATGTGGAAACTTTCCATTAGAAAGCAACAGAGAACATGAAGCCTCTGGTTTGCTCCTTAGCATGGCAACACATGATGAATACCTCAAATGCTGACACCGGCTATTGAAACAACAGAAGAGACCTTTGTCTTGCTGGAATAATCCTAATCTGTTTCATGACAGGAACCGCATTAAAAAGAAGCAGGGGGAACAAGAAACAGGGGCCTGCGCGTGATGAATGTAGGAACGGCCGACAAAACCCGATTTGACAGTCTTTCTTAATGGCCTGATTGCTCAATTAATTTCACATCTAGCTCCGTGCCCCTCTCTCCTCTTTCCGCCCCCGCCCCCTTTTAATGTGAAAATAGTCATATTTCCTTGCAGATTAGTATAGATACAGGCTGACAGTCCACACTGCTCAAGGTATTTGGGAGACATAATTCATTCCTAAAGCCGCAATGCTCTCATCCATCATTTGGTTTTTTTCACTATTTCCTACGCCCTCCTCTCTGCTGGTTCCAGGCTCCTGGGGGGGGGGGGGGAGGTGAGGGAGTTGCAGGGCTGAAGAGGTGGATGGGTGTGTGGAATGGGGGGTGGGGGGGGATCTCTTGGCTGCTGATGTATTAGCTGGCATATGCAAGCTATGAATTACCAAGTGAAAGGAGTCAATTATCCACTCCAAAAACGAGTGTCTGGGCTCCCCTGGCCTGGGGGAACGCTCTTGTATTTACGGGAGTGATTTTCCAAGAGGCGGAAAAGACGGACCTTGGGAGTGGGGAGAAGAGAGGGAACGACGCATCTGCGAAATCCCCCCCCCCCGCCCCACCTTCTCCCCACCCTCTCATCTCCACCCAGGCCACACTGTGTCTTTGTCTGAACTCCATCTGTGACCAGAAGCAGGAAGCCCATTCTGAATTTCTGCGCTGCGGTTCCATTTTTCGCGAACACGCCCATTTGCGCCTGATTCGGCTGATTGAGAGCGGCTGTTCCGCGGCGAGCCCCCGTTTCGCCGCACCCCAGCGCTCTCCGTGGCCCTCTGTCAAATCCTAAATGGGCCCCGATTGACTGTGGCCCAACTAATAGAGAGGAGGGCAAGTGGAATATTGAAATAGCCTTCTTTCACCCCCCCCCCCCCCCCCCCCCCCCGCATCCGCACTAACCCCCACTTTCCCCCAGTCCCCAGCCACCTTCCCTTGTCATTTCATTTAGCCATTGATTTCTTTAACCTCTTTTTTTTTCCTGGGGAGAGAGGGAAAGAGAGAGGCGGGAAAGGGGAGCCTGGGCGGCGGGAGTGGCGGTTTCTGGCGGTTTCTGGCCAATGAGAGGACGGGACCCCTGGACGCGCGCGAGCGCCGGGCCCGGCCGCTGACTGACACGGCTGACACTTAGGGAAATGAGGTCATTAGACGGAATTACAGGGGGCTTTGATGCCCGGTAATGGGTTTTAATGATGGAATTTAACATACAGCGCCACCAGGGACGGGCCTGACGCGCGGGCCGACAGGTCCCTTAATAAAGGGGGTGCGGGGGGTGGGTGGGAGGGGAGGGTGGGGGTGCAGGAGAGAAGGGGGAATGGTGCGGGGAACAGAGGAGGGGTTCTAAAAATAAAACGGGCCACCCCAACAACCCCAAAACTCAGAACAGGAGGGGTGGGGGGGTTAAAAATGACAAAATTATATTTTTGGGCGGGATGGCTGACCTGATTTTTTTTACACCCTCTGTTCTGTTAAAAATACACAAACTCAATCATTTGATGCAATGTCTTTTAGTTGATTTGGGTTTGGCCTGAGAGGGGTACTAGCCCTGGGATATCCTGTCTCCTGTTCTTATCTCTCTTATGGGTGAAAATCCACTGATCGTGATGCTGTGGAAAGATAAAATATTTGAAAAGTCACTTCTAGTACATACCAACATTCTTTAGGAGTATGTTAGTGTTTCTTCCCCTTGGTTCCTTACACATCGTTTATTAAGTATTATTAAGTTCCTGTTAGATGTGGTAAACAGAAAATGTGTAATCCCTTTAATCATCAAGTTTATACCTGACTTACATTGGCCATGTGTCCTCAGTCTTGTGAAAAACAACATAGATTTTCAGATCTATATCAGAGATCAGATTGCTCATTTGAAATGTGATGCATTATAGCTTGTGTATTTTAGATAAATAGGGCAGTGAAACAAATTCCCTTAGACATGAAGGGAAGATTATTATTTCCACAATCAGCCTGTTCCCTTATAGTATTGCTTTCAACCAGATTCACCAGTTCAAGGAGATGGTTGCAGAGACCAGGCCTTTAACTGGGGGGCTAGTTTGATCACACTGAGTGAAGAGGTGATGAAGCTGCAACAAAGCTTTAGTTTATTCCAATGTGCAATACACTTTTATGTATATAGATATGTACCAGGCCCAATGCTTCATCTGAGGGATAAAACCTCATACTGCAAGGAACCAGCCCAGCCAACTCACCCAGTGTTTTGAGTCTTAAAGTTTTAAGATTTAAAACTGGAAGCAAGGCCTGTAAATAAAGTACGCCAAAGTCATAAGATGCGGTGCTGTGTTTAAATGCAAACCTCCTTTGGATTGTGTCAGCGGGGATTTAACGAATGGCAACCCAAACGAGTGCCTCCGTCCAGGCTCAGTCAAGTCAGCTGGTATGGTAGGATTGCCATGAAGACGGGCAATGAGAGCACATCTGGCGACCAAGCTGCCAATCGCAATCTTCCTCTCAGATGCTAGCAGAAGCTTCTTAGCTTCACTCGTGAACTTTTCCAGTAGGATCACAGGTCACATTACGGCTACACCGCGCATCTTTAAAGCCCCTTAATGTGTGACGTTTTCAGCGTTAGGCAGAACAAATCGTGGCCCTTGTGTCCAGTGAGAGAAATGGCGGATATCTTTTCTGAAACAGCCGCTCCACATGTCCAATTAGGCAGTGACAGGCAAAGTCACTTTATCCTGTTCCCTGCCTGGGTTTCTGTTACGTTTATGAATGCAAATATGAAACAAAAGGATAATTAATTCTCTGTGTCTGGCTGACCAAGGATTCACAAACTTAATTATTATTACAAACACTCTTCCGGCACTGGCAGTGTTAATCTATTTATGATATAAAGGGTGGAGGACATCGATGCCTTCATGTCTGAAACGTGCTTTGCGAAATGGAACAAATTGCTTCACTCACAGCGATTCGCCTTGGTGTGTCGGTGAGAACATAAAGTGCGTATTAAAGGGAGAGTGGGCAGGCTTTGGCAGTTAGCGAGTGGCGCCGCGGACCTTCACGCTAAGCTGGGGAGAGCAGCTACAGCGCTGGAGAAAGTGACAGGTAAATTGCAGGTTAAGTGGAGAACATAGCCCTTTAGCTAGAGACTACAGGCGTCTACAAATCCCCCTTAGCCTCCAATCCAAACACAAAGGGCTGACAGGGATTAAATTTGACCCCCCCCCCCCCCCCCCCCCGGATGCTTCCTTGTTGTGAAATGAGGGTAATTAATGTGGGTGGGAGGGGGGAACTCTTGCACTTGTGTTTTGTACTGTTTGGCTGTAACGTGCAAAAAGCCCGAAGAATTAAAAGTGAACCTCAAAGCTTTGTGAGTGCCCTCTAGTTCACACAGCCTGAGGTGGGTTAAGATCTGTGGATGCTCTGGATTGGCTAAATGATGTATTAAATTCCCACGGTACAAATCCTATTTGCTTTTTATCTTTTTGCAAGCAATTTTTCATGAACTTTTTAGCAAACTGAAACACTCACACACCACTGACCTCTCTAGAGGAAACAAAACAAGAAGGAATTTGTAGCCCCCAGCTGCAAATTTTACGTCGCACTGAGTGGCTGTCGGCACTCAGATTTCCAAAGTTAAAGGAGAAGCTATCATTTTAAGCAGCAGATCATCTCTCAATATGAGGGACCTGCATTTGAATTCAAAGGGGAACAGGTGGCAGTCTGGGGTCTGCAGTAGGGGGGGTGGGGGGATCACACGTACATCCTCTCCCAGGCATTACTGCATCATGAGGCCAAAGACATCCCTCCATCACAGACAAGATGAAGAATTAATGAATGGTGACTGGGGTGGGTGTGGAGCCCAAATAGCTCACTGATCGGGAAGCAGGCCCAGGACCGGAAAGCTTAGAGCGCACGTCCAGCGCTAAGCTGTGTACAGCGCTGGCTGTAATGGCTTGTTTGGCTGCGCAGCCTGGGCCGGGGGCTGCAGAGAGCCATATTTCAGCGGGTATTGATCAGTCCCCCCCCTCCACACCTCCCCCCCCCCCTTTTCCTCTACCCTTAGCCCTCCCTCCCCTGTCCCTGATCCTGTAAAGTAATAACTGTACTCGTGTCAGGGAGGTAATTATCATTGATCCACTGCAATGGTGACAAATTTTACAGTCGCGCAACGTGATTCATACCCCGGTGCTGGGCTACTAGCACATGCTCAGTTACCATACCCGTAATTTCCTGCCCCCCTCCTCCACCTCTCCCTCACTTTCCTCAGTGGAGAGAGGGGGCACAGGAGGCAATGGGGTCCATTGTCCTAATCGGCCTCACCTCCAGGTCTGACATCACTCAGTGCTCCATCTGTTTCCCACTGGTTCAAACTCCTGTCCCAATCACATGGCTGTTTGTGGTGTCCTCACTACAGGCTAACTTCCCATTGGCTGCTCTTTTGCCAGCATAAAGTGGACTATGACTATGTTTGATGTCAAATATGCTATTAATTTATGGTACCAATGTTTTCAGAAGGTGTTAGTATGTATGATTGAATAGAATGTGTGTATGACTGCATGTATTATGAGAAGGATGCTGTTTATGGAACTGATGTTTTTAAAAGATGATTCACGAGTCCAAGACAAATTTATCTATGGGGTTAATAATGTATACCTTAAAGCCATGTATGACAAGGGCAGCAGTGGGTTAAGATTCTGCTGTAGCACACCTGAAAATCTGGTGAAATATCCCCCTAATCAGCTATCTACAGTCTAGAGATATTTCTACATCACATCTATCATCCTGCATAATATTATTCCAGAGCTACTCTGGATCTACTCCATGTTAATTGTTTAATATGCAAACAATGAATTTTTCTCATCATTTTCTATCTGTCCGAAGTAGGAGTTTGTAATTGTTTTTATGTTTGTCCCATTACGGTCAAGTTCTTCTCTGTCTCTATGAAACGGATCTCAGAAATGGGTTTTAACGCCATGAAGAAACAACCTCATGACAGACCAAAACAAATTAGGTAGAGAAGGCAATGGAGCAGAAGATTGGGGCATTTATCAAGAGAAAAATAGATCATGTCACCAAAGCCTTGCAACTCTCTCTGCAGGCCCCAAAGAGTGACACTCGGTTGGACCGCTCTCCAAACCCATACGGGAACCTGGAAAACCAATTTACTCTGTTCCAAAACCCCCAAAAGACATTTGTGTGGCCTACATCTGTGATGGTAATTCCGCCTTTTCCAATTCCAGTCAGGGGAAACCATTTTATGTGTTATGCTTTGTTCCTGCTAAACTCCTGATCAATAAGGTTGAGCTGAAAACATGCAACACCTCATTTGATTTGTTCATTAAAGCGGTTTACAAGAAATGCCTGCACTGCGTAATTACCAGCTCTGGCATTTGAGACTTCCTGTTGGAGCCACGTGGTCAGCCGAACATACTCTTCTTGCTATGTACAATGGTTATTCTTCAAGGTTAAAATATTGTATTTTAAATCTCAAGGTAAATATTTGTAAGAAAATCACTTTTCAGTATTCAAGTGTGCCAGCCATAGGGATCTGAATAGTTGATGGAATAGTTGGAGAACTGCATAATTTGTGTTCAGAAAATATGATAATATTCCAAAATTTATAAAGGAAGCTAACCTACTATGCTATAAAATGTGTTGTTAAATCGCACACATTAACTTTTGAACTATTTGAGGCAGTAAGCAGCAACTGGGTGGCTTCAAAATGTGAAAATTAAAGCTCTCACAAAAAAATAAGACAGACAGTGGTCTTACAGACATTCAGCCGAAGACCACACTGAAGCTTATATCCTCATACCAGTCCGGTAATGCACCTGCACCAGATCTGTGGTTCTTTAAAACTGCGCTGTACTGCTAACTCCATACTGCTACTGCTGTGGTTTTAGTTCTTATAAAATTATGCATAAATATCAAGGGCCTGATATCTGTGTAGCACTTGATAATGCAGTATACTGAAATCAGTATCAGCATCGGGTCATTTCAGGGTGCCTTGAGATGAAAAGAGAAGGCAACTGCTGCTTTGCCAAATCTATTCCTCATGAGTGACCTCCATTAGGCCGCACATCCCCAGACTTTCCTACACAAGGCCCCCGCGATAAAGCCTTCAGCGGCAGGGAGCGGTCTGTCGCAGTGGCCTGTCCCACGCTGCGGAGGGAGTTTGAGCTACATCTCTATCAGCTTCCCCTGTGCCCCCGTGGGCTACACCCCTCAGCCCCTCCCCTCCTCTTCCACCAGCCCCCCCCCCTCCCTCTCTCTCTCAGAGCACTGATAGATGACTGATTGCCAAAATAGGCAGGAAGATTTATTACTGTTTATCCAGCGCTCAGTGGTCACCTGCGGCTGGGTGCGATCAGAGAGACCTGGGCCCAGCGTGAAGCACAATGGGGGGAGAGTGTATGCGCTCGCATGCGTGTGCGTGTGTGTATGTGCGGAGGGGGAATATCGATGCCCCGTGTGCGCTCGCCAACTACCCCCCGTCATCCATACCCAAAACTGGCGAGCTGGCGGAACCCATTAGAGTTCGACTGGGGTTCTTTTTTTTCTTTTTTTTTCTTTTTTGCCAATGTACAACAACTAGATGCTGCTCAGCTCTGACTCGGAACCCTGATGTGAAAACTGACTCAAAGACAGAGCCCAGAATGGCAATGGGCCTGCATTTGTGGAAAGTGCCTTTACTGGGGGGAAACTCTTGAAAGCCCTGAAAATAATTATGTGATTTTTTTTTTTTTTAAATATACTTACAAATAAAAATACATGATATTTTTGGGAATTCTCCTTCTTCCACATTGTTTTTCATCTGTAAGAAATGAAAAAATTGCCAACATTAATTACATCACAGTTGAAATGTTGAAACTAATTTAGCTTGGAGCTCTAGAACATCTGTACATATATACAAAGCACACATCAATACAGAGGTTTCCATATGTCTCAGGAAATATACAAAAATGATTTGAGAGTGTCTTGGTTTGCAAAGGTTTTAATTAATCATGTTTATTTGAGAAAGGTAAATGATACTATAGTAATAATATAATGCAGATAACACGCACCGTGTTTCGTGTGAATTTCAACTATCACGTTTTCCCTTACTGTTCATTTAGACTTTTAGATAGTTACTTCAGATTTTTGTTGGCTTTGAGTTCTTGCACTTCGATAAAATTTCCATGAAGACAGTTGAAATTGGGAATAGATATTCTAAACTTGCATAAACTTGCATAAAATAAAATAAAAAACTTTTAAAAAATAAATTGTGTCATATACAATGTCACACCAACAAAAACCTGCATCTGTCAGGAAGCAGTAAGTGATTGTGCATAAGTATGAGTATACGTGTGTGCATGTGATGCGTGTTCGTGTTTGCCAGCGTGTGGCCGTGCACGCTCTCAATCCCTTGCCTGCCCTCCCCTTCCTAAATCTGAGGGCTGGAGGAGCCGCACCTCCTTCGTACCCTTCGCCGGGGTTCGGCGGCTGTGCGTGGCGAGGCGGGGGAGGAGGGGGGGGCGGGCGGGCGAGCCATCAGTCCCCCGTCTGCGAGCGGCGGAGCAGGGAGACGTGTCACCCGCAGATGAAACCCCATTTCCTCTGATTAAGCCCTCCGAAAATATTCCATCTGTCAGTGCCAGGGCCCCGAGTGAGGGCCCCGCGCAGGCAGCCGACTGTGTCTGTTCAGCGTGTAGCGCCGCGATTTACATCGGCCAGCGACAACATCATCTGCTCACTAATGTCCCCCTGCCTCCCGCACCTCCCAGCCTCTGAAACACGCACGCATACACGCATGCACAGGCACAGGCACATGCACACACGCACGCACACACACACACACAATCACATGAACACACACACACACACTCACACACACAAACACGCACACACGCACTCACACACACACACGCACGCACACACACACGCATGCACACACACACACACACACATTTGCACACACACACACGCATGCACACATGCACACACACACACAGATGCAGACACGGATACACACCTACACACACGCGCACACATTCACACATGCACACACACACATACACACAATCACATGAGCACACACACACACACACTCACACACACAAACACGCACGCACACACACACACACACACACATTTTCTCAATGCACTCTACAGCCTATTTTTCTTTGATTTGCCCTTATTGCAAGGTTGGATGGTGCGATTTCAAAAAAAAAAAAAAAGAAAGGAAAGAATAGACAACCAGGCTTGGCGCCTCTGTCATACTCATTTCCAATGTCATAAATTTCAATTTCCAATCTCTCTCCCATTCTTCCTCTTCCCCTGTTCTCCCCCCACCAAGTTTTTTTCTCTCTCTTTCTCTCTCGCTCTCTCCCCTTCACCTATTACCTATTACCTAGGCCTGTGCTTTTCCAGGCTTACAAATAGAATGCAATTTCTTTCGCCCGCCTTCGCAAATGAAACTCGAATGAAATATCATTAATATTTCGTTAAAAAAAGAATGACTTTCTCCATCTTATTCTATTTTTTTTTTACGCTCATCTCATCAATAGGCTCTTTTACCTTTGCGGTGCTGGTCCATTTGTTTCTCTGACTGTTAAAGACCAGACCTGCCGCTCCCCACCTTAAACACAAATACAAGCGGCAGTTTGCCGAACATTCAGTATCCACAAAAAGGTCTTTAACTGGGAAATGATGACAGCGAGGGATCGTTCTCGGAGGGGAACAATGCAAAGGGAAATGCTAACCACGCAGGCTTTCACCAAGCCACAGTTTTAGTGGATTAAAAGTTTTCAGGTAACTAAACTTTTTTCTTAAATCCTGCCTGATTTTGCAGCCATCAAATTAAAATCCCTTAAGTGGTTTTTTTCAACACTGATTCAAGGTGCCTGTTTGGGGAAAAAGAATATGCCCTGTTGGGGCAATATTTTATTAAATAATTTTGCACCATATATATTTGTTTTCCATATGTTATCATTTGCTCATTTAGGGCCCAGAGGCTGTTGACGATAGACAAATGATTTACTAGTGTTTGGCAGAGGGGCTGATGGGACATGAAGTCTAAAGATAGAGAGGCTGTAGGACATTTACAGTAGGGGCCTTTGCTTCAACTCCCATCCTACTTTGTTATAAAACTGAACTGTGAACTTCCCTTCTCTCCATTTCACTGATCCAACAGTCCAGGTGAGTATAAACTGCCAAGTAAGAGAAATGACCCCTGTCCCAAAAAAATTAATCACAATACCTTCTGAGCACTTAAATTGTGGGAAAACATTCAAGAATCTTTTTTTCTTTGAGAAAACATTTTGTGTTTGTCATAAATCAGGCTGATTTCCCCCAGCTAGTAAGGCTGGTACCCGCGGTAAATGATAAAAGCCGAAACCATTTGACTGAATCATATAAAATGCGCAGGTAAGTTTGAAACTATACTATTGCACTATTGCACAGTCTGTATTTAACACTGCCTTGGAGAAAGCGATGGTAGGGGGGAGGAGGCGTAGAAAAAAAATTTATGTAGAAAAAATAAAACAAAGAGAGAGAGAGAGAGCGAGAGAGAGAGAGGCAGTCATGAAATTTAATTTGGAAATCAATCAGAAGCCATTAGCCTGCGGGCAGCCTCCGCTGTTTTCTCGGCGCTAACCAGGCCGGTCGCCTGGCACCGAGCGTAGTCACTGCTCACCCAACCATCGCCCCTCGCCCGCTGTCTCACAGCACGCTCCCTAAACAAACTTTACCCGATGCCTTCCTGAACTCTTCATTTGCATGTCATTAGCATCTCATTAGCATGACTGCAATCTTTTTCTTTTTCTTTTTTTTCTTTTCGAAATCTCTTTTTCTTGTTTCGGTTTTTTCCCACAGTCCATGATTGGAGAAGGCTAGATTGCCCACAACTGGCTGTAGCCCTCCGCTACTGCGAGTGGGGGGTGACAGGTAGTCAAATGACACCCCTTCTCTGTTTCAGGACCGAACCACACCCTACCCCTCTCTTTCAGTCTCAGTGGTATATTCCACATGTATCCCATTTACCTCCAGCAAGACCTGGAAAGTTGTCCCCCTACCCCGACCCCCCCCCGGCTCTCAGCCCTAATCACCAGGCAGAAGGGTCACACTCAGGCAATTAAAACACTGACAGCTCATCCACCGTGGAGCCAGGGCTGTCGCTTCCAAGAGAGGAGCAGTCGCGGACCGAGGTGTAACCACCACTGGCGCCCCAGCGTGGGGGAGCTCTAATTGATTAATGAAGGGAAAGTGAGAATGTTTCTCTCAGCCATTTACAAGGGGGCTCGTTAACCTGACAACCCCCGTTCCCCACCCCCAGCGCTGTCAATTCTACACTGCGTTTTAAAGCACTTGAAGCACTCCAAGAAAACATTCTCCACAACTGGGCATTTTAGGCTAAGTTTCACAGACTGTTTTTATTTTTAAATGCTAGCTAGTTTTTTTAATTTACGTACATTAAAAATTTAAATAACAAAATAACAAAAGTTCATAATCTTACATAAGGTTTTTTTTTTTTTTTGTAAAAAGCACACCTTTGGTAAGAAGCATTTCCAGGGTTGTAGTGGCTTGCAGTCCAGGGTAATATGATTTCGTGGCCCTGCCAAAAGGACCTCATAAAAGTGAGACCTTTCTATAATATGGACAGAGAAATGATGGTGCCTTCAACTGTCCCTCTTTAAGCCAATGATACCTCCACACTGTCACAGCAATTGAAAGCAATCTGGCTCTCTTATGGGCGCTGGGTGTGAATAATGGGGGGGATTCTGTGCTGCCGTCTGGAATATATTATGTGACACTCTGAGTGTTAACACTGATGTGACTCACCCCCTTCCCCCTCACTGTCAACTCTAAAGCCATACATTCCAGACCACTACACCACTGACAAGTCTGGGCTGACCCGGCAACAAAATGCAAGTTTCTCACTGGATCGGTCAGAAAAGTTTGATTGCCGTGAACGCAGGCTGTACTGTGTTGTTATGGTAAGGAGAGCCAGAGCCTGACCAGTAACTAGCAAACTCATCCTGGGAATGGCAGGGTGGTGTTACGGCAGCCAGGGTTGTTCAGGTTATGAGCAAATCGCACACAGTTTACCAGTTGTCCCGTAAGGAGCCCTAGCCCTGTTACACCGTGTGGGGTCTAGTGTGGAAAATAGTCATGGTGGCTCAGCAGTGCATGTGCTTCAAGTGCTTTTTATGTGGGTGTGGGTGTGGGTGGCACAGCAATGACTTGAGAGGTGAAAAAAAAAAAAACGGGGGTGATGTTACAGTGTATCAATGGCAGAACCAGTCTGTGACATCTCCATATTATTGTCAGCCAGAACAGCAGTAACGCAAGAGGGGCCTGTCTAAGCTTAGAGGTACAGGCAGATCGCAACGAGCGTGATACATTCATTTGAATATTAAACTAATTTGGTGCAGTGCACTTCTTAAAAAAGTTATCCATTGTCCATTAACTTAAGGGAGGTGCCGAAGATAAATTGACATTGACTGCAGACACACTTTGGAGTGTGCTCCCCTTTTTTTAAATCCATTAAAAAGCAGTGCCTGGGAAGGTACACATTCTGCACGGTTCAGAGGGGAATGAATTTTCAATCTCCTTTCTATCATTTTCAATATCATTAGTCCAAACCACTCCATTTTCCATGCTTGCCAGCTCAAAGCCCCAGAGAGGGACGAGGAGGAAGGGAGGGAAGGAGAGAGAGAGAGAGAGAGAGGGAGGGAAGGAGAGAGAAAGAGAGAGAGAGAGAGTCATCAAGGAGGTGGCACATATTACCCATCTGACTGTCGCAGGCTCGGAAATGAACAGAGCAAAAAATGAAGGTGTGCTGATATGATATTAGGAGTCCGTTATCACCTAGAATCACCCCCCTCCCCCTCTCTTTTCCCGTCTCTCTCTCTCTCTCTCTCTTTCTCTTCGCTCTCCTCCCTTCTCGTAATAATCTTCTGACAGGCAGCGGGCGGCCCCGACTCGATGACTCAACTCGATCACCTGTGACAGTTTTGATTTGATGTCACTTTCCCCATCCGTGCTATTTGTTTGAACAGTTAAGAGGTAATTGTGTGACATTAGCATGGGGGGAAGGCTCACTTTGTCTCCGCGCTCAGCGGGCTGCCAGGGCAGGCTGGGATACGCCACGGTTATAAATGGCCTCCATTTCCCAGAGCGCTCTGTCATATTGTGGAAGTTGTGTCGCCGCAGGGAGGGAGGAGGGAGGACGCCGGCCGGGCTCCCCCAGAGACGACCGGGCAGAGAGACTCATCTCCAGCTTCCTCTGGTTCTGCTCCCAATTCAGGCGGGAGAGGGCTCGTTCGGTAACACACACACACGCACACACACATACACATACACACATACAAAACCACATGCAGTGTGTGTGGGTGTGTGTGAGACAGAGTGAGCATGTGACATTATCAAAAACAGGCTTTTGTCAAACTTTAATTATTTCACATGAAATATATCCAAGAGTAAAATTTAACTTTTCATAAATTTTACAAATCGCAAGAAAAGAGTTTAGAGAGAGTCAATACAAATGTTTCTGTATATGTATGTCAGACATGCAGTTTGGGTAGGCATTTTCTACCTTTGCAAAAACCCAGCCAAAATGAAATGATTAAATTGTGTACAATTGTTCATCAACCATTCAATCTTCATCAGTCTTTACAGCGATTTTCTCCAGAGTGCAAAAGTGCTTTGGTTCTTAATACTGGCAACATGTGGCAATGGTATATGGTTTGGAAACAGGAGAGCATTGATTATGACACCTAAAACTTCATCTTTACATCAGCTTTTCCTGTGACACTTTTCCCACCAGTATCCATGCATATATATTTTCTGTGCGGTGAAAGAGTGGAATCAGGTGCCGGTAAAGGAAACGATTGTCTAGGTCCACCTCTCCTACTGCGACTGCAAGTCCCCGGCGTATCCGAAGTCAAATATCATCGGCAAACGACACCCCAGGACAGGACGTACGGCAGACTTCGAGTGGGTAATCCACCGTAAGCCCAGCAGGGGGAGAGATGTGCTCGTGGCCCTCTCCTCTCCAGCAAGGCCTCCCCCTGACACTGAGCGTGCTCAGGGACACTCATCTCCACCCACCTGTTAGCAGCCTTTAGCAACTGATAATTTCCAGCCGCTTGATTGGCCCCACTCTCCCCCCCCCCCGGCCCCCCCACCCCACAATTCTTCAGAAACCCCTCAGCCATTAACCACGGCACCGCGAGAGTGCGAAAACATCTCTAATTAGGGGCTCTTAAAGACTGTTAATGAGTTGATATAATTAGTCGGCAGAGAGTAAATCTTTTCACTCCTTATCTGTTTGCACGCCTAATTTACCTGGTATAGATTAGTGTCCCTGAGTGTCCTGCCATGTTGGTTTTTGTGTGCAGGGGGAGGGCTGGGGGGGGGGGGGGGGGGGGGGGGGGGGGGGGGGGGTGCTGGAATGTTGGTGGTGATTTGTCTGCCATTGATCTGGAGGAGGGGGGCGATGGAGGTGAGGGAATTATGCCTTCCTCAGGCTCAGTCTTTCCACTGTGATGTGCTGAGCCACGATATCGCTTCATATTTGATGAATGAATTCCCTTTTTCAATTAAAATGCTTATTTATTCTGAATTGCCATGTATATTCGAGGAGTTACCGGCCTGGCCCAGAGGTTCAGGAGCTGCCTTGGGTTCTGTTTGGTTTATAAAACCTTAATTACCGTTTTGAATCAGTCATTATGCTAAATCAATACAGTTGACTATGTGCCTTAGAGGTTTCTAGTATTTAGCTATTCAGTGAAACTAAGAGCATTTGTGGGTTTGTCTTACTCAGAGAGCCTGGTTGCCAATTTAGAGGGACCCAGCAAATCTTAAGGATTGGGGATGGAATCTTCCAGAATGGGATTACCTTCCTTTCTTTTTCTCTGGATTTGCTCTGGACTTCTTAGATGGTGCATGGGCATATTTAGCGTGTGTCTTGCAAAAAAGGTACAAATCTCAACATCACTTCTTCTGTTGGTCATTAGTCCCTATTGCTTCCCCCCCGCATATTTTTCTGACACATCTAAAAAATTGCCAAATCTAGTCCAAAAAGTTTCTGATTCTGAAGCATTCTACCCAGGCCCTCAGAGGCAAGGATAAATCTGACAGGAGAGCTCGTCTTCCTGAGGAGATTGATACAAAAGGCTGTTCATCATCCTGCATTACAAGGCCATGCTGGCTAAGAATGCCGGCAGTGATCTCCAACCTCCCATTTCACCTTAAACAACCCCCCCCCCCAAAAGCACACAGTGTGCCCAGGTCCTGTGGTGGCATGAGGGCCAGTGCGGTGGAAGGGTTAGGGGTTGCACCCCTTTCCTCTCGTGCCCCCCCCCCCCCCTCGTGTCAGGCTGCAGGAACTGGAAGAGGCCTGCATTCCCCAGCACGTTGGGCTGATCCATTTGTTTGCTATCTCAGTCACTGGATTTGGAGAGATGCAAAGCTGATTAAGCGACAAAGCATATGGGCAGATGAAGGACTCTTAGGTAATGGGCTTAGACGGCCTCTTTGGCACGGCAAACTCATCCTCTTTCTCTCCGCTCTTAATACGTTTGTTATTCTCCTCTCCATAAACAGCGGGTGAAAAGAGGGAACGACAGGCAGGCTTTGGATGGTGTGACTGAAACAGCTGCAGTGAAATGATGCTAGAGAGCCACTAGAAGACCTGGGGGCTCCTGTAGCAGTTTAGTGGTCAGACCTGCATGTGGGAGCTGGATTCTGATTGGGTGACATCACTGAGAAACTTGGCAGGCTTTCCTACCATCATGCAAAGGGTGACCAAGTATCGTAGGAAGAGGCAAAACACAAATAGTGCATTAACCCAAACACAGCAAGGGGTGTCATTTTTATTCAGCCTGTTCTCCCTGAGCATATAAAGTAAATTGGCATAAAAAAGCAAAACACACAACCAAAAAAACAAGCAAACAAACAAACTAACAAAAAAAAAATAGATATGGGTAGGCTCTTGTTCCATTTGTATCCTTTTGATAGGACATACAGAAAATGTTGAATAGTGCATGCCTACAGTATATATTGTATAAGGAATCATTACTAATTATTTCATTGTTAAATTTTATTTTTTCTAATTTTACAGTCAATTACATTCACAGTACATAAGAAAAATCTCACTCTTGCTCCTCTTTTCTATAATCCTTAAATCCTAGCCTAACCCTGCCTTGACCTTAAAATTAACTCCCTAAACCATCAATAACCTGTAATGTAATTACGCATGTACGTGTTTATGTAGCTCTGCTAGCAGTTACATGATACTAAGGTAATGAATAGGAACCGTAATAATGAAAGATGCGTTGTCAGTCTCCCAGAAGGGTTAAATTAATTTGATTTTGACAGCTAAACAAAATGTTGTTGATCGTATTTTCACACTATAAAAGTGCGGACTCCATATCCATTTGCAAGGCTTCTACAGGCAATCAGTGCATCAAAAAGCATACGGATTAGTATTCACACCCAATCCATCTGTTTACACACAGCCACCCACCAAGTAAATCAACACTTCTCCCCCCTCTAGTCAACACCACAAGACCAAATTAAAAGCTTAGCAATGTCCCTCCTATAATGCCTAATGCTTCATAATGGTCAGTTAACACCAAGGGAAAGTAGAAAAACACATTTGTGGCCTTCCTGCTGATTTCAGTATGGAAATAACCCTCGAGAAAGGTGCTTACTTGGCAAGATAAAGTGAGAGATGAGAAGGAGCGGTGTGGATTAGGGAATGGAGGCGATTACGGTTGGGGAGGGTGGGGGACCGGTGGTGGGGGTGGGCGAGGAGTGGATGTCTGGGGTGGCTGCATTGGGGGAATATTAATCCGGGCTTAGCGTGAGCAGGACCCCACAAACGGCTCAAGCAAACAGAGCTTAGGCAAGGCCAAGCTTTGGAGAAAGTCCTAAATCTTCACATTAGCTCCCTACGTTTCTTCAGCTGAACCCGTAAGCTCTTTTTCTATAAGATAGCACAAAAACACCCTCTCTCTCTCTCTCTCTCTCTCTTTCTCTCTCACACACACACACACACACACACAAATACAAGCATACTCACCAGTCCTGTGTACATAGCCCCCCCCCCCCCTTTCCTAGACTCAAAAAATCAGGAAGGATTAGAAAATCCAGATTGCTGCGAATTTATAAACCCAAGGACCAAGTGGATAGAGGAAGATTAGACAGGTTCTCAGGAGGCCTTTCTCACAGTACCAGCATGCCACAGAATGATGTTTTTCTTTCTCCACCATGCCCTACTTAAGTGTTAGTTAAGGAGAAATGGGACTGTTAAAACAGAGGTGTGGAGTGGGTTGGTGGGGAGGGGGGGTGGCGGTGGTGTTGGGGTGCACAGGCTTTTGGTCAGAACGAATCCTTTATAAATGCATTAATGTGCAGAACTTAAACTGTGTTGGAGGTACACTGTTTGGATGTCATTAGCACATTCGAACATTTCTCTGAGTTGATAGAACTGCACACTTCATAGTTTTCCATTTTACTTACCGGAGATCCAATCAAACGTTACATTACTCCAATCATAAAGTGTGCTCAATGCGCTGAACCTGTAATTAAAGATTTATATACAGAAAATGACACAGAGATGGAAACAATACTGAACACAAGAGCGCTTAGGCAATATAAGCTAATTATGCAGAGATGTCTTTCGACACTTAGGCACTGTAAATATAAGCTTTAAAAAGCTTCATGGCATCTGTAACACAGATATTATGAATAATCAAACCTATGTGCCTGTGCTTGAATGCAAATTGAATTTCTGAAAGGAGTGGGAAGGGGGTCACGGCTCATTTGATCTAGTCCTTAATGAAAATGTTTTTCGTTAGACGGGGGAAGAAAACAAAGCGCGACACTCAATGGCTTTTTCCGCCAAATGAGATGTAGCATTATTGCCAGGCGTGAATTTCCTCCTGTGTGTCTAAGACAAATAGTTTTCAAAAGGAGCTATTGTGCGCGATGAAGATTGCACCTTTAATGTAGGACCTTTTTCAAGAGATCAGAATTACAAGTCTATGAATGCTGATGCTCAAGTGATTTTATTCAAATACAATTCTAGTGGAAGACAGGGAACATTCAAATGTCAGCATGGATAGTGTCAGTTAATCAATATACAGGACAAATTACATCTAGCCACAATTTTTTTATTGTACAGGTTTTACAAGTTTGGCACCAAATTACACAGATATCGGCAGTCTTCATGAACACCAGTCATAAGTGTATTGGGCGGTTTTTAAATGGATTAAAATTCTGTAGTCTCGGTAATCATTTTAATATTGCACAAACAGTGTTAAAAAGACCATTTTTGACTTTGTCATTTTACATGTCTGCAGGCACCGAAAGCAAAGTAGGCCTCACCATTGAATTCTTTTGCAATGTGAATGCCAACAAGGAAGAAGGCGCGTGTTCGCCGGTTCTAGAATTTTCCTCATTTACACTAATGAGGAAAATTCCATCGGTCGAGTGACAGGATGAAGTATGTTCTGTGAGACGAGAGAGTGCAGGCGAGCGCTAGAGCCGCCTGAGCTATAACCAATATCATTTGCAGGCTAATGTTAACCAGATAATGTGCAATTGACCAGCGCCCAATAAATAATTCACACTGTGGCTGGGCCGTGAAAAGTATTTAAATGGTATTGATAAACTGATCTACAGGGGTATATTATGCATTCAGTCTCCGAGCCCCGGTATTGATCAGGGGGGCTTCGACGGAAATAGCAGAACTGGAGGGAAATAAAAAACTACTCGCGGAAAGAGAGAGGAGAGGGGCTGAGAATAAAAAATGGAGAGAATGGGAGGAGGCCCATAAAAAAAGTCATTAAGAGTTGCAGACATATGTTAGAAATGTTTCTTATTGCTTTGTTCAGATTAGAGGAGGCCATTGAAGAGTTCTATTATTTGCCCACGGCAACATCAGGAAGTTACTGTTGTTGCGGTCAGAAATAATGAACTCACTGATACAGGTGTCCATTTTAGGAGGAGCTTCAGAGAGCTGGGGGAAACCATCACATCTTACTTTAAGGCAAGGCAAAGCCAACCTGCCTGGGTGGATCCAGAGAGCATAGGCTGCTTCACAGCCAACCCAAGCTAAAATTAATGTAATGACAATGCATACACATTTATTTATAAACTTGTGTTTCTACAAGTATTTAAGATTATTTAAATGTGCCTTGATTGCATATAACAAGCTGTTTAATTAAAATTATGTAAGCATAACAACAGGCACAATCTGTAAGATACAAACTTGGAAGAAATATAAATGGAGAAAAATACTCGGGGAAGATTAATACAGAGCGAAAATCATTGTGGGAAAACAATCACTCTACAATACACTTTCCACTTTTCTCAATGTTCCGCATTTTAATTATTTTTCTTCTTTTAAAATTTGTACTAGTGCTAGAAAGCCAGCCTAGAATGAGTGTGGGAACCATGAGTTATTGTATTGGGAAACAGGATACCCCTCCATGTAATATATTTGTTATAATCATTTTGTTGCATGAGTATTCAGGCATATGGATACACTTTATTCAGTATTAGGTCGGGAACATTTATTATTATAGGCATCGCAGTTAATTGATTAATGGACCGGCGCGCATCGGGCACCACCTAGAGGTCCTGGTATATACAACACAGCCAGTTTATAATGTGGAACGTGGCGGACGGTACACATACACACATTTCTGCCGGGTTGTTTCATGTGTATTTTCAGGTGAGAAAAGTAATTGGCGACCGTAATTAACTAAGTTATGAAAGTGTTGTTATGTATGCCTTGTAGCTAATGTGATATATTTGTGTATTTGTGTACTCACGGTGAAGTTACCGCGGGATCGCTAGCAGTGGGTAAAATGCGTTGAGAACGTTGAAGGAATTAAAGATTTTAAAACTGAACCGCGCACTAGTAAAGCCCCCCCCCCCCCCCCCCCCCCCCTTTTTTTTAAATAACAAATACCCAGATTCAATATTCTAGCCCAACAACAGATGGAAGTAGGCTAGTGACTCTGCCAATAAACAACCCTAACCAACGGAAGATCTAGTGAGCTACTTTTAATTTATTACACTAAGTAAAACAAATCACTGATGTAAGCAGTAATGTCCGATTAAACCAAGCCAGCTACTTGTATAAAACATTTCTCTTCGCTTGCACCAGTAGTAATGTTAAAAGTTGCAAAAGTTTTTTTTTCAGAGCTTTGTGATAACCTTGCTATTAGCTAGCGTTAGCTAGCGAGCTATCATTTCTATACCTGCTAGCCAGAAAATGGCTAATGTGTTAGTTAAGAAGTGAACTGTTAGCTATTGCTGTTATTACATAGATAGATTTGGCAGTTTAATTCCTATTCAAATTAGTCATTAAATGTCCTTATCTTTCACAGAAAAGTAGTCTAAGCCAAATAAGAGTCAAAGGAAAATCGACTCATTCTTCTGCCTGCAACTCGTCGACTACTAAATCAGTATTAATGTAGATTCTCTAATATAAACATGTCACAAAATGGAAAAATATTGTGATCCATTGCCTCCATGCACATGGAAAAATGTATGTTGTTGAAGGTGAGAAAATCTAGTATAATCTGCTGGTGTGAAAACATGTTTCTCTGCTTCGCTGAGCACAGCGTTCATCTGTTCATGTTTTGCCCAGAGTATGGGGTTAATAGAGATTAGAGGCCATCAAGTGGAGCCCACACTGGGTCTAATGCCCAATGTTTATCCAGGACTTAAGAAGACTTTTCAGAAGAGTTAAGACTTAAGATGCTGTAGGATACCTTTCGGGGGCAGGCTGCTATATTGTTTTCTAATTTTACCGATGTGTGTCCTTATTCAGCGCAAACTAGGCCTATCTGGCAAAGCATGACAGAATGTTTTGCCTCTGCAAAACATTTTATTTATTTATTTTTTCATGAAAATAAGTATATTATTTATTTAAATATGTTTGAAATACCAATAATCAATATGATAAATAAAAATAACCGAGTACAGCAAGTCTCCCAATGAAATATATTCAAGATATTATTCATTCGGTGTTTGATTTTTCCATATTCATACTGCAGGGTTGGTGTGTGTCGCCTGTTTTTTTCCCCCCATCATTTTCTTTGCATGATAAGTAGCTTTTCAGTATACATTGTGAAATATGGGCCATATATTAATGTTTTGAGAAATATCTGAGAGCATAAAATTCCACTCCATAAAATTGAGAGCTCAGTAAATAAATAAATTAATATGATATTAAATACGATAATGAGGTTAAGTGGTTTGGCATTTCATATTGATATTTTCAGGAGGATGCAAATTAATAACAGCAGATCCAATTCCATTTCCATTTGAGAAGTGTATCCAATATTTTATGCCACCCCATTAAAGAAAAGTGATTTGAACATCAAACAGTACCTTAAAAGGGCATAGTATCTCATTCTTATGGTTCAGAACTTACCCTAAGTGATACAGTGTATGGAGTCACCAGTGGGTTTCACTACTTATTTTCAATTCAAATGAAAACATTATCCAAAACATTCCTATATTATTTTAACAAAAGTGAAATTGTTTGAGATTGGAATGTCTAATAGCACAGAAAATCATCAACTCTAGAGTATAGAAGATGTAGGCTATTTGATGAGCCTTTTTTTCTTGTTTGAAATTTATTAATTTCAGTACCAATTCAAATCTGCAATGTGAACAGTCAGGTTTAGTAGTTGTGTGTTGTAATAAGCTGAATATTGTTGTGCAGTGATACAGGCATGTGACACATCTGAACATTTTTTTAATCGTATAGCCTACTGCAGAAACAAAACATCTGAAATATCCATTATACCAAGAACACTGCTGGAGAGTAACTGTATTGTATATAATGTACAAACGAATTATAAAGGATTATATTCATACACGTACACTTTATTCTGTATGTTTATAAGGTTGTCTGATACAGTATATTTGATCTGAAGTTGTATGGAGTCATATTGGAAATTAGTTATGTTGTCAAATGAGCCATATATACGATGCTTAAAATCCTCTCGGTAGAAGTGTGGAACTGCCAAAAAACAGCATGTAGCTTAACAGCTATATTTCTAAAGAGGGTGTAAATCACATTACAATACAGGCTTACAGCTACATAACAGAAATACAATGTTATGCATGCATTTTCCCTCCGTTCAATTTCATATCAAGGACTTTTTTTTACATTCTAGTAGAACTTCACCCTCATATAACCTGCTGCCTCTGTGGATGTGAATTCTCCCTTACCTTCATTCAATCCCCCCCCCCCCCCCCCATGTGCTTTTCCACGCACCAGTCAGCCCAACAGCTGGTGCTCAGAACTGGGCCCTGCCCTTGAAATAAAGCCCCAGGCTGTGTGGGAGTGACCAGGCCTCACCGGCTGATCGGCCCACCCCCCTAGACAGCCCTCATCAAGACAGCAGCTCCAACAAATCAATCTTCTCCTGACAGTTCATTTAGACTGAATTAATTTGGAATTAGAAGCCATTACAACAATTGGCAGCCACCTCTATTCCCAGAACGCGCGCTGTTATCCCTTCCTGAGAGCTAGCAGCCTTTGCATTGACCAGATAAGGCTTTTCCACTGCAGGCGTAAAGCTGAATAAGTGATTTGATTTTTAGTTTAACAAAGTCATCATTGCTGTTAATCAACTAAAAGTGTGTGTAAGGGATTTTTCTGCTTTTCCCCCCCTGTGCCTCAGTGGAGACCAAATCTGTTTTTAACGGGGCCATAAGCTCCATTGACTCTGTCTGTCTAAGTCAAATGGCGAAAATTCTACCCGGGACTAAATATTCCTGTTTATTGTTTGTGGTGGGTTTTGTTGGGCAAATTATTGTTAAAATTGAGGTAACAGCTTACATTTCACGGTCATTGTACACACAAAAGCAAAATCACTTTTTACATCTTCCAGTGTTGACTGTCCTCCAGTGTCCTTGTGTGTGAGGATGGAAGTAAATATTTAACAAAGTAGGCTATATTGAGACACAGTGGTAGAAATTTATTTGATTCATTTATTTGATCATGATTTGATTTCATTTTATTGTTAAATTTTATTATTTAATTGAAGCTGAATGTGTGTGTGTGTGTCTGTGTGTGTGTGTGTGTGTGTGTGTGGCATTTGGCATTGGGAGTGTATGGTTTGATGTTCCAAAAAGACCTTTCAGATGGAGGAAGAGCTGCAGGATTGAAGAACCCTGCAGCTCAGAGGAATGTGTCAATGGTTCAGCTGCCCTGTTTGCCTCCTCTCTGGCCTTCTATAGTGTCTTCTTGTTTAGAGGCTAAGCCCTGTGCTCTGGCCATTTGGATAAAGGAGGTGGAGCCCATTATTCCTCAAACTCCAGTGCATTACAGATGATTCAGTGGGCTCAGGGGTCAGGATCTGAGAGGGAGCCCGTGCACTTTGAGCCACTGCACTGGACTGGTCATACAGGCTCATGCTGGCCTTATTTGCCCACTGACTTCTGGAACAAAGGTCACATCTCAAATTCACACACAGAGTTAAACTAAGTTAAACTCTTATGAGAATGAGTGAAGCTATTGCTAAAAAAACTTACATATGTATATATAAAATGCAATATAGGGCATTGTGTTGCTTGTTCTGGGTCCCTGTCCAGAACTGTGTTCAATTGAACTCAGCTGGAGGTACAATTGTATTTGGATGGATTTTGCCCCTGACTGACAGCATAAGCAATTTGGGGAGAGCTCGGCTGGATGGTGACCTCACCACCCAGATGGGACAGAATGGCCCTGGCCACGCGAGGTGTCCTACCACTGCCCCCTGGCTGGAGGTCAGGGGAATGCAGGCCAGGTGGTTACATCTGGCCCCTAAATGGGCAGAGGGTGAGAGGACGCACAGATATGCTATGGAGGGCAAACACTGCCGAGAACATCCCAGCAGCACGGAGAGACGCGTTTTAACACTTAAGCAGCGAATGTGGAGCCTGCGTTTCACCTCTCAGAGTCAAGGGCACTGATGGCCAGCCAAAACCCTTCCCTGTAACGAGCACAAAAGCATCCTCTTCTGCTGTGCCTTCAAAGGGAATACACGGCCAACTAATCAATCTCCCTGGGTTCATTTTTTTACAGAATACATTTAGTTATGCAAGCATAAATATGAAAATGTATATTGCACACACACACACACACACTGTATATATACATTCCATTCAAAATATATACATATACAAAAAATGTAATCTAGATTAAGTAAATTCTAACCAAATATTCTAACTGAAACTGCAACACTAGGAAAGTGGCATTCTAAAGTCCCTAGAAACTGTTCATGGACCATGATTAGGCAGGGGGAGGGGTTTTCTGTTATGCAGCCAGCATTAAACTAGAGAGGAAGGAGAGGAGTCGGTCAGGACCGTAATGCAGGCCCATTGCGATGCGTCCGTGCTCTGGAAGTCCAGTCTGCTGCTCCTCCCCACTTCCCTCTGAGGACTCCCTGACTTGTGGCCCGGCGTGTCCCTCTCTGACCAGGACGCCGAGAGGCACCGAGATACCTTTCTAAGGAGCTTAGCGCTCCGCGGCTAACTTAATCCCTTTCTAACGGCATCCGGAGGATTCCCCGTGCCCGTGAATGAGGGGGAGGGCGGGGCCCGCTCTGAATATCTCCGTGCCCACATTGCAGCCACGCAAAATCTGAATATCTGAGCCGCCCGCGCGGCTGAGCCCTGGCAAGCCGGGCGCGGGAATTAGGGTAGCGCCAGGCTACTCTGAAAATCCCCGCTCCCACCTCCATTCTCCTCTCTCCCTCACACCCTTTACCGCACGTCCTCATTGGGCGGGGAGGCTGATCGTATGAGTGACAGCTGCAGGAGAGGGAGATGGATCGCGTTGCCGGTGGAGTGGTAAGATTCTTTCAAATAAATCAATATGCAAAGCGTCGGTGAGATTCAGCAGCCTGCATGCCAAGTTTGCCACCTTCATAATTCATGCACATGCGGTTGATGAGCACTCACACAGATGAGAGCTGATTGTGGTACAGGAAGTAGGTGAGATCAGTTAAAGGTGCACTTTTGGTGACAAAGTAATTGCCATTGGTTTGTAAATCCTGGTGCTGAAATTTCTTTAATCTGATTTTTCAGAAACTTGAGATTAATTTACACTGAAAAAATAAATATGTTCCATGTACTTAAAAATCTTCTGTGATCCAACTGAAGGAAATGCAGTGTATTTTAATAGTGAATAGTTTTATTAAATTAAAAAAAAATTAAAAAAAACATTTCAAATTCAAGCTGTGAAGATGACTGTGTATGGAATGCAAAGTCAGGACAGAGGCATTTATACTCCCGAGTTTGGCATACACACAGGCTGAACTAGTTTGGCGTTCGCCAGTGTAGGGTCATTGACGTCATTACCCAGCAGGTTTGGATACTGACAGTCTGATGAGCATGAAAGAAGAGACACACTATGAAGAGAAGGTTTGGAATTGGAAGAAAGAAGAAGAGAGAATGAGAAAGTGAGAGAGCCCACATCTAACAAGTCTTCCTCAGATGCATTTTTTTTTTAGTCAGCCTGGGTACGAATGTGGCGAAAGACAAACAGAACAGCTCATAGACGTGGCGAAAGAGCGTGACCCTCACACTTCATCTAGAGCCCAAGGTAAATATTAACACTGACACCCTCTTGTAAAAAAAAATCTGGATTTGTGAAGAGGAGGCGGGGGGGGGGGGGGGGGGGGGTGTGGATGAGGGGACGGTGTGCCATGGGGAAGGTTCCTCTGCCTGGAGGAGGTAAAAGCCGTCTTTCCCAAACACTTTCCCCCTGCTGACGTGCTCCTTTGGCACCTCATCGAGGGGACGTTGTGATGGCGGACTCAGGGTCAGGGTCCCTCCTGAGGTGTCTGCCTTTCGCTCGTAAAGTCTGGCTGAAAAGGACTTACCAGTGTGAGAGGTCCTGGAAATGGGACACACACGGACTCTGGGGAGCCCCTGACACAGCCCACTGTTTGCCTTTGATCTGTTTACATGATCTCTCTCTCATATGGAGGAGCTGCTATGTCAGCTCTGACCTACACTGCAATGGAAGTGTACGCTGCTGTTATATTTTCTGTTATTTACACACACACACAAACACATGCATGCATGCACGCACACAAGATAGAGACACACAGGAAGAGGACAGCCTGTCAGTGGGGCTCAGGGGCCCAGCACTCAGGGGAAGTTCATGGTGGGTATTTTCGTGAAGGTGTCACATTCTATCATGGCCCCGATAATGGACTTAACACACTCTACACATGGGCTTAGGAACAGGAGGATGTATATGAGGAATGTAAAAAAAAAAAAATTTAGGGCAAGACTGGACTCGATACCAATGTACAGCCATTTCTAATTCACACAGTGGACAAACAATACACTTGAGAATGAGAAAATCAATATCTTTTAAATCTATATCGTTCTGCTACACAGTGTATGCGCCTCGTGAAAGTGTTCAGGACCAGTGATGCCTCACATAACATAGTCTTTTGTGAACTTAGACACAGTAAAGCTTAGCACCAGAGTGGAGTGTACACATGCAGGCTCAGGCACATTATAAACTGTGTCGGCACTGAAGTGCACATTGAGTCTACATGAAAACTATTTCTTGGGCTTCATTCTCACAACCAGCTCAAAGTATCAGGTTGTCTGATCAGAGCTGATAACCCCCCTTCCCTGTTCCTCCATTCTTCCCTCTCTCCCTCTCTTTTTCTGTAATTTCCTGCCTTGCTTTCACACAGTCTTCCTGACTGACTGTTATTCCTGTCCAGAAAACATTTACGAAGTCTATTTCATTATGAAAGTCAGCAGAAGTACTGTATTATCAGTGTAGACACCAGATGTATGAAGAATTATTATAGGAATCACAAACCTCCAGATGAAAGTGTCAATATGATTCTTCAGTAAATAGGCCATACTACTTAGTACGTGCTACCAAGTACATACTACATAGCAAATACTACTTAGTGCATACTACCTGGTACATACTACAGAATACACACTACTTAGTACATACTACGTAGTACATACTATGTAGTACGTACTGCCTAGTGTGTACTATATGTTATAAAAGCATATTATGGCTCTATAACATATAGGTCATTGTTAAACACAGCTTTAAAAAGCAAATTACCTGTTGTTAAACTGCAGTGATATTGACGTCATTGTAAAATAATCATTTAATGCACTGATATCTCAACAATAGCAATGCCAGTGATTATAATGATACAAATCTGGAATCTTTGGCATTTAATATGGCTTCCGTGTTAAACCACACCCACTTCCAGTTTACGCCACTCCCACTTGCTGTTTTTATATGAATGCAAATACAAACAATTTTTTGGTTGAACAAATACAGATACAAATACAAATAGTAGCCTCTTCCTCCATCCCTCGTAAACACAATGTAATTTTTGCCCAAAACAATTTTCTGTTCTGTGCTGGGCTGTTATGGGCACTTAACTTTTGGCCTGACCAAAACCTACAGGGACACGGGCACATGTGTAACTCCCCAACGTGTGCCAGGAGTCCTTCCCCAGCGCCTGTGGCCCCCTCCCCAAGTGCTTAGGAGTGCCCGAGACTCAGGAAGAGCGGGCGGCGGGGAAAGATTGGTGGGTTTAATTCACTCTAGGAAGCATTAAGTGAAAATTAATTTATGGGAAATGTGGGTATTGGGGTTAATCTGCCCCCAGAGTGGCAGGGTTGGGATTTGGGGGGGAAGGAGTGGTAGTAGGGGGGCAGAAGGGGGGCAGTCAGGGTGGGAAGCGATGATATCTCTGAAACAGTCAGCTCCTGTTCAGCTCTCTCATGCTGCCTGCATGGTAAGCATGGCCTTGTTTTTAATGGGGGATGTGCAAAATAAGTGATATCAATCTCTCAGTTTATCCAATTTATGCGTTAAGATATTCTCGTTACCAGTGTTTTTAGATTTAGGATTCAAATTTGTTTATTTTTGGATATTATCAAGATTAAAAAAAATATATATATAGTACGGTTGGAATAGATGATGGCTGGATTCAGGTAATCATTACCACCACAGAGGGCTGGGCTCTATAGACATAAAAGGCTCAGAGAAACGGAGAATCTGGCCATTTAGGATCTGTGGAAATATATTAATTGGAATTCAATTTATTGTGGGGGTGGGAAGTGAGGGGATAAAATATCCACTCTTTAAATTTCTTCAGGCACCATGTCAGTTTCTCAGATGCCTTCCTCTTGACTCCAAGCAGACTTAGATACACTTGTCACATATTCTAATGATTAATACCAAAGCACCGTTTGGCGAATGGATCCAGACTTTATTTGAGGAAGTCAATTTGCGCACGCAGGCATTTTTCAATTTCCAGCGCAAGCCTTTCAAGTCATTTGGATGAGTGTTTAATAAGGCAGAGTTAAGAGGATCATGTTCAGTTTCGGGTGGGGTGGGGTTGGGTATTGGGCTGAGGGCGGTGAGGCTAATAGGGACCAAGAAAATAATATTCCCCCCACTGCCAGGATTTATTAAATAAATGCGTTTATTAACTCAGAACTGAACACATGAATGGCTGAGGGGTGAGCCAGAGCTGCTGCATGGGGTCTTCTGAAATATTGGTCATCAATTTTCTTAAATGTTCTAACAGCTACTGACTTTTTCATAAGCACCAAAACACCTGCATATATGACATGAATGAGTTTGAGATCAACATACAATTAACCATCTATATTAATACTTTCAGCTTCTTTCCATCCATAGCCAGAAAGAGCCACTCGAGATGACTGGTGCACAATTGGCTGGGAAATCAGGGGAATGAAGTCATAGCCAGTTCCTCTGTCATAATTAGATTATGCAGCAGTGATCATCATACAGGTCTCAGAGGGACTCCGTACCTCATGCTGAGGAACTTTGCGGACAGCGCTGCCTGCCCCCATTAGCGCCTATGCTAAGTTTTTGATGTTCCGTGCTGTGAAGAAGGTGCCTGGGATCCGCGAGCTTCTGCTCGGGCCCTTCTGAGCAGCCAGCAAGGCAGATTAACTGCCTCTCTGAGCGCCCTTCCTTCAGTCTGCCTCCTCAACTTAAAGCAAACCCGCCGCCCAGCCCGCGCTCCAGCCAAGAGCCTTACCCACGAAGCACCACCCTTCA
Source organism: Anguilla anguilla (assembly GCF_013347855.1). Lineage (NCBI taxonomy): Eukaryota > Metazoa > Chordata > Actinopteri > Anguilliformes > Anguillidae > Anguilla > Anguilla anguilla. The sequence continues at coordinate 10,822,614 of NC_049206.1, read as the reverse complement.
CCGCCCCATTGGCTCCCGGCCCCACGCGTCCTCTCCCATTGGCTGCCGGGCTCACGCGTCCTCTTTTTTACGGCTAGCCACTTTCCTCGAGCCGATTTTCCGGGATCTGGAGATCAGCCCCTTCCGCCTGCACTTTATTTGCCAACAAGTAGGCGGCCGGGCCGACCCCGTCTCGCCGCGCCCGGGGTTCTTAGCGCCGCCTTTAATCCGCCAACTTTGAAGTGGCGCACCCCGGCAAAATGCCCTCAATCAATTATGAATGTAATTATCACCTGATATGATATTGGAGGTTTCAGAGGCCAGGTAAACGATGGAAGATTGAGGAGCCCAAATCAGTTTCAGCGGTGGCTCTCGAGCAGCAGAGGAGGAGAATAATCAGAAGGAGTGGGGAGGGAAATTTAAAATGATTATATAGATCCATGTCACCGCAGTGTACCGCGGAAATGGGAACAGATTATTCCTGGCCTCATTTAACGGGACTCGGCATTTAAGTAGCTTTTTTGTGAGAAAAATACATGCTAGTTTATATATCTATACATACACACATATGCATAAACATTTGCATAAATATCCATATGTATTTGTATGTACATTTATAGAGAGTAAGGGAGTAGGATGCTACCTGACTGTTCTGATCTGCCTCATCGGTAAAACAAAGTGACTGCTTACATGCCCATTCACAAGTCAGAAGTTCCTCCTTCCCCAAGTGTCCTCTCCCTGAGTTTCCCACATCACCCCCCCCCCCCCATTACAGTGCATCTGCCATGGCAGTGGCGAATATCAGCTCAGGGGAGAGCAGTGTGACACTGATCGGCCTCCTCGGTCCACGCTCAGGCGAATAGTGCAGGCCGAGGAGAGCTATATCCCAAGAGTCAGGAGCGTGAGACGAACCGTATTCCCGCCAGTGACCATGCAAACACAAGGGAGGGGCTGACCCTGATGCAGCATGCAAGACGGCTCTGCCACTGTTAGGCTCAGACCTGCACTGAGATTCAGCACACCATCTATGCCCTAATGATGAATCATTATAGTGTGAACTGCTGCTTAAAACTTCAAAGGCCTCAATACCAATTATGCATCTCTAATGGTAGCTTTTTTTGTCAGCCGTGACACAATCAAGGGTTCTCTCTACCATATTTATAGGTTGACAGCCATGGTCTTGAACATTTAATAGAAGTAGAAGAAATTTGACAGACTTGGTGAAAGACTTAGAAAGACATGGGGCCCTGAGACCACACAAACAACATTCACTTTACCCAAAGAAATGAGAATCAAATAGAAAAATCTAATGGTGAACCCCCTTAGACTGGTGACCTACAAACCCAAACCAGCCAAAATTGGAGTGAAGCTTACCTTAGTCTGAAGCCCTGGGCTTACAGTGGGAAAAGCTCTCAGGCTACAGCCCCTTTGTCATTGCTTAAGTTTCCGGCTACAGGCTTAGAGGCTTTTTCTCCCAGCAGCAAGTTCCAAATCATTGCCCCATCGATCACCTCCATTCAGAAAGTCCCCCCGGTCCACCTGCGATTCGCCGTTTAGCCCATTTTTCCTCGGCCCAATCGAGTGCAGAGATACAGTACAAATCAATAGCGGGGTCGTGGCAGCGGGGGTCAGAGGTCAAGGGGGGCCCTTGACAAACGTGTCAGGCCAGTCTTGGCTGCGAGCGGCGGTGGGGTCGCTGCGGGGGCTACAGCGGTAACAAAGCAAATTTGCCGCCATTGATTGGGCGGGCGGGCGTATTGGAGAGGGAGAAGGTGAGGACATATCAGATCAGCTTCATAACCCAAGAGGACGGGGTTTATGGAGCTTTACCGGCAACACGTCCAGCCGTATGGAAGCGTGACACCCGAAACACTGACTAACGCCTCTCCCTGAGGGACACGGCCTGGCCTGGGTCAACACAAACCCCTTGGCGGGAGACATTCCTCATTTTTGAGATTCGGGGAAGAAACTGGGACTTGATTTTGAAAAGCCAATATGGCTGCTTCCCACTGAAGGAGTTTTTGGCTGAAGAGTAAACTAAAGTTTGTTTCCCGTACTTTCATGTGAAGAGGAGATTCAACTACTTCTGAAACCTAAAGCAATCTGAAGTGAATTTTTTTCTGGTGAAAGAAAATGAGACGACTCCAAATGTGCCATGCTGGAGGTGTAAAGAATATGATCAAAGAAAAAGGCATTTTGTAAGTGAATTGTTGATGGAGTCTATAAACCAGCATGTGGGACAGAAAATGGCACATTTCATTGCATGGCTTAACCCCACAGGTAAGACAAAAATCTAATGCAATAACCCCTGTAACAGCATTGCAAATACCTGACCACAGACTGGGCACATTATGCTTCATGTTATTTTTGATGCTACATCTTTATTTTGTCCTTAATTTTGCTTGGTTTTTCCTAAGGTTCGATTGTAACGTGCACTAAGAGAAAGCCTGTGTAATGTATGTAAAAATAGAGGCACTGTGTGACCCATAAGCTCTCATATAATATGTCCTATATAATACTGTGATTACACATTAAATCAATGTTTAGCAGTATTTGAGAGAGAAAAAAAGGTTTATTGCTTTAAGAGGCTTTAAATAATATTGCAGCTAATTTTAGCAAGGAGCTTTTCTTCAAACTGTCTTGAGTTTAGAATCTTGTTTTTGGGTTAGTAAGGGGCTCTAAATTGCATATGTTTCAGGGTTTAACTACAGTTAAATCTCAAATGCAAAGAGACCAAACAGAATAGATGATGGGCTGGATTTTTACTTTTTACAATTTTACTCCCTTCTTTTTTATTTACCTTTGCTCCAGGTTGGTCTATTCCTAAAATTAGACTTGAAGTGCTTTTATTTTTTAACTAATCTTCCTGAAAAACTCAAGGGTTCCCAGAGATAACTAAACTTTGATGTGTGGCCCAGTGTGTAGAGAAGAGGATTTGTAACCAGGCTGCAAGTTTGAACCCTATGTATGGGACACAGCTGTTCCACATTTCTAAGGATACTGCAATGAAGCAGGATTGTTTGAATTCTTCAGGTATATAAATGTGTATAAATATGAAAAATATGCATGGCGTAAGCTGCTCTGTATATCATCTTCAGCTAAATAATTAATAGATGTGTTAAACCTTTCCTGATATTTAAGCAGGTGTTCTCATGGGCTGGTAACAGGCTCATTGCACCATGCATGCATGCAGTTGTGAGTGTACCCATCTGTGTTGGCATCAATTAGCTACTCCTGCAGCAGGCACAGTTTCACCAGAACGCTTTCCCAGCATTAATCCCATACCAGCAATCTTTTGTTGTAATCTTCCCAATCTTCCTTTAATCAGCCGGCTCTTTCCATCCAGGAATCGGCCGTCTTTCCTCGAAGGACCCCGGGACAGAAAGGAGGGAAAGGAGGGGCAGAGGAGAGCTGTTCAGCAGCCTGGACAGCGTGAGTGACATCTTCATGAGAGGGGTAATTATCACCGCTGTTCCCTGAGAGAGGCCAGTCACTCCCCTCTGTGTCAGAGAGCTGTCTGATTAAACAGTGTTTTTGTTAAGTGATGATGATAGGGAAGCCCCCTGCTGACTCTGCGCACACACACACACACACACACACACACATGGACACACACACACACAGGCACGCACACACACACACATGCACATTCAGGAACACACACACACACACACACATACACACATACACACATACGCATATACACACCCGCACACACGCACACACTCCTCCAGGCACACCAAAGTGCTGCACTGGAATAGATTTCTGGAAACACACTCTCCTGTCCTGCACTCTCAGCTGATACACTCTGTGCTCAGAGTGAATGGGAGGATGGCCTGCCATACGGACCCTCCCCTGTGGCTCCAGGCCTAGATGGGCGGGGCCATACTGGACGGGCCACAAAAAAAATCAGCATAAATTCATATCTTTGACCCCAACCCATATTTAACCACATCTCATATTTAATTGTTTTGGAAAAAGTTCAGGACTTGTTACAATCTCACACAGCCTTTAATTCTTAAAGATCCTCTGTGAAAATATGTGACAACCAGAATGTTTACCATTTAAGTTTGGTTTCGGGAAAATAACCACGGTAGAAGACTGCTTCATTAAACCCAACACCAGCAAGCAGGTTGAATTACGTGAGTTCACAATCATCCGGGGTGTGGAGGAATAAGAGCAATTAAGTAATCGCCATCAAATTCAATTTATAATTACGTATCTATGCCTTTCATAATTAAGTATTGCATGTACTGTTACTTAATGTAATTCTTAACTGGTCGATGCCGCGTTAAAAAAAAAAATAAAGAAGCCAAAACCTGTTTGGTAGGCGGAAATCCATTCGCAATTAAAATGGAAATTTAATAACCCCATGGTGGTCGTGAATCAAGCCGCTAATCAATTGATCATTAAGGACAAATAGGTAAACAAACAGGTCCATTAATCCCCAGGCCGCCTCCTCTCCTGCTGGGAGGTGAAGGGGTGGGGGGTAGGGGGGTGTTGGGGGATTAGCGGTGGGGGTGGGGGGGGAACCATAACAGGAGTAACCTCGCTCGTTCACGGGCGGGGGTGGGGGTGGGGGTGGGCGTGGGGGCGGGCTGCACGCCGTTCTGGCCCCACTGTGTGGGACCTGCCCACCTCTTTACATGGCCAGTTGGGCCCAGCAAGACTCCTTTCACTGCCGGGGGCTGGTGGGGGAGAGAGGCGGGCGCCCCAGGGAAGCGGGAGGGAAGGGGGGGTTGGGGGGTTACCTCAGCGGCATGGGCAAGCGAGGACACGGTGAAGCTACCACAACGGCGGCAAAGGGAGCATCTGTCGGGAGCTGGGTGTCTGTGCCTGCGCGGTGTGTGGGTTTGCTTGTGTGCGTGTGCGAGCGCGTGCACATATTATGTGCCTTCGCATTTGTGCGAATGTGCGTGTGTGTGTGCGAGTGTAACGTGTGTGTTTGTGAGTGTATGGGCGAGTGTACGTGTGTTAGTGCATGTTTCTTTTTTTATTTATTTGCACATTGTTAGAAAAACAGGACATAGCACAAAGTGAAAAATGTATAATAACAATAAAAAAAATGTGAACATAGACTTATATGGCACTTCGCCCTCATCAATAAATAGGGAGTTGTGAAGTGCTGCTATCATGCAGCTGCTATGCCAACACATCCTTTAGACAGCATCTGCTGGGACCTGCAACGATACCCTGTAATATCATAATTAGCCATTCTCTTTTAAATGGCCATTTTTTAACAAGCCAAAGATATATATTCAATTAATATGCCGATAATTGGCTGGAATCTGTAAAGCTGAACAGCTCTCTTGTGTTTTTTACTTATGGGACAATCTATTTGGTACAGATTACTTTCTTGTTAAAAAACAAAACAACTCATGGATATTGGCAGGAAAATCCACAGATAGAAGGCAAAGAAAGAGACACTCCTAGCTCATTAAGCCTGAATAGCTCTTAGTGATTTATTGACCATTCATGAGACAGAAACACTGGGCTGTTAGGGGAAAAAGCACACACAATCACACAAAAGAAAACGATTTCCCCTCCAGTAAGTCATTCCTGTTTAGGTTTTACCTGCTCAATTCATTTCGCTGCAGACGATGCTGGCTGATGTTCAATCCCTGCTAATAATGTATGTTAATGAGAAGTAGATAAAGCATTTCTTAGCTTGCCAGCTAATGCTTAAAATCATTAAAGTGAAATAGTTGGAAAACTGGCTTACTGAGGTCCCTGATCAAATCCAGAGCAACTCAACTTTCAAATGTTCAGACAACTCAGATGGTACATAAAAATGTCTAGCCGCTTGATGTGCACGTTGCAGGAAGCTACACACTCGTCTGGTCCTTCAGTAGCACCAGTTGTCTGAGAAAACCAATCCCTGTCAAGATGAAAACTTCCTGAAATACCTTCAATCAGAGTAGCCTTGCTGGAACATTATACTTCTGTCTAGAAACTTAGCCTGTACGTGACCAAAACTTTCTTCACATAAACTCGTAGTAGTCAAACTTATGGCAAAGGGTGACTGGATTCCTTTTCAGTTTGTTCAATTGTCTTATCGTGCTGTATGTCACAAGGAGAGAGAATGCACAATAGGGTACACAGGTGCCTGTACTGTGCATCAGCATGGTATGGCCACTTGTGCTAAAGTTCTACTTAGCTGTTAGATTGCGCTTTAGTTCACTTCCACCTGAAAGATCTTGTGGTTCACTTTGTTAATCTCCTTCATGGTAGCATGGAAAGTGCACAGCACTGCTCAAACTTTTGAAAAACTCTTTTATTCACCTTGGATCCTCTGCAGAGCCCAAAGAGTACTTAGTGATTTCATTGTAAAGCTGGTTCAACTCCAGTTATTTGAAGTATGTGCGCAAGTTACGTGCTCCACTCATCCCCCCGCCCCCCCCCCCAACACCCTCACCCCCCCACCCCCCCACCCACATCCTCTCCAGTGGCTGTAAGTGGCTGAAATAACCCCCCGAAAAAACAATCAGTCTAGCAATGCCAGTATCTCCCTGCCTCTGTCCATCCCCTTGCATAAGCTTCTGTAATGAGCCACTAATCACCCGGTCACTGATGAGATTCCACAGTCCGTTTATCCCCCTAATTACCGCACATTAGAGACGGCCAGCAGGGGGCAGGCTGGATTATTGATCTCCACGCATCGCGCTCAATAGTCATCCTGAAAATCAACAAGTAAACAATTTATCAGGTTTTCCCTTCGCATAAACCTTAGTGCTGAGGATAATGAGTGCTGGTGCAGAGTCTGTGTGTGTGCGCTTCTGGTAGTGGATGTTTTTTTTTTCATTAAGTACATCAGATGTGTATTTATGTATCATGCTAGGGTAATTTTAATATAGAAGAATCATCTTTGCGACAGTTAGTCCACCATCTGGCTAAAGATGATGAACTAATTGATGCCCCACATTTCTCTGCATGGAAAGCCTGGAAGAGATCAGTAATAGTCCAAGGTGGAAATCTTGGTTCAGAAAATAAAATAATAAATCCTGCCCAGTATTTTGGTCCAATCACCTGGATTTGCTAATTAACACAATTCTTCAGCCAGGAGGTAGAATTAATTAGTGAAATCAGCTGGCTGAGTTGATGGGAGGAAGAGACACTTGATGGAACTTTTACTTTCTGACTCCTGGACTTTCCACCTCTGACTGCGGTACATGCAGCTTGAATGACTGGAGTCAGATTATGGAGCTGGAACATGCCAAACTTGTGATGCAGAGCTTTTTGCTGATGCTGGTGCTTCAGACTTACAACATTCCTTCTCTCACTACTGAGCATTGAACATCGCGCTGTCGGAATGGTGGTTGTTGCAATGTATGCAAAAATATTCCCCTCTCATCAGCTGTGATGCATCTCTCGCATCACCTCAGGACGGACACCAGTAAATTGAGCAGCCACACAGTTTCCTTCGTGTCTGTCCTTGTTTTATGTTCTCTTTGAGGGCTTTGCGGCACTTCTTTTTCCAACTGGAGGTGGAAGCCTGTCAGAAGTTGTTAGTTTCTCTGGAGAACTTACCCCTTTGGATCTTTGCTTTGGTTCTGACCCAAATCCACACAGTCCCCCCCCCCCCCCCACCTTCTCTTGTTTTTCCTTTCTCTTTTTTATTTTTGAACTGACGGTGGATTAGCAGCGAGGGGCTTTGTTTAGATAAAGCGAGGGATTAGGGAAGATTTGCCCCCATAAAGTTGTGTGTTGATGAGGCTTTTATCCCACTATGTTGGTAGAGCTGTGTTGCATCTGGATTAGGCCGGTACAATGGAGCCCCTTGTGTTGGGGATCGAGCCGAAGGGGTGAAAAAGACAGAGGGATTGGGGAAAGAGAGGGAGAGCAGAGAAAAGAGAGAGAGAGTGAAGAGAAGGAGAAAGTGCTGGAAGAGCAGGGGAAAGAGTAAAAAAGGAGTTTTAGACCGAGTGGAAACTACAACCCTTATGGAAGAAGACCGTCAATCAGGTCTCACTTGTAGTTCTAAAAGAGTCCAGAGATACTAGCATAGATTGTACTTGTGCAGTTCCAGCCCGTGTTTAAACTAACTGCAGTGTACTTTGTCCTCAACTATGTCTTAATTTGAGCATGTGTGTTCTTTTATATATGTTAAACAACGAGAGTTTTGTAGTTACAATATGTGTTGCTAAAAATGTAATAACCAAACAAAAAATATTTTCTTGAATTTGCCTTTTGAACTTTGAGAAACAAGCTTATCACAAAACACATCAGGCTGTGTGAGAAACAAACTGTGGGACTTCCATTCATTACTCAAATTTACCGACAGAAGTACAATGCAGGTGCTGTAATGATCTTCAGCTTCGCTGCAGATCATCTCAGCACATCCCTGGGTTTGCTGTCCTTAATTATGCAGACCTCTCTGACTCATCCTTAAAACAGCCAGTCACAGCTAAAGCTCACAATCACTGCAGTATTCGGGGGACCCATGAGCAATAGGAGAATTTGAGGATACGCAAAAGAGGTGTCAGAGGGCAAACAGCCAAGTCTGTTTCCAGTGATTTTACATACATTTGCCTACACACAGTATCTCTCCAGACCCTGTCCAGTACACACAGAAGTAAACTAAAATGAATCAAAACATTATTTTCAATGAGAGATATTTCACAAAGACTTTTCACAATTTTGACTAAAGTGAAAGCATTTTGAAAATGTAAAATAAGTTTTATTACAGATCAACGCTAATAAGGGTTTATGATACACTTAATTTTTGTGTATGTGGTAAATATATGAACAGATCTGACAGTAAATTCTATGTTTAAAACTCTCTCTTTCTACCCACACACTTGGTCTACTGTCAAACTCGCTACACTGTTTACTCAGTTTTGAAGTATCAATAATGCATTGATCGACACAAGCTTGTGACATGCTGATGTGAACCATACATATAAGAAGTCAAAGTGTAGCTGAGATGCATGGCTCCCTGTTGAGTTGTAACATGTCAAATATGGACCACAAGAGAGTTTATGACAAAATGGATGCAATATCACTCTGTAGAATTGTTTCCCTACAATCGCCCCTGGTCCTGACATAAATAAAATATCTAGAGTTGTATGGCATTTCATCTACAAGCTGACAACTGAATGGTTTTGATCTACGATGCTTTAGATTTATGTATTTTAAAAATAGTGTTGCATAGTATCAATGAGGGCGGCGAAGCCACATGAGAAATATATTAGATGTGTGGAGTTAATACAAGTTGTCATTATGTAAGAAAATTGCATTTTGTCAGTATCTCACAGGTGGAAAAAATGTTTTATATGTTATGACATTTAATCAATGAGTATATATTTTTGTGAATATATAACTGAATATAAACATAGTAAGAGAGTTTGAATCCTAACTTTGATATTACTGATATTAATGTTACTTGTATTTCATTTATTTTTACTCCTACAAACATTGCTAAACAATCGCCATCATGATTCTAATTATCATTATCTTCATCATCAATATCATCATCAATTATTGCATCAAAAACTACCTTGTTAAACTAATAATCAATTTGGCAAAGGAGCCTTCTGCTTAAATTCCATAATCTTTTAATCAATTGTACAGATTACACGTGTTTCTCTGTCTGAACACAATATAAACAAAAAGGTATATAGATAGACTGGTGTATTGACATTCATGCATCCTTGTTTGTGCGTTCGTGCGTGTGTACATAGAATATTATGTACGTGTGCTTGAGAGAGAGAGAGAGAGAGAGAGAGAGAGAGAGATTTAAAACAGAATTGACATTGCAAGTAGGTAAAAACTTTCTGTGCAGAGATTTACGTGAGAAATATCGGGATATTGTCATGAATAAAAGGATTTGAGAGGAATCAGAGGAAGGTGTTGAAGCTTAAGAGAATGGAGGCTGGCCCCTTTAAAGCAGGTATCTAATTCGGAGAAGGTGGGGAAAAAAACTGTTTAAGATGAAGGCTGTGCTAATAACATGTCCAGGAGATGGCTCCTGGCAAATTGCTTTGTTATTCTTGTCAAAAAGCTCCCCAGAAAGCAGTCAATTTTAAACCATACATCAAAATGATTAATTGCCCTTAAATGAGCAGATGCTGGAATACCCTTGAATGGAGTCTGAAAGGCTACAGCTTTTTGGATTGCAAACGTAATGTATTCATGAAGTTGCAGAAACATCATTAGGACTATTAATTAGCTATTAGCGACCAACATTCACTGTCTCCGAGGTATTTATTTATTTATTTATTAGGATTTTTCCCCTCTCTAATCCGATAAAAAGATAAAATTTTATTTCGATGTTTTCCGTGTAAATAAAACTATGGGCGCTTTTGGGACTACATTACGGCAAACGTTTCGACGTAGGCTATAAAGCCAAACCATAAATAGTTAGAGTTTAACCAAACCGAGGAGTATTTTCATTGCTTATTAGACTGTTTTGCATAATATATTTAAAAGAAAGAAGAAATGCCACACCATTTGCGCATAAGTCACGTCTCGTTTGCCATGGAGAAGATGAATGGACAAAGTTTTTAAGCCGTGAAAATACGTTAGTTTTCAGATACGATGGAAAGCAAAAATAATGAATCACATTTCCATACGATTTATCGTGTTCGAACAAAAGAAAATAACCAAATAAGTTGATTGCAGTGGGTAGATATAATGCGATGTATGATATATGCCTATGTCACTGAAAATTAATATGAGAAAGCAAAATACATCGAAGGGGGGCGTACTGGTGGCAGCGCTAAAATCAATCTTAATAGGAACCTCTCCTGACACTTGCGTTTAAATCCTTCAGATGCGCTGGACATTAGTCCGCATTAAGTCCCGCAGAAAGCAGCTTTAAGGAAGAGGGGCTGAGAAGAATTCCTTCTCGCTTTAATTGCTTTAGAAACGGTTCCCACAAAGAGACATTGGCCAGATTTACCTCCCGTTTAAGTTCTTATTTCCATCGGTTCACAAGTTAATCCTCTTTCTCTCCCAGACCCAGTTACCGGGTGATATATCAGGGTGACAAAAGGCGGAGAAGGACGCAGGACTAGTCGGGATGCATAACGAACTTCCCAAATAAAATAATAATATGAAGCGTTCGTTTGCTATGACAAAGATTAAATTAATGCCCATGGGAGAGTCAAATAAGTTATATAATATGTTGTTTCCCAAACTTTATGTGCTGAAAGTTAAAAAAAAATAATAATAAAAAAGTATATCACAATTGTTTGTATTGCGAGGTAATATAGGCGACACAAATAAAGTTAGACTTCATTTATATACGTGTGGCCTAGTAGTTATTAATTCAAGAAATTACTGATAGTATTTTAACAATGAGCAATTATTCTTTATACATTAACATACATGTAACTTTTATTGTGTAAATAAACATCACAATTTTAGCCTAAATGTTTACTGTCTGGATGCTTTATTTATACTGATTAAGGCTGAATTTAGTTGAAGAGTTTCTTTAGATTTTGTCCACCCCCCCCCCCCCCCCCCCCCCCCCACTTGATTTTCAAAAAAATATATTTACTTTATATACCTATATTCATTCACCCTTTGTCCAGGAACTGAATTCCATATGATTAATTATTATTATTATTATTATTATTATTATTATTATTATTATTATTTCGGAATTGTATTTAACTTAGGTAGATTTGACCTAACAGTTATTTTGAACTTCTTGTTTAATTAATAATCGTTTTAATAAAAGGCTAACCGTTTTCAGGTTTAAATCTATGAATATGAAGAACGAGAAGAGCAAAGGTGCAGTTCACAGTTACATGCCTGAACTCGAATCCACAAAGTTAGAGAGACAGTTATGATCAGCCCCCCCCCCCCCCCAACACACACACACACACGTCAGACACTTATGCTCTCTCTCTCTCTCTTTCTCTCTCTCTCACACACACACACACACCTGTAAAACATAACTGCAAGAATTGCTTATGTAGTCTCATTCAATAGATTATTAACTTGCCACTGTCCACTCACGTAATATAGGATACATGCGCTAAAATCAATTAATTAGAAATTAGATCTGGAAAAACAAGAAAAACTTGACAAAATCATATTTTGTCAACATAGACACATTTAGAGTTTGCAGAAGTTTGTAGAAGGGACATAAGGACACATGGGGTGAAATGCACTCTTTTGCCATTACATGTTTTGTGTAGCGTATAAATTTGGTTTTTAAAAACATGACCAAAGACAGAATAGCCTATACGTCTTCGGATTTTCACCCAGACTCTTTTTCGAAGAATTTAAACAAAATATGCAAGCTTTACGTGAAAAGGCTACTTTTCGCTGTCCTTAATTCCAACCTAAACGGTTTTGCTCCGGGAGAAGAAATCTTTTCTAAAAACCCTTCAAGAAGAGAAGGGCATTATTGTTTTAATCCTCTTACCAGCAGTCATTTTAAGACAGGTTTTTTTGGAAGCTGAAATGGCGTCTTGTCTCCCCAATCCTATCCTAAATCCTTCGGGGCCGGGAAAGATTCTAAAGGCAGTACCCTGGCATCTATTAACGATCTCTCTAAAGGTTTTCCCCAGCGCGTTCTCCTGCAATGGCATGACAAAGCCGAAAAGCAAATAAACCGAGCGCGTGAGTTATTCAACTTAGCATAGACCAAAGACCTGGATCCATGTAACTACCCAAAAGCAATATATGCATATATGCATTATACCTTACTACCTGGGGGTTACCCGAATGAAAAAAAAGTAAAATAAAAGAACAGTCGGATAATTCGTTAATTAAAAATAAACCCAATAGCCCTTCATTTCTTAATTTGGTTTTATCTGACGTTGGAAATCAAGACGCAAAAGAAAAAGTGTATGCACAATTCAGCCTATTAAAAACTTGAATTTCATATTTTTAAATAGTGCTGATACCACTGCGCATGGTTCTTAAGTCTTAAGTATACCAAATTGAAGTTATACACAGAATAAATTGCAAAAACACTTGTAACCTGATAAGTTATTTATGTGGGATTGTGACAGAAATTGCATTACACTCGTGCTAATTGTAGCCATTTGACTGGAAACCATAAACCAAGAAGTACACACAAAATTTCGAGTGTTTATTTACTTTAGCAGAGTACAAAAGAGTCCAGCTGGGACCATATGTACTTTGTAAGTTGGTTTATCAAATTTTTGCTGTGCATGAATTCTGAACAGGTCCAAACTTTTGGTTTATGGCCAGTGAATTTGTGTACGTTTTCTGTAAAATATCTGAAAATAAGAGGAGAAAATACTATTAATGAATAAAAATGACTATATTATTAACCTCACCTTTATAACTGTTAAGAATCAAATAATTTGCAATATCACTATTCAATTTTTTTTTCAATAGAAACAAATGTACCTAAACTGTTCGTGATGACAGAGATCTTTCCGAAGTATAAGCTGCACAGTAAACTAATGATGGATTACTTGTTTAAAAACGAATTATATTTTATTTCTGTTAACCCTAAATTTTTTTTTTTGGTTATTTATTTATTTATTTATTTATTTATTTTGTTAACTGAAACACTTTTTCGGTTTAACTGTGTTAATCTTCTTACATAAGCGTCAAGTTGATTTATTCATTTGACCATGTCAGATCATAAATACGTTTAGTTTCTTTTGTGAAATCCCTTGACAGTATTTACAAACAGTTGGTTTGAAGAAGTAAGGTGGAGGCACGGAGGAGAAGCTCGAGATGTGAGAAAAAAAATGTCCCACGCGTTTGATTGACACAGAAAAGGACCACTGGAAAGCTTACATGACTCCACGAGGGGCTCTTTAAAATGCTTCCTCAATCCATGGCCCGGTAGATGGCAGCTTCTTCGAAACTGTGCAATACCATTAACCACTGGAAAGCGCATAGAGAAGCGAAGAGAACATACTGCAGCGGGCGCAAGAGGGTTGGACTTTGTTGGCGTTCTGAAGCAAATTAAGTGAAAATACTGAGGAAAATCAAGACTCAAACTCACTGACTTTGTGAAACATTGGACGCACGAATTCAGGATACACAATACGCTTTACAACCTTTAGGGCTTGGGGAAAGAAGCCTCCGAGAGGTAAGAACTTTGAAATCGTTTTTTTTTTCAGGGAACATTTAGCGTAGCCTATCGTAGTAACCTTAACCTTAATGTAACTACTTTTGTGGCAAGCTTAACTCAGAGATCTGTATAATACGAACACTTTTATGTTCTCACAGCCAAATTTTGCACGCCCATTAGATATAAGTTTTAACTGATCGTGGTATCACGAAGTTCCAGTATCAGCCACTGCGTGTGGTGGGTAATACTGTATTTATAATATTTAGTGTGGACTGAGCTAAATGCAATGTAACGTTGAAAAAAATATTCTTCTGAACGGTTCTTCCGTTCTGCCCACTCGAAAATAGGACCGTGTTCAAGTGGACGGAGAAAATGTTGTATAAAACGATTTCATACGTATTTATGTGCAAACGTCAAAGAATTTTAAAAGTTAGCATGGAGAGAGTTGGGACATAGGTTATCTCCGCAAACCACTAGCTGGAAAATGTCAGATGTTTCTCACACTGTCCAAACACATAATCCCATAATACCGACCAAGGTCTTATTTTCAAAATGTTTTGCAAGATGCCTCGCGACAAAATATTTGAAATCATTGAACACACATTAAGTTATTGAAATTTCTGCCGTCAATCACGTGCATGCGCAACATTGCGGTACTGCTAATGTGTATTCTAACAGTGTGGTTGTTGTGTTATATATGAATTATATTATATAAATATATAAATAAATTATATAAATACTTTCTCGTTACTATGACATGGCTTCATTACGGCCTTGGTGATTACGTAAGTTGCTGTCAGTTTGGCTCCGGTCGGTATTTGAGCACGAGGTAGTTGTTCACCTCAAGGTAATGGCCCGACGGCAAAGGACAATAACCAAGCATTTTTTCCTTTAAAAAAATATATTATTAGGGATTATTTATTGCTCATAAATTAACTTCGGTAACTGTATCAATGAGGATGACAGGCGTTTGTTTTGATCGAGATGAAGATGACATTTGCCCTCTCCCCTAGGAAAACACTAATCAAACACTTGTCTGGCAACTTGACAATTAAGAATACAAATACGAGTGATGCTGCAGGGAGCAGATTGCCGCTTACCATACCCTTTGCGAGTCGCCTTGAGGCAATGGGGCCCCTAACAGTAGGCTAACATTTTTCTAATTTAGCTGGATAAAAGGGTTGCACTGTAAATTCATGGCAATTTACATAATGACGTTTTGATAATCATTCAGCACTCTGTAGCCTACAGCCACCGGGGCACACAGACACTGCCTTGAACAAGGGTGGCTGGATAAATGGACAACAATACCAGAAAGACACGTTATTCATCTAATGTACCAATTTGTTCTCTTTACTAATGTCACATAAATTGTTTCCCTCTTTTTTTCCGATTTAATCAACACTCCATCGCTATCTGTCATAAAACAATGTACCGTTTAAGTTATCGAGTTTTTTTGGTAGGCTGTTGTTAAATCTGCATTGTGTGAAACAAATGCACGCGCGCGCGCACACACACGCACACACACAGAAAAGCACAGTGTAATGGGCAAACTGTACGTCCATGTCAGCGCTGATGATAAATGACGAACTCCGCAGTCGAAACCTATTTGCACCTCCATTAGATGGAGACCCAAATGGGGATCAACATGCATATTTTACTGCGGAGGTCCCATACATCTCAGCCATACACAGCCCTAGGGCGATGGGATAGGGGACCGCGAGAAAGAGAGGGAGAAGCGGCCCCATTCAACTCAAGTACTTAGGGAGCAAAGTAAACGTTTAGCAAAGCACCTTCTGTCCCGGCGAATTAAGCTATTCCCTCTTGCACCACGATCACATTTATCAGACATTACTGTGACTTAATAGGTTAGAAATGGCCACTGCGGGTGTCATTTACACAGATCTCTTTATTATATAGCAATAATATATATTTTATATGTGCACTGCCGTACTGAGAGATTTTTAATGCCTCAGAGTAACCTACTGTGAAATATTCACGTCTGTTTATGTATCAGGAGAGAGGTTAAGAACGGTGCCTATACCTACATGTTTTTGCAGGCCGGCTATTTCCTGAAATTTTATTCCATTGTTTTTTGCGTTATTTAAAATGGGTACATTGTACATTCTAATGGACATTATTAACTACATTAAAAATGTTTGCCCAATTTATTTGTCATTAAGCGGTGTGACATGACTCACATCTCGCTGTGACGATCAGTGAGATTGTGCATCCAATTTTACCGAAAATATTCGGAAAAGCAGCAAATGAACGAAGGTTTTCAGTTTATATTAGCATATCAAATAGATCTATATTATGTCAAATAGAGGTTCTCCCGTTTAAGCTACTTAAACGTATATCCTGACATTAATGTCCTGAATTTCCACTTTATTTATTTTTAAAGGAAAGAGTACCATGACAAAGTGTTCATTATTTGACCGTATAAGTAGTACATATAGTAGGCCTGGTTTGCTGTGGCATAGATAATAATAATAATAATAATAATAACAACAACAACGACAACAACAACCACAACAATAATGGTAATAATAATAGAAAGAAAACACGTTGAAAAGAATGTAAAAATACAAAGTTATTTGGAAACATTTAATTGGAAACAACTTATTCAGCTTCCTGTGTTCACACGGTCTACTGATTTGCAGCGTAGTCTGTTTTTCTTAGTGTACTTGTTTCCCTGCGTATATTTGTTTAAAATGAATTACCACTTATTGCCTTCCTTGATCACGTGACTTGTGATTCCCTGCCTTTACCGACACACATATTTTGTTTAACTCAGTTGCATACATGGCTAATATATTGTGGCAGTATAAACACAAGGCGTCCGCCCGCAGGACACAGGTGAAAAGAAGCGTATTTTGCGAATAAATGTATACCCATGTATACCCATATATGTGTATTGTTTTGTACACTTGCATCCAAACAACACTGTAAATGAACACAGAACAATTATACACACCTACTATGTGAAGGGAGGGAAATATTGATATTAACACCGCTTGAACATAATTATGGGCATATGGGTCAAAAACTTATATATAATTCCCTCAGCTGGGACACTTATAATGTACCTAAAAAATATAAACCTATTAAACATAAACAATGATCTGGTATGCTTTATTCCTTTTGATGCAGAAGTGATAATAATTTTAAAATATCCATTCAAAGCAAGAACTGAAGAAATATTTCCCTGCTGTAAAAATACCAAGACGGTCTTTTAAATAGTGAAACGGTGCATAATGTAAAAGCGAACTGATTGAATGCCTACATTTTCTACAACTATTCAACACTGTAAAAAAATATAAAGGTCTTTGTAAAATTAAAAATCTTGCTTTCCCATCTAGCCTAATTATTTGTACATGAAGATAAACATTAATTGGTGCTTCATTTAAAAACAAAATTCCTAGACACCACACGTGCTCGGGAAGATACGTTCATTTTCCAAAAGTTGAAGTATGTGAAGTATGCATAGGTTACTTTCAAAGGACCATATAGGCCTGTAATAACCTACGGACCCCATATCGCACTGTTAGGCCTACATTTTGTTCACACGATGTTTGCAATTTTATTAGCTTTGCTAAATTGGTAGCTTACATCGAGAAAAAAAAAAAAAAAGTAAAGCAAAAACATTTGGAATATTTTTACGCAAATGTTTATTTTGTCATACCGGTTTACCTATTGCATTTCGTGAGCTTTGTTTTGTCTATTGTATTTGCGATTGAGCCCTTTTTATACTTTTCCATACTGGAATAATGCTTCTGATTTGCAGAAAACAAAACCATTTTCCTTCTGTTTCGCTTGAAAATATTTCAATATAGAATCTTTTCGGTTTCCACTAACGTGGGGCGCGCGCACACAGCGCGTGTACGTGTGTGCGCTACGTTAGTGTAGCCAAGCGTGAAATATCAACTTATATATTTTATACTAGCCTATCTTTTGTTCTATTTTCATATCATAGGAAAATGTTCTTTTTAATTTTACGATCTGTTGTCATAATAATCGTCATGTCACAATTTTTTCTATTCAAAGCAGTAAGAAGAGCGACTTAACTTTTTGTCCAGCACACTTTCAGACCATAGGCTAGTGAAGATAAACCCAATTTACAGCATTGGTTTCATTGAACAGACTTGACCAGTAGCCTACCAAACTCAAATTGTAGTGCAATTTGTGAAATTGTGGTGCAATTTAAAAATATTATCTATTTAATTAATGCTATGATTCTCTGCTATATTTTCGGTGTGGCCTATAGCCTAACTGCAATCGCCTGGGAATGGAGTGATTAAATTAATTCATAAAGCATTAGTCATGCCACATTAAATTAAATAGAGAAAATTATCCCAATTAGAGTCCTGTATTATAATTAATAGCTTAAACGGATCAATAATTGGATGTTAACAGATAATGGCTTTGTCTGAAAGAAGATTTAAGCTCTATTTTGCTCTCAGACAGGGTTGTCTCATGAATCTAGTTGCGCCTAAACGAAGTGTTATTAGCTGATTCAACTGTAAGGACAACAACAGGGGGGTTTCAGCAACCCTATAGCTTGGTGACTATCAGAGCTGCTCATTCAATTTAGGGCAGAAGGCGGAGAATATTTTTACAGGTCAACAGCATAACCCTACAGCATAACCCTACAGTTATGTACATGAGCAGTACATGAAGGCGAACTCGTCGGGAACTGGTTATTGCGGATAGCCTGTGCCGTGAATATTCGTTGCAAGCGAAAGGGGTTATAGAAATGTGGTAGATTAGCCTACCGTTGCCTGCCTCGTCTGACAGCGGACTCCACGAAGATACTTCGCATAGAAATAATAATGATGGCCTCATAATGTAAAAATAAAAGGTCATTCACACTTGACATCCTGACTAAAATCCTGCGTTTTACGACCTTTCTATTACTAGTTATTGCCTGCGATGTAATATGATATGGGCTAATTTGCCTCTTGTTGAAAATTATATTGTCTGGTATTTTGAATGAAAGATGTCCGATAAATTAGAGCGGCCTCTGTGGGGATTGTCGTTCTTTCAAGCTAAAGTATAGGCTATATAAATACGTTTTAAAAAAAGTAAATACAATCGAATTTTAGCGATGTCACCCCTTTGATAAATGACATTATAATGCCAATATCAACAAACATGCTAGCTGTGGTCTAGGTGATTAAATAATCGTGTCACAAAGCTTGTCATCGTGTGACGAATTTGTAAATGAGGAGATGCAGGACTAGACTACTGTGAAAAGCTGTGGGTCTCATTTTTAGTTGAGGAATTGTTAGGACATCAAGTTAGGACATCAAGTAAGATGGAGGCTAGTTTTCTGGTTTCATAACTTCCTTCCTTCCAAAAACAATTTATAGCCTACTTTATAGGGTAAGGCAAATGTGCCACACTGACACACTTAATTTTTCATTCAAGAAAATCACAGCCCTGTTTTTTTTTTTTTTACTTTTTCCAGGTAACAGTCGACATGCAGCACTATGGAGTGAATGGCTACTCGCTGCACGCGATGAACTCCCTCAGCGCCATGTACAACCTCCACCAGCAGGCAGCGCAACAGGCCCAGCACGCACCTGATTACAGGCCTTCTGTACACGCCCTCACTCTCGCTGAGAGATTGGCTGGTAAGGGACACACACACACGCACACGCATACACACACAAACACACGGACATACACACATGCACACACACACAAACACGCACACACGCGCACGCACACCCACACGCACACGCACGTACACACACACACACACACACACTAAGATAAACAAAGATGCCGTGATGGTTTTCAAGTAGGCCTGGAAATGTTTTTTAGATTTTTCAAATGAGCGTGAGAACCACTTGGAAAAAACACTCTTCATCCTCAAAAATGTACTATTACACAAAGCATGATGATGTCTCACACACAACTATATACAATAAAAGCCATCACTGTAGCTGGTTCTGCTCGTAGCTGTTTGTAATTTTATGGTCTGATAATGATCAAACCTTTCGTTTTGGTTGTCCATGCAGCCTGTGTGTACACTGTTATTATCACTGATCGTACAAGGTGCCAAAATGTCAGCGAAAGATAAATTAGGAGGAGGAGGAGGAGGACCGGACATTTCCGACCCGTCCATTAATTAAACTGGCCGCGTCTTTTCTCTTCCAACGGCTGCACGTTTCAAGACATCATCCTGGAGGCTCGCTACGGCTCCCAGCACCGCAAGCAGCGGCGCAGCCGCACGGCCTTCACCGCCCAGCAGCTGGAGGCCCTGGAGAAGACCTTCCAGAAGACGCACTACCCGGACGTGGTGATGCGCGAGCGGCTGGCCATGTGCACCAACCTGCCCGAGGCCCGCGTCCAGGTGCGCGAGTGAACACGTCTGCCATGACTGACCGGCCTGTTTGACTAAAGGACTCCATATAGCACCTCTACCTCATTTAAAAATTCTACCTCATATCACAAAACACTCAGCATAAAGTGTCACTATTAATCAGATTATTCAATTCAATTCAATTTTATTTGTTTAGTACTTTATTTATTTATTTGTATAGAACTGTCACAAAGACACAAAAAGACCAGCCTGTTTGGCTAAAGGACTCCAAAGTATTTTTTAGAAATTATACCTCGTATCACAAACCGCTCAGCATAAAGTGTCATTATTAATCTGATTATTCAATTCATTTTAAATTTTATTTGTATAGCGCTTTTTACAGAGAACTGTCACAAAAACACTTTACAGGGAAGCAAGGGAAGAGACCGAGAAAAAAGAGCAAACAGAGCAAACCACCAATTTGTATCTGATTATAAATATTGTTATCGCTAGCATTAAAATGCAGTGATTTTGCCTGAAATTCCCATTACGCGGTTGAGCAGCGTCACAAGCACGTTTCCTTTCGTGATGTGTATTTGTTTGTTCGTTCGTTTCGAGCGTCGGTTTTTAAAGCCCGTGTCGCATCCCCAGGTGTGGTTCAAGAACCGGCGCGCCAAGTTCCGCAAGAAGCAGCGCAGCCTGCAGAAGGAGCAGCTGCAGAAGCAGAAGGACGCGGCCGAGGGGCCGGCGGCGGAGGAGGGCAAGGCCGAGGCGCCCGCCGCTGGCGTCACCGAGGCGCAGACCCCTCCTTCCTCCTCCTCCTCCTCCGCATCCTCCACAGCTTCGTCCTCCTCGGAGGCAGAGAGGCCTCAGCTGCCCCTGCCGGCCGAACTGAGCGTGGAGGTGAACGTCACCTCGGCCGAGCAGTCCGACAGCGAATCGGCCGCGGAGGACACCGCGGAGGAGGAGCTCAAGCAGCTGAGGGAGGAGCCAAAGGGCGACAAGGGTCTGTTGCCTGGCGGCAAGTCTCCGCCCTGCAAACAGCTGAGCCCCAAGCCAGGTGAGAAACGCCTCCCCGTAGCTAAAGCTAACACTGTCTGTTTTAAATGTAGACGGATTAAAGGTATTCCGTGTATACGAGTAAAAGTTTTGTCGTGCAAAAAATGTTAATAAAATAGATAAATTTGGCTCATTTAAAACTAGAAAACAGTAGGAAACTCAACCATCCAGCTTATCACAGTATCAATTCAGATCTTTAATTGCGCTAGCTGCATCTTGGTGAAATTATTTGACATATTTGAAATGAACAGTAGATGTAATTAATTAAATCACTTCCGGCAGCAGTAGGGCTATTGTGCTTGTACAAATGAAACAGATAATTCCTCGTTTCTCCCCAGATTCTCCGCTGGGCTCCCCGGTGGCCTCGTCCTCGAGCGGAGTCAGCGGTGGGATGTCCCAGAGCCACTCGTACTCCTCGTCTCCGCTCAGCCTCTTCCGCCTGCAGGAGCAGTTCCGCCAGCACATGGCCGCCACCAACAACCTGGTGCACTACTCCTCCTTCGACATGGGCGCGCCCTCCTCCATGCCCTACCTGGGCATGAACGTCAACCTCCCCACGCCGCTGGGCTCCCTGCCCTGCCAGCCCTACTACCAGTCCCTGTCCCACGCGCAGCAGGTGTGGAACAACCCCATCCTGCAGGCCTCCGGCACCCTCCCCGCCCTCAACAGCAAAACCACCAGCATCGAGAACCTGCGCCTGCGTGCCAAGCAGCACGCCGCCTCGCTGGGCCTGGACACCATGCCCAACTGACGCCCAGCTCCGCGGCCTGGCCGGGAACCAAATTCCCCCCTGCTTCCTTTACCACCCCGACCCCATCCCACATCAACCGGACAGCTAAGACCCGGACACTTTTCCCAAAATGTGGTCTTTCCTGCTGTTGGGACTGAGAGATTCACCTGCGCTGCTTGAGCTGAACCCTGAGCCATTTTCGTTCAGTTTTTGTCACACGTCAACTATCGACCACCTTCAGAAAATATGGTGAGAATACATTCCTCTTCGAGTCAGGAGGAAGTGATCAAAGAATTCAACATCTGCTAGAGCAGTGGCATACGGACTGGCATTGATGGAAAAAATATGTGGATGTTTTTTTTCTGGATT
This sequence comes from Anguilla anguilla, assembly GCF_013347855.1. Taxonomy (NCBI): domain Eukaryota; kingdom Metazoa; phylum Chordata; class Actinopteri; order Anguilliformes; family Anguillidae; genus Anguilla; species Anguilla anguilla. The sequence goes on along the minus strand of NC_049206.1, from coordinate 10,800,156 downwards.
GTCATCATCAGAACTCCACGTTTGACTGGGGTGGATGGACTGTAAGACCGGGCTACAACAAGGGCCTTTCTGCTTTGTAAATAGCTTTCCATGTTTGTTCAGACCTCCCTGGTTACAGTGTATCAGTTGGTGTTGCCTTCTGTGAAGATGTTTCATTAGCAATATCAATTTCCATATCGTGATAACAAATAAAATAAAGTATGAAGGAGACACAAATGAAGGAAAATAAGACTTAAAAATTAAGCTTTGATACTACATGTCTCTTCAAAGCGGCGTTTTTTCAAAAACAATTAATCTGACATTTTGACCACATTGCCTATGTTCCATTCAAGTACAAATTGTTATTATAAACCTAAGCCATGCGTTCTTTGATTGCTAAATTAAATGTGACTAATTTCTCTGTTTTATGACCAGGATTGAACCACTTGTAAGGAGAATGACTCCTTAATGAGAAAATGATTTCAGCGACTAAATGCACAAGCTGTTAATTACTTTATGGCTTAGGGCAACAGAAAATTATGCCATTATGAGCTGTGCCTGAAATGTGAATTGCGCTTGAATCCCATATCCTCAACAAATAGGTTCCAGAGGCAAGAAATATTTACGCTCTGCCCCAACACCAGTATCAGATGTGTCTTTGCTTAGAAACAGTTTTACCACTAGTGGTCCTGCTGCAGAGATTCTAACCGTATCACAGCCCAGAGAACTGATAATAGTTTACATTGACCTTAAGGCTGATGTGTATATAAAGTTCCCACTGTCTGGGGACGTTCCCTGTGAGATACTCCCTGTGTAAAGCACTTGCAGGAAGCAAGACCTGTCCTCTCTTGCCTATTAAAGGTCTGAGCTCATCCACTAGATGTAAATTATTTTATATGTAGATTAAGAGAAAGATACTTTATATGTAAATGTCATCCGTCATACAAATAAGGGATACTTAAGGTTGTCTTCTGTCATAGATTGTGAAGTTTAATTTGGGCAATCCTGTAGCTCTCCTTAGAAAGATTGTACTGTGTTGGCGACAGCCTGCACTTTTAACAGCATAATTCTATAAATGATACAGTCTGGGTGTCTATGTAAGTCTTCATATTGATGTCCGTTGTGGCCGTGGTCATACTGAAGAACTGTAACTTAATTACGAGGTCATCGAGTCAAATGACAATGTTGCAAATTAAACAAAGCTGAAAAGTGATCCAGACTCATAGCAGTTTTCCTTAAGTTAACAAGGTAGGTTTTAAAAGTGGTATGTTGTACAAAAAAAAAATCTTAAATAAAGCATTGTTTGAAGATCTTTACATATGAGACCCCTTGACATATTTAATGTCCTCGTGTGTTTTTTTTTATGAGAGTTACTCACTTATTTATGCATTGCAGACATTGATAGACATTGTAGACATGGACGAATTAGACACAAAGTCCTGTCGATAAGGGGCATTTCCCCCCGTCATATACTTCTCACTTAACTGAAGTATCAAAACGCATTTCAATGGTGTGCTTTGTGGGTCCCCTCATTGGCCATCACTGCTGATTTTGATCATTATTATCATGAGAACTGTATTTTTCATTCATGGTGAGCTGATACCTGAGTCTGGCCAATCAAATAAGAGGGCAGGATCACAGCTATGTCTCTCCCAAAAAACTGGAAACTGAAAATAAAAAAATAAAAATAAAAAAGCAACTATACCAGGATGGTCCAATGACTGCGGATACCAGATGGGATTGAGATTTGCAAGATGTAATGCACAGCACAGCAAGGAGCGACAGGCATACAAATTCGTTCTCTTTATGTACCCTTTACTTCGCAGTGGAGGTTACAGTTACAAAAAAGTTGCTCAAAATGAGCTATTGACAGAGTCTAGGCAAGTAACAGTGAACATGGGAGATTAACGAATAGCTGACGTTAGGTGTGAAATAACAAAACAGCTGTTCTTTTTTAGTTCCTCTCAATGCATCCACAGTTAAGGGATTAGCAGCCTAATAACTATTTTAAGATGCCATGATTCCCAGAATTCAACCATTCCGACTCTGGCAGCTTACCGTCCCTGCCTCACAGATTAAAAGAAGAAGCCCTTGGACTGGATTCACTGTTTGGTCACAGCTCCACTTTCCCTGATCAGGTGCTTCTTCTCATAGACTTTGCTTTTTGATATATATTCGACTACCACCCCCACCCCCCCCACCCCCAACTCCCCCCACCCAGTCTGCTTACTATTCTGCTTTACATTCTTTACTCCAGACGGCTTGCCTGCCCTGCGGCTAAATTGGTTTACATTAAAGAGATAAATGCACAGCAAATGGTCTTTTACAAATACAGTAAAAATGCAGACTTTGCATGTCCGGATTAGCGCTGGAGTCAATAGGGGAAAGAGGAGCTTTGTGCAACACAAAGCTCAGAAACCAGTCTGCTGATGCAGCCCGTCTCAGTGCTTTTGGCTGGCTGGGTTGGGATGGGGAGGGGCGGGGGGGAGAGAGTGGTTGGTAGCGTCTATGCACAAGAGTGTAACTTCCTACATTATGTAACTTCTCATGAACAACAAACTCCTGCAAAATAGGGTATACCCAACCCCACCGCACAATACTGACTCCTCATCAATAGTCTGCATGCAGCCCAACATGCATTCTGGAATGAATGACTGCACAGCTCAGTTGCTGGATTACAGAGTAAAAAAGCAATAACAGCTAGCTGCACACATATCAGGAGGAAAGAGCATATGGGGACAGGGAAAGTCAGAGTCGTTAAAAATTAAATGAAAGCCCTGTTTCAGACTCACTGCGATACAGAGAGGCGTACAGAAGCCCGGTTAGCCAGGGAGCTGCGGTAAAGCTACAGCTGCCATATTTAGTTCAGCTCTGCTTTCCTCTGTGACGTGCTGTGTTCTGATTTATTACCAGATAAACTAGATTTGTAAAAAAAACAGTATTGTTTCCCTGTGTTCCAGGCAAGGGGGGAGCTGGCCAACATTATGTCAGCCAGATAACATCTAGGCAATTACTGCCTGTGCCTGGGGCAAGTGCAGGCGCATTGGAGAACAGCCCATGCCACAACTGGAAAAGAGGGGAGGTGAACTGGGATGCACCAGAGGAGGGCAGAGAGGGGCTCTACTGGGTTACTTTAGGTGAGGACATGAACTGGGAATATTTGGAATGTAAGATCAGCATAGCTTCCAAATGGTACTACTCTATCTAGGAAATTTTCAATACCTGAAGTATCTCCAGCATTGGAAAACAGTGATAAGTCTTTATTATTTATTTATGCAGGGTAGGTTGACTGAGCGCACATGCTCTTTTAGAGCAACGCCCTGTTAACCACCCCAAGTAGCCTAACCTGGATGTCTTTGGGCCGTGGGAGGAAACCGGAGTACCCGGAGGAAACCCAAGCGGACACGGGAAGAACATGCAAACTCCACACAGAAAGGCCCCAGGCTGGGATTCAAACCCAGGACCTTCTCGCTGTGACAACAGTGCTATCCACTGCACCGCCACACCACCCTTTATGACTTTGGAAAGCAACCTCATATGACTTACTCGGCATACCATGTGACATCGCCTACTTCAGTTGCAGATGCAAAAGAGTTACTACAGTTTGAGGGCAGATATAATAACTCAAAATAACTCAACAATTACTGGAGACTGTGTCTAGCAGTAGTTGCCTTTTAACTTCCTATTTTGAGACAGACAGACTGCATCAGCTGAACGTAGTACCATGTGCCACAAGCGGACGGCTGTGCAGGGAAACCTTTGAGGTGATGCGGCAGATGACATCATGACCAAGGAAGGGGCTGAAGCACTGGGGCACCAGACATGGTTTCATGTAATCTTGTTCACGGTTCATAGTTCAGAATTCTCAGCTGGAATCTGAGTGTCCACACAAGGACGGTAATATCTGGCGCACACACTCACACCTTATGAGGCAAGACCAGTGAAGAGATGCGTCACAAAGCACTAAATTCTGCTTTTATGCTCTCCGCACCGAAGCTCTTGATTGATTAGCATCCCTCGGTCATTAATGAAGCAATTACCTCAAACGCTTTGGTGCTTAATAATGCTTCATTTAGTGCTGCCCATCACTAGTTGTGTGGCACAACCTAGAGTGAAACTTGTAATGTCTGTTATACACTTTTGCTTAAATACTAAACTTTTTAAAAACTGAAAACCCATCCGTTAACCCACCCGTCCCACCATAAGACGCCACATCACACACCTGTGCACTACAAACAAGCAACATCCACACACACACACACACACACACACACCTATGGCACCTGAGAAGATGAGCTGAAGGAGGGAGGAGAAATGGAGGAGAGGGAAAGAGTGACGGTGGGCGGGAAGGAGAGCGCGAGAGAGGAGGTAATCTGGTGAAATAAAAATCGTGTAGGGGCATAAGCCGACCCGCGATGAATAAGCGGCCTATTATGCTGATGAATGACAGCCAGAGGCGGTGATTATGCCGCTATTATATCTTAAACAGCGCGGTTTGTCAGGAGGCATAAGCCCCGATGAAGCGAGGGGCCCTCCCTCGCTCCCCGCCGCCGCCGCGCATTCCACCGGTTTGCTGCCGCCGCCCTGACGGCGCTCGCCGCCGCTGGCCCGCTCGTCTTCCGACAGCTCGGCGACGGCGTTTTTTTAAACCGCTAATTGAATCTGTCTCTTCCGCGTTCCTCCTTTTTCGCTGTAAAAACGGCGTCTGTCTCCCTCCGGGCCCAGCTCTGCGGCAGGGATTCCCGCTCGGGCCAGCGCAGTCCCAGCCGCGCTACGAGCGGAGCTGGAGGCTCCGACGCCGGAAAGAGACGCTGCGCTATCGCTTCTCAGCCGTTTCGCGAACGGCACCGACGAACGGCACCGCGGACCCCCGCCCCGCCCCTCCCCTCCCCCCCGCCCTCGCCGCCCCCATTAGAACACTCCGGCACACTCGGCCGGGTGCCTCCGGGGCACGGGGAGCTGATTTCAACGCGCCGAGGCGGAGTGCCCCGGCCCGGCCTTGCGTGACGCGGTGCGCCCCTCCAGCATGCAAACAGAAGTCTGCCGCCGTCCCCCGAAACACCCTTAAGTGCGTCCCGCTTACTGACACACCACAAGGCTGGTGCCAGCCCTGGGAGCCAGCCTTGGTTACGCTTCTTTTTTTTCCCCTCCAGCCGTTTGCAAGTTTTGTTTTGCTACAAAACGGTTTCGTCTGTTGCCATGTTTCTGTGTATCCCACACGGCTGCAGACCTCCTGAGTGGAGGGACGCCGATAAATATCTGAGTACCAAAAGCCAGTGCAGCGATGGTGGAGGGGAGGGCCTGGCCCTCTACACGGAGTGCATTCATAATGACTCAGTGTGTGTGGGGGGGGGGGGCTGGCACAGGCTCCTCTCGAGAAAGCAATAGTACCTTTTGCCAAAGGTCGTAACAGAGTGCTTGTCAGGGAGATGTGGCACACCATCAATAACCTCCCCAGAATTTGACCTAAGACTGGGGTACGTTCGCTCCACCACTCCCGGCCCCATCGCTTACGAGAGCCGGCGCTTTTCATCCCTTCTCCCGAGCTTGTGACATCGGCGGCAGGACAGTGGGGACTACCTGTCCACTGCACACCGGTGCAGCTCAGACCTGGTAACATGTGGTCGTACGACGGGGACAACTACCCACGGACTTCAAACCTTCGGCTGCTCCTGAGAACGCGTCACCTGCCCATTCCCACCTTCCCGCTGAAGGACAACAAAAGAGCCGAAATGAAGTTGCTTTGTGCGCTCGCCTGTGTGGGAGGCACACCTAATTGTGAGTGAAACTTCACATTGTACACCTGCCACTGACCCACAGAGCGAGGGCCTGTAGCAGCGCCGGCCGTGACCGGATCCTGGCTGCCCATTTCATTTCTCAGAGGTCACAGCCCACAACAAGAGGAGGTCGCAGCCCTAATCCACTCAGCATTGAGGTAAAATTTGGGATGGGGGGGGTGGGGGGTGGGGGGGGCTTTGGACATGGTCCACAAAGGAGGGCTGTGAGAACGCTGGGGGTGTCACACAAAGCTTCCACATGAAAGAGTGTTTCCCTCCCGGTCACCAAAACAAACAGCGAATTACGAGGTGGCGGTTGGGTAAGGGGGCAGGAGGAACAGGGACTGTCATTGTCACTCAAAGAGAGGGTTCCCGAGGTGTGGCGCACAGCCATTCAGCGAAGGTCGTTTATGTGGAAACCATTACACCAACTTCCTCGTGGGCTTTGAACTCGGTGAACTTTGTTCAACTTCTCCTGCAAAGACGCAGTCAAATCTGAACTCTTCACGGTGGGCAGATTATAGATTTTTTCTCAGTTTTGAGGGACGATGACACAACGCTTCCTCGATGCTGACCTTGGGTGGGAAAAAATATGTTTGAAATAGAAAGAAAAGCACAAAACCCACAGCCTGCTGTTGTTTGAGCCAAGAATTGAACACTGCAAAGTATTTTAGCCTCATATTTAAACTTAAAATTCTATTACTTATTCTGTAACTTCTTTTTTACTGATTTCAAGATTTGCCAATGGGGTAAGACTTATCAAGCGAAAAGTAACTAAAAACAAGCTAATAAGCTAATGAGAAAAGAAATACAATTATAAGACTAAACTACTTATTAGATGCTTTTTTGCAGTTAAGATAAGGCTGGACACTGCTTAAACACTATCAGTAGTAAAATGAAGAAAGAAAAAGTACTTATTTTTAGTTCATTTTCAAAATTACAAAATGAACATGAACATCCCTATTCTCTGTGGGGTGACTGGAGGTAACACAAGGTAGAGTAAAGGCAGCTAATATTAGCCTAGCACTCTGGGTCATAGCACCCCATTTAAAACTCATAAAATAGGGTTGACTCTCGAAAGTGGCTGGGGTGCATTGAGATGGTCTGCAGAAGACCACACCACCACAGCCTGTATGGCAGACACCGTTCCCCGTTGTGCTAGCCCGTCCTTCTAACAAGGACGCCCTTGTGACTACCAAAGGGGATTTGGCCTTAAAGTTTGTACAGGGAGCTGGGTCATCCCCGCCCATCTTTAAGATGAGATGGGGAGGAAAAAAGAAAAAGAGGACTGGCTCTTTAATTCCACCCGGCCCTCCCCATTCACGGCCTCCCCAGAACAAAAATCACAGCGTACCATTCAATCAATGCTTTTTTTTTTTTTTAAAGCCCTCTTTATGGTCGCACTAAAGGTTTTAGCCACGCAGAGAATAACCGCTGCCACTACGCGAAACCCGAGCCCATTGAGAAAGTGACAGCCGCTGCCAGAATATGATCCTAATCCTGTTTCCAGCATTCTTTTAGCCCACTGGCATGGCAATTCCGCCAGGTATTCTCCGAGCTGTCAAATCGGAAAATCCCTCTAATAGTCCATTGCCCAGATACACATCAAAGAGCTCGCGGAAACCACCAACGGCTTAGTGGCACAACCCCTGTCTCTCTCTCTCTCTCTCTCTCTCTCTCTCTCACACACAAACACGCACACACATTGGACCCACAGATCAACCAATAAAGTTTTTTTTTTTCCAAACAGTCATTTGGAATTCAGATTTTTATTTATCCAGCCCTGCAATCCTTCATGGCACAACATATACGAAACTCGATAGCCTCCAAAAGCACAACTTGTTCAAGGCAACAAAGTCTACCGGGCTGTCAGTAACTGTCTGACACAGGGAGCGAGGGAAGGGGGACAGGGAAAAAGAGAGCGATTGGGACCCAGTGAAAAAGATAGAAAGACAGAGCGAACACAAAAAAGGGGGTGGGGGGGGTGGGGAACAACAGGTGTCTGAACTCCGCTTGCTCCGGTCACCCACTCAGTTCCAGTTTATCTTCTTCTATTCTCGCTCATTTAATCCATCACTATCTCAGCCCAGGATAATCTCCTTAAGGCAAAAACACTCGGTTTTGGTGCACCCAAACCCTGGTGGACAGCCGAGCGAGGGGGGGGCGGGGTGGGGTGGGGGGGTGCGCGCCTCGGTGCCTGTCACTGCTGCGCCGCTTCAGTCAGGATGAATTACACACCGCGGTGACACTGCCAGATTCACCAGGCCAGTAAAACCAGAGGGACACGCTCTTCCCATTGGTCAGCGCCCATGGTCACATGATCAACTGATGGCATCCAGTGGAGGGGAGGGGAAGGAGCAGGAGGCTGCTGGGGCAATCCTCTCTGGCATGTGGGTAAGGTGGTCTTGGGCCTGGCATTAAAAGATAGGTGCAGGTAGAATTTGGGATTTTTTAAATATTTTGCTCTTTGTTTATTACACTTTTGTCCCTTAATTTTAAAAGCCCAATTGTAATGGACTCTGCATTTTGGGAGGGGGAACACTTGAAATACACATGCAGCCACTCACCCCTAGGCATGGAGAAAATCCATCAACTGAGCCATGTAGCTGGAAGGACTGTACTACTGGTTGAACTGGCAGACAGATTATAGACAGACTGACATGGAATGACCAGAGAAATTACTTTTAAGTGATGAGGTAGGGAATGCCAAACCAACTCACACTCTCCCTTTGGACAATCCATCACCCAGTGGGAACCCCATCCACAAACATCACTGGTGAACGTAATGTACTGTATATATATTTTAAAACAAATAAGGATGCCAACTTGGGGAGCATTTATACCCTGTCCATAACATTTATAGCATTTAAATCATATGATAAGTATATGGTAATGTTAAGATTTTTTATGCATAGTGTTGTGGTGGCTGGGAGGTGACTGCGGGTGTAGTGTTCGTCATTCGCCGAGGGGGGGGTGGGGCCACAGAGTGTAGGCTCACCGGCGGGGGTGTGTGGCTGGGCCCCCGCTGGGCTGCAATTTCACGCAGTGAGACAGACACAGGCTCCGGCGGGACGACCCGTTCCCGTTCAGGAATCCTCACCCGGCACCGATTATCTAACCCTGCACACCTGGGCATGGGGGGGGGGTGCTCCCAGGAGCCTCCTGTAATTGGACATACCACCCCACCCACTGTTCCCCAAAAACCAACCGCTGGCAAACAGCAAGGAGAGCAAGGGCAATCTGGCAAGACAGAATCCCTTTAAACGTGAGCGTTATCAGATTAGCATGTGACGCAGTGGCTTTAGCTCTGAAGCCTTTACCTGATGGAACTAATTCACTTGGGTTAGACCACAACACAATGGAAAAATGCACTCAAATTGCCTCCCGTGTGGACAGAAACTGAATCGTGTCCAGTGAACATGACTCCTTAACCACCCATCTCCCGTCACTCCTGCCTCTGTTGGATACAATTAGCCCTGATGTTTCCTGCTGAGTGTTAGCCATCACAATCATTACCCCTTGCCCTGTTGGTAGAAGTGTCCTGATTTATTTCAGGGCTTCAATTTGCAATCTCTCAACTTGTGGTGAAAGGCTCTAAGCTCTCTCACCAGTAGAGTGGCTCAGCGGGCGTGAAAACGTTTACCAGAAACCTGGAAACGTAATCGTTCAACCTCTACCCTTGGTCAAAAATCACACCCACCTCCCTAAGTAGAGTTGGGCTCGCTGGCTCAGTTTAGAATTTCAAGAACCCCCCCACCCCCCCCCAAATTAATTCCTGCCTACACTACTGGACAGAGGCTGAATGTGGATGCCCCTTAAGATTTTCTGCCCAGTGCACTACAGTGTCTAACATTACACAACACCCCACACACAGTGGCAATCCCACTGCTCTGGAGGAAGACCACCAAACAGAAATGGCCATACTACACGCACACCAGCATACGTATTTCTCACACAGACACCGTAGCTGCTTCCTAATTCAATAATGAGGGGGCCAGGAGCAGCTGAGGAAACGGGGAGAAGGACAAGAAATGGTCCCTAATGGCCTCCGATGTCCTGAGTGTTAGAAAATGTAAATTTATGTAAAACCCACAGGAAGAGGTATATTTACAATGCGTTCGGGGTAATCACAAGATGCAGGCATAGCAAACTGGGCCCTGCCGACGGAAGCAGTCAGTACAGAAATAGTTTTTATGTGTCATTAATTCCCCCAGCGTTCCTAAATATTCCTTCTATTGCCGCGGTAATACAGTAATCACTCACAATCGCACAGAAAATTATCTTCAGTCATCTGTGGAATAAAGGCAGAGGGCAAAACTAGGGAAAAACATCCCATTTTGGCGTCGCGCGCGTCCTTAATGGAGCCGCCGAAAGCCGGCCGCGGCCCGCGCCGCCCCCCATTCCGCCGCCGACGGAAGGCCGTTACCGCGCGGCTTAATGACAGCGGGGAGTCGATGGCTCCCAAGAGCCTCCCCCCGCTAATGTTGATGCACCTTTTCAGGCCTCATTGGCGGGGGGGGGGGGAGTGGGGGGGGGGAGGACAAGGGGACCGCACCAGTCCCCGGGGGGGGGGGGGGGGGGGGGGTGGGAATGGAAGGCGCACCCACGAAAAAAACGACCCCGTGTAAAGTCACGCTCAGAAAGGTGTCCCCGCATTTTACAAACGCAGAGCAGAAAGACACCAAATCAAGCACCCATATTATTGTTCTCCCCAGAAAGGTTGCTCTCCACTGCATTGCTGTTCAATAGCTATTCCTATAAATGTCTGATTTGTTCCTTCCTAGTGAGGTGAATGCTGTATCAGAAGAATATTCTGGAATTCAGATTGGGCTGGCTCATAATATATATTTTTAAATATAATTATGTATAATCAGCAAATAAACCTTTTCTTGTACAATGAGATTCCATCATTTATGAGGCAAAAATGGGCCAAAAGTTGTTGTTCATTAAATACAGAAAGAAATTTCACCATCTAAATACATAGAGCTACCCAAGGCATAAAAAACTAATAAAATAAACGAATACACTGTTATTCATCATTTCTGCAGTTGACTACATTTTCAAAGATATAATTTGATGTGACTGAGAGTGAGATGTACTGCAAAAACAACACAAGTCATGGTACAGCAAGCAATTTGTATATCAAACCATTTTTTTCTATTACTGCCTGTCATGGTCCATAAACAATTTTTTTTTAGGTATAATAAGGTTATGCCAATGAGCTGGCAAAAAGTAATTTTATTATTATTATATTTTGTATAATTGGCCCAATTGCAGTGAAACAGTCTGAAAATGCGCTTCTGCTCAATGAGATGACAAATATTCTCGTGAAGCCAGGAGGAACAAACTGACTTTCACAAATGAAATAACTTCACAGCTGTCCTGTCTCTCTCCACTGCACAACGGTTTACTGCTGTCACCTAGAGGCTATGAGAGGAAGTGCAAGAGAAAATCAGTGGAATCTCTCAGCCAATGGAAGTGATAAAGTCTTTCACAACATAATATAACACTGTTCTCCTGAAAAACCGAAGTGAACACTGAGCTAGATCCTGAATTTCTGTAGACGACGACACTTAATGAGGCACACACTTTACCGACACTAATTGTATAGAACACTGTATTAGAGTAAGTATTATAGCGGGGAAAAATCAGTCCCCAGATGGGAATCTGACAGGACAAAAGGAACTGAGAGGACAAGACACAAATTATGCTCAAAGCTTTGCCCTGTATAACAACCCAAAAACTACTGAATAACTAACAGAGAGAATGAGTCTCTTTGCGCTTTTAATAAATGTGAGCTGAGGTTAATTTAATCCTCTATTGCAATGGATTATGCTACTGTATTAATTTCTCCTTGGGGGCAATATTGTTTTGTGCAAATCAATCGAATGCTCGTTTTTTTACTAAAATACAGGTAGGAGGAAAGGCAAACATCTCTGATAATAATCATATAAAGACAGGTGTTGAAACACTGTTTATTGTATAGAATAACAACTCAGTTGAATTTGAGATTATTAAATACCATGTATCATTTTAGGACATAAATATAGATACAATAACCCAGTGGAGAGTGTAATATACTGTACACAGGCTGCTTTGGAGGGAAGATACCACTTCCACACTTACCATCTAATCCAAATTGCAAAGGTGCAACTGTCTGCACTGTGTCTTCTTGAAGGAGGGACACTCCAGGTTCCATAAAGCAGAGGTGGGCAATGAGGGCCAGATCTGTTTCTGGTTTTCGCGAAAACCAGCAGAAGGTGTAAATGCCTCAGCATTTCCGCCACCTGACATATTTGCTACATTTCTTGGTACACAAATGAATGACAGCTGAAGACTGTTCTTGTGTCCCTACATGAAATGTCTGACTGTGATCTAATCTGGTGCATACAGCCACTTAGCCAGAGTAACTGGTGGAAACCAAAACCTGCTGCATACACAGCAGTGCTCCACGGCCGGAATATCTCACCCCTGCCACGAAGCGTCCACCCTTCCGACGTCCTGCGAATCACATGACCCATTCGGGCCAATCCCTGGTCACCCTAGTGGCTGCGATGCAGCTTGCAGAGGTAAATGGGGCCAAAGTTGGCGGTGAGGTGAGGGAGGACCAGCTCCCCGAGGCGGGGCTTGGGGGCGAAGCGGAAGGTGTCCCCGAAGAGCTGGGCGAACGGCCCCAGGTCCTGCACGTGGGCAGTGATGCCAAGCTCCTCCTGCGCCACCTGCACCGCCCGCTCCACCACACACTCGTTCTGCAGCTGGGACAGCGTGCATGTGGAGTACAGCACCTCCCCTCCTGGCTGGACTGCCTGTAACCCTGCCCTGGAATGCCAAAAAATAATAATAAAATTCCATTTAAAAAAAAACAAAGAAGCACCAGTATTCACACATACATTATAGTTCCGTAGCTTGAAGCTTATTCACTGGAACACGTTAGTGTTTACTTACTAAAATTTACAATTAAGATGCATATAATCAGCACCGTTTGCAGTTTTTTTTTTAAAGAAAGAAAAGCTCAGAATCTCTGGGAACACTGCAGAGCAGGTGTGTCAGACTCAAGTCCTCGATAGGCCACAGTGTCGGCAGGTTTTTGTGGTTTAATTTCCACCAGCCGCCAATTCAGGCCTTGAGAACAGGGTGTGTGGATTCGTTAACCAATGACAAATTAAATAAAACACTGTCGCTGAAATACACCAAAAACTAGCAGACACTGCACACATCCCGGACTGGACCCTGACACCTGTGTGGTACAGTATAAAGGGAGCCCGCTGCCCGGAGGATTGTCCAGTACCAAGGACATCAGAAGCCACAACTTACACCAGAAGCTGGGTCTGTAGCAGGGGTAGCATCTGTCTTTCCTTGGTTCTGGATTTTTTGAAGATGTTATTGTCCTCCTCCAGCAGAGAATGTCTGTCAGTGGTGCAAGGCACATCCACAAGCACCTAGGGAGGATCACTGAAATGAAACAACAGGCACAACCACCAAACTCCTGCAAACAGTAGCTATGAATGAAGTGCTATGTATCTGTGAGTAACCATAGACTACCCTCTAATTACTGTTTCCAAACCTGTAAAAGCCATTGTCAAAAAAATATGACAAAGCAACAACAGAAAATAAGAGCTGGCCTCATTTTTGTATGAAACAGACAAACATTAAATAATTATTTACGGGTTTCATGTTGTCTGCCTGGAAGATGACATTTCCCACAGACATACTGTTAATGAAGAAAGGACGGTGATCTTTCAGTAAATAATAATAATGCTAAAAGACCAGACAGATACAATTACAAAACTTACTCGGTCAAACGTGTCCCTCTCCAGTTCGCCCCACTTCCTGCCATCGAAGGAAGTGATGCGAACCTGATCCTCTGACCAGTGCTCTCTGGGAATGTAGTTCTGCAGGACCCGGTGCAAGCGGGCCATACGAGACACTGAAGAGTCATTGACAGCAAGATACCCTGGAAATCCACACACAGCACCACATTCAATTAGACCCCCGACTATGAAAAATGCAGCTATCCTCACAGAGTGAATGTTAATGCCTGAGAATGACAAATTTCAGAGAAGAAGCTTTTTATGTCACAATCAAAATATGACTCAATGGGGAAGAATCCACATTTGAACAGGACCCAAACAAAATCTTACCGATGGCCTGAGTCTGTAGGAGAGCGAGGGTCTTCCCCCCAGGAGCAGCACAGAGATCAAGCACACTATGTCCCTCCTGGGCGTCCAAGGCCAGGACAGGCAGCAAGGAGGCTGCATCCATTAGGTAGTATCCTAAGGTTCTGTTGCTGTCTGGTCTGAGAGCAAGAGAAGCAAGATTTTGCCAGCATGTTGGCAAAAATAAATAAATAAATAAATAAAACACTGAAAAGATACTGCTTACCAATACTTAAATAATACTTGTCAAATTATTTTTCTGTTGTCACTCACCTGGCAGGCTTGAATCGAGAAATGTCACCCTTTGGAAACACAAGGCACTTGATATTTGGGCTGAGGCGTGGAGGCACGGTCTCTTCCTGCGTTTCTGACGCGGAAAACGTGGCGTTGACAGATGAAAGTTCATCGCCATGCAAGTACTCTTCTGTAGTGCCCTGCCTCTCATCCCCTTGTTCAAAGTCGCTGCAAACAAAGTCTAGGGCTCCCTGTGATTGCAATTCTTCCATAACCTCTGTTGCGTCAGAAAAGTTGTTGATCAATGCCCCGTATTTCTGCTCGGAGAGCATGCTGACTCGCACAGATGGCCAGAGATCGCCGAGCTGTGTGCCGTAGTTTACGTCGAAGTTCTGCAGAGCCAGGCTGGTGGAAGGAAACTTTGCCTGTGAGGCTGCCTGTTCAAATGAATAAAAAAAGCTAACGTTATCTGGCAATTCAACAGCATAAATAATAGCTAACGTGAAGTAGTAGTCCAAGTTTTTGAGTCGCTTTGTCTAACTGCCCTCCCAGTAATCACAATTCCATTTTCTCGCCATGTAATATTTGGCTAAAAAGATCTTGCTCTACTGACACATCATCCCATTAGTTAACGTTAGGTAAGCTAGATGCAACATTTATATCCAATGACAGATACGTTTATGATTCGTGACACTATGCTCAAACTACCAATAGACATCGTAACTGTCGTTATTATTACCCATTTTGTTTTCACACGATTCCGTCGTGGGATTACGGAGATCCATTTCAATTTTCGGAGCAATATTCTCACGTTTGTGCGCGCGGCCATGTTGGGGTGCACTGCTATTAATTCCGCTTGTGAAATTGGTCCCCACATGTAGTTCCGCTCTAAGGTTGAAGTTTGGATCTGAGTAAGGCTTTCTGATTTCGTGATGAACAATTTTTGTTAACTTTGGTTACATCTTTGTGACATTCATTCAGTGCTCAAAACAACCTAATTAATTACTCAAAACTCAACATGAAACCGTTTGTAATTCCCTGTAGAGACTATTAGCTTTATGTGTGTGTAGACCGCGAACAGTACGACCTTCCCAATGTACTAAGAGAGCTTTCCCATGACATGTACTAAGAAATTGCTCAGCCCGTGTTAAAAATATCCTGCATTTTACAGACATTTTTGAGCTTGAACTATGAAAGAGATAGTTCACTTATTCATTAATTTCTAATTATTCTTTTAAAAATTAAATGAAAATGTATATTTAGTTGCAACTATTATATCTCATGAACCGCAGTAAAATCAGTCTGATGTTGGATATTCGAAACCGGAGCACAATATATGGATAATTAAGTGTGTAATTGTAAATTAACCCTGCAAAATAATATTTATAGCCACTGGAAATATTGATGTATAACAACATTATATTTATATATTATAATATTTAAAAAAACACACCAAAACGGAATCACTTACTATCAAAAACTGAAAACTTGAACTTCTCTATATTGTGTTCCATTCAAATGACTGACAACAAACTACAGTATGCACAGCCGGCTCCATAAAGTTTGGGACAAATACTTTTTTAGGTTTTCTTGATTTGGCTCAGTACTCTGCAATTCTAAATGTGTAATCAAACCATTCACATGTGCTCAAAGAGCAGATCAGATTCTCAGCTTTTATTAAAGTGTATTTTTCTACAATTTGGTTTCACCATGCACAGCACTTTTTGTTCATAGCCCTGTAATGTTATGTAAATGAAAATAGTCATGTTTAGTATTGTCACATTTGCTTTGCAAGTGCAATGAAGTCTGTGACCCACAGACATCACCTAGTATCTTCTCTGGTGATGCTCTGCCAGGCCTATACAGCAGCCATCGTAAGTTTCCTTCTCTGCATATGAAATACATGTTCAATTGGTTTCACATCAGGTGAATTACTTGGCCAGTCAAGAATTTTCCTGTTTTTAGCTTTCGAAAAATTCCTAAAAAACAAAATGTAGTCACTGAAATGACACTAAAAATGTATGTGCAAAAGGCAAATGTGAAGCACAAAAGGAGGTTTAATAAGAACTTGAATTTATTGAAAATAGTACACATTAAATATTAGCCCTGCTTTGATAAGAAGGCATGCCTGAGAATCGGTCAAGGGAAAACAATACATGATCTTTTGTTGATACAACAATTTCTTGTATTTATATTCCACAGCTGTACGGTACCCCTGGAAGTGATTGTAAGCCTTCATTTTACAGAGTTGAAGAGTCTGTGTGCCACCTGTGGAGAATGAGAAAAAACATTACCATTACCATTGTTATACTGTAACTGCGCCATCACTATTGCTGTTATTTGTCATAGTATGACCCATCAAGGCAATACAGACAGAGATGATTTTCGGGTTAGACAAGCAAGGAGGACACTGAAAAAGCACAGTGGGACCTAATCCCTTCAAACAAGCAGTTGCATGCATCCATATCACCCCCCATTTGTTCATGGAGCACGTTTGACGTTCCGCTCTCCCTCTCCATTGGACCATTAGTATGGTATTAAAATAATCTTTAAACTTGAACTAATTAATTTGTGTGCATCTTCTGCTGATATACCCGATAAAACCAGAAGCTTCTCATTTGAAAACAGGGGCAGCAAAATATATAAGCCCATGTTTGTTGATATATTTTTGATTACATGCCTTCTGCCCCATCCCTTGTTCACTTTGTACTTCTCCAGTTGTTCTGGAGAGGGCACAACCCAGAGTCCTTATTTTGGTCCCTCTTACTCACACAGTGGTCCCGGGCGTGCAGGAAGTCGAAGAGCTCCTCTGTGCAGTCCTCCTCGGTGCGCGACCGCGAGTTCACCCTGCTCTCGCACGCCTCCAGTCTTTCCCGCACATGCACACAGTGTTCCGTCTGCTCGCATTTCTGCCGAATTGCATCTAAGGGGTCCTACAGCATACATACAGTGTTAGACACCAAATAAGGCAATGTTAGTGGGTTTGTATGCTATATACACATACCAACATACAAACATATCTGAATGGATGACACCATTTACAGTATAAAATGTAAGGAAAACTAGTAATACATAAAATGTTGACAGGTACAAAGATTATATTTGCTGCAAAAAGATAGTTATATTAACAGTATTCTAGGTTTACTCTTTAAAAGGTAAAAGTACAGTAGTTTACCATAGTTAAATTAGCAGATTATCTTTCTGACAGCGACTTCCCTTGCAAAAAGTATAGTAAAATGGCAAATCCCTCTACACTGCTACCAAATATTTTGGGAAATTAGTCTCTTGGCAAGTTTGGGTACATTAAAATAAACAAACTAATACTCAAAATGATTACAATTTAAAATGTATTACTACTGCATTTCAAACAGTTGCGACACAATAGGATTAGCTAATGTGACAATGAACCTAATGAAATGGACCCAGGCTATGTCAAAACAAGGTAATCACCATTGTGTACCATTTCATATTTGCAAGCCAAGGCGTGTTTTAGTGATCTTCAAAATACGTACCACCATATCTTCTTCCTCCTCTTCCTCTTCTTCATCCTCTTCGTCCTCATCTCCACCTCCCTCCCCTTCCTCCTCCTCTCCACCACCCTCACCGCCCTCTTCCTCTCCACCACCCTCACCTTCATCTTCCTCAGGCCCTCCCTCCTCTTCCTCCTACAATAATACCAATAGCAGCTGATTAGTAAAATGTCAATAAGTGGTATCAAATGTAACGGATTTGTGAATTTATCCTAACTGCTATTAAAATTAGAGGGTGAATCATTTCTGGTGTAACAACTGTATCTACTCACCGACCTCGAATCACGAAAATCACAATTATTGCATGTTTCTGACCGAGTTAGCTAGCCAAGCAATATCCAATTAGCTAGCCGAGAGTGAGCTAAGTTATCAATATTAGCCCATGCTGTGTAAGATATGGTCGTCTGTGTTACACAACTGCTCAATCTTTATTTTAAGAAGTTTCCCTGAACTAACGCCCAGTTCGTCAACAGTGAGCCACTTTTTCACATCTCATTTTGCTGCTGGCTAGTTATCTAGATTTCCAAATAAACCATAGTCTACTAGCATATACATGGTTACTAGGTAGTAATGACTTTAAATTCACAACTAGGTGGCTTGCTAGTCAACTAACGTAAGAGTTGGGAAATAATTAAAATTAGCAAGCTACATGGCTGCATAGGACAACAGGACAGCGAGTTAACCTAGTCGCATGTTCGCTGACCGTATGTACAAAAAGGTATAGCCAACTTAGCTAGCTACTGCAGGCCTGAACCTGACCGGTCAGCGAGTTAGCATCATGGCTTACAAGCTATGATAGTTGACTCTTCTTTAAAATAACTTCCCAAGTATACCTCGTCGTCAGGCTCTCCATTAGTGATCATTTTATCTTCGAAAACCATTTCTGTAGCTCTGGCTTGCGTCACTGAGGTAGTTAAGGCTTTCCTACAAACTTGAGGGGACAACCGAGAGGCTGATACTGTCTGAAGTTTTTCTGGAGGACGTTTTAGGTCACATGCAGGAAACTACGAGATTCCACCGGAAGTGACTTCGCCATTTCCTTAAAGTCAAAGATAGTGGAGGAAACTTACAAGGTACACTACTTGTACGATGCGAGTAGTGGTTGAATACGAATTATTTTCAATTAAAATACTTTATTGCACGTGATACGTGATTCAAATGAACAGAATTATACCTTTACATAATGTAACATCTACATGACTTCAAAGAACAGATAAATGAGATGGTTGTATCATCTAGTCTATATATTGGTGACAGGTTAGTCAAATCAGAAAGACAAATGCAACTACCAAATGTCATCCATTATCTACACTTATCTACACGCTTATTTCTGGGCAGGATCACAGGGGGTGCCAGAGCCTATTCAAGCATGCCTTGGACAAGAGGCAGGAATACATCCTGAACAGGTCACCCACACCTAGGGGCAATTTAGAGTCTAGATATACTCAATAAACATGCAGTTGTCTATGGAAAGAAAGTACCATGTAGGCACGGACACTGTCCTGGACAGGGACATATCTAGGAAATGTGCTAGGAAGATAAAGGGCCCCCATCACACATATACCCCGCCCCTTAGCTCTGGCCCTAGTTCTGAGTTTGATTGGTACACCATTTTTAAAGTCCCCACTCAGGAGACATGTTAAGTGCAAACCACATGTATGGAATGCCAAGAACAAACTTAGACTACAGATCAAAGTCTGTGGTGGCTTTTTTTTAATTTTTAAAATCAGCCTAAAAACCATGAACTGTGTAGCTTCTGCACCACTACCTAGAAACTGGATTACCTAGGTATATGCAAGTCTCACCATGGCAAGTCTCACCATGGCATTTACCTACCATACTAGCAGGTTACCATTTTAATAACCAATCCCAGCATAGGGTTAGTTCACACTTCAGGTACACCTAGACCAAGTTGATCACAGAAGTCACATTTCAAGTTTCCAATGTTTATTCAAAATTCCACCCATGCAATTACAAAGCTGTAGGCTTGGATCTTCGGAGCACGGTCACCAGCACAACAATGCAGACCAGTCCCACTGCAGCCACCACTCCTGCCACAACCACAGCCTCAGGGGAAACTCCTGGGGAGCAGAGAGAATCTTTAGCAATGACAAGCTTGCCAGAACCTGGCAGGTAGATACCCAGTCAAAATAACAGTGGATTACCTGCTGCTCTGTGGTCTTCTGCCTTCAACGGAGTGCTCAACTCAGGCATAATGTCATTAGTAGGCTTCTGGACAACGATGGGTCCTAGGAAGGCATTGCTAGAGTACTGTGCAGCTGGGGGGGGGGGGGGGGGGGGGGGAAGAAAGAAAGTCACCTTGCTGCCTTTTAAAAAAAAAAAAGCAAAAAAATTAAAGTAAAAACCAGTTAAGAAATCACACCTGCAGGTTCCAGACTCCTACCCTTCCTCACAGAACAACCACTATCACAGCAGCCACATGCCTGATCATTTCCAGATGCACTAACCCACCTGCAAGGAAGACAGGTTAGTCCTATCACAGAATGATTTTACCTAATCAAAACATGGTAGTTTACCAACCCATGCTTTGAAGGTAGGAAAGAGCAGGCCTTGCCCTCAGACTCAGGTAAAGCTGCAGTGGCTCTCAGGTGGCAGAAAATGTAGATCTGCCAAGAATCAGGAGAAGTGTCAGTGTCACTACAAAACACATCAAATTGGTGCAATTAAGAACATTACACACCTCACTCCTGGTCTCTGCAGCAAACCGGAAGGCATCTAGCTGAACTTGCAGTAGGTCATCCTTTATTCTGGACTGGAACTTGGAGCGGGAGCTTGTCAGCTTGGAATCCATTAGACACCTGAAAATAAAGTTTAGTTCACATGTAGTTGAAGTCTGTTGAGGGGGTGGGAGAGCACGGTCTACTCACCCTTGGTTGTCAATAAATGCATATCTGGGGACAGAATCCATGTTGGGAGCCAAAGTAGCCACACAGGTGTCCATAAACACACGGAGGGGCACATGATTAGCCTGGATCACAGAGGCCTCAATGTTGATGAGGTCTCCCAGGAAGAAGACATTGGACTGCCTCTCCATCCGCCAGTCATCTAGTGTGGAAAAAATGGTCAGTCAGGTTCAATGAAGAGTACTGCAACCAAGCTTTAGATAGCTTAACTTACCGGTCATGAGCCTCAGGGAAAAGACAAGGAGATCTTCAGCAGACAGGGTAGAGTAGTAGGGAATCCATGTTGGCTTCAGCACATTGCTACTCACATTGTGCAGCCTATGGTAGTACAGAGTTAATGCTCTAGTTACTCATGTAGTCACAACCATGTTCTGTTGTGAAATGGAACTTAGGGCAGTGGTTTCATCACAGCAAGTTAAGGTAGAGCCATAGGGCTTAGTCAATGCAACAGGACTAAGAACTCCCTTATGGAAGAGGCTTGTACTTCAAATGGTGCTGGTTTTACAAGACACATTACATGGCCCCAAGACGGAAGCATTCCTAACCTCATGTAGTGGCACTGGACACCAACAGCAGCATCATTGGTCCTGATAATGGGAGTAACCCCAATTGCTTTGGGTTGGTAGCTGATGGTGAATGTATACACTAGAGTATCCTCAGTCATCTGAAAAGAAACAGTGGTTACAAAATTCCCTGACAAAGCCATTTCCAGCTCTGAGGAAGGTACATACCATCAGTGTGCTACCGCAAGCATGCAGCTGGGTCTCAAACAGGAGCCAAGAATGATCCTGTCCAATAGGATCACAGCCTCCCACGGTGATATCAGAAGGCTGGATCAGATTGCCGATGCCAAACAGGTCCACATCAACCTCCAACTGGACTGAAGTTTCTCCACAATGGGCCTTTACAGAGTCTGGCTTGGGCTGTGGAGGTTCCTTAATTGTTGGGAGAGGTGCGACAGGACCTTGGGTAACTGGCGGTTTCCCGAAGGTGGGTCGGACTGGGACCGGAGACTGGGTAGCAACAGGCCTGCCAAAGGTGGGTCGGACTGGGACCGAAGACTGGGTAGCAACAGGCCTGCCAAAGGTGGGTCGGACTGGGACCGAAGACTGGGTAGCAACAGGCCTGCCAAAGGTGGGTCGGACTGGGACCGGAGACTGGGTAGCAACAGGCCTGCCAAAGGTGGGTCGGACTGGGACCGGAGACTGGGTAGCAACAGGCCTGCCAAAGGTGGGTCGGACTGGGACTGGAGACTGGGTAGCAACAGGCCTGCCAAAGGTGGGTCGGACTGGGACCGAAGACTGGGTAGGCAGTGGTCTCCCAAAGGGTGGTCGGGCTGTGACAGCAGCCTGGGTAGGCAGTGGTCTCCCAAAGGGTGGTCGGGCTGTGACAGCAGCCTGGGTAGGCAGTGGTCTCCCAAAGGGTGGTCGGGCTGTGACAGCAGCCTGGGTAGGCAGTGGTCTCCCAAAGGGTGGTCGGGCTGTGACAGCAGCCTGGGTAGGCAGTGGTCTCCCAAAGGGTGGTCGGGCTTGGGAATCTACATTTAAAGGCTTGTAGACAGATTGAGCATCACATAAACAGCCAAGCAAACTAAGCATCAGAAAGCCAATACCCAACCTTTCTCCCTGCATGATGACTCAATGTCTGCTTTTCCAAAAATCCAGGAATACCCATGGAGCCTCGGTAGGGCCATTTTATACCCAGCTGAATGTAATTGATTGCACTAAATGCTTGATCCTTTGTCTTTTCACTAATCCTTCTCCAGCCCTAAAGCATTAATCAAGCATTCTTACCACTTCCAATTTCTATAGCTGTTAATTGCACTGTGCCTGTGAAAGGAGCAACAATATATTTCACCTGTATGTCATAAATTCATTTTGTCATTTGAAAGACTGCCTGATCCTATATGGAGTGATTATTCAATTTACCTACCCAGTGACTAATCAAGCAACCCAGTATTTGTCCTTCCAATGCTCCTAGTAGTTCAAGCTTTTTATTTATGCCTATATATTGACAGCTGGTAAAGAAGGCACTGTGTTTTTGTAACCCTTGATATTCAAGTGTGTTAGAGTGTTTACAAGACTTTAAATAATTTTTTTTTCTTTTTGGAGGAAGTGTATTAGTTCAGGGGCTTTCAAACTTGGTCCTGGGTTGCAGCCTCTGAATTGTAATGAGTGTTAATTGGTCTTAATTACACACTTAATGTCTTGAAGAATGATTTACCCTATTTAGCCACAGTATGTCAGAAATAACTTATTTTCAATTAGATCAACTAATGAAAGGGGTCACTTAGATTGATTACATTATAGACTGACAGGTAAAACAAGCTGGATCCTAATTAGTGTAAGTGCATACTCCACGTCATTGAAACTAAATCAATAAGGCAAACCTGCACTGTGTGAAATTAAATGAAAACATGTGAAAGAACTTTAACTGATCAAGAGATTGGTTGTGATGAAAATCAGTGTGACAGTATCAGTTTCAAATGGCTCATAAAGGATCTTAAGTACAGGCTCAGCCCTTTAGTTACAGGTTCCAGCCCATAGACTGTATAAAAATAGTTCCAGCCTCAGGTATGTCCTTAGCAGATTATGGCTAAAGGCTCCAGTGGCAGAACATAATTAGCCTTGTATTGTTAGAGGCCAGATGAGTTTAAGTTGGTTGGGATACCAGCGTGGTCTGTGAAATGTTAAATAGTCACAGGCCAGTGGCTGAGCAGAAGAATGAACTGGAAAATTCGCTTGCTCACGAACATTATGGAATATAAGCTACTGTGGGTGTGTTTCACTGTACATCCACAGGGTGGCAGCAGAGCAACTGTTTTGGACTTGTTGGTCAATTTGTCCTCCATTCATGATATGCCCAGAATTTTATTTAAGCAGGATTGCATTCCTAATTCACATGTAACATAAAATAATTTACATAAACTACAGCATTGGTAGAAGTGTAAAGAGTAAACATACAACTGCAAAAATTTGGTAGCTTTAAAGTGTGGTTTATAATTGGTTCTATGAATACTCCCAAAATGTCATGTACAGGGCACTTCAAAACCTGAGCCTCATTTCAAAGCTACTTGGATGAAAGCAGAACAAGGACATACAATTCATATCAATGGCCCATTACATCACATCAGTTGGAAGCCCAACGCTGTCAAAATCCACAGACCTGGAAGTTGAAAATCCCATGCTTACGGTCTCAAAAGAGGGACAAGCAATGGCTTTCTCAGCTGTGGGACTGGGATGTGTATGCCCATTAAAGAAATGAGAAAAGGTTAACCCCGATGAAGTGCGTCTGACTGACTCATTGCCAAGTCGTGTCATGGCTTTGAGCCAGCAACTTCTATGGTTAACCTTGAGCAGACAGGATTAATATTTCATTCATCCTTAACAAGGGTATAGGTATGCTGTTCAGAAGCCTGGTGTCTGGGTCTCAAGAGAGCACTTTTCTCTTTATTGTGCCCAGTATCAATACCCCAAGGGAATTATATCTCAATTTGAAAGGATTCTTTCCTACCATCCCAACAGCAATTCATTTTCTGACCAGAAAAGCCATAAGACCAGACCAGGGTCCTCTGTGTGCCTGATTTCAAAGAACTTGCTGGACCTGTGACACGTACCTGCTTTTCAGTCACTTCTACATATTATCCTTGCATTTAGCACAAGAACTGAATTTCAGTTTGAAGACAAAGTAGATACCCTTAAAACTAAGAATGATACATTTAAAAAAGTTAAAAAAACACACAAGAATTGGATAAAACCACTTTTATTAAAAATTAAATTAAAAACATTTGAAAATCAAATCATCGCAACGCCGTAATATCATAAATAAGGTGGTGTTTTTATAACCATTTTAACCAGCATAGAAAAATAGAGACTTCTATATTTACACAGTTTGGATGTGAAATTTAGAGCACGACAGTAAATATAGATAATGTCAATTGTCATTCAACAGTTTACATATGATAATCATTAATACTAAAGAGGTTGCATTCATGCAGCATATCCATGTGTAGAGAAAGATGCAATAATTTGGTAACTTCATGCAGTTTCACTAGACTAGGACCAAATGTAAACTCAAATGTGATGCCTCAAATACAATGCACAGGGGGGGACTGGAGATCCTGCAGACAAATGCACACGGTGCACACAAACAGGAGGCTGCAGCTGCCCTCTCACAGACGCCTGCTCTCCTTGTTCTCTCGGTCCACAAACTCATCCATGGAGGCCTGGAACGCAAACAGGCAGGAGAATGTGAGGAAGTGGCTCCCTCTTCCACCCGCCTCCGACGGCTAGCTGCCGTGGAAAAGGTGAGCATGCATTTCTGGCACCGGGAGCTGCTCCAAATGGGAAGGGCCTAGCTCCAAATGGGAGTGGCCTAGCTCCAAATGGGCATGGCCTTGCTCCAAAGGGGAGGGTTGTGGTTAGGGTTAGAGCGAACGCCGCACATTTGGAGTTGGGCCACTCCCCTTTGGAGCGAGACCAATGCCACGTGGAGCTGCTCCAGCCAGAAGAAAAACCTTTTTCAGGTGAGGTGGCAACAGCCTGTCTTTCAAACACCATAACAGAGGATATCTGAACTGTGAATCATCAAATACACCGAGACAGCTCGATGACAAAAAGCCATCAAAAGCTCAGGGGTGCATTGCTCACCAACACCGAGGGGGATGAGCTTCCTCGATGACGCGCCTCAGCGCCTCGCCGCGACCGTGTTTGCGGTCGGTGGCCCGCAGCCCCTGCAGTGAGCGTGGGCACTGACCTGCGTGAGTGCTGTGAGCGTGGGCACTGACCTGCGTGAGTGCAGTGAGCGTGGGCACTGACCTGCGTGAGTGCTGTGGGCGTGGGCACTGACCTGCGTGAGTGCTGTGAGCGTGGGCACGGACCTGCGTGAGTGCTGTGAGCGTGGGCACTGACCTGCGTGAGTGCTGTGAGCGTGGGCACTGACCTGCGTGAGTGCAGTGAGCGTGGGCACTGACCTGCGTGAGTGCAGTGAGCGTGGGCACTGACCTGCGTGAGTGCTGTGAGCGTGGGCACTGACCTGCGTGGGCACTGACCTGCGTGAGTGCTGTGAGTGTGGGCACTGACCTGCGTGAGTGCTGTGAGCGTGGGCACTGACCTGCGTGAGTGCTGTGAGCGTGGGCACTGACCAGCGTGAGTGCTGTAAGCGTGGACACTGACCTGCGTGAGTGCTGTGAGCGTGGACGCTGACCTGTGTGAGTGCTGTGAGCATGGACACTGACCTGTGTGAGTGGTGTGAGCATGGACGCTGACCTGTGTGAGTGCTGTGAGCGTGGGCACTGACCTGCGTGAGTGCTGTGAGCGTGGGCACTGACCAGCGTGGGCACTGACCTGCATGAGCATCCTCTCCTTCCGCAGCCGCTTGTAGAAGAGCAGCACTTCCGGGTCGGCCCGCACCACGTGGGGGTCGAAGTCCAGCACGCGGAGCCCCTCCAGGCTCCGGGCCCGGGACAGCGCCACGTAGGCCTGGCCGCACTCAAACACCCGGGCCAGGGAGATCTCCACACAGTCCAGGGTCATGCCCTGCAACAGAGGCGCGCGCATGCACATATCGTCTTTCTCAGGCAAAAAATATGCGTGTCCATTTGTTTTTCCACACATAAAATCATATATATATATATATATATATATATATAGCTTCTATTCAGTATGGAAGTGTAACACGTTGATAAATGGTTTTGCAAAAACCCCATGCAACTATACCATAATACGTCGACA
This sequence comes from Anguilla anguilla, assembly GCF_013347855.1. Lineage (NCBI taxonomy): Eukaryota > Metazoa > Chordata > Actinopteri > Anguilliformes > Anguillidae > Anguilla > Anguilla anguilla. The sequence goes on along the minus strand of NC_049206.1, from coordinate 10,773,824 downwards.
AATGGAAATAAATAAGTTTTTGTTATCCTTGAGTTAATATTTTTTTTATGTTAAGAATACTGGGTGTTAATACTTACAGTTACTTAATGCTTACAGTCAAGTGTTAAATTACAGCAGTCTGTATCCGGTATCTGATATCGAAATACAGACTGCGATCTGAATACTATTGGAAAAAAAAGCTTGCTTGGTAAATGGGGTCAGGACAGGAATTAACAGCACTGCAGTCCTGTCAGAATGCCAACAGCAGTGCCAGGGCATGCGGGTTTGAGGCCAGCAGCTCTGCCTTTAATTACGGGGTAGCAGCATTGCTCACACGGGTCACTTTGTGTAGAACACCTGTGCTGAAAAGCCGATGACCCCAATTACTCCGAGATACCAGCGCATTTGCCCAACCCACCACAGACAGGCTACAGAGCACAGAGAGTACCCTCTGTGACTTTTCGGGAACGCAGAGTGGTTTTGTTAGAAGCTGTCAGTTTCAAAAACTACTTTTTTTTCCCCCCCCACCCTGGAAGTACAAGCAGCTACATTCTTTTGTACATCACACAGTATGTTCAAAAGGAAACTGTCAATTCTACCAGATGTCATTTGAAGAACTTGGAGAGACTGAGAAAAAAAAAGTGAGTTTGTGAGAATGGTTGAGAACGAGCAACTGTAGTGCAGAGAGCGGTGCATTGCAACGGGGACACATTTACTCGCAACGTCCACCAAAAAAAAAAATAGCACAGGGTTTGGTCATTCTATTAGCGAACCGTGCTTATCATTCAGAAGCGAAGCCCTGTTTTCGTTTCAGAAATGGCGCCTCAGGCTGTGTGTGCGACTGCAGAGGTGCAGGGCTCACCTGGCTCTTGTGGATGGAGATGGCCCAGGCCAGTTTGAGTGGCAGCTGCAGGCGGCTGAGGTACAGGCCCCCCACCTTGAACATGCAGCGCTCCGGCTTCATGACCTCAGTGACGCCGCACAGGAACCGCACGCACGGCAGGCCTGAGAGAGAGAGAGAGAGAGAGAGAGAGAGAGAGAGAGCTCAATCTGTCCGTCACGGTAACCATGGCTACGCGTTCTGGATTTGGAAGTGGTCTTGAGAAGCACGGCTGAAGTCTGGGCTTCCATTACTCATTTTACGCTAGAGCACTCATTGGCAGTAATATGTAAAAAAAAAAATTTCCATAGCCATAATGGATCAGATCCTCTCCAGATTACACAGCCAAATTCCCAAAGGCAACTCCACCGAGCAATGGCCGTACCTTTATTTCCGGGCTGGAAGGAGACCACCACGCCCCTCGCACCATTGACCAGGCCTCTCTCCACGTTCAGATTCTTCGTCAACATCACCTAGTCGGGAAAGGGCGTGCCTGGTTAAAGCCCTCGCTCGTTTAGCGTGGCTAAGCATTGAAAGTGAGGGAGGCCCCCGTTGAACCTCACCTGGGCGCCCACTTTCAGCTGCAGCACCCGCCCCACTGGACTCTGTGCGTCAATGGCCTTGACCAGCACAGGGTCGCTGTCCACAGCCTCGAAGACCCGTGCGGTCCCTAAAAACACCGCCGAAAACACACAACAAAATAAATCAGAGCAGGACAACTGTAGTGTCACTATGTTAGCAAAGACACCGCGTGCATCTAACTTTTCATTTTAGAAGAAAGCGAAGTAATCAAAAACCAATCAAAAAAGCATTTAGTGAGAAAAATAAAATGTAAAAAGTGCAATTCTAATTTTAATGAACAAAGTATCATTCTTAAATTTGCCACAGGCTAATGGGGTGTCAAAAAGCAACTCATTTTTAAACTCATTCTGTGGACACTGCCCATTGGGCTCCATAAGACAGCTAACAGTAAGCCAAATAATCCTTCCAACACGCAGTGACTCAGGAAATGACACACAAGCTATCAACACCCCAGAATTGGGGTACAGGACTGCACTGCTGGGGATGGGTCTGGGAAACAGGGAAAAAACAAGACCCCAAACCTGGCAGCTGCTGAAGCTTGTTCTCATTCGTCAATTCCACATCGTCTTTGTGCGTGCAGAGTCTAGTTGCTAGGATACCGTCCCTCTCAATGCTGTGATACGCGCTCTTCAGCAGCTTGGCGGTGACTTCTTCTGTGACTCTTGGGATGACCGTTTGAGGGTTATAGATAACATGTCACCAGGTGAGTGCACCCTGGCTCAGTACATCGAACAGGTACAACTGATGATAGAAGCTTTGCTACAGCATCCATGTTAGTTTATTAAAAACATGCGTCACCCCCCAAAAACTAATTTAATCAAGAGGATAGAAAAAAAACGTATATTGTAAACAAATCACGTGTTCATTCTAACACTCATGATTGGTCTAGGTGGCTCATGTGACACATCCGAGTGACTGATAAACAAATGCCCATCGTGTACCACACCAGTGTTCCAGATGACCTGCCCACAAGCATCCAAGCCAGGCCTTTCTTCATTGGGCATCGGGTCATTTTCTCAATGCTCAGAAGCATGGCTGCCCATACCGCATACATACCTGCCTACCCTCACGGCCTGCAGAAGGGAGATGAAGGTCTGGTCTGTCTGCCGGCGCACATCCATCAGCTCCAGGTTCAGGTGAATGCACTTCCGCCAGCTTCTCGCCTGAAGTGGAGTGGGCAGGAAATGCCACACGGCAGTGAGTTCCCCTCCCACTTCTTCCTCTTCACTTTCCTTATGAATCTCGGTAGCACTGATCATGATAAACCTTTGGACTTTTTCCCCCCCTAGTCAAGAATGACATGCACCTTAAAATTATCATTTAATCCAGTTTTAGGAACCCATTTGAATGAAATCCTTATGCTATGAACCAAAAACGTATTGACTAAGTGCATGTGATGACAAGCCGTGTTAACCAGTATTGATAATTTTTTGCTGGCTTCTATGCAATCCTATGGAACGTATTCTGTTATTGATTACTTTTCCTGTATTCACACTCACCTGGAAGCAAAAGTCTGGTCTGTCCTTTCCCTTAGTGACTGGGGGCAGTTGGAGGAAGTCACCACATACAATTAGCTGGATGCCTCCAAATGGTTCAGTAGACCTCTTAATGGACCTGGAACAATAAAGAGCAAGGTTGTTTTAATGATACCAGTTCAGAACACACAGTGGGAATACCTTTCTTTTCTTGTACAGCGGAGGAGGGAGGACTACCTGGCAATGGTCTCGAGCTTATCAAAGAACTGGGCCTCCACCATAGAGATCTCGTCGATGATGAGGTGTCGGCAGCTTGTCCAGTGCTGGAGGACCCCAGGCCGCTGGGCCAGCTCCAGACACTGCTCTAGAGAAGCAGAGCCTGATCCAATCCCTGATGGAGGTGAATGGATATTTTTTAAAATAAAATAAAAGCATTTCCTTTTCTGCAAGCAAAGTGTGCTTCCCAAGAAGCTGAATAGGGCAAATGTATCTGCATGCCACCCGATGCATTTTGACGACATAGTACAGATCCAACCATTAAAGCAGTCTCTGTGGAGGATCTCAAAGCTCAGAAGCAGGGAAACGCACAACTTCACGTTTCAAATTTTACACACCATTGACACTACGTACATTGACATTACATACACGTGTTGAGTTGATCAGTGATTTCCTTTCCCCTTCCAACATCCTTACCTGCAAAGTTGTGCAAAGTAGTTCCTCCAATGTGGCAGGCTGCCACACCTGTGCTGGCTGTGGCATATGTGCTTTTGGGAGGCAGAGATCCCACAATCCTCTTCAGCAAGAAAGATTTCCCCGTACCTAAGTAAGACAAATCTCTCATGTTTCACACCTGACTGGACCAGCCTTGAAACGCTGGAACACAACAGAAGAGCATGCAGTGTATTCAAACACAACCTGTGACAATTTTTAATGGGGTAAAACTCATGCTCCTCACATCAGGGGTTTGTTTCTGTGGACACCAAGGCATCAGTCAGGCATTCAGACTGTCAAGCAGTTTATAGAAGAATACCAGCACGAAACAAATGCGCTCTGAGCATTACCTGCACTGCCAGTAAAGAAGACATTCTTCCCACTTAAAACGGCATTCAGAACAACAGCTTGCTCTTTGGACAGCTTCCTCCCCACAGGCAATGACAAAGTTGGTTTCTTGGCAGGGTGCAGTGATTTCACCTAGAAGAGATGCAAGAGGACCCATAGAGCTTATGCACACACTCATGTATGCACATTGTTAGCATTGTCGTTTATCCAGTTTTTCTGTTATTACAATGATACAGTTCATGTTTTGGCTCAATCCTCTCTGCAGAGACATGTTATCCAGTGACTAACTGTAAGAATGGTGAACATACCGGACTGCATTCAGTAGAATCCGGTCTTTGCCTCTTCATCTGCTGCCCAAGCGGTTTATTGCCCCCTCGGTTCGTCAGGCCTTTTGCGGGCGGTTGTGCGTTCACTTTGCTTCTCAGCTCATTGGCTTTCTGCACGTCTTTCTGTTGCAGGGGGCTTATTGATTCGAAACTGCGAGGAAGTCCAGCACGGAGCTTGATTCGATCCCCCACGGGCTTGCTCGTCTGCCAGGCTTGGTGCTTAATACTTAATGTCTTAAGGAAGATGCTTAAACGGTCTGGTGGACAGTCAGACAGCAGCACTTGTATGTTTTCTGGGAGCAGTTTGATAGTGCTTTTGCCGTCCCTACAAAAACGAGTGAATAGCTGGAATTCACGGAGAGTGAAAGTTTGTGGCACTTTGCCGTCGTGTACCCGTAGAGCAATCTCCTGAAATTCATTTCGTCCCAGTGTCACTGACGCACGCCGAATTACTTGGCGTTTGATGGCTTGGCCAGATCCGTTCAAACGTTCCACTGTGGCACAGCACTGAAATTCAGCAGAATCTTCCCCGTGGAACATCGCGAGGAGATATCACGGGAATCAAGACTTCTGTGGCAGTGCGGCTGTTATAAGTTGACAACAGAACCAGTCAGCAAACCATTTCTAGCTGATCATATTCGAGAAAATTTTAAACATAGCCAACTAACAATCGCTTCTTTTTTGGCTTTTATTTAAGGTGCCATTTACGATTGTTTGCCAACATATCATGTAATCTTACTTTTCATTGAGTCAAACACACAGGCAAGCTGACAACCTTACGAGACAAGACAATTAACTAATAAGTTATCGATAACAAGACATGCATTTTATAAATAGTTACTAGCACCAAAATCAACTTAATATCCGATACAACTCGTTGGGCAATCCCCTTGCTAATGCCAACCTCATCCTGAGTACTATTAGCGGACTACACGTTTACCATTGCAACAATAAAGAATCAAGCCTCCATTCATCAGAAGTCACATCAAAATGCAAACCTACAATGCTTCTGATTTAGTCAATTTTTGGTAATATCATGAAATAGCCGTATGGCACTAACTTGCTATCGCAACAGAAATCAACTCTACCAAACTTTTTAACATTTGTATGTTGTTACCTAAACACAAATACGTCTTACCTGTGCAGAACCAGCTGCTTGCGCTAGTAAAATGCAGCTTTCAAAAATGCCGGCGTGTGTATAACAGCCAATGAAAACGAGACAAACGCTTAGCCAATAAATGCAAGGATATTTAAAATAATATCCAATCCACACTAAGGGCCGCCTCTTCCTATGACACTCTAAGAAACGCCCATTGTCGCTTTCTGTTCAGTTCAGTGCTTGTTGTACTTGTAACTTACAGTAGATCGCAGATTTAATGTGTGCTGTTTTATGTATATTGAAATAAAGTGCCAGAGTTACGTACAACACGTAGGTATTGGCCTATCTATCTTCATTTCGATATAACGTCCTTGAACTAGGCCTAATTGTATTCATGTAATTATATTTTGTTGCCCAAATCCACTTCGAATTCTACATTGATGGCTGGGAAGTTCTTTTTCAGCCAGCCCTGCGCGGTTAGTGCCTCGTGAAAATAGAAGCTATGTTCTCGTTTCATCATTTTAATTTATGCCGCAGTCAGCACCCATTGAGGGTAAGCAGCCTGTCGATACAGCATTTAATGTCTATAAGGAGACATTTACGGGCAATTTGTATTTCCGCTAAGCGGTTTGCAGCGGCCAAAGATGCACGTGAATATGCGCATTGCACGATATTGCCATTCCAGGGCTACTTTGGTTAGCGCAAAGAGAAGATCTTCACTCTGTTTTGATATAAATTGAAAATGTAAGATTAGAGAATGTGTGAAATTTGCAAACAAACACCCATTGTAAAATATGGTATGCAGTGATACTACTGAATAAGACCAACTTCGCATTGCGGCAAAGTTGTATCTGGTCCGTTTTAAGACATAAGAAATATATTGTGTATGTGGATGATGTGGCCTACATTTCTGTGGTACAGAAGACAGATCCCGCTATTTTCAATGTATGAACTGAGAAGTATTACCTGCCATTTGATTTGATTCAGACTGAAAGTGATTTGTCAGTGGCAGACATTAATTTTTATTCCCTTTCCAAAGGCCATTGCTTCTTCTGTACCGCTTCTCTCCCTCATTTCCACTAAAAACTCATTAGAATTTCAATTTCACTCTCTGCTGCCTATTGAGAAACTGTAAGTCAAGAGCATCAATATACGATGTGTCAAGTTGCAGACTAATATTTTACTCTTATCACTAAAAGTGATTTGAAGATTTTAACTGCTTAGTCATCCAACAGAAGTCAGTACATACATCGTGATATGAAATTGGATTTTTTACAGGAAGAAAATAAGGTCACAATTTTGCCAGCATTGCTGCGTGCTTGTGATTTCCCTGGGTATGTCTGTTGCTGTCTTAGAAACTGGGTTTGTTCAGTGGTTTGAACCTAGACAAAGTTTAATCTGATGTGTGATGTCAGAGAGTAACAAGGACTCCCTAAGAATCCTGTTGTCAGGACATAATGCAGCCCTTCAGTATACAGTTTTCAAAATCATGTGAGTGCAACAATACAAGTAGTAAAAGACCATTATGGCCTTCCCAGATTTATATCAGTATGACAAACATGTATGTACGACAAGTATGTTACAACAACAACAACAACAACAACAACAACAGCAATAGTTAATCAGGTTACAGCTCACAAATGAGAGGCAGTTGACTTACACATGCATAATTCATCTTTAAACGAACAAGGCACAGATGGTGAGATGTGTGTTTTTAAGTGTCATTCCGACGGTAAGATGTTCAACAGACTTGTTTACCTTCTAATGCGACTGTAATCTTACCCCCTAATGTTGTAAGATCAGCCCCATCCATTCACACACACGGGAAAGGAAGGCCCAGATGTTGGATGCCACCACGGAGCAACAGAGTCAAATGACGGTAAATAATTGATCACTGCAGCTGCGGCCTGATGACAGGTATATATCGTAATACTCCACAATATGGCTGACAGCTCAATTATTGGCTGCTGCTGGGAAGGTATTGATTCACTTAGACATCCATCAAAACCTGTGCTGGAAGGTGGTCAGCTCTCCTACTTTCTGTACGGGGTGAGTCATAGCTGTCTGACGCGGACACCTCTAATGAGCATCACTATGCTGGTGCATAAGGGGGAGCATAATTTTACTTGCATGGCACTGGCACAAATTAAGGAAACACTGTGCTTAAAGAAGAAGTTTAGTGCTCTTAAAACTTTGATCTGTGCCCTTTCTTCTTCTTTCTTGTTCCTTGGAGCCATTTTCATTTGCAAAAATGTATTCGACACGGTCATCTTATGAGTGGTAATAACATTATGTGACCATCGGTAATTTAAAATTTTAAAAGGAAACAAAGAAAAAGTGTTTTCTTTGCATGAACATTATCATTTTATGTTGAAGAATACTGGACAAATAAATAGACGTTCAGGCGGTTTATAAAATTTTCAACAGTAAAATGCATTATACTACTCAATTATGTAAGTGTGAACTAATACATATAGAAAGCTGTAATGATTATTACTTGTTTTACACATATGCTAATTTCTTCATTTTTGTTTTATGTTATTACATTTATTATTCCAAAAACAGAATTTGTTGCAAGATATAGCAATAACATTATTAGCTTTTGGCAATGATGTAAATTGGGAGAACATCTGGCTTCTGAAGTGCATAGTCATTTTGGGAGCTGTGTGAAAACCTTGATTTAAAAAGGTGTATATTTCAATCTTTCCAGACAGCCAGAAATAACATTGGCCTCAGTATTTGCTCATTCCTTCACTCTCTCATAGACCAGGATATATCAACATTGGTTTGAAGCTGAATAAAATTACACTTTGCTTGAGTGGATTGGCAATAGCAACAGCAGCTTGAGTAAATCATTCAAGTATAAGTGTATGTCTTTGGCTGTTGTGGTTATTTCTGTGGGGAACCCTGAAAAGTGCCAAACTCTCGATGCTGTATAGGTATGGGGCATGCCCCCGCCAAGGCGTAACTTGGCGGGATGGCATACCTGCCATCCCAATAGGCTAACTGGTTTGAAAGAGGAGAGACATGCCCTTTGTGATGAAACTGATTTTTTAATAGTGCTGCTGATTCTGCCCCATGGAGCATATTGTTATATGACTTCTGAAACAAATTTTGAGGAAAAGAAAACGTTTCTCTGTGAGAGCACATAATTCAAAGTATACAGGCCATATCATGCTATCAACTGAGAGCTGTCCATCCACCATCTTGCAGATTGCATAGTTATTAAAGATTGTGCCAAATATCAGGATTTGCTGTTTGCCCTCTTGGGCTGAATGACTAGAATCTTAACAGAAAGGATGATAAAAAATTACACTTCTGTCACATCTGAGGATCTTGTGACATCCTCAGTGGAAAAAAAAATACTTTTCCCAGCTTGCCAGAGCAGTGCTTAGAACAACCGCCCAGTGCTGCAACCACCTCTTTCAATTCAGGAGAGTGCAGACAAGCATGTGTTCACCTCCAAAGTACACGAACTCCCTGCCACTTCTCATCATAAATTGGACTCACACAGACGTGATTTGGCAGAGGAAACTGCATGTGCAATTGTGTGCCTGTGGGGCTCTTGGCCACGGCGAGAACTGGCCCGGGCTGATTTCAAAACCCGACCGTAGGGTACACCTATACACTAGAACCATGGCTCAACAGACGCAATTACATTCCCCCTCGTACTTACATTCTGAGCTCAAACAAATTGAATGCTTATGATGTATTCACTGATGGCATATGTGATAGCTCTAATATGTTTACAGACTTTTATGTGAAAAGCACATTAGGAGAGCCTCAAGGGGAGAAATAAAAGGCTGCCGTGTTATTCTGAAATGATGCGTTTTATCTTCTCTCGCGAAAGCGTGAACAACTACTCTGGTTCAATTTTTATTTAATTAAATGACATTACGCAGAGAGAAGGTGGTGTCAAAATAGCACCGAAAAGCACATACTACTGTCTCAGCTGTCTCACTGTTCAGACTACACAGTGCCCCTACTCACTTTCAATCTTTCAGATGGGAAGCAGTGATATGCTCCAGGAAGGAGTTCTATATGAAATATTAGAAAAACTGACTCACTCCCCAATGTGAGTGTATAATAATTAGCCATTTCACACCGAGAGGATGCCATATCCGGCAATTAAATGCCACGATTCGATGCAAATTAATCATTTGACTTTGTTTATATGAGGGCTCTGAGTTCTCAATGTTCTCCCTTTTCCACCTTACTTTTGTTATTTCCTTCAGGGAAGTACAAGCAACCATTTAACCTGCATCTGTACAAATTTAGCTTTTGTTGGTGTTGTTGTGGAAGACACACAAAGCATTAACTCAGGAGAGAAATAGTTTAGGCGAAAAGGTTCCTTATTTGACACAGGGATGAGATCTCTTGTACAGCACCTGTTTCTCACATGAAATCTCTTAATATTTCTCATCTGCTTTGAAGACATCTCATTCTAACGTCCTGGTCTATCGCTCATTTGCTTCAGTCGATATCATACTTTATGTTCTAATTAGTTTATTTGCTGATCACTCCTATGTGAATTTTAGCAAAACGTGAGGGATAACTTAGTAGTGTAGGATCCAGAAAAAAATAATGAAACTCTCGGTAACAAATTTTACCCCTCTGAAAGTCCTCTGTGAAATAGGAGTGGAAACTGATATCCAAAGGCAGGATTGCTCAGATAGAAGCTACTGAAGAGAAAGAGTTTAAGAGACATCATCTGTCTCCAGATTCTGTGGAGCTCAGACAGGTGAAGTTATATGGTTTTACTGGAAGCCAAATTGACATTCTATATCATGTGCAACTCTGGCTCTTGATGAACTACTTTTGGGGAAGACAGGAACTCCACAATTTATTTAATCGCAGGACAGATCCTTGACTAACTGACATGGGAGGGAAAGATCAGAGCTCTCCAATCCATTTCACGATTGACCAGAGGGCCACGTAATCACTGACGGATGGGCTCAGGGGAAAAACACATTGCTTATGCAGACCTCTGTCATTAGGATGTCCCAAAAAGCACTCAAATTTGCCCCTGCTTCAGAACATGGATAAAAAGGTGCAGACCTGCTCTAAGATTTTGGTGTCCCTAATCAAGAAGGAACAGGGGGTATCGATTGCGAACTGGGGAGCGGGGGTGGTGGGGGGTTGTTGACAGTGATCGCGGACAGTGGAAACAGTGCAAGAACATCGAATAAGCTATTTGCACCCTGTGAATAATGCACACTTATCTAAAATGTTGTTCAAAAAAAAAAACTATAATTTAAAACCTGAATTGTGTGGCTCATGAATGGCTGTGTCCCTAAACGACTTCATAGAGCATTTATGCCAACAACCCTCTCTGAAAAGAAAACTTCCATTATGCATAAATCAGACATTGAGGACAGCTATTAACATAGGCAAACCAGGAGCAGCAAAAGTGTGAATAGGAGGAGCCTTGGAAATACACAGGCAGTATTATTTCCCAGGTTGACCCCATGACAGTTAACCAGTATCAGGCCTCAACTTAGTTACATCACTGTAGTTGAAAGAGCAGATGCCTGCCTCATATCTGATCTCAGTTATCAGCTACGCTATCAGACAAACCACAGAGTTTTCCTATTTGGCTTCATCGACACAGTGGTGTATGAGAGAATGGCTATGCTATCGGGATTTTAAAAAATATAACTAATGAACTGTTGCTTTATTTTCCTTGGGGAGACTATTTTCATTAAAGTGCAAGATGCTGTTTATAGCAGAATGTGCCTAATGGCAGTGTAATAAGCTGCACGCTGGAAGGATGGCCATAGGGTATGATGGTCACATCTGCATGTCAGAGATTGTTATAGGGAGCAAACCTAATACAAACTTTGAGTTAGTTTACAGATTACCGATACATATCCCAAATGAGAAACTGTGTCCACTAATGAGTGGATGTTTTCATATAATTTAAAATACCAATCATACGGTCCTACCATGTTACTGTATCTGTCCCCACTGGTTCCTTGACAAAATGATACGGGATCAAGTCTCAGATTCAACAGCTAGGTAAACAAAGGATCTTTGTCTACGGAGTTGATGAACGGTTGAGTAGCTTCCTGTAGACTCTATAAAGAAAATTAAAAGAAAGGTTGAGGCAAGGTGAAGATATTCTGAATATAAGATCTCAAGGCAATGCATAACAGACCCCCCCTCCCCCTCCCCTCACCCTCCCCCCACAGTTCTAACCTGTTTTCTGATTGATCGGCTCTCTTTTATTCTATTGCACACCGCAATCCTTGCAAAGCACAGTTGGAAAAAAATAGCATCGCCATTGTTATTTTTTTCCGAATACAGCCACAACAAATTTTCGTTGTTAGCTTGACCATGAGGTTTTTATTTCCTTCATGAGTCAGCCTTGCTGTGTTTAATGAGACATGGAATGGCGGCTGTTCATTATGATCAAACATCATCAGGGATGATGTTTGGAACTGAAGTAACTTTCTCATCTGTCCTCATCTAGAGGCTTTTTTTTTTTTTGGAACCTTGTTTACCCCCTGGAATTTCACAGCGTTTACTTTTATGCAGGCAAAGGGACTTCGCAGAGAGTTTGTGGTGGCAGATTTGATTAAGTCTCTTTACGAAGAGCTTGTTCACAAAGTATAATAGATATAGTGTGGTTGCCTCTGAATGCAGCACTTTTATTCTAGTGCACAGAAAAGACTGGAGGGTAGAATACCAATGTACATTTTGTACCCTGAAACATCTGTATAATTTGGGACTTGAAGGTATACACAAAAGAGTATGTGTTGATTAAGAAGAAACCAAATGAAGAAAATCAGAGTAAATCCAATGCACTGAAATTCATCTGGAACACTCTGGCCGTGACTGAATGTGAACTTAATGTCAAGTTTGTCAGCACATAATATTTGAGTAGATTTTAGTGCTAAACCCATCTTTATGAAAAGACAGAATCAATGGCAAAGCCAACAACTGCGTTGGCCTGAAACTGAGAAGCAAAAGAGATTTCAAAGTTCAAAAAAATTCACAGTTATGAAACTCCAATGACCTGATTCACCTATAAGGTCATTCACATGCAGTTTGTGTATCTTCTTCGCATATAATAATAATACAGAATATAAAGCGTACGATCAGATACAGCACAGTAGGCTACGGTGTCTAAATGCTGCAGACTGAAAGTCCAGGATGAAGCTAGTGCGCTGGCTAAGAAGCACAACTCAAATGACGGCGGTGAGACGCCTGCCGACAGCCTTTCACGCTCTCTGAGGTCTCCTGGGAGGCAAAAAACGAAGCCAGCTAATTAGTACCAGCCTCATCCGACTCCCGGAGCACAGATGATGTGCGGTAACAAGGTTATTTCCTTGATGGGACCGGCTGATCAACGCTGGTAGGGTGTTCGCGCTGTTCCTTCCCTCCCTCGTCGCCAGACTGTTTACCGACGCTATTCACGTATTAATCTTTTCTTATGAAATTATCAACACCTCGTTAATCATGCGGCGCGTGTTCCAGTGTCTGTTTGCGAACAGGTCGGAATGCCCAGTGCCGAAGAGTCATTAATCATTTTGTCCACGTGCAAGACCCAAGGAGAAACCTGCTCCGTGCAGGTTGCTAAGAGTCCGTGAGATGTAATGCCTGCTACATGTTTTCATCAGCAGCGGCCCAGCTGAGGTCGACGGAGCAACGAGTTCGTCATTCGTAAGGTTGGAAAGTACATTTGAGAGCCGGATTAAATAGATCTGGTGCGTAATTCTCGTGATAAACAGGAAAAGCACTAACTACATCACTTCAATAACATACATCAGCTCCCAACTATATGGAATTGAAGTAACTGCAGACCACATCTGATGAAAAGCATGATTTTAAGGGGTACTTGTTAACCGTTGTGTGTTACATAAAATACCCAGCACCCCCTATTCTATATTGTGCTTTGGGTCCATATTCATCCAGGCATGCTACAGTACACTCAACTCATTGAGCAGATTGAGTTAACCACCTTCGTGAAATTTATGAAAGTACACATGGGATGCTGTATGCTGGAGACTGCACAAGGGAGGCACAGGGGAATATACTGTAGCATTAATATTGACTGACAGTTATTAGATTTTCAAGTTCTGGCTCCATTAGGATCTTATTTCTATCTAGTCAGAACAGAATCAATATATTGCATCTTTCTAATTACATTTATAGGTTTAACTTGAAAATTAAACTCAAAGCATGAACACTCCAAGGTGTGATGCAGTACTAAAGGAAGCCTACAACAGCAAAGACATAAGGCTCAGTCTTATTTCAGCTATTTTTAAAAAAGTACATTTTTGAAAACTATAGTGAATGAGGGAGGATTTTTTAAAATGAATAAACGACAGACTACATTTCCATGTGCATACATTTATACATTTTTTATTTATACAGGCACTAGCAATATGAAGGCCATTTATTTGTAAATTAATGGAATTGATTTGTCTTGTGCATCTGGAGTGGCTCAATGAAAATGTACAAAGTGAAAGACAGCGTATGGTTTAAAATGCCAACAACTTTTATTGTCTGCTTTCAAGGAACATTGATTGTGTCACATTCCTACATTCAAGCAAATGCATTCCCCCTGGTCTCTTTTCTTAGTATGAACATTCTCAATTACTTACCATGATATAATGGTACATTTGTTTTTTTGTTTTTTTTAAGACAGTCAAATTACTAGTAATATACTGTATGGCCCACTAGTGACCATTAACGCTGTTTTACAATATCCGGCAAATAAAAACTGGAACCGATTTCCATGCGGAACTAAGGGAGACATGACAAAATCGTGCAATATCCCAAAGCCACTTGGCACGGTTAAGGACGTGTCGTTCTGAAGCGATGATTGCGGTAAACGGCTGTTTCAGTCACTCGCAGAACCTGTTGCTTCCATTTCGGAGTGAGGCGTATAATTGGCGAGCGCTTTAAATTAGTTTGAGCAATCTGCCCTACGCCGAACTCAGAAGCGTGTGCAGAATGAGGCCCCTGGGAAAAAGGGGGAGATTGAGAGGAGAGGAAAGCAGGAAAACGATCAAGACTTGAGAGGGAAAAGGGGATTACACCGCAGGTTTAACTCCTTGCTGCTGTGCATCCTTGGTGCATTCGCCAGCCAAGAAGCATTACAGGATAGCCCAATAGTTTTGTAAAGCACTCTGGTATCTCTGTCAAATTGTGTCACAGTTCACTGGTTATAAAAGCTTGTAGTTGCATGGCAAAGTTAAATGCATCATAACAAATAGATCAGTACCTCAACAGTATTAGAACCATATTTTGCAGCATATTTGTAAATGAGCTTATATGTGCTGTGGTGCAGGAAGGGAGTTGGGGGCTGACCACCACTGGCTGTAGCACTGGGGGTAGCGCTGGCCCCACACACAGGTATGGTCACTGATGTGATGCATTGTAATCACTACAGTTGTGTCCCATTACCTAATCATTGGGCCTAATAAAAGGCTATGCATAGAGTGGTGGATTGGTGACAGTTTTTGTGTGGTTTTTGTTGTCCTTTTTCCTTTGAGGTGTGGTAGCCAGATTGGCCATTTTGTGTTTCCTTAAGGATCTCCGTTTTGGTATTTTTAGGCAATGAAAGGCGAGAAGCCAACACCTTTGTGCTTCTCCTGTCTGTTCACAACATGAGCTTATGGCCACCCCCAGCTCTGCCTCACAATACATTAAATATATTATTCATATTTCAATCTTCCATGAATTCAAATGTAGTATATATGTAGTCTATATATTGCAATATTTGTCAATATATTTTCACTGCCTTTGTTCACATGGCTGCAAGGTATGGAAAAATGTCTCCTGTTTTACACTAATAGTTTTGATTGTAAATTCACACACACACACGCACGCACACACGCACAGATATTTTATATGTCAGCTATGTCTTATAGTATATAGTTTCATCCCATGAAAAGTGCATATTTTTATGTAGTGAGGCAGTGTTCATACTGAGAATGAAGTAGAATGGAGATTTGAGTTGTCTGTGACGTCCATTATGGCATAACTGCAGTCAGCAGTAATGGGTAGCAGCACTTTACGGGGAAAGAAGGGTTTCTCCTGAGTTTTCAGAATGGACAGAGAGTTCCTTTATTAAATAAGTGCTCTAAAATTGGCTATGCTGGAGAGAATTTTTTATTTTATTTTATTTTTTTAAAGCTTTTTTGTTGTTCTGGTGAAAGGAAGGGTACAGTAGATGTCCTGAGAATATGCCACTCTAGCATGGAAGATGAGAAAAGCAGGATAAACCAGACCACCAAGACTAATGTGCATTTGAAGTACTACCCCCCACCCCCCTCCCCCTCCAACCTCCCACCCACGCACCCATCTACCCGCCCACCAATCAGGATAAAGTAGAATTGTTTTCACTGTCTGCAAGGCACAATAAAAGACACAATAATATTTATGATATTTGTAATTACTGCAGTGCATAACACATTAGTGTGTGTTCTGTGGGTGCATGAACCACACATTAGCCCATTAGCTTGTGGGTGCATTAGCCAAAAGCACCCATTTTATTGAATATTTGTGTTCTTCCTCATTTATTTGCACAGTGTAATACCAAAAGAGACTAAGATGACCTCCTTAAAAGAAAAACAGTAAAAACAAATATAATTATCAGTTAGAAAGTTGGAAGAGGTTGAGGTGCTAACGAAAAAAAATTGTTAAAACCAATGAGGCTTCATGCAATGGCAGACATCTCAGTTTGCTTTCACAAGACTGCAAAAGCTTTATTGTGTTTCCTAAAAATCAATAACCTTGAAGCTTCCTTGTGATGGATGGACAGGCGCTGCAGTGTGGGACGTGGGAGTTGATGTAAGCATGCCCCTCGGTCTAAACGGACCTCCGGAAGACACTGCAGCGCATACAGGGAGAAGGAGAAGGGCCTGCCTCGTCTCCCAGGAGCTCTTTGGATAAAAGCGGAGGTTTTAACAAGCCGCGTTTTTTGCACGCCCTGAACAGATTGAAAAACAGCAGGCACATTTCGCAGCTCTGCGACAGATCCAGCAGCTGGGAGACATGAATCCAGCCCACAGCAACAGGCCTGAGAGGTTTGGCTGTAACAATAAGGCGAGCCACACAGCGGCTCTGTGTAATCCGGCTGTGACGCAGCCCAGTCAATTCGCCCTCGTCTCGTCTCAGGGACCCGAGCGACTCGCTAACTCTGTATATCGGTACAAAAGCGCCTCATTTGTCTGCCAGGCTTTTCGGGTGGGGAAATAAATCAGAGCAGAGCATACGTCAGCTAACGCGATTGCAGCCCTGTGTCATTTCCCCCGCCGGACACTTGCGGGAGTTCTAAATATTTACAGGGCTATAAATGGCTTATGAGAAAATAATGACACGTATCATATAAATGGCATCCATTTGGTTCGACGAAGGGTGTTCTACATAATATTTCGCAAACAGAATAAAATAAGTCAACTTAACAGTGATACCCACATGCAGAAAGTCTGAATGCTGAAGCACTCGTACTAGAGTATGTTCTAGAGTGCCCTACAACCCTTGCACAGGTGTCTCCTCGAACCGACGTGTTATTGTGGACCCTTTATCCTCCACTTTTTTTAAGAACACCAGTCTAATCCCTTGCCGGCCAATAACCTCAGACGTATGACTGAGAAATATTTGCCCTCTACCTGAACACTGCCATGCTGAGTTGTATCTTCTCATCCTTCGCTCCCATTCCTTACAAATGGCAGCAGACTGATCGAAGCCCAAGGTTTTTCCCACATGCTTTCAGCTACTTCCTGCTTCCTGGTCTCTGTGCCAATGCTTTGGGTTTACTCCAACTCATGTATTATCTGTTTCTCACACGCATTAGCATTCCTAAAGATGAAATTCGTTACTTATCCAGGAGAGCTACTCGCCTCCTTCTGCGGCTTCTTCAGATTGTACCTGGATCAGCAAAATCTGTCACCTTCTGGAGACACAACACCTAGGCGGTACCAGAGTTCACCCAACCTGAATTTGCCGTAAATAAAACTACGTAAATGCCATTCACAGTGAGATTAGTCTTTCTTTGCCATGGATAAGGTTCCTGCCAAATAAATGACAAAGGGGCTATGGACCGTGACTAATGCAGTTGAACATCCCAGTATAATTAAGGTCTTGGACAGGGCAGAAGGTGCCTAAACCCAGAGTTATCTGACATTAGGGAGACAAGTGCACTGACAGCTGACTACAAACTGTGAAATAACAAGTGTCCTGTCCCTACCTAAACCTTCATCTCCACCAGGGACATTTTTCTCTTGGTGATTTCTGGCTGTCAGCTCCCAGAAATGAACTGTTAAATGCATTGCATAATTGTGTCATAGCTTAATATTTATACTAGGAAACAACAGAGACATTCATTAAAAGATATGATGGGTAGACTGCAGCTGCATAATTTAAATAAAAGCAATTTTCTTTTCTCTTACAAAATCATCAACCGCATTGCTTACGGGTTGCAAGATGTTTCCCTAAATTACTTGTGATGAATGCGCTCATCATTTATAAATGCACATGCTCTCCACACTGCACCCCAGTAGTCAAACAACAACACAAATATAAATGAATGAATTAAGTTGAATATGCAAAACTGTGATTCCGGTTGAAAAAAAAAAAACAGGTATCATTTCAGCAATGTATTAAACCCTTCTGCTTCTTCTAAATTTGTAAACAACACCGATATTGCATTTTCATCACCGAGAGCCACCTTTCCCGTTTTTTTCCCGACGAACAATCCTTTGTCTTCACACAAACAGAAATATGCGCTGTACTGAGTGTGAAAATGTATTCAATGAGTGCTTCCTCCACCATGTTCTTTTCACACCAGGTACATTTACTGCAGGTGTTCTTGCGCACTGAATGGCAGACATCCCAGTGTGCGCCGAAAAGCACCCAAAGGTACCTGGTGCTAAACCTGGTGTCATTGACACAGACAGTATTAAGCCCCCTTGTCTCCCCTAGTCCCCCATTTCATTAGGAGGTGCAGAGCAGTGAGGGATAGAAGTGATCGGTGGGGGTCCCTCTGGGGGGGTGAGTGGAGTGTGCAGTTAGAGCACCGTAAACAGATTCGGTCTCCGCACACCTCCCCTATCCGGCGCGGACACGATGGCGGGGGGAGGGGGGGGGGGGGGTTGCCCGTCACCCCGGAGTCACGGCGGTGGCGTAGGCGAGGTGACGTCAGAGGCCGCGATATTGCCGTGAGCCCACGGCGGGGACTGCATGCGTAACACGCGGCTGCGGAAAACCCCCGCGGGGGACTAGCGGAGCCCCGACGCGCGTGGAGAGGAATCCGCTTACACGGACAGAGACAAAGAGGGGGGAGCCTGCTTCTCCTGGATGTGATAAATTCTTTCATTACTTAAGATTAGATTGTCCGTCTTGGTATTGGACCTGAGAGGGCTGTACTATTGCGGGAATGGCTGACTTTGGTTCAGCAGATAGATGCACTGGGTTTCTACTCACACAATGTATAGGAAGTCCCAAGGCAATATTTGTGATATTTTGTCTTGTGTAATACTGTCTGTGTCAATAAAATTCCAGTGGAACCTTTATTGCATTCTCTAACTTTGACCATGGAATATTATTACTAGTGTACATGATGGCATGATGACAACAGGCAGTTATATCTAACCAACCAGTAACCAGTATTTGGGACATCAAAGTATAGCCTTATAAATGATGTTCAGTGACATATTTTTTTCATAATAAAGGGTAAGTCTTTGGGTGATCCAAATCCAAAAACAACTACCACTTCCACTAACCCAAGCTGAACCCTGATAGTATTAATAAACAATAAAATGACTTTTAAACTGACCAGAATATTTGACATAATAAAAATATAAACACTAAGAAAAGTACCCACCCATCTCTGGTCTCTGCCACATCCCACATCCCATACTTTACATGATCTGTAGATACCTGGGAGTTAATGAACATTTTAAAAATTGCATGAATGTTTTACAGTTAAGCCAAGTTTTAGGATTACACACCACTATAGGCTTTAGAGTGACCAAAATGAAGCAATATGAAAAATATACAAGTATGGTTTATTGTTATACATTTCATTTAAGGACAAAGTTCATTTACGCTGGTTAAAGCAGAGCTCATTCACTCAGCATTCTCTTGACTACCATAAGGAACTATTTCAGTGCCATTTTGGTGAAGTCAAGGAATTAGCCACTTAAATACAGGAATGAACTACCTATCTTGTCATCTCACCATATTGATAGAATGATAAACCAAACCTTTCCTCAAAAAATGTTGATGGGTCTTGAGTTTTTAAAAGATAATAGGTACACTTTTTTAGTACCAGTCAATAGAGCCCAAATATCCCAAACTGCACACTACATACGTGCAGACCTTGAACTTACATATTTGTAATTAAATGTCCATCGGGTTTATTTTGAAGATGGGACCAATCCTTGATAATACTGAATCGGAAGCTAGTTTGAGTTCTCTGACGTACTGTTGCTCAATAGACAAATGCGCCCCCAACCGGGAGCACTTGTCCTTCGCAGAGCTATTCAATCCATCAAGTGTTGATGGTAGAAAGTTTTGTCAGATTTGTAGATCTCATAATGAATACATAATTATAGATTTTATTTACCTCCTTATAAAGAGTAATTAGTAAAATATCCACGCCTTCTTGGCCAGATCAGTGTTGTAAATGAGAATTTGTTCTCAATCAATTTTACCTGGTTACATAAAGGTTAAAGAAATAAATATCCGACGCGCCTTAAGTGCCTTAAGAATCGCTGAGCTCCGTACAACAACACAGACGGAATAGCAAGCTTTATTTGATGTTAATTTATAAGCACATGGCCTACTGCTCTACTAAGGTGAGATAGTTTTTTTTATTTATTTTTTATTTTTTTTACCTATGATTATATAGCTTTGTATATGACCCCCATACGGAGTAAGTATTGAGAAAACACGCACATTTTGGTCACTGGTAAATTCTCTGTCGCAAATAAAAGGTAACAACCTGCGCTGATGCCATAAGATAAGGATATATACAACTACACAGTTTTCAACACACACACTCTACATATTTCCACGTAGACTACTTTTTATATGGACAAACACAGACCCCCCAAATAGAGACTGAATTGCATTAAGATTTCAATGCTTTACGAGCTGTAGGCTAACATTCAAGCGTGTCTCTGATGTCATCAGAGAAGCGCTCGTGTGCGTTTGTGGCGTCAGGACAGAGGACTGACATCAGCACCAACAACTGAGACATAGCCATAAAAGCTCGCTGCAGCGACCACAGTGCTGCAATAAAAAAAAGGACGAAGGGGATATACCACGATCCCAATGAGCACGGTAAGAAAATACCAAAAGACTCGAATAATTATATTTTTAACGCATTTAATTTTACTTTCTTTTTATTTAACTTAGCCTAACACAAAACCTCAAAGAACTTCGGACGATAGCCTACCCTGTAATAACACGTTCTTCGGCGAATACGTATTCAATTATGAATACTTCTGTTCACACTGCGGGAACAAATGTCTCAGAATCGGAATCTCGTTTTTTCGTACCGGACAACATCACTTCTCTTCCTCTAGTGCTGGAGTCCCGCACCGTAGCCACCTCCGCTACCATGTTCGTCGTGGGAGTATTGGGAAATCTCGTCGCTATCGTGGTGCTCAGCATCTCCAAGAAAGAACAAAAAGAAACGACTTTCTACACATTGGTCTGTGGGATGGCAATAACCGATCTTCTGGGGACATGTTTCACTAGCCCGGTAGTTATTGCAACGTATGTAAGGAACAGGTGGCCCGGCGGGGAGCCACTGTGTCACTTCTTCTCTTTTTCAATGCTTTTCTTCGGTTCTGCTGGAATGTCAATATTATGCGCTATGGCAGTAGAGCGGTACCTTGCCATTAACCACGCTTACTTTTACTCGCAATATGTGGACAGGACGATGGCCCGGCTTGCGCTTACGGCCACATACTTGGTCAACATTGTACTGTGTGTCATGCCAAGCTTCGGATTCGGCAAACACGTGAGACACTTGCCGGGTACTTGGTGTTTTTTGGACTGGCGGGCGATGACACCCCTTGCTGCTTCATACTCATTTTTGTACGGAGGATTCATGCTTATGTTGATAGCAGTGACTGTCATATGCAACTTCGCAGTTTGTAGATCTTTGGTGCGAATGAACCAGCGAACCCGGGTCGTGAAAGCAGAGGTATCCGGAAAACACGGGGGTTCGAGGCGACGGTTTCCAAAGATTCCATCTGTCACTTCAGCTGCAGAAATGCAGATGTTTTGGCTGTTGCTCTTAATGACTACTGTATTCTTGGTGTGTTCCATTCCTTTAGTGGTAAGTGTAAAGTTCTATCTCAATATTATTCTAAACGGGTTGTGATGGCAGACACACAGTTCTTTGTTGTACACTCTGAATGAATTTGATTAAATTGTTTTTTGCTTGGACTGAGCTATGGTCTCGATATGAAATAACTTAACAGCTTGGCAACGGAAATGTCATTTATTTAAACGCCGGATATTTTCTCAACATTATTTGCAGGTATCTCACAGGCTTGACCCAAGCTTCGGTCATCATTCAGTTAATTAGTTCTGGCCCCAAGGGTCTAGTAGCCTAGACTACGACAGCCAATTGAATGTTGTCTCTTTATTTCAGAAGTTACACGGCCAGAAATTATTTGAATTGCCTGCAGCATTCAGTTTACAAGCAACTCAAATACATATATAATAACAAAACCACATAGCCCACCTGCCAATCTGTGAAAAAATGTACTGATAAGTATTCAGTTAACTATCAGTCTGAACCCATTTTCAGCTCATTGCACTTGAACTGCTTGCCTGTGGAATTTAATTATGGGGCAGGTAACCTTAAAATGGTGACATGTAAGAGTTCCCAGCTTTCCATTCGCAGTAACTGTTTAGATGAAAATAATATCATGATTTACCATAGCGTCCACATATTACTTCTACTGCTGACCGTGAGCCAATTGCTTGCAAATAAAAAAAAAGAAGTTTCTGAGTGAACAGATGTTGTTTTGAACTTAACAGGTGCGGATCTTTGCAAACCAGATATATGGCCCTGCGCAGTTATCATCGGGAGGAACGGTGGACTACAGAAAGGATCTCCTGGCGATACGGTTCGCCGCCTTCAACCCCATCCTGGATCCATGGGTTTACATTTTGTGTCGGAAGAATCTGCTCCTCAAGGGTTGCGAAAGCGTGAAACGGACAATTAGGGCTGAAAGGGACAGCAACAGGCGCAAAGTTGGCTGCGTAAGTGGCACGCAAACGCCCCCTTCCTGCGCGAACAGCAACACCACCAGCTACGCATCCCTGGCAACGGGAAACTATGGACAGGACGCTGGGAAACAGGTCACCTCCAGGACTAAGTCGTTTACCGACTTCACGTTACAGCAGCACTGGGACTTCAGTATCGCACAACCGAGCTTCCATCCTTTCAGCGTCGAACAGAGCGCTGATTATGGTTCCGTGAAGCTGCTGCCCGTAAACTCTAAACCAGCCGAAGGCCTACCTGATTTGTGTTACGTTATTAAGGAAGCGTCTGGCAGCATTACTGGTGGGGAAGCGGAAAGATCGACTCTGTCACAGGCACTCTCTGGGCAGGAGAGACCAGCTGAAATAGTGACGTGCGCTTTCAGCACACCAGACTCTTGCTCTTCAGAGAGGTGCCTCTAAAATATTTCTGAACAGGTCCTTGAAAGTATTTGTCCCAAGGACAACGTGTTTATGGTCATAAATTTCCCCGACCATAACAGCAGGCTGTCAAGCACTGTTGTTCAACAAATCCACGTGACATTTGAAATACTGGAAAAACTAGCAAGTACAAAAGGGTTCTGTTGAAGAACACCGTGGAGGTTGCATTTCTTTCTATACTCCTTATGAACCGAGCCTTACAAAGGTGTGCAAAGGTAAATTCATAGATGCTTATGGTACAGAGAAACAAATCTATCGCCACTGGAGGTGCAGTATATGGTAGAAGCAATTATTACTGCATTATGAGATGGGCAGGTATGCTGTTACCTTGTTCTCTTAAAATAATATATTTTATGTTGAGTAACAGGAATTAGTGCATACTTGATATGAGATTCGAAATACAGTTAGTTTTTTCATCTAATAATTAATTTAATGACAGAAAAATCAGTTAACAGAAAACTCTCACCAGTTATGGAATGTCATTCCTAAAGATTTTGTTGAATCATGCATTCTGTGATATTTGTTATCCATACTTGAAATTATGTGAAATACATTTTCTTAATATGTTGTACCTTTATGTACAAGACAGTATTTCAACTTGTATTTTTTTATGGCTGCATATGTGCTGTTTAGGCCTTTTGCTAAATCCACTTGATGAGCTATAGCTAGTTCACCCCAATAACATCTGAGAGTCTGCAGCAGCAGAAGTGTTGGCTTAAGTCAAAAAATGTTTGTGGGGTTCCCACTTAAAAAGCATTGCCTACAGCTTACTAGTAATCTGGTGTGTTTCATTTATAAAGTCAAAGCGAATTAATTTGGGGCCCTAACCACCATTCGCTGTGGCATAGAACACACACAAGACAAGTGTTATCAAATAGCTTTGTATGGGAAGTGAGCTGTTGTGCGGTAGTGCTATAAGATATGGTTTTGCATTCATTTCCGTGTGTGAATACTTGATCCTATAATACAGCAGTGGTTGGGGATATGATTTGTTCTGATTGAAAAGGTTTCTTTTGTCTTAATGGCATTTATTTAGGTATCTTGGCTTAATGGTATGTATTTAGGTATTTTGCATTTTTGTCTAAATTATATGTAGATTATGAAGTCACATAAACGAAAGTTAAGAGGTGCTCCTCGTCCAATCTGAATGGGCTCTCCCAGAATGCTATGTGACTAGCAGTGTACAGGAGAGACATAAACAGTGAGGATCAGTGTATTGAACATACATGCTTACAGTGTGGCGGTGAGTGTTTTGAAAGACAATATTTTCAGTGCTCTCATTATGCAGGTAACAATCCCTCCTTTTAGAACAGACATGCTGTTATGACTTAGCTACAGCTGAGAGAGTGGGGTTTTTTTTTGCTGCTATATTTTCATTATATATATTTTTTTTCACTGTCATAATTGTTATTATCACTAGTTTTTTATAGTTATTTGTGGGGTGAGTGGGTTGGGGGGCTGTCTATTGTGAATTTTGTAAGTTTGAGATGGAGAGTGGGGCAAGGCTGCAACCTGCAGCTGGAGGGGGTCACCTACAGCAATGGTGAAAGGTCCAAGGATTGTTTCATCATAAACTTGACCTCCTATGTGGGGAAGGGGGATGCTGGTGGCACTGGTAGGCAAAAAAATATGGGACATAGAGAGGTCAATTTTAAGGGATGACTAAATCGATTGAACAAAAAAAAAAAAAAAAAAACTGATCGCCCCCACAACTATGAATGGCACACTGTGAAATCCGTAGTAGTCCACCCCTGTTTTCTGTAGTTAATTTTCTGAAATGTGATTGACTTACTCAGTCAAGCACCAGTAAAACCAAGGACTCCACAGTTGGCATATTTGAGCCACTGCTTTGTATTTTACGTGTGTTGCATGCACCCTGGACTTGAATGTCACTATGACACAAAACATGTATTTGTAACTGTACCTATGTATTTTTGACAAGAAGCCATGTTTACAAAAACCCCACTGAATTTTGAATGTATTTTAAGACAAAATAAAGCAACGGATTTCTGTAGCAAGCCTTGGATAAACATTCATTGTGCAGCTGACTGGTCATGCCTACTTAAAGACGGTTACTGGTCCAATAATGGAATATGATAACAAGCCTAATGCACAGGGTATATATTTAACCAATGATTATACAGCAGACTTCATACGATAACAATACTGAATCAGAAAGGTTTAAACATTTGTTTAACAGTCGTTTAAATATTATATAATAGTTGTCTCGGTTTCTTCTATGTATCATAATATACCATTTAACATATTTAATTTTAGAGTTTTAAATTGTTTTACAGCCACTGTCATTGGGTGAAAACGTCATGAATCTACGATTTTTTATATTATCATTACAATTGCAGTAGTTTCAAATACCACTAGGGGGCAGCATGACACAATGATAAAAGACGGGGAAAGACACGGTAAAGCTTGAGAAAGAATCGAAATGAACTCTATCAGTGTTCTACATGACTGCACGGCGACAAAATCAACCTTGCAACACACACTAAGTTTGACTGTAGATTTAAGTGATGAAATTATGCCTCATAATATTGCCTAGTCTACTTAATCCTTTATGAGACATCCTCCGGAGCCATAAAATATTGCCATAAGTGCATTTCATTTCAAGCCTCTGTGAACCAGGAAGAACAGCACTGATGTATTTGAACCTGAATATGTGGGCAGTCTAGTAAAAAAAAAAAAAGCCAGGATGGTATTGGGTGTATTGCTCTCTGACTGTTCTTAGCTATTGTGACATCACGTTTCTGCTTGCCGTGAGGTTTGGGGTAGCATGCTTTCCATGTAAAGAGCATGCTTAAACTGTGGCCGTGTATGCGATGATACCCAAGGCCTGACAGCTGTGAGACCCGTACAGCTCTCAGATCAGACTCCCAGCCTGCCCAGTTTCCTTTACATTCAGCGACAAAAAAAAAGTAGATGATACATACCGAGCATTGATACATACTGAAGATCAACATGTCTGCTTGACCTCTCCTGCGTTTTGTGCCATACAATACATACATTGTAGCTGGCAAACTAAGGGTAAAGCAACCCTTGAGTCGCAGAAGGCATGCCGCAAAAGTTTTTCCTTGTAATTTATCCAACGAGTTTCATAGACATTGTGTTTCACAGACATTGTGAATGCCAGGCTCGATTTACGGAACCTCTCCTGCTTGCATCTGCTTTCAGTATTGCAATCATCCACACCCCTTCACTGAATCTGGACAACGCGTGCCCTCGTGAATCTACTTTAATTTAGTCAGACTTAAAATACAGCATGTACAATGCATATGCATAGAGTCTTTACATAGGTGTATGGAAAGCTACATCAAGAAGGCTATCTTTGATCTGAGAGAGAAGGCAAGTTCTGGATATAAGAAAGCAGAGTGGTGTTTATCCAATCCAGTGACTGAAGAACCTCCCAGAACTGGCGTAGTGGAGAGCAGCCCACCCCTTTACCTGCGGTTTGGAGCGGTGTTCTCATAGCCTTCCAGCTTTCTGGGTCCTCAGTCAGGGGCCACTTCAATGGCCTCCAGGTCTTCCTTCTGCCAGTTCAGCTCAGGCCCTAGGACAGTTCAACCAGGGGCTACAGTCAAAAGAATATTATTAAATGCACAGAGAATATTTTATTTATTTTGGTACCTGGCCTTCCAGTGCACCCAGTCATTTCATGTCAGGTGAATGGGGTGTTAGCAGGCAGATGCTGTGATAGGCTGGGTGATATTAAGTGAATGTACAGTACGTTTTGATGTCAAGAGTCATCCAACAGCAATGCACTATTTGAAAACTTTATTCCTGTAAAGGAAAATGGCGTTGTACAAAAATAGAGGATACATTTTAAACTGTCATTACAACAAGAACAACAAGAACAGAAAAAACAACAACAACAATAATAATAATAATAATAATAATAATAATAATAATAATAATAATAATAATAATAATATCATTTAATAACTGTTTTCATTTTACAATTGTTTTGAAATACTGACATACAAAAATATTTGTCATTCATAGTTTTATTTGAAACCAGAGTTTGGTGTTTCTTGTGGAACCTCAATCTTATGGAACAGCAAGGCTTGAGATCAAGATTTCGGACTCGACAACCAAGAACAGACAATCAGTTCCCTGGGCTTTCTGATGACAACCAGCTGGTAAATTTCAAAAGAGCTGTTCTGTTGCTCATTTCCTAAGCAAAATACACAATACAACAAAAATAATCAACAGATGAGTGAACCTAAAGATACATGGCCAAACTGCAATAAATTAAAAAAAGTTATCCACAAAAAAAAAAAGAATCCTACAAAATGATAATAAATAAATAACTTAAATGTAATAAATACTTTGCATGTAGTTCTGTACATTAATGCAAGGAGATGCATAGCATCCATCAGTGTTCAGTTCGTGTTTGAAACATGAAAAGAAGCAAAAAAAAGGCACCCCTCTCACCGGCGATACAGAACACAGTTAAATTGCAACCCAGCTAACACCCCCACAATGCACTGTTGCAAATTGAACCTGCGTCAATAGCAGATCTGTGGAACTGTAACGTGCATGCTGGGAGACGACAGTTTGCAGTTTCCATCCAAGATGCCATCAGTTTGCTGCCACAGGGGGCTTACAGGAGGTTAAAACATAATAAGACCAAGGCTTTGAGATAGATTCCACAACTGTGGAACTATTCCTTCGGATAAACAGAGAACTGGTCGGCTCTCACTCCAACATGCTCTTTTCCAGGGCAAATGAAGACAAACTGTATATTTTATATCACAGCAGAGAAAAACATCACACAGAGAGATCACATTCAGTCATAGGCTGAGAGAGTCAGGGTATTCTTTATCATTTGCACATTAGAGTTTGTGAAAGCAACAGATAAATCTATTATTTTTCAACGGACTGGGATTACCTTTCCCTTTGTGATTTGGTAAACGTCTTGCATTTGAAATGCAGTGTAACAAATGTGCCTGCATGTACAGTAACAACTAAGTCTACAATGGCTGATTCTACTAGCACACTGAAGCGAATTTTACTCCACCAAAATTAGTGCAAAGTGTCAAGTTAAGGGGTCATTTTATTGCAGTCCTTGATAACATTGATAGATTTGAGTAATTCATGTCTTCAGTTATTTACCGTTTTAATCACTGTATCATAGCGCCGCTTCACAACAACATAAAGGAATCGGTAGAAAATTCAGTTTGTGGTCATTTTCTTTCACAGAAGTAAAAGAACATGCAGTTATCCTGACTCTAGCAGCAAGACACATGAAATAAAGCATTACAGTACAGTGAAAATCCTGAGAAACTAAGAACGATATGCAATTGTGCACAGAAAGCTAAGATGACATTTTGGTTGGAAAAGGAAAAAAAAAATCTTTCTTCATCTCAGATAACATAAAACGTTCTCACAATGTTGCTGCAATGTAGAGGCAATGTTATAACACTGACAAAACATTCCAGTAACATTGTGGGAACATTTTGTGCCACCTGGGAGTTTTACTGACCGCATCGTTCCAGCAGTTCAGTGCTACTGACCATATCATTTTAGCAATTTGGTGCTATTGTGCGTGTGCTTACGGCAGAGATGGCTAATCCTGTTCCTGGAGATCTACCATCCTGTAGGCTTTCACTACAACTCTAACAAATCACCCCATTCAACAGCCAGAGATTGCATTGAGCTGCTAATTAGTAGAATAAAATGTGTCAAATTAGAGTTGCAATGAACAGTTACAGGACAATAGATCTCCAGGACCAGGATTGGGCAGCCCTGGCTTACAGGGTCCCCCAGCTACATGCAGTCTTCAAATGCTTTCACATCTATCTGAAACACAAGACATTCTGGACCACACTGGAAAACCACAGCACCATTACCTAAACAGTCCTGCACATTCGTCCTTGTCTTTATAACAGATGCCCACATTATTTATCAGCCCAAATGGAAGGATGTCTTTGAAGCTAGAGGTTAGGCAAGGAAAGGCTCCATACATCTCCACAGACTCATACAGTGAAATAAATATGATAGCCACTCTTGATGTATGAATTGTCTGTTAGCTATTTCATACGAAACATATATAGAATGAACAGCAGGGGGCGCCACAGAAATGCAACAGCCGCATAATTTGAATTCTCCTCAGCAAAACAAAGTGTCACACTAACCCATTACTGTCAAATAGTCAATAGTCAAAGAATGCAGTATGCTACCTGTCACTTCTTTATCACTATTGACAGCAGCTGAACACATACTGAAACTGCAGAAAAGGACTACTGTAACACTGCAGTATGTGCATGTGCTATGTAAACTGTGCAATCTATTTGCCTTTGTGTTCAAAGTGGTATCTGAGTGCTGGCTTTCAAATGGCCGATTGTCCTCTGGTACTTCACTGCAGAAAGTGGCTGCCTTTATGGTTTACAGTCCATGTACAATAAATCGAAACATCAAACATTCAAATACACCCCCCTTCCCCAACAACCAAATAAACCTCTGTCATGCTTTTATTTGTGGTTTATAGCAGTAAAAAATATTTACAAAAGACAAAGAAGGAGGTCTTTAAACCCAGAATATGTTCTTTCTGACACTTCCACTGTAGTCAAGATCTGACTTGCGCAAAAGACAAGTTAAATGAAATCCAACAGGATTTTTTTCTAACTGAAACAGACTGAATACAATCGTACCAATGTCCCAATAACTTAAAATTTATATTTTACTCATTTAATGCATATACTGGAAAATAGCTGTACACTCCTTTATGCAGGTAAATGATTTACGATAGTAAGGTCATTACTCATGCTTTTAGAATGTTTTAGACTTAATAGATATGCATCAGACATATTCTGGTAAACAATATAGTTTCCCAATCAAGTGAATGCATAAAGTAGTTCAATGACTCAGAATTGGGATTGTGAAAAGGCTCATACGAGTCATTTGGCCAAAGGGGCTAACGTCGATGGTACTTCATTGGTTTTGATCATGCATTGAAACTTCAGACTTACTTACGGACAACCATGATTTCACACTTCATCTAACCTCACCTAACCCCACTCTGTTCTGTATCTCTTTCACTTGCCTTAATGCTCAATAATTCTGAAAACACAAGAGAACCACGGAAATAGGAATGCCTTGAAACTTGGAGGTTGTTGAGAACGCAAATATTTGCAATTTTACAGCCAAAATATATACATTGGAAGTTTTTTTTAATATATTGACTAATTATGTACATTTCTGTTACCTTGTTTTTAAATATGCCACTTTCATTTTGAAGCTATAAACCAAAAAATGCAATGATTAAACAGTGTAATCAGGCTCTCATTGATCCTTTATTTAGACTGGTAGCTAAATCTGCGGTTTGCATCAAATGTGACATCTCCATTTCAGTGACCTGCAATCTGAGGCCTATCTGTCTCGCATCAGTGAATATGCAGAGCTCGATATGGCAAAAGGTACTGTAATTGCATTTGCTACCCATTAGTTTTACCAGACCTTCTGTAATGCTCAGGTACATAACCCTTAGTGTCAAATTAGGTAAGCACTAAAGCAGGGCTGGCCAGCCATGGTTCAGGAGAGTCGTGGGTCTACTGTTTGTTTTTGCTTTTTGTTTAAAATAAGCAACACATTTAGACCAAAAAGACCTGGGGGAGGGGGGGGGGGTAAGTTAGCATTAGTTAGCAGGTGGCAGCTGGCATAATCACAAGGATATCAAGACACTTGTGAGAAACTTATAAACTTCTAACCTTATAGTTACTGTAAAGTGTGCGAGTTCTCCAACACTAAACCATATTAAGCCACAAAATGCAGAAATTCCAACAAGACTGACCAGCTCATCAGCTCAGTTAAAGTGAAAGCTGCTCCAATCTTCTACAAAGTCACAAATGTGATGAAATCCCTATGCTCTAAATTCTATTGATTAGCTGTTACAGAATGGGATGTAGGGACTGAAGCCTGAACATGCTGTTCACTGGACTAATGTCAGGGTGACATTACATCACGTTGAATTAAAAACAACAGCAAAATTCACAAAGAAACAGGAAGTATAGCATAAGCTGAAGATTTTTTCCACCTGTGTCATGAACACGTGAATACATCCATGACAAAAAAGCTTTTTCCATACCCCCGTCTCCATTTGAATCTTCTTGTCAATCCGAATTAAAAAACCCCTAAAAGGTTTTTATAGTTTATCCTGTAGGTGTGTTGTCTTTAGTGTGGCCCAAATCTCATGACATCCACTCAGATGACAGTAGCAGACACTGACCTCCTCCACAGTGTTCAGTTTTCCGTTTCCAGAAAAGAGAAACACACATAAGCCCATACGTCATCGACGAATTAAGACAGCACGCTGTTTTTTTTTTTACTCGTATTTTTGTTTGCCAGGCCTCTTGTTTACATTGCTCTTTGACATCTCCTGTGGAATTATGGGTAATGCCACCTTCCTGTCCAAACCCTTGGCTTTTGTTCAGCCCGCCGGCACACTGCTCCGCTTTCCGGTCCTTTCCGTCACGCCACGGCCTTGCAGTGGGATGGGCTGCGGGCCTCAAGGCTCTCAGACCCCCCCCCCACATTAAGACAGGGGAACACGTCACGCAGAACTGCCTCGCCCGTTAGCTTTGCCCACGTACCGGGCACCAAACCTGCCCTCTGCCACGAGCTGCCAGTGGGAACCTCCAGCCCCCCAACCCCTGAAGCCTCCCTCGCTCCCCTCCTCTCTCCTCCAGCCTGACTTTTTTCGAAAGGCGGCTCCCTCTCTTCCTTAGCTCACCTCCTGTCGTTTATTTCGCCGGGTTATCTCCAGTCCCCTCCCCCCACGCCCCATCTCAGCCCACGCAGCTGCAGTTGGCAGCCGAGAGCCACTTGATCGTCCGCCAGGTGGTCTGGGCGTCCATGAAGGACACCGTCTCGTAGCGGGTGGGCCGGCAGCAGGGCTGCGTGCTCAGCTTCTTGGCGGCGTGCTTGGGGAGGCTCCCGTTCTCCAGCATGGCCCTGAGGGCCAGGTCGTAGTTCCTGCGGGCGCTGTGGCAGGTGCCCGCGCAGTACTTGAAGAGGACGATCTCGTCCGAGTCGAAGCCCAGCCCCAGGTCCCGCACCCGCATCTGCTTCTTCTCCAGCCGGCAGTCCCGGCTGCTCTTGGACCTCCTCCGGTTCTTCCGCGACCCCCGCGACGGCGTGGCGTCGGAGGGAGAGCGCTCCCACCGGATCTGCTGGTCCTCCTCTTCATTCGGCAGAGACGGACGCTCTGCGGGAAACGGAAGAAACAGACACGCTGAGTGAAGACAACACTGCATTACATCGCCCAAGAGCGCCCATCCATCAATGTCTACCAGCACAAGGCAAATAAACAAGTCAGGTTCTTTCTGAATCCTGGTGTTCTTCTTTTCAATGGGTATGATGTAATTAACGTATGGATTACACTCCATAAGAATAACCTATCTGTAGTTAATGACTGTTAAAAAAGGAGCCTACTGTATGTCAAGCATGCTTAAAAATTTTAAGCAAATATCTGTGTTGATTACAGAAAAACTGAAAGTTATTGATCTAGAAAAGCAGAGACCAGACTGTGAATGTAGAGCAAGCTAGGGGTGATTCTTGCCACAGCATTAATTAAGACATGATATTGATGAGAGAACACGGAGAGGACAGCAACATGTCTGAAAATTAGCAGGTACCTTCTGACTACCTGTTGCAAACTTAAAATGTTCTATCTCCATTAATGAACAAATGCAATTGTCCATACATCAAATGAGGCATTAAAACGTGTGTTTTCCTGTATATAGGTAGATAACATTGTTTTTGCTTCATTTATACAGCCAAATTGCTGCCCACTAAAACCTGCTGCTTTTAAATGAATGTGCACCGTTTTTGCAGCAGTAACAATAACACAGAGAATCCATAATAAGAAGCTTAAAACTTCCAGGTTTGTACCCTGTTTGGTTTACTGGTCAGTCCGTAACTCTGGAATTTGAAACTCCGAGGTTCCGCTGTACATTGGATACGGGGGAAAATGTTGAAGGACAAACTCCGTAAAAAATACCAACCTCAAGCCAGTGTTTACCGACATGGTTTGAACTCCACATCCCCAGGAAAGGTAAACAAAGACGGTAAACTATTGAGAAGGCATTGCGAAACACCTCAGATATGTACATGGCTGGGTTTACACAGGCCTGGAGTATGCTACAATAAATCAAAGGCATCACTGCAGGATAAGATTAAAGCTGTAAGTCTCGCTTTGTGGAGGCATCGCTCTATGTGCACGTTTGCGCTCTAATCTTAATATATGAATTCTCTGGATCGCTGACACCCTGTAAATTCCACGATGGCACAGTCAGACATTTCTTCTGAGAAAGGATGAGATGGGAACCTCACTTTGTGGCAGCATCCCAAAACAGTCCCTGGCTTATTCACCACTCGACCATTCTTGTCATAGCGATACACTTCTTGTAGGACAGGACCTCCCAAACCGTATTTGAAGCCCTGCTTTAGGAGCCAAATATGAATGTGGGAAGGAGACGTTTATGACCCCAACTGTTCCATTTCTAAAAGTCTGTAAAAGTGCAGGTTTCAAGGGAAGGGTTGCAAACTGACTGACCAACAACTGCTTGATCGCAACTCTCAGATTAACGAAATAGGAATTAGGCAGAACATCTTGTGCACAAATGTGTTATGAGTCCATAAATTGCAAATTCAAATTGCTAACTGAATTGTTTAGCGGTACTCACCTACATCAGTCCATAGTTAGAGAAAACTAGCGAGAGATATATAACATTGCTACACAGCTGTAAGTTTTCAGGTGTTCC
This sequence comes from Anguilla anguilla, assembly GCF_013347855.1. Classification (NCBI taxonomy): domain Eukaryota; kingdom Metazoa; phylum Chordata; class Actinopteri; order Anguilliformes; family Anguillidae; genus Anguilla; species Anguilla anguilla. Next base: position 10,739,967 of record NC_049206.1, on the reverse strand, counting down.
GTGCCAGTGAACTTTAGCTGAGTGTAAACTGTAATAAAAATACTATATGGGCCAATGAATCAAGCCTTAAGCTCATCTGCTCGTGGCCAACAAATACCACAGAGATAGCATTATAAACCATGCAAACGCTGCAGTGGCTGCTGGTCGAATAGGAAACAAGGTAGTATAGTACAATGCAGTGTAGTATAACGGGTAAGGAACTGGTCTTGTAACCTAAAGGTCACAGGTTTGATTCCTGGGTAGGACACTGCCATTGTACCCTTGAGCAAGGTACTTAACCAGCATTGCTTCAGTATATATTCATCTGTAAAAATAGATGCAATTGATATGCTATGTAAAAGTTCTGTAAGTCACTCTGGATAAGAGCGTCTATCCAAAAAAAAATGCCTGTAACAAGGAACCTGTCCATGAACGACAGCTTTGCTCTTAGGATAAATGACTGCATTCCTCTCACCACTAGTCCAACACCGGCAAGTCATGACAAAAATGACACAAAAAATATGAACTCTATTGAAAAGGATTTGTGGAGGAAGGGGACTGGAGCACTGCTTGGCTGTAATGATTGGACTGCCCGCCAGGGAAGAAGAGGCAGTATGAGAAACATATAAACTAAAAAAAAAGATTGGTGACCATCATCTGCTGTGTGTGGGGACGCATGTTACCATGACGAAGGCCATGTTAAGGCGAGAAAAACATTGTAGGCATAAAAGTTAGTTGCTGTTTTATAGCTACCACCAATCAGGGCCCAAGCAGTGATTCACAAAGCACATCTCTCAAGGAGGCGGTTCTTCGATCACCAGGGCTGTTTATTATTATTGCCGCTCTAAAGGGGAAAGGAGACAAATGGCCTTCACGTCCAATAAAAAGGCAACGGCGCATGTAATTAAGGCACGCCGAGGCGCATGTGCACATACAGCAGCGCCTCTAAGTATCGCATTATTTACGCATTTGCCTAAGACTCCGCTTTCTTGACTGGTTTACGGGCGATGACGACGCGCTTAATGAACCCCTGCGAGAAGCCCCCGGCGGGACGGTAAATCTAAACAAAGTTAAGACCAAAAAAAAAAAATAAAAAAAAAGGCGGCAGGCACTTCTCTTCTGCGGACGCAGCCTTAAATAGAGCTGTTTCAGGTCTCGTGGAAGTCTAGCATTACTGCTCTGGACGAAGGCCAAGAAGATGGAAGTATCAGCAACCGGGGCGGCTAATGGTTTCGCAGCAGAGATTAGACGGTGCGGGCACTCACCAATCAGGCCGCCCCAGAAGGAGCGCATGTCAGACGCATCACCCAGCTCCTCGATATCTGGGACGTCGGAGGGCCAGTGGCCTGCCGCCAGCCTCACGGCATTACTGTGCTCTGACCTCTGACCTCCAGGCTTGACGCCGTCCACCAGGGCCAGCAGAGAGGACAGCACCCACAGGATCACCTGCAAAGAGACAACAGACTGTGGAGCGCGGTCGTTACCGTGGAAACGTGCGGCCGGACCTTTCCCTGGGACCGCCGCACGGAGTAATCGCCTAGGTGACCAAATAAACACACGGACACGGGGTTTTCATTGTGGAGCTGTGGGAAGAAGTAAGGAAGGACAAATTATGGAATTAAACTACACAGTTTATCTGAAAGTGGTCAGCCTTTACAATAGCCTACTGTTAACCACACGTATTGTTTTAACAGCTAGTTTTCACTTCCTTGCCCATTCCTTTGCGCTTTTGAACAGTTTACCCTCGTTTTTCCTACTCTGTCTTAACAGTATTTTTTGAAAAGTGCTTTGAACATGATGACTGAAAAGCGTTCCATGCAGTTTATTATATTGTTATAACCAGTATATTATTATTGTAAGCACAAAATAATTTGCATAAGTAATTTCTGTGGTGTAACTGCAAAAAAAAAAAAGGATCAAGTTCAGGGTATGACGGGAATCTATAGACATTGCATGATTATTATTATGTAATTGCATGGTAATCAAACAGTTATATACTCCATTTAAGTGTGATTGTATCTTCACGTCATGTGCAGTTCATTGCGCAGTACTGTGCAGGACTTCGAGGTGCTCCGTACAATGCAATACAATGCAAACAGAAAAGTTACAACAATCCTGATAGGGATGTAGAACACCGTGATAAGAAACAAAAGTACATCGTTACTTTCGTGCCGTGCATGGCACTTGCTGGTCAAGCAAAATAAAGTGTCCATACACTTGGATATATTTATATACAGATCTGCAGCACGGCACTGAAGGATCTCACTCATAACTGGCCGTTAGGTGCCGATATCCATATGCAGCGGCCGTGCGAAACAGCATGTCCTCCCAGTGCACCACCTGAGACGAGCGATTCTAAGCTGGGGGTTCGCGCTCGCGGCATGACTGAGGAAGCACTGGCAGCCTATCAATGATGAAGGTTCTATTACAGTAACATCCAGGTGCCGATAATGACCTGTTTACGCAATGACTTTGAATCCAGTCACTGGCCTCAAATGGGACTCATCCTTCCGCTGTACATAGTCCTGTCATAGCTTGTCTAGGAGTGCCTTCATTTGATTCATGACACCCCCCCCCCCAACACACACACACACCCAGCCCATTGAGACTGTCAAACTTCAAGCTGCTGTGAGTAAACTGATCCCCTCCAGCTCAAACAGAACCCGGACATGAAACATTCTCCCTCCCTCCCTCGCTCCCTCCCTTCACCGGGACGAGCCTGTGAACATGCAACGGTTCCCTCTGCAGCATGTTGCCTCTGCTTATTAATCACTCAGTTGTCACTCAACACTCGGGCCCGGGGGGTTAAATATTTAAAGGGAGCCCACGGTTTACCCTGGGTGTTCCCACAGCTGTGCACATGTGGACAGAACAGCAGACACCTTATCATGTGGTACAGACACGGGGAAGCAGCCAATCCAGAAGTGATGTAATACTTAGGAACCATAGATCTTACATGTATCCGGAATGTCTAAGTGTTTTATTCTAATATGAAAACTTTTGTGGACACAATGAGAGGCTCATCTGAAAACATAAATCAACTGGGTCATATAGTTTGGATTTATCCAGAACTTAACACATTCAGAGTGTGTAATTCTCTGAGCAACTAGCCTTTTTCATTTTCAGTCTTCAAATGATCGTCGTCTTCCTGCAGAAACATTAGAACTTTGTTTTGAGGGCAAGTTAGTTTTTTTTCTAGAGAATTACCCGAGGTTCCCTTTAAATGTTTAAAGGAAGGACCCTAAAGGAAGGAAAAATTCCAATATCCGATCCGAATTTTATCTGCTGTATGATGGCCTTTACCTTCCAGTTAGCCAGGTGAAAGAATGCACCTGCCGATGACATGCTGGCTGTCTCCTCCGTCTTGCTCTCTCCGTTCCACCTCTTCCCATCTGGACAGAGAACAAGGGAGTGCACTGTTCAGCGACTCAACGAGGACACGTTTGGATTTGATGCTTCCGGTGCGATAAAGTTACCCAAACACATAACATACGGGGCCACACTGAAATATGGCAACCTCAACACCGATGGCAGGCAGAAAATGTCATCTTCATCCGTTCTGTGTGCTTAGTGTCAAAGCAGACAGAGCATCGAGGACACGGCTAGGCCATGGTGCTAGTGCGAGCTTGTCCACAGGAACAGCTACCAAACCTCCTAGTCCAACAACAACACCTTCTTTAGAAATCCTCTCAGGGATGTTCTTAAAGAGCCAGAGATGTGTTTTTTGGGATTTTTTGAGGGGATGGCAGGAGCTCTATTGAATCTGTGGTAATGGCAGTGATAGAAGGTAATATGACTCTCATACCGTAATGCTGCTGACTTAAACACTTGAGCCCATCAATACCAGTCAAGTTAAAAGGGTTCCATACTTTACCATTTTCCTGTTATCCAGGGATACTCAAGGAACCCCTCTAGACACACCCAGTTTCACAATCCTGAGATACAGAGATAATGGTCGCCTGCATTGTTGGGGTCCATGAAGAGGGAAAATACCACCCCTCTGGAACTGGCCTGTTGTAATACATTTATACGCTATCAGGTTGTATACAAGGCCATGTATATGACATCTTTTTTTCCATTTCCATGGTGTCTGAATTATATATATATATATATATATATATATATATATATATATATATACATTTTGCAGTATCTTTATTAAAAATCATGGTTTAATCATGAGTTGTCTGCACTCCCTTAACACTGCACTGCATATAAAGTAGCATATACACAGGAGTAGCAATGTTTCCTCACATAATTTCACAACCTCACATCCCTTCACGACTGATTAACAATATTCATTACACAACGTGTATTAATCTTAGCACTTCACTGCTCCCTACGTACAATGGCCCACTGCTCCAGGTGATTCTGCGGAATTTAGAACTGCATGCCAAGTTAAGGTTAATAGGATTTTCTCCAGAAAGCCGTGTTGAAGGGGTTGCCAGGGTGGACAGGTGTGGTCCCCTGCATAGAGGGTACTAAATACACCTTCGCCCCGCAGAAACAGCAGACAGAGACACCAGCTCCTCTGCCAGCAGCACAGACCGAATCTTTCCCGTGTAATCCCTGCCAACAGGGTTTTACAGCACCACCAATTACCTGCTGCAGCCCCGCAGAGAGGAGCGACAGAGAGAGCGGAGAAAGTGAGAGCACATGGCCGGGTTTTTCTTTTTTTCACGCTTCTGTGTTAATGTGTGTGCATGCGTGTGTGGTTGTGTTAATGCCTGTGTGCAAGTATGTGTGACAGCATGTGTTTAGTGTATGTGAGTGTGTGTGTGTGTGTGTGTGTGTGTGTGTATGTGCTTGGGTGTATGGTATGGGTTCACATGCGTGCATGAGTGTTTTTGAACGTTTATGTGCGGCTTTGTGAACGTGTGTGTCTTTAGGTGTGAATGTGAGTGCTTATGAAAACGTGTGTATATATGTGCTTGTGAACAAGAGTGTGTGTGCGTGTGACAGAGAGAAAGAGAGAGAGAGACATAAACAGAGTTTTAGTGAATATATACTCTGTGTGTGTGTGTGTGTGTGTGTGTGTGTGTGCGCGAGAGAGGGTGGTTGTGAATGTGTGTGCGTGTGAATGCGTGTGTGTGCGTATTTGAAAATATGTACGTGTGAGCGTTTTCGTGTGTGTGTATGTGTGTGTGTGCATGTGCAGATGTGTGTATGTGAGTGTGCGTGTGTAGATGTGTCTGTGTGTGTGTGTGTGTGTGTGTGTGTGTGTTCGCCCTGCAGGCTACCCATGGCACTCTGTGACAGGCAGTGAAGCACGGACACCAGCACAGCATCAGGGCCATGCTGTTACTCAGACGTCTCTGTGCCAGAGGAACAAACTACGCCTCCCCCCCCCCCCCATCCCCCACCCCCCACCCCCCCATTTCCTATCAGCAAACACTCAGGATTAATGTGATCCTCACAGATAAGACAAGAGCGCAGCCTCATGGGTCAAACTGGCTGGGGACAAACTCCTTTCGAGGCACATTTTCCCTAGAGCAGTTTCAAGCCGATCGCTTTTTCAAGCATTCCTTGGCTCCTGTAGTAATAAAATCTCTGACAGCAAATCACAAAAGAATATCGCTTTACATGGTATGTCCACTATCACAATAAAGACATATAACAATTACCCCCGAGAGAAATGGAAGGCACAAACACTATACATTAGATACAAAGGGCACAGGTGTAAAGTTATAAATAGCTGTCTATCACACACGGAGAGATATATATAGCAGATAAATCAACAGTGAGAGAGCATGATGTCCTCTCTGGCTTTTTATGTCTGTTTTACTGCTCTTCGTTTCTAAAAATACCCTGGACTGTCTCAGCAGTCACCAATGCCCCACTGCTTCATGCAGATAAGATTTCATCCAGGGGCATTGAACAAAGGTAATGAGAAAACTGATTCCACATCAAGTGGAAAACATCTCGCAATGACAACAGTGCATTACTTCACTTTTACTCACACCATTATTACAACCACAAACAACATTACCTTTACCTTTACTAGAACTGTTACATTCGTTTTACAACAGATGTTACCGTTACACCACTTTTACAAGAAGCGCTACTGTTACACTACTGTTACAACAATCGTTACAGTTACCCTACTTTTACAACAAACGTAACTGTTACACGTCTTTTACAACAGACGTTACTGTTATACTACTTTTACAACAAATGTTACTGTTACACTACTTTCACAACAGATGTTACCATTACACTACTTTCACAACAAATGCTACTAGAAACATAATAAGCAGAGGGAAAAGAAGAAGATATCTTTCTAAGAACTGACTCGCCACAAGAGCCTGATTCTGATTTGTGATCCAGAATTTAAAACAGGAACTCTTTTTACCAGTGTCGGCGCTTGTGGAGGAAGTCTGTGGCTTTAATCTTTAAAGGGCCTGGCATTGCTGTGGGTTTTAGAATTATTGCACGGGGACCAGGGACATACGTTCTGCCCCCCAGGCGCTAACACATAGAGTGATCAATCGCACTGAAGCCTGGGAGATGGTGGAATACTCATGAAAGTTTAATTTCCATGATATCTGGCGCCAGCATTTGAGGCAAGAGGTCGTTCAAATTTTTATTCCCGACTCTGGTTTACATCGGGCCGAGCATGCACACCGTTGGGGAGAATTAATTCAAGGTTTAAGGAAAACTGAAGACGGGACACCGCCTCTTCCGTAATCAGCTCAAATGACTTTGGGGCAAAATAAAGCTTAACGCAGCTCAAAAAAAAACGACCACAATCCGAACTGCGTGTGGTCATTAACACTGGAGATTTAAAGGGCAAATTTTCAATGAATAAATTAAACCCTGGGAAAATATCTGAGCGAGTGCCGTCATCGTTTGTTTCTCAGTCAGTCTAGTGCTCGTCTACGGCTGGCTGGTATATTATAAAACATACTCGCACCACTCCGCCTGCAAAGAATGAGACTGGAACTCGTCTTTCCAGCAAAATTTGCAAAACGTTTAAAGCATTCAAATAAGCGCCAAATTAGGTTGAAGCTGAACACAGACCAAGAGAGCTGCAGAAAACGGCAATTGCCATATTGTAAACATTTTAGTGGAAAAGGAAATCACTTAGGCTACAGCCAAGTGAAGACACATGTGCAGACAGGATTGTTAAAGTTGTTTTACGGAAACAGACTTTTGTCTTCATGTTGGGAATATTACATAATGTTATTTACATAGAATACAGCAAATGCTCCAAGTAAATTCATTCTCACCTTAGTTTGCCCTTGGAAGGTTTTAAACCTTAGTCAGATGCAAAATTAGACATACGATAATACACTTTTTTTGCACTTGCATTACACATTTCCTGTGGTTTCTTTTTTAAATGCTTTTTGACCTTACTTACACCTCACACCTGAACATACAGGCGGGCATTTCATTTCAAGTGCAAATCAGGTGCATATGTTTAAAAAATAACGTTGAGACATAGCGCTGATAGTGGTTCGGCAAACGATCCCTGGTCCCTCTGAATGGTCCTCCTGCTCGGCCTTCTGGGAGTCAAAGGAGGACCGGGAAACAAACCGTTATCCTTGACCTTCACGCCACCCGCCACCCGCCACCCTGGCCTACTTCTGAGAATGAGGTGATGGAAAACTCTCCGCCAATTTGAGAGACAGAAACCCAATACTGGGGCAGGACGATATCGCTCCACACCCCTGATTTAGGACTGGTGCTCTATAGGTAGAGAGGGGGGGGGTCATTCAACAGGGCTGATAGTGCCCCCAGAGGAAAGACAATGAGGCTAAGGCTGAAGCTGCAAGTGCTCTGAAGTCTGGAAGCGGGTCCAGCACGGGCCCCTCTTTTCATCTGTCTTAAATCTGCGCTGTTTACACAAAAACATGCCCCGTTTCTAGGGCATGATTTTATGACAGGATTTGTCAGGGTCCAGTGCTTTTCCACCACATACATGTTTCAAGGAACGATTTCAAGGCCAAAAATTTAATTGGGATGCTCTGAATGCGTGAAGCCAGCAGAGACAAAGACGGCCGCATTTCACGTTTAGCCTGGCATCACGTTTTGCGAACTCCATAAATCCGAGAGAAAAAAAAGCCTAAAGGCTGTGTGAAAACTTTTATTAAATTCATAAAGATGCAGAGGCTCTGACGTCTTGTATTACAGCTTCGAGGCACCCCAAACACTGTAGCAGTCCTTCTCTTCCCACAGTAATTCACCGATCATATTCTACAGGAATCAATTCTGTAGCGTTAATACAAAAAGGAACTGCATATTTTTACACCACACCACACAGCTAGCAGTCCCTTACAAATCACTTACAGAAGAAGGAACTGCCAGTCCCGTGTGTGTGTGTGTCGTTTTACTGTAATTTCTTCCAGGGGTCTCCTGCCGAAATAGGTACTGGAGCTATACCCTTTGCCAGGTCAGCCTATCATTAACACTGAGGGGGTGTAGCAAGGGGAAATACATTAAATCAAGATGGCAGTAAAGGATACCCACTCAAACAGAGTCAAAAAAAGTACACTCGGGCATTCCAATGCAGTTGATTATTGCCAGACTTGCTTCCAATCCGGTATGCAAACCAAACTCCTCAAAATCATACCATGTCTTGTTCCTTCTAGTAACACATACCCACACATAAGGAAATAAGGCAGGTACCAGGAAAGCCTACATTTCCTGTTAAGAAAAAAGCAATAAAAAAAACTTGAGTGAAACATGTTTCCAAAAAAATTTGTTAAAAAAAACATTTGTGACTGTACCCTTAATACCTGTCTGAGTTACCAAGGTGTCAGACTTACATAGTCATGGTGGTGGATCAGAAGTTTTGGAACAAATTGGGCATTGAAAAATATATAATGTTACAACCTTGGGAAATTAAAAAGTGCAGTGAAATTCAGCTGTATAAATACACTCTTATCTTCCTTGGGAAAATCTGATGGGTCGTAATTTTCTCACACAAATAAGCACTAGAACAAATAATTCTCAGATAATCCATCTGAATATGAGATGGAAATTAATAGCTAAAATAACAATATTGTTACGGCGTTATCACTGCTGTTTTTGTTGCTATTGTAAATAATGTTTGTACCAAGCGGAGGTCACAGCCAATCAGAGTGGATGGAGAATAAATATATGGTTCATAAGCAAGGATAAGTGGTATTATTATTGGAAAGACAATTATATTGGACATTCTCATCTCTGGTTGAGTCTCCATTTGAAATGACTCCAGTTTGCCCTATGAACTAAGGGACACTCAGTATTATGCATCACACACACACACACACACACACGCACACACACACTTTTACTTTTAAAAAAATATTAATCTCTTTCCACATATATAAGGGAATCATATGTATTTCATTGATTATCTAATCATTTTAATATACACTACTTAGTATACTCAGACATATACATATTTACACACACATAAACATATATTTGGAAGCATGTCAAATGCCTTGAAGGAAACAATTGCGACTCAGTACAAAGGGAATTTCCCTCCAAACAATTCTGTGGTAATGATCTCTAAAGATACACAAGACATTAATGAGTTATAAAGTTATAAATGCATAATGCAACTCCATTCAGAGAATGCAGTTCATGTACCATTCAAACAAAACTTACAGTACGACTCATTGCAATTTCATTCGTCAGCTAGATCATGCAAAGTTCAGTTAAGCAAACGATAAGGCTCACATAAAACACTTGGATTCACTTACTCAATGAGACTCCTAACAGACAGGGCTCTCCACAGGTTCCCTAAGGTCAGGCGTGAGGGATGCAACACATAGCAGACCAGCACTCAGCCTCCCAATCGACAGCCCGTTGCTCTTCTAATTCTCACATTTGACAAACCAAAGGTCACCCGTGACAATTCATTCGTGATAGCTGTGACTACTGCATCTCATTTCCACACCGGAATTGTGCACCTCATCCGATTCTGAAGACCATGACCGTAGGTTAGTCTGCAAGGGCACTTAATGGATTTCTACACTGGTAAAGGAAACGAAGGAAAAACTGCACCAAACTGCAAAAGAGTAAAGGTTGAGTGGTGACAGTAAGGGCGTGGCACAAAAAGAGACAGCTTTGATTTATGATGGAACACTGCTATATTATTTTTAAACCTGTTGGTTTCAAGGGAACATAGTATGTCCCCCCACAGGGTGCACTTTTCAGGCAATTCCTCCAAAAACTGCAATTTACATCACAAAATGAGAGTGATACCATAACATATGATAACACCAAGAAGAATAACAGTATTTGCACAAAGATTTGCCCAACCCTGATTGTCACTGTTTATTGGAGATCATGTAAATACACATCATACATTGCACACCTATGTCTATTGGAGATCCACTCCCCAAAAAAGTTTATATTTAAAATACCACAGCTACATATAGTAGGATGCAATTATTATTACACACCTGTAGGCTACAGTGGCAATAGCAGTTCCTCCAGAAAAAGTCTGAAACCTTCGTCCCAGATTCATGTGATACATGTTGATTGTGATATCTTCACCAGTCAGAAGTGAAATCCACAGAAGCGCTCAAAATGGAGTCATGGTCAATTTAAAGGCTTGCAGATAACGATTCATCTAAATTTTCTTTGGGGATTTATTGAAAATGAATGAGTACTCATCTGCGATGACTATGACTGTAACTCAGCTCAGCCAAGAGGAGAACCGAGCTTGGAGAGAGATCGTGGGAAAAGCAATCGCAAAGATTTCAGCCATGGTTTACCCTTCTCACAGACCCCCTAAAAACATTCAACAAACAGAAAAAAATTGAAAATATTCTCATCTTGTTTTATGAAAATACATAATAAATTGTTTCATGTTTTTCTCTAGAAATGGTTCTCATGGATGCATCTCCCCAGTGCTATGGACCTCAACAGCTGGTAACAGAAGAGTCTGCGTGTATTGGCTGTGTTACGCGTCCTGTTTGTACCAAGTTAAGGTACTGAACCCAGGTCAACTTCAAAATCCATGCCAGCAAACTTATAGTGTTTATCATTAAAGGCTATCAAACTACTGACACTAGCCTTTAAGCAATCCGGAAAGTCTGATGTAAATATTATGAGTAGTGTTTGACGGTGGGATTTGGAACTAATCTTCAGATGTTTTTAAATGACTCAAAGTGTGGTATGACATAGTTAGGTTGCCTTTTACGAGGCCAAAGTGGAGGGAATGGTGCCAATGATCACATGGGTCGTGTCGGACAGTGAGTGCGTCCGTGACAACAGGCACATTCACAGGGTGGCCCAGGTGCAATTATGGACCATGTGCAAAGTGTTTCAAGTCTGATTTCTGGAGCAAACACAAAAAGATATGTACTCCGTAGCATCACGAACCGGCTCACATTAGAGGTCAGACATTAATAAAAATGTCAGCAAACAGAAATTGTGACAGCTCACACATACTGTAATCCTTTTGAGTTTGAGATTTTTAGATTGCAGGATTTTTTTCCGCAGGAAAAAGGACCATAAAACCAACACTCGACTGTGCAGTGTAGCTTCAGAACCTAATGTATGTGTGCTTTGTTTCCATTTACAACTTAACATAACTCATGGCTGCGGCATTTTAAGCTCCTACTGCCTAACGACACACTTCCCCACACTGGGTTCCACTGCTTATCTCCAGCACTCTACCTGCCGAGTAATGACCTACCTGTACCTCAGCCATGTTCACACCCAAACTGGAATCCCATTATGAAAGGGCACTCATGCCAATGCTGCAATTCTGATGCCAAACTGAGTCCCGCACGCTAATCAACAAAGTTCAAAGTCACTGCCTGTTTCCTGCACAAAGATGTTACACGATCTCTGGTGATACGTCTACCAACAACACTGTTTTAGCATCATGAGAGCCAGCAGACCCAATAATGAGGAACAGCCAGTTCTATGACACATCGATTTAGATTGTACCTGGTGTTTGAATTGAGATTATTGAATGTCTGTCAGAAAAAAAGCAATGAGTTTTCCAACGGAGTGAGTGTCAAAAGGAGTGCTATAAGTGTACCTAATTACACACAATAAAACACACCAATTTTAGTGGGCACATCCAAAGCACTCATTAAAAGTCCCAGAATCTGTTCCAAGTTAGGGGTAGTAGGAAGACACCTGCTTGTCAGCTAACTGCAGCTCCCTTTTCAATGTTCATTCACTGATGATGTGTTTTCACGACACCACAAGAACCTTCCCTTCCTGAAATTCAGTCTAGCTTATGTATCCTTTGTATCATAAACAGCACTTTGCTTAAATAAATTTCAGCTTCTCTGAAATGAAAATGTTCTTTCCTTCTGACATTTTAACCTACAATTATGTTTTTGAGTGAATATATATATATTTATTTTGATTTTTTTTGCAGTTTTCAGCCGCAGGTAATTCTAACTGTGTGTGTGCGTGTGTGCTTTGTTAGTTGCGTCATGCCCACTCCTAAATTTTGCCACATAATATCAACTGGAAGACAACTCTGTAAGTGCATGTTACTTGAATCTGAGAGACATCACATCAGTCAGAGGGAGGTGAAGTTTGCAACAGTCGTGTCAGGGATAGCCTGCAGAAAGTGACAGTAATGAATTGGAATGTGGTATGCACAAGTCACTGCAATGAGGAATGAGTGAACAGATTGACTGGACTGCAGAGAACCGTCTCCTAAAATCCATGAATGAATGACTCAAGCTGCCCGAGAGCGGTTCACTGTGGTCACATTGATGTCATACATCATTCCACGGTTCTTAGAAGCAGAGATCTGAATACCACATTTCTAAACTGTAAATCATGTTCTCGGAGTTGTTGCTAGTGGGCACATAGAACACACGGGCTGACTGACACATGTTCTAGTTGGATCTCCCACACAATCTGTAACTGCTCTTAATTTTGTATTGTATTCTCAGCATCTGCCCTGAACCAGAAATGTGCTGTCCATGCTCCACACAGCTTTCTCACGACTTTCTCTCACCGATCCGTTCATTTATCCCTTTGGATTAGACCATGAATTAACCCATCACTGCGTATTTTGAAACACACTGACCCATAACATCCCTGCCTATTAACTGGCCTGTGATTATGCAGCATGTCTAAGAGTAAGCAGCATGCGGCAGAATCCCATATCAATCTAACTGTGGGTCTGAAATAGGCTACACTGAAATGGCAGCAAAGCCTTCTGTCTTCCTCTGCGTAAAGGAAACACAATTTGCAGTGTACCTTTGTTGCACATTTGCAGCCCACTCTTGTCTGGCCCCAACACTTCCGCAGTAGAAAAACCACTCTCCTCCTAATCAGCGGTAGGAGTAGCAGAGAAGTAGACTTTCCACTCAACAGCAAAGCTTGTTTCAGGGACCTGAAGCAGCCTAAATACAAAAACCACCCAACCCAGGGTTTCCTTCTTATGGAAATAATCAGGCAACAAACCAAAGAAATGAGCAGAAATGGCCTTACTGTAACCCATGCCTACAAAGAAAAGCCTTTAAGGCATACCATTATCAGCCATACCACTATCAGAGAAAGTCCAACTAAAGCTCTTTAGTGAACAGTTAAGCCCAGATAAAAGGGAAAATAGTTTAATGTCGTTATTAAATGTTATGGAGCAATCAAATTTTTCTCCTAAATTTGAAATATATCTGTACACACTGGATTGTTTAAGAAATTAACTGTTTAAGGCGTAAGATCACAAATATGTGATTACAATGTTCTTAACTGAACATTATAATGCTGATGTAACAAGCACTAGCGTTTTCATATTCTTCAGTGTATTTGGCTCAGATTGGCTGCCATTCTCTCCATAACAGGTTCACAGCAAGCCTGGAGGAAAGGACCCCATTTCCCTGATTCCAGGTTTCTCCTAAATTCAAGATGACTGCAAAATACAGACATGCCTTTCAAAAACTGACACAGTGATGCCCGGGGGGAGATGGAGCGTACCAAAGCAAACATGCACAACCTGCTCATTGTCTTTTTAAAGAAAAACGAAACCAGAAACTTTGCATCAAATAGTGTTTCTTTACTTTCTCCAGGGAGCCATGCAGCCAAGGAGCCTGCTAGAGAAGAGAGATGAAAGGAATGATGTGGTGCTACATTATGTTGTGTAATTTAGCATAACGTAGTGCATGAAATGGCGGCACAGTGGTGCAGTGGGTAGCAGGGCCTGGGCCTTTCTGTGTGGAGCTTGCATGTTCTCCCTGTGTCCGCGAGGGCTTTCCTCTGGGTACTCCGGTTTCCTCCCACAGTCCTAAGACATGCAGGTGGGCGAATTGGAGACTCAAAATTGCCCATGGGTATGAGTGTGCCCAGCGATAGATTGCTGACCTGTCCAGGGTGTATTGCTGCGACTTGCCCAATGCACGCTAGGATAGGCGCCATCACCCCCCGCCATCACCCCCCCCCCCCCCCCACCCGTGACCCTGCTCAGGATAAGAGGGTATTGATAATGGATGGATAGAGCATGAAACTTCACAAAGGTACAAGTGCATGAAGAGATGCTGGCACACCAGCCGACTGAAACCATCGCATCCCTGGGCTGCTGGGCCCATTCAGTACGGGCACAGTCTGGATTTGATATCAGGCTGTGGGGCCCATTCCTACACTAACAGAGTCTTAACACGATGAGCCACCCAGCAGCATCATATTATTATTATGCAATTTACAGTGCTGCTAACACACACCCTAGTCAAAGGTGACTTAAAAACCTTATTATTTCCCATTCTTGACATTCAACTGGTAATTTAAGTTAAGCACTTTGCTCAAGGACAAAACAGCAATGCCCCACCTGGGATTAAACCCTGTCACATACTGGTTGTGAATCAAGCCTCGCCCTATCGTCTGAAGGACAAACTGACGTCCCAAATTCTTTGTTTTTATATGCTTAATGTAGAAACCACTAACTGCTTTGTCTACCACGAAGACACATTGCGCGCCTTCCAAAAGTGCTCCCCTGCAACAGTAAACCTAACTTAAAATGTGCGGATTTGGCAACAACACCATTCACAATCTCTATCCCAGGCCCTAAAATGGCCACCGTCTGACTGAGCATCCCTCAGTGAAGAGGCTGACTGTCGGCACCTTTATCCAGCACCTACAATGGACTCGGTGGCAGCTCAACACGTTAGTGCTGTATATGGAAGCGCGTCCAAAACCACATAATTATTACAGAAACATAAATATGGATTAAATTACAGCCATCATAACAGTATCAGAGACACGCAAACCAGATGTTTTTGATAACACGGGGTTATGTTAGCTGAACGTTTAAAAATCTGTAATGTCTAAAATATGAAAACATGAACAAAATAACCTTAAAGGGAAAATATTTCGCCGTTTTACTGAGGACCTCCTAGGACTCTTCTGCAGACTCTAGTTCGGGGCCCCATGTACTGACACAGCATGTTCACCCGGAGTATTCAAATCTTCCTGTTAAGACTATGGTATAGTTTTGTGAGCATCTCCTAGGTAACAAGGATTGGCGCTTCACCCCGCTACCCTTCTGGACCACTGAGCTCTGCAGTCAGGTGGAGCGGTGACCAATGACCAAGCTTCAACTCTTTGACACTTCCACCCTTCAAGCAGGATTATAAACTCGTTCTCAGTAAGGACATCCCATCCCAGTCCCCATCTGCAGCCACCATCGCTCTCTCTCTTTTCCCCTCTGAAAAAGTACTTGAGTGAATTCTTCCAGATTATAAACTGCTCCTCGTTCTAATAAGTGAGAGCCTTGCATGACAAAAATGAGCGGTGGGAAAGGTACTCCGAGTGAATCATTCCTTAAATGGGAATTCATTTCGAACACATAGCCCCTGCTGCGCGGATAGCATTTCAAGGGCAGTCACAGGGAACTGGCCAAGCGAGACGGCTGTGAGTGTGTGTGTGTGTGTGTGTGTGTGTGTGTGTGTGAGAGAAAGAAAGAGAGAGAGAAGAAAATATGTGTACATATGGCAATGTAAGTAAGTAAGAAAGCTTGTGTTTGTCTGTTTGTGCATGCCTATAGACATATGTTTGACTGTTTTACCAGTGGACATATGTTTGTGTATCTGGCCAAGTGTGTAAACAACAGAGTGTGTGAGAGGGCTTGTGAATTATATGCACATGTGTATGTGTGTTTGTGTGTATGCATATGCTTATGTACAAGTGTGAGTGAATGTATGTGACCAAAGTGAGTGTGTACAAACACCCTGGAGAAAAAAAACCAGTCGCCACACCTAAACAATCTGTGAGCGCGTGCACACTGCTTTGCCTCGACACAACACAAACGTCCTCTGGCCCGGAGCGGTGCTTCATACGCACGTCAGAGCCGGTGAGAAAGCTCCATATATCTGCCCGCGTGCTCTCTGCCCTTCCGCCCCAGCAAAGAAAACTACCTGCTGAGCGCAGGTGCTCCACACGCCGAGCCGAGAACCAGGCCTGCCGTTCATCAGCTCCAGCCACGTGCACGGCAGTCTAACACAATGCCCTGGGACCTGCTCCCAAGCCATCCAGTTCCCCGAGAACAGAAATGATTTCAATACAGGTTTTCAAAATGGCCGATGTGTCCCCTGGACCTCATATCATACCACAACTCATTTGTTCAAATTATGTTCAGCAACAACAACAAAAAAAAAAAAACAGCCATTAGTCTGTCTGGATGAACAAATGATATTCAAAGCATTATACTGTCGCCGAGTTCAGACTCGGGCTGGCTCTCCATAATGACCTGGCCTGTTATTTCAAAGTAAATGACCCCGCCATGATTAATGTATTTGACCTGACTCGAAGTTTAAGAAGAATACAGTTTATTGTCTGGAAACTGCTTTCAGCCACAAATGCTGGAGGACAAGCAGTCCAGTGAACATTCCTAATGCTTTTCAATCAAACGGTTTAAACACAGCCTAGGATAAAGAACGATTAGGCATTTCACCTTGGGTTTAAGTCGATTTCATGGTGATTTGTTCCACGTTTAAAAAGAAAAACTATTTTTTAATGTTTTCCAAATGGACAATAATTTGAATGTTTGAACAGTTTGAACATTCCTACTGGGCAGCAGCTCATTAAAGAGCATTCATACAAGGCATTCCAGTACACTCAGCAGTGTGGGAGGGGGGCTTTTGTTGGAATAAGCTTTTACCCCTTTCGTTCCGTCAGTGTCTTTGGAGCCATTTACCAGCTCTGGTATTTTTTTTTCCTCGAACATAACAGCACAATAATTGTGAAATCATTTGGATCACTGTGTTGGACCCTTAAACATCTCCAGATTTAGGTCCCCCTGTGGCACTGTAAGCAGCATAAATAATCCTGCATAATGGGATCTAATGCCACAATCAACAGCACATTTTTCAGTCGTGTTAGGCTTTTGTTTTTTCATATAGACCAATTTCCAGGTTTTCTGATTTCAAAAAACAACTACATGCTAGGTACAGCCTAGAAAGCAAAACAGTACTAGTTTTCTGGGAAGTTCTCGTGTGCCAGCATATACACTTAGATATGCAATATAAATATAATACAATAAAAATTGATTCCACGCATAGTCATTATCTTCAGTTTCAAAATTAACAAGCTCAAAAATGAGGCATTTTTGGGTCAGCTCCCATTTTGAGGAATTTGGTCTGCATATAAAAGGCAATACGTTTAGTCTTATAAAAACCAAGGATTTATTTGGCTTGCAAGAATGATTTCTCATCTGAGGACCAGAGGTTAGAAGACAATTTTAGGTCACCTAAAATCTGAAAAACGTGCAAAAACAGTCTCTAACGATTTTTGAAAACAAAATGCAAAACCTTCATGCATCTTTACCATCTAACTTCCTAATCAACTGACTGAAAACAATAAAAATTTTAATAAAAATCCAGATATGGAGAATAAGGCAATAAGGCCTTTATTTAGCTCATAACGCCGCAGAGTGTCACAAAGGGTTTCCGTCATTTTGTCTTTAATAAAAAGCATCTGGTTCTCAGAATATGACAGACGTCTTGTGAAGAAACTTACAACATTGTACACAAGTGCAAGTATGAGAAAATCATTTTAGCCTAGAATAGTCCTCTTGAAAGCCAGTAAGGCATAATAAAATAATCATACTTTAAATCATAAATTGTTCGATTTCAGGTGAATTTGTTGCCATTTTTGCGGCAAAACAGCGAGAGTTGTGTGTTCACAGCTTGAACCCTGAACTGCCACTCCCAGAATATTTTCAAGAAACATGAAATGACAAACATCACGCAATATTATTCCGTTCCAAGATTTAATAGGTTACCAAGTTACATCACAGGATGTAGTTGGCAAAGCGCATTTTTAATTGGCATGTCACTGCATGTTTGATTCCAATTAATCCAGACAACCTAAAAGTACGTACTGAAAAGTAAGAAACTAAAATGCAACCCGGATCTAGACAGAATGGTACGGTAGGCTGGATAATTTACTGTTGTATTTAACCTGTGTTGCACGTATCGCTTGCGTTAGGTTAGGGCAGTTGCCTTTCCACTTGGGAGCAAGTGTGCGGGCGAGGGGGACTCATTTTATAAGAATTACTTGAACTTAAAACGGTCATGCTTTGCTGAAGTCAAGTGGTCAATAGTTGTTAAAGTAATTCTTACAACGCTGACATGTTCACAACATGAGTCAACTGCCAGGTGCTGTGTCGCCCTCTTCGGAAATACCACGGTTCGACACAATGGGAAAGTTGCGCATGTAGGCTACACCGGGCAGTGAACGAAATTTGTTAAAATACTAGAAGTAAACTATTAGACATGGCATGCTAAAACATCGTCATTTCAAGACATGCAGGCGAAGATCAAAATCACACAATTAGACCTGAAATAAAACGAAGCGTAAATTACACGTTACCGTTTGTTTCATGCCCTCCGGTCCGACACCAAAATGCTCCTGAAAGGTTAGTAGCCCCTTCCGTTCTTGCTCCTCTTCGGCAGCTGGGCATGTCTTGGCAGCGTAAAATCCACAACAGAGCTCCTTAAAGGAGCATAATTCACTAGTTTCCAAGTTTCAGGATGTGTTCTCTTCTTTTGGGTCAAAAGTCTTGAAAGGCTTTGGGTTCAGGACAGCTCGAAAGGCGCCTCCCTCTGACCAAACTTCTCTCTTTCCGAAAAATTCTTCCGATTTCCTTATATTAATTATCCTGTGTGAAACAAATATTGGCCGCATATTCATCAGTCTCGAAAAAGAAAAAAACTATCAGTGAACAACAAAAAAAATGTGCGGGATATAGACGTGCCTTTTTGCGAAGTCTTAAAATGAATAGGCTACTACTCTGTGAACGCATCAAGATGTTTCAAGCATTTTATTACCGAGAAACACGACTCCCAATAACATAATGAAATGTTTTGCGATGATGGTCAAACAAATTCTGATCGCTCCAAATTCTACGGTGCAAAATAACAAGTAGAAAGATAACCTAGGCTACGAAAGAAATATCGACCGACTACGGAACGTGGATATATTAAAAGTAAACACACACAAAGTTACTATTTATGATGACAAAACATGATAGGAAATTCATGTATTTCCAAAAAATTAACTGATACTTCCATACAGAGACATAAAAAATTAATTTGCAGCTACTGAGTACACAGCTAGGTCGTCAAGAGCTATCAATCAGACAAATAAACTTTACTTGCCATTAGAGCACAGACAGGCGGTTGCATGTGTGATTACGTTTCACTTCTTTATGCCCAGAGGGTGCAAGAAACGACGCTGGTCGGCTGTCGACCAGTTGACTACGCGCAACTATGGATTTCCACTATTGGTTGTGCCAAGCTCTTTTTTTCCTCAGAAGCTCAGCTGTTTGTAATGAATTATCGTTTTTATATTCCTTATATTTCTACGCCTATGTAGAGATGATGACCTGACACCGAGTGGAAAAACTCCAAAATTCGCCGATTTTTAAAAGTTGTTATAGGCACCGTTCGGGCCATTTATCCATTTATGCTTACCTGCTCTGAATTTGTCTGATTTAAAAATTATGTAAATGTATTTTTTTTTTTAAGTCAAAAGTGCGACAAAACAATCACGTGTAAGGACAACTCTTCCAAGATGTGGTAATTCCTTCTCGCTAACAGAATTCCAGAATGCTGTTACAATCACGAGCTACACTGACGCTGTATTTCAAAACATCTAGCTGAGAGGAACCCACGGCCCTTTTGACGTACTGTATTTATTCCGACATAGTATTTCTGACAAGATTCTGAAGGATGCGTTTCTCGGTGGTACAGAGGCTGTCAGAGAGCTAGATGCGGAAACTTGCCATGGAAACTGTTTTCTACTCCCAGATACCCGCGGATTTTTGAGTCGGCTCCAACTTCAAAGGCAGACCTGGTCCTCATTTTAAAACCTCCCGGTGTCAAATTCCAGGCTCCGTCACGTGATCCAACATGATCCAACGCCGCGGCATCATAATAATGTTAAACTGCCAAAGGAAGCCAATTCCAAATGGCTTGCTTTCCAGTTTCATTCTCTTTTATAAATAGTCTAGAATATTTTTTTGTCAGGTCGCGTCACTCAAGTTATCTTCTATTATTAACCCAGATAGTATCCTCGTGCCAGATGCTGTGCCGGCGTTCAAAATACGCAAGTAGTATTTTCAGCGGCTTTGCACTGGTGTCTATTAGCAGCATGCACCAAATAAACACTGTGTAATCGCAAACCGAAGAGGAAGGCGAATCCTGTAAGCAAATATCCCAGTCGACTCGTGTCAAAGCTCTGTGAAACCTTATCGCTGAATTACTTATGAGCGCGCTTCGATTTTCTCCACTACCTGCCCACATCGCTCACTTTTCTTTACCGCCTTATTGTTAATGTGTTTGTGTACTGATATGGTTACTTTTAAGTACTTAAGCGTGACCGGACAGGTTTCTATGCGCCAAGAAAAATGTAATAGTAAAGGGTAGGTTCTTTTATGTTTTTTTGTTTTGCCTCCAAAGGTACACGAGGGCACGCCTTCTTGCGTCGACGCAACATTCTTTTGTATTGAATACACTTTTTAATTGCTATAGTTGTATTTTATAAGCTACAACACGTATTTCCCAATGGGAGCCTCTGCAGTGATGTACCAGGTAGCAAACAGAATAGTCTACAGGTAGCTTACTATTTTTTCCTTATTCAAATAAAAGTTGTATGGGAGAATATGCCATCGAATAATGCGCACATGTTTTGGGTTTACTAGAATTGTCCGTGCTGATTGAAAGTACTTGCCAATAATCTAAAATATAAAGGAAAAATAGGCCTACAGGTAAGACTCGCTTTTATCAACAAGTCAACAGTTTAACTTATTTAATCAGCCTAACATGTGCAATTGTTTAAAGCTTAAATCAAGTAATTATTTGAAGAGCTTTGCAGTTGAACTGTAAAGCAAACTAGACTGTGGCACTGTTTATTACTTAAATTTGAAAACGCAGATCTGTTCAACACACGTGCTTTCTAAGGGACCGTAGATTGACCCGATCTTGGGACCTCTGCCAAGAACAGGATTAATTTCCCAACGAATAAAGCTTCATCTTCGGGTACCGACGAGTCCCGCACGCGGGAGCAGTCGAGCCTGATGCTCCGCTTCACCCTGGAGTGCGGGTCACGCCCCGAGCTCAGCGCTGGAGGCCTAACGGTAAGGGCTTCTAACACCGGACGGGGTGAAAGGGATCCGACAGGTTCGCAAAATGAGCGGAAATCGACTCACGGCAGCACACAATTCCGGTGCCTAATCGACGCTTACATTCCCCGCCCATGTTCGTGCTGCTCCGCAAGCACGCGTCGCGATCAACCCCGCTGAGTTCTCGCAGCGGGCAATTAAGACCCTCTCCTGCCACCCGACAGCTTGCAGACAAAGGCCACAGCGGCTTGCAGAAATAAACGGCTCCATAAATCAGAACCGGGGTCACGATCTGAGACAGGTTCAAATCCCTGCTGGCTTGGAGGGGGACTGACACTAAAACGCATCGCCTTTAGACCACTGCTGAGGGGTCAGCACTCTAATGGGCTCCTGCAGACCAGGGGCCAGGGTTGATGCCCACCTCCCTCGGAGTTGTTACAGCAAACAAATGACAAGGACACCCCCAGCAGGGAACCATGCACCGCACATTCAGAGACTTCCCAAATTAGTGGACCATGCAAAAATGTCCTCCACCTGCTCCTGACCTGCCTCTGCACCAAGTTACATTCATTAATTCTATTTCCACCAAATGTCTTCCTCTAATTAATCATCTGGTGACATTTCCATGCAAGCTTAGATAAGGGACATTGAATTAATTTATCTGATATCTTCAAAAAATTATTAGGCATTATATTTTTTGCACAATGTACATGAAAGCACGGGAGCATGCACCATATCATTGCCTCTCTCAAAAATGACCCGCCAGCTTCTGGCTTAACAAATAACTGAAAAAATGTCAAAAAATTATGCAAGATCCAAAAACATTGAAACACTAATGAGAGTCAAATACAGTCAGTGGAGTACCATTGACATCAACCTTTAAAACAGAAGGTTAATCAGAAAATTGGCACAGGCTGAGGAAAACCAAAGAATTATTATTTTTCTGAATATAAAAAAGACAGGCTACAAATTTAGGATTGAATTTTTGAATTGTTTTCCAAGGGCAGGGCAGCGATTAATGAGTCACGGAAATCCTTTGCATTCACAGTCCTTTTAAACTATCCCCAAGCCTGCGTGACTACTGACTACCATCATATCTTTACAATGCAATATAACAGCTTGTCATCCTTTAACCTTTAAAATAGCACAGTCACACTACGAGGGGTCAGTACAAACGGACTGCTGTGAGGTAAAGTCTTAACTGTCCCGCCCAAAGATGTTAGCATTACAAGCTGCTGACCTGTGACCCCTGGGGTGAAGCCCCCGCCCACCTGTGCAGCACGGTCACCGGCTGCTGCCCTGGAGCGCGGTGGTGTGGGTCAGCCCGTGTCCTGGGTGGTCCCAGCAGCCCCGTCGCCCTGCCGACCGCAGTGTCCAGCCCCCCCGTGGGGAGGCCGCTGGTGGGGCGGCATTCCGCCCAGGCCTGGGATTCCGGTGCTGGGCCGGCCGCGCCTCACTCGCCGCACCCCGGCCAAGAGACTCCCAAACTGGGGGAGAAACACCAAACCGGGGGGGAAAAACCAAACTGGGGGTGGGGGGGAAACCTGACAGACATTTGTTGAGAGTATCTTCGCCTATAATCAGACTTTATTTGACGGTTTTTATTTGGTTTGAATCAAAGGATCGCGAGTCCCCGCAAAATGCCAAGCTGTATCAGCCCAGGTGGAAAACATCACCGTGGAAACGTCAGCTCAACCTGCAGGCGAAAGGGTGTGAGCCAGCAAGCTCACAGGAAGGAGACCTTCTCTTTCACCTGTCTTTATTTTGGGACGGCAGGCGACAGACAAACATTCTGGTCGATAAGGATTTAGTCCAAAAGACATTCAAAACCTCCTACGGGAGGAAACTGAGTGGAAGAACCAAGCGGGTAAGACGCTTGAGATGTGGTGGTCACTTAAAAAGCTTAGGTGGAGGAAGGTGGATTATAGGAAATGTTTACTTATATTTTATCCTGTTGTTTCACAAATTCAATACCCAGATGGGGCGTTGCCATTGTAACCTGTGAATTAGGTACTTCTCCCAAATCGCTTTGGTAAATATACAGCTGTATGAAAGAACAGTGTGTAAGAAGAATGCATTCTGTGTAGCAGATTCCTTTATCCCCCTGGATAAAGGAATCTGATAAATGTTACAAATGCAAGGAACTCGTAGCTCCAGTCTTTTTCACTCACTGCAGGGATCATGGACAGGAAAGTGACCGGGGTGAGGGCAGCCAGCTCTCCAGCTATATGCGAGCGCCCCCTTGCATGCAGGGGTTCGATCCCCACCACTGGTATTCTCTCAGCTGTGTTCCCTCCTGGGTTACCCTCAGTGCTTTCCACCTGTCTGGTTTTTTTTTTTTTTTTTTTAAAGACAAAAAGGACAGACTGTCTCACTCTCCTTTTATTATTTTCATAAAGTGACAGGGCACGACAGTTCATTGACGAGAAGAGAGTTTGACAGGCGGGTCTCAGAGGTGTTTCAGTGTCCACGGCTGTTCGCTCACCTGAAGCTCCACACTGGAGTGGGGGGTGGACGGTATAGGGGGGTGGTAACTCCAGAAGAAAGCCCTGCTCCTGTGATTTATTGTGCATATCTGATACGCACACTCCACAGAAGTACCGGGAGGATCAAGCCTCAGGATATTACAGTAGCAACAATGGCTGATGTACCATTATTAAAACAATCTGGACTTGGATGGATCGGTTTCCAACAAAATATAATTGGGAACATGAAATACAGCAAACGACCTGTCGTTGTACTTCTCAGTTTACTTCTCCGGGCCTGGAGCGCTTCCGGTTTAGTTACTGAGAATGAAACTCTGCTTTGCTTTAACAGCATCTCTGACCACAATGTATACAACTTTCATTTGCAATTCACTGAACTTCATTATTGGGTTTGAAAACAAAACACAGGCTCTTGGGTTAGCCAGCATCACGTGACCACACCACAATGGGAAGCACTTCCAGCTTTAGGAAGGAATCCTTGTCTTCTGTTAAGGCTTCACATCAGCAGCCGAAATGCAGAGACGGCACAGAGGGGGCTGGTCCGTATCTGACGGCCAAAGCTGACCTCTTGAAGCACGCACCCCTCACCTGGGTCTCCAGATGTGGTTAAAGGGGTACACTGGAGCAGGTTGCTGGCCCATCCTGACCCAGACAGGAAAGGAAACGCGTATCTCCAGATGTGGGGGGGGGGGACAGTTTTAAGAGCGGCCGGTTCTCCTGAGCTTCTCCGATTTCGTCTAGCGCCCCGCTCTCTCTCCAGGGCCTGTGTTTTCTTCCCTGGCTTTTAGCACTCCCCCCCACGCCCTCTGCTCCGAGACCCTGACATTCCGCTTTGCGATTCGGGACCCTGCAGTTCAGAGAAGCTCCACTCTGCTTAATACACCTTTCATTCTTTCATATCACAACGCTATTAACCTCCACCAAGGAGGTTTCGTAACGACGTCCATCCGCCCGTGACGGACGCGAAAAGGAATGGTCGGATTCCCATGGAATTTGCTGTGCCCGTTCGTGCAAGGGGAGAATCTTGTGCTCTGGTGGAGATCTGCACTCCATTCTCTATTTCTACTTCTATTTACTTTGATTTGCTTTCTCTGTTTTCGGTTAGTTCCACTGTAGGCTGCATGTTTTGCATGAAAGACGCTGAAGGAATAAACTTATTTCTTCTATTATTAATACCATCAGTTAAATGTCAGATGTTTTTTTGAACATTGAAAATGCAGTAGCAATATTTTGGTTGAATGGATCCCACAAACCTTTTAAATGTACAATGTTTGCAAATACATTGTAAAATTGACAAACGACATACTGTCGTTTTTTCTTTAAATCCTTGCAGATAATTGTGAAACCTGGTAGAAAAGAAGTGTAATTTATTTTTTACACAACACAAGTGTCTTGGATGCCAAAAACAAGTTGCAGTGAAAATATTTTCAAAGAATATATTGTTCTTGAGATTAAGACAACAGACTCATGTCCCCTACAGGGGACAGAGAATGAATTGCTGGGTCTAAGGAGGATATAGCAGGTGCAATGGGAAACACCAAAGAATTATCAAAGATGCAGTTAAGAAACCATGACAGTATGGACAGTCTTACAAGCATTTTATATCTTTGCAAATGAGCTAACAACCATCATTGCTGCAGTTAAAATATGTTTCAGAGGGGAAAATAACGAGCTTTTTGAGATGCAAGAGCCAAGTAAACAACCCGACACCTGGAAGTGAAGAGAACAGAGGAGGGACGCCAGAGGAACAGAGCACAGGTGTCTGTCAGCTGACCTGATTCCCCGTCTAAAGCGTAATCACATCAGCACCGAAAGCTCTGCCCCTGTCCCCCACGTGGGAACCACCGCTCTGTTTTCGCGGAGCACGTGAAAAATCCCGCCATGGGCGAGCGGCGGGAGCGAAGCAGTCCGTGAAAACAGAGACCGTTCCCCATCTGCGATTTTTGGGCCTGGCGAGGAATTGTTGTGGGTTTTTTGGCGAGGCACGGGCGGAGGAAGCTCAGCAGCGCAGCTGTCAGCGGGAATAAAAGGAGCCCGGCGTGAGGCTGCGCAGACGCGCAGACGCAGCTGCGCTCGGCCCCGCCCACCGCGGGCGAAGGAGCCGGCGAGCCAAGCGCACGGAATCCAGACACCCCGCCATTTTCACACATCCAGGACCAAAACAGTTTGGGGCCCGCAGGGGCCTGTAAGTGAGCTCCACTTCAGCAGACCCTGAGAACAACGAAAGTCTGGGGTCTCAGGCCAGAGCGTGGGGGCCGGTGCAGCCAGCAGCCCTTTCAAAAGAGCATTTTAAAGTGCCAAAGGATGTTCTGTTAGTACGTCTCCAACCAACACTAAATTTCTGCACGACTGCCTTTCTCTCCCGCCAGGTCGTTACTGTGTACAGTATTTCTGCAGATGGGAGGGGGGCCAGCCTCCATTAACCTGCTTTTGGCCCACTTCGATGAAACTGGATCCACGCACGGAATTGGCTCCCCCCCCCCCCCCCCCCCCCAAAAAAATAATGCCCCTCTGCCGACAGCAGGGGCGAGTGAACATAGGGACAGCGTTCCCTCTTTGTCTCTTTCTTTCTTTTGTAGTGAAACGCGGACTGAGATGGGCTGGGCCGTGACAGAGGGTTTGGGTTTCAAACAGAGGAAGGGGGCAGAAGGGAGCTGGCACGGTGGATCGTCCCCCACCCCCCACCCCCCCTGCCCGGGCCTCTCAACCCTGAGAGGAGAGAATGCCATTCTCCTACATCCTTCCTGTCTTCAGACACAAAGGGGGGGGGCACCTCAGTGGGAGGGACCACCTGTCCCCCCGCTCAACACTCGCGTGCAGATCAAGGATCCTCTTTAAATAGGAGCCACCTGCCCGCTGCGCTCCTTCATTTTTCAACTGCCTGCGACTTCACACCCTGTCTAAAAACTGAACGCGACCCGCGGCAGCCAGGCCCCTGGTGCTGGCGCGGGTATCGTGGGCCGCGGGAGGCAGGCCTGTGGCAGCCAGGCCCGGGGTGCTGGCGCGGGTATCGTGGGCCGCGGGAGGCAGGCCTGTGGCAGCCAGGCCCGGGGTGCTGGCGCGGGTATCGTGGGCCGCGGGAGGCAGGCCTGTGGCAGCCAGGCCCGGGGTGCTGGCGCGGGTATCGTGGGCCGCGGGAGGCAAGCCGATGGACGGCCGAGCTTGTGAACCCAGCAGCCCCGCCCACAGGGATGCAGACGGCTGTGAGAGTGGAGCCCACGGCTCGGGCAGTGTCTGGAAATTAGGATCACACCACATTCACATTTTAGAATGTTATTACAAAATTCAAAGTCAGTGTTCTAGAACACAGTTGCTTTCAATTACCAGTAGTAAATGTAACATTAAAATATTCAGGTAAGAAAATTCTAATTATATCTTTAACCTTAAAAACTGCATTTTATCCCCTATTGCAGTGGTAACCAACCCTGTTCCTGGAGATCTACCATGTTGGTCTTAATTTCAACCCTAATTTGGCACTCCTGACTCTACTAATTAGCAGCTCCACAAGATCTCCAGCTGTTCAATGAACTGCGCCTGTGTTAGGGTCAAAATAATAGGCTACAGGATGGTATATCTCCAGGAACAGGGTTGGTTTCCACTCCCCTATTGTCTTCTGTTTTCTGTCAATTTGGAATGCAGTGATATATTTGTAGACATGCGTCTGCTCTTGAGCATTTGCTGCCGCTTCTTCCCTCTGTACCAGATGTGCTGGGCTGCCATCAAGTTGGCAGACTGAATTTCACACAGCTGCTGCGGGCAGACTGTTAATGCCCAACTGACCACACGTGTCACTCTTGGGCAATGAACTGGGCATAACCCAATACCCTCCCTCCCTGGGTGACGTTAGCCAATTTGGCACTGCTGTTGGGGTAGCCCGGCACAGCCAGGATTTGACAGCAGACTGTGGGGCACTTCCCTGTACTTCAGCAGCAGGGCCCAGCCAACAGCCCAAGATCAAATACACTCTGTGTCCATGCAGGCTCTAAAGCCGGGGTCTCAAACCCCAGTCCTGCAGGGCTGCAGTTTGAGAGCCCTGCTCTAAAGCTAATATCACAAGCAATCTGCCAATGAGCCAATAAACTGCCCACACTATCGTGCTGATGTTAGCAAGGTATTCTGAGACTGGCCCAGCACAGAAACGCTTCAATTAAAATGATAATCGAAAGAAGATTTAAAAAAAAAAAAAAAAAAAAAAAAAAAAAAAAAAAAAAACTCAACAGGAGCAATGAGTGGTACCTTGCGGATATTTCGAAAGTGAGGATTTTAATCCTAGCTGTGAAGGAGAGCTGGAGGTCTTCCTGACCTTCAAATGCAGACAGCAGAGAGTGTTACAGCACAAGGGACCAACGAACTGCAGATTTTAGTTTTGGTGAGAAAGATGAGAGACATGAGGCCCCTGAGACGCTGCTGACGTGTGACTCCAAACCCCAAGTTTGAGGGGGGAGGACGGGGGGGAGGTGCATGTGAACTGAGAGCCCGGACCGACCCATGCCAGGCCTCTGAGGAGCAGACACACCGCTGAAGGAGGTGAGACGGGCAGCTGGAACCCTAGTCCTCAGCTATCAGCTACATGCACATCAGCCAGACTGACAGCATGGGGTGAACCTGGGTGATCCTCTTACTCCCGTTTCGAAGACCGAGGGGTCTGTATCTCATAATGCATTTTAACACTCTGAAGAGCACATTTTTCTAAATTCTAAGCCAGTGTTCTAGAACTCCACTGTATTTTAATGACCAGTAGCGATTGTTGCATCAGCATTAGAATGTTCAGTTAGGAACATTCTAATTACATATTTGTGATATTACACCTAAAAGGGTTACAGGATGAAACTAGCAGAGATGTCTGTGCATTTACAGTACAGTATGGTACTGGTAAACTGAATTTTAGAGCAACACTTGACTCTTGTCAAGCGAACTAAAGTCAGGTTTTTTATTTTTTTTTATTTGCACAGGCAGACATATCAGAGTAAGTGATGTGTTGAGAAACCGGATCTCTTAGGGGGCAGGTCAGGAGCTTTATATGGCCACAGCAGTCCCATGTTTCCACTTACAGATAGAAGCAAGCCAGAGGGAGGGCTGCTGGCTTTGGTTATCCTCTTAGGGGGCGACATGATGTCCTCTGTAACCTGATTAGTCTGGTTTCCTTACCTGCAGCGGCGTCACCGCAGACTTTTCTACTCTCCAGTGCCCCTACAGAGACTAGAGGAAAAAAAAGAGGTCAAAACTCAGGTCTGCATCAAGGCGTGCACATGTGCAGTCCATCATTTTACCAGGGTTGAACCTGATGCGATGCAGTTCCGAGCCCACAGGTGCACTGTCTGCAGTAATCATAATAGGTAACGTATGACTCTCGGGGGATGTGCCTCCCTGTAAGGTTATCTCCAAAAAACGCCTTACCCCCAAGCGGGTTACCTGCTTTCCCCTCAGAGAGAGGGAGGCCTGGAACCCCAGCGCTCGTCCACCCCGGGCCCCGTGCCAGGGGCGTCTGCAGGAGGGAACCCCGGAGATCCGGTGTCAGCGTCTGCTTCGCTCGGCTCTTTCCCCCCCTCTTCTGTGAAAGGCCCAGGGGATGCAGGTGCCGGCTGACGGACGAGGGGACCCTGCGGCTCCCACACAGCCAGACATCCCCATGCGCACACAGAAGAGCACTTCTGCACAGACACAATGACACGGGCAGCGTTCCACAAGCACACATGTTCAGCAGGCTCATAAACACGGTAATACAGACAGCCTGCTCGACACGTCCTGAGCACATGCACAGGACAGACACACGCACACAAATACGGTTTAGCAAGGGCAGTCGGCTAGGTATACACATTTGCAGGCACGCTCACACACTCCCTCAGTCTTACACACACACACACACACACACACACACTCACTCTCCCTCTCTCACATACACACACACACACACACACTCACTCTGTCACCCTGTTCAGTGAGCAGCTCCGTGCGCCCAGCAGCAGTGCGTCAGCTCTCATTCAGGGAGAGCCATTCATAAACCCCGCGGACAGCGCCGGTGCGTCACGGTCCAGCCCCGTCGCCGTGGCCACCGGAGACGGGCGTCCTCTCCCATCACCCACGCGGTCCTTATCTCCCCTTCACAAAAAGCGTCAGATGTCACTCCGCTCATACAGACCCTCCTCATCCAAGCTCACGCGGGAATTTATCGGCTGGGCACAATCACTCTCTCTGCAAGAGACATCTGTTCAGCCCCTGGCTAAGGTGAGGGGGGAGCCAGCTGTTGAAGCCAAACTCTGCAGCAACCCCCCCACGACCACCACCACCACTACTACCGTTAATCCTGGTTTTGAGCTTTTATCTATTTCATTATATAGGGGCATTTTGGCCTCTTGGCCAGGCTGTTACGATGAATGAGAACTCTATAAAATGCTTGGTAAAAAAAAAATGGGCAAAGAAATTAATCAAAATAAAAAAGTGAAAAACACAAGAATTGGGAGAGCTGCAGCAGCAAGTAATACACAATATGGGGTGTGTTGATATAGTGGATCAACTCCTGTTTTGAACATGAGAAGGGAATTAAAGACTCGACCTGCGAAATATCCTCATGGCTTCAGCTTGCGGGTCTTGTGGACACAGGATGTGCAGGCTGTTATTGGCTTCCTTCTCCTTGAGCTTTCCACAAGGCGATGGACTATGATTTAACACTCAATCCGCAAGCCAGGCCAGTTTCTTACACTGATTTGAATGGACTTATTCTACAAACTGTAATTTAAACACAGTGGGTTTTGGATTGTCCAAATATAACGCGATGACTTCTCAATACTACGATGCATGTAGGACAACTGCAGTGAATCAAATAATCAAAATGGAAAAAAAGGGGAAAAAAGAAACACCATACATGACTTGGAGATGACCATAAAAATACCTGAAGGCTCTCTTGTGAGGACAACTGGACTGATTTGGACTGACATTTCAGACACATAATTTAAATCTGGAATCCAAAACAAACTGCACTTCCAATTCAACCCAGGACACAATTTGCCGGTTGGATCACAAACGGAATCAAAGTGGACTGTAACCCAGCAGCACAAGACAGCTGGACCAAACACCATCCAGGGAGCTGTTGTCCAAATGTAGCTGGGTAACAGCAAAAAGCCAGCAGAGAGGCCAGGGACGACATGGGGAGCAGCTGCCTGGTGGCTACCCTGAACAACAGCTTCAGTCTGGACGGCTTTATCACACAAAACAGTAATGACAATCAGACTCTGAGACAATCCCAGTCTATTCTTCATGTTTCAAGAAGTTAAAAAAGAAAAAAGAAAAAAGTCGTTCTCATTTCACAAAGTGACAAAGGAGACTCAATGCATTTATTACAAGTTACAGAAAGAACACAAACAGTATACCTCTGTACATTAAAAAAATATTGGTTTACTGATCTGCTTTTGATCCATGAATTGAACGCTAATTAATTACTGAACTGTTGATAGGTATACTTCACATACAGCGTGATCCAGTGCATTCACCCAATCCTTACGGAATGTAGTGCAACATATTCCATCTTACCACAAAGGTTCCGGGGGTTCGGCCTTGGTTTTGTGGGCACAGGCCAGCGCCTTGGTTGACCCTGAACACTGATTTTGGTTCTCCAACATTGGGGACTGATGCTTCCTCGTTCATTTAACTTAACGGTAAACAGAATATTTAACCAGGCGTACAGTAATTTGCATCTCTATAAATACAAAACACCCCGAAAACTTTTAATATTTAAAAAAGTTTACCACCACCGCATAGCAGAAGCATAATACGATACTAGTTTGAGCCAACCAAAGGTCGGCAGATTCGGGAAGGGGCTCAATATAAATAGGTTCCGATTCTTATAGAGAGAATCAGAGAAGTACAAAGACAAATAACGGAAAATGGAGTCTGACTGACTGTCTGGCTGTCCATCAGGGGAAATGAGGCAACTTCCAAATAAGTAAAACAAAATAAATAATGCTTAAAAGACAAACAAAAAAGGCCACGACCTCTCCCCATACTCCTGGACACATTGTGCAAAGCCTAAAAATGTCACTGAACACAGGAGCTGATAAAAAGAAATGGAGGGGGGAAAAAAAGGAAAAAGACTACACCTTTCCCAGGGTTCCAGACAGGGCCGGGACAGCATTGCCCCGGACGGAGATACTCCTAAAAAAAGCAGTACCGAGGGGCGACCCGGGCCTGTACAACGCACTACGACTCTTTGATGAATACATTCAGGTATTTGATGAGGTACATTTGGCACACACACCGATCATAGTCCACTTGCTTCGTTTTGCCTTCGCTCTCGTTCCGGCAGGTTAGCGTGATGTTTCCGCTTCCTTCACTTAACCCAGTACCGCTCGTTGTGCGACTTCCCCCCCCCCCCCGGGACAAAGTGGAAACTCAAGTTTTGCCCAGGATCGTTCCTGAAGAAGGGAATATTCCGAGTCCATATTCCGAGTCCCAGCGAAGGAGGCGGCTTTGGCCCGGGAAGCTCCGGCTTCTCTCCGCCGGCCTTCCCGCCTCCTGAAAGCTTGGAATGGCGCGAGGTGCCGGGGGGGGGGCGCGGGGGCGCGGAGGGGTGGGGCCGGCAGGGCTCCGGGCCCCCCCCTCCCCGCCTCAGCCTCAGTTTCCCAACCGCTTCTGCTCAGCAGTTCGTTGGGAAAAGGGAATCCCGGCCAGGCCTCAGATGCCGTTCGTCATGTCTGTGATGACCTTGGCCTTCACCAGCTTGCGTAGGAACTCCTTCTCTTTCGAAATATTGTGAGTCCAAGACTGCATGGGAGGGAGAGGAAGGACAGAGACACAGAGACAGACAGACAGACAGAGAGAGAGAGACACACAGAGACAGTCAGACAGAGAGCGAGAGACAGTGAGAGAGAGAGAGATTGAGAGAGAGAGAGAGAGAGCCTTTATTTCATGTCACACACCTTGCATAAATGCATGCATACTGAATGGCCAGTCTAAATTCTCTACATGACCACATACAATGTGCCAATGTGCTTTTGGGTCTTTTGATCACTCGAAAGAAAATCTCCTGGCCGACAGCAAGAGCAAAAAGGGAGAATGTCAAGCTGAAAGGGATCACCCAGAGCAAACAGGCCATTCTGCCAGAGAGAAAACACCTATTGTCCAATCAGAGCCGCCATTAACCTCCCAAAGAGCGGGTCACTCAACGCAGGATGAGAAACGAAAGCAGGATTACAGGGCAGACCGCGTGCGATTTAACCGTTCTGACTTGTGCGCGTTTGATTTACGAGCCAATGAAGTGCACTGACCGTCAAAAGCAGAGAAAATGGCTGGCGAAGGCTACGCATGCTAACGAGCTAGCGTACATGCTTCAACATAACAGGAGGGCTAACGCCAGGCTGCTAATAGCTACGCCTCAGGGGCTCTGCCCCGCAGGCCTGAGTGTGGACCTGACTCTGACAGCTCACTTACCGCTACCATACAGAACGTGGTCCCAGGTGAGTGAAACCGCGTGTGTTTACAGTGACGCTGCGGAATGGCAAATTAAGATGTTTTTTGTTGACACTTGCCTTTCATAAAGGAACACTCGCTCTCATTTGCCCCCAGGCGGTACTATGACATCATCAATAGCGTGTAGAATGTTTTGTTCATTCTCAAATTAGATTCAAAGATCTCTGATGCTGATGTAATGGACCTGCGGTTAAGTTCAGAAAAGGCATGGCCCTCTCCAATCTGTAATATTTCCTGTGATACATCATAATGTGTGCATCATGTACGTCAAATTCAGTTGTCCAAATCTTTATTTCCCCATTCATTCTGAGGGACAAGTCGCAGACGGAATACAGCAACCATCAGTAACTCCCTGTACCTTAACTCCTATTCCAGACGGATGCTATTTGTCAACAGCAGAGGTGGGAGAGACAGTTTCACCTCCTCCGTGCGAGTCACAGAACCAGGAAAATCCATCCCCCTTCCAGAAAATTTCCCCTCACAGCAACAGGAAGCAGATTTCACGTGAAGAATTCGGGCCGGACCGCTCTGCACTCTGCGACTGCTCTTAGGAGCAGCCGAAGAGCAGTAAATCAGCTCGCCCGTCCGGGAGAGGGAGGGCCGCGGCGAGGGGCCGCCAGCGCGTTCCCGCTGCAGCGGGGCCCCGGTGGGACCGTGGCCCTGTGGAACAGGGCTCCCTGTGAGGAGCGCGGCCTCGGCGGACCCCCGCCATTCCCGTGAGGGGGCCTCATTTCACCCGTGCCCCCCCACCCAACCCCCCGTGGGGCCCGACTAAGTGGTGCGCCGCCGGCTATCGCGGGTCTGTGACGGATCGCGCTAACACCGTGGCTAAGCTGGCGTTAGGCTAATGTTTCCCTGTGAGCCGCCCATTAGCAGGGACGGCACGCTAACGTTTCCCTCTGAGCTGGCCCATTAGCAAGAACGGCCCACTGGCGTTTCCCCTCCGAGCTGGCCATTAGCAAGAACGGCGTGCTAGCGGCTTCTTCCTGAGCCGGCCATTAGCGGAAACGGCGCGCTAACGCTGCTCTCCGGGACGCTCGTTAGAGAAACGGCGGCGAGACTTCGGCCGGGGCCCTCCTCCTGATTTACGGCAGGCAGAGGAAATTCAAACCAGATTTTCCTCTGAGAAACATTTTCTACCTGCGATTCAGCCACTTGCACTTCAATCCGCCCTCAGACATTCAGACATGTTAGCACTTCTCGCTCGGGGTCTCAGGGGAAGAGGGACATGGAGGATTCTGTACACATAGTCCCTCTGTAATGTTCTGGAATGTTCTTTGGGTCTCTGACTGTTATTCCTAGCTCTGCTACCAATGACCTGAATTAGCAGTAAGGTCTGTGTACCGAAGGCAAGTGGAAGGCATTTTCCACAGCAAATTTACCAAGGCACACAGCACGGTGACCGGCTCCAGATTCGCTCACCGAGGGCCCATGTGAGTTCCCATTTAGCCTGTGCAAAATATCATAACCAACATGTCTTTTAATACTTTTCACTCCGTTGAAGGCATCATTTTAAAAGGATTGCACTTATATACTGCTTTTTCCAGCAACTGCGTCTACACAAAGCACCTTACAGCTAATGCCTCTCTCATTTACCCATTTGTACGCAAACTCGCACACCAACGGTGGAAGGCAACAATGCAAGGAGCCAATCAGCTCGTCTGGAGCAATTAGCACGACCTCGCTTGTATACCGATCACTCACAGACAAAAACAAAAACATTTTCAGTGCCAAACTTGAGTACGATCATTCACCAGGAATTCTTTTTGTTCTAGTCTCAGAAAACCAGAATCCATTGAGTTGACACCTCAGTTGGATAAGAGTCAGAGTAGGAAATTAAATATACATTTATTTACAAAGAAACGTCTTTAAGAAGCGGACATGGGCGGCAGGAGTACAGATAAATGGTTCAGAATGCCGGGGTCAACAGGACCGTGAAACGGCATTGAAGGGGTGCACTAGACCGGGACCAGGAGCCGGGACGGGTCAGTGGGAACCAGGCTCACATTTCGTAGGCCCAAAGCGTTCCTCTGCTATCAAAAGCGGCGCTGGTCTCCGCACTCACACACTTGTACTAACAAACATGCAAAAAATTCCAAGATGGCCTCAAAGGCTTATCTATGGAGCCCGTCGACCCACCTGATCCAGGCGTTTCCGTGTGCAGACGACCGATCGAAGCAGACGAACATTTGTGAGGCAAAGTCTGACTGAAGAACTGGAGATTATGTTTTAGTTTTTTTTTTGGCCCTTGTAGTTTTAGCGGTAATAAAACATCCTTTGAGGGCCCAGGCATCCGTCCCGCTCGATACTCAAAAGCCTGTTTCTCAGTGGGTGGCCTTCGCTGAGAACGGGCCGCTTCATCGGGTCCGACGGCGAAGGGCAGAGAATTCTACATTTATGGTTCCCTCAGCCCTTCCTCCGAATACCTGCCCTTCTTTCATATCGCAGAAATCGCATTTTAAAATCCATTCTGTTATCTATGCAATTTGTCTCCTCTGAGACATTGAGAACAAATGTCGGGCCCAGGCTGTAAGTAATGCGGTCTGGGTCGGGAGAGGACGTGTGTGGTTTACTGCAGACCCCTCAGTGAGAGAGAGCGGGGCAGACAGACAGAATACCTGCCGTCTACTGCAACATATAAGGCAGCTTGACTCCTATCTGCTGGATGATATACGGGTTTCCCAGGAAGAGGCTGCCTCCAGCCGCCCTAAATATCCACGACGCCTCGCCCCGGGGGGCGATTTCCCCGCTATCAATAATTCATGACTTGACAGGCGGGCGGCGGGCGTGTGCGGCTGCAAATTGAAACACAAGAACGACATGTGCCCGCGGGGGGGAGAGAGCGCGCCGCCGACGCGATGCTGGGTCACATGACCCGGGTGGAAACGGCGCATCCGCGCTGCTCTGGCGGCAGGTGATTTACGGTGCCACGCTGCCTCTGTGTGTTTAACCCTTTAAGGCGTGAGATCACAAATGTGTGTTAGAACGTTCTTTAATGAACATTCCAGTGCTGATGTCACAATTGCTACTGGTAACTGAAAAAAGCAGAGTTCCGGAACACTGACTGAGAGTATAAGCCAAGCTCTCAGCAATTGCAGGTACCACAGGTTACTTCGAAGAGGCTCGCTCTTCAACGGAAAGACGCTTTCACCAGCTTTCCCTCAGTACAGACGGGAGACGGGGTGCGGTTAGAGAGAAAGACGTGCTTTAGCATGGGTTTCCCGGCCACTAGCCCCAGCTCTGTTGCATTAAGTGGGGCCACGCACAGCAAGGGAATGTTCAGGGCGGCCACGTCAGATGTACGTGAGATTAGAGTAAAACAGCGGAAAACAGTTTCCCCCAAAACAGCGCAATTCCATACAGTAAGTGTTCCCCTTTCAGTAGAACCTGAGCTCTGCTCTGCATTATGTGCTCATTTTAGGGAACTACAGTGTGGAAAACATGAATATCCATGGTGTTGAGTCTGAAAAACAAAGTTTAAGGCTTCACATACAACACGCCTTACTGCTTGGCCTGTGCTGGAAATATTTCGCCATCTCACCCTCACCTGAGGGATAGCGACAGAGTCAATTCCAAACCAAGTGTTTCTTGTTTCCGCCATTATCACTGTAAGTACAGTATTTGGAACTCAAGCCCCCATTGTAAGCCCTAAAGCTCCATACAAATTCCATTCATACGGCAGGTGTGTGGTTTTCGCTGGGCTGGTAGATGTCCGCGTATCCTCTTTACAGAGGGAGACAGGCTGAGCACAATTAACGCAGCGGCAGAAAAAAAAAGGGGTGGGGGTTTGGGGGCTGAACAATCGGAATCACTCGTGGCACCGGCTGGAAAACGCCGGCGAGGGAAACCCAAAACCCCTTTTCAGTGTTTGCCTGTCCGTCAGCGCCGGGATCTGGTGGAGTACAGGGTCACGTAATGAGTATGGTGCCATTATTTTTAATCCATCAGGTCTGCCATCTTATTAGAGTGCTTCATTAGAAGGCACTTTGGGGGCGGGGCACCAATGTGCTAATAAACCGCAAGGAACATGAGGGTATGACAGGAAAAGTGGTCCCGGGCACTAGCAGGTGCAGAGTCCCTAGAGGTGTGAGTGTGTGTGTGTGTGTGTGCGCATGCATGTGCGTGCGTGTGGGGGGGCTCTCATATTTTTTTCCTGCACAAATAATTTCTTGAGCCATCCCAGGTTACATGACAACTACATGAAATACTAGGTAACAGTGTGCAGAAGTACAGCCTGGATAAGGCATCACATTCTGTAGATTACTTAGGCCACAGCGGCGAAGGACAGACCAGGACACATTTTGATGATGTATGCATGACGCAGTTTGATGATGCATATGGGCCCCTTTGCACAGCCAATATGAATGCTAACACCAAATGCTAATCTGAAATCTGGTCAGGGAACAGAGACGCGCGAGTGCCGTACCTCTTTGATGGCCGACATCTTGACCGTCTCGTAGTAGTGCAGGGGGGCGTGGGGGGTGTTCATGTCATACCCAAATCCAGCCACGGCAACCTCGTCGCAGTTATGGAGGGCCATCGTTATGGCAACGGTCCCCAGTGTTGGTATATTCTGTGAAAAGGATGCAGACATTAGCTAGTGAATGTTCAACATCTTGAATGCATGGAGCAAACAAAACAACCAAAACTGAAGGGGAAGGTCACATCACATCATGATTTTGTGCGCATTGGCTACTTCAACTTCTACATCGTACAAATCATTTCAGGGAAATAGCTTCATATTCTGATACACCATAAAATGGTGTGCTCTTCCATATCTTTTCGGGGGGGTCTGTAGCAGTGCAGGGCGGTGCTGAAGTTCCTCTCTCAGAGGGTGAAGGACTGTGTGCACAAATTGAGGAGTGACAGCACTAATCCCTCTCTCCCTAAAGCCTGTACAGCACCTGATAAGACACCACAGGCTGTACCACACTCACTGCCAACCCCCCACTTCCCCCACCGTCCCATCTCCATGGAAACTCCTATCACAACTCTGGGTGGGGGGGGGGGGGGGGGGTGGGAGCTAAGGGCTCATGGATTATGACATCAACGGAATGCTGTATTCGGACTGCCCCTTCCCCAAACGAGGCGGCCTCTCTCTCCTGTGGTTCTGACTGGTCCGGGATGCAGTGGTTTGCCTGTGTGATGTTTTCACCTTAACGGACGGCCCAAGCTGATCCCTGGTCTGACGGTAGTGCCTGACAGAGGTCAGCGATGGAGGGGCTGGGTGCATCGGGGGTACGAGGTCATCAAACCCTGTCATTCGGTCTGCCCTGATCATTTCCCCCCAGCACTAACCCCCTGGGGGCGAGGCCAAGCCCACGTGCTGTGCACATGTTGGGGGGGAGGGGGGGTCCCTGTGGTCAGGCCTTCTGCTGGGAAACTGCACCCCACCCTGCTGCTGTCACCAGCCATCAAACAGGGGGCTGGCTGACATCTCCATCAGTCCTACATCCACAGCCACTCGGTTACAACAACCAGACATAAAAACAAGCTTATGATTCATAGATGTAGATGTGTGTCTAAGGAGGGGGTTGGGCACCATCTATTCCTTCTGACCTTCAAAAGGTAGGTCAAAATTTTCTCCCTTTATTGAAGTTTAATTTGAGACTGGGGCTGTAGCCCCTTGTTTACGAGGTCCTGGGGGGCTGATGCGTGTCACGCACACCTCTTTAACGGGGCGGGGCGGGGCCGGAGGCCTCCCGCAGGCCCTGCACTGTGTCACGGGGACACAAGGCACCAGCGGGGGCAGAGCGTTTGAAGGGCCAGCGCTCACGGGACGGCTGCGTTTCCTCAGAAAGATCAGACAGCAGGAGCGCTAGCAGAACTCTCAAAGGCAGAGCACATCTGACAGCTCACTCATCAGTGAAGCTGTGTGTGAAACAGACGTCATCTTTAACCACACACAGCACTGGTATAAAGCAATATTTACAGACGTCACCTTTAATCACACACAGCACTGGTATAAAGCAATATTTACAGACGTCACCTTTAACCACACACAGCACTGGTATAAAGCAATATTTACAGACGTCACCTTTAACCACACACAGCACTGGTATAAAGCAATATTTACAGACATCATGACTGAGCATGACTTCTTATGACCCCTGATGGCATTTCCTGCAAAGCAGAGGTTCCTCCTCAGAGCTTGCGGCATTCGCAGCCGTTACGTCATGGCAACCCTGGATTGGATGCTGTCATAGCAATCCCAGGATGGTGCCGGGGGCAGGCTGCGGTGGGGTTGGCGTGGGTGCCGGGGCCGAGGCGGTGTCTGTGGGCGTGTTTCGGGCGGAGCGTGGAGGCGCTGTCACTCACCCCCCTCCCCATGATCCCGTTGTTGAGTGGCAGGCCGATGAACTGGAAGGCCGCCTCCTGGATGAAGTAGGGGTTGAGGATGCGCATGTCCGAGGGGTCCTTGGGCACGTGATGGGCCACAGACTTCCAGAAGCCTTCTGTCCTCTGACAGAGAGAGAGGGGAGGAGAGGGAGAGAGAGAGGGAGAGAGGGGGAGAAAGAGAGAGAGAGATTGTAAAAAATACTTTATTAAACAAAACTTAAACAATTACTTCCTCTGAACAATCACAATGAAGAAGTAAGCACAAAAGACAACAAAAGTGTGACCGTACATCAGAAACCCACCAAAAAACACAAGAAAGAAAAAAAAAAAAAAAAAAAAAACAACAGTGCCTGAAATTTTGAGAGAGAAAGAGACAGCAATTTAGCAGCCAAGGTTACTGAACCAGACATGACAAATCCCACCTCACAGGAACACTGCAAATGGACTGTCAGGGTCCAGGTTCCCTCGGGGATCTGAACAGTAACCATGCAGGCAGAACAGAGTCAGAAAGCAACCCTTTAAGGTCCAGCCCCTCTTTGCTCCTAAGCTCTGTCACTCTCTGAACCGGCTGATGGGGCACGGTTATCACTTTTCTCCCGGATGTGAAGCTGGAGCGGGACCCTCTGCTCACGCGCTAATCCCCGCGTTCTCGGGACGGGACGGGACGGGCGCAGACGCTGGCACCCGAGCGAGCCGCGCGGGCCATTTAAGGTCAGCGAGCGCAGCGGGGCGCGCGGTCCCCGCTCGGGGGGTCGCCCCGCTCCTGGTGCTGGCGCCGCGGGAGTAAACTCTCCACACCGGGCGGCGGCCTCCAGTCCGACCGCCACGGCTTCGGTCTCCGGGTGAAAACGGAAACGGAGGGGCTTCCGGAGCGTTCCGCAGCCGCGGGCGCGTGCGTTAGGACAGCAGACGCACTGCTAACGGACAGGTGCTGTAACAGCCGCCACCGTGGCGGGGAGCCAGGTCATTCAATGGTTCCGTAAGGCCAGTCACCTGCACAAACAGACCAGCGTCGCGCCCTTGATATCAGAAATGAGGCGAGCGACCGCGGAACACGGCAGATCGCTTTCATCTGGCCTGGCCCCCGGCCAACGGCGTGCCGAGGCGCGAAACGCCTCTCCCGAGGGGGGCGGGGCTTGTGCCGGAGACGGCGGATTGGTGGAAAAAACGGGCGAGTGGCGGCAGAGAAGGGGCCGCCTCACATCTGGCCTCCTCGCTTTCCGACGCGCAGAAACAGAAGTGATGAATTACGCAGGGACGAAGAAAAAAAAAAAAAACGGAAAACAGGAATGCTGGCAGATGTAAAGACAGCGACTGTGAAGCCAACTCCTAACCGAAGCCAAATGAGCGATAAACATGACAGATTCACATTTGATTAGAAAAGGAGACGTCCCTTAAGAGACGGACAGTTCGTCTGCTCCTGTGGGAACAGTCCATTTTCAGCTGTGAAGTCCTCTAACGTCCTCAAACGAGAAATACGAAACCAACCAGCAAACAACATAAGGTTCTGCAATCAAACTGACCAATCAGCACTAAAAACAGGTCTGCCAATGAAAATAATCCTTACGGAAACTGTTAGGCAGATGAACTCTGGAACCCTATTTTGCACATTTATTGCCCCACATTATTTACTCTGTCCTGAAGTCTGCTCAGCACCATTCTACCCCTCTTTAAAAAAGCTGAGCTAAAGTATGTGTGGCACTACTTTGTACTCCTCATAACACATCTACCAGTTTGTGTGTGTGCATGTGTGTGTGCACATGTATGTGTGTATGTATATCAGTGGTGTGTGTGTGTGTGTGTGTCCATTTGTGATTTGTATGTGGGTGTACGTGTGTGTGCTTGCCTGTGCATGTGTGTGAATGCGTGTGTGTGTGAATCTGTGGTGTGTGTGCGTGTGTGTGTGTATCTGTGGTGTGCGTGGGTGTGTGTGCGTGCTCCTGTCCACCAGGCAGCACTGTGTTTTGCTTCAGTCAGTGCTGGTGATGTGGACCATCTGGAGCAGAGGCCAGACAACGCCGAGCTCACTGCTCTCAAACAGCTCCTTCTACAGTAAACACAGAGGAGTCAGGGCAAGATCAGATAGAGCCTGCAGTACCCTGACATAGTACATACCAACAACACAGACCCGCAGTCACACAGCACATACCTACAGCACAGACACACAGTCACACAGCACATACCTACAGCACAGACCTACAGTCACACAGCACATACCTACAGCACAGACCTGCAGTCACACAGCAAATACCTACAGCACAGACACACAGTACATACCTACAGCACAGACACACAGTCACACAGCACATACCTACAGCACAGACCTGCAGTCACACAGCACATACCTACACCACAGACCTGCAGTCACACAGCACATATCTGTACAGCACAGACCTGCAGTCACACAGCACATACCTACAGCACAGACCTGCAGTCACACAGCACATACCTACAGCACAGACCTGCAGTCACACAGCACATACCTACAGCACAGACCCACAGTCACACAGCACATACCAACAGCACAGACCTGCAGTCACACAGCACATACCTACAGCACAGACCCACAGTCACACAGCACATACCTACAGCACAGACAGTCACACAGCACATACCTACAGCACAGACCCACAGTCACACAGCACATACCAACAGCACAGACACACAGTCACACAGCACATACCTACAGCACAGACCCACAGTCACACAGCACATACCTACAGCACAGACACAGAGTCACACAGCACATACCTACAGCACAGACCCACAGTCACACAGCACATACCAACAGCACAGACCTGCAGTCACAAAGCACATACCTACAGCACAGACCCACAGTCACACAGCACATACCAACAGCACAGACCCACAGTCACACAGCACATACCTACAGCACAGACCCACAGTCACACAGCACATACCTACAGCACAGACCCACAGTCACACAGCACATACCTACAGCACAGACCCACAGTCACACAGCACATACCTACAGCACAGACCCACAGTCACACAGCACATACCTACAGCACAGACCCACAGTCACACAGCACACACCTACAGCACAGACACACAGTCACACAGCACATACCTACAGCACAGACACACAGCACATACCTACAGCACAGACCTACAGTCACACAGTACATATCAGCACAGCACAGCCACTCCAGGGAGGATTCTCTTCAGCTCTTACAGACTGTTTTTTTTAAGGGCTTTATGATGCGAACAAAGAGGTTCAAAAAAATGAAACACCCCATTATCGCATTTTGTCTCGCACAACGATATTACGGAACGAAAACAAGACCTCGTAAAATAAACATGACTGGAACTGGAGTCTAATGAACACCACAGCACGAACCCGGCAGAGACTGCAGTTCTACTTGCAGTTTCTCTTCAAAGCACATCTGAAGCGCATCTCTGGTGCTGCAGAAACAGGGAAAGATGCGGCGGGTCCCGGGGGCTATGAAGTTATGGAGGATAAAGGGCTGGCTTTGATCGCGCACATTTGACACAGCGTAGTACTCGCTCCTAATTACAGAAACACTGAGCAGTGTGGGGCGGGGCCATGCAAGGCTCTTTACAGCAGGGCTGGGGAATTTCACATCTTCATTCAGACTGCTTTTGGACTGGATGGCATCGGCCGGCTGGGGAGTGGAAGGATAAAACGGGCATCAGAGGTTCTTATCTGCAGAACTGCGCCACAGGAAGCGCACCCTGGCATGGGGACTGCGCAGGCATGCATATGGGTGGCACGAAAAGGGCTGTAATAGTTTTTTTTCTTTTTAAAAAAATGCTTTTCTTGAGTAACAGCTTCAGAGAGTCGTTATTGGATTAGGAGATCCCATTGTGTGCCAGTGCCCCGACTGATCAAACATCAGCGCTAATTAAGGCGGCCCTTAATCCGCAGGCCGATTACGGCAGGGAGGGAGCGTTTCCCTGGCAGCCAGGAGGCGAGACTCATCCTCCCATTGGCCGGAGACAGAGGACGAACTGAAGGACAGAGCTCTTCGGTTTCAGCAGCCAGCAGGGAGAGCTGGGGTGGGGGGGGGAGGGGAGGGGAGGGGGGGGTGAGTGAGTGTAGCATAACAGTTAGGGAACTCCACTTCCAACTCCGAGGTTGCAGGTTTGATTCCCAGGTGGGGCACTGCTGCTGTACCCTAAACCCGCACTGCATCAGTAAACATCCAGCGGTATAAATGCACTGTATTTAAAGAATGTAAGCAGCGTAAGCCGATCTGGATAAAACCACCCGCTAAATGCAGGAGGTGTGAAATGTAATACTTCATCACAGTGGAGTCAAATAAACAGTATAGCTGGTATAGTATAGAATTATTCTGAGATGATCATATTTCCTTTATAATGAAGCCTAACTGCTCATTACCATCAAAGGGCTAAAATGAGCGGGCCACTTAACGGGCGCTAAAAGCTCCGGTGTTCAGGAAACGGAGGGGAAAGCACCGTCTGCACTCCGAGCTGAACGAGAGCGTGGACTAACAGCACGGAGGCGCAGAGCACATGTGGACAGGCCGCACGGAGGCGCAGAGCACATGTGGACAGGCCGCGTTAATTCAAGGCTGCGGGGTCATTCAGCTCCCCCGGTGCGGGGGGTGGGGGGGGGACCCACGGCCCGCTCTGAGGGCGGACTGCCGCTCTCCTGCTTGATTGGAACCAGCGGCAGGCACTTGACACC
The DNA here is from genome assembly GCF_013347855.1 of Anguilla anguilla. Taxonomy (NCBI): domain Eukaryota; kingdom Metazoa; phylum Chordata; class Actinopteri; order Anguilliformes; family Anguillidae; genus Anguilla; species Anguilla anguilla. The sequence goes on along the minus strand of NC_049206.1, from coordinate 10,695,479 downwards.
AGGGCTGCGGCGAGCCGCTCGAACCCGGGCTCCGTTCTCACACTCTAATAAGCCGTGGGGGCGGCCTTCTCCCCCGTCCCAGAGGCCAGAGGAACACATTCACACCGCTCCAACAGGACGATACACAGGTTTTAACAGCCTTACGGGGACCACAAGGGGAGTATCTGTTCTGCTCTCTATTTATTTACTCTTTCCAAAATTTTCAGCCACAAAATGTGTTAATAAATGATTATGCGATCCTAGTTCTGACCTTCAACGCTCCATCCCATAATAGATATGTGGGCAAATACAAAAAATATTGCCATTTTAAGATATTGTTTTTGCAAAGATGACATTTATGATTACAGTTACAAAAAGTCAACATATTTACAGCAATATAGTATTTCATCCCATCTCCACCCACACACATTTTCACCAACCACAGGCAACTTTCCATTAGCTTAAGCACAACGTCCAAATTTGTGGGCAACAGAATGCAGTGTTTACACCAACAACAGCGAGAGAACTGAGAACATAGATCTATCACAGAGATGATGGCACCAACTCTGCATTTACAAACAAAGGGCCTGGGCCTCTTTACCTGACCAAAGCACGTCTGTGTTCTGGTTCAGTCACACCAGACAGGTAGAACAAGGTGCTGCACATTCATAACGAAGCGCTTTAACACTCAGTGGAGGCGATACTCCTGCTCCCTGTCAGGAATCCAACACACTGAGAATGATTATATTACTCTCATGTACTCAGCCATAAGGAAAAGCCAGGTTCAGCTGACCACACCATTATCCCAGGCTGATTGATGCTCATGCCACATTTTCTGTTTTCATACCTGCGATGCATTTGGTTCTTTCGTTCACTCTTTGGTTCGCACCTCTTGATTTGCGGGATATTCTCAGGCCATATTTCCAGCTCATTAAAACATTTTAACTAAAAAAAACATTTGAAACATATGCCACCTGGCGAGGCCGTGGTGAACCTGCTGGCTCGGCACCCGCGGGGAACTCGATCCGGCGGCGGCTTGGGCGGCGGGGGCAAGTGAGAAAGGGATCCTGGGGGACAGCCTTCTGAGGCCGCGCTCCCTCACCGCACGGGGACGATAACGACCAGCGCCCTCTGTATGCGATCCCCCGACCAAACCCCCCCCCCCCGCCTCACCGCAATAAAGAAGCGGGCGGGGCACCGGCGGGGAGCCCCCCCCCTCCGCTGCAGCCTTAACAAGCTTCCTGCGTGGCTGCTAAGTGTTAAAGCTGCCCATTAAAACGGCCCACTGACAGGGCTGCCCTCCCCACACACTCCAGGCTGATCCTCTTTACAGCAAACTGGAATGAAGACGGCTTAAGGGGGGGGGGGGGGGGGTCAACACAAGTGTGGTAAGCTGGGGGGGGGCTGTAATTTACCGGTCATTCCACACCTGAATTGAGGCCTGAGGGCTCCAGCGGCGGTAATGAGTATTCGGCGCGGTAAGAGGCTTTGGCGCTGCGGGGAAACTGATGGCGGGGAAGCTGGAGAAACGGATGACCGCGGCTCGGCTGGACGAGAGCGCCGCGCGGACGAGAACCGCTGCGGGGGGGGGGGGGGGGGGGGGGGGGGTTGGGAAACCTCTGGCCGGCCAAAGCTCCGAGGCGATAAGGGGAGAGGAAACGAAGCGAAAAGACGGCGGAGGGAGAGAGGCGGTGCGTTCCCGCAAAGTGGGCCGGTCAGTACCCCACCCACGGGGAGGGGGAAGGGACACTCTCCACTCCTTTAAATTGAATTTTAACAGAAACCTCCCCCCCCCCCCTGCAGCAGGATAGCCTGCTACACCCCACGGCCTGCTCAGTGTGTCACAGACAGGTGCAGCCCGGCTGAAATGGAACCCGAGTAATTCTGTGCAGATGCTCCACGGCCACACCTACTGCTCCAAGCTGGAGCTGGAGAACACACTTCCGAGAAGAGATGATTTCACATCAACTCCACACATCCTTTCAGAGAAAAGAAACACAAACACATAAATTATTCTTAAATAACACTAGAGTGGGCCTCCATCAGAGACTGACAGGCCCAGTACAGCTTGTGTGTGGAGGAGTGGCGTGTGTGTGTGTGTGTGCGCGTTTCAGTTTGGGATGAAAACTGAACTAACCATAACCATACACTTGGCCTGCCCTTTAATCTCCCCCCCCCCCATGCCAAATTCTACGTGAATATGAACTTCACTTCACAAGAGAAATTCATTTCTCAGATTTCACTGCTCTACAGGCAGCTGGTAAAACGGCCAACCAGCGAATCAGGTGCTGGGCTGAGAAGCAAACGGAGCAGCTCAGCCAGCCGGCTTCCTCCTTTATTCACATTTCACACGGACATGTACCGCATACAACTGCTCCACAGTCCCCTGCTGCACTCCCATTAGAGAATGATCAGCAGAACAACCACTGCGATCTATGAGGGTCCGCACAGACTGAACCAAGGTTACAGATATACAGAGAGAGGCCTGGCAGACTCAGGCTGCTCTTAATTGAATCAGTGTTATAAAGCAATAAGGTGGCCATTAAATTGAAAAATTAACCCGCATTTCATCAAATTCACATTATTACTTATGTTTACAGTAGAAGTAATATAAACTCAGCGTAGACTAATTAATTATCGTAGGCGCTAAATGAAAGGCTTTGACAGTTTGGTCATGGGATACACTGGCTGACATTAAGCCCCTGTGAGACTCTGGTGGAGGCCCGTCCCCTTTATTTGGCGCTACTTTTCGGGGGCGGGGTCCAGTCCCAGGGGACACTCTGCTCCCACAGCGAGCCGCTTTGGTGGCCAGCTGGGCTGGAAACCCAATCCCACCTGACAAGGGGGTGGCGGGGGCATAGATCACAGAGCACCGTGTAGCACACAGGGTCCTCACTCCCCACCAACCCCCCAGGCAATAAGAAAAAGGGAAATGCAAAGCACGGGCCTCAATTCGATACCTCCACCTTTCCACTGAGGAAGACAGACATGAGCATCCCATTCACTGGCACTGTTTAGGCTTTCACATCATGCAGAAGAGGCCCGGGCATAATGGGGTTCGCTGGTTAAAAGCTGGCTACCGCTAAAGCAGCTCACCCTCAGAGCTGTGTGCTTGGATTGATATGTCTCTAATGCACAAGCTCTTCACTCTAATCGCTCAGTGAAAGTAATGATCTGTCTAATTGGATTCGACAGCCATTTGGAATCAGCACAAAAATATATTTTTTATGTTTACCAAAAGCTGTAATTAAATGACACACCTTCCAAACAAAATTGACAGATATATTACAGCACGGCAATGGCCGTGCGCTTTTATAAACATAACCTTTAAAAGAGATTTCAGTCATTTTTAAAAGGTATATTTGAAAAGGTCAGTGAATCGCAACCAGAAACTATTAAAGCTCAATTAACTGCATTCTTTTTTTAATAGGAGTGTGCTGGTATGGCAGTCTGCACCAGCATTGTAGGCGCTGGTTTCCTTCAGGCTGCAATGCTACAGACGCGGTCTGATGCTTCAGTGAACCTGTGTGGCCAGATCCAGGCAGGCAGCACGCTAGGCCTCAAAGCCTGGGTGACGGGTAGCGTGTCCAGCTGGGGGCCGCTGCACATCTGCTGGACACATGCTGTGCTGCCAGCCAGGCCTCCCAGCACAAACAACCACTGGATTAGTCAGATCCGGACGTTAACAGCTGGCACGTCCCGAGGAACACAGCATCGCTCGGTGGACAATGAAGAGAGGTGACCTCTAAATTTTTGGTGTGATGGTCAGCGAAGTCACGAAGACTCGCCGGGGCGGTGAGAGGCGGTGAGAGTCGTACCCCATACATTATTTATTGTATTTTTGAGATTCCCCGCGTGTCATGTTGCTTTCTCGCGGCAGAAAAAACTGTTTTGTTAAGCCGAAGGGAGGGGTGTTTTTTTGAGCGTGTCAGATGCATGGCAAGGGACACGGCTGGGTCATTTAGCGAAGCTGTCAATAGTGGGAAAAGGTCTGAACCCCACGGAAACACTACGTTCCCTTTGTCGGGAGGAATCCAAAGCATGTTCCCCGTTTTGTGTGCCAGCCGTGACCTCTGGCCTGTGTCCCGGTCCGCGTCTCCCTCTCTGAGACCGGGCTGCATGCGAGTCCGTGCCTTCGGAGTTCAGTTCCAGAAAACGCAGAACAAAGGGGGTGATTAACGACCCCGGCCACGTGGAGCTGCCGCTGGGGCACAGAGCGGCCCCAGGGCTGCTGAAACGCGTCCAGCCCTTACAGGGCAACTACAGGACGGCCCCAGGGCTGCTGAAACGCGTCCAGCCCTTACAGGGCAACTACAGGACGGCCCCAGGGCTGCTGAAACGCGTCCAGCCCTTACAGGGCAACTACAGGACGGCCCCAGGGCTGCTGAAACGCGTCCAGCCCTTACAGGGCAACTACAGGACGGCCCCAGGGCTGCTGAAACGCGTCCAGCCCTTACAGGGCAACTACAGGACGGCCCCAGGGCTGCTGAAACGCGTCCAGCCCTTACAGGGCAACTACAGGACGGCCCCAGGGCTGCTGAAACGCGTCCAGCCCTTACAGGGCAACTACAGGACGGCCCCAGGGCTGCTGAAACGCGTCCAGCCCTTACAGGGCAACTACAGGACGGCCCCAGGGCTGCTGAAACGCGTCCAGCCCTTACAGGGCAACTACAGGACGGCCCCAGGGCTGCTGAAACGCGTCCAGCCCTTACAGGGCAACTACAGGACGGCCCCAGGGCTGCTGAAACGCGTCCAGCCCTTACAGGGCAACTACAGGACGGCCCCAGGGCTGCTGAAACGCATCCAGCCCTTACAGGGCAACTACAGGACGGCCCCAGGGCTGCTGAAACGCGTCCAGCCCTTACAGGGCAACTACAGGACGGCCCCAGGGCTGCTGAAACACGTCCAGCCCTTACAGGGCAACTACAGGACGGCCCCAGGGCTGCTGAAACGCGTCCAGCCCTTACAGGGCAACTACAGGACGGCCCCAGGGCTGCTGAAACGCGTCCAGCCCTTACAGGGCAACTACAGGACGGCCCCAGGGCTGCTGAAACGCGTCCAGCCCTTACAGGGCAACTACAGGACGGCCCCAGGGCTGCTGAAACGCGTCCAGCCCTTACAGGGCAACTACAGGACGGCCCCAGGGCTGCTGAAACGCGTCCAGCCCTTACAGGGCAACTACAGGACGGCCCCAGGGCTGCTGAAACGCGTCCAGCCCTTACAGGGCAACTACAGGACGGCCCCAGGGCTGCTGAAAACGCGTCCAGCCGTTACAGGGCAACTACAGACCGGCCCCGGGGCTGCTGAAACGCGTCCAGCCCTTACAGGGCAACTACAGAGCGGCCCCGGGGCTGCTGAAAAGCATCCAGCCCTTACAGGGCAACTACAGAGCGGCCCCGGGGCTGCTGAAACCCGTCCAGCCCTTACAGGGCAACTACAGAGCGGCCCCAGGGCTGCTGAAACGCGTCCAGCCCTTACAGGGCAACTACAGAGCGGCCCCAGGGCTGCTGAAACGCGTCCAGCCCTTACAGGGCAACTACAGAGCGGCCCCAGGGCTGCTGAAACGCGTCCAGCCCTTACAGGGCAACTACAGAGCAGCCCCAGGGCTGCTGAAACGCGTCCAGCCCTTACAGGGCAACTACAGGACGGCCCTCAGTCACTCTCCTGGAGCTGCCCCTGGACTTCCACGTGCCATAACTATGGCACCATTCAGGAAAACGTGTGTGTGAGTGCGTGCATGCGTGTGTGTGTACGTGTGTGTGTGCGCACACTGCAGAAAGTACCTCATCTAAGATAAGCACCTTATCCTAAGCAAACCGGCGGTAATCACACCAATCATGTGCCATAAACATCTCCTGGGGCTTCACCTGGACTTCCCCATAGCATATGTATGGCACCATTCAGGAAACGTGTGCGCGTGTATGTTTGGGTATGTGTGTGAGTCAGAGTATGTGTGTGTGTGCGTGCGCTGCAGGAAGTACCTCATTTACGATAAGCACCTTATCCTAAGCAAACCTGCTATAACCATACCAATCAGGAGACATAAACCTATGATTACTTTATTTATTTGCAAGCAAAATACAGGCAATTCCGTCTCAAGTCAACCGGCCATTGTGTACTTTCACTGAACAGGGCCTCACTGACACCCATGAACAGCAGCTGCACACACCGCTATTTTAACTTTCACAATTGCCATTCTGGGAGAAGTGGCACGTTGGTGTTCATTTTCCCCAAACAGGACCATTGTGGGCCAGGTAATGGGAGACGCTCAGGCGAACACAATGACTAAACCCGTCGACTGAATGCTCCCTTTCAGAGCGGAGAGCGTCAACGGGTGTCCGTTTCCCCCTCGTGAGCTCGACCCCGGGGTACTCTTGCCGGCCGACTGCTCCCAGAGTGCATCTCCGCCCATCTCTCAGAAAGCGATCTCGCGCCGCACACCGCCGCGGGCCTCTGATCAGGCAAGATCTGCCTTTTTAAGGGACGGGGGATAAGACGGCCCCCTGCTCCTCCATCGAGGCTTCCCTGGTAACCTCATAGCCCTGCCATATTGCGACCCACCGCCGACGGACATCGGATCTCCTCAGGCCACCGTTTCTGGAAGGTTCCGCAAGGAGAACGAGTACGGTGGGGGATGGGGCCGGGAGCACACCTGAGGTGCTCTACAGGAGAAGGCCTCACTGGGGCGCACAAATAAAGGAAGGTGCACCTGGGCTTGAGGGGCTCAGATCTGCTTTAAACCAACCGTTCGACCACAGTCCAAGTGCGACTGAACTGCAGTGTGAAGCTACAGGCCTGGTACACTGTGTTGCCATGAGACAGCCACAGCACACAGGACTATGAAGGAGCCACATGCACTGAGCAGCATCATTACCTTTGCAGGGGGAAAATCTTCTAACCGATTCCAAATGCACATCGAAATCCAAGAGGTCTGAACAAAGACCGTCACCTCCTTTAATTACATTTTTCTCTAGAGAGGCAGTCGTACGAACCGAATGCCACGAGTAAGAAAAATTTTGCCCTACAGGTTTAAAGCAATAAGGGATTAAAACAGATATGGAAGCAGGTAGCGGTGGATTAAAAGGTTCTCCTGCCTCCTTGACTTCTCCTTTGTGAGTCTGAGTTGGCGGATTAGCCGATAAACGCAGAGGCATTCCACCGGAGTAATGACTGAGGAGAAGCCGCTGGGTTCCTCTCGACCCTTTCTCAGGGTTCCAGCGCTTCTCAGGGCTCTTAAACGCTCCGCTCGATTCCCCTCGCCTCCTCCATCGGTCACCCTCTTCCGCTCCGGCGTCATCTCCGCCAAGGCCTGGCTCTGCACGCAGGCTGGGCTGCTTAGCGGGGCCCTGACCGTTGTGTGATAAAAGCTCATCTCCGCCGAGGCCTGGCTCCGCACGCAGGCCGGGCTGCAGGAGCGCTTAGGAAGCCTGCTCAGAGCGAGCTTAGCGGGGCCCTGACCGCTGCGCGATAGCGCTCATCTTATAGCGACAGCCGCTCATGGATAGCGCTAGCCGCAGATTCAGCAGCACGCGAGACCTTCTTCAGCCGCGACGGCTTCCCACCCAGAGCGAGCGCTTCAGGGGCACCTAAGCCTGACTGGATGTGCGCTAGCCGTAGCTGGTGGCACGGGCCTGGTCAACACATGAAACGGGTGGAAAATTGTGACTGCAACACGAAAAATTGAAACTTAATCCTGGCAGGCCTGAAGATAAATGAACCCTTCAATCCCCTACGAGTCAAGTTAAGTCAAACAAAGCCTTAACTGACAGATAATTTACTCTAAAGCAAAATTGCATGAATGAAAAAGTATCAAGGGTTCTTTTTTGCAACCTATTATGATTTATCTCAGTAAGGCCAACCCGATCACTCTGCTCATCACTTGTTTTGAGATTTCACGTGTTGTCTCGGTTACCCTCACAAAGGTGGACATCAGCTGAAAAACACAAAAACGCAACAATGACAGAAGCCACTACGCTATGAGATAAACGAGGGGCGTTTTCCAGCTGTGTACCGTCTGACAGCGAGTGTACCTCAAAAACACTAATACCTACAGTCAGTACATCACCTACGAGACGCACCTGGCAACCATGCCGCGCTCAAAACTACGCAAGGTGGGTTAACCAGGCCAGTCTCCACGGAAGACTAGCAACTCACCTTCAAAGCCAAAGGCGTTCTGAAAAGCCTTGCATTCCTTTCCCCGCCTATGTAGATGGTGCACAATGTGGTTCTGCAGTGTCCTTCACTTCAAAGCTCCCACAAGCAAACACATTTTTTTTTTTTTAACTTGCCAACAAAATAAATGAATGGGATAGGCTATTTTTGGAATAAACAGGTGTCTAAAGACGTGATTTTTTTAAAGACAATTGTGTACACGGTCACACACTTGTATACCTATCTCTGTGTACCTGGCTGCCTCGTTTCAGCTCTGAAAGCACAGAGGATAAAACTGAGTTGGCTCAGCACAGTAACCGGTTTTTATTTTAATCTCAACACACCACAATCTAATTCACCTCTGGCTTCTAACTGCATCTACTTATTCCTGTCACGTATTGGAACAGCGAGCAAAACTGAAGGAAACTGAGACACCGTCATTCCATACGATTTCTGGAATGTGTGGTTAAATTAAAAACTGAAATTGAGAATTAACTTTTTTCCATGTCATTTTTAAATAAAAGCAGAGAGACAAAATATTACAATTGCCATCTTCACATATGCATCATGCCGGGACAGTTATTCATTTGGCTTGTTTGCGCTGTTCAGAAGTTAATTAAAAAACAAGACATCTGCTTAAAAACATGAATAATAAAATATGAATATTCATTCACAAACATTCATTCAACCAGCTGCTGACTTGATTAAAAAAAACACACAAATAAATCCACATAATGTGAGCATTCTTAAGGCTGAAACAACACAGGACTGATGACGTCTACGAGACCAACGTCCTCAGAAACTGCCAGGAAATTCAGGATTATTTTTCTTTCTGAAAATGTAAAACGTGACAGGGCTCATTCATCATGTGACAAACACTAAAATACAGAAACTTTCATATATACACACACACAAAGGGTCATCCTCTAAGCAGCAAGCATACGTCTAAACATTTCTACATAACATACCACGACTCAAATAGGTCGCTCCAGAAAAACAAGCCCGTTTGCCTGGCTGGAACTCAGCATATCTGCTGTTTTTCAGACAGACACTGACAGTTAAAAACCGACCGGGAAATAAATAAACTCCTGGTTCGGTTTTTAAGACGGTGACTAAACCGAATGGGAAGCGAAAGCACATGCTTCAGTGTGAAGCCGCTAAGAGAGCTGAATGTGAGAGTGAGTGTGAGGACTCCTTTAATGGACCACGGAGGGGTAATTTCTTCCCCATATGACGCTTTAAAGGGCCCCTGAGTGACTCACGGGTCGCGTTTCGCTACGGTTCGAGGGCCGGGGTCCCTGCGGCCCCCGGCTTCTTCCTCTCCCCGAAGCACGGACCGCTACAAGAATTTTAATGGACACTGCGTTTTTTTTTTTCCCGTGGAGGTGATTTTTTTAAAAACCGCGTTTCCCAGCAAGCAGCTGCCCGTACGTGTTTTCATTGGAGGGGGCAGAGCGGCTGTCTGTGGTTGTGTGGCCCTCTTGTGGGTCTTCTCCGACCGGGGGCCTGGGAAATCGCCAACACAAAGCAGACCCCGTTTAAAAAAAAAAAAAAATGTCTCGAAAACAGAAATAGGGGTGGAGGGGGAGAGGGGTGGTGGTCCTGGTCTGGAAGATTGGCCGCTCTTATTTTACACACGATTCCTCCCCGGTGACAGGCCATGTCATCATTAATATCTTTTTAACGCGCAGACGGTGCTGCAGGAGCACACGTCTCTGTCCACCGATCTGCTTTCGCGCGCTCAATCAATTCCTCTCCCCAGATCAAAGGCACGTCTTCCCAGAGAGGACAGAGCAGACAGGGGCCAGATCAGTTACCTGTCCTCTATCCCCACGTTTCCACCGTCTGACACTCTGACAAATAGACCCTCTTCAAAGGCAGGCTGGGAGGACTCAACCTGTGCGCCGTGTCCCCCCCCCCCCCTCTTAGTCTGACAAATGTCCCCTCGTGAAATGTGAAGTCCATGAAGCCACACAGCTGCACTGAATGCATAGTGGGTTTGTGCAATGAGCCGGCCATTGTGTGTCTGTGCAAGCGGCAGCGTCCTTAGAAAGCGACGCTCTGACTGCGACCGACTCTCTCTCCAGGCCGGACGAACGAAGAAAAAAAGGGCAGACTCACTAAACTGCGGCCATCTTTGCGAGAGCGGGCGATAAGGAAAGCCGATTCGGTCCAGCAGACCTGACGATTAAGAGGCTGATTCAGGAGCCGTCGCTCATCTCGAAGGGAGAGCCGTGACTTGCCTGACACCAAAGGAACTGTTTTGTTTCTCATTGAACTGAGCAGAGAATAATCCAAGGGCACCAAGTCTGAATCAGGTGCGGGCAAGTTTAATTATTTCCTGCTTTAATATCAATGCGAGATGCGATGTGCAAGAAACACAGCAGGAAAGATTAGGTTCTACAAGATTGTCTATTTCTTACAGCTAAATGCTGAATAAAACCAGGAACAGCCCTGGGTCAGCCTCACTAAACTAGATCACCTTGTGACAAATCCTTTAGTTACATATAAAAAGCACCTCCACAGTCCCCAGAATGCATGCAATAGAATTTAATAGTTTCAGCACACAAGGCTTTTCAATACAAAAACACCTTAAACACTCTCAGAATGTGAGCCATGCTGGTTATTATCAGAAACACACCAGAAGCTGCTGGGTTTGGACTGCAGGTTCCCCCCCCCCCCGCCAGCAATCTTCACATATTCTCTTCCTCTGCACGCAAAATATCCCTGTTTCAGCTCGTCGCTGCCCCCTGGGGGCCAGGAGTTCTCTTACCAGCTTCTCCTTGAACACCATCTGCCGGAGCCACCGGAAGTCCTGCGGCTTGAAGGCGGAGAAGACGAAGAGGGAGTCCTTCTCGTAGCGCTCGGGCTTCTGGATGGCGCCCTCGGGGTAGGTGATGCGGATGGTGGTCTTGGACCCCACGTCCTTCTGGAAGCCGTTCACTGGCGCCTCGTTTAACCTGGGGTAGGGGGGTCAGCGAGGTATGAGAGCCTATTACACGTATCGATGTGCGCGCTGCATCTAAAAGCAGCCAATCACGTCCCACACGCTCTGGACATCCCTTTGCCGGTGGAGCAAATGCACTGCCTTATTGCACAAATGAGTGAGTGGAGCTGAGCGTGC